>NC_089824.1:128119996-129369996 GCF_035046505.1 Tiliqua scincoides
CAAGATGACAGAGATTTTTTTCCCTTGGATCACCTGTCTCTTTCAAGTTTCATCATAAGTTAATAAATGAGGAGGGAGAAGCAATTTGGATTGTGACTGTAATGCTGGGAGAGGAGAGGGGAGGGTTAATCCATGATTTTACCAATGGAAATTGCCCCTGTCCAAGGTGTTGATTAACAGATCCTATTGCAATAATGACAGGCCTATGGCAGTTGAGGTCACGGGAACTGGACTTCATATTGGCTTTAAATTTGCTTTAAAAATGTCGATTTTTTTTCGACATGATAGTGACAGTTCTATCTTTGATCAGGATTAGATCACCCAGAAAATTCTGAATTATCATGGCAGAAAATAATCTAATATTGGAATGCAAATTGGAAGGTAGCAAGCCTGCCTTGGATGAATCTGCAGTCACTCATACAGATTCTGCGAACATGGCAAAGTTGGTTCAGTCAGCCACTAACCCGCTCCACACAAGGGATACTGGAAATAGTTTCTGCCACTGTAAGCAATTCTTCACTAATCTATCTCCCATTGCCTTATAACAGTAACAAAATTTGGTTAAGTAAGAATCCAAAATTCTTCTTATTGTTTGTTTTGTTTTGATATGTTTCTATCCTAACCTTTCCACGGGACATACTCAAAGCAGTTTGCAACTTCATCTCAAATGCTCAATCATCACAGATTAGGTTGTGTATCTACAGTACTTTCGAACTGTCAGAACGTCCAACCATCAATACTTCTGCCTTGTCCATTCGATTTCAGCTTATTTGCTCAGGTTTTCTGAGACATTGGGAAAGATCTACCCCAAGAGACTTTGTGAGACGACAATTGAACACAAAGAGATGACACTTCTATGGGGGAAAAATAAAGGGTAACACATGAGAGCAAACCAGTGGAACAAACTGATGGCAATGAGGCAGCCACATTGGTTATACGCCAAACCACTGTGGCTCTTTGAACCATAATGTGCAGCTTCATAATGTTGTCTGAGCTCCTTTTTGCATCACAATTATTGTAAAGGTAAATTTTTAAAAAGGTCAAGCTTTATGTATTTACTGGGTATTAAGCTGAGAGTCCACTGGATTAAAATGTAACTTAATGTTCATGGTGAGGAAGTATAGTTAAGAATTTAAATGCTCCTTAAATATTGCGGCTGTCAAAGATCTCTCTTGCAGCTCTCAAATATTCAAAGTTTATCATATGTGGCTCTTGGGTTATGCAAGTTTGGCCACTCCTGTTATAGTCTCTAACCATGTAGATCCTTATTATTCCTATTCATGTTTTGACCCCTCCCCCCCCAAATGTAGAGAAACTTCTGTTTGACTTGCTGGCTTCTGGGATAGGTATCGCATCTTATGGTACATGTATGCAATACATTTGTGACTTTGCAGTATTCTAAAGCCCTCTGTTTTTAAATGTGCTTATTTCAGCAATGATCAAAAGGACAAGGAATTCCTAGTGGAGTTCATTATTTGAAATGGCAAGGATTCATTTCAGAGAGTGGTACTGTGAGCCACATTATCCAGCTGCCTGACTCATTCTTTTATTTCTATTTTTTGGGAGGGCCATTTCTGATGTCACGAGAAAGTCACTGAGATGTTCCAAATGTTGAAAGAGTATTAGGAAGGAAGTAGAGGAAATGAGAAAAGCAGGAATGAAAGTAGATATGTGGCCTCTAGCATTGTGTTTATGAGACCATCCATCCATGTCTGTGCAGGATGACAGAACGATATCAGTTTTGTCCTTGTGGCATGAGTGGAAACTGTCCTGTTCCCAGACATTAATCTCTTTCAGATTTTCTGCATTTTCTCGAAATATGGAGCAAATTATGAATGTGGGGTTTTTCTAAAGCAACTAGCGTCAATATAGCTTTGAAATCTCCTCTCCTTTGTAGCAATCCGTAAGCTCCTACTAGGATCTCATTATCACTTCACATTTCAGACAAAAACACAGGAAAAACTCTGTGTGTGCACATCTGTGTGTGCTGTTCCTTTGTATTCATTGTACATGTTGCATAGTGTTTGTCCTATAAGGCAGGGGTGGGCTGACTTCCGCTTGTATGGATCCCCCCAGATTTACAGAGCATTTCCAGGATCTTTTAACACTTAAAGCATAACTAATCTGTGACTGTGATCCTATTCACACACACACACATTTGGGAATAAGCTGCATTAAATTCAGTGGAACTTCCAACAAGCATACATTGATCTGAGTATGCATCCTAACAGCTGATCTAACCATTAGGCAAGCTGCCTAATAGGGTGTTTTTGTTTTTTGTTTTTGTTTTGTTTTCTTGCACCCAGGAGGAAAGTTCCACAAGATGGAGAAGAACCTTTGTGTGTTGGTTGGAGGGGCTTAGGACTTTGCTCCACCACGGTTCCCCTCCTGATTGCACTTCCATGTGCTGTTTTAAATAGGAAAAAAAGCTTCCATATGTTTTTAATGGAAGTGCTTTTTTCTATTTAAAATAGCACATGTGGCAGGATACAAGAGCAGGAACAGAACTACAGCAGGGGGTCAGGTCTTAAAGCCCCAACCTCCCATGGTGGAACTGCTCCATTTCATGGTCTTACAGCTGCTATTTTTGGAAACAAACACACCCAGCAGGCAACATTGTGCATTTTACCAAATGTGTTGTTTGACCCCATGTGTCTTGCCACATCAGACCATGGTGCAGCTAGTCCAATATTCTTTGAAAGAATTCCAGTATTAGGTAGTGCATGAATAACTAGCCACTAATTCACTTGTAGATTGGTCTGCTCATCGCTGCAAACATTTTCAAGTGCCAGTTGGCTCCTATTTTGAGTTATTGTTCCTGTTTTTTGCAGTGAAGTCTTGCAAGGGATCAGCATGGACTCCTGGATAGATAAAACATCAAAGATGGCACAGTGTCTCTGGCCACTTGGAATCCATGCGAGGTTTTTGTAGAGTTCAGCTTCACCACCAAGCTTCACCACCACCAATCCGATCCAACTTTCCAGCACTGATGCGGGTGTGTTAATGAAGCGTGTGCCACATCCTGTGGTGGAGGGGGCAGTCATGGAGGCTTCCTCAAGGTAAGGGAATGTTTGTTCCCTTATCTTGGGGCTGCATTACGGCTGCATCAGCCCTGGAAAGTTGGATAGGACTGGGCCCTTAGTCATCAAACTCCTCATGTCAGACCTTTCTTGATTGGGGGTCCGTTGCCACAGAGGTGTAAAATCCAATGAAATCTCACCATTAAACGTTTGAATGGAAGTATGTGGTTGATGTCAGCTTAAGGCCTATGGGAGTGTTGGAGAAGACATCTGGTGTTTTAAATAAGATATCAAAATTTGATACAGAAACCAATTCACAAGTCTAGACCCAAAAAGTAACCCAAAACGTGCTGTCCCACAGTATATTGGAGAGTGTCCAGTTTGTTTTCTAGGAGCTGATTTGTACATTTCCACCAGTGCTGGCCGTTCACACGGCAAGGGGTAATGTTTAGTGGCAATCTAAATGCACACAGCATTGGCTGGCTCTATAGACCTTTGTATGTTGCAAGTACTTCGGATGATGGAATGTATTTCCATGAGGACATCACACTGTTCATTCTCCCTACCTAGCCAGCATTGCTCGCTTTGTCAACTGATTCCATAATGTGCAGCTCCTCCGCTGTGGAGATACAAGAGACTTCACTGTGTGCTCTTGGCTTCCTCTTGGAGGAAGAGAAATGGGTGGTAGTGAACCCTGCTCAGCTGTATGTGTCTCTTGTGAGCCCTGCTCTCTCCATGAGCATAAACTAGAGAATGAGGTCAGCAGAATTCTGTGGCGTTCAGGCGGTGCTCATGCTGTGCTGAAAGCAAGTCTGGTCTCTAGGAAACTAGTTCATTATGGTGAGTAGAAACCTTTAGTGCTTGTTTCTATCTTTTTTTTTTATACAGAAGGAAAGTGGGGGAAAATAAAGAACAAATATTAATATTTGTTTTGAATATAAAGGCACTGAAAGTGTAGTTATACTGACATATTAGAGAAACTGGAAAAAACAATAATAGCCTTCTCCTCACGAATGCTCAGTGCACCTTACCCTATGTATGGAAGGGGAGCAGGATCATACCCGTTGGCTCTGCCCCCAGCCTTGCATCCATTAGTCTTGCCTTGAGGAGCATCCTTGTACATTGAAGTGAAGGTGAGAAATAGTTTTCTGCATGGTTTGGAATTTGTTCAGTTGGGGTTCCTGATCGCATGGAAGAATCTTCATGCATACCTCTTGGTACACATTAGAACTTGATTTTCACTTTCACCTTGACCTGCACAGGTTGGAACAGTGCTACCTGGCACAATCCCATGCCTCTGTGCATAGTGAGAGCGCATGGAGCATTTGTGAGAAGAGGCCTACCATTCCATCTGGGTAGTGGTGGATGAAGACTAAGAGGCACTCCTTATTCTCCAACTTTTTCCCAATATAGTGGGGTTTATATAGGGGCTGATAAAATTGATGCAAATTGAGTAGTGACATTAACTTGTGGATTGCATATCTTCATCTGTGAATGTAGGAATATGCAACCACCCAAGATTACACAGCTCTTGTTGATAATTACTTAGCTTCCCTCCATATTTCTCTCAAGTTCTGTTCAGCTGGTGTCCCCAGCTTTGCCTCAAACCTAGGTGAAAATTAGGTGGCAACTCTGCACGTGCTCCTTGAGAAAACTTGGAACACATGACCAACGCTAAAAAATGTGCATTCAAATTACAGTGATTAGGCATTTGGAATTGTACCCTGATGGATGTGGTACATTATTAATATTGTTTAGACACATTTTTATTGCTTTTTTAAGAGGAAGATAGTTTGCCCTTTCAGGAGTGTGGAAAAACTGCCATGTGGGCATGTCTGGAATGCTGGGAGTACACAGCTCCATTACTATACATGTGACTTGCTACCAAATATCTGTAAACTAAGTGTGAGTAACAAGGGATGCTTTCAGGTGAAAAAATGGTGTGTGTGTGGGGGGGAGCCAACCTGTCTTTAAATATTCAGCTCTGCCACATTCAAATGTAGTTACGAATAGAATTTTTCTTTATTCTGGGTGGATGTCAATGGCATATGCATCCTTAATCTTCCAGAAGGTGGTATCATGTAGTTAGTTTAGTTATTGTTTCTGCAGAAACCACAGGTACTACTCATGACAGTGTGTGATTAATACTTTACCTCTAGAGCCCTGCTGGAAAATTATGTGACTATCAATATTCGGCCAGCTCTGGTTCCATGTAACACAGTTGTTGCACCTGATAAGGGGTTTGCACGATGGTTGGTTTTGTTTGTTGGATTACTCTATTATTTTCTATTATTACAGATTACATTTGTTCAATTATTCATTCATTATCGCTATTGGTTTTGTTTTCATGATGGAAGTGTTGCAATTTCTTGCAATATGGCAATTTTATTTTTCTTTTGTTTTCTTACTGTTTATTTTTCTTTTCTTTTGCACTACAAAGAAGCAGTGGCAACAGAGTTTTTTGTTCATTTTTTTCCTGGAAACTACCTTTTTGCTTTTTCCGCAATGGCCCTGATGTAGCATTCTGTGGCAAAAGGGCAGATGGCAACGAGAACCGCCATGCATTTCTCTGGCAGCAACTCTTTCCAACACATTACCAGAATGATTCTACATCTGTAGTAATGTGGGAAGAACAAAATTATAGCCACAAGGAAAGGAGCTTTGCCACCCATCTACTCAAAGTGGTTGCCATGCTTCAAGGTAAGGGTTCCTCTTTCAGCAAAAAATGGGGTTTTGAAAGAATTGAATGGCAGGTGCCATTTGTTTTCATTTGAACCGCCAAATTAAAAGTGAAATACAGGTGGAAACTCGGTGTCCATGGGGGTTGGATTCTGGGACTTCCCACTGATACAAAAAACACAGGTCCCTATATAAGCCATTTCTTTCCAATGTTGCATTTCTGCCCAACGTATGCAATGGGGACCAAATGTGTACAACTGTGGGCCAGGCAAAAATGGGTTAAAATGACATATGTGTTTGTAGATGGCAGACTTTAGACCCAGTGGCATCCAGCCTGCCTACCTGAGTGATGAGTTGGCTGGTTGGAAAGTGAAGAATCTCCATGCAGGAGGGAGCTGGTGGGAGAGGCAGAGAGAAAAGCATGGCCAACCAGAGCGTGAAATTGCACAGCATGAACTTTTCTAGAAGGAAGGGGAATTTTTCAAACTGCTCCTCGAATCTGTGGCTAAGCAATACTGTGGATACAGGGGCCTCTGTAAATGAATGGGGGCATCCCGTTTATCTGTGGTTTCAAGTATCCACGGGGGGTTCTGTAATGGAACCCCCGCAGATACTGGGGCATGCCTGTATTTCCAAATTTAATACTCACCTGTTCACATTCCAATAAACATAGAATAGATGGAAATGCACAATCACAGATGCTTTGGTCAGATTCTCAGTGGCATCCACATTGGGCATCCACATTCGTTGTTTGCATGGTTTTTAATCCAGTGAGGGATCTGCACACCTAGCAACCTTGAGGCTAGTAAGTGTAAAATAACACTCAATTGAATGTAATATGTGAATGCAATGGAGCAACTGAGAGTGTAATCCTAAGGATGTGCTTGGCCAGCACAAGTTCTTTGCACTGGCCTGGGAGGGTTGCAAATGTGCCATAAAGCATGTTTGCACCTCTGTGTGAGTCGGCTGGGCTGATGTAGGGATGCCCGCTGACCCACGGAGGCCAAATCCAGCCACTGCGCCGACTGAGATCGGTAAGTTTGAACTGGCTGAGGTTGGCCAGCACAGGGGTTTGAGTGATGTGGTGGGAGGGTAGTGAGGTGTTCCAGGGCAGGGAAGGGTGAGGACCAGTGGGCAAGGAGCAGGAGGCAGGGCCAGAATCTGGCACTTACGCACTTATCCTAGCCCCATACCTAGGCAGTGTGGAGTGGCTCCAGGCTGCTCCATTCTGCTCAGATTTGTGTCACCTCTTTAGGTGTAGACCCACTGGAGGCACTGCATCTCTCTGCAGGATAAGGGGAATTTTTCCCCTTGCCTTGGGCCGAGTCTCAGCCAACCCAAAAGTTTTGCTGTTTAAAGTGCAAGCTTGCCGGTCTGCCTGATCCAGTGCAAGTTAGGATTGCTCCTCCCAAGTAATGGGTGAGCTTGTTAAGTGGTTCATGTATACTTATCATGTTGGCGTCCCTCCGTCTCGAAGATTATGGTATTGCGCCCTGAATAGTGGTTCTGGAACAGAGTGTTCTCTCTAGTACGCGAAGCCTGGGTAAAGTAGATATGGAGGATAGACTGTTACCCATGCAGCAAATCCCCCCTCTCCACGTCGCTGGAATGGTCCAATGGAAAGGCAGAGGCCAATACGGTTGTTTCCAGCGGCGTTGCAGGAGTTGCCAGAACGTGACTGTGTTCAGCCATGAACTGCCTCAGGGACTCCGGCTCTGGATTTTGCCTCGAGGTTGACTCCTGAAGCCTTTTCCACAACTGGATATAGCCACAAGGCAGTGGAAGTTTGAGGTGAGAGTTTCCTTCTCCTAGAGGAGCTGCCTTCCCAAGCTGATGAGCCTCATCTACCTGGTGGCTGTTTGGTCGCCTCTTACGACAAGTACAGCCAAACTGGGGTTGTGGAAGGAGAGGATTGCAGAATTGTGGTGGATAGAGAAGAGATTGTGGGACATGGAGGAGAGAGGGGTCAGGCTGGAGGGGTCAGGCCTCTCCTCCCTGTGCTTTATCTATCCAGCACAATCCAGCCTGACCTCTCCCTCATCCACAATCCTTTCCTCCCTCTGCTTTCTCTATCCAGCACATGTATACTTATATCCAATTGCATTTAACCACAAGTTGAAGATAATATGTATAAACTTGCAGATGTTATTGTACAATAAAGAGCTGAAACTTATTTTGTGCCTTACTGAAAACACAAATAGAATCTTTGTGTTTCATGAATAATATTAAAATTACAGATATATGCCATTTGTAGATCATTCTCTTAAAAAGCGCTTTATGCTACAAGTTACAACTATAAAGGCTATGATATTTTTGGCAGGCGGAAGAGATATCAGTGTTATGTGAAAGAGATGTAAAAATCACTAAGAGCAGAGCGGTCCCTGGTGATTCATACACTGGAGAGATGGTCTGTACGTCAATGCAGTGAAATCCATGAAAATGCTTACATTAAAAAAATGTAGATTTTGCATTTGCATTTTGCATTTCACTGCTCAGAAATACATGCAAATTCACCTGTTAGAGAGACAACAGTGCAGGAACAAAACCATCTCCTTTGGACTGATGCAGTAAGATTACTTCCAGACAAATGTGTTTGGCAGATCCTGTAACCTACCCACCTTCATACGAGATTCTTTCCTTTTGTTATTATTAATTATCTAATCTAATCTTTAATTATCTAGATTATCTTTTATCTAATCACTACATTTCTAGGTACGCTGCTAAAATTCATATGATCCTGTACCACTCAACACAGTTCTTTTGAACATCAAAGCCATCTGACGCCTGGAGATAACATGTAGCTAGCAGGCAAGTGCTTGGTCCTTGATCTTGAGTCTAATGAAACATGGAGCTCTCAGAGTAAAGTTCATGAGTGCCACAATGCTGCACTGAATGAAGTGTGGCATTTGGGAATTGACAGGTGAATGGTGGTATGAAAGGGAGACTCTATACCTAAATACATTTCCTTATCAGTACCAATTTGCATGATGGAGTTTGTAACAAAACTTAGATGGCAGAATCTTAATAACATATGACAGGGCTTTTCAAACTGGGGCGTCACGATGCTCCAGCCTGCGGGCCCTGGCCCCTGCCCTCTTAAGGGGCGGGGGCAGCCTGGAGGCAGGGAGGAAGCAGCGGCGCGATCCCCAGGATTGCGCCGCTCAGGGGGGCTGCAGGGGCTTGGGTACACGTACCTAAGCCCCTGCAGCTTCGCAGGGCTGTGGAGAGCCCGGTGCAACCTGCAGCAGGGCTCCCCGCAGCAGTGAAAGTAGATGAGGAGCGATCGCGCCCCACCTCCGCTAAAGCTGCCTTCCCCCGCTGCTGCCTTCCCCTGCCCCTGCTGCCTCCCCCCTCCCGCCAACGCAAGAACTTAGTGGCTCTCAAACTCTCCCAGAGAGTTTAAGAACCACTGACATATGAGAACAACCCAGAATTCTACTTTTTTTTTTTTACAAAAAGAGAGCATGGATATGTTTTACATTTTGTCCTGTCTGTATTAAATATTCAGCCATCCCTACCTAATACCTTATACGACAAAACCTTTAGTATATCAGTTGATATGAGCCCCCCAGATTGAAGGCCTGGTGATTGACTGAGCTGTAACATTCTGAAGGCTTCAAGAAAGGGTTTTTTTTTTCCCCTTTCCACTCTGCACTCCCTCCCACAGGAGTTCACATTTTCTGTTTTATCTCTGGGAGTGAGCTTAGTGACAGACACATATTGAAAGTCTGTGCGAAATGCCATGGGAGCTGCTTAACAGCATTCAGATGCAGAGATGGCATTTGATTCTCAGGCATCTCTGTTGAAGCCATTCTGTAAGAAATCTAAATCTGGACCGGGGGGGGAGGGCGAACCTACAGGGTACCGACATGGAAATTTTGGATCAGCTTTCTTTTAACAATTAGAACATAATGACAGCTTCTAAAACAGTCAATGTGCTGAAAGGTTTTAAGTTGGATGAACATCCTTCTTTTTTGTAAAGACCTGTGAAGATTTTAAAAAATAAAAATAAAACAACCAGGTGCCCTTGTGGAACCGCCAGCTCAAGCCTATGCATGTCTTCTCAGAAGTAAGTCCCATTGTGTCAGAAGTAAGACCCAGAAAAGTGTGTCTAAGATTGTAGCCTGTGTGTATGGTCATGTGGACATGAATGGCAGGTCTGTGATTATAATATTTCCTCTCAAACTTCGTGAATGTAATCAGGACATATACAAGTCTGCCCCCATTCTACTTGGCTAATCAGTCATTCATCACCTTAGTGAAACACAATGAGTAGGTCGTCAAAGTGCTTATTGTATCCAAAATATTATCTTGGATATTCACATTGAATTTTAATTATTGCTTATAAAGTTAGAAAAGTAGTCACTAATGCCCTGTGGTCATTGTGTAATCACCCCATGCATAATTTCAGGTTTTAGAGAGAGTGTGACAACACAATTCTTTTTGCTACAAAATATATTCTGTTCTTTTTCTTCTTTTTGTTAAAGCTTCTTTTGTTGATATTTTGCTACATCCAGTAGCTCTTTTGCCTCAAATACATAGCCCTGCATTTAATTTAAGGAATAATGAAAGTTTGTTCAGACACATAACTATTCCTACACAAAAATACAATCAACACTCCAACCACAAGTTGTTTCAACATGTTGTGGTCAAACCTCTTTAAATATGTATAATCCATATAGATTTGAAATAAGAAATGATCCTAAATATCAGGGATGGGCACTCAGAGTTGCGTTACACTCGATTCAAGTTCTGACCATCACTGACTTGCATTCTACTCGTGTCTCATGGGCAGTGACTCAAAAATTGACTTTGGACTCAAAATGACTTTGAGTCCCTATCTGTCTCTGTGTGATCTTGCTTACTTTTTTTGCTTTGCTACTTCCACATCGCACCATAGGATCTCATGGATGATCCTGAAGCAGGCATCCAGAAGAGGATGGCTGCAGATGTGATGGGAGGGGGGTTGGTTTCAGGAGGCAGGGCCTGTGGGAGTAGTGCAATAAGGGAAGGAGGAAGGCTTAAGGTTTTTATTTTCTTTTTCTTTCTTGCTGTACAAGGCTATGGGAGGGCCAGGAAGGCAGGGGTAACCAGGACATGGGGGGAAGGAGCTCTTTGCATATAGGAAGGAATGGCTTAATATTTTTTTGGATGGAGGGGGAGAGAAGGACATAGCCAAAGAATGAGGGAGGGGGTTCTTTGCGATAGGAATGAACAGCTTCAGTTTTTTCTGCATAGGCCAGGATGGGACAAAAGGAGACGGGCAAACCAAGGGGGAGGCAGTTATTTGTACATAGCTGATTGGAGTGCAAATGGAATGGGAACTTAGGGGGAGTGTTAAATGGTAACTCCTCCCCACACATACACCCCACCGCCACCTCCCCTTTTCTGTGAAATTTGGCTCAAGGGGTTGAGGCATGACTCGAAAGACTTGGAGTTTTGCTCAAGTCAAGTTGCAACTGCCACACACTAAGACTCGCGAGTCAGGTTGAGTCACAGGGTCAGTGACTTGTAACTGGACTCCCGGCTCAAGCTTAGTGACTTGAGCACATCCCTGCTAAATATACTCACTCTCCCTCTCTTTCTGTAATACAATGCTCATTAAGTTGAATTCTTACCTATTATTTATGCAAAATGATTTTGGTGTGGGCATATTTTTACATATCTTGACACATTTCTTAGCACCTGTATTGCAGATACTGGGCACTCACAACCACTTTTTGAAGTTCTCTTTTTACCATTTCCCTTTACCAGGAAAATATTTGTGTATCTTTCTGTAAGTGGTATATTGAAAAACTTTAATGATCTTTGCTTCATGTATCATAGCGAGAGGTGTTTGAAAATTGTTTTATTTTTTTCCTTAGATTTTGTTATTTGAAAAAAAAATGCAAAAGGCAGAAAACGGTGTTTGGAATAAAAACATAAAAAAACTGTTTTCTGCCACCTTCATTTTTTTTTTTCCCAGATGAAAAATTCTCATTTTCAAGTTCTCATTCCCAGTTCTCATATTTATTTAAACACTTTAAAAGTGTACTAGGTGGGTGATATAGTGTCAGCTGAAGCACTATTTATTTTAATTTCCGGAAATATCTTAAACTCCAACATGCGGTTTTTATTTAGATATCTTAAACAAAATGTGGTGTTTTGTGTTTTTATGTAAAAATAAAAAAAACAAGCAAACACTTGTAGTGCTCAGCCTTCAAAAATTGAGGGTATTTGAGAACTAGTATGAAGAGCCATTGTAGCATAATGGGGAGTGTGTTGGACTTGGGACTTTGGACACTCAAATTTAGATCCATTATCAGCCATTAAGCCTCCTGGAAGACCTTGGGTTCTCTCTCAGTCAAGCCTGCCTTAAGGAGTGATTGCAGTAATAATGTATTGTAAACCATGCACATTGCCTGAGGTTCTTAGAGGAAAGATGGGAATATAATGTGACATAGGAGATGTTTTTAAGAAAAGCAAAACTGAACTGTGCAGGACTAGGGTGCAACCTGCAAGTGTACCACCTTGCAGAACCATTTGGACACAGAATCGTGTCACTGCAAGTTGGGCACATAGTGAGTGATCAGCAATACAAGTCTTTCAGTACATTTTCCCACTGTGAGTAGGCCCATCCTTGTGAAAGTGGCTTGTGGGAGAATTGCCAGGCATAAGTTCTGAAGATTACTGTAATCAATCACATGGCCAATTCAGCATGTGACACCACCCATTTAGATTGACCTCAGCAAATAAGAATAAAGATTCTCCAAATTGGCTTTATAAATAAGTCTACAGGGAACAAAAAGGGGGGGGGACTGTACAGGTTGAGCCTTCTTATTCCAGAGGGTTCCATTCCCAGAACTCATGTGGATGGCAAAAATTGCATTAGAGCAAATCCATTCACAAAACAATGTCATTTTGTTAGGCAATTTAAAAATAACCTTGCTGATCTTTGTGATGTAAGACAGAGTTATTAGGCAGACAATCCATTGATCAGTCTCTCTCCAGGCACTTAGAAAGGCTTCACTCTGAGCCAGCGACCCCTCCCTTCACCTAGAGCACAGTGCTGGGAAAAAATGTAAAGTGATTATCTTTTTTTTCGTGCTCAGAGGGAAGGGAGGGGTCGCTTGCTTTGGAGTGAAGCTGTTCTAAATGCCTGGAGAGAGAATGATTGATGGATTGTCAGCCAGCTGCCCTCTCTCACATTAATGAGGCTATTGTTAAATGACTTTTTTTTTCTTTAATTTAAAGGGCCCTTCTCATCATTTTGAGATAAAACAGTGGGTGAAAAAACCATGGATAATTAGGTTACACCTGTATATGTCAGCTGTTCCCAAAATTATCACTGTGGCTCCCCTGGGAGTGGCAACAAGCTGCCAGGGGCATTGGGGGATGCACGGTGGCCATGCTGGTGAGCAGTGTGACTGCGATGCAATGCAACATACAGCGTAGCAGAGGCTCTGCTCTGATGAGTGCACTTCACACACCACATTTTGGGGGCTTTTTGGGGGCCCTCTGTATCTTCCTTACCTTTCATTTTAGGTTCACTTCCTGGTCTCAGAATCCTTAAGTAAGTGTCAATGATGTCATCACGTTGTGTATCATTGCATCATTGGCACCTCTGGGTTCCAGACCAGCCCAGTGGGAGGAAGGGCATGGGGCTCCAAGGAAGATTGGGAACCACTGGTATATGTGATGTTCTTTAGATTCAGCTGTCTGTTACTCCCTACCTTTCACTGGTGATCCAAGCTCCCCCTAAGAGGGTTGATTTTTGCCTGTTTCAGAAATAGTCAGTCAGAAATAACTGAATAGTGCTCTTCTACACTGCCACACTTTATTAACTGTTTGCCCAGTAATTTGGGATTATGATATTTAATCTGTTGGGTTGTATTATTAATGAATTTCAAAGTAAGCCTACATACCAACTACATAGCCATATTGATAAATAGTAATAGTGGCTTGTGTTTTGTTCAGTGATACAGTGTATTATTTTTGTTCTTAATTGCATTGGAACTTTCAAATTAAAGAAGTGGCTAGTTATTAAGTGAAAACAAATGACTAAGTATTATGATTTAAAAATGCAGTCACTGAAGCTGTAAGATAAGGTGCTTCGTGACTTTCAGTTGTGAATAAATTTGGAAATAGTGCCATATTTCTTCTCATAATTAAAAAAAATGCAGAGAAAACAATTGATTTAAATTTAAAACCTTTGAAATATGAGGGATTACCCCCCCCCCAATTTCCAACTAAATGCTTAAGAGGTTAAATATAATAGAAACATAAATCTTGGGTAAGCCTTATTAAAGGAGAAATCTCTGCAGTATCTAGGTTAGATTTCTTTCAAACAAAAACTCCTCTTCTGAAATGCTTGCATTCTGACACTGTGACAAATTGCTGGAACAAATGCTAAATAGTTAAATGGACAGGTGATGGATGGCCTCATAAGCCTTGCAGGGCAGCCTGTGTAAGATACTAATTGGTTCTGTGGAACTGGTTTTAGTCAATAAATTCACTTGAGAGAACCGGTGGGGTTTTTTGGATTTTTTTTTTTGTTGTTGTTGCTAGAGATCCTTAAAGAATGCAGTGCTGTAGGTGACAAACCACTTGGAACATATTAGGCCACCAACAACTTTATTTTGCCCGTGACACTGTCTGCTACTTTTGAAAGGCAGAATCTCTGCATTCACGGATCTGAATGTTCCAGCTCACCAGTTTACAATTTTTATCTGCTGCATCTGAAATTATTTGTGCCTACCCTGTTCTGATCTGGCTTGATACAAGAGTCTTCACTGTCCTATAATTCTATCAGATTGCCTTAATGTTGTGCTTATAAATGAATTGCATATTTTCATATATGTATTACAATGTGAAGAGCCAAGTTATAAGCTTTCTTGCTTATTTTTATATCTAAAAAGCCAACACCACTCAGAGTCCAGTCCTATCCTGCTTTCCAGTGCTGATGGAGCTGTGCCAATGGGGCATGTGCTGCATTCTGCTGTGCGGAGGGCAGTCATGGAGGCCTCCTCAAGGTGAGGGAACATTTGTTCCCTTACCTTGGGGCTGCATCAGTGTTGGAAAGTTGGATAGGTTTGGTCTCTCACAATATGAAATATGAAGAAAGAAATTAAAAGAGGAATAGGGGGCTTAATGCACCAGAGAAAGTAAATCTAACCTAATATAATAATATATGATTACATGGTGAACCTTCACTTTTCCAAGTTATTAATAGGCAATAAAGGAATTGAAGAACAATGTTTCCATAAAATAAAATATCTCAGTGTATGAATTTCAACTTACTAGGAAGATATTGTCCTGATCTTTTGTTTTATCCACAATGGACTCTCGTTTCACTGAATTTTAGGGTTCTTCCATTTGTGATTTGATGGAGACTAAATACTGGGATTTCCACATTTTGGTGAGAGTAGATTCTTGGTGTCAAGTGCCACCCTTCTTATTCAGTTCACATGACAGGGTGTAAATCCTAGGTGACCAGATACATCCAAAATGTGAAATATATACAAAGGAAGTGGAAACTGCAAGAGTAAACAAACTTCAGCCGGATGCTACTTGGGCATCTAATGTCATCTGGGGTTGTGTACCTTGATCTATATTACATCACCCAGCACCTGGTTGCCACTGCTCACTGCTACACTGCTGCTCACTCTAGGGTGCATCACATTTTGCAGCTGCTGTAGAGTGTGCTGTGCAGCTGGAACATGAGGTCTGGCAGTGTAGCAGGGCCCACCGGACTGGACCATAGGTGAGGAAAAGTGTTCGTATTCTCCCATCTTCCTACAATTAGCACAGTGGTTCTCAAACATTTAGCACTGGGACCCACTTATTAGAATGAGAATCTGTCAGGACCCACTGGAAGTGATGTCATGACCAGAAGTGGCATCATCAAGCAAGAAAATTTTTAACAATCCTAGGCTGCAATCTTACCCACACCTACCCAGGAATAAGTCCCATTAACTATATTGTTAGAAGCATATACTGAGTAGCTTGTTCAAAGTACAGATCTGTAATATTTCCCCCAATGCAGTCAAATACCATGGTAACATCAAGTCTAATATATTAAAAATAAAATATTGAAGTGAATGGGGACCCACCTGAAATTGGCTCGCAGCCCACAGTTTGAGAAACACTGAGTTAGTGTGTAGTGTGTTCTAGCCATTCTTGTTTGTGCCGGTTTGTTGTATGAGTTTATCAGCCTTTATGCTTAGCCATCTGAGTTATCAGATGTTAATTATTCCCATCCATCACAGTTTAGGCAATTGTCAATTTCATTCGCTGTTTAATGCAAATGGGTTCAAAACTTGAAGCCTCAATTCCGGAATTCCTTCTCCCTGTTTAACATAGTCACACTAGCAACACCAGACAATAATTGTTCCTAAACCTGCTATCTGAGGTGCTTCAACCAGAAAGACCATTAATTGAAAAAGACAAAGCGTGTGTTCTGGCACTGAGATAAATCTCACTAACATGTATTATGGTTGCTAGTTTAATCAACATTTATTAAGCATATAGTAGCCTACAAACAGCTGTTTTTCACCACTCCTGATCCCTGCAACAGGGGGGACAATTTGACTTCACATAGGCTTGCATATGTTCTATCCCCACTTTTTCCCTGGGTCATAAATCATCTTGTTTTCTATAAAGTTGTGTCCTGAAAGAGTTGAATGAAACAAGTCTTGCCCTTTCCACTTGTTAGAATGTTGCCCTTTGCTATTCAGATGATCTCCATTGAGGGCATCATATCACTTATTAGTATCCAGCAGATTCTTCTCCTACTGGGGGACTACCCAGCTATCTGACGGTAGAGGATTTGTGCCAATTTTTTTGTTTCTTTCATAGCTATGTCATGAACCTGAGAGTGGTGGAATACAAAGATATGTTTAAGTGGTTTTGGTTTTAAGAAGCCTGAAGGAAGGTTTGACATTTTGACAAAAAATGAGAGTAAAATTAACTGAGATCTGTAGTATTTACCACACAGATTTTATTATTATTATTTTTACAGCACTGAAGTGCTTTTTGAAGTAGCAGTTCATTGTCAAATACTTACAGTGGATTTGAAGGACGGCTTTGTTGTGATATAAAATCGTGTGCTTAATTTATAAGAAGACAATTGCTGGGGCTCAACTGTGCTTGGAAGTAAAGTGTTCTGGCTATGAAGCTTTGTGACCACAATGGAACAAAGGACCAGAAGCACCACATTTAGGCAAAGCAAGGGGCATCTTTCCCCCTTATGTTTCAATATCTAGTTATCTGAGGCATTGAAGACTTGTGGTTGGAGCAGTTTCTATCCTTGCCTAGTGGGGAAGAGTTTGACTGGGAGTGTGTACACCTTTTGGTGATTTCTTCAGAGGTGTGAATTTTCTCCCCTCTTTTGGGCACCAGGCAGGTGGCTATTAAATGGAAGGGTATAGTTTACATGCACTTGACTTTGCTCTGTTGTCTGTTTTAGGGAATAAAAGCCCTAAGTTTGTGGGCACAGATTCATGTTTTGAGATCTACAAGCAGATCCACAAGCAGGTAATCTGACAGAAGTGTCTGCCTGGGTTTAAACCAGTTTAAACCAGACCTACTTTTGTTATATGATGAAGATAACAAGATGTATTGGTTATTGAAGCTGTCTGGGATACATCAGCTGGCAAGACAAGACTTGCAAGAATTTTGAACATATTAAGTGAGATTTCTTTGAATTCCTCTCTCTAGTTTATAGAGGTTCAAGGGCTGGTTAGATTTTTGTCCCATCTGTCACAACCAGTGACCCAAAAATGTAGATTAGTAAAGGGAGAGCAGGAAGAGTCCGTGCTCACTACTAGGAAAGCTGATAGCTTGCTGGTTGGTTAAAACTGACAGCCTGTGAAAGTCATTTACCTTCAAGATCTAGGGAACTGCAGTTTTCTTTGTAGTAAAAGGTTCCAGTTATAGATCCTGGAAGGAAATGATGGTTCTGATCATCATCAGGCCCATTGTTTCAAGTTCTGGAGTGGAATCAAAATGGATTACAATGTTTTTTCCAAGCATAGTGGCTTAAATGTTTGAGCCCCTCCCCCTTTATAAAAATATTGCCTCATTTCTGGCACACATCCCTAGATTACTCACTTCTTGATCATTTGCAGCTGACTGTGTGAATGGGTTGCATTGAAATTAACTGCCTTTGAGGTGACCTTGTGTGATAACTAACTTCTATCTGTGAGATGGCTTGCTCACACTTGAGGCTGTTGCAGCTATCAAGTGATAATTGTGTGTGTGTGTGTGTGACCCATTCCTAAGTTTCCAACTTTGTCCACAGCATTGAACAATTCCCCCCATCCCTGCGCAATATGTTTTCTTTTTAAATCCCCTTCTGTGTTTTTGTAACAATTTGGCACTGGCTAACATGATATGTTGTCATATGGATAGTGTCATATGTTGAGATAATTCAAGCACTGCCCAATAAGCTTGGCACCATATGGTTTCAGAGGTGGAAATTAATGGTTCAGTCAAGATTCTAGCTGGTCGAAAATATTGGCTGGTTATCTTATGTTCCTTACCAAATCATCCCACTTCAGAGAGAGCCGCAAATGGTCCCTATGAAGCAAGACTATCTGAAGAAGATACAGATGGCTGGTGGCATCATTTGACTGTTCTTGCCCTTCATTTCTTTGTCTGTCTTGAACTGCTTGGAGCAGTCATGGAATTAGTCTTCTAAGCAGCTTGGGGGAGACCAGGCAAGGGACAACATGATTGATAGCTCTCGTTGAGGTGCAAAGCAGCTGAATGAAAGCTGCTAATTTGTGTTTCCTTTTCTTCCAAGAATCACACTGATTGGAAAAGGGAAAGAGCTAGGAAAATGTGAAGAAATAGACTCTTGCCCTGCTTCACTCCCTCAAGTGAATCTAGGCTACTGCCTAGTTTGGGGGGAAGGGCAGCTTCACAGCTCTCTTTCTCCTTTTATACCCTGTCTTTGATCTGGAGATTCACCCTGATCTCCACCTTTGATCTGGAGATTCACCCTGATCCTGATCTGGAGTTTTTTAGCACTCTTGCCCCACAACTCCTATAATACATTGCTCTCAATCTGACAGATATGAACCAGTAAACTTAGTCTATGGTGCAGCCTTGCTGGAGGCACATAGACTCCCCACTATCTTTCACTGTCTGTCTCGTTTGCAGTCAAACTGACAACATGCTTGTGACTTTCCACTTTTGTGTGCGTGTGAATGCTGTGTGCGTGCGAGTGAATTCATTCTATTTTTGAAACTCATTTAGTGAAGACCCAAAATTTGGCATCTGGTCTCCTTCCCAAACACATTCCCTGAACTGCCACTCCAACTCAGATCTGATACAAGCATTCTTTGTGAGCATCCAAGCAAGTGGCTGACACAGTGGCATATCACCCCTGGGGCAAAACAGGATACGTGCCCTGGGCACCAACAGGAGGAGACATGCCAGAACATGAGCCCTCACGGCAGTTGGTTGGGTTAAATCGCCTCTGGGTGAACACTAAATGGTGTACCAGAAATTGGTCAGTAGCCTACCAGCAAGAAACTAGTTTCCCCTTTGCAGTAGAGCCTGCTTTACCTGAAGACTTGAGAATTGATCCTGAAAATTTGGTAGAAATATTATTGATATTAGAACTGCAGTCTTCTAACAATTCAGACCTAGGATCCATCTGCTTTAGCATCAAGATGCAATATTTATTGAAAATATTTCTTGGCTAACCCTTCAAACTTTAAGATTCTCCGTATTCTCCATATTCATATGATTCACTCCATATTCATTCTCCATATGATTCTCCATATTCTGATCTATGGAGCTGTTGTCCAGCAGGTTGTTTGGTGAATCTAGTTGTCATGTAGTTAATCATATAAATCTTTCTAACTGGTATGATGTTGTTTAAAAAAATCAAACTTTTTGACTTGGCTTTTTTCCTGTGAGCCTTGGGGCCATTTGACATCTGCTCAGGTATTTGCTTTTAAACAAAAAGACCACTGCCAGAGATGAAAACCTTCTCTGACTCACCAGGCATTAGTCTCTGTTGAGTATGAACCATTTGACCTAGATTGACTTCACTTTTTCCTTAGGCACCAGGACCTTTATCATTCTTCATAGTTTATATGTCACTGTCCAAAACATTATTTGCTGCTCATTGTTAAAAGTGGATTTTCCAGTAAATGAATGTAGTAGGGATCACATTTGTCTGAACTTCTTTTACAGTAGTATATGGATGCCGGCATTGCCTTGTAATTATCTGATAAAATGTTAGAAGAAGCTGAATTGATCTGGAGTTGAATTTTCCAATACTCTCCTGTGGCTTCAGTCCTGTAATCAAAGAGGGAGTGGAGAGGGCATTTTAACAAGAGTTAAGAGCTGTACTGTTGAAGAGATGGGTTGGAGTTTGTCGCTACCAGGGAATCTAGTAATGATTCTATATTTTTGAATTCACCCTGCTTTATGACTTGAGAGTAAAAAAGAGAACAAGTCTCCAGTATTAATATAAGAATGGTGAAGATTCACTAAAACAAACAAACAAAATGTTAATTTCTAATATGATGAACAGTTCAAGCCCAGGAAGGAAAAGCCATAAACTTCTGGATCTAGTGTAGCTGATAGATGAAAGACTTGCAAGTCTAACCTTTTTCTATGGCCTTTTTCTGTGAGAGAAATGTGAGAGAACCTTTTTCTGTGGTTCTCTCACATTTTGCTCTGGGACCCACTTTTTAGAATGAGAATCTGTCAGGACCCACTGGAAGTGATGTCATGACCAGAAGTGACATCATCAAGCATTTTTAACAATCCTAGGCTGCAATCCTACTCACACTTACTGAGCAGTAAGACCCATTTACTATCATTGTTAAAAGGATATACAGAATAGCTTGTTAAAAGTACAGGTCTGTAACATTTCCCCCCTGCACATGCCTGATCTTGTCTGATCTTGGAAGCTAAGCAGGGTCAGGCCTGGTTAGTACTTGGATGGGAGACCGCCTGGGAATACTGGGTGCTGTAGGCTTATAAGTCTTTCGAGACTGAAGGTTGCCAACCAATGCAGTCACATCCCATGGTAGCATCAAGTCTAAATATACTAAAAATAAAATATTGAAATGAATGGGGACCCTCCTGAAATTGGCTTACGACCCACCTAGTGGATCCTGACACACAGTTTGGGAAACACTGTTCTAGGGAATATGTTCCATCTAGCTCAGTGAATTGACTTCTGTAACAACATGCTCAGGATTGTATTTCACAAGGAGTTTCTTTTTTCTGTGAGAGAATTGTTGTTGGACTAGTAAGTCTTCTTGCCAAGCACTTATTAACCCATTTCTGAACAGCACACAGGTGTACACATTTGATCCCTGTTGCATATATGCAACATTGGGCAGAAATGACTCAAATCAAATATGATCTTTCATATACACATTTTGAAAGGCAACATTTGAATTTTTTGGAAGTAAGTTAAAATGTAATGGTTGATGCATATTATATTATTCATGTGCACTTAACAAATAATGAAGAAACGGGGGACCATTCTATGGCAAAATAGTATGTTTATTCTAAGTATGGACAACATAGTAGTGTTGGGTGGGAAAACAATCTTCATCGTGAAAATGCAGTGGAAAGGGATTAAAAAAACCACACCCCTTCAGTGCGGAGGTCCCAATCCAAATTCTCCGCTCCAACAGAGAGGCTTTATACAGCATTTTGGTCTCATATTTCTTAACTCTGTAGTTTTAGAGCTAAGAAGCTTTTAGTATATGTCACATCTTTCTCTTCTCCTCAGGGATAGCTCCATGCCCAATGAGTTGGTACAGGCCAACTGCATCTTTTAAGGCAGTGGTTCTCAAATTTTTAGCACTGGGACCCACTTTTTAGAATGAGAATCTGTCAGGACCTATCAGAATTGATGTAATGATGGAAGTGACATCATCAAGCAGGAAAATTTTTTAACAATCCTGGCTGCAGTCCTACCCACATTTACCCAGGAGTAAGTCTCATTTACTGTCATTGTTCAAAGCCTGTTAAAAGTACAGATCTGTAACATTTTCCCAAATGCAGCCACATATCATGGTAGCATCAAGTCTAATATTTTAAAAATAAAATATTGACGTGAATGGGGACCCACCTGAAATTGGCTCATGACCCACCTAGTGGGTCCCGACCCACAGTTTGAGAAACACTGCTTTAAGGAGAGTTGGAGACAACATAGTTCTTATCAGTTGAGGTTTTAATTGGGGATCAACACAAACGAGGGGAGAGGGGTTTAACCAATAAGCCATCTAGGGGTTCTGGCACTCCCCACTTCCAGGAGAGTACAATCCTTACTGACTGATTAGGTAATTTATTTTGGTTGGCCCATCAATACTCCTTTCAAATTGAGATATCTCAGCCTATTTGTGGCAGGGAGTGGTGTAGGTATCCAATAACCTAGCCTTCTTGGTGACTTGAAAAGAATCTATGCAGGGCTGACAGAGCCAGCCCATCCATGAGGGCAGCTATAGCAGTCACCAAAGGCTGAAGATTGGTAGTGGGTGCCCAACTCTGCCCAGCTAATTGCCTCCATTTCTCCTCTTTCTCCTTGCTGCAGAGGGTGACAGAGAGGAAATTAGGATGGGAGGAGCTAGAATATTGAAGAATGGGAAGAGTAGAAGCTGGCATGTCATTGGGTAAAGGGGGCAGCATTTGACATCCTGCCTTAGGTATCAGAACATCTTGGGCCAGCCCTTTGTGATGGTGGTATCTCTCCAATGGTGGGAAAGGAGATGGCTCTGGGCATGACCCCACAGCAACACTATCAGTGTTCCCTTGACCTGTCATACTCTTAGGCAGCCTCTGCTCACTGAGTTGGTCTCAGCTGTCCCAGGTGGCTGTTTGTCAACACTGTCTCTCTCTCCCCCCCCCCCCCGGCCTTTTAACCTGTTGCATCTCCTTCTGTTGACCCACCACTGTCTCTGTACTTTTCAACCTCCCTTCTCGCCCTAACTCTGCTAGTCATGGGATCCAGTCCACTCTCTTTCTGCCAGTCTATTCTCACCTTGTTTGCCCCTTCTATATCCTCCTTTTCTGATTTCCTTCCCTTTTCTTTCCCTTCAGTCCCATTCTGACATCTCCCTCTTTCTGTCTCCTTCTCTCTTTCCCTCGTCTGCTCACCTCTTCTCCTTCCCTCCTTTCTCCCCCTTTCTTTTGCTCTGTCATCCCCTTACTTTCCCTTCTTTCCTTCAGTATGTGTCCCTTTTATGGGCTGATAGGAGCTACCCAGTCCTTATGGCAGCGGATAGTTGATCTGAAACTCTCTATTCTGGTCAGTGGCACCTACTGTTGACATCACTACTGCAAACTCCATTGGTCCCTCTGTCACCGCATTGCAGAGCTTCAGGGCTGCACACTGTACAGCTAGGGTTCCCAACCCATGGTCCGCAGACCACTGGTGGTCTGCAGTGTCCCCCCAGATGGTCCGCGACGTCTCTGGTGAAAAAAGAAAAAAAATGCCCTTCCAGGCAGAAAAAAGCCTCTGCAGCACCAGCAGCCAATCAGAGCAGCTCAGAGCAGCTCAGAGCCAATCAGAGCATAGCTTTTCTCGTCTCCTGCCTTCCCCCTCCCTTCCCTCCTTGTCTGTGAGTACCCAGAGAAGCAAAAAAGTGAAGCACAGGCACCTTGTAAGGTGTGCGCGCGTTTGTGCAGCCTTGTGGCTCAGCTGCATGTAGAGGAGAGGTGCCCTGCCGCCCACTGCCTCCATTCCTT
Source organism: Tiliqua scincoides (assembly GCF_035046505.1). NCBI lineage: Eukaryota > Metazoa > Chordata > Lepidosauria > Squamata > Scincidae > Tiliqua > Tiliqua scincoides. The sequence continues at coordinate 128,143,402 of NC_089824.1, forward strand.
GACCCTGTGCCTTCAGGTGAGCCCTGGCAGCCTGGTTTCTCAGGAGTCAGATCAGGACTCCAACCAGCCTGGGAAGTCCCTTTGGCGGGCAGGTGGGTGGGTGGGAGGGGCCTGAGGAGGAGGGGGGCCAGAGGGGGAGGAGGAGAGATGCCTGAGAAGGGGGAGGAATGGGAGTAATGAGGAGGAGGAGGAGAAGGAGCAGGCTCCCAAAGGCATCTGGTTGGTTGGCTGGCTGGCTGGCTGGGGTGGAGGGTTTCCTGGGAGTGGGTTTCTCTGGATGTGATTTCCCTGGGAGTGCAGACTCCAGCTGGCCAGGGAACACAGAGGAAGGGAGTTGGAGGCAGTGTGGCAACAGGAGAGGGGAGAAACAGTATGCTCAAACCCCAGCCCCGGTACCCCCTCCCCATTTGGCAGGATTGGGCACCCTGGATGTGCTCTTCTAACACCCGGGGTGGAGCAAGGGATCCAGGCAACCAGGTTTTTGCACCCCTTTTGGAGAGGGAAATAGGCAGCGTCTCTGCTGTCTTACTGTGAGCTGCCCACCTGGGGAGAAGCAGTTCCAGAAGTTGCAGAACAGGCACCACCATAGCCAAGTACAGCAGGTGTAACCCCTGACTCTTCCTCCTCAGAGAGCAGCAGCAGCTTTGTCCATGGAGAGCCCTCCCCCACCCCACACTTGGCCAGTTTGCCTGTCTCCTCAGATTGCAATCCTATGCATGCTTACCGTGGAGTAAGCCCCATTGACTATAATGGGACTTACTTCTGAGTAGACATGCCTAGAATGGGGCTGTTAGTCACACTGTGGCTGTGATGGACTTCTCCAGAAATTTCTCCAGTCCCCTTTCAAAGGCATCTAGTTTAGACACCATCATCACATCTTGGGGCAAGGAGTTCCAGAGACTAATGGCAGAGTAGGCAGCTGTTGTTTTGTGGCTGCAGCCTACCTATAGGCTTGCTCACACTCTCTTAGCTCCAACCAAAGTAGTCCACAGCTAGAGCATGACAGCAATTAGAATAGGAAGTGGCTTCCCCCGCCCTAAAGACCTTGCAGTGCATACCAAAAGGACTTTTCTTCCTGAGACATGCAGCAGCCATTCTGAGATGTTGCTCTGAGCTGGTGCTTCTCCTTCAGGACCGACCTGCCTAACTTGTGTTGAACACTTTCCTAAGGACTCTGGACTCACAAGTGGAGGGAGCAGAGCCAGGGCTATGTAACAAAAGGAACTGTGGAGGGATGTGTGTGCTTTTTGTTGGCTCATTTAACTACCTTGCACGACTTGTCTATAATCCCCTTGTGCTTACCCTCTCCCTTTTTGAGGTGTTTTTCCACACTTAAAAGAGGCAAGGGCTGTGCATAATGTGGTCTGGTGTGGGGGGAAAGAGACTGGTTTGAATTGGGTGGGTATGAAAACCTCTGAGTTGGGGGGGGGGATTATTTTGTGTTCCATGTATTCCATGTAAACCCAAGACTTTCACAGCTAGTGAAGCAAATGCAAGCACAACCATCACATTATTAACTAATCTTCTTATGTATTACAAGTTTAATTGTCTTTTTTGTGTGCGTGGGTGGGGGGGGGTTGCATGTGGTCCCCGCCATCTCCAAATTTTGCCTTAGTGGTCCCTGAGCTCCTATAGGTTGGGAACCACTGCTCTACAGTGTAGTTCTTGCTAGACAGAAGTTCAATCTGCCTCCTACCTGAGTTGAGTATTACCTTGGTCCTTGTCTTACAGGGACTGAAAGCAGCCCTCCTCTTGGCTGCCTTCATATTCAACCTGGGTTAACTTTATTTTATAGCTGAAAAAGAAGCTCTCAATTATAAGGGATGCCTCATGAAATTGCTTGTGTGTGTGTGTGTGTGTGTGTGTGTGTGTGAGAGAGAGAGAGAGAGAGAGAGAGATGATGATGATCTGTGTTCTAAGTATCTGAGGATGTTTTCCAGATTTTAATGTGAAAAGGTGTTTTTGGGCTGGTTTTATGGCCAAATCATCACTATATTTCCATGTAACTTGTGCATTTTTGTTGTTGAGGGTACACACTTAGCTAGGTCTTCAATTAAGAAGAAGGTGGAGGGATCCCAAGTGATATAGTATCTGTTGTGGGTGTATGTACTGTTAAATGGCTTGATGTGGTCAAAGCATGGTTAAAATCAAATTTGCAAATATCATATGCTTTTCACCCACGTATTTTATATTAGTTTTCTATGCTATTTGCTCTGTTAAGGAAGACTTTTGTGTAGCCATAAGTCTTCCTTAACTGGCAAAGAGTGCCTTCAGGATGGTAGTAGGAAAATTTTACTGGGAAAATGGCACAGGAGAAAGGATTTGTGTCATCGTCCCCCTTCCTCACTATCATGGTTCTAAGCTGAATCTCCCCCACTGCAGTTGTTTTAACAACAACAACAAAATAGAGATGGGCAATCTGATCACAGATCTTTTTTATCTCATCTATTTTCACCCTCGGTGTCCAATTAAAACCTGACATTTTTAACATTGTAGATGAGTTATAAAACTCGCTTAATCATCTGCATCCTTTTGAAAAACAATTATATGTTCCTATCACAGTGTTTGCTGAAGCTCCACCGAGTGCAGCTGTTATGGGCTGAAGTAAATTTGTAGCTATAACCTCATGGAGGAAAAAAAAAAAACCATACACAAACCACAGGAATCTATCTGGGTCTTATCAAATTGCATCATTTTAAAATTTGACAAGTTGTCAGCAGGGGAGGCAATTATTTCTAGCAGAACATTAAGAGCAACACTTAACATTTTTGTAGGGATCGAAAGTCAGGGAAACACATTCATTTAATGGAACCCAGAACTTTACTTTAACCAAAATAAAATTTACAAAAGCGGGACCCCTTTCGTTTAATTGATTTAATTGTGTTTGGCCCTTGAAAGATGGGGGGGGGGGAGTTGGAACTGACAAACGATAACTGCAAAATAGCTTGGAGAGCTAAGAAAGGAGGTTTATATTTATGGAACAGGGTCATCATACTTCCAGTTTGCTGTGGCTCATTGATTGCAGGAGCAGTTTGTGTTATAGAAAGAGCATATATCTCAAAGTGGTGGCATGTTGGATCTCTGGAGGGTAACAGAGAAAGTGTGAAGGGAAGCAGATATGGTTATTAGGAGCTGAGCAGCTCAGATTATTAGAAGGTGGTGGTTGGATATTTATTTATTTATTTTACTGAGCAACAGTTCCAACTTTTTTTTTTTTTTGGAGCTGAAAGTTAGAATACTCAAGAAACCTAAGGAAACAGAAGAGTGTGTTTCAGCTTGGCACAAGGAGTCTGGAGAGGATTGAAAGTGTTTCACTCTGTATGGTAGTGTAAGAGCCCTATGAGTTCCATCAGTGGAAACATCTCCAGTAAGTCTAACTATTTAGCAAATCCGGGGTAAACCAAGCTAGCAGTACTTTAAAATTACAGGAGCTGACAGCCTAGTGGTGTATATTAAGAGGATGTGGGTAATCTCTCATAAGGCTTCCTACTGGAAGGTCTGCATAGCCGAGATGACTTAGAATTGGTGCTAATCAGTATCTTTTCCAGGAGGAATGAGAGGGCAAGTATTCACCATTCACATATATATTTTGAAAGGTATGTGCAAGGGCTGTAAAATGGAAACAAGTAATACAAACCATCTCAAGTCCTAGTAAAAACTGGATTGTACAGGAGAAAACACGGACCACAAAGGGAATTGCATAACATGTATGTAGGAACTTGGTCTGCCTGGCAACCTTCATTCAGTATGCACAGTGCATCAATACTGCACACTAAAATTCAGTATGCATTGACGCAGGAGACATGGGGCTAGATGGCCAGGAAGCTGCGTTTTCCTATTTGCGAGCAAAAAGCTACTAAGGTGACAAAAAAAGAAATAGAGGCTTCAGTTGGTGATCCAAAGGAGTGCTGACAAGAAGCTGCATGATTTTCAAGGGGTAGGCAAGGGCTGTGGGTGCTTTCCTAGGGGAAAGGTTCAGAAGGAAGAATGGAAATTCAGTGGATGCTGTGTTGTGGTTTGTCTAGTCCTTCTCCCCTCCTCCGTTTCCCTGAAACTCTTCCTTGCCTTCTCAAGCCGTGACATGCCTTCACCATCACCTGTGGGCATTTGTGGAGGATTAAAGAGCCACTGATGTGTGCACAACACTGTGGCAATTGCCTAAAAGTGTGTGAGGGTGGCCCAGCTCCTGCATTGTTGTATAGGGCCTTTTGTTGCCAGAATGCTAGTTCTGGCAGTGTAAGGCCTCAACAGGATTAAGGTTTCAAGTGAGGGTTACAAGCTCTACCTGTTATCTGTTCTAGACAAAAGTACAAAGTGTTAGCAGAGCTGAGAGATTAAAGTACTGCTAAACACTGACTTAAGCAAACTGACTTAAGTTAATAATTTTACTAGGGTACAGAGAGAACTTGCTGAATGTAGCCTAATCCGCTGCATCGGTTATGTATCACACAAAAAATTGGGTCGCGATACACTTGTGGGTCCCACAGTTTGGGAACCACTGAGCTGAAGAGAAGTCCATTCAAAGTTGGAGAGAACAACCCACAACTAGAGATCATCTCACCCTCCTGGGGGAGGCCAACATGTACACACTTGATGTCCATATAGAAACTGGATGGCTCAGCTCACATGTTGTTGCCTATCCAACCTTGAAGCCCCATCAGCCTTTACAGCTTTTCCTCTAAAGAATGTGGTTCAGTTCCTCAAATGGTGCTTTAGCTGGTTTGTGTCAGCTAAGTAAATCTGTGATCCATTATCACATCAATTGTATGCTATCACTAGTTAGCATTGCCCAGCATTTTCCTTTAGAGGTAGGCCACCCTTGCATGGGAAAGTACAGCATTTCTTTTTCTCCGTTTCCAGGGAATGCAACCTGAAGTTCACTCCTGCATCAGTGATCCCTTGTTGACACCTGGCCTCTGAATGTTGACAGCTTTCAACAAGGGAATTCAGAAGGAGGTTGTGCTGTCCACTTATGCGTGTGTTGATTGACAGGTCATGTTCTCCTCTGGTAACTGCTTTCTGTTGTGCAATTGCAAATAGCCATTTGTATGTTCTCTCTCTCTCTGACACACACACACACACACACACACACACACACACACACACACACACACACACAGAGAATAGCATAAAAAAGAGTTTTAAATAATTCACATCACCTTAACAGTTGTGCAACAGTTGCACTATGATCTTAAAAATACTTTAATTAGAGGTAAAGGACAAATGATGTTATGTGCAAGTGCACATAATTATGTCCTGGTGCATGTTTAACATTCACAAGTCATGCATTGCAGACTGTGGTTTGAAGCAGAGTAGTAAGAGCACTTTTCCCATTGGCCATTTCTGTGCTCCAAATCTCTCTTTGATTTAACCCCTCTAGGTTTCACAGTATGTATTTGCAAAAGTAAATCTTCATCTAGAACATTGCAGGGTGGAGGGGGGATAACTGTTCAGAAAAAATGTATTGAGACGGCATGTAACATACATTTGTGGGAAACCTGTAACTTGCCTTTTAGCCTATTGATTTCAGTGGAATTTGCCAAGAAGTGATTATGCTGAGGATCACAACCTTTGCAAAATGTAATGAGTGAATGCTCCCAAAACCTTTATCTGTGAACCCACAGTGGCCTGGCTGGACACTGTTCAGTTGCAGAATTAGCAGTTGTGCTGCCTGCTGGGGGAATCTGTTTGCTATCCTTATGTTTTACTTGTGTTTGCAAATGAATAGGTGTCTGGTGTGCTCTTTCATCACATGAATACAGACCCTGTAGAAAGGAAGTCACTGAAAATGTTTTTGTTTCCAGGGGGTGTGGATGAGCCAGCCTGTTTCTTTTGAAACAGTTCACAACCAATAGCAGTGTGGGACTTGCTTTCATGTTGTCCTCAGTAACGTGTGGGCAAAAATCCAGGCAGGGTTAGTGACATGGCTCTTTCCAGTATCACTACTATGGGTGCTGATGCTGAGAGGACACTATTATGGACATAATCATGCTGATTAGATTATATTTTTCCTTCATTGTATTATATACACTTTCCTGGGAGTAAGCCCAAATGGACAGAATGGGACTTACTTCTGAGTAGATGTGCACAGGTTTGCTCTGTAAGTGTTGGCTATCAGTCCAGTTCAGTGGTCAAGATCTTGCTCAGAAGAAGGAATCTGAATCCCAAATGCATTGATTGTCCCTCCATCCCATTTTGGCTTCTGCTTGTGAACATGGCTATTTCCACCGTTCCATTTCTACAATTAGTACCACTTGACAATCTCACTTAACATTCACTCGATGGATCTCCCCTACTGAATATTCACATTCTTTGTACCTGTTAGAATTCACATAGGATATTCTGGGAAGGGATGAGAAGTCTGAGCGTGATAAAAATGTGATTGAGGAATAATTAAGGATTGTTTTTTAAAGACTTGAAAGTATATATAAAATGGGACAGGTTTAACTCCAGCACAACATCTAGTGAAAAGTTTTGCTCTTTTTTTTTTTTTTAATTCCAGAGTTATATTTAGATGAAACTACTGCCAAAATGGGATTGAAGAAACTTTATATTTGAAAGCAAGACAGAGCATGAATAAAGCTGCATGAATAAATGTTGCAATAGCTAAGGTTTTCAGTTTTGAAATCTTCCAAATGAAAATTGGAACAGAAACAAAGGGCCACAGAATCTCTTTCACCCTCACCTGAAATTGCTTCTTAAGCTGTGGCCAACTGCCTAGCTGTTCATGTGAGCCTCATCTAAAATATTTTCACAGGACAGTATTTCCCAAGCTTTATCACAGTCATGGTGCCATTCTTACTTGGCAGCCTTACTCTTCCTGGCTCTCCAGGGTGCTGCCATCTTGAATTGCATGAGAACTTTTGCGATCCAAGATGGTGGCACCTAGGACAGCCAGAAAGAAGAGAAAGTGGGAACATCCCATGGCACCCCTGTGAGTTTGCTATGGTGCCTAAGGATGCAGTGGTACGCAATTTGGGAACCACTGTCATGGAGGATGCGACCTGCTGCGACATATATATTTCTGGGCACAATTCAAAGTGCTAATGATGACCTATAAAGCCCTCAGTGGTTTGAAATCTAAACATTTAGAAGGGCGTCTCTTCCCATCCAATCTGCCTGTCCCAGGGCAAATGAGAGGAATTTTATCAGGGGGTACAAAGTTTCTTCTTGGCCCAAAGGGAGAAGGGGGCAATGGGAGCAGGCATACTGGGAGGCAAAATAGGGTAGGGGGAGGGTGCTGATAGCCACAATTGTTTTGGAGCCCAGGTCTACTAGGCTTCTTGATTCAGAGCCCAGGTCTACCTGATCATGCGGCACTGGCAACTAGATAAAGTAATATGGAAAGCCACACACACTCCTAAGTCTCTCTAAAATCTTTGAAATATAGAAAATCCATTGCAGAAAAATAGCATCATTGTATTTAGGCTCACACTAGAATGGACCAAAATAAACTTCTGCAGCAGCTGTAGCCCCGCAGCTGGGTCCCTGAGCTTCTATACACTCCTTCATGGTTATGGGATCCACAAGCCAAAGAGCTACTGTGGCAGGCCAGATTTGACACTGTGTTAAGGAGGGTCATGGATGCATTCCTAAGCCTGGCTTGCAGCCCAGTTAATACTGCATGCACATGGTTGTGCCCGGCATCATACGTAGGCAGCGAGTTCAGGTGAGACAGGAAAATGTCAGATCTCAGGAACTTTCTGGGCCCCCTTCTTTGGCTCCTGGGCCCCCTTTCTGACCCTGGGCCCAGGTACAAATTACCCCCTTAACCCCCTCTCCTAGGCCCTGGCCTGTCCCATGAGGTCATCTAGGAGGCTCTGTTGCAATTACCATCATCGTAGACATTGTTGGTGTTGTTGGCAACCTTCAGTCTTGGAAGACTATGGTATCGTGCTCTGAATGGTGGTTCTGGAACAGTGTCTAGTGTGGCTGAAAAGGCCGATTCAGGAGTGACAATCCCTTCCACACTGGGAGCAAGTGCAGTCTGTCCCTGGTCTGTCTCCATGGCTATGGGCCTTCCTTCTTTGCCTCTTAGCCTCAGACTGTTGGCCAAGTGTCTCTTCAAACTGGGAAAGGCCATGCTGCACAGCCTGCCCCCAAGCGGGCCGCTCAGAGGCCAGGGTTTCCCACCTGTTGAGGTCCACTCCTAAAGCCTTCAGATCCCTCTTGCAGATGTCCTTGTATCGCAGCTGTGGTCTACCTGTAGGGTGCTTTCCTTGCATGAGTTCTCCATAGAGGAGATCCTTTGGGATCTGGACATCATCCATTCTCACGACATGACGGAGCCAACGCAGGCGTCTCTGTTTCAGCAGTGCATACATGCTAGGGATTCCAGCACATTCCAGGACAGTGTTGTTTGGAACTTTGTCCTGCCAGGTGATGCCAAGGATGCGTCGGAGGCAGCGCATGTGGAAAGCGTTCAGTTTCCTCTCCTGTGGTGAGCGAAGAGTCCATGACTCTCTGCAGTACAGAAGTGTACTCAGGACGCAGGCTCTGTAGACCTGGATCTTGGTATGTTCCGTCAGCTTCTTGTTGGACCAGACTCTCTTTGTGAGAGATTGTGAGAGAGATTGTGTCTCTCTTTGTGAGAGACATTGTTGGTGATGACTCATGATAGAGTGCTTTCAGTAGTGGTGTCTCACCTTGGAATTCAGTCCTGAGTAAGATCAGGTCTGCCCCTCACTGTGCCAATTTTTGCTCTGTAAGATTTAGTTGGTTCTTCATAGTTGAGTTGCTGCCTTTTTCTCCCTTGATTCAAATTGCTGTTTTGTTTTAATGATAAGCTATAGTTCTCCCATTGGGTTAGGAAAGGCAGGGTATAACTGTTTTTTTCTATAAATAAGATGGAGTAGGAGACATGCTGGGACAATCAGCTGGGAATAGGGAAGAGAAGTTAGGGCTTGCAGTAATCCACCTATTTAACTACAACACATTGTTTATAGTGATGATAAATGCTGTTGTGTCTACTACAAGTTGAAAAAGATAAACTGAAAGACGGTCTATTTTTTAGATGCTCTGAACAGCTTTTTCTGGATGTTTCTCCATTTATTTCCTGGCTCTTCCATTGTAGAGCTCATGTAGCATATAAATATTCACCAGTACTTAAGCCTGAGTTTGTATCGCAAGTGATGCTAGCAATTTTCCAGATGTCATGGAATAACCAACATACTTAATACTAGTCATGGAAATTGGGTCCTGTCCTAGCAGCTTCACTTTATGCATTTGTTAAAAGGAGGTAGGGCTGGGGAGGGAGTCTGTCTGTGATTCAATGAGATAATTTTGACAGCAAAAGCAATCAGATGGTGATTGGGGCGATTAGCCCAGCACTTTGCTGTCACATTGTATCACAATGTTGTGTTCTTCAGTTCAGTGTTTGCCATTTGTAAACCTGCCAACATCATAGCGCCTGAAACGTCAGTACAATATTTCTGGGGAAGCTGCCAAAGGGGAATTGCTTTTCAGTGTTTGGTCCTTTTTCCTACTCCCTGTATGGTGATCTCTGCTGGAGACAGGCCCGTTTTGGTCTGTTATCACATGCGCCTCCTTTAGTTGTACAGCACATGGCGAGAACCTCTTCTGCTTGTGTGAATAATGGCTGGGTGATGAACACGTCCCTCTGCAACAGCAGATCCATATTACGTGACCAGGAAGCTGCCAGACCTTTCAAATGCAAATGATCTGCTGGAGTAAACACCTGGAACCATTTGAATTACACTGCTGTAAAAATTGAACCAAGTTTCTAGGATGGCAGGTTGACAGTGATCTACTGTATATCCCTTGGTTACATCTAGTATGAATTTTGGCTGTACCTTTTTTCCTCATTCCCTCCTGGAGCTAAGATGGTGGAGAGACTGCAGGGAAATCAAGAAGACTCTGCAGACTGGGCAGTCTTATTAGGATGAACAGAACTTACATGCATGGCTTATTCTTATTTTAGGGGCCCTGAAGCGTGCCTTAGCATATAATGTTCAGGTGCAATGCTTTTTGTTAGAGTTGGCATACCAAGCACATTAAGTAGTTATACAGGTGGAGCCTATTTATCCGAGTTAGTTCCGTTCCATGACACATTGTGAAACAAAAAACAGGTTGTGCTAAATTCCATAGAGTTACGAAAATATGATGCAGCCTGACACTTGGGGCTGGAAGGAAACTAAGGCAGCTGTTATCAATCCCCTCCTCTCCTGTCCTTTGCCTCCCCCTCTTCCCACTTTCACAGGTGGGATGCTGAGCTTTAAAAAGTCCAGTCCTATGTGTTTCTACTCAGAAGTAAGTCCCATTCTAGTCAATGTGGCTTACTCCCAGGAAAGTGTGGATCGGATTGTAGCCTAAATCTCCTGCTTTGGCTTGCTGGGAAGACTTGCTTGCTGGGCTGTTTGGTTGTGTTGGCTGGAGCACGGAGAACCTGCAGCATCTCAAGGGGGGGGGAGATTGGGAAACACTCCCTGGGTTTTTTAAAGCAATCCTCTCTCCTCCCCTGCTCTGTATTCAGCCCTCCCTGTTGCCAGCTGTCCAGACTATCCTAAATCTCATGCTTTGCTTGCTGGGAAGACTTGCTTGCTGGGCTGTTTTGTCTGTGTCGGCTGGAGCACGGGAGCCTGCAGCATGGGTGTGTGTGTGTGTTTGCAGTGTTTTGGGCTGTCTGGAAGCAGAGGCCAGCTCAGGGCAAAGGAGGCAAAGGTGTGTGTGACTTTCAGCTCCCCTCACCCCATTCTCATTGAGACAAATCTGTGGATAAATAGTTTGCACCTGCACTTAAAAGTGCTTTTGAATTCTGTGGAGTTTATTTCCAAGTAAATATGCTTATGATTGTATTACTATCATGGGTGGATCCAAGGTAGGTCTGGGCTCCAAGTGCAGACCGGAGCCCAGACCTACCCACGGAGCAAACAGCCGTGGAGGCCATAAGCTCAACCAGGAGCCCAGGTCTACCCAGCAGGTAGATTTAGGATCCAAGTCCAGGTGGCAGCCCAAGTCTACCCACTTAGCAAATGGTTATGGAGGCTGTAAGCTCAACCAGTTGCCCAGGTCTACCCAGCAGGTAGATCTGGGTTCAAAGCCCTGGTAGGTCAAACCACCTGGTTGACCTGGGCTCTGGAGTTAAGGTAGTGCTCATGTCCCCCCTCAAACACAAACACTGGATTTGCTCCTGAGTCTTATTAGGATATCTCTGATATATAAAATTAATTTAGTAGCCCAATCCTATCCTTTCCCTGCACAGCATGTAGCTGCACGAAAACAGGCTGGGCACACTATAGGGAGGGTGATAGGGAGAGTTGGGAAGGGAAAGAGAAAACACCTTCCCTTTGCTCTCCACAAGTCCCTTGACTCCTATTGGGTCTCCTCAGACACTTTAGCTCTTCAGCAGGCACAAGTCTAAGGAGATAAAGGGGGTGTGTTAGCTGATTCAAGAGGTTCCAAGTTGACCTTGCTGGGTGCCAACCCCTCCCACTTCTAACATGCCCCCGGCCCACCTCTCATTTCAGGCCAGATCCTTCCACTCCCCCCCCCAACTTACTGGCATCAGCAAAGGTCCTCTGTTACTCCCAAGCTTTGGGCCCTCTGCACCGTCTGTGGCAATGGTCTAGAAGTGCACAGCTCTACGTACTTCCTGAGTGGCTTTCACAACACTGTAAAGCCTGTACCCAGCCGGAATGCTAATTCTGGTGGCAGTATGGCCTTACCAAGATTGGGCTGTGGCATTGTAGTGCAGTCCTAGGAACTGCATCATATCAGTCTGTACATACGAATCACAAGTATGAATCTTTTACCATTTTGTGTAAAAAACAAACCCTCAATCTTAGAAAAGTAGCATTCAGTGGAGAGGGTGAGAGGCTACGTACAAGGAGCTTTTCTAAGATGAAGATTTAAACATGCAAGTGTACACTAGTGATCTGAAGTTGTAAATTCCTACCATGCTTTACTCTGTTTCTGCCAACACCTGGGTCTGAGACCCAACCATCTCTTGAGTTTCTCTTTGCCATCTTGGGCGTGCTGCTTTTTACTTTTCCATCACATCTCTCTTTCTTAGCTGTTGAGATGTTGCTCTCAGTTTTGGTGCTGCTGGTCATTTCAATCACTGTCCTTATGGATTTTTTGCAACATTTGTCCTTTAAAATTGTCATTGTACAGTTAACAAATCAGCAGTTTTACATGGCCTCTTCTCTTTATCTCATGGAAACCTTGATTTCTCCCGCTGACACTGCTGCCCCTGCTGTTTGCATTGATGGCTCATTAGTCCTTTCTCACTTCCCGACCCTGTGGGTTGTGGTGGTGGGATGGGTTGCCTCTTCTTATCTTCTTACCAGTTGAAAGTCTTTACTGTTCCTTCTGATTCCTTCTGAAGTTCATGCTGTTAATTTCTTTACTTCTTTTACAGACTAATCCTTACCAACTTTCTAGCACCAATGCAGCCATGAGGTAAGGGAACAAAGGTTTCCTTGAGGAGGCTTCCATGCCTACCCCCCCATCACAGGAAGCAGCACACACCCCTTTGGCACAGCTGCTCTGCTGCTGGAAAGTTGGTTAGGATTGGACAGTTAACCTTTGGATTTCTGTAATATATTGTCCTCCTGGTTGTTCTTCCTCCCTCCATTCTGACTTTGAGCACTGGCTTTTCTCTCTCTTATTGTCTTCCTAGTTTTACTCTTGGTGATTTTAGTATTTAAATTGACTGGTGTTTGGAGTCTTCTGTTCAGCATATTTGGCTTTTACCTTCCTGACTCCTACTCCTGCTTGTCCTGGTCACATCCCAGAACTGGTTTATTCATGCAGTGCTTTGCCTCTCATTCTAATTCTGTCCCTTTGAGTCTTTCAGTTCATTGTTCGCTTGAACCTCCTATGTACTACTTCTCCTCCTCCTTGATTTTCCTGGCCACTGTGAGTCTTCATTCTTTCAGAGTCTTTCTCTGCTTCCCTTCTCCCTACACCTGTTTCATCTCCTCTGTCACAGTCTTCAGAGCTTGCTGCTGCCTCTTCTTGTTTTGGACATCGCCTAGTGTGGGCTCCTTTGCCCCCATTGCCTTTCATTTTTCTGTGGCTTTCTCAGTCTTGGTTATCTCCTTTCTTGTGCTATTTTCAGTCTTGTGTCAGAGTAACTGAATGTCTCTGATGCAAATCTTTGTCTGATTTTATTCATCATAAAATATACTTTCTTCTTAACTCATCTGCTCTATTTTCTGCTAAGCAATCTTACTTTTCTCATCTTATCTCATCTTCTCATCCATAACATCAGTTTTCTTTTTTCAATTCTGTCTTTGCCAATTCCTTCATCAATGTTTTTGGATAGTTCTGCCCAATACTGTAACCCTTCCTCTTGGGGAGGGGGATGAATGCGCAGACACCTTTTTCAGGATCGCACTACATTAGTCCTGCCCCTCTTCTACTCTCAATATGGGGTTGGTAACTTCATACACTCGCCCACCCTATGATCAGTGTTTGTCTGCATGACTCATGTTGATTGCTGGGAGTTTCTCCCCATGTTCGTGCCAGGATACTTATCATGAGAAGTGGATGGGGCTATTCATGTACCCTGGGGATGGGGGGAGGCTAGTTCAGCACCTTGTGAAGGCCACTCGGTTTCTCTATGGATTCCTGATTGTTCATCCTACTTCTTCCACTTTGCCAAACTGTCTTGCTCTCATTTTCTCCAGTTCCTGCCTTTGATGTTTTTTTTTCCTTCATTGTGGTAAACCTACCAATTCCCTTTGGCCAGTTCCCTCCTGATCTTTAGTAACTATTGTGCCATTTGTTGCTGCTTTTCTTATCTGCATCATTAATGGTTCTTCTTATTGTGATGTTCTTCCTTCAATAAGATGCTATTGTTTCTCCAATTCTTAGATCTCCGCCTCCTCTCTTAGTTTATTTTCTTTGTCATCTCTAAATTATTCTCAATTCCCTTTATAAAAATATCAACTTTGACCCTTCAGTCTGAATTTTGTCCCCAACATTATAATGAGACAATGCTGTATAAAACCTCTAATGATCACCTCCAGGTTAAATCACAGGAACTTCAAAGATATCTTATTTTCTTTGGTCTTTCATCATCCTGTAATACAGTTGACCATCCTTTACATCTTCTTTCCTTTCTTTGGGATTTTTTCTTATCACCCTTTTTCTGATTTCACTTGTCTCACAGATCATTATTTTAAATTCTCTGTCAATTTCTCTTTTTCTTCTCATTTTTGCTTGTCCATCAGGGTCCCTCAAGGCTCATTGCCTGGTCCTCTTCAAGGAGTGCTCTGAGAGTGCCTACTGATGTTGCTACATTAGCTTTTGCTTTTGTGATTGTGTTTTTGACTTTACTTCTGAGGGATTATAGGATCCCATCTACATAAAACTCATGCAAGTCCTGGAACATAGTGACCATTTTCCTCCAACCTGTGGGATCACTCTGATTGCTGCCTGCATATTTCATTACCAATTTTGTTCTGTAATTATAAAAACTTTTCTTTTTTTAAAGTTAAATGTCGACATATGGTAGGCTTTCCTTAGTTCATTTTGACATACGTTTTTTCCCCAAATGGAAAGAGTTAAGATCAAAGCACCAATCTTCATTGCTTGCTTTTGTCTGTTTTTGTCAAACCATTGTGCTAGTTTAAAGGGAAACTGCCAAGGTTGAAAGAATTCCAGTCTGATCTCTCTCTCTCTCTCTCTCTCTCGCTCTCTCTCTCTTTTTTTTTAATCTGTTTCAAAGGACCATGAAGTTCTTCATGTGTATTTTTCCTTCCAAATGAATGATGGGCAGCCCAATCCTATCCCCAGTGGTTTACTGGATGCAGTGGTGCCAAAATGGCTACTGCTGCATCCAGCAGCACCACCAAGGCCACTGGATGTCTCCTCAGGGACTTTTGTTCCCTTCTCCCAGGAAAAACCCAAGCCCTGCAATGGGGCTTCTGAAGCACTGGCTATTCTGCTGGTGCAGACTTGAGCGCCTCTGTGTTGGACATTAATGCATGATACAGAGGGCACGATAAGGTGGAGCCGTGCTCCACCAGTCCCACCTCCTCCCTACACACTCTCCCTGCCTTATTTCACCCAATCCCCCCTCTCTCGGCCCTGAAAATACTTGCTGCCAGCCGGCCCTGCAAAGGCACCAGCTGGCCCTTCACATGGTGCTGAGGTTCAGTGCTGACTGGCACTAGCCCAGCACCAGCAGCCCCTCTTCTCTGGGTGCCATGGACACCCAGGACTGGCACTGGAGCTCAGCACCGGCACTAATGGAATTCAGGATTGGGTCCTCAGTGTTTGCAAAACCCAGGACTGGTGCTGGAGCTCATAAGTGGCACTAATGGAGTTCAGGATTGGGTCCGCAGTAATCCTTCCAATCCCCTCTTACAAAAAACAACAACAACAACAACAACAACAAAAAACCAGAATCAAATAACTCAATTGCAATTTTGCCATCTTTATTGGGTGATGGTGGGGCTGGCTAAATACTTTGTCATGACTGTTGGCTAGCATTGCTTATTTTAATATTTAAATTTCTCCAATTCTGATCAAACTTCTTTCAGAGCTTACTTTCTGCAACTGTTTGTGGGAATGTCACCGTTGCAACAAGTGGATGCATATTGTTAAGTGACTGCTGGTTAGTGTTTGCAGCAAATAAGGGTTTGCATGGGCATGATGTTGCATGTGTGCCCGAGCACGACTTTAACAGGGTTGTCAGGGAAAGTGGAAAGAACCCCTGTGGTCCAATCAGAAATTACTTACTATTATAATCTGCAATAAAGTATTTTGAGTAGTCTTGTACTGCTTTTCAACATGTTCCAAGTGCTTTTAACAATTAAAGATATGAAAATATGGTTCTCTGTCCCTTAGGGACCTGCAGTCTAAGAGAAGGCACAAGGGTGTGAACAGCAAACAGCCATGCAGAGGGACCCTATGCAGGGAGAAATAGGGACAAGTACTCTTTTAAGGGATCATAGAATCCCTTCCTCCTGAGCTACTTCTTTAAGTGTTGCTTCTTTGCCTAGTTCAGTGGTTTGTGTAAAGCTTCCCCTGTCCCTTTAAGGGGAGGGGGGAGACAGTGATGTGATCCCCAGGATCGCATTGCTAAGTGGGGGCAAGGGGGATGCTTTTACTTACGGTGGGCAGAAGCAAGGAGCAGGAGATGCGGAAAGTGCCACGCAGCCCTTCGCAGGGCTCCCCAAGTGTTAGAATGTTGAGAAATAGCGCACGTGAACAGCCCTGGTGGTCTCCTTTCAAATCCCAGCTCTTCTTGTGTTATCAGAGTGGTGTGAGAAGAACATGTTGCAACATCTCTTGCACCTTAAAGGTGATGTCTGAAGGTGCCCACAGACTCCACATTACAGCTGCAGGACACAGAGAAACACCTTTGTTATAGCCATGCAGATTTCTTGGCTCCCAGATTACAGAGATGTCTGTGTGCATGAATAAATTTTATTTTTAAACACTATGTTGACAAGGACAAAATATCAGCCTCTGAAATTGCATTTGAGTAGCTCAGTATGTCTCCTTGCCATCATTATTTGTCAGTGGTCTGTGGCATGCAGCTGTCGACCGACTTCATTATGACGCCAAAATTAGCACTAAAAAATCAACTTAGGAAGACCGAAACACAAAGTGTGAGAATATTTTGGAAACGGTGTTGGCACTCTGCGATGTAGTCTTGGAAAGGCTAAAGAGCAAGCTGTTCTGCTGTGGGAAATGTGTCAAAAATGTGAACTGTCTTCATAAGCAATTGTGCTGCAAGTAAATGAAGACCTGCAAATGACACTGATGCTATCAGTCTACAGGTATGATCAGTGGCATCACTAGGGGGGGTGCGGGGTGGTAGAGGCCGCACCATGTGATACACACAGGGGGGTGACACCATTGCTGGCCAAAATAGTTAAAATCACAGTTTTTAGGAATAATACTTGTCATATCACTAGATGCGCAATTTCATGTAGAATGCAATGAAACAAACCATGTTGAAATACCTCCATTCTAACAGAAATTATAGCCAAAAACTCAGCGGGTGGGTGGGGCGATGATTTATTGCCATGCCCACTGCATGGGAGGAGGTCTATTGTGGGGGTGACACACTGGCGTCCTGCACAGGGTGACACAAGCCCTAGTGACACCATTGGATATGAATTTTCAGCTAGCAACTACACAGTAGCAACTACGCAGCTCTTAAGACCTGGCTGTGAGTTTGTAGGAATTTTATTCTAGAAATATATGTTCTCATGCTTTTAAACCACCTTCTGAAATAAATAGGAAATTGAAGAGTGCTAGAAACCAGCTAGCCCCTTTCTTTCAGTGCAATCTACCAGTTTCGAAACTGAAGAGATTAATGTTTCAAATATGATATCTATGTGACTCTACCCCACTGCAGGAAGAACAGACTAGGTCAGTTCTCAAACTGTGGGTTGAGATTCACTAGGTGAGTTGCAAACCAATTTCAGGTTGGTCCCCATTCATTTCAATATTTTATTTTATTTTTAATAGATTTGACTTGATGCAACCATGGCATGTGTCTGCATTTGCGGAAACGTTACAGATCTGTACTTTTAACAGGCTGCTATGTATATGCTTTGAACCATGATAGTCAATGGGACTTACTCCTGGGTAAGTGTGGGTAGGATTGCAGCCTAGGACTGTTAGAACTCTTCCTGCTTGATGATGTCACTTCCGGCCATGACATCACTTCTGGTGCGTCCTGACAAATTCTCAATCTAAAAAGTGGGTCCCGGTGCTAAAAGTTTGAGAACCACCGGCTAGGCAATTGGGTTTGTGGAAGTGTACATTCATATAGTGCGCATGCCATCCACCTGCCTCCCCCCCAAAAAAAAATCCTGTGGGGAGAGCATATGTGTGTAGGAATGTGTTATTCACACTTGATCAACAGTCTTCAGTGTTAAATTACTGCTGACAAATCTAGCAGGAGTTGACTGCATTTTCAGGCTGCTTAAGGAACCTTAGAAGTCGAACTGAACCTTTCTCATTCTCCAGAGTAGAAACAGATGGCTGGAGTGTCTGAGAAGGGCCAACCAGAACTCTTTCTGGGAGACCAGCAAAATGGAAAGGGCTAGTTCCGTCACCCAGGGAAATGTTGCTACCATTGCAGGGCTGTTGGGAGGAACGCAGGGTGCGTTGACGGGAAATGCAAACGGGTACTCACTCGCTGTAGCACATATGGGCCAAGTCCAGGGGGATAAAGGGGCTTGTTGCCAAGGCAACAGCAGCTAGCTTCATGCTCAAATTCAGAAGTGACTGACAATCCCGATGCTACTGCAATGACAATTTGACAAGGGAACATTGCAGGAAGACATGTGGGGAGGCACACATGGCTTGCAATTTGCACATTAAACCATCATGGGTAGATCAAGGCAGCAACTTCCTAGGACTCCTATGAAGGAGCCCGAGATCCTCCTTCCTAGCCACAATCCACCTCCCCGGGTCCACTCAGAGTTGCGCCAACTAGAAAACTGGCACAGGTTTGAGTAGACATATTGGGAACACAGAAATTTACCCCCAGATAAGGGAACAAATGGAAGGTCATGGACTGCCCTCCCTCCTCAGGATACAGTGCACAGTATGTTGGCATGGCTGCATCGGTGGCTGGGATTTTAGGATTGAGCTGTTGGTCATTCAGTGACGTTGACCGGCAGTTTCAAAAGGGTAAAAGGGGTTAATATACTACCCAACTTGAAGTTTGCCAACATTCTGGAAACTGTTGACACAGCCTTGGCAGATATTTATTTAAGATATTTTTGTCCTGTTTTTTTTATCCAGATGGATCCACAAAACAGTTTACAAAATAGTGAAAGCCTAATCGTAGCATCAGTGCAAACACTGAATTGTTGGCCACAAGGTGATATCCATGAGCTTACATTAGCTTACCCCTGCTAATTGGGTAAGAGGCACTTTTTCAAGTGGTTGCTCCTTTTTTTAGCAGGTGGAGAATAACTGGCCCATCTCACCCCAGCAGTGTCTGTTCTAGTGGCTGTCTGCTGGTGGCTTCTTTTGCATCTTTTTAGATTGTGAGCCCTTTAGGGACAGGGAGCCATTTAGTTATCTGATTTTTCTCTGTAAACCGCTTTGTGAACTTTTAGTTGAAAAGCGGTATAATAATAATAATAATACATAGCTTATTGAGGAACTGCACAGAATCATGGATAGGCCGATCCATTGCTATTGGCTACCATAGCACTCTTTAAAAAGCTGAAGGGCTGTCATATGGAAGAAAAAACAAATTGGTTCACAACTGCCTCTGAGAGTAGAACTGGATCCAGTGCATATAAACTGCAAGAGAGAGAATTCCAGTTGGACACCTGGAAGAAATTCTTGAAAATGAGGGTGGTTTAGCAGTGGAACAGACTGGCAAGGGAGGTGTTGGCTTCTCCCTCACTGGAGACCTTCAAGCATACTCAACAGGCAGCTGTTGGAGATGCTCTAGGACTGGGCTTTCCAGACTCTGGCCCATGGGCCAGAACTGGCAACCTGCCTAACCCCTTCCCCACATGATTGGAACTTACCATTCCATGGGGGAGTCTCCTGGTTGTGCAGCCCATCTCCCATGAACTGTGCCCCAACTTGCCACATCTGCCCAGAAATCCAAGCACAGTGGCTATTGGGGCAACAGAACCAGCAAGCCGGGGTACAGTTTGGGGGAGTTCGGCACCATGACCAGGAGGCTCCCTGGCAGAATGGTAAGCACCATTTGCAATGGGGAAGCTTTTCTCGGTGCACACTACTCTAGGAGAATTTCCTCCAATAGGCAGGGGGGTTGGACTAGATGGCCTTGTGAGTACTCTTCCAACACTATGATTCTATGATAGCTAAGAAGAGAACCTCTGTGCTGGTATACTGACTACATTGTTTGGGGACAAATCATGGGGGATACTTATCATGGTTCTGTCTATTTCCGAGCTTCAATACCAGTCTAACTGGCTACTTTTGGAAACAGAATGTTGGGGGAAAAAAGTGGACCTTGGAATCACCTGTAGACAAAATATGTCAGGTGTTAGAGAAGAGGAAGTAAAGACAAATTCTGACCTGTAAATTATACTTGAAGATTGCACCTCATTACTCTTGTAATGTAGGAAAGTTGTGATTCAGCTTTGGATTTTAGTTATCAACACTTTGGTCCCCTGTGAATAAATTCATGTCCAGGATAACTATGTTTGGTGATGGCACTACTGTCAATGTTTGCTTTCAAACCTAAGGGCAAAGACCACGTTAGCATTCATTATGTACAATTTGCTTCAACAGCATACTGGGGAGAAAAAGCTTAATGGAGTATGAGATTCATCTCATGGTCAAATACATTCAGCCTACAGGTGGACCATAGATACAGTGAACAAGAAATGTAGTGGTGCTTTAATATTATAAACATCTAATAATCAAACAATGTGTTTAAGAAAGAAAAGAGAACTTTTCCAACTGAACTTTAGCCCAATAATGAAGCCATCTAATTACTATGATGAGACGTACCCTGCATTGCACAAATCAATAGAATGTTATATTGGAACATAAAAATCCCCACTTCTTGCTTCTCCTTTGCAAATTGGACAAAATCTAAATTAATTCCATAGGTTAATGAGGGTCCTTGGGGTGGTTTGTCAGGATATATAGCCACCTGTGAAACCAATGTATTAGTGATTTGCAAAGCACAGCTCATAGCTAAACCAGTCAAGAACTGGAATACTGGGAAGGAGCCTGGATAATAATAATGATAATGATAATATTAATAACTTTATTTTTACCCCGCCTTTCTCCCCGAAGGGACTCAAGACGCCTTACAACAGGTTAAAACAGATAAAAACATAATTTAAAACAAATAAAAACATATTAACACATATCATAAAAACAGCAGTCAGATAAAAAATAGTCAGGTAAAAAAGAGCATAGAGCAGCAGCAAATCATAAAAGAATCGGGCCTGTAAAAAATATTAAAAGATGTTAAAAAGATGTTTAAAAGGTGAGAACTCAGAAGGCTTGTTTAAACAGAAGGGTCTTCAGGCCTCGCCGAAAAGTCTCAAGAGAGGGAGCCATTCTTAAGTCAAGGGGAAGGGAGTTCCATAGCGTTGGTGCCACTACTGAGAAGGCCCTATTTCTTGCCGCCGCCTCACGTACCTCCCTAGGCGGCGGCACTTGCAAAAAGGCCTTCTCTGAGGACCTAAGAGGATGAGCTGGATTGTACGGGAGTAGGCGATCTCTAAGATACCCTGGCCCAGAGCAGTATAGGGTTTTAAAGGTCAAAACCAGCACCTTGAATTGGGCCCGGAAACAAATGGGCAGCCAATGCAGCTGCTGGAGAATCAGACTGACAGAGTAGAACTGCCTACCTCCAGTAACCACACGGGCCGCCGCATTCTGCACTAGTTGCAGTTTCCAAACCATCTTCAAGGGCAGCCCCACATAGAGCACATTACATTAATCTAACCTCGATGTCACTGAGGCATGGATCACCGTGGCCAGGTCTGCACGATCCAAGTACGGCCGCAGCTGGCGCACCAGCCAAAGCTGAGTGAAGGCTCCCCTAGCCACAGCCACCACCTGGGAATCCAGAAGCAGCTGCAAGTCCAGGTGGACCCCCAAGCTGCAGACCTGCTCCTTCAGGGGGAGTGCAACCCCATTCAGCGCAAGCCGATAGTCCAGCACCTGCATCGAGGATTTCCAAACCAGGAGAGCCTCTGTCTTATCCGAATTTAATTTCAGCTTGTTAGCCCCCATCCAGAACCTCACTGCCTCCAGACAGCGCTCCAGGCCCTCAACTGCCACCCTGGAGTCTGAAGAAAAGGAGAGAGAGAGCTGGGTGTCATCGGCATATTGATGACACCCCACTCCAAACCCCCGGATGACCTCTCCCAGCGGTTTCATGTAGATGTTAAATAGCATGGGGGACAGAATTGAACCCTGTGGCACACCACACCTCAAGGGCCAGGGTGTCGAACAGGCATCCCCCAGCACCACCATCTGGGACCGATCCTCCAAGTAGGAACGGAACCACCGCAAAACAGTGCCTCCAACTCCCAACTCGGCCAATCGGCCCAGAAGGATACCATGGTCGATGGTATCGAAAGCCACTGAGAGGTCCAGCAGGACCAACAGGGACGCACTCCCCCTGTCCAGTCCCTGGCGTAGGTCATCCACCAAGGCGACCAAGGCAGTTTCCGTCCCAAAGCCTGGTCTGAAACCAGATTGAAAAGGATCCAGATAATCCACTTCATCCAAGACCCTCTGGAGTTGGGACGCCACCACCCGCTCAATTACCTTGCCCAGAAATGGAATGTTGGAGACTGACCGGTAGTTATCTAACACAGTGGAATCCAGGGAGGGCTTCTTCAGGAGGGAGCGAACCACTGCCTGTTTCAAAGCGAGTGGTAACGACCCCTCCATCAAGGAAGACTTGACCACCCTCCCTGTCCACTCATCCAGTCCACCCCAGGCAGCTCTTATCAGCCAAGCCGGGCAAGGGTCAAGCAGGCAGGCAGATGGCCTCACACTCCAAAGGAGTCTGTCCACATCCTCAGGCTGTACAAGCTGAAAAGAATCCCACAACACAGGACAAGCAGTTGCCAAGGGGACATCGTCAGACATTGTCAATGTGGCATCCAAGTTGTGACGAATGCGATCAATTTTATCTGCAAAATGTTGTGCAAACACGTCACAGCGGCTGACCATGTGTTCCTCCTGGTCTACTGGAGGGGCCTGATGGAGGAGGCCCTGCACCACACAGAACAGCTCTGCCGGACGGTTGTCAGCAGATACAATGGTAGCAGAGAAGAACGATCTCTTCGCTGCTACCACCGCCACAGAATAGACTCTATAATGAGCTCTACTCTGTGTTCGATCGGATTCATCCCGAGTTTTCTGCCACCGTCGCTCTAGACGCCTGCCCTGCCGCTTCATCGTTTGCAGCTCCTCAGTGAACCAAGGAGCCGCTCCTAGTCTGCGACGTGGCAGAGGTAGCTCCGGAGCAATCTCATCCACTGCCCTGGTCATTTCCCCATTCCAGAGGTCAACCAGGGCCTCAGATGAAACGCCAGTCTTGTGAAAAGTGAAGCTGATAAAAAGCTTCCATTGGTGCTAATGGAAGATTTTTTCCCCCCCACAAAAGGTAGCATGCATGGGAAGTTCTGGTTTGAATTGGAACTGTGGTTGGGCTTGGGCCCCCTATTCCCGCCATGGTCTCCATCACTCCCCCCTTACATGCTGTTTATGCCAGAAAGCTGAGGCATGTATGGTCAAACACGTTTTAAAAAAACAACATGCTATTTGATCCCTAGCAAAAGTGGTCAAGGGGGAACAACTGAGAAAAAATTCTCCCAACATTCAGAGAAAACACATGGTACAAAATTGCAAGTGGTGGGTTCATGTTTGACTGTTTTCCTACATCAAAAGCTTTCTGCATGTTGGAAAGTAGAATGATAATCTCAGCTTTTCCTAATGTTCTTCTAAAGGTCCACATGCAGGTACTCTTGACATACAGATGTCAAGACTCAGGACATCTTCATTTGCTGTCGGCTCTGTCGCAAAAAAATGAATTGTGCAGCTCGCATCTCGCATTCTCAGCTACTACACATTCAGCTCTTACATATTCTTGGAATTGCTGCTTTTATTTCAGAGCCTGAGACACAATTCCCAGTAACAGGCAATCTACCTCCAAGGGAAAATAGTCCTTTAGTCAGTAGACCCCCAGTCCATGAATTTCTGACATCTTTGTAAGAATGCATAAGTGCTACATCTGAGTACAGTCTGAAATGATCACACTTGTGCACTTCTCTATGGATTTGTGGGTTTTCCGTCCCTAAATAATTTATGGGGGAAATGTGCTCTTCGTTATTCATAGCTTTATCACTTCTTTGCTGTGAATACAGAAGTGAGAATGGGAAGTCAGATGCCATTGGAATAATGTACACTTTCTGCTTGCAGAAATCTCTACCACTTTTGGCTGTGGATAATTGACTCCTCTCCAGTTAAATTACCATGGATATTTACAAGGCAGAAATTAAATGTGAAATATAAAAGAAGCTCAATTCTATTTGATAAAAAAAAACAAAAAACATTGTTTGAAAAAATGCAACTTTAAATGCCACGTGAATAACTATGCTAATTTCTTGTTCCAGGCAAACTGTGCTAGTGAAAAGTAAACCTTGGTTTACTTGATTTGAAAAGTAAAGTGAAAGTGAAAGGTAAACCTTTATTTACTCATTTAGCCTTAGTTTGGAATGGTCTTGATGTTTTGGAGAGCTCTCTGGGGGAAAAAAAACTCAAGTTTTTTCTCAAAGTTCTCCAAAGGGCAATCTCCTCAGGGACTCCAGCTCCGGATTTTGCCTCGAGGTTGACTCCTGAAGCCTTTTCCATAACTGGATGTAGCCACAAGGCAGTGGAGGTTTGGAATCAGAGTTTTCCTTCTCTTAGATGAGCTGCCTTCCCAGGCTGACGAGTCCCATCTACCCGGTGGCTGTTTAGTTGCCTCTTATGACAAGTACAGCCAAACTGAGGGCCTATTCTTATTCCCAGCCCCCAGCACTTACCAAAGTTCTCAGGAAAACACTAGTGTTTTAAAACAAAAAGGGGATTTGAAGGGGGCTGTCTAAATTATCACACTCACTTTTACGCTGAATAAGGGTGAATCTAACAGTAACAAGCATACAACTGTAAGGACAACTGGTTAGTATGAGAACAGAGAAGAGTTGGGAGGAGGTGAGATTACTTTAGAACAGGGGTGTCCAAAGTTTTTGGCAGGAGGGCCACATCATCTCCCTGACACTGTGTCTGGGGCCGGGGAAAAAAAGAATTAATTTACATTTAAAATTTGAATAAATTTACGTAAGTTTACATAAATGAATATATTAAAGATGAACTTATATGAATGAATGAAGGTCTTGCAATAGCTCAAGGCCTATAAAAGGCTTTCCACAAAGCAAGGCTGGCCTTTCCTTTGCTGCCGCTACTGCATCACAGATGTGAAACAGCAAGCAGTGGAGGGAGCCCTCACATGATAGGTCAAACAGTTACCCTCATGCTGAGAGCAGTTGCGTCAGGCCAGTGTGGGCTCCAACAAATCTCTGGAGGGCTCAGAGGCTCATTGGAGACTTAGGGCTCCCTGAGGGCCCCATTGAGAGGCCTCAAGGGCCGCAAGTGGCCCCAGGGCCGGGGTTTGGGCACCCCTGCTTTATAAGGATAGGGGACAGAACAAAGAGGGGGGAAATGTGGGGGGACAAGGGATGTGATTAGATGAGCTCCCTGGAGAACCTGGGGGAGAGGGGTTTTGGGGAGGGTGTAGGGAAAGAAAAATAGGGGAGATAGCCAAAGGAAAATAGTAGAAAGAAGAGAGACATGGTGGTTCAGATAACAACTAGAGGCTGTGGTTAGAAATGATTCTCTGTAGCTGGAAAAGGCAAGGGATGAACCCAGGCTGTAAAAGTACTTCACTCACTTGCAGCAGGGGAGCTAGTCTCTCCCACTGAACAGTCTCTCCCAACCGCCACCATAGGTCCTCTGGAAGACTTGAGGCATGAGGTTAATTGAGTTTCTTCTAAGCCAACTGAAGCCTCAGGCTGATTGAGGGCTTTCTACCAGAAGGTTTAAGAATAGAGAAAACTGTTATTAACCCTACCCCCCCTCACTTCCCAGCTTAGGAAAAGAGACCGAGACAATTGCTAAGCACACAGCCAGTGTGACTGCATGAGACAAACTGAGGAAAGATGAAGGAGGGTAGGAGAATCCTTGGCATTGAGCTGTGCTCAATGAGATTTTGCTCAATTGAGCAAAATTATTTATTTATTTATATCCTGCATTTCCACTCCAGAAAGGAGCGCTCAAGGTGGCTCAAGGCGACAAAATTACCTGTCCTTTCTTTATAACTTGAGATTGTAGTTTTACTGGGGTCTCAAGAGGCTGACCAAGCAAATTGCGCTGGGCAAGTGGGGTCCCAGAGATGGGATGGGGGCAATTGAGCAAGCCATGTGCATGCAAGGAAGTCAGTTGTCTTGAAGGGAGCCAGGCTGCCTTTTGTTCCAAAAGGAAGGAAGGACAGAGGAAAGAAGCAACCCAGGGGAGTTGCCTGACCAGCCCACGCTGGCTTCAACATATTGCTAGTGCTCACAAGAAGGGAGAGCAGAGAAGGGAACAGAGAGAGATAAATTCAAGCCAAACCTGAGATTCTCCATTTTGTGAGCCAGTTGCATGGTGGGGAGTGGGCCTTGTTAATGCTGTACTCTCAACCACATCCGATTTGTGTGCTAGTGAGGAACTGGAATGTCAAACCAAGCTTTCTCCCGTTGGAGAGAAAATGACACATGAACTAGAGGGAGAATTTCACAACCTGAAGCCAGCAGAGACTCAGCAGTGCTTTACTTACCATCCTTCAGAAGCTGTTTGATCCTTAGATAAAGCATTTGTTAAGACTTTAAAGATTTCAGCTTAAGATCTATAAAGTGCCTTTCTTTTCTTTCTTTTTTTTTTCCTGAGGTAGAAAACTATCATATGTGATAATTTTTCTTAAGTATGAAATTCTCTTCACTACCTGAAGCAAAGTATTCCTCCTCCAGGCTTTCTGGAAAAGCAATAATATCACTGAAGAATTTTAAACACACAACTTTTTTGGGAGGGAGGGGGGGAATAGAGGAAAGGATGTTTTGATAGATAGGCATCAAGTGCAAGTGCAGATGCTTGATTCCAACTAGTTAATTGATCGAGACCTTTTCTACCTGCTACTTCTCAAAATATTGCTTAAAATATTGGTTGTTTAATTGATCGACACCCATGCCGATGATCAACTCTGCCTCTAGTGCCTAATGTTTTGGGGGTACAGCAGGAACATAAAAGCATAAGAAGAATGCTGCTGGATCAGGCCAAAGGTCCATCTAGTCCAGTGTCTTGTATCTCACAGTGGCCCACAGATGCCTCAGGGAACACACAGGACAACACAAAGACAACAAGATACCTGCATCCTGTCACCACTCCCTTGTACCTGGCACTCACATATGGCCTACTTCTAGAACCAGAAGGTATTCCCATCATGTCTTGTAACCTGTGATGGAATTTGCCTCCCTAAAATTGTCCAATCTCCTTTTAAAGGTATCTAGGCCAGATGCCATCACCACATCCAGTGGCAAAGGGTTCCACAGATTAATTACCCACTGGGTGAAGAAATATTTCCTTTCGTCTTTCTGACACTCAATTTTGATGGGTCTTTTAAGGGGGCATCCATATTTTCTGATGACAGCTCAGTCTTTGTTATCATTGCCAATTTTTTTTTTTCCTGGCTGGGCTCCTGAGCTTTTAGTCATATGCAAAACACACAAAAACTCTGCAGCTGAAGCTTTTCCCAGCACTGCATCTTTATTCCAGGAAAAGATATCGCTTTTGTAATGTTTGCCTATCATGCAGCTCTTAAAAGCAGAGAAGTCTGTCAGGAGGAAACAGGGCTTGGAGCCCTCATTGTGGTGTATGCATTCTTGCTGTCTAGAAACCACACGGAGGAAGCCAATAGGATTGATCCATGGTTACACTGTTCTTTGTTATATGAGAGATTGAGGGCCCAATCCTATCCAGTTTTCCGGTGCTGGTGCAGCTGCAATACAGCCCTGAGGCAAGAGAACAAACGTTCCCTTATCTTGCGGAGGCCTCTGTAACTACCCTCCCACTGTAGGTTATAGTGCTCACCCTACTGGCACTGCTACACCAGGGCTGGAAAGTTGGATAGGATTTGACCCTGAGTGGGTTAATGATTGTGACAGTCATTAAATGCGCAAGCTTTAAGAGTGCAAGCAAAGTGTTAGAATATCATAAATATGGGACCCTTCTAACAAAGGGAGGAGCAAATGGATATGAAATCCCTACTAGTGTGGGGTGAGGTATTCTTTGAGGAGTTGCAGCAAGTTGGATCTTCAAGTTCCTCAGCCTTTTCATCTGAAGTACCACCTCCAACTTTAATTCAAATGTTGCTTTAAATGAATTCTGGGGGGAAAAAACATGTGTGGACTCCATGCCCCCCCCACCCCCAAGAAATTTTGGCTTGCCCTAGAATTCTTCAGATCTTTTGCTTGAGAAGATCCTCCTAATTTGCTTAGCATTTAAGCAAAATTTGGTGGCACATCTGAATGGAAAACCATGTCTATATGAACAATAATACATATAGGCAAAGATCCTGCATTTGATACTGAACCTCAATAAGAGAATTTGTATTGCCGTTTGTTGAGGTCTGAACCCAGGAAATCACTCAGGTCCTGTGCACAGGAGGGAATGCAACAAACGCTGTGGTGAATAGACTGTTTGTAGCTAGTAATGGAGCAGCTGTTCCTGATTGCTGACTCTGTGCAGCTGAGTGTGGGTGTGCCTTGTGCATATAACAAGGTCACAGACAATCACTCCTCGTGAGTGAGGGGGTGAGTGAGGGTGAGCGTGTAGGGTGGTGAGTGTTAAGGAATAGGAATCAGGATGCCGTATATATGTGTTGCTGTATGATTGACCAGTGTTGCTGTAAATATCCTTGTATATAATATATCTTGGTGATGGAACCTAACTCTCGTGTCAAGTGCCTCTTTGCCTTCTGAGAGTTTGCCTTGGACATCAGCCTCGAGTTTCTGTTGTGCTGCCGTTTGATTTTGCTCTGCTGGAGACTCCTACACTCCACCCCTAAACCTCCCGCAACACCGTTTCCCGCTTGCCTCTCTGCTTCCCATTGTTAGATACTTCTCTCTCGCACCTTAAAAGACATTCCTGCATGGTGGGCTCAAAAATGCCTAGTTTTATCATAATTCAAAATGGATTGCAAATACAGGTGCTGCTTGCTAATTGAATTCTGAGATACAGCTGACGATAGAAAATCACTTTCACAGTATGGACACAAAATAGATTGGAGTGCTGCTCACTGTCTCGGGACAGCAGGGACGAGGTGATCTTTCAATGAGAATTAGAAGCAAAACTTAAGGACATCAGTGCCGTGCTCTGAGACACTCCCTCCGAAGATAGCTGGCCACAAGATGATCTCTTTGGTGATCACATTGAAATCAAAACATCTCAGACAATTAAAGTTTTTGTTCTGATCTCCTTTACCAAAGGATCAAAAGCCGGCTCCTTTCTGGAGTTCAAGTGTTCATCATTCCTGGCTGGTAATAAAATTCCCTTTCATGAATCAAAAGGGTTCGGATCAAAACAAGAGGAGAAAATGTTGTGAGACAATGCAGTGGCTGTGTATCACATGAAGTAGACTGTCTATAGTGTGAGCTCTAAAGCTTACACTATGGCCTTAATAGTTGAATATTCTTAAGGCTATTGGTGTGCTTTAAGTAAGAATACCCCTGCTAATTGGGTAAGAGGCACTTTTTCAAGAGGATGCTCCTTTTTTTAGCAGGGGGAGAGTAACTGGCCCACCTCACCCCAGCACTGTCTGTTCTAGTGGCTGTCTGCTGGTATTCATTTGCATCTTTTTAGATTGTGAGCCCTTTTGGGACAGGGAGCCATTTAGTTATTTGATTTTTCTCTGTAAACCGCTTTGTGAACTTTTAGTTGAAAAGCGGTATATAAATACTGTTAATAATTAATAATAATAATGGTGTGTTATGAGTCTAACCAGCTTTCCCTTTAAGCTGCGCAGCTACATGGAGTCCCATGTAGCTTTTGTCATGGCACTCTAGAATTGGCGTTGATGATGACATTGTTGCTGAGTACTCCAGAGCTCCTTGAGGTACTCCTTGAGATACTGCAGAGTACCCTGCAGCTCCTTGAGGGCTCCACATACTCCCTGTAAAAACCACAAAGAACATTTGGTCTAACCCCTGCTAACTGGTGAAAGATGTGCCTTGTAGGTTGTGGTTCTCCTAATTTATCAGGGGGAGAATACTGTTCAATCCAGCAGAGTGTCTTTCCCAGTAGCCACTTGTTGGTGTCTCTCTTGTGACTTTTTAAAGATTATGAGCCCTTTTGGGACAGGGAAATATCTTTATTTATTTTGCTGTGTAAATTGCTTTGTGAAAGTTTTTTTTTTTTTCCTCTTGAAGAGCAGTACTTTTTACAAATATTCTAAATAGTAATGCTAAAGGGAACAGTAATCCAATGTAGATGTTATGTCTGAGTGAACACATGGTAGTGCAATCGCTAGCCATGCCCCATCACTGACTTGCTGCAAACGGTGTCATTGGATTGTCTGTGTGTTGCCTATGTGGAGGCTTTCTCCATGTGACTTGATGGGGAAGCATGCACGGCATGGATCACTAGGGTGCTCCATTTCGCTGGTCATGCATTTGCTGAAAACATGGGGCTGGGTGGGAAACAGCTGAACAGAGTTTATATGAATGTCTGTCTGTCCCACCTCCACCCTTCAATGAGGATAGGAAAACACTGTTATTATGTTCAGTCAGCCATGAAGAAAAGGTGTGATAGAACCTTGATGTAATGTGGTGTGTGTGTGGGGGGGGATGAACAGAAAAGAGAAGTCATAATCTGAGCAGTCACGACTGAGCAATGGCCATGATAACAGCTTATTGTTCTTGCGTTTCTGTTGTGGCTAAGATTGCCTATTCCACTGCATTGAAAGCTCCTTACCTGTGAGATAGTATGTCCGATGATCTGCCATTCATGCCTGCCTCTTCTGGCAGGTACATATATATGCTGAGTCTGAACTTCGAAGGTGTTACGTAAGTTGGTGAAGTTTCTGCTACCTGTAACAGGGAGATATTAAAGTAATCACCACTACTGTTGCAGCCAAGTCTTGTTTGGGTACTACACCAATGGCTCCCTGACATCAGCACGATTTTTGCTGTATCCTTAGCAGGCCCAGCAAGGGAGGAGAGGAAGAACATCAGTACCCAAGTTACACCTTGCCAGCACAGCCCTCCTACCAGTGTCCTTCACAACTGTGCTGTTGCCAACAAGCTACTATTAGGCGATGATGGCTGCACAACAATAACATTGCAACTGAGGGGTGCATATGTGCCCAGTTGTCCTGCTGATGCCAGGCAGATGCCCCCATGACCCACCCATTAGACTTAGCAATGTCTTGCATATGTCTATACCCAGATAGCAGCCCCTCCTGCTGCCCTTGGGCATGAACCCCAGCAGAAGCAGTCACACAATTACTGGTCCAACTATGCCAGCTGAGCCATACTGCCCTGCGAGGAAGCCCCGTAGAACATACCTGAACCCATGGCTGTCAAGATCAGAGAAGATGCATAACTTGCAAGGCCCATGGCAGCAGCCATGCCACCCAAAACACAGGCAGAACAGTGCTTACACATGCTGCGATCTATCAGACACTGTCACACCCAGCCCCCACCCAGCCACAATTGGGGAAGGCAAGAGGGAGAAGTGCCCTGGAAGGGAAGAAGGACTATGACAGGCATGACAGAAGCAGGGCAAGCAGCCCTGGCATGGCCCACATGCCCACCCTCAAAAGCATAAAGCATGTGCTGCAGCCAGAGTTGCTAATAGTCCTGGAGGAGCCACACCATAGCATTGGCAGCCTGGCAGATGCCAGCATGCTGTGAAGTCACCCACAGCATTTGTGGCCATCCTCATGTTTTGCTAAAATTGCACATGGTGTTCGTGGAGGGAAGTGGGGGGAGTGTGGGAAAGGGCAGAGGGAATAGGGAACTCCTGAAGTTGTGCAGGCATCTGTGTTGCACTGCTGGGCATTGCACCACCATTGTATTTGTGTCGGGGGCATATCCATCTGTGGGCATATTTCTGTGCTGATGGACCATTGTTGTACTGGTGCATGTGAACAATATGCTGTTGTATCTCAAGAGTAGGACTGGGCTGTAAATGGCTCAGTGATCTGACTTGGGACCGGACAGAGGCAGGACAGTCTAACCACATCACAGGTACCCCATTGAGGTTGCAATCTTATGCACACTTTCCTGGGAATAAGCCCCATTGAACACAATGAGACTTACTTCTGAGTAGACAGGCATAGGATTTGAGCTACCAGTCAGCTTCATCCAAGTATTCTTTTTCAGTTACCTGAGAATGCTGCTGTTTTCCTCCTGAATATACCTATAGAATAAAGTTTATACTTAATATATCGCTCAAGTTATTTTATGCTTGGCAAAGTTCTGCTTGTTGCAAGGGCTCAAAATCTGCTGTTCTCATTATTTTAAAGGGTGTAGTCATAGCAATGGTATAAACTAAAGTCTTTTCAAACTTCAAGTGGATCAAAGGTTTCACTGGACAAAGAGATAAAAATAGTCTGCCATCTCCTCTATCCTGAAATTTCGTGACCTGTTGGTCAGTACAATATCTTGGAGAAAATGGTTAGATGGAGGTAGTGTTGACATCCTAATAGAACTAGAGGTGGATGAACTGGTTGATGTGTGCCTTATCATGATTTGAAAAATGATCTGATCGAGAGAGAGAGAAGGGGAAAAAAATGGGGGAAAATCAGATCATTGACTTGCAGTGCGATCTCCCTAAGACTGGGTCCCAGAGTGGATCAGCCAGAGGTAAGGGGAAACTCTTCGCCTTACCCCCAGGTAAGCCACTGCAGCCCCCATGAGTATCCTCAGACTTGCGCCACCTCTGGAGGTGGCATAAGTCAGAGGAGAGTGGAGCGGCTTGTAGCCATTTGGCACTGCTGCAATGGGGGCTAGGATCTGGCATCTCTGCTGAATCCCAGTCCCCCGTCCTACTCCCTGCCCAGCCACCCCTGGGATAGCTCTCTTACCACCTTCCCCCAGCCCCGGAATGCCTTCCTCCAGCCTCCTCCCTGTCCTCCCCAGACCATTGCGTCGGCCGAGCTTGGCCGATGCAAGGCTCCCTGTTGAGGTTGGTACAGGCGCTGGATTCAGCCTCCATGGGCTGCTGCGTGTCCCTGCACTGGCCCTGCTGACTCTAGAGGAGGTGCAAACGTGATTTACTGCACATTTGCAACCCTCCTGGGCGAGCGCGAGGGACTTGCGCTGGCCCAAGGGCAACCTAGGATTGCGCCCTAAGTCATTTTGAAGCTTGGTAAATATGTTTTCCAGAGGGAAGTATAGAGGGTAATTTGTAACTGGGTTCAGGGTCAAAAAGGGGGCCCAGGAGCCAAAGGAGGAGGCCCAGAAATTTCCTGGGATCTGACATTTTCCAATCTCACCTGGACTTGCAGCCTGCGCAGGTTGCTGAAGGCACTACCATGGGCACATGCCAGCAGCAGCTTCCGCAAGCTGTATGTATGCATTATTCAGCCCGGTGCATAACACTCCTTAACACAATGTCAAATCTGGCAGGAAACTGGTCTGCTACAGTAGCTCTTTGGCATGTAGATCTACTTGCCATTTAGGAGTGTGTAGGATCTCAGAGACACAGCTGTGGGACTACAGTTGCTGTAGAAGTAAATTTTGGAGCACCCAGGACACTTTCCAATCTAGTGTGAGCCTAAATACCAAGATGCTAATTTTCTGCAATGATTTTCTATATCTAAAAGATTTTAGAGAGTTAGGAGTGTGCTTGGTTTTCCATATTACCTAGCTGGCAACACTGTGCAGGCAGGTAGACCTGGGCTCCAAAGATTTTTTTGGCTGTTACCACCCTCTCCCTGCCCTGATTTGCCTCTTCCTCACCCACATTTTGCCTCCCTTTGTCGCCATTCTCTCCCACTCTGTTTCACCCCTCCCTCCCCCTTTGGGAAGGGGCCCAAAAGAAACTTCGTACCCCCTGATAAAATTCCTCACAGAGGCCTTGCCAGCTGTCTTATCCCACAAGTACACTTCCCACCATTCTTCCACCCTATGAGC
Organism: Tiliqua scincoides; assembly: GCF_035046505.1. Classification (NCBI taxonomy): domain Eukaryota; kingdom Metazoa; phylum Chordata; class Lepidosauria; order Squamata; family Scincidae; genus Tiliqua; species Tiliqua scincoides. Next base: position 128,177,076 of record NC_089824.1, read on the forward strand.
ACACCCTTTACTCTACCCAGTGGTAGTGTGGGGCTCCTTCCCCCCTTCTTGCTGGAAGGGCAACATGGCAAGATTAAAGAAAAGTGAAGCTGATAAGATTGTTGTTGTTGTGAGAGCTGGGCTGCTGCAATGAAATTTGTTTTATTGCAAAAAAAGGAAATAAAAACCCGCTTGTGCAGCACACTTTAATCTTGCCATGTTGCCTCCACAGCAGTGTGGGGTGAGGGACGGAGCCTTCATGCTGCTGCTTGAGTAAATAAAGGGTATGTTTGAAGGGTGGCTGAAATTCTTTGAGCTCTATCTCAGAAGCCAGATTTTGAGTGTTCTCTCTCTTTGTGTGTGTGTGTGAATGTCGAACTCCCAAAATTTGTTTCCAAACCTGAGAGGTTCAGCGACACTTTTAAACGAAACTGAAAGCAATTTCTGGCCCGTTGATCTTGATGCCGTACTTCAAAGCCATTAAATAACACAAAAACACATTACCAACAAAATGTTTGGGTCTCCTTGACTGAAGCTGGAATGGATAGTTTTGAGTCTTGTCATAGTCCTTCAAAGTTAATAATGTTGGCATCCTTCAGTCTCAGAAGACTATGGTATCGCGCTCTGAATGGTGGTTCTGGAACAGAGTGTCCTCTCCAGTGCGAGAAGCCTGGGTAAAGTACGTAGATATGGAGGATAGACTGTTTCCCATGCAGCAAAACCCCCCTCTCCACGTCGCTGAAATGGTCCAATGGAAAGGCAGAAGCCAATACGATTGGTTCCAGCGGCGTCACAGGAGTTGCCAGAATGTGACAGTGTTCAGCCATGAACTGCCTCAGGGACTCCGGCTCCGGATTTTGCCTCGAGGTTGACTCCTGAAGCCTTTTCCATAACTGGATGTAGCCACAAGGCAGTGGAGGTTTGGGATCAGAGTTTTCCTTCTTTCAGATGAGCTGCCTTCCCAGGCTAACGAGTCCCATTTACCCGGTAGCTGTTTAGTCGCCTCTTACAACAAGTACAGCCAAACTGAGGGCCTGTTCTTATCCCCAGCCCCCAGGGAAAAAATTAATAATGCCGTCTTCACATTGGAGTAAGGGTAATTCATGATTCCCTTTAAGTTACTTTTGCGATGTGACCTGGGCAGCTTGCAGGAAACCTCAAATGCATTTCAAGCATTTGTTTCACTATGAGCTTCTGAAATCAGTCATGACATAAGTTAGCAGGCAATTCAACCCAAGCAGAGGAAAGACATATGTGTTTGTTTGTTTTTTGCTTAAAAAAAAGTTATTTTCCTGATAATGAGCATCATGAGACTTGAAAAGCATCTACTTTGGATATTCATGGCCCAATTGTATCCATGTGGTACACCATCATATCAGCATCTCTGCTATTCTGCAGAGCATTGCCATCAGTTCAAGGCTGAGAAAGCCATGCACTGCAGACAGTGCCCTTCATATTGGCTACTGTTGGTTGTGGGGTGGATTGGGGAGGGGATCAGACCACGACCGGGATGAATTTCAGCAACATCAGCCACCTGCCAATTCCTATATCTTCATCCTGGGCCTGACACACCTCCGGAAGGCTCCTCAAGGTTACTCCTGCAAAAGAGCTGGTGTAGCTTTGAGGAATCCCATAGGGGACCAGGCAGCATAATTACATTAATTGTCTTCACCCTTATTCTACCTTTTTGTGAACTGTCGCCTAGAGGAATGGTCTGAAGCTACCAGATGTGGTTCTCACCTGAAACTCATCAGTTAGCACTTGGTTAGTTAGTGGTTAGTAACTAATATCCTAGTTTGTACTTGGATGAAGAATCACATAAGAATTCTGCACTGCTTGTTTGTCATGTCTTGTGTGAATTATCTTCAATGCTAAAGATTAAAATATCTTAAATATTATTTAATATTCTTGTCTATATTCCAAATAGGGTGTTTGTGATTCTCAAAACATACATGAAGACTAAAGGTGCAAACTCTCCAGAAATGTCACTGTTGTGTCTACTGAGGGATTTACAAAGGGATCCCCTGTGCAGCTATTGTAGGGCTCCGTGGACTCCCTGAAAAAAAAAAGACAGAAAACTTTGTTCCTGCCCAGGGTCAAACAGATACAGGCTCCCATTTTGGACATTCCAGATTGCTCCATTCAATAAGCATTTCCTATATTTTTCTAGACTTGTAGGGCTGACAATGAAATTTCCCACCAGGTGAAATTTGAAGCAAATTTTGGGGTTCTTCTCAAGAAGAAAACCAGAGAATTTTCAAGGGAAGCCAGCTGAATTTGTCGAACAAGTGAAAATTCTCAGGGGATTTCTACACATCCCAAACTTGTGTATGGTACAAATTGCTTGACTACGGTGTTTGATACCTTGTCGCTTCTTTCTCCCATGATAAGAAATGAAACTTCAGTGATGTTTCTTCCAGGCAGTGTCACATCTAGACTTATCACCTGCTTTATGCTTAAAGAAGGATTTATTGTTCGCAAAGCCACTAAATGCCTAATCGTGACTTAACGTTTGTCACAAAGCAAAGATCAAAAGCAGCCCTTCCAGCGATGTGACAGCATTAGTTGGGATGGAGGATGACAGCAAATCAAGCTGAAGCCAACAAGAAACACATTTATTCCTGGGAAGGGGTGTGTGTGTTTGTGTGTGTGTGTTTTGTGCACTTCATGACTCAAGCTTAAATGTAGGCAAGGAAAGCAATAGTAATGCAAAAGATTGGCGAAATGCAAAAGATTGCAAAAGTAATACCAATGCAAAAGATTGGCGGAGATATTTACAGCCAAATTCTGTCGATTTCCCCACAGATGTAGCAGTGTCAAAATAGTGGCCACTGCATCCTATGGTGGGGAGGCAGTTGCAGGGGTCTCCTCTGGGAAGAGGTGACAATTATTCCCTTACTTGGATGTAAGCCTCCATGGTGTGTGTGTGTGTGTGTGTGTGTGTGTGTGTGTGTGTGTGTGTGTGTGTGTGTGTGTGATCTGCTCAGCCCTGCACTCACTAAATAGCTTGCACAGCGGGATAGGGTCTGGGAAGGGAGAACAGGATATTGATGGCACCAGTGCTGCTGATCCTGCCTTTTCCAAAATCCGATCCACCTCTGTCCCATTTTGCCCCACCCCATTCTGCCCTCCCCATGCCTTCCACCTTTCCCACTGACTTACCTGCTCTGGTGAGTAGTGGGAGAAGAGCTAGGGCAGATAAAAGCGGACAGGACTTCCTGCTGGTGTTGTCAGCAGCAAGCTAACAAGTGTGCTTCCTTTTGCAAATAACGCTTTTGCAACCTTCACAATGTCAGAAGGGTAAGTAATAGGATTGGGCCCTAACTTATTGTTTACTCAATATTTTCCTGCATGTCTAAGGTGGACAGTACTGTATGCTGGTATAATAATTCCTTCTATGTGCTAAACTCACAATCCAGCCAAAGCTAGGCACGAATAAATAATAAACAACAACAATAAATAATATATCACTATTTTTAAAACCATAGTTTAAATTTAAACCCTGAACGTTTGTTCTCATATATGGTCTGAGGGCAGCAGACTACGTGTGCAAAGTGCATAGCCTCTCCATCCGTCAGAAGACCTGTGGTGGTGAAGTGACCTGAGACAGGCTGGCACCTGCAGGCTCACCCCTGGATGGCATAGTGGCCAGGACCAGGGCCAGAACGGCAAATATTTGGAGGAGCCCTGCCCCTCCACAGCTCAATAAGAAGCAATGCCTGAAAAGGACCCTGTTATTTTTACAAGAGTCAAAAGCTCAATAAAAGCTTCCCTACATCTTAAGGCACCCTCCAAGCAGAAGACAAGTAACCCCATTGGGAGGCATATACAATATTATTCTGATGAATAATGCATTGTTATACACACATTTCTGGAAGTGCAGTAAGTACTCTTTATATGCGAATTCACTATCTGTGAATTCACTTATCAACAAGGGACAAAATTGCTATCTTCTGTCATTATCCACACCTCTATTCTCATTATCTACTATGCAGAGACCTTCAGAATGATATGTAGGGACCTTTAGAATGGTACCGTGACCAGTGTAGCCCCCTTTAAAATGGCTGGCAGAAGCTTCCATCGGTCATTTTAACCCATTATTGCCTGACCCACAGGTGTACACATTTGGTCCCTCTTGCATATGTGCAATGTTGGGCAGAAATTGCTTAAAGGAGTTTGCGTTGGTTGTGGAGGCCATTATGAAGGCCCCTGAAGCCTCTGGCATGCTGCAGCATTCAGAGATATTTTGGCGTTTTCTTCTGCATTCTTCTGGCTTCCCAAGGATCTCTGCTGGATTCTCCTGATGGCAAGGGAGGCTACCTAACCCCATTGATCCCATTAGATCAATGATTCGTTATCTGTGAACTCGTTATCCGCTAGGGTTTCCAAGAACCTAACCCTAGTGGATAATGAGAACTGAATGTATAATTAAAGTACTGTACAGTATATGTAAGGTGGGGGGAATTGGATTTTGAAATCAATGAGCTTTCAGATTCCTCTTCCTTTGCTATGCTTTTCTGGGTGATCCCAGGTCAGTTACCACCTCACAGGACTGTTGTGAAGATAAAAAGAGAAAAGGAAGAATTATGTATATCACTCTGAGGTCCTTAGCTATAAGGGTAGTGATATATATGTCATAGATAAGTCCTAAATATTTGAAAACACAAAGATAAAAGATAAAAATATATCCTCAAAGGCAATAAATATCTGACCACTAAAAGACTTTGGGCTTAAAACAGTTAAGGAAAAGCCTCACTCTGTCTCAGAGCCCAATCCTATACCTATCTATTCAGAAGTAAATCCCATTATAGTCAATGGGCCTTACTCTCAGGAAAGTGTGGATAGGATTGCAGCCTCAATCTTCTTTCCCTTTCACAGAGAGATTGTGGCTGCTCCCAAATCAATTCCCACTTGGAAGTTCCAGAAAGTTCCATTTCATTTGCATGGTATTTTTCTCCAGCCCCCTTTCTGAGCTAAAGGCAGTTTGCTCACTCACTCACACCACATGGTATAAGTCACTAAGGAGCTAATGAGTTTTACAAAATTCTAGAAAATAATAATCGAACCACAGAAATTGCACTGGTACATTACCTATATGAAATCCTCTGCGAAAACAAAATATACCATCAGCACAAAAGAAACATCAACCCCCATGTCAGATCCCCATCTCTCCCTGCTGCAACACATAGCACAACAGCTCTGTAGTCCCCTTGTTAGCATCCTGGTCATTCTGTCTGTAGCCACCCTTGCAGATGGCATCAAATAGAATTATGGGTCTTGCTGCCCCTGGCCAGGATGCTTGTAAATTGGCTACAGACTTATAAATGCAAAGGACTGGAAAATGTGCCTAGTATCCATGGACAGAATGCTAACAAGGCAGCATCCATTCTGCTAAACCCCCACAACACCAAAGCCATCCCCATCCTGGCAAGCACAAGGATGACCTGCGTATTTCAGGGCAAAGCTGCAAATCAGGGATTCAAATATAACATGCTAAAATTAGGCAACAGAGCTACACAAACACCTGGTTAGAGGAAGCCAATCAACATTCATCCTTTGCAGATGAGGGACATTGAAATTAAGAAATAAGACATTAGAACAGTAGTTCCCAAACTTTTTAGAACCAGGACCCACTTTTTAAAATACACTCTATCAGGACCCACCTAGTGAGACAATGCAAACAAACAAAAAAGTCCAGAACGGTTTCACCTTACCAGCTGCTCAAGCCTGTTTTTATCCTTTTTGCAATGGTGGTGGTGGAGCCTTCTGGAGCATTTGTTGAGCTCCATGTTCAGATTGGGGCCATCCTGGTGGCCTTGAGTTCCCCTTTGCCTGGCCTTTCCTAATCATAAGGAAATTTTCCTTCTTAGCTTGGGAAGGGGGCTTCCTTCCTTTTATGGGGGGGCTGAGTTCATCAGATCAGGACCATTCTGGTGGCATTGCTTTCCTCTCAGCCTTCCCTTTGAATGCACTGAACCACATTCACTTACTCATGAGGGAATACACACAGGCAGTTCCATTTGTCTATCCATAGGGCTCAGTACATTTTCCTTGTTAGCTTGGATGGGGAGACTTCCTTCTCAAGTATTTTTGGGTGGCTGAGTTCATTGGATGGGGACCATTCTGGTGGCACTGCATTCCTCTCTGCCTGCCCTTTGAAATGCACTGAGGCACATTTGCTTAATCAGGAATAAACATGTAGGTGCGGCTCTGTTTATCCATAGGGCTTAATACATTTTCCTTGTCAGTTTCATGACCCACCAGCAATCACAAGCCACAGCTGGGGTAACAATGAATTAACACAAAGAGGGTATTTTTAAACTGGCAGTTTTCCTTGTTACTTGCATCATGCCATCCACTACCTATTCTTGACTATCCCTGGTCATTTTGGAGCTATTTGCTGGAGCTGCATTGGCCATATCGAAGCCATTGGAAGCCACTTCAGAAAATCCATAGCAATTTCAAAGCGACCCACAGCAATTTTGAAACAATTGGCAGCCTTTTTGAAGCCACTGGCAGCCATTTTAGAGCATCTGCAGCTCTGATTGGGGATTGGGTAAAATTTTATTTGCCTAGTTATTGGGGTATCACCCCCCAGGGTGCTATGTGGTGCACTCCGCACCCTTGCACCCCTCTAATGATGCCACTGATCCCAAGTAATACTCCTTTCCTGTCATGAATTGGGGGGAAGCCATGGCCATCTCCCCTTGCTTTGGTGTGTGCACTTACTACTTCCCTTACTGTCAGCTCTGCCACTGCTCCTCTTCTCACTATTGAAGCCTTTTTAAGAAGCAGGAAGAGGAAAGTGGAAATGTGTAGAAAGAACTAGTGGTGGCCAAAGGTGCTTTTTAGAAAACACTGCCGTCATGTTCTTCATGTTTCTCCTCAATAGCAAGAAGAGGAGACAGAGACTGTGGGAAGTGGGTGCATGGGCTGGAGATTGGCTGAGGCAGCTGATGAAAGTGTGGGTGTGCAGGGTGCCCCCTACATCAGTTGGCTGCCTGGCCTCATTAGCTGCCCCTGGTTTGGAGCATATAGTTTCATATTTCCATTAAAGTCCAGGGGATTTCAAAGTGGTTCACTATTGTTGCCTCAAGGCACTGGCGTCGCTGGGGGGGGGTGCACTAAGTTTTGCAGAGAGCCTGCCTGCAGCATGCAAGCGGCTCCTCCCCTCCCCTTTGGAGCCATGTGGGCAGGGGGGGGAAATGGAGGCGAATGGGTCCCGAGGGGAGAGGGAAGAGCTGCTTGCACGCTGCAGGGAGGCTCTCTGCAAAACTTAGCGCGCCATCCCATCCCCCCTCTAGCGATGCCAGTGACTCAAGGGCCTTTCCTGTCATGAATGTCTAAGAGGAGCAAGGGAAAATCTTAATGCTGCCACCTTTCAAAAAAAAGTCCATCTTTTGCGCAAGGTACATGCTCAGTTTTATGTATTTTCTTGCAGGTTATCACTTTGAACAATAGGGTACTAGTTACAACTGTGGTTGGAGCAGAGTGGAGAAGGGGAACACAACAGTATAATTGTGCCATTTCTATACAGGTATCTTCATATTTTTCAGTTTCTTTGTCCATTGATCTGTACAATTGTGTGGCTAGAGCTTAGACATTTTCTCATGGGAAACCATCACTATGCAGCTGATGTAGCTGCTGCAGGGTGAGTGGGTCATCACTATTCACAATGATGTTATTGGCTATATTCTCCTACCCCTATAATGCTGTTACTCACAACCGAACGATTTTGAAACAATAGAAATAGAAAAGCATCACTTTTGTACCATGATGTGATTGCTGTTTATTTATGTTGCTACTTGCAAGTGACGGCAACCTTCAGAACAGCATTCACACTGAGCCGAGTACAATACTTTGGCTTGTTCATATGAATAGAGAAAACAGCAGTTAACTAGAGTAAGTTGTCCCAAACATGAATATAAATTCTCGCAGCAAAGGCTGCCAGCTGGAGGTATTTTGAACTTTCCAAGCAGTAAAATGCTCCCACATCAACCACACTGAATTTACCCCTCAGTACAGAACCACACTGCATATCAACTGTAAATCAACTCCAACGAGAGTCCTTATGGCACCACATTCACCTGGGCAGAAAATGGGTTCAGCAACATAAAAATTTACATTGCTACTTGCTTCCTATTGCCTGACATCTTTTAGCTTGGGCCACAGCATCAACGTTGGGAGCAAGTGCAGAGTGGTGGCAACCCTCAGAACAGCATTCACACTGAGCTGAGTACAATACTTTGGCTTGTTCATATGAATAGAGAAAACAGCAGTTAACAAACTTAGGGTATAATCCTAACCAGGTCTACTCAGAAGTAAGTCCTATTTTCTTCAATGGGGCTTACTCTCAGGAAAGGGTGGTTAGGATTGCAGCCCAAGAAACTTATTTTGCAGAAATTGGGGCAGACACACGTGCACATGGCTATGATTTTTTTTTTTTTTTTTTTTTGGCAGACGAAAAGAGCAGGGGAAAAACAGCAGGTAACTGCTGGCAGATTCACCTTTCTCAAAGTGGCAGAGAGTAGTGGAGAGAAGTAGTGGAGAATGCTTGGAGGCAACCCAAACACTGAAGCACAAGGTGTGCTGGCTGGTGGGCACAGGAACTCCAAGTGGAGGGGGGTAAGGCAGGAGCGCTCTCTGGTGGCTGGTGCAGGGGGCTAAGCCCCGAGCAGGAGCGTTTGATGGTGCCTGGTGCAGGAGGGTGGATGAAGCCCCGAGCACTCACTGGTGGCTGGTGCGGGGGGGGGAACCCCTGACGAGGAGCGCTCACTGGTGGCTGGTGGGGGGGGGCGAACCCCGACCTCTTGCTGGTGGCTGGAAAGCCCCGCTGGTGGCTGCAAAGCAGGAGTGCTGGTGCAGGGGGAGGGGCAAAGCCCTGAGGAGGAACTGTGCTGTGAGTTGCGAGGCAAGAGGGCACCTCACACCTCAGCTGCGGCACGGGAAAGGCGAGTGCGTTTTTGCGCATGGGCTTTTATAGATCTTGAGCTCACACAAGACGTGAGAAGGTCTCACATGAGCTCAAAGCCCATAAAAGCCCATGCGCAAATGCGAGGCTGGTACTCCTTCACTACTCCTGCTGCTAAAAGCAGCAGGAGCAGCGGAGGAGGAGGGGGTGACATTAAGGCCTTCTGGGGCCTGAAAACGTCATTCTGATGGCCGGGGATGCTGCGCACAGCATCTACGGCCCTCAGAATTCTCCTCCAGACACGACTGGAGCTGGTTGCGGTGGGGGCGGAGTGGCTCTGGAACTCCCCCAGAATCACGCGGGCTGCCCGTAAAGGCTGCGTGGGTCAGAACTGGTCTGCGAGCCGTACCTTTGACACCCCTGCGTTAGATAAAGCAATGCTGCTGAAAGGGCAGCCCACGTGATAATTGGGCTCTCCTAGATTGTCTCTTTCTCATTCTGCTTGATCTGCCTCTTTCACTGTTCCGTTCCTCACGTTTTCAGGCCTCCTTCCCAGCACCTCTCCCTCCCACCGCTTCAGCAGATACAGTGGCCTGCATGATTGCGCTCTCCCAGCACCTCCTTTTCAGCAATGCCACTTCTGCCATTACTTCAAAGCTCAACATCTGAAAGCAGGTGGTGGTGATGCTGGGAGAGCCCAATTATCACAGGGCTAGAGAAAGAGCTTTCATGGGCCATATCCAGCCCACAAGCCTTATGTTGGACACCCCTTGATTAGGTAATGCATGCTGGACTAGATAGGACTGGCTCATTAGAAGGCAGCTTTATATGTCATAAAATGAAAGATTGCTTTTGATATGACTTAATTCCTCCCTTCTCCGCAAGAAGGAAAACATTCTGTCCGGTTCAACAAGCATTAGGTTCAAAGTGCTATAAGGTCAAGGTTGCAATTAGCTGGTGCAACAAGGTTGCGTTTTTGATAATTTGCCATGTAATTGGCATAGGAATTGTACTGATTTGTTTGAAGGATTTGAGTTTGTCTTCATTTTGTTTGATGTGTTCAAGCTGTTGTTTTTCACCAAGTGTTCTGTTTTAATGCTGCGTGTGCTATCGCAATTTAAGGTCAAATTATTTTCTCATCACCTTGCTGATGCGTGGAATGGAGCTCAAATTTGATTTTAATGTGTTTTTAAAGATATACAATTGTGCTGTTGCTGCCGTAGCCACCAGGAAGATTTAATTCCCTTTGTGCCGCTGAGATGATTAGTGGTAAAAACCAAATACCTGAATGGCAAGAGAAATATTCCCTCCTAACACTACGTTGTTAACCAAGATATTATCAGGGTATCTTTAGCTGCTGATATTTAATATTAGCATCTGATATTGACAGTAAAACACATTGCCAATTTCTGATTGGGTTTTATGAACATGTAATTTGATCCCAGATCACAATACAACAATTGCAACTCAGCTTGAAGTAGAATTAAGAGGCGTATAAATAGCACATTCATTGTGCAATCTTTGGTTCTCTATGTGAAGTGAAATTCTTACTTTGAATTAAGTCTGCTTCAGGGTCCTCTTTTCCTTATAGAAAGGTAACCACACTATAAGAGCTGGTATAGTATTGTGGCAAAGAGAGTTAGAGTGCAATCCTAAGGGTGTGCTCAGCCAGTGTAAAGTTCCTTACTCCTGCCCAGGAGTGTTGTAAATGTGCTGCAAGGCATGTTTGCATCTCTGTGCAAGCAGGGCAGGCTGGCGTGATGATGTGCACTGGCCTCCCTGTGCTGGATCCTGTTGTTGAAGCAATAAGTTTGTGCTAGTCAAGGGCAGCCGGTGCGGGGGTTGGAGTGGGTGGCAGAAGAGCATTATGGAGGCATTTGAATGTGGGGAGGGCAAACATGGCTGTATTCTAAATCCCCTCCCAAGCAGCCTGGCATTACAGCAATTTCGCTGGTGCAGATACAAATAGCACCACTGGGGTGGCTGCCGCACAACACAGGTTAAGGCCTTCCTGATTTGAAGGAAGAGCACGTGAACATACAAAGAGCCCCGCTGGATCAGGGCAAGGGTCCATCTAATCCAGCTTCCTGTATCTCACAGTGGCCCACCAAATGCCCCAGGGAGCACACAAGACAACAACCTGCATCCTGGCGCCCTTTCCTGCATCTGGCAATCAGAGGCAGCCTACCTCTATCTTGACATACCTACCATGACTTGTAACCTGTAAAGAACTTTTCCTCCAGAAATTTGTCCAATCCCCTCTTAAAGGCATCCAGGCAAGATGCCATCACTATATCATGTGGCAAGGAGTTCCACAAACTAATTACACGGTGGGTAAAGAAATATTTTTTTCTGTCTGCCTAACTCTCCCAACACTCAACTTTCGTGGATGTCCCCTGGTTCTGGTGTTATGTGAGAGGGAAAAGAGCGTCTCTCTATCCACTTTGTCCATCCCCTGCATGATTTTGTATATCTCAATCATGTCCCCCCTCAGGCGCCTCTTTTCTAGACTGAAGAGGCCCAAATAGTGTATCCTTTCCTCATAGGGAAGGTGCACCAGCCCAGTAATCATTTTGGTTGCTCTCTTTTGTACCTTTTCCATCTCCACTATATCCTTTTTGAGATGTGGTGACCAGAACTGAGCACAATACTCCAGGTGTGGCCTTACCATTGATTTGTACAACGGCATTACAATATTAGCTGTCTTATTCTCAGTGCCTTTCCTAATGATCCCAAGCATGGAATTAGCCCTCTTCACTCCTGCTGCACATTGGGTCGACACTTTCATTGAGTTGTCCACCAGCACCCCAAGGTCTCTCTCCTGATCTGTCTCAGACAGCTCAGAACCCATTAGCTTATATGTAAAGTTTTGATTCTTTGCCCCAATGTGCATGACTTTACACTTACATTGAAACACATCTGTCATTTTGCTGCCCAGTCTCCCAGTTTGGAGAGATCCTTCTGGAGCTCTTTACAATCTCTTCTGGTCTTCACCACTCGAAAAAGTTAGGTGTCATCTGCAAACTTGGCCACCTCACTGGTCAACCCTGTCTCCAGGTCATTTATGAACAGGTTGAAAAGTACAGAACCCAGGACAGATCCTTGGGGCTCTCCACTTTCTACCTCTCTCCATTGTGAAAATTGCCCATTACAAGCTCTTAGCACTTGAATTCAATTATCTAAGTAATAGTCTCAATTCTGTTTGTTCCCCTCTTTCCCTTGGTTTGGCCCCATCATGCATCTAATTATTTTTATACATTAACCAATCCATTACATAGACGAGCCTTTATGTTAGCTCGCCTCAATATTTTCCCGTCGGCAGTTCATTCTGGCCGTTTTTTTAACATTCCACGGGAGAAAAGGCTCTGTCTCTTTTGTCATGAGACTTCTGATTTTTTGTTTCATATACTCTTTCTTTGCCCAGCACACTTTGATATTCGGAATCATTACCTTGATTCTTGGATCCCTTCTGACCTTATCCCCTCTGATATTATTCTCTCCAAGTTTATGAGTGATGTTTGTGATTCCCTAACTGCAGCTGTTGCTGGTTATTTATCCGAGATCCTTAAAGTAACGCTGTTAGAATTTAAATAATTCTAGTATCTTGTTTAAATTGTTGAGTGTTATGCAAATTGTCATGTCAATTGTAAAGTACAATTGTTAATCATTTGATATGCCAATAAAGGTTTCAGAAAGAAAAGAATTGCCCATTGACACCCACTCTCTGCTTCCTGAACCTCAGCCAGTTCCTAATCCAAGGAGAGGACCTGCCCTCTAATTCCCTGACTGTGGAGTTTTCTTAGCAGCCTTTGGTGAAGGACTGTGTCAAACGCCTTCTGAAAGTCCAGATATATAATATCCACAGGTTCTCCACATCTACATGCCTATTGACCTTTTCAAAGAATTCTGAAAGGTTTGTGAGACAAGACTTACCCTTACAGAAGTCATGCTGACTCTCCCTCAGCAAGGCCTGTTCATCTATGTGTTTTAAGATTTTATCTTTGATGAGGCATTCCACCATCTTACCTGGAACAGATGTTAGGCTGACTGGCCTATAATTGCCTGGGTCCCCCCTCCTTCCCTTTTTAAAGATTGGTGTGACATTTTGCTATCCTCCAATCTTCTGGCACCTTGGCCGTTTTGAGGGACAAGTTGCATATTTTAGTCAAGAGATCAGCAACTTCATTCTTCAGTTCCTTAATAACTCTTGGGTGGATGCCATCAGGGCCGGGTGACTTATTGATCTTTAATTTGTCAATTAGGACTGAAACATCTTTTCTTTTAACCTCTATCTGTCTTACATAGAAGTAATCAAGCTCCAATTCTCACTTCACCTTATCTCTGGGTCAATCAGAGAGCAAAGCCTTTCAACTCTGAACAGTTTCCTTTCTCAGGCGGCAGACAGGCAGGCGCCAAGTTTCTCAAGCAGCAGGCAGGCAGGCACAGCTCCTTAGAAGCAATTTGTTAACCTTTTATTCTCCTTCCTTCTGCTGCAGCCTGGTTCTGCTTGGCAAATGCTTGCAAAGCAGGTCTGTTTTTTGAAACACCAGGATGGGAATCCTCCTTTCCGTCTGAAGCAGGCTACAGTTCAATGCACCCTTACTTAAGAATAACACCCATGGAAAGCAGTGGGTCTACTTCTGAGTAAAAAGGGTTGCAACTATATGCAGCTGCATCTCTCGGCTGTGAATTGAATTGCACACTCCCAGTTGTGTTATGGGTTGTATGTTGTACATAGAGCTTCTGGCTTAACACACCAGACACCTTAAAGGTGGATTTGATTCCTGGATCTCTGCAGTGGTTCCCAACCTTTTTCACTTGCATATACCTTGGCAGCCCATTTCCATAAATTGTACCCTTCATATTAGTAAAATGTCTTTAATTAATAATACAAGCTCTCATCTCCTCTCTATGAAAGCCCAGAATTCATGTATTTATCACAGTGCTTTGTCTTTTTTTTATGTTTGAAGAACAGAAGACTCTGCCTTTGCACTGTTTTGCACCAGAAGTGTGCTGAGAAATTCTGGCTGATTGATCACTTTCCATATTATGTTTCAGCTTTTTTACTGTGCTGTTTTTCAATCACTGGTGCATACATGAATTGATGACCAAAAACTAGCTATTGGTGGGGCTTTCACAGCCAACTAGCTGCGTCCCTTCCTGCCTTGCTGGTCCTTGCAAGGCATTCTGGAGCATGACCTGCCTTTTTCTACCATTATTCCATTCTTTTTCAAGTATCCCTAAAGGTCCTGTTGAGTGTCCCTGGGAGTACATGAGTGCCAGGTTGGGAACCACTGTTTTACTGGTATGTTGTTTACAGTGCACTTACTCTGATAGTGCTTACAAAAAGGTGATGAAGACCAGAATTAAAAAAGAATAAAAATAAGAATAAAAAAGAATAAATTAAGAGACTACAGTTCTTAGGTAACAATTAGTGGTGGGTTATTTTTCAGGATCTGGCCTCGAGTAAAATCAGACAAAACTATAGTCAGACACCCCCCTAAGTTTAAACCCCGAATTATCCCAGGGTCATAGAAAATTCCATGATTGTTGGCTCAAAACCTGCCCTCGACTTATCTGTGGGATCAACTTATGGGCGAGTATCTGCAGTAATTCCTTGGTCAGGAGGGGCCATTCAGGCAGCGATATCTGCCCGAAGTCTTCTGCCTTGAAGACAGATGCAAAGAACTCATTTAATTTCTTTGCCATCTCTAAGTCACCTTTTATCTCCCCTTTCCCTCCCTCACCATCCAGAGGTTCAACTGCTTTTCTGGCAGATTTCCTGCTTCTAACATATTTGAAGAAGCTTTTATTATTCCCCTTAAAGTTGCTGGCCATGCGTTCCTCATAGTCTCTCTTGGCCTCCCGTATCACCTTCTTACATTTCTTTTGCCACAGTTTATGTTCCTTTTTATTCTCCTCATTAGGGCAAGACTTCCATTTACAGAAGGAAGCTTCCTTGCCCTTTATAGCCTCTCTAACTTGGCTTGTTAGCCATGAGGGCACCCTCCTGGACTTAGTCGAGCCCTTCTTCCTTTGAGGTATACACTTCTCCTGGGCTTCTATCACTGTTGTTTTAAGCAGCCTCCATGCACACTGAGAGATTAGACACTTTTTACCTTCCCTTTCAACTTCTTCCTAACTAGCCTCCTTATCTGAGGGAAGTCCACCCTTCAGAAATCAAGGGTTTTTAGATTTGTTTGGCACACTTCCCCCAACATGCATAGTGAAACTAATTGCAAGCATGGTCAATGTTCCCCAATGGCTCAGTAACATTTACCTCTCTAACTAGGTCCTGAATGCCATACAATATTAAATTCAGAGTTGCCTGTCCTCTGGTGGGCTCCATGACTAGTTGCTCTAAGGTACAGTAATTTAGCATGTCAAGAAAACCAGTTTCTCTTTCCTGACCATAGGACAAATTGACCCAATCGATGTGAGGATAATTAAAGTCCCCCATGTTGACACCCTCTGATCTGTTTCCTCATTTCAAGGTCCCCTTCAGGTTTCTGGTCCAGAGGACAATAGCATGCCCCCAGTATTGCGTTGCTCCTCGAACCTGATAATTTAACCCACAGCAATTCTATGGTGGAGTCGAGGCTGTTAATCTGTCAATCAGAACTTCTTCAAATCTCTCATCTACTATGGACTCATTAGGTGGCCTTATGCAAGTCATTCCTGTCTCTACCTCAACTGCAATACAGGTTGAGTATCCCTTATCCAAAATGCTTGGAACCAGAAGTACTTTGGATATCAGAATTTTTCAGATTTTGGAATATATGCATATACGGGGCATATCTGCAGATCCCATATCCGTGATCCATGGATAGGGTCTTGCCCCCCTCCCCGTGCACATCTCCAGAGGCAAGAGGGGCTCTGCTCTCCTTGAGAGGAATTTCAGCTCAGTAGAGGCTGGAGACGTCCATTCCCAGCCTCTGCCAGGCTCAGACTGAGCTTTAGAACTCAGAACATGTGACTTCTGGTTTCACGGAGAAATCAGAAGTGACTTTTTAATGCTTTATAAGGCCTCATGAGGCCTGGGAAGACCTCCAGATCACAACCCCCACAGATAAGGGGGCATGCCTGTAAATTTATCTTTATATTTGCCCTCCTCACTCATTACCTCTCCATTCCCACATTACCTCCCCACAGCCCTCACCATCCGTCCTGAGAGAAGGTGTCCTGCATCCCTCTGTTGAGTTAATCCTTCAAAATAATAGAGCTGCTTGTCCGAGATGATAGTCATGCATCCAGTTAGCAGGCTTGAAGATCTGCTCAGTGATTCTCAGCAAGGATTGCAGTGATTTATTTATTTATTTATTTATTTATTTATTTATTTATTTATTTGCAGAATTTATATCCCGCTTTTCCACTCCAGAAAAGAGCACTCAAGGTGGCTAACAAATGAACTCCTACCCCCCAACTCCCTTGAGATGTCAAACATATTGCGCTTTGGCAGGGTCGACCCACAAACCCTCATTTAGAGATTTAGGAGCCCCATTAATCAGTGTCCAGAGTCCACCTTACCAACCAGGGCTGATGGGCCATGAGATCGCTCTGGGAACTCTGCATCACTCACTGGCTGGCCCCCAAACTCTCTTTGGTGGTTGCTGTTGCTGATGACCCCAGGCCAGGATTATGGCCCTACTGTGTCAGCATAGTTTAGGATTAAATTGCGAATGTAATTCATGATGTATACAATCACTGACTGATTCATCTTCAGAAATATTGTTATTTTTACTAAAATATTTTTTTATTTCATTTGAAAACCCTTGGATGTTTTGTTCAAGGGGAAGCCTCTATGTGTACTTAGAAATTTGACTTACTCATACGAGTTTAGGATCTGTAGGGAAACCCTGAGAAATTTTCACTAGTCCCATATGAAATCTTTTGACTTCCCTTAAACTTTCAGACATTTTGCTCAAGGAGAATACCTCAAATTGACTTCAAATTTTTCTTTAGGTGAAATTCTTGGTAGCAACGCTTAATTCATCTTTTTGGACATGACAAATGGTGAACTGGGAAACCCTCACCCAGTTTCTTCTTGGGCAGGACTCCAAGGCGCAAGACTGTTAACATAGGCCTGTAAACCAACGAATAGGATCTGACCGTGCTTTGCAAAGCCAAAATCTCATTTCCATTAATGGGAGTCTTGCCCAAGTAAAAACTATAAGAGGATTAAAGGATGGAAAAGACAGGAATGAGATAACATAGGAAAAAAATTCACTTACAATAGCTGAGTTATTTGTGAAAGAGCTTCCTGTGTGTGTTTAGTACAATGCTCCTTGCTTTTGGCAAAGGATCCTTGATTATAACGGGCATCTGTTTGAGACAAAAGTGTATTTTTCCAAAGCAGGCATTATTAACAATAAAAATGCACCTAATTTGTTCAGAACAAAACCACATTTTATGCAGGGTGCTAGTAGTTTCTAAATGGAGTGAAAAGACAGGATAGCAAATGAGGTTGCAGGCAAGTTAAATCATTGGATGGTGATGAAGCTACTGTGGATTTTTTTTTTTCCCCAACACAGTGGGAAGAACAATAATCAGCAAAAAAAGCTTCACGTAAAAGCTTAATTTGCAACCACTTTTTCTGGTTCAACTGCTTGGTCTTTGTGGTTTAGTTTCTGGAGTCAAATTGATTTAATGTACATCTATACCAAATAGCTGTTTTACAGATAGTTAGGCACTACAAAAACATTTGCGTGCATTTTCTCTCCACTTAAAACAACAATTGCTTCTGCCATGCTAATTCATTTGGAGGAACATATTTGTTAAACAGTTGGGACCACAGAAGTTTTTGAGATACCAGTTGATGATGAGAATTATTTATATTTTTTAAAAACTGTTGAAAATCACATTACCTCTTTTGAACGGCTTCTGCCAAGTATGTTTGTATTTAGTTCTATTGAATTGATATCTAATATTCATTTCACCATGGAGCCCATCTGGATGTGCCTAGGATTTCTGGGGTTTACCCATCCAGACATAGACCTGATGACAGAGAAATTCACAGGTATACCTGCAAAGAAATCTAATACTAATTAAGGGCCACTTAAACTTTGTCTGATTGCTTTTTGTGTAGCCTTTGACAGCATAACTTTTGTCTTGCTTGAAATAGAGAAGATTCAGCAAGGCAGACTGAATCTCCCTGGTCAGTCTATATTCCTAGCTAGAAATCTCAAAGCTGTCTGAAAGGAGTTCTTTCCTATAACTGTACTTGACTAGTTCTAATGATTTATGCTGGGGTTGTATTTTCATCTTGCAATGTACCTTTTTCCACTTGCTTACATATGCATGTTTTGCACTTTTTAAACTCTTGAGCAACAAGTTATTTTGAGCTTTTGACATAGAGCTGGATGCTGTGCTGAAACTGTTAAATAATCACAGGATCCTTGGTTCAGGGTCAGACTTCCAAGAAAGCTCTGACCTGCACGTTCTGACAATAAACTTATTCAGATCTTGACCAGTTGTTGATTTCTCCTACACCTGACCCAAATCTGCTTAGCTTCAGCAAGGTGGCTACATCATGTTCTGCTTTTAAATAGGCCTGCCTGACCCAACGTGGTGATCCATGGATCAATGAACCAACGTAACAGGTGTGAATGAATCCTCCACAACTCTACAGACCACCATTGTAATACAATTACCCTTGGACTGCATTGCAGTACTATAGAGTGACTGGAGTGCCCCAAGGATCTGTCCTGGGACTAGTGCTTTTCAACCTTTTCATAAATGACCTGGAGACAGGGGTGAGCAGTGAGGTTGCAAAGTTTGCGGACGACACCAAACTTTTCCAAGTGGTGAAGACCAGAAGTGATTGTGAGGAGCTCCAGAAGGATCTCTCCAGACTGGCAGAATGGGCAGCAAAATGGCAGATGCGCTTCAATGTCAGTAAGTGTAAAGTCATGCACATTGGGGCAAAAAATCAAAACTTTAGATATAGGCTGATGGGTTCTGACAGATATATAGATATATAGCTGTCTGTGACAGATCAGGAGAGAGATCTGGGGGTGGTGGTGGACAGGTCGATGAAAGTGTCGACCCAATGTGCGGCGGCAGTGAAGAAGGCCAATTCTATGCTTGGGATCATTAGGAAGGGTACTGAGAACAAAACGGCTAATATTATAATGCTGTTGTACAAATCTGTGGTAAGGCCACACCTGGAGTATTGTATCCAGTTCTGGTCGCCGCATCTCAAAAAAGACATAGTGGAAATGGAAAAGGTGCAAAAGAGAGCGACTAAGATGATTACGGGGCTGGGGCACCTTCCTTATGAGGAAAGGCTATGGCGTTTGGGCCTCTTCAGCCTAGAAAAGAGACGCCTGAGGGGGGACATGATTGAGACATACAAAATTATGCAGGGAGATGGACAGAGTGGATAGGGAGATGCTCTTTACACTCTCACATAACACCAGAACCAGGGGACATCCACTAAAATTGAGTGTTGGGAGAGTTAGAACAGACAAAAGCAAATATTTCTTTACTCAGCGTGTGGTTGGTCTGTGGAACTCCTTGCCACAGGATGTGGTGATGGCATCTAGCCTGGACACCTTTAAAAGGGGATTGGACAAGTTTCTGGAAGAAAAATCCATTATGGGGTACAAGCCATGATGTGTATGCGCAACCTCCTGATTTTAAAAATAGGTTATGTCAGAATGCCAGATGCAAGGGAGGGCACCAGGATGAGGTCTTTTGTTATCTGGTGTGCTCCCTGGGGCATTTGGTGGGCCACTGTGAGATACAGGAAGCTGGACTAGATGGGCCTATGGCCTGATCCAGTGGGGCTGTTCTTATGTTCTTATGAGTGTCACAAGAGTGAATGGTAGAGAGAATAGATGGTGCAACATCCATTCGAGCAAAATTCCGGTGAATGTGACCTTTCCATCTGTGCATCTTTTTTATTATTTAATTTTAATTTTATTATTTTGAGGTGCAAGATCACGCTAACTGTACCTCTACTGTTCACATCAAGAGTTCAATTCACACTGCAGGCTGTCTGCATGATAAAGGTTTGTACCAAACCTCAACTTTCCTACAACAGCTGTGTCCTGGCTGAGTGTACAAACCAAGGCATAGAATTTTCATATTACTCTATGCTGTGCTTCTCAGACTGTGGGTCAGGACCCACTAGGTGGGTCACAAGCCAATTTCAGGTAGCTTCCATTCATTTCTATATTTTATTTTTAATATATTAGACTTGATGGTATCCTGGGATGTGACTGCATTTGTGGAAATTTTACAGATCTGTACTTTGAACAGGCTACTATGTATATGTTTTTAACAATGACAGTAAGGAATTTACTTCTGATAAGTGTGTGTAGGATTACAGCATAGGATTGTTAAAGTTTGCCTTGCTTGACAATGTCACTTCTGGTCATGACATCACTTCTGGTGGGTCCTGATAGATTCTAATTCTAAAAAGTGGGTCCTGGTGCTAAAAGTTTGAGAACCACTGCTCTATTGTTCTTATGTCATGATTTTTAAGAAGACACACTCAGCTGCCAATTAACAAGTTCTAAATCAAGTAATGTGGAGATACATGTGAATGAACAACCTCAAGGCTTTCTACTTTCCCTGCATCTCTCTTGCTCTCATCAGATGTTTCCTCTCCTTATGATGGGAGATCAAACACACTCAAGCACATGCTTGAATTCATTACCTTAAGGGCCACCCTACAGCTGTAATACTAGACATAATTTCCTGGAAGTTAGTGAACATTACTTCTGAGTAGGCATGCATAGGATTGGGCTGTGCCTGTTACAAAAAATGTGTAAATTGGCCTCCACCCTTTGCTTATTTTTGCTCAATGGAATCACATGGAATAAGTGACCATGAAATGAAGCCCAGTAATGACTGGGGACCTTTCCATGCTCCATATTTAGTGGAGGAAAGCTTCCCTTGAACTTTCACCATCAAATGCTTTCACTACCAACCCAACCCCCCCCCCCAAAAAAAAACAAACACAAAATATCACAGGTGTGAGCCACACCCATTTAAGGGCCCAATCCTATTCAATTTTCCAGTACCAGTGCTGCTGTGCCAAAGGGGCATGCACTACTTCCTGTGGTGAGGCAGCAGTCACAGAGGATTCTGTAAGGTATGGGAACATTTGTTCCCTTACCTTAGGGCTGCATTGCGGCTGCACCGGTGCTGGAAAATTGGATAGGATTAGGCCCTAAAATGGCTACATTTTAGGATGCAACCCGGAGGCGTAACACCACAAAGAATGGAAGTGACAGAACAACTTCGTAAAATATTGTCCCCAAATGATAACTGTATTATGTGGATGTTTTTATCCTTGAACTGTCAGAGGTAAATGGAAAGCTGGTGAAATGCTGGCAGAAATCTTGTAATGTGCTTAATTCCTCATTTTGCATAGCGTTAAATGGTATGTAGAGACACCTACATGCCTCCCAAACCCGAAAGCAAATGTTTAATTATAGACACAGTAAAGAAGCGCAGCTGCACAGAGACAGAAAATTGCTTCTTTGAAGAGTTTGTCACTAACATAATCTACATACATTATCTTCTAGGCAACACCTTCCAATTTAGGCAAACAAAACACAAACACACTACTGTACTATTATAAGGAAGAAAGAGCTGATCTCACCTCATTCAGAAAAAAAAAATGCGTTTAGAAACAGTAGTTCATCTGCACACATTTTTGTTTGTTTTAAATAAACTGCTTCTGTTTTGTGTTCTGATAGGGATACTTTACTTCAAATATATTTCATTAGCTCTTCCTCCACTCTAACCACTTTTGCTTAAAAGGGTATACACAAAAACATTTGTTGTGATATCTACCGCCTGATGATCCGGAAAGCTCTTTTAACAGGAAATTGGTAGTCTTCTTCAAGTGGTACTGCAGCTGCCTCTACTGCAGTCTCCTTGCTTGCAGCTGAGTGGACAGGATGAAGTGAGGAAGGAAGACCCCACTGGTGCCCTTTCTTTCCTAGTCCTCACACTGGGCGTTTTGAAAATGAACAAGAAGGGCAAAGCATGCTGGGGCTCCAGTGTTCCCATGAAAGTGTGTGATGACATGGCTACACACCTCCCAGCCGAGCTGTGAGCAGCTGGTGTTGAGGAGCTCATCAACCCAGAAGTTTGGCGTTGATTTAATGATTGCTGAATGTCCAGAGGTGGTTGGGTGACTTGTCACAATACCATGCAGGTGCTGAAGAGGTCCTTATAGTGATGTGGACCCCTCGGAGCAGTGGTTACCAAACTGTGCAGCACTCTCAGGCACTGTAGTGAGTTCACAGGAGTACTGCAGGATGTCCCCAGAGGCCTCCTCCCACCTCTCCCAGGCACCGCCATCTTGGATACTGCAAAATCTTGCACAATTCTCATGAGATCTCATGCAATCTGAGATGGTCGCATCTGGGAGAGCTGGGAAGAAGAGTCAACCATGAAGGAAGGGTGCCATTGAAGAAGTTTGGGAACTACTGCCTTAGAGGGAATGATGCTGGGCTCTTCCTATCAGTTTTTCAAAAAGCTCTGTCATCTTTGCCTGAAGCATTTACTGTATTCAACCATAAGTGACTGATCAAGACACAGTCAGAGACTGCGGTGTGATAACATAGTCCTGTGCAAGAAATGGAGCTCTCCTATGGTATTTAGAAACACACAAAAAAATGTGAACCTCTCCATTTGCTATAATTGGCAACGAGTGGCTAATTTGTATGATCTGCATGCATTTAGTTTACCACGTACAAAAAGCTTTCATGTACTCCCTTTGAAACAAAGCTGGGGGGGGGAAGGGGAAGAGAACTAATGAAACCTATTTGGAGTAAGATATCCCTATCAGAAAATAAAACAAATATGTTTACTTAAAAAAAAAGAATAACCACTGTTTATGGGTGCAAATTAAGAGGAAGAGGCAATGGCAGCCCTTGTGGCGCCTCCCTTTCTCCCTCCACCATTGCACCAGTATTACCTTTATGACCCAATTGTAATGACACCTAGCGCCACTGGCATAAGCGTTAATGGCAGTGCTAGGGCGCTGTCCCACCTCCTCCACAAACTCAAAAGCCATATGAGTTTTTCAAGCATATGTTCAATCCAGTGGTGTCACTTGGGGGGTGCGGGTATATGGGCCACACCGGGTGATCCACACAAGGGGGGTGACACCGCTACTGGCCAAAATCTTGGTATTTTTTAATAATACCATTATGTTATATATCATTTGTTGCATAATTTCATAACTGAATGCATTGCAAACATTTCGTTGCTTTGCAATCTCTATTCTATCAAAAGTTATAGCCAAAAAACCAGCGGGGGCAAGGCAGTGGTGCATCACTATGCCTATCACCCTAGGAATTGCCCACCCACTGCATGAGAGGAGGTCCATCTTGGGGCTGATGCTCTGGCCTCCCACACCGCGTGACGCAAACCCTAGTAATGCCACTAGTTCAAATCCATGTGGAAGAATAGGTGCTTGGATATTTCATGGCAAGAAACCCATGGCAGTCTCACAGATAAGGAAAACCATGTGGGTCTTGCATCTAAATGTGTGATTTTTTTCATGGATGATCCCCATTTGCATGCTTGGTCTTGGCCAGACTTTTCCATAGTTTTCATTCCATGTGCGAAACTCAGCATTCCAAGGTCTGAGACTGAACGAAGGAGAAAAAAATAAGCCTCCACAACATCAGTATGTGACACCCTGTCATCCATCTGTTTCACTTCTTCTAAATAGATGTTGTTAAAGTGGTCTGGGACTTTAAGAATGCAAATAGCTGTATGTGCCTTTATGTGGGACAAAGAAAGGAGTACAGCTTTTAGCTAGATTGAGAGTTTTTTTTCTTTTTCTTTAACTTCAAGTGATACAGTTTCCAAAAATAAAATTTTTGATTTATTTCACAAATTGTGCCTAGATCTAAATCGTCTGCTCCTACTGGCAAATTCTCTGTTATTCTATATGCTACTGATAAACCAATATTTGGTTTTAAACATGAAAATGTGTGACACCCTATAATCCCTAGAGCAGTGGTTCTCAAACTTTTAGTACCAAGACCCACATTTTAGAATGAGACTCTGTCAGGACCCACCGCAAGTGATGTCATGACCAGAAGTGATGTCATCAAGCAGGAAAATTTTTAACAATCCTAGGCTGCAATCCTACCCACACTTACCCAGGTGTAAGTCCCATTACTATCATGGTTAAAAGCATATACAGAGTAACCTGTTAAAAGTACAGATCTGTAACATTTCCCAATGCAGTCACATGCCATGGTGGCATCTTGTCTAATATATTAAAAATAAAATATAGAAATGAATGGGGACCCACCTGAAATTGGCTCATGACCCATCTAGTGGGTCCTGACCCACAGTTTGAGAAACACTGGCCTAGAGGGCACAAAGGAAAATACAAACATTCATGTATGCCTTATGTGCTGATGGGGGTTGTTGACAACGATTATTATTGCTTTTGTGTGTTTTGAATATGCCCCAGGAAACTCACTGAGTGTGCAACTCTAGGAAATTGGGAGTGTTGGAAAAGCAAACATGATTTATTATTTACTTGAGCATGTTTGTCTTTGTTCTGGCATTTGAATCATCAATCTTTGGGAAGCTCCTGCCTACTTGACAGCAAACTGCCAGGACTGTTGTGATCGCTATATAGAGTGATTTTTAAATGGCAACCTTCAATAATGATAGAGCCTTCAGTGTAATCAAATAACGCAGCCTACATTAAATCCTACCTATTGGCCAGTCAAGTTGCCAAAAGATGTAGCATCATCAGTGTGTACCAGAATCTAGGCCCCATTATTACAAGACATCAGCATGGAAGAATGTAAGACCGTGATCCTACACATATTTTCCTGGAAGTAAGCCCCATTTAACACAATGGAACTTACTGCTGAGTAGACATGCATAGGCTTGCACTGTAAGACTCTGATTTACTTTCTGGATTCTGGTGTAGTACCTGTTCATTTTCCTGTAGTAGAGCAATCTTAAAAACAAGAGCTGTCCTTTGTATAAAGTATACTTGAGGAGACCTCTAAGTATTGCAGAAGCAATGAAGAAAATATCATGGTATGAATGGTTTTCTCAACACTGCTTCTAAAACTGCAAAGCCAAAAGGTCAGATGCTCTTTTTTGCCATCGGTTTATTGTAATTAATGATCACAAGAACATAAGGTTGCATCAAAGCATAAAAGTGTCCTATAACTTTTAAAGGCAACACCTTTGATTTCTACCACTTATTTTATTGAAAGGCCTTTGTTCTTTCCTAATGATAAGTTTAAACTCTGAGTATCCACAGGGAGCCTTCAGTTTTACTCTACCTTCTTCTCAACCCTGAAATTTCTTACTCCAACTAGTCCTGATAGGCACAGATAAAACCTACTGGTAGAATTCTTATTTTGTACTCAGTGTTTCTCAGTCATGGACAGAGACTTTTAGAACATGCTGGAAGGATCCTGTGAAACCTTACCTTGAGGCCATTCCTTGGTGCAAGGTGACGTGATGACACTCTGCTCGCCACTCCGAGTGCTCAGGCAGTAAGTGCTATGCAACCCCCCCAGGGATAGGCAAATCCAGCACAGCTTGACTCGAGTCATGTCACAAGTCTCCACCTTCAGCAATGAGTCAAAAACAAGTCCTAATGGGAGCCCTTTCCAAGTCTCCTGGAGTGTTTTTTGACTCGAAAAGACTTGAGTCACAAGTCTTTTTGAGACACATATCAGGTGTGAAAAAAACGGAGCTGCTGTCAGTGTGTGTATGTGTGTTGGAGTTCTCTTTAAACACTCCCCTGCTGCATCATCCCATCTGTAAGCAAGGCAGGAGGGGATGGAACGGACTGAGAGAGAGCATGGGCAGACGTGGCAAGAGGGAGGAAGGTCACACACAGCAGCTGTGAGGCTTATCAGGATGCTTCAGTCCTTTGCAGCTCCCCCACCTCCTTTTTCCCCAGCCTTCTCCAGCCAATTCCAAGGCAAGAACCCCCTTGGGCAGCTCCTCCTACCCTCCCTCATCTAAAGAAACAAATCAGATCTGCCATCCTTCATCCAGTGCTCATCAATTCCTTCCTATCAGAGACAGGCGAGAGAGCCCGCTCCCACCTCCCACCCCAACTTGGATGCAAAAGCCAACATTAACCCTTCCCTGCATCCTGGCTGGGAGTTCACTGCTGCTCGCCCAGTTTGAATGCTGGCCCCACAAGGTCTTTCACGCTGTGAAAACAGTAAGCAAGCATACCCAGACAGACTTGAGTCTACATATGTGGGGACCGAGTGCCAAGTCAGGGGCCATTGACTTGAGTCTTTCATGCGCATGACTCAAGTATACACAAGTCAATGAAAAATGCTGATTTTTGAGACTCGGACTTGAATCACCTGACTCAAGTTCCCATCCCTGCTGCCCCCCCAGAGAGGATGGCAAATCTATGGAATGCTATGGGGGTATTCTTGAACTCTTCTCATTCTATGCTATGGTATGCTATGCATATGCTATGCATTCTATGCTATGCTATTCTATGCTATGGGGGTATTCTTGAACTCTTCTTGAACACAACTCATTGTTGTGGACTCTTCGCTCACAACAGGAGAGGAAACTGGACGCTTTCCACATGTGCTGCCTCTGATGCATCCTCAGCATCACCTGGCAGGACAAAGTTCCAAACAACACAGTCCTGGACTGAGCTGGAATCCCTAGCATGTATGCACTGCTGAAACAGAGACTCCTGCGTTGGCTCGGTCATGTCGAGAGAATGGATGATGGCCGGATCCCAAAGGATCTCCTCTATGGAGAACTCGTGCAAGGAAAGCGCCCTACAGGTAGACCACAGCTGCGATACAAGGACATCTGCAAGAGGGATCTGAAGGCCTTAGAAGTGGACCTCAGCAGGTGGGAAACCCTGGCCTCTGAGCGGCCCGCTTGGAGGCAGGCTGTGCAGCATGGCCTTTCCCAGTTTGAAGAGACACTTTGCCAACAGTCTGAGGCAAAGAGGCAAAGAAGGAAGGCCCATAGCCAGGGAGACAGACCAGGGACAGACTGCACTTGCTCCCAGTGTGGAAGAGATTGTCACTCCCGAATTGGCCTTTTCAGCCACACTAGACGCTGTTCCAGAACCACCATTCAGTGCATGATACCATGGTCTTTCAAGACTGAAGGTTGCCAACAAAAAGAAAAATATGGGGGTAGTCCACCCCCCTGCACTGAACTTGCTACACTACTGCTTTGCCAGGTATCATCATGTCTCTCTTGAAAACTCCCAATTCACTGATTTTTTTTGCTTTGGGTGAAATCCAGTGACAACTTAGTAATGCATAGAGAATACAAAACAAGGGTTTGGAGGGTGTGGATCGCAATACACTAAGCATAATCTAAAGTGAACCTGCTCCTCTGCCATATGGCTGTTGTGTTCCTGGGGTTTGGACCTGGCAGGCCCCTGTCTCCACTCTGTTGTGTCTGCCTTCGGGCCATGTGCCTGACTGACCAGCCTCATCATTGGCCTGACTAGTTTTTAAATAGCTGTCCCCAGGGATTGGTCCTTCTCTTCTCCAGCGAACCTGCCCCCTAACCCTCCATTAAGGTTCATGCCTGTCACTGGTGGCCCCTGGTCTCGAGCTGAGCTAATTTTCCTGCAGTCTTCCAGTCGCTTTGCTCCCTTCCACAATTCTCTGGCCTCTTCCTGCTGGTCCATGGCATGTGGTCCACCAGGCCGAGCTCCTCAGCTTCTGGTTAAGGTCCACATCAAGGCATCAGTAGCGGTCATGAGGCTGCAGCTAGACCTGGCTCCAGCAGATGGCGGCCTTGCCTGCAGCTCAGGTCTCTCTGTAGATAAGTCCACATCTGGACGTCCTGTTTCAATTTTTGGGATGAAAATTATTTGTATTCATTAATGCAAGTGTTCATTTTTATTCAGTCAAGTTTATTCTATCATATTCTCTCTCGCTGTCATTTCTTTCTTTTCATCATGACTAGTTTTTCTTATTTTGTTACACGAGCCATCTTAGTTAACCAAATTCATGAAAAAATGGGATTACATCATAACCCTGTATGGCCAATTCATTTTAGCTACATAAATTAGACAATGATCCCAGTTTAGCCATTCCGAAGGCTTCTTCAGAGGTAGAAAGGCGGGATATAAATAAATAATGAAACAACTGAGGACAAGTGAAGCCTACAAAAGTGAGGGCAATGCTTCCTGATTCATTCATATGGGTGATCCCAACAAGTCAGGGATTATATGCTGAGTGGAACTTCATCACTATTCCATGTAGCTAGACTTTAATATTTGTAAATATCATTGAGGACAAGTAAAGTCAATTTAGAAAGCAGTTTGAATAGGTGAACACTTTTCCCCCTTTCCAACACAGTTACCTAAAGAAGGGCACTTGACACTGCTAAAAATGTTCACAAAAATGTCCTCCTTTCAGCCCAGCCCTAATTTAGAAGAGAAGTGGTTAGAAATGATGAATTAGCCTTATCTCAAGCAGTAGACAAAATCTGAAAGAAGCACCATGTAATCCCGAAATGTTGCTTACAAGATAGTATAAGTGGACCCTGATTAGTCCATGTAGTTTAATTTAAGAATGGAGTCTACAGTTGCTGCAGTTCTCTTCTTCCATGCAGGCAACAGATAACCTAAAATTTAAGGCTGCTTGCTGTAATGCACGTTTTGTACTGTCACTGTGGCCAATAAATCTTCCCGAGAATGCTCTCATCTAACACGCTTTATCCAGTCCCATTGATATGCCTGTGAGACTCAGGGATAACTGTATAGCCGCTAATGACTCTGTAACTGCATTACAAGGCAGACACAGGAAGATGTGTGCAAGTGATAACGGCTGAAAAATGGCCACAAAGTCTAAATGATCTCTCAGAGTGTGACTGCAAATGCATTAACTAGAAAGATAAAAATGACAGGATCAGGGAACTTGAAGCAAGACAATTATATTAGCTCATTGGGAGGAGAGGGTTATTTATTGAACTGCAGATTTGTAACCTCTGCTATTCTGTATGATGCTAATAATCACTTATCCACAGTTCTAGTCAGCTTTGGGTATGTGTATCTATGTAAAAGCAAGACAGCTGAAACATCATTAAGCCTTCTTTTCTAAGGTTTGGTAGAAGTTAGAACACAGCCCCCCCCCCCCCCCGTAGATTTGCCTCTTTTTAATCCAGAGGTTTAGGGATTATTCACCTGCCCTTTGAGCAAAATAAGGAGGATATCAAGTTGCTTTATGGCAACCACAGTATAATAGTGGTTTTTATCACATTGTTTTATTCTTAAATGTGAAATCGGCAAACTGATAGCAATGCCTAACAGATGTCATTCTATTAGCTTATATATCAGGGGTGGCCAACTTTTCAACTTTAAGGCTCCTGGACCTTCAACAATTGTGTAGAAGTGGGAATTTCAGCAAGTGCAACTTTGTCATCTCACAGGTGACAAGCTGCACCTGTTGAAATTCCTGCCTCTACACAATTGTTGAAGGTCTAGGAGCCCTATGCTGGTGTGTGTCACTTAATAACTGGGATACGCTCTCTGTTTCCTGTTGTTATGCGAGTAGGTAATTAAGCGATTGGTGCCTTTGTTGTGTAAACAGCCACTCCTTGCCAGGCACTAGCTGGCTGCACAGGTTACTGGAGATAGACTGCCTCCTCTTTGCATTAAGAGCCTCTTTGTTGTGTAAACAGACACTCTGCCGCAGGCTATGGGAGACCTGACTGCTTCATTAAGAGCCTCTTTGTTGTGATTTGACCACCATCTTATATGCGGTCTGTCGTTAAGTGAAATGTTGTTAAGTGGTGCACGCCTGTATATAATTTCTCCAAGGTATTCTGTGCTTGCTTACCAGTTGCTTGGTCTTAGGGGTGGGATAGCAACTACTGCTTCTTCCTGCCCTATGCTGTTTTGCAGAGGCTGAAGTACAGGTTTGCAGTGGGTTAACTTCCCAAATCCCCCTTCTTGCACTTGGGCTTCAGCAACCTCTTCATTGACTTATTGCTCCCAGTCTGAAAACCAAGTGCTGCAAACTGTGTGTGCATCCCAAGGCCAATCAGTGTCTCCTGGGACATTTGGAGCTTCCAAGGAGAACTGTGCCTCAACAGTCCGACTGCTGCTTTCTGCTTTGATGCTGCCACAGCGCCCCTGTTTCAGTGACTTATTGCTAAGGCAATGGCCATGGTGGTGACAGATTCATGAGGTTATCTCCTCCAACTGGGGTTGACAGCAAAAAATAGCTACTTAGTTGCTGTATTTTCTTTCCCCTAGTGGCAGACACTCCAGATCCTGGTTTTCTTCTTGTTTGGAACATTCTTGGGGCCAAACTACATATGATACTAAATTTGTCAGCATATAGGTACAGGCTTGTGTTTACTTGGAGCTGATGGGACTGCAACTTGGATTGGAACCACAAGCTGGAAGCAAGGAGTATTTTAACCCTATACCTTTGTGCTGTTTCCCCGCAGCAAATGCCTCTCTCTAGCAGTTTTGTTTAACTTTGAGAGTGCTATTTCTAAACCCCAAGCTGTCTCCTCAAACCTCCTTAGCATTGCTCTGCTCTCAGGTGGAGGCTACTGAGTCCAAAAGTGTGGTCCAAATGGACAAGGGTGAGGCAAAGTGAAGAAGTCAGGATGCATGTGGCCAGAGGCTGAAGTGGGGTCAGGGTTTCCAAGGCAAGGGGAATAGCCTGCTGTGGATAGGTCCTACAAATGAATGATGGACAGCCCAGTCCTAACCGAACAGCTCACACTGCCATGCACAGGCACTGAAATGGCCACAGCATGGGCAATGAGGCTGCTGGAGGTCTTCCCCACCCTGGAACACCTCCACACTGCTCAGCCTGGGACTTACCATCTCAGTGCCAGCTGCCTCTCCCATTGCCACATAAGGCCAGCACCCACCCACGCAGGCCTGTGTGCTGGTGCCTGCCTCCACTCAGCCATTGCAAAGTGCTTTCTGGCACTTTTACAACGGCCATTCCCAGGGCAGCACATGGGAGACTGGTGCTGCAGTCCTGGTGGATTAGGATGCAGGACTGAGGAGTCAGCTCAGAAGTCATGGCTTCATATGTCACGTTGAGTTCCAAATGGTATTAACAATATACATGTTTTAACTCCCCCCAGAACAGCCCCAAAAACATATAGCTGAGTCTGCTGGGCTTGCAAAAGAACCCAAAAAATAATTGTGCTAAAGATTGGCTGAGTTCAAGACTCATTCCAACACAGGGTGTCTTACACAGGGATTGTTGTCTCTTCTACTGCTGATTCACCCTTCACCATACTACTTCTACTCTGATTCACCATAGAGTAGACTCTATGCATGTGAATTTTGTCTTTCTACTAATTATGCTGCCTCCCAAAATAAAATACCAGTCTTTGAAGCAAATGGTTCAATGAAAATGTTTACTGTCAAACTCTCAGATAATTCCTTATAACTATAGCCCTGGTTCAGGCACTTACCTTAGCAGAAATCCATTCACATCACAAGATAGTAAGCATATGCCCCCTTACATGGTTATGATGCCATCTTTGGTGCTAGTACTCCACATGAAGGCCCATATGTACTCCATTTCTCAATGGGAAAAATCTTGCAAAATGAGCCTCTGCACTTATCAGGCCTCTGTGCAGAGTACCCACTTCATAAATGATGTTAGTTGTGTAAGAGAGGAGAGGGGGTAGAAACACATTCCTTTTAACAACAAGAGGATTGTTGGCCTGGTTTATGTATGGATGAAGGCATGGTGTTTGGAAACTGTTGAAGTTTTCCTAGAGTTTCCTA
Source organism: Tiliqua scincoides (assembly GCF_035046505.1). NCBI lineage: Eukaryota > Metazoa > Chordata > Lepidosauria > Squamata > Scincidae > Tiliqua > Tiliqua scincoides. The sequence goes on from NC_089824.1 coordinate 128,208,704, forward strand.
TCTGTAATCTTCAGAGTGAACTTTCTTTTTACCAGTAATATTGAAATATTCAAATAATAGAAAGCACAGGATTAAATGTAAGTGCTTTTATAGATTGAGTTTACACAAGTGATATTGGTTGTTATGTCTATATGGATTTTATCTTTTGCACTGTAATGGACTATAAGTGCATTTCCAGAATGAAACTGCAAGAAAGCAATTGATCTTTTATTTTTTATTTTTTTTCAGACATTTGTTGCTATTTTATGACCTCTAAATCTATTTAGACAAAGACATATGGCAAAGTCCCGGCCTAACTAACAACCCCTGAGATTGCGATCACACAAAGGGTTGAAAGACCAAATCCATCTGCCTCGGAAATCAATAACAGATCAAGTTATAGCTCAGAGCACTGTATTTCTACAAAGTTAAAGAAAAGGCAGGTGTTCCTTGCAGAAAGGTGGCGTCTAAGTTCATTTACAACGCTCCCTTCGGAGTTAGCGCTGTGGGTGGGCAGGCCAAATGGACAGCAACAGATAGGAATGACTAGGTGCTAACTTGTCCAACGCAGTTTGGCAGCAGATAAATGTCAGGCTCAGAGCCAAACGATATATTATCAGTTGTGTCACAGCCGACCAGATGTGTGGACTGGGAGTTTTAAGTACTCATTAGTTCAAACTCAAGAGTTTAAGAATTGGTGAGGCATCACTCTATGATGTTTGATGTTCTTAGTAGTGTGGCTCCTTGCAGCTGTTCGACTGTTGTCTTGTCAGTGCCTACATTGGCCAGATATTTCTTAATGACCTTGTGAATTCTAGACAGCAATTGTATAAAACAACCAACCAACTGAAATTCCTGCCAAGCCTTGGACATAATACAATGCATATGCTGAGAGCTTGATAGGTTTCCCTGGGGAATAGTTCCACAAACCATTGGCCACCATCACCAGCTATTGCCACCACTCAGAAGTCCTGCTCTTTATACTTGCAAGCTTCATTGTGATGACTGGTACATTCAGAGACCCCATGCACTGCCTGAAGGTCTTAGCCTACATGTTCTCGTGTCATAGTCCTGCAAGTACCACAGGCCAGGTCCTAAGAAAGCCAGCCTGGGTTAATTTTCCCAACATCCAGAATTTGTTCAGGAAATTAATCCAATGCCTCCAGATTCCTTCCAGAATAACTTCTTTATTGCATGCCTAAAACGTGACGGTAGGCTTTGTGTAAGACGAGTTAAAGAATGAACAGACCTGAATGTGTTCTTACACAAACAGCACACTAAGATGATAACATATATACAGAAAATGAACAACAAAAAGGGTGGTTGAAATAGTATGGATTTCCAGCGATAGACTCTCCTAGGGTGCTAATATAAAATTATTGCATTCTACACTCTATCCCTAGGTAGTACAGGCCAATCCTTGAAATATTTTGTTGGTATTGGTCCTGCTGAAGTTAATGAAATTTTTTCAGGAGTGTACTTTGAAGCATTAAAACTAGTTTCTTTCCATCATAGTGTCTGCTAGAACAAAAAAAAATTATATATATTTTTTTCCTGGCAAAGTTATGAAACATTTTCCTTGTAGGTGATACTGGCAAAAGTCCTCTGTCTTTTTTTTTTCTTTTTTCTTTGGTAAGAAAACACCTATAGTTCAAACCTCTGAATTTCAGACCACATTGTTTATATTTTGGCCCTTTACTGGCACACTCTGAACTGCTTTCAGGAATAGTGTTTCTGGATCACTGGAACTCAGGAAAGAAGTGCTTAGAATGTCAAGAGGTGTATAGCTGTAAAGTTCCTTTTATGTGTACCCAGCTCTTGCCGGCATACACAAGGAGAAATGGTAGGGACACGCTGTTCTGTCTGCTAGCAAAATTCCTTGTGATGTAAATGCTTCATTTGCTCACTGATGTTTTCCAGTAACTTCTGGGCATCTTTGCATCACTAAATTCTAATGCTGAGAAGTGTGCAACTGGTAATTGTATATTGTTGATGCATGAGTATGCAAGCTTCTAACGATACAGGACATTAAGGAACAACTGTAAGTATCATATCCAAAGCTGTTGCTGTAGATTTATCTAAAGAAGAAAGGGCCCAATCCTATCCAATTTTCCAGCACCGGTGCAACCGTAATACAACCCCAAGTTAAGGGAACAAATGTTCCTTTACCTTAAGGAGGCCTCTGTGACTGCTGCCCCACCACAAGATGCAGTGCATGCCCCATTGGCACAGTTGCACTGGCATTGGAAAATTGGATAGGATTGGGCTCAAATCACTGTATTATTACAGTGTATTTTGAAAAATAAATTCTGTTTTGTATTTATGAATTCTTATAGCCATAGAAACAGGAAATAATTTTGGAAACAAACAAACTCTCACCAATTTTGTCCTTGGCAGATTACCTTTTAGGGAAGGTGCTCCATGGCCTTGATATTTCAAAGATACTCAAAGCTGAACAGCATGCAGTGCAATCAGCAGGCAAGCCAGGAGTGAGATAGGGCTGCAAAATTTATCCAGTGCAAGATAGGGCTGAAAAGTGACTCAGCCAAAGGTAAGGAGAAACTCTTCCCCCTTACGCCCAGGTAAACCACTGCAGTATGGGTCTCCTTGGACTTGTGCCACCTCCTGAGGTGCTACTTGGGAAGTGGGGTTGGAATCTGGCATAACTGCCAGGTCTCGGCCCTGCCTCCTGCTCCCCACCCACCTGCCCCTGGGACTGTAGGGGGCTGCATGGATTTTTGGAATTTTATGCATATGCAGAGTGCCTAGCCAAAAGTATGCTACGCTTGCTGCTTGGTTCAGCTGAAGGCTTGGAAATACCCTTGTGTCTGTGATAAGAGGAAAGGGTAGGTAGCAGACACAGGGCTAAACCGCAAGGGTTGTTTTGCAGATATTTGTAGTTGATCCAAGAAGCGGCTAGCTTAACCGCAAGAGCAGGTGGTCGATGGAGATAGGAACCTTTTGCCAGCGTGCCACAGAATAGAGAAGTGAAATAGCAGTTTGTTATGGGCCAATCTAGGGAGGGGGAGAGGAAACTTTTTGCTGCTAGTAGTTTTCCACTTATCTCTCATGCCATATAGAGTAAAAGTGGTGGGAGATGCGAGCAGGGGTGGGGCTTCATGTGGTATGCCAGATCTGCTGTAATAGGTTGCTTGTCATATATTAATCAAATATGCAGCTTGCCAATCAGAAATGAGACCAATGCTTTGCAATGAGAGTTTGAACATATATATCAGTCCAGGACCCCGACATGTTGGGGTCACAGCTTTTGGAAGCTATTCTTCTGTGACCAACAGCCGGCTGAGAATAAAGACTTGCTCCTTGACCTCCCAGGTGTCCGCTTTGATCTGTGTTCAACCTGCTACAGGACTGCCCTCTGCCTGCCCTCTCCACACCCCGGAACACCTCCCTCTCCACCCACCCAAGCCTTGTGTCGGGCTCACAAGGCTCAGTCTGTCTGTCTGTGCAGAGGAGCCTCCACGGGGCTGACTCTCAAGGAGGCTCAAACATGCCTTATGACACGTTTGTGACTCTCCTGGGCTGGCACAAGGGCGACCTAGGATTGTGTCCTTAATTGGCATCTTGACAATAGATGCTGCTGATTCACTTCAAAACTGTTGTGTGTCTTTTGTCAAAGGGCTACGACAATCCTATAGACTTTTTGCGATCTTCCTAAATCTGTGTTTTGCCTTAGGAAGACCTTTCCATTTTGTCCTGAATTTGAGAAGGGTGTAACTCCTCTAGGAATTGTTGCTTGTCTTATTGAAATCCTTAAGGCAGTTTTCAAAATTCTTCAGATACTTGAGCAGGAACCTCCATATTCACCTCAAATTTCATTTGGGCAAAGGTTTTGTACTTGGGTACACTTTTCTCTGACTTTCTAGGAAGTGAGTATTTTAAAATGTAACTTTACAAAATTTGTTAGATTTTTGGCGCTTGTTCTAGCAGTGCTACAAAAGATTTCCTACCATGGAATATTTTGAAGAATATATGAAGGTGTAATGAGAAGAAGGGGTGCGGACTGTTACCTTGAAAAGTGGAAAGTATGTTCAACCACTCATAAAACCTAAAGTATCCATGGAGCTTTTCACCACAAGGTGACTGGAAGGTCACTAATGTATTTACTCAAACGCTCAAAAAGTTCATCTGAAGCAAAATCCCAGGTTTTTGTTTTGTTTTGTTTTTCCTTTTTGAATTCTGGCTGAGAGCAAATGATGGCCAAGATGTTTACCTCTGAAAATTATACACACTTGGTGGGTCAAACTTGCTTTCATTAATATTTAGAGACCCCTGTAAATTGGCTGTTACTACATGAGGAGAATGGTTGTTCAGTTCAACATTCATTTTATAGTAGGAAAAGGGCACATAAATAATTTGTATATCTTGTTAACTTGAAGATAATTTAGCAAGGTTTCCCTGGGAGCAATGGAAACAAATGTCTGTCTTTCAATGTGCTTTTCCAGCAGTGATTGACTGAGATTGAAGACGGATTGTTGGGGCTGAGAGAGCTCAGTGAATGTTATTCCAGGTAAATTTTTAAACTAACACAATAAAGTGAATACTGAAAGTGCTTATGGGAAATCTGCTGAGTACTTCTATGCTACTGACTGAGTATACATGATTTTATGGTTCTGGCTGCCTACTCTGACTTGGGCTTTAATAATGGACTTAATTGGCTGGTGTTGAGGAAACAAACTGAGTCACATGGGAGACAATATTTGTGATCAACTTCTTTATTATCAGATTATATTATTATTATTTATTTGTTTTAAACAAAGACCAATATGTTTCCATTTAAGTGTAGACTGTTGGAAAGTTTGCTGTCCCAGATAGGCAGTCTAAAGAGGCCCAGTCCTATTTAGATGCTGCACCAATGTTGTGTGGACACTGGAAAGCTCATCCTGGCAATGCCACTCTGATGGTGCACTGATGCTGGTGCAAAAAGGACAAAATGCCAAACCTGTCTTGGCAAAGCAACACTGATGCCTTCCCAGAAACACCTTCATCACCCATGGAAACACAGATATCTCCAGAAAGGCACCATTATCCCCAGAAAGTCACCGTGATGGTAGCATGTCATCCTGTGAATTGGTGCATCATCTATGTGACATCCATATGTCATCAGTGTGATATTTAAGGAGCCAATCACTGCATCCTATTGGCTGTAACACCGACAGCCAGGAACAGTGCAGGACATTGTCCCAGTGCTCCTAATAATCTGGTGCTATCACTGAAGTAGCAGGCAACAACTACCAGGAAACTCCCATATTTGTAACTGTGCAAGCTTTGCAGGAGCTTGCAAGCAAAAACGGACATAGCAATGGTGACATGCATATGTGCCATTAGATGTTCTAATCTATTTGTTGATCATATCAGTTTGTTATACGTCTTTGGTTTGAAAATGTTGAACAGTAGGTTGCCCCTTTAAGAAAAGCGGTCTGTGTAAGCAGCAATAAAATTAGTTTCAGTCAGTGTGAGCCAGTGAAGATAGGAGAACTTTCAAGTTCACACACACTGTTGTAAGCACATGTCTGTACAGGCGCCTGGACGTGTGCACACATTTTTTGTGAAATGAGCGTGCATAGGTTCATTTTAAAGTGATGGGAACTGGCCCGCTAGAAAGTGTGAAGTTCAAATTGTGTGTACTTTTCCATGTGTGGTGACTGTAACAGGGCCGGCCTTAGGAGCTACAAGGCCCAATGCAAAACATTTTGGAGGGGGCACTTCTGTGGGGGCCCTTCTATTCAGCAGGATGAGCAGCAGTGGTGAGGGGGCATTTCTGCTTCTGCAACTGCTTCTGGAGGGGGCATTTCAAGCCAATTGGACCTAAGGGTGGGCAGGAGGGCTGCCCAACAGCAATGCTCTGCTCAGCGCACTCTCCTTGTGAAGCCTTAGCATGAAAGATTCCACGCCAGAGCGTCCACTAAAGAGCCAGAGAGCAAAGTGCCAGCTGTGGCGCAGGTGTTCCCCTCACCACCCCAGAGCGGGACTCCTCTAGACGTGGGGCCCAAATTGCCCTAAGGCCAGTCCTAAACTATAACATGAATAGGGAAACTTTTGTCTTCCCAAGTGATGCGGAATATAATGTTGCATTTTCCACAGCCGCAAATATGAATGGGAAACTTCTGCTGAGAGTGTGAGGAGCTTATGGCCTATTAGAAGGGGCAAAGGTGAAGGCCCAGCTTAATGTGGTGGTACTTTCTCTGAGGTAATAATAACTTTCATGCCAATTGACTGCTTTTCAATAGAATTTTAAGCTCCCTAACTCCATTGTTTCTGCCTGTGGTGAAAGTGTCGGGTCAGCCAAGTGGTCACACATCTAGAGACAGTGTCTAGCTTGCCTTAAGGAAGGTTTACTCACTCTTGCAGCATAAATCATCCTCTACTTATGATGCAACTTCTCAGAGGGCAAAACATTAACTTAGTTCAGCACCTGCACTGATAACACCTCTTGTCGCTTGACCTAAAAGTCTTGTTTGTTTAAATTCTCTTTCCAGATTTATGTCCTCAGGTTCCATTTTGAACAGTGTGCTTTTAAACAGAAGAAATAAATGGTGTATAATTATTGCCGGTGTCAGCTTTGACATGAGAGGTCAGCTTGACATCTGTTTGCTGTCTGGATGCAAATCTAAAATTCACTTATGCTTTTTCATAATGGCCTGGTTGATTTCTTTTTCTTTGTTTGAAGTTCATATTTACATTAATCTGGGTAACCCCAATGCTGAAATCATTGATACAGATCAGTGGTTCCCAAACTGTGGGTTGGGACCTGATTTTTGGTGGGTTGCCAAAGGCTGACGGAAAGATCAGATAACTAATTGCCTCAAGCCCTGAGGCTATTCAAAAATCATATACTACAGGTGCTAATTAAATTGCAAAGAGCTCAGCTCTTGCAGTTTGCAAGCATGTGTAAATATAGGGAGAGAAATGTTTGAGGGTCTTTTTTCTGGTTATTATTATTTATAAATAAATATTATTTCTTTCTAGATCTTCTTTTTTAGAAGTCTGGTAAACTTAGGTGGGTTGTGATAGAGTGTTATTTTAGAGTGTAACTGGCCCTCCTCACCCAAGCACTGCCTTTTCTAGTGGCTGTCTGCTGGTGTTCTTTTGCATCCTTTTAGATTGTGAGCCCTTTTGGGACAGGGAGCCATTTGTTTGATTTACTCTGTAAACCACTTTGTGAACTTTCCATTGAAAAGCACAATATAAATACTGTTAATAATAAATAATAATAATTTTAAAAAGTGGGTCCCAGTGCTAAAAGGTTTGAGAACCGTTGGTGTAGAAGTAATGTCTAAGATGACTAAAAGCCCAATCTTATTCTGCTCCCTGGCTGTGAACTTAATTTCAGTCATCCACAATGGATTTGTGGGGGTGACTACACCTTTCTTGTAGTGTGATTCTCATCATGTGATTTGGGGGAAAAATAAAATTCTGAAAGCATTGTTGCTTTGTTCTAATTATAGTTTGCTGTGTACAGTTTTAGAGTGTGGCTCCGAGGGGTCTTGGCATGCCAGTGTTGAATTAGTGCTCCAATCCATGGCTGCACGTGCAAGGATGTTTGCATGTTATACTGTGTAACATATGTTTGGTGCTAGATTGCAAGCGTCACAAGACAGAACATAAGTAGGGGTGCATTAATGCAAACAGATCTAAAGTCATTTTTAGCAGCGGCATTAAGGATTACATTGCATTTTATATGTTGCTCCTGCCTGCAAATATGGCAGGGAACATTGACCAATGGTGGTTCTAGGCAGATGTACCTGTTTGATACTCGTGGCTTGAAAAGTACGTATGCTACCTGTACATAATAAGAGTTTTACAGATAACAGGCAAGTTATCTCGAGTGAAGTGATAACAGAGTGAAGTTTGTGAGGTGGCCTTGAGACACCTGTGTTGGTAAAAAGCTTGCATGAAACTCCTACATATAAAGAGATTTGATTTTGTACTTTAGATTCTTTTACTGAGAGAAACCTGGATCAGGTTGCCTGGTGAACAGTACCAAATGGGTAAGAAGACTGGTCTCCAAAATGAATGTACACTGCTCACAGTGAGTGAAGGTGGTGACTCACTGAAAGTGCCCCCTATTCAAGTATAACACTCCAAGGAATAGTCTGAGGGCAAATGACGCAGTCACCTTGCAGGTGCTAGGTCTGGTCAGTCCTCAAATAAGTGATCACTGGGAACACTATGCAAGCTGCCTTGTGCCCTGTGGACAGCTGGTGCAAGCAGGGGTAACCAAATCTGCCCTGGCACCTGACTCCAGATCCACAATGCAGTGACTTCACCATGCTTTTCCCATGAGATCTTATACAACAAAATAGGACATCTGAGTCATGCTGGGATATTTCCCAGCAGTTTCTGTGTTCTTTAAAGGGACAGCAACAAAGGAGCCAAGTGGCTGCTTCTCCACTCCCTGACATTGTCCCTTGCTCACATGGGCCTTTAAAGGTTAAAGATGTTGTAGGATCCCTGTTTTGTCCCAATGTGAGCAGGTTGCAAGAAACAGCATATACAGCAGAGTACTTTCAAGCAGCAGTTATATTTTGAGCAAGGGATTTCACAAGCAGAGTAGTCAATAAGCAGTCCCAGTCAGCACAAAGATCAGTCAGTCCAATGATAACAAATCCCAATCAGTTTCCCACAATACAAAGTCAAGGTCCAGTCCACGGTCAGTAATCACACATATACATACAACTATCCAGCCTCCACAGCCACTGGCAGCAGTTTCTCAGTTATCTCCAACTACACCCCTACTATTGCACTGGAGGTTCAGTATACTAACCCTTAAGTAGTTAGATCAGCCAATCATTGCAGGCTTGGTAACACCCAAGGTGTGTCTGTCACAGGTGCTTGTTGATTTTGCTAACTCAGCAGCCTGCACCTGCTCCTGGACCAATTCGTTAGCTGTGTTTCTGTTTTACTCAGAACCCAGAGCTAACAAAAGGTGGAGTGCTGCTGCCTGTGAGGCTTTTTTCAAGCACGTGCGGTGGTGATCCACTTCCCTCACACAGTCCCTTTAAACTTAAAGAAAGTCACGAGGAAGGCATGAAACGAGTGAGTAGGGAAGGGGCGTGGTGAGTGGATTGGGAAGCCAAAGCAGTTCGGTGTGGCTCAGTCTGCAGCAGGTAAGAAGAAGGCAGCGCCAAACTTGGGGTAAAGGGCACCCTGAATCTGCCAGTCTATTTGCCACACACTGTTGACATGAGCTGCATTGTTTGCTTCGTGGCTGGACTGGCTCTAGGTGCAAGCGTAATAAAGCAAAAATAAAATGAGGATAATTTTAAATATGAAATGTTTAAAAATTCATGAGTTCTTAAGTAAATGTAGTTGGTTAACTAGGGAATTGTAAATGAAGTTCTACTGTGATAAGAATAGTAACTGGAGACTCTGATTTTCCTTCAAATCCCCCATTTTTCATTCTACAATTGCCTTATTCACAGTAGTATTTAAAAGAGCAACCTAATGTCTTAGATTAATTGTTGTTCATTATGTATTGGTTTGGATGATACCTTCACAGTCTGACTGGCTCCATTTGTTAAAAGTTCTGCACATGACCCACTTATGCTGCACAGATGCCCTGGTTCTCTTTTTTCTTTCCACAGTAGAGATTCCTAAGTGATTGTGGCAGGGAAAGATGCCCAATTCTCCTCCCGTATCATGGGTTGGCAGCCTACGGCAAGCAGGGTGGATCCAGCCCAGCACTCAAAGTCATCCAACCCCTGTGGAGCTCAGCTTGGGAGGCAAAGCCCCCTCCCCAATTTGGGGTGTGTCAGACAGGGAATGGCAGAGCCACCTGCCCAGGCTTGCGGACTGTTGCCCAGGTTGCGTGGCCATTCAGGGAAAAGCAAAGTGGAAGTCACCAATTTAAAGTGCAACCCCCTCCCTCCCAGTTTTTAAAAAGAAAAAAAGGGCACCATTGCTGCCGTGCTACAAAGTAATCCCCTTCATTCGTGTTAATAGGCACATTACTGAATGTACCTATTCAGTAAAAGTGAATAGGGTTCCAGTGAAACAAATGGAATGTGCCATTCATTTCAGGTGGCTAGAAAAAAAATTGGAAAAAATGAGCTGGATGAACCTGATTCAGGCCATTTTTCATTTGTCACAAATGAATATGCATCCACTTTGAAGGCCCAAGAGGGAGATAAAGGGGGATATGAATGAATGACTGAAATCCCTAATCTCACCTTAATGTTCAGACCTTTACAATGTGTTCCATGAACTCAGTGTTCATACGAGGGTCTGCTGTATTGTAAAAAGGAATATAATTATCCCGAAAGATAATTTCACCAATACAGTTTGATCAGGTGTTTGTTTCTTGCATGTACAGCCTCATGCAACCATCACAAATGCATTCTTTACGGGACTTATTCCCATAGCAGGTTTTAATGTTCATGGAGCTCATGCAATTGCAAACATTGTTCTGTGCCTTATATGTTTAATCCAAGACTTTATCTCAGAAATATCAAAGCATTTTTAAAATAATATACAATACTTGAAGGATAATGAGGCTCAGTAAAATATTAATTTTATATTGACAATTGGGGTGGATTTTCAAGGTACATGAAAAACTGTATAAACTGCCTGTTTCCTTTTAGATCAAATGTTCTTCAAGCACAGATAGCACAAAGTATATATCTGGTTTTGATGCTCTTCAGGCTTGGGGTTTTCAAATGAGTCATAAAGGACTGAGTTAACCCCATTTTGGCATAATACAGTGGGCCCCTTATATTTAGCATTTAGCTACCATATTTTATAGCAGCTATTTTCAAACACTGTGCCGTGGCACAGTGGTGTGCTGCGAGTGGTCCACCGGGGTGCCACAGGAATTTGGGGGAAGGTCATTTATCAATAGGGCCAATGGGATATGTGAGCCCCCACTGGCAGCATGGTGTGCCTTGTCAATTGTCAACAACCTGGTGGTGTGCCTTGACCATTTTAGTGCCTTGTCAGTGTGCCATGAGATGAAAAAGGTTGAAAATCACTGCTTTATAGGATTGACATGAGGATAAAATGAGATAACCACATCTTGGCATATAGCAGTCGGGTTGGACTAGATGACTTATTAGACCCCTTCCAACTCTGTGATTCATATTTTAAAGCAGGGGTCTCCAAACTACGATCCGGGGGCCATATCCGGCCCATCACAAGATTTTATGTGGCCCTCAGCAACTTAAAATTTTTTTCCCTACCACACAGTTGGACAGTTAAGACATGTAGGCCACAATACTAACCAGGTCTACTCAGAAGTATGTCCTGTTTTGTTCAATGGGGCTTACTCTCAGGAAAGTGTGGTTAGGATTGCAGCTGCAGTCATTTGCATCACTTGCACATGTGAAAACAAATCATAACAAACTGGTTTTTGCAACATATTAGACAAAGACAGTTTGCAGTGCATCGCTTGCCTCCACCCTATAGAAAACAGATTTTTTTTTGGCCCACAAAAATGTTTAAGATACACAATGAGGCTCCCCTACTAAAAAGTTTGGAGACCCCTGTTTTAAACGGATACGCATCTAACTATTGTGGATATACTCTTGTTGAAGGTCATGGGAATTACTGTTCCCAAAAAGATTTTAAAAAACCAAAGGGTTCTGCTCAGAGTCCAAAGTTGCCCTGTGCCCATTTTTCTATTTGTTTTACACTTGTGCCAATGCATGAACATGTAGACAAAGTTTAAATTTGGAGTGATGAAACTCTCCCTATCATAGTTAACACAAGTATAGTAGTGAATAGTGCATTCAGGAGGCTGCAACAATATTAGCATTGTTTATACTTTCAGGGAGAGCCTTGGCTGAAGATGACACTAACTCTGTCTAGTCAATGAATCTGTGTGACATCTACACAATAGCCTCCATCAGGTATGCTCTTCCCTGAATGACTCAAACTCTTTCATTATCATCCTTGGTGTCATCCATCAGTCTGACTTCCTGGCCTGTCTGCCAAGTATATTATGCGTTTGCAGATTCCTAGGGAAACTGCTTTTCATTTCAAAATGATAGTCTGTCAACCAAATATATGTTAAGGATCAAAGGCATATACAGACAAATTTTATGATGAGTCACAGATCATGCTGTGTACTGGTGTCCACCACCTTGAACTATATCTGTACATGGACATTGCTGGCCATTTTAGTGATTAAAATGATCATTTCATTTCACCAGTTGATAGATCAGTCAAATATGACCAAATGTTATCAAACATTTAAAATTAAAACTTTAATTTATTAGAATGGTAACACAGGCTTTTAGGGAAGAGCTTGATACAGAGCTGTTTGGAAGACAGCAGCATCCTGTAGAGTTCTCCCACATTCCTTCCATTTCCACTAATGCTTTTTAAAAACACATGTAACAGGCATGTTACTGATCTGTCCTATGTTCCCCCAGCAGTTGCTCAGCACCCAGTACACATGTATAGATGCATGTCTCCTCCATGTCTTGAAATAAAGGACCATGTAACACTCCCACTCCCAAAATAACAAGTATTTTGGCATACTTTAATTTTTTCCTTCATAGTGGGGGAAAAAAAAAACAAAACTAAAGCTCAGTGATAAAACACATGCTTTATACTTGGGAGGTCCCAAATGCAATCCATGGAATCCACTCCCTTACATTGCTCCTTGCTCATGAGGTCCCTTTAATCTCCAAGGGAGGACTGGGGAAAACCTCTCTCTGAAACCCTGGAGATCCCACTCAGTCAATGTGGACAATACTGAACCAAATGAACCAGTGGCCTGATCCAGTAGAAGACAGTAACCTATGTTCTCCCAACTTCTCATGACAGGCAGTGATGTGGAGTGATGGGAGGAAAATGCAGAATGTAATGATATCACAACATGAGATAGTAGTCCTAAATATGAGTGGAAGTGGGGGAAAGAGAACTCAACATGGGGCTGTCATTTTTCATGCTACCATTTTCAGTGGAAGCCATGGATCAAGCATAGCTTGTACATTCTGCTTCTATGCTAATTACAAATGTCAGGCAGCCCAATCCTAACCTGTGCTGGAATAGGCAAGCTGACTGACCTGCACCATATTCAGCGCAGGTTAGGAAGTGGCTGCTGTGCAACTCAGAATAAGGGAATATATTTCCCCTTACCCTGTGACACGCAGCGGCCACCCCTATTGTGCTACTTGAATCTGCACCAGCAAAATCGGTAGTGCAGATCCAAGCAGCCTGGTGTTATACTGGGCTGTCCAAGAGGAGGGTTAAGATACAGCCAAAGTGCTGGAGGCCAGAGCCTACCCCCCTCCCGGGCCCAGCCCAACACCAATCTGCTGTCCCCCTACCCAAAAATGTGCTCTTCCCCCACCCTCTCTGCACCAGCCACCCTTGGCCAGTGCAAACTTACCAGTCAGGTCCTGGATCTGGCACAAGTAGGCTGGTGAGCAGCCTTGCACCAGCCTCCCTGACTCCAGAGTCATCATGAATATACTTTACAGCATGTTCGCGACACTCCCAGGCCGGTTAGTATTGCGCTGCAAGTTAGGTAACATTTATGAATCCATGATGTTACATTCTAAATTACTACAATTATTATGTATAACATATGTAACTTACAATGTTATACAATATAAATGTTTTAACATTCATTGTCAAGGAATTGCACTGTCTTCATTGCTTTGGAACCCAAAGGTAGCTCAAGTAGAAGTGTATTGTGATTGGAATGAAATTAAAGTTAGATACACAAAGCAACTATAAAAGTATGCGAAACTGATTTTACAAAAGTCTTTGTGGTTATTACAGGACAGCAGATGCCAACTCCTAAATGTGTGTACATATTTCCTGAGAATCCTGAAGGGTTAGAGAGCAAGGAAATGTCACTGCTACCATTTTTGTTAGGTGATACCACGAAGCAATTGAAAAGGTGACCTACAGAAGGGCATTTTTGGCTTCAAGCAATATTTTATTTTAGTCAGATATCATCAAATTGCCAATATTTGATTGGTCGTTCGATCAGTGTTTCAAGTCTACTTTATTTTTATGTTATGTATGTAGTTATCGACCCCTAATTTCCCTTGAAAGAAACTTTGCATTCCATGGAGGCCCGTGTTTTGCCTGGTTATCAATTTGCTTTGAAAGTGATCGTGGGTCCCATGGAAGCTAAATCTCCTAAGAGCTGTTATTTCTTTGCTTGCCTTCTAATTGCTATCTTGCCTTGAAAGAGCCATTCGTTTATGTGTCGGTTAATTTTAATTGATTCCTACCACCACTCTCAAGTTGCTAGTTCCCCAGTTCCTTTTGTGACCTGTTTATTTCTCTCTAAGGCGGTGCTACCCAAGCTTTTTAGCACCATGACCCACTTTTAAAAATGACAGTCTATCGCGACCCTCTAGGAAAGAAAAGAGATATAGAAAGAAATGTTTAATTTATTGATACTAATAAAAAATTATTAATAATAATTGGGATCCTGTGCTCTTGAGGCTGCTAGAGACCTTACATAGAGTAAGTGCATGTAGACATTTACTCCCCAAAAATGAAATTCAAGGACTGTTTCGCCAAACCTTTATAGTCATTCCAGTGTACCCAGAATGCTGAACTGGAAAGCAAAATGTGAAGTTAGGGACTTCCATGCCAGACAAAAGGTTCACGTGTGATCTATGGTATGTCAATTACTAGAGAAAATGGGAAAGCATGACATTTTAATTTGGGAGTTAGAAGTTTATCTCATACTAGCTAATAATTTTTGATCTTGCTTGAAGCTTGATGCTCAGCTAGGCATTTTGCATACCTTCTCATTCAACATCAGTCTTTTGGTGAAGAAAGTTGAAAACCAGATTGTTCAAGCCCCAAACTTCCTTTTAAAAAGTGACCTTTATCCAAAGCAACTTGCTGAATCCCAGTTAGAGTTGCCAACTGATCAGAAAAATCAGCCCAGATGGCTTCTTTGGCTTCTAGGCCAGTTGCCAGAATGTCTGCATCTGGGAGCCCAAAGCCAGCATGGGCACCTTTTTTTGCAATGCTGCTAATAATTAAAGAAGACCCTGTTTACTGGGGACACAGCCCAGCCTCACCTGCTGCACAGCAATCTGTCTGATGAAATTAGCCTTATCCAATGAAAAGGAGGTTGCTGCTGCTCATAGGAAAAAAACCAGCAAAGGCATCAGCCTGTATTATACCTTCTAGGGCTGGGGCCTAGCTGTCAAGTGACTGATTAAACACCTTCCATTCCCTGTGAAATATCACAAACAAATTGGCTGTGCTTTGAAGGTGAAAAAGATACAACCCTGAAAGACAAAAGTAGCAGCCAGCAAGTCGCGCTTTCCTAAGTGTTGCTTGGTGGCTGGATGAAACCTGTCATCCTCTAGTGTTGGCTGGTAAAGTAGAACAACAAGGGCATTCCTTCATGGTTGCTATTTTATGTCCTGCTTAATAGAGGATGTTGCTGAACGAGTGTGTCGAAAGCCATGGCTTCTCTGAGTTGTGTCTGGAACGGGGGAGCTAAAGGCCACTTGAGAAATACTTCATATTATTAATCAGCGAATTGAATTTCTTCACTCTAATCATTACAGACTAATCTGTGGGGGGGGGGGGGAGGAAAAGGTAGAGATGATGATAGATCCGAATTACAAACAGAAGGATTTCTTAATTGGCTAATTTGAAGTGGCTGGGTTTATCCAACATATATAAATATTATTTAGGCTTTTGGCTTGGATGTAGACAAGGGCAATAATCTTTCATCTTAATAATGATGTAGAAGAGGGAATCTTGGCAGGTGATGCTTGTCAGTGGAGAGTCTTTTCTCAGCCCTACCATGCTAGAAATTGAAGCCTGGTTCTTCTCCATGCAAAGCCTATGCACTACCTCTATGTTTCCACTTGCTGACAGTCCTTCTTTTATATAATTATGAAAAGCAGAAGCCCTAATAATGGTACCTTTAAGGACTGCTGCTTCTTGGGTTAAGTTTAACAGCACATGGAGATGTGCTCTTGCTCCTGAAAAGTAGCAAACTGCTGGTTGCTTATAATTTATCTATGAAAGTGTTGTTCAGTGGGTTAAATTTTGTGCTTTCCCCCTTGAATTGGCCTGTAGGGTCTCTCGTTCAAACCCCATGGGATACTACTCTGAAGGGCATCAAGGGTATGTTTCTTTAACGTGGAGACCATGGCTCACAGACCGTAGCTCAGACTCACCAAGCTTTCTTGTCCTGTGTGTGTCATTGGCCATCTAGCCTGGTATTGTCTACATTGACTTTCATCACTTCTTCAAGACCTCACAAAAGCCTGTCCCAGTCCTGTTCCCTTGAGATCCTTTTAACTGAAGATGCTAGGCACAGAACCCTGAGAATTTTTGCATGCAAAGTGTATGAACAACAGTGGGAATATAGCCTAGAACTCCTAATGGGACCAATGGTTTATCAATGTTTCACTAAGGCAACTTCATACATTCATATCATAGGACACACATCCAAATATCTGGTTCCACCTGGTAAAAGCACACTAATGTAGGCAGTAGTAATTAAAGACATGAATGGCTTTACTATTTGCCTCTCTAAAGAGACAGAGAAAAGGATCAAGAAAGGTAGGGTGACAGGAGGTTAAAAATAGTTCACCACTAAATTCATGGATGTTCTAGGGTTCCATTTACCTAACAAACTGACAAAACCAATAGCAACCCTAAAATGGGTGACAGGGATCGTTGGTTGGCAAAAGTGTGCCTTAATGGTGCTGTTAGATCATGCACTTATATGAAATAGCAGAATTACAGTGATGCAAACAGGAGCTGCTAAACTATTTGGGGACTGGAGTTACATGGGTGCGACATCTCAGTGGCAGAAATGGTATCCTTCTTGTTGCCCCTTAAATTGTGATTGTAAAGGAAAATTTCTCTTTGACGGTCATGGAAAATTCAAGGTTGAGGAAGAAGTTAGTTGAAAATGCATGTTGGACAGATAACACTTGCACAGCTGGCACAGAATATGAAACCCATTTATTTTATGCAGGGCAGTGACATCTAGGAGGTAGTGATCAATGACAAGGTGAGCTAATGAATGCTGGCTCAGAGACTGCAAAACACACCCAGGCTATATGGATGAGAACATAAGAACATAAGAACAGCCCCACTGGATCAGGCCATAGGCCCATCTAGTCCAGCTTCCTGTATCTCACAGCGGCCCACCAAATGCCCCAGGGAGCACACCAGATAACAAGAGACCTGCTTCCTGGTGCCCTCCCTTGCATCTGGCATTCTGACATAACCCATTTCTAAAATCAGGAGGTTGTGCATACACATCATGGCTTGTACCCCATAATGGATTTTTCCTCCAGAAACGTGTCCAATCCCCTTTTAAAGGCGTGTAGGCTAGACGCCAGCACCACATCCTGTGGCAAGGAGTTCCACAGACCAACCACACGCTGAGTAAAGAAATATTTGCTTTTGTCTGTCCTAACCCGCCCAACACTCAATTTTAGTGGATGTCCCCTGGTTCTGGTATTATGTGAGAGTGTAAAGAGCATCTCCCTATCCACTCTGTCCATCCCCTGCATAATTTTGCATGTCTCAAAGACACTTTGTATGAGACATGCTTTTGAAATTCTTTTGCTTACTGCTAATTTTGTTTGGGAGCCAGTTTGAGATGGGGCTTAACGAAGTTGGCAAATAATGCAAAAGTTGGTATAGTTAGCATAGTTAGGCTCGTGGCATTTTCATAAGAATATAATTTTGTTGTTGCTAAAAGGCACAGGGATAAATTGAATTGCTCTCTTCCAGAGTTTGAGGGAGGGTCTTTGAGATAAAACATGCTTGTATAGCAAAACTCAGTTTAAAGGAGCTTTGAGTTACTTGTAAGAATATGATAATGGGAGAAAATATTCAGTGAGTTAGTACTGTGGCATTCTGTAAGAACTTATCTTGGAGAAATGGGGGAAAAATATCTTTGGTTTTGTGATTAGGGTATTACTATTGACCTCACTTGGAAAAATAATTCATATAGATGGCATGATCCGTAGCTTGCATGAGCACAGCTACATGGAGGGATTACTACAGGACCCAACAGAATCCTCCTTCCACCATTTGCACTGGCCTGTACTTAGAATTAGAGCTATCTGTTCTATTTCCTTATCCAGGAATGGAATTTACTTTGAACTCAAATTCTGAACTGGAACTTTGATCAGGAAAGGGCAGAGACGGGAACTTGGCACAGCAGCAAGACTTGAGTCAAGCCCCAAGTCTCCGCCTGCCCCCACAACTCAACTCATGCATGAGTCTTAATGGGTGCACTTTGCTGATTGTCCCCTGAAATTCCCCAGTCATTTTGACTTGAATCAGTGTCTTTTGGGTCAGGCACACCAGGGCCCAGAACAAAAGGGACTGAGAGGCGTCCAAGTTGGCAAGTTGGGAGGAGGTGGAATGGACTGCAGGAGAAGGGCTACATGGTGGCAGCTGAGAGGCTTAGGTTAAGAGTATGATCAAATCCTTTGCAACTCTACTCAGAAATAGTCACATTGCCTGTCATTCAATGATGCAGCTTCTTCCTCCCAGGTAACAACAGCCAGAGCTATGAGAAATCACTTTCTGGCTTCTCTGCCTCCTTTTCTCCATCCCTGGGCTCCCAGTCAATAACTGGCAATAACTCCCTTGGGCTCCTCCTTCTGCCTTCCCTCGAGGGGGGGGGGGGAGAGACCACATATTCTTTGTCCAATGATCATTGGTTCCTTCAGAGGTGAACAAGAGAGCCCACTCTGCCTCCCTCCCCTGCCTCCTGTTTGATGCAAAAACATTAACCCTTCCCTGCCTCCTGGTTGGAACTTGCTGCTGGTCACCTGGTCTGAGTTATGGCACAACCGGCCTTAATGGTGTTTAACACAAACACCCCGTCACAGACAGACTCTTCCCACATGGGGGCTCATTTCCAAGTCAGTGGCTCAAACTCAAGTTAGTGCCTGAGTCAGTGACATGCCTGACTTGAATGTATATGTCAGTGAGACGTGTGTTTTTGTAACTTGGACTTGAATCACGTGACTTGAGTTCCCATCCCACCCTGCTGTGTGTGGAAAAAGAAAGCATACCAACCTCCAACCTCTCCATTCTGATACTCATGAGCAGAAGTGGGGAGAGGAGATCTTGACTGGATTCTATTCTATCCATCTCTCCATACAGGAGCCGCATGACCCGGAATGCCACCTGGTGCCATCTCAGTCTGCCACCCTTGAGCTACAAAAAAGCTTGCCATGCTCCTTGCACGTTGCCTTGAAACTTGGAAGTGCAGCATTTCCAGCTTAACTTATAGGGATAGTACAAACTTGCACTGTCCCTGTAAATGAAAGTGGGAGTCCCACACTTCTGGGTTTCAAGGCAGTGCGTGAGGAGCCCAGTAAGTAAGGAAGGCCTTGCTTATGCTCAAGTAACAGCAAAGCAAATCGTTCCTGGATCGCTTGGCTGGTTGCAAAGTTGTGGTGGTGGTTTTAGACTTGTTGTGCTCCCTTGGGCCCCTTGCAATCTGCTGCCGATGCAGCCTGTGTCTAGTGACTGCATGGATAAGCGAGCCCTTCCACCACACACCTTCTCTGCTTAATATCAGGACAATTTCAGCCCAGTTTTTTTTTTTTTTTTTTGCAGTTCTTCACATTCAGAGCGTGATTTGTAAATCACAGTAGGAAACGTGCTGATTTATGATCTAACATATCTTGACAGATATGTATTGTTAACAGGAAGCTGGGAAATGTTTATTTTTATGAAGGATGTGGGTTTCACATTGGATGTAAGTGAGAAATATGAAAATGATTTGGGATTCACCAAGTATGGTACCAGAGAAAAGACAAATGATGTTTAAAGTTGTAGGAAATCCCAGCCTCAAGGGATTAGACAGAGTCTGCCAGAGACATGATGCTCCCTGTTCCAAGCCTCTCATGGTATTATATGATGTGATTGCCCTGTGTGCTGCCCAGGTCCATGACTGACAGCCAGTGATGTGGGATGGGAGTGAGGTCAACACAACACATCATGTCACATGCTTTGTTTACCTACTCATTATGGGGAAGAGGTGAAAAGAGAGAGGGAATGGCAACTGCTCCATGTCCCTCATAATGTTTACCTAACCCCTTAGTGCAGTGTTTCTCAAACTGTGGGTCAGGACCCACTAGGTGGGTTGTGAGCCCAATTTCAGGTGGGTCCCCATTCATTTCAGTATTTTATTTTTAATATATTAGACTTGATGCTACCATGGTATGTAACTGCATGTGGGGAAATGCTACAGCTCTGTACTTTTAACAGGCTACTATGTACATGCTTTGAACAATAAAGTAAATGGGACTTACTCTTGGGTAAGTGTGGGTAGGATTCCAGCCTAGGATTGTTAAAAATTGTCCTGCTGGATGATGTCACTTCCAGTCATGAGATCATTTGTGGTGGGTCCTGACAGAGTCTCATTCTAAAAAGTGGGTCCCAGAGCTAAAAGTTTGAGAACCACTGCCCTAGTGCACTGCAAGGTGTGTGCAGAGAGAAGACTTTGGTAACACCTGGTTGCTTTCTTCCTTTCCTCCTTGAAATCTTTCTCAAAAAGCTTCCATGACATTGCTGTTATCCCTGTAGTTTATGTTGGAGAAGTGCTTGCTGGCTCGTTTTATTAGTAAACACTTTAGAGGCTGTCAGAGTAAGCATTTTGTAGATTGGGTTCTTATTTGCATGAGATGCTGAAATATATTCATTGTAGAGGGTTTCTTTCGTTCTTTTTTTTTCCCCCTGCGGTTCTACATTTGAGCTAAATCCTAACATAAATATCCCGGAGAAAATATGCTGTAAATATTTACATTTATTCATGTTAATAAGAACAACACAGCCACATCCCAAAGTGCTGTGCTAAATATTTACCCTCCTGCATTGGTTGGTAAGTGCATCGAAGAACAGAGCTATCATTCTCAATGTTCACCAACAGTAAAGGGTTTGATTAGCCAAGGAGAGACGGTGTTTGCTTATTACGACTGAGTAGAACAGCTTACCACTGAGGGGAGCGTAGGCTGTAAAATGTAAATCTTTTACAGCTTAAAGTTAGACATAATTGTGGCATTAAATTACCCATTTCCTTGCTATTTATTTACTCAACACTACCTCAGGAAGTTTCCCTGTTTAGTAGCACAGGATGATAAGCAATTAATTTATGGTACTAAAGTCAGCTTTCATCCCTCTCTATGAATAGAGGAGTGTGAGAGTTTGGCTAACATAACTTCAAGCTAAGTACTGGCTTTATCTCCTGAGGGTTACTCAGGATTTTTCACCAGGCACGTGTCTTCTTAAATCTAAATGCCATGGGGAATGCACAGCTTCTGTCATCAAACCCAGAAAAATCTAGCTTCTTCCATGAGTGGAGACCTCTGTGTAGACTGAGCGGTATCTCCATAGGCTTTGTCCTGGGTCTTCACTCTGCCCTCCATTGACTGTCAATGTACTGTAAGACACATGCCACTAATCGAAAGCCTTATTTGCTCCCCCCATGGCATTGCCAGGCTTCCCATGTGCAGGACATTTGTGGGAACTTGCCGCATGCATGGAAAGTGATAAATTCTCTGTGTTGTACATAGGCAGAAAAAGAAAACAAAACAAAATTTCATGGACTTAGTGGAGCCCTTCTTCCTTTGCGGTATACACTTCCGCTGGGCCTCTATTACTGTTGATTTGAGCAACCTCCATGCTCTCTGTAGAGATTGGACTCTTTTTACCTTCCCTTTCAACCTCCTTCTAACCAGCCTCCTCATTTGAGGGAAGTCTGCTCGTTGGAAGTCAAGGGTTTTTGTGAGAGATTTGCCAGGTATTCTTCCCCCGATGTGCATGTCGAAACGGATCGCAGCATGATCACTGTTCCCCAATGGCTCTGTAACACTGACATCTCTAAGCAGGTCCTGAGTACCGCACAATATTAAATCCAGAGTCACCTGTCCTCTGGTGGGCTCCATGACTAGCTGCTCTAAGGCACAGTCATTTAACATGTCAAGGAATCCAGTCTCCTTTTCGTGACCAGAACACAAATTGACCCAATCTATATGAGGATAATTGAAGTCCCCCATGATTACAACCCTGTCCCTACTTGTCACCTCCCTGATCTGTTTCCTCATTTCAAGGTCCCCTTCCGGTTTCTGGTCTGGAGGACGATAGTACGCCCCCAGTATTACATCGCTCCTGAGGCCTGGTAATTTAACCCATAGAGATTCTATGGTGGAGTTGGACCTGCCTTCAATCTCTACTTTGCTGGATTCTATCCCTTGCTTAACATAAATGGCCACCCCCACCTCCAACACGCCCCTTCCTGTCCCTCCTGTAGAGTTTATAGCCCAGGATTGCGGTATCCCACTGATTTTCCACATTACACCAGGTTTCCGTTATGCCCACTATGTCAATGTTTTCCCTTGTCACCAGACATTGCAGTTCTCCCGTCTTTACTCAGAGACTTTGGGCATTTGCATAAAAGCATTTGTACATGGAATGCCCCAGGATGGGCTGCTTATTCACTCCTTTGTCCCCGCATCCTCTCATCGTGCCATACTGTCTATCACATCCCATCATGCTACCATTCCCAATTTCTTTTCCTACTCTGCCTTTACCTTATTGTTCTCTAACCTCCCCATCATCGTCCCATAGGGATGAGGCGTTCTGAACCGGATGCCCCTCGGCTCCTGTCGGCTTTCCGCCAGGGATCAGTTTAAAAGCTGCTCTGCCACCTTTTTAATGTTATGCACCAGCAGTCTGCTTCCATTCTGGTTCAAGTGAAGCCCGTCCCTCTTGTACAGAACCCGCTTGTCCCAAAACGTTCCCCAGTGCCTAACGAATCTAAACCCCTCCTCCCTACACCACCGACTTATCCATGCATTGAGACTCCTGCTCTCCGCTGCCTAGCTGGCCCTGTGCGTGGTACAGGTAGCACTTCTGAGAACGCTACCTTTGAGATCCTGGCTTTCAGCTTCCTATCTAATAGCCTAAATTTGGCCTCCAGGACCTCCCGGCTACACTTGCCCACGTTGTTGCTGCCGACCACAACCGCTACCTCCTCCCCAGCACTGTCTACCAGCCTGTCTAGACCAGAAGTGATGTCCGCAACCTTCGCACCAGGCAGGCAAGTCGCCTTGCGGTCCTCACATCCGTCGCATCTGTCATTGGGCCTCTTCAGCCTGGAAAAGAGACGCCTGAGGGGGGACATGATTGAGACATACAAAATTATGCATGGGAAGGATAAAATGGATAGAGAGATGCTCTTTACACTCTCACATAACACCAGAACCAGGGGACATCCACTAAAATTGAGTGTTGGGAGGGTTAGGACAGACAAAATAAAATATTTCTTTACTCAGCGTGTGGTCGGTCTGTGGAACTCCTTGCCGCAGGATGTGTTGATGGCATCTGACCTGGTTGCCTTTAAAAGGGGATTGGACAAGTTTCTGGAGGAAAAATCCATTACGGGTTAGAAACTATGATGTTTATGTGCAACCTCCTGATTTTAGAAATGGGCTATGTCAGAATGCCAATGCAAGGGAGGGCACCAGGAAGCAGGTTTCTTGTTATCTGGTGAGCTCCCTGGGGCATTTGGTGGGCCGCTGTGAGGTACAGGAAGCTGGACTAGATGGGCCTATGGCCTGATCCAGTGGGGCTGTTCTTACGTTCTTATGTTCCTTTCATATAGTTTGCCAAATAGCTTTCATGGAGCCTGCTGAGTAATGGAAGTGACATCTTTAAGCAGGAAGTGATGTCATTAAGCAAATGATGACCAGAAATAAGCACTTTATTCTCAGGTAGGAACGCATTGGCTGCAAAGGACAGAAGAGAAAATGTGCAAATCTTGATCATATTTTCAGATATGGGAGTGCCCAATCTGCAGTACCTCTTCTGCCACAGCATCATTTTGCAGCTCAGCAACTGACAGATGGTCTGTGATGCAAACCCTAGGCAGAAGTGGTGCTGCTGAATGGGCAGTGCTGGGAAAGCCCAATTATCATGGGGGCCAGATGAAGAGCTTCTGGGGGCTGCATCTGGCCCTCAAGCCTTATGTTTGACACCCCTGATCTACCTGTTTCCTCTATAGCAGTGGTTCCCAAACTTTAGCATTCTGAGACCCACTTAATTGCCCATACTTGGCCTCCAGACATTATGGGGAGCGAGCTGGAAGTTACTTTCAGGTCGCACCAGACATGACTCACCTCATTGGCCATGCCATGTCACACTGTAACGCGTTGCATTCCTAAACTGTGGGTCATGACCCACCGGTGGGTTGCAACCCAATTTTTAGTTTGTTGCAGGCCCATCACAAGCAGGAAGCAGAAAGGTGGTCTGGGGTGTGATGCAAGCAGAACATAGCCAACGAAGCGGGTCACATGCCAGCACAACCAGAAAACAACTTGTGGTTCATACCCCATAATACGTGGTGGCTTTCTGGTTGCAGAGGACTTATGACCTACCAAAAATTTGGTCGCAACCCAGTTTGGGGAAATGATGCCCTGTAGCATTCTGCATTCAGCATACTTAGAGAGTTGATTTCATTCAGTTTTAGAATCAATTTTGAATTTTCCTATGATGTTGCAGGAGGGCCCTAAATGGAATTAATATATGGTGAGCATTCTGAGTAGCATCCCATCAAATTTTCATAAGTAAACATTTTCACTGTACTCTTTCATGTTGAACTCTTTCACCCAACCAATCATACATCATTGTATTGTTACATAGACAATTTGATTTGACTGTATGGCAGTGTCATGGTGAAAATTTGAAGTTAAAGTGTCAGCACTATCATCTCTGAGGATGGGCAAACAAAATCATTCAAAGGTGAACCTATTTCCTGAACTTGTATAAGCTTTCTTAAAAGGAGCTTCCCCATTTCGTCTCGACTCTAATCCTGTCTGTTATAGTGGGCAGTGTAATTGCTTCTGCAATTAATAAAGCAGCAAATATATGCCTCTCTTGGGGTTTACCTTGAAAATATGTGGTATTATTATATGGACCACATTTGTAATCTACCCTTTTGCCAAAATGCTCTAAGCCAGTGGTTCTCACACTTTGAGCATTGGAACCCACTTTTTTAGAATGAGAATCTGTCAGGACCCACCGAAAGTGATGTCATGACTGGAAGTGACATCATCAAGCAGGGAAATTTTTCACAATCCTATCCACGCTTACCCAGGAGCAAGTCCCACTGATTATCATTGTTAAAAGCATATACATAGTAACCTGTTAAAAGTACAGATCTGTAATATTTCCCCAAATGCAGTCACATACCATGGCAGCATCTAAGTCTAATATATTAAAAATAAAATATTGAAATGAATGGGGACCCACCTGAAAAGGACTCACAACCCACCTAGTGGGTCCGGACCCACAGTTTGAGAAACACTGCTCTAAGCTGTATATGTATCTTTTTTCTATTTCATCACAACAACTCTGTGAGGGTAGAGTAAATGCAGAAGGGAGGCCTGGCCCAAGGCCCATCATGAGTTCTTTTCTTCAAAAAACATTGTTTCCAGCCCTGTATTCACCACAATGGTATTTGGTACAGAATTTCTAGTGTGCCTAGGATTGATCTGGAATGTGTTTATTGTGCCAGTTGTAAAAGTAGCGAGGCTTGTTGGTGAATCTGCAGCTGGAGGAACACAATGACAAGTGCCGACAGTGAAAGATAAGGTGTTGGACATCTGAGTTATGACCCTCTAATGCTGTGTGGAAATCCTACTGGTAGTTATTTATCAGTTCAGGGCAAGAGCTTACACTATTACTCCTTCACTCTTAACGTTTTTAGAGATCCAGAAGGGCTAATGTCTTTATAATAGTTTCTTGTTGAATGGGTTACTGTTGAAATCCTGGACTTAACACCAGTGGAAATGAAAAAGAGAGATCATCACCAATACTTTATTTGATAAAAGGCTGCATGTTAGTGGCAGCTGTCACTGTATCCTATGCTCTTATTATAGACTCACTCTGCATTTCTCTTGCAACTGTAATTTATAAATGCCATGCACTTTCTTTCAATGCAGGGTGAAATCCTTCAAAACCAAACTGTGAATTGTAAGGGAAAACCTGTCTCCATAGTTGCAGTAAATAAGGAACTTGTGCCGGGTTGAACTTTGATTCTGTCGTACAATACTGGGCAACAAAATATAGTCATGTGTCACTTAATGACAAGGACGTGGACCGGCACCTCCGTCGTCAAGCAAGGCTTGATATTATGCAAAGTCTTTGAAAGGCGAAGGGAGCCATGCTCCCCTCACCTCTGAAGGCTTTTCTGAGCCTTGCAGAGACGGCGTGCATTTGCGTTCTGCCTCTTTGAGTCTCAGAATGTCCAGAGGCATTATTTCTTTTTGCAACTGCACATAAGGTAGGAAGGTCTAGCTCCCCAGCCCAACAGAAGAACACACGTAAGACTGTGAACGATTTATTGAATTCATTTGAAGGCACTTCTATCCCACTTTTCAAGAATACAAAATCAGCTCATAAAGAATAACAACATGCAGCTGATTACATGTATTGGCAACCTTCAGTCTCGAAAGACTATGGTATCGCGCTCTGAAAGGTGGTTCTGGCACAGCGTCTAGTGTGGCTGAAAAGGCCAATCCGGGAGTGACAATCCCTTCCACACCGGGAGCAAGTGCAGTCTGTCCCTGGTCTGTCTCCCTGGCTATGGGCCTTCCTTCTTTGCCTCTTAGCCTCAGACTGTTGGCCAAGTGTCTCTTCAAACTGGGAAAGGCCATGCTGCACAGCCTGCCTCCAAGCGGGCCGCTCAGAGGCCAGGGTTTCCCACTTGTTGAGGTCCATCCCTAAGGCCTTCAGATCCCTCTTGCAGATGTCCTTGTATCGCAGCTGTGGTCTACCTGTAGGGCGCTTTCCTTGCACGAGTTCTCCATAGAGGAGATCCTTTGGGATCCGGCCATCATCCATTCTCACGACATGACCAAGCCAATGCAGGCGTCTCTGTTTCAGCAGTGAATACATGCTAGGGATTCCAGCACGTTCCAGGACTGTGTTGTTTGGAACTTTGTCCTGCCAGGTGATGCCGAGGATGCGTCGGAGGCAGCGCATGTGGAAAGCGCTCAGTTTCCTCTCCTGTTGTGGGCGAAGAGTCCATGACTCGCTGCAGTACAGAAGTGTACTCAGGACGCAAGCTCTGTAGACCTGGATCTTGGTATGTTCCGTCAGCTTCTTGTTGGACCAGACTCTCTTTGTGAGTCTGGAAAACGTGGTAGCTGCTTTACCGATGCGCCTGTTTAGCTCGGCATCGAGAGAATGAGTGTCGGAGATCGTTGAGCCAAGGTACACAAAGTCATGGACAACCTCCAGTTCATGCTCAGAGATTGTAATGCAGGGAGGTGAGTCCACATCCTGAACCATGACCTGTGTTTTCTTCAGGCTGATTAAACCAATGCAAAAACAAATTTACAATAAGAATCAAAGCCAGATTTTCTTGAAATTCATATAATCAAATCTGCAGTTAAAGAATTGAAGTAGCAGCTTCTACCAGCCATAATTAAAATACAGGCTCTAATCAGAAAGCTTGTTGGAAATAAATGTTTTGACTTCCCACTGAAAGCCAAGCAGAGGAAACCTGCACACCATTTTTCAGGAGTTTCTTCTGTAACCTCAGCAGCAGAACAGATAAAATGCTGTACCTTGTGCATTTTACTATAGTACATCTGAGAGCAGAGGTACACAAAGGAGTAAGGGGTATGCAAGAATTGATTTTGTTCTGCGGTTCCATTCATTTTCATCATTGCACAGTATACCCCACTCATTACAGAAGTCATTCATCAAAATCACATGTGTTTCATTGGGTCCTGCCCCCCCCCAGTTGTTTCAGGCTTTTTACATGAGTCTTTTGCTACTACCTGCCATAGCAGTGTTGGCAGTAGATCTAATTTAGGCAGTCATTTTTTATTTTTTGATTTCCATTTTCAGAATCTCTGTGCATTATGTCATTCAGAAGCATTCTGGGAAAGGGGGCATCTATTGAAAAAGGAGCCCTCTCTAGCAGCTGCCACTTTATCAGAATGCTGCAGGCATTCTGGGTAAAAAAAACAAAGCAGAACTCCACCAGATCCTGAACTTCATTTTTTGTCGGAAGGCCCAACATAAAGTCTCTCAAGTCTGTGCTGGCAAAATAGCTGGTGCACAGTTGAGAAGCCCCTTTGCAGGGCTTGGGGCTTTCCCTGGAGGAAGGGGACAAAAGTTTCTTCCCCCCCCCCCCCAGGAGACCTCCAGCAGCTGCCATGGGGCTGCCAGATGCAGTGGTATCTGCTTTGGCACTTGCTGCACCTCGTGGCAGCACTGCCTTTAAGATTGGGCTGTTAATTGGTTTTGCTTAATGCAGGGAATTCTAACATTTTTGAGTGGATTGTCTTTCTGTTTAGAAACAGGTGGAGGAAGTAATTATGAGTATGCAATAATATCATTGATAGCAGGCTCAGGAAGTAAAGTACCCCAGGCACAGAAATATGAACCTATTTACCCCAACCTAGTGTGTCATTGATACTTCTTGGGGAAAATCTGTGTAAATTAAGTTCAACTAACCTCAGATAAACTCTTAGATATTACAATAAGAAGTTCAGCCTCAATTGGTTGAATTGCAATGACTGGAGGCAAGATGCTAAAGAGCAGGTAAAAGAGTTTCGGTTAGCACTCAAGAAGACTTCTGAAGATGCTCATTGAATTGGGTGTTAGGTGGGGTCTGTATTTGTTTTCAGAATAGAAGGAAAGCAAATGCAATGTAGACAATTCATTCAGTGAACATTTGTTCTAAAGTGGTTAAAGGACTGATACAAATTGGATTTGTTATTAAACTTCTGTTATGTGACCCTACAGTATCAATTCAACATTTAGGGGTAGAGGAGCTTTTTTTGGAGTGGTTGGCAGTGAGGTCCTATGTGCAGCCTCTTTCTATTTGGTGTCATTTCATTTTCCCAGAATGCATTGGAAGCAGCATCAGCTCAGTGCCTTGTGGGAAACGCCAGCCATCACACACCACCACATTCCCCCCCCCCCCAATAAGCCCCTGACACTGTGTCCAGTGCATTGTGAGAAAATAAAATTGGAAGCTTCTACCTGGTAGCTACTGTGCAGAGAGCCTCCACTGCTCACTATGGCCTCAGGATGTAACTGTTAAAGTAAGAAAAAAAGTGAAAAAATCTGAAAATGAATATGAATAATCAAACAAAAGGAACAAGTAATAAAATAATTCATTACTTAAATCAGTGGTTCCCAACCTGGGTTATGTGTACCCCCAGGGTTACTTGCTTTAGTGGTACTTGGAAAAAGAATTAAATAATGGCAAAAAGGGCAGGTCTGCATTAGAAATCCTTGGGGGGCTGGCAAGGCAGGAAGGAAGGCGGTTAGCTGGCTGTGAAAGCCCCAGAAATTGCTTGTTTCTGGTAATCAATTTGTGTATTATCAGATATGGATCAGTAGTTGAAAATACGTATATAAATCTGAAATAACAGCAACTATATTAATTACAAACATTTTGCTAATATGAAGGGTACACAGTGGCATAGCTAAGGGGGTGCAGGGGGTAGCAGTTGCACCAGGCAACAAGCTTTAGAGGGGCAACAAGCTCAGCTTGACACTAGTGGCCAAAATTGTGAAAAAATTGGTATGTACAAATAATACCATCATGTTATATATCACTGGAAAAGTAATTTAATGCAGAGTGCAATGAAACAAACCTCATTGGAATATCTGTATTCTATCAAAAGTTATGAGCAATTAACCATAAAATGAAAACACAACTGCCTTATGGAACAAAAAGTGGATTTCTTTCACTCAAAACTGACCTATGAGACTGATTGTTGTGAAAGTCAATGAGATGTTATTATGACACGGCATGGAACCAATAAGGTGTTAATATGAGTCAGCTCTCATTTTTATGTATCATAATACAGCTACTCCTACTAACTGGTAAAGAGGCCCTTTTTCAAGTGGGGCTCCTCTTATATTTAGCATGGAGAGAATAACTGTCCCTCTTCACCCAGCACAGTGTCTAACCAATTAGGGGCACACCTTTTATTTATTTACTTAATTAAATTTGATTTTGTCATGGGGGGCTACAAAATCTTCTTTGACCCCAGGTAGCATATAGATGCCTTAGCTATGCCACTGGTTTGGGGGAGGTGGCAGATCAAGTGGGTGGTGAACCGCTGGAGAGAGGAGGCAAGGTTCCCCCAATTTGCACTTTTTAAAAAGCCCAGGTAAGATGTTACTTCCGGTTGCAACATCATATCTGGGGCATAATTTTGAGCTCTGTAGCGGGCTACTTGTTCATTAGCTACGCCACTGGGGGTACAATTTATGGAAATGGGCTGCCATGTGAAAAAAAAAAAGTTGGGAACCATGACCTTAAATGGGATAGGCAAACTTTCAACTTTAGGGATCCTGGACCTTTAACAATTGTGTAGGAGAAAGAATGTCAGCAGGTGCAGCTTGCCATCCTGCAAAGTAGTAAAGAGGGTTTTACCATGTACCTGTGTATGACAAAATAGTGGCTTTTATCCTTCTCATTGCAAGGTATAGTTTGAAGAAATTATGGCATCAACATGAAAACTGATTGATTCTATAGCACATGTTTCCTGAAGAGAACATGGACATTTATAAAAAGAAGAATGTCTCAGTGATAAAGTTGTCCATGATTTTTTCTCTTTCAAGAAAAGTGAGTGAGGATGGATGCTCTTTGATGTTGGTCCTAGAAAATTTTTTTGCTTGGAACTAATTGAATAGAATAAATGAGCTTTTGATTATTTAATATACACCCTGCCTTTGCATACAGAAATGTCAAGATGGTTGGTAGATCTCAGAACCTTCTAAACTCTTCTCAATAGTGCAGACTCATCCACATTTGCTTTAGAAGAGCCTTGGTGGATCAAAGCCAAGGTCAATCAAGCCTAGCTGGCCAACCTCTAGGAAGCCCAGATTTGGGAGGAAGTCTTACTAAAAGTTCCTCTACTTTGAATTTAAGAAAGCTCATCTACTTGGTCCCGTTGCTACCTATTTTTTTTTTCTACTGCCCATAAGGCTTAATTCAAAGAAGTACTGTAGTCTCTAAAGAATCCAGTGTACCCTGCCCTCCCAGAGCAGATCACATGTTTGGTTGTTACGCTATTATTGTTATTAACTTTCTGCACAGTGGCAGGTCCATCCTACTAAATAAGCAGGAACTCATGGATGTGTTTCTTGAGGGCCCCTGCCCCTTCCTAAGCCTCCACTTCTGGGTCTGTTTCTTTTTCCACCAGAGCAGTCATGTGCTGGGAGTGTGGGGGACTAGCAACCTGTTAGATGTTGGGATCTCCATTTAGAAGGATGGGCCTCATCAATGCAGTGCACTCATCACTACAATGGCTTACCATCCATAAAGCTGCACTAGCGCAGGAGGGGAGGCTGATGTTCTTGCTAGGAGAAGTCCAGCACTATATTTGGCTTGTATGGCTTGACCGATTATTTACTGGTAGTACATTGTGTATATTCCTCCTAAATCTACGTATAATGTGTATGTACATATCTGTCTCACCATTTTGATTTAGCAAAAAATAACATTTTATCTGATAGCTTTAATACTTCAGCACTCCTCAAAATGTCCATAACTGTAAAGGTAAATGGCCTATGTAACAATATGCAGAATGCCTGTATAGAAGCACAGTGTTTAGAGACCAAAGACATAAATGTAAATCTATAAACCGAAAAGCTATTTTGGAGAAAATGATGATGTCTAAAGAGTTGTTTTATCTTCAGTACATGGAGGACGCTGCTTTGTAGCTAGAAGGAAGGCATATTAAAGACATTACGAGGAGGAGGGGGAAAACTCAATACGCATTTTAATTACTAAAAACTTGCTAAACAAAAGGCAAGGACATAAAACTGTTTGGCCTAGCTAGCCAATATATTTAATATGGAAACATAATGATGTTCACAGATAACTAGATGCAATTTAAGGTTCTCTCAATTCTATTTTCAAATAGGAAAGTATATATATATGTTTTGAAAGTAAACTAATTCAGAAAGTGTGTTTTAACCAAGTCTACCACAAATCTGAGGTTTGTATGGTCTAGTGTGCTTAGCAAGATGCAAATCGGAAGTGGTTAGAGCCTGATCTTATTACATACATACTGTCAAAATGTTTGAGTAACAGTACTAGCAACAGGAAGAGTATATTATGAAAAATAATGTGAAGTGTTGCATCCTAACACAAAATCGGTTGTGTTCCTAAAACTCAATATATTATGTTGTCAGTTTTATGTTACTAGGCTGTGACTATATTGTTTCCAAACGAATCATTTTCCACAAGTAGTCTCTAGGGCAGTTGTTCCCAAACTTTTCTGACTGGTAGCTCCCTTGACCTATTGGGCCATTGGCTGCAGCTCCCCTTTAGGACTACAATCCTATACATTGTATAGAGTGGTGGGTATTTTGCTAGGATTCTGCGGCCCCCCTGGCTAGTTTCCACAGTTCCCCAGGAAGCCTTGGCTCTTGTTTGGAAACCACTGCTCTAGGGGAAAGGCTCCTCCATGCCTTTAACTAGTCCCTTAGCCTGGAACAGCCTTGATCAGTGATGGCGAACCTTTTAGAGACCGAGTGCCCAAACTGCAACCCAAAACCCACTTACTTAACGCAAAGTGCCGATAGGCAATTTAACCTGAATACTGAGGTTTTCCTTTAGAAAAAAATAACTCCTACATTAACATCTTTGTGCTGCTTCCCTCAGCCTGTGCTGTGCAGTGTAGAGTGCTGGCTGGGTGGCTGGGTGGCTGTATGAGCGGCTGGAACACAGGAACATAAGAAGAGCCTGCTGGATCAGGTCAATGGCCCATCTAGTCCAGCTCCTGTATCTCACAGTGGCCCACATCTATAATAAGGAGGTAGCACATACCCATCAGGGCTAGTAACCCATGATGGACTTTTCCTCCAGAAATTTGTCCAATCCCCTCTTAAAGGCATCTAGGCTAGATATCATCACCGCATCCTGTGGCAAGGAGTTCCACAGGTTAATTACATGCTGGGTAATTGTGCTCACTGTGTACATGCTGGGCAATTACATGCTGGGTAAGTGGGTGTTCCTCTTTTATTGAGCAGGGGGAGAGTAACTGGTCCTCCACACCCCAGCAATGTCTTTTCTGGTGGCTGTCTGCTGGTGTTCTTTTGTTTCTTTTTACATTGTGAGCCCCTTAGGAGCATATGAATGCTGTCAGTAATAGTAATACTGTGCAAGATTGCATTTATTTTTTAATTAAGCCAGCAGTATCCTAGTTGGATGGCTGCATCATGCTGTATTTCATGAAAACTCACAGCTATGTGAAATTCTGCATGCACTTCTTTTCCAATAGGATTGGAGAAGCTCATATAAAAATTGGTTTTGTGTGAGGTTCTTACAGATAAGCCTCCAGTGGGCAACAAGGCAGGGCCAGCAGCATGTGCAAGGCTGGCGCCGCAAAGCCCATGCTGTGACCCAAACGATCTGCTCCCCTCCAGCTCTGATCCCCTCCAACTATGCCATGCTGTGAGCTATGCTCCCCTCCAACCTACCTCCACTCCAACCCTGCCAAGGAAATGTCCGCGCCATGCCCTCAAGCTGCAATCCTACCCTCACTTTCCTGGGAGTAAGCCCCACTGACTACAATGGACTTACTTCTGAGTAAACATGCATAGGAATGGGCTCTCAGTCTGCAATCCTAGCCACGCTTTCCTGGGAGCAAGCCCCACTGACTATAATGAAACTGACTCCTGAGTAGACATGCATAGGATGGGCTCTTAAAACTAGGAGCAAACCCCCCCCCCCTCTTCTGACTAGGGCTGCAATCCTAGCCACACTTTCTTGAGAGTAAGCCCCACTGACTACAATGGACTTACTTCTGAGTAGACATGCATAGGAGTGGGCTTTCAGGCTGCAATCCTAGCCACGCTTTCCTGGGAGCAAGCCCCACTAACTATAATGGAACTGACTCCTGAGTAGACATGCATAGGTCTGGGCTCTTAAACTAGGAGCACACCCCCACCCCCTCTTCTGACTAGGGCTGCAATCCTACCCTCACTTTCCTGGGAATAAGCCCCACTGACTACAATGGACTTACTTCTGAGTAGACATGCATAGGAGTGGGCTTTCAGGCTGCAATCCTAGCCACACTTTCCTGGGAGCAAGTCCCAACGACTTTAATGAGACTGATTCCTGAGTAGACATGCATAGAAGTGGACTCTCAGGCTGCAATCCAAACCACACTTTCCTGGGAGCAAGTCCCAATGACTCTAATGGGACTTCCTTCTGAGTAGACATGCATGGGCTTGGGCTCTGAGGCTGCAATCCCAGCTATGCTTTTCTGGGAGCAAGCCCCATTGACTCTAATGGGACTGACTCCAGAATAGAGATGCATAGCATTGGACTCTTAAACTAGGAGTACACCCCCCCCCCCCCGTTTTGACAAGGGCTGCAATCCTACCCTCACTTTCCTGGGAGTAAGTCCCACTGACTACAGTGAACTTCTGAGTAGACCTGCAATCCTACTGAGTAGACAGTAGGATTGGGCTCTGGGGCTGCAATCCCAGCCACGCATTCCTTGGAGCAAGCCCCAATTACTTTAATGAGACCTACTTCGTACAGGGCTTGCGCTTCAAAGCCCACAGCAGCAGCAGCAGCTTTGCTGAGTCCGCCCGACACGCCGCACCTTCATGTTGGGTGCGAGCCTCCCGCTTTACCCCAGACAGGGGAGGGAGGAAGCGCTCCCATTGGGCTGCTGGGGGTGACGTGAGAAACGTCCCCTCACAGAGCCTCTCAGCCTTGCTCCTTCCCGGGGGCCTGGCTCTTCCCCCTGCTGTCCATTCCTTTCCCCCGGCTGCCTGCCTTCCAGGAGTGGTTTGCAAAGGCTTTCGCCTGGCAGCTGGGGGGATGGCTTGAGTGCCCACCAACAACGTTCTGTGTGCCCTCTGTGGCACGTGTGCCATAGGTTAGCCATCACTGGCCTAGATGTACACACATCAAGAAACATACCCTGTCAAATCCCTATTTGCCAGTTTCAACCACCTAGTTTGAAAAAAAAAATGACAAGGAACAGTGCTGACTACAACTCAAGAGATAATCCCTATCTTAAAAACTTTTATGAATAACTGGAAACCAATCATTGACTTTTTGAGAGAGAGAGAGAGAGATGATTAAGGACCCAATCCTATCCAATTTTCCAGTGCCAGTGCAGCCGTGTCAATGGGGCCTGCACTGCATCCTGTGGTGGGGAGGCAGTCCCAGAGGCCTCCTTAAGGTATGGGAACATTTGTTCCCTTACCTTGGGGCTGCATTGTAACTGCACAGGTGCTGGAAAATTGGATAGGATTGAGCCCTAAATGAGTTTTGGATTTGAAGGTTAGTCATAAGAGGGAGTATTGGAGATATAGCTTTTGTAAGGGTGGAGATTTATATTATTAATATAAATGTAGTAAGTAATTAGAACTTTTTGACTTCGCTCTTGCTACACTGTTAGATATATTCTATGTAGTATTTTTTCCTTTTTTCTTTTTCTTTTTTGTTTTTATGTATTTTTTTTGGTATTAATGTTATTTATTGTTTTTCTTTTTAGTATCATGTCATTATAAATAAAATAAATAAATATATATATAAAGAATCAAGAAATAATTCCTCTCTTGATATAAATTGTAGGAGAATGTAGGGAAAAAAAGATGTAGGGTTTTCAAGGAATGGTTCAATGGAACAGCCTTTGGGGAAAAGAAACAGAGAAGCTATTTGTTGTTGAAAGAGCCCTCTGCGAAGGAAAGGGCCTTAATGTAGGATAACTGCTGGCTTACAGGTAAGTATCAGATTCTAAATTTAAACTTTCAGGAATGCTGTCTTCCATACTTGTAAGAATCTGGGAGGCCCCACAAGACAGTGGTGAGAGAACTTGGATTTGTTGACCAGCAGCACAGTGGCCCACATGATGTCTCCAATCAGTGTCTAAGGGCCCAATCCTGTCCAACTGTCCAGAGCCAGTGCAGCTGCAATGCAGACCTGAGGCAAAGTAACAAATGTTTCCTGACCTTGTGGAGGCCTCCATAACTACTCTCCCACCACGGGATGCCACGAACACTCCATTGGCACAGCTACACCAGGGCTGGAAAGTTGGATAGGATTTGGCTCTAATATGTCACTTGGTTACTCAGATCCCCTGAGTGGAGCTCCCATGGGATCAGAGGGTAGAGATGTCATCTCTCTCTCTCTCTCTCTCTCTCTCTCTCTCTCTCTGAGTAGACTCCCTATAGTGTACCAGTATTTTTAGTATAAGATGTAAGAGGACAGATCCAGGATCAACAAAGCATGACTCATCTGTGTCACATGGTACCAAGTATAACCCCTTTATAGGGAGGGGCCATTGCTCAATGATAGAGCACATATTTTTCATGCAGAAGGTCCCATGCTTAATCTTCAGCAGGTAACAAGTGATGGGAAAGACCCCTACTTGAAATCTTGGAAAGCCACAGGCAGTCAGAGTAACCACTACTGGTTTTGAGAGGCCAGTGGGCTTAGAGCTTTGTCTCTTCATACATGCACATGTATATAAGATGTCTTGCAGGATTTTAACCTAAGAGAGTATTTTTTGCAAGAATGCTAGTAGCTAGGGGCACTAGGTGGTTCACTGGTACCACTGGTTTGCTGTCCTCAATGGATTATAGTCTACTTACTCTCCATTCTGTCAGTTCCCTTGTGGATCCTTAGCATTTCTTCCAATATGAATCATAGTCCTGCCAGGTTCTCTAGCTTCCTTCTCCTACCGTAGGCCACTGTGACCCATGGGAGGCTCTCAAGAACAGGATTAATTGATGGGAAAGTCACTAAGTGATGCTTTGCTAGGATAATTTGTAATTGGCCTGTGTATCTTTGCTTAGTTGTGCTCCTGTTCCAATTCTATTTTTTTTCCACCAAGTAAAAATGGGAATATTGGACACAGCATGTTGCAATTTTTACATACCACTTTCTTTTTCTGGAAGAGGCGTTTGGTGGATGATGCCTTTTGATTTCTGAATTTTAGTTCATCTACAGTGACCCAAAGCTAAAAATTATGCCAGGACCCAAAAAAAAACCCCAGCAGTACATTTCATGAAACTTTCAGGCTTTGCATCTCTGTATAGAGCAATATCAAGAAGCATGGGAAAACACATTATTTTTCCAGGGTTACGGCCACTGCTTCTTCTATGTCAATCATTCCTTTCTGCTACTCACTACTCTTGCCAATCAATCTTTTTTTGACAAGACACTTATACTCCTGTTTGTGTCATGTCGTTCTTTGGGGTTTATTTTTTTTAGTTTCATTTATCCAAGAAAGCAAGAGATTTCTTTAGTGGCATGGATTTCATTTTATTCAGACTAGATATTTTTCATTGAAATTGAATAGCAGTATGATGTGTAGCTCAATGAAATAATGCTTATATATTTAATTAAGAGTATTAAATACAGAATGGCAATCATAAATATCACAGTTAATATTTGAAAATAAAATTCCTGAGGGGAAGCTAGCACAATGAAACAGACCATTTTAGAGAGGAGTGCTGAGCCATATTCACTGCAATTAGTCTTTGAATAAAATTCTGTACAATTCAGAGGAAGTGCGTGAAGGAGAGGAGAGTGGTGACCTAGAGTGTCTCGGGGGGGGGGGGTGCTCCAGGTTACCACTCTTCTCTCTCTTCCATACTCTTCCTCTATCTTTTCCAAATGATAAGAATGGAGGAGGAGGAAGCAGCTGATATGGTTGATGCCTAGCCCACTGGAGCCAGGAAATTGGGCACTTGAGATGAAGTCTTGAGGAGACGAGGTGGGTCAGGTTGGTGCAGGGCACAATCCACCAACTACCACCGGCCAGAAGCCGCAATTTCACCAGCCTCATCAGCAGGCTGGCTCTGTGTCATAATTCTTACCTGTAGCAAGACAGAAATGCTTTCCCAGCATGTGTAGCATGTGCATTAATCCTCCGGATGGAAAAGCAAGAGTGTGACTTTGGAATTTATGGAGATATTGAAAAAAGAGGAGGTATACATCACTTGCTCTTCCTGTTCATCCACTTATTTGCTGTGAACAAAGCGTCTCAGAGCCATTAAAGCCAAATTCTGTAATACGTTTGTGTTCTTTGTTGGACACCACCACCTCCAACTGGGCGATAAAAGCAGCCGCCTCAGTTTGCCATTGGGTTTTCCTGAAGTTGAATTTCACTCTCTGCTCTCTGTAAATATTTTTAATGAAAAAATAATCAGGCCCACATTGACTAGGCCTGTGGCCAGTGTGTGTGATGTGTGAAACTATGGTCTATCGCATTTCATTGTCATGAAGAGAAAGAAAACTGGTCTTATCTTATGATGTCCTCTCTAACGAATGCTTGGGACATTACTTCTTTTCTCTTTGTGCAGCTGTAGAAGGAAGTATCTCTTGTGTAGCACTGACCAGAAAGCATTTCTCTAGAAAGACCACCTAAAGTTGTACTGAAGGTTGAATATAGATAACATGGCTTTTGAAAGACGTTTGGGTTTTTTGGGTTAATGCTGCAAGGTATATAGAGGGAATTTGAAGACAGCTTTTGAAGACACAGCCATCTCTGTATCTAGGAGAGCTTTTGGTACAATCAGATGTAGTGGTTACTATAGTAACCACATTTTAAACAGCAGCAGACTTGTGCTTGGACCTTGACAGGTGACTTCTTATCCTGCATTTTATTTTCTCACTTTCCTTTGAAAGCCTTGCAATGTCGCTTTGTAAAGAGCACGACGAAACAAAAGGTGTAACGCATTGTGCGTTCAGGAGCTTACAAACTGGCCATGTCAGCTTTGAAGAACAAGCTAATTAATCATTGTAAACAATAACTGCTTTCTGCACCATCTTTCATCAAAGGCTCTCAGTGTTAACATGGTTAATTAAGCCTCAAAACATCTTGATAATCATCTCTTTTCTGTATTACACAAATTGCACTTTGGGATGTTGGAAATGGGAGCTTTGTAAACGCATGGGGGTAAAAATGTCCTGATTTAGTGAGTCTGATGCCCTCATGGAAGCACAGAGTTTTATATTAACAGGGGTTTCTCCATTTTCTACAAATATACATAGCTTTAAAATATATAATTTAACTCAAAGAGTGGTGCAGTGGTCAGTGTTGAAGTGCAGAAGCTTGTTATGATATCCCCTACTGCCACCGCTCTGAGTCTATACAATAATGGAAAACACCTTTCAATTTCTTCATGAGAGTGTTTTCTTCTCCTGCTACTTATTTTAATTTACAATTAAAGGGCAACAATCCAATGAAGATTTACTTGGGAGTAAGTCCTCTTTCATTCAGTGGGACATGCCTCTGCATAGATATGCATAGTATTGCACTGATACAGATCTAAATGGTTTCATCCTGAATTTTTGGAGCGGGCTGGAATAGTTTAAATCAAATGTATAAAAACTGAAAAATGGGATTTAAAAAATCTTAAATCGATGTAAAAGGTATATTGGAGTCCTGGCATAGGATTGTAGCCTTATTGTAACATGTAGAACATATCATATGTTAGGCAGCCCTCTGATAAGACAATGGCCTAGGAAAGTGTTTCCCAAACTGTGGGTCTTGACCCACCAGTATGTTGTGAGCTGATTTTTGGTGGATCGCAAAAAGTTTTTGAAACATTAAAAATATTTGCAAGCACCGTTGCCCAGTTTGCAGAAGAAAATCATTAGCTAGTATGAGATAATTTTCATAGCCCCATATTAAAATGTCACATTTTCCCATTTTCTATAGTTATTAGCATGCCATAGATCATGTGTGACCCCAGTTTCAGCCTTTTTGTCTGGCCTGCACATCTTGATCTCCATTTCAGCCTTCTGGGTACCCTGGAATGACTGTAAAGGTTTGGGGGAACAGTCCTTGAACTCCACATCTAGGGAGAGTCTAGCAATGTCTACACACATTTGCTAAATGTAGGGTAGCTAGCAGTGTTGAGAGTACAGGACACTAATTATTAATAATTAATGAGTTACTAATTAAAAACTAATTAGCTATTATTAATATTATTAATACATACAATTTTAGTGTATATTATTATTAATAATATTGTTATTACTACATATCACATTATTAATACATACACTATTTCTTTCTAGATCTCTCTTTTTTTTTTGTTGCTTAGTGGATCACAATTGTCATTTTTAAAAGTGGATTCCAGTGCTAAAAAGCACCACCACCCTCCTTGCCCTTCCCAACCTGTTTACACCCCTACCTGACTCTGTTCCACCCTCTCCCACCTGGTGGGAGCTTAGGGCCCAATCCTATGGACTACAGCATCAGTACTCTGCTGCTGCCACTGGCCCGAGATGTCACAAAAAGTGGCGTAAGACACTTCTGCACCAGTGGAACTGACTCGCCACCAGCGCTGGGCCTCAGCACCCGAAGATTGCTGGCCGGAGCTCACGTTGGTAGGAATGGCCACCTCTCCATGGCAGGGCTTATCAGGGTGAGGGGAGAGTGGGGATGGGGCAGAACCGGGTGGGGGTGGGCAGGGGAAGGGGAGGAGCAGACCTGGGAAGGGGGATGGAGATGGCAGCAGAGGCTGCTGCTGTATCCTAACCGCCCTCCTGGGCCAAGAAACCTGACACAGGTCTCTTCAGTTCTGCACCAGCTCAATAGCTGGCACAGATTCAAGGAGATCCATTGGAGCTGCCTGGGTGCTACAGGGGGTAAGGAAACATTTGTTCCCTTACCCTGAGGAGACCTGGCCCTCTTCCCTGCCCCATAGATACAGCGGTCACCATTTTGCACTGCGGTAGTGCTGGGCGCTAAAGAAGAATAGGGTTGGGCTGTTAGTTGCTCCATCAGGCACTCCATATGGAACAAGTACTAACAGGCCGGTGCAGACCTTAACACCATCACCAGGAGCAACTGTGCTGTCACAACGTGCTTGCGACAGCATATGTGTTCATTCAGCTGGCCGGTTAGTATTGCACCATTAATTAACGAAATATGGCCTTAATTTTCTTACATGTGTTATAGATAACATGCTGATGTGTGCATGGCCCCTTTTGGGGGTGTTGGCTTTTCAAAGTGTGTTATCTTGGGCCAATCAGTTTGTGTTATCTATTCTTCCCGAAGCAAGTGGCTTCCTCATGATAAATTTATGGAGAGAATGCCTACATTTGAGCTATTTATAGCAAGGTGTTCCATTCCATTTGTTCAGTTGTTTCAAAGAGTCAAATGATTCAGCTCCAGCAAAGATAACTGTATGGACCACTTGATAACCTATGTGTCTCTGTTGAGGCTCTGTGCAAATCAATGGGCTGGGAAATATTTTTTGCCTCTTCCGTTTTTCTCATGGGCTTTCCTCCTTTGAGTTTTGCTTTGAACTTGCGTTTTTAAATCTAACCTGAGGACCTGGAAATAAAATTCAGCCAAAACTGTTGAAATACCCATAGGAAGGAGGAAATGAGAAGTTCATGTGCACGATTCTATGGAAACATTTCCACCCATTACAGAAATCTTTACGGCAGTGGTTTTCAAATGCTGTCTGTTCAGGGAACTCTTTCCTATACTTGTACCTATACCTTTACATGCAAAGGAATTTCTACCTATACCTGTACATGCAAAGGATTCTGTCCTTTGGTGCACACCTGGTTCACATAAGATACTGCCAATGCTTGTGTTTGCCTCCCCAGTGTCCATCATGAATAGAGTACGCTCTAGAACAGTGGTTCCCAATCTTATCTTGGTCACAATGCCCCCACAGCCTCTTCTTCCAGGTTCAACTAGGTGCTGACATCTTGGATCCTGCAAAATCTCACCCAAATCTCATGAAGGTAGTCAGGATTGTGCAACTAGATTTTTCAAACCATAGGCAGTGTGGGACTCCTACAAGATCCGCCATTCCCACTCACTCCATCCCTTTGCTTACCCTCTGCTGGTTGCATGGTTCTGTAGGACATGATCCTTTTCTACTTCTGATTGCCCATCAATAAAGCATTAGCATATTTCTTGTTGTGGATATATCTAAATGAATAATCTTACTGCTGAATATGTTCCTCAAAAACCATATTTGTTTATTCATGTTGGTGGCATTACGCAGAGGTCACAAGAACACATATGAGTCAACAGCTCTACCCTCCCACTGTATATATAAAGGAAACCAAGCTTTTCTCTGTGTGTCAAACTAGAAAAAGCCTATCCCACAGTCCACCTTTTTTCCCAAGCCGATCAGCAAATGCAGTAATAATCGCTGGTTCACTTTGCGTATCTTCTCATATCTTAACTGCATCATTGTACGTGGCATGCTTAATCAAGAGCCAGTTCTCATCATATCCACTCATGAGGCAGGTCCTTTGCTTGGCTACTTAGTATGGATTACTTTGCCTTCCTCAGCAGAGTACTGAGGTGGGCCTATGAATTAAATCTGGCAGCATTCCCTTTCAAGTGCCGGATCACTGGGTTAATCTCTACATGAAACAGTTTGGTTACCAAATGGAAAAGCTGCCATGTGGGCTGGGACTGGCAAAAGTAGTACATTTTAAGGGATTTAGCATGACACACTCTGCAGGAGTTACTTCACAAGAACTCTGTGAGGTTGACAATAACCTGGTGGTACAGAAGCACTTTGATGTCTAATTGCAGGCTAGCTTTCTTTTGTATCTCATTTTGAAGGAGGAGGGGCAAGGTTAGGGTAGAAGCAATAGGATCCGTTCTTCATTTTATCTGTGAGAAGTTACATGGATACACATTAGATGCCCTGTACTGGAAGAGGGGTGATCAAACCACTGGGGGGGACGGGACGGGACCTGAGTCGGATCTTGGGTCTCCATTAAAAAATGGTGAAAAATAGTCCCAATCCTGTGGGCCAACTGTGCAGATGGAATGTGTTCTAGTGACAAAGCATACTTTATGGCAATTATAAAGTGCTGCATGTCATTGAGCACAGCCTGGCTAATGCAGCAAAGATTGAGTGGCAGGGGTCAAGCAACACCTGGGGGCTCCAGGTGTCCCCTGGAGGGAAGTCCTCCCAATAAGGTGTCCTGGTGTCCCTGGAGCCCCCAGCACTGGCAAGTCAGAGCCAGAGGTGGGCTATGGACTGGGAAGGAGAGGAAGGACCAGGGGTGTTTCTGGGTAGGGGGGCAGAAATCAGGGGCAAGGAGGGTTGGATCCATGTTTTTGTGCCCCAATATTATTATTATTATTATTATTATTATTAACAGTATTTATATACCGCTTTTCAACTAAAAGTTCACAAAGCGGTTTACAGAGAAAAAATCAAATAACTTTCCTGTCTTTGAATTGAAAAACAGATTTATATTAAGACCTATACTACTTTCAGCAGAGAGATCAGTTTTCCATTAACATATACTTTTGAGAGTTTAAATACATGGATAACCTTAGATTATGTTACAAATGGTTGAGGTGACAGTTTGCAATTATATATGAATTATGTTGCTAAATAAACTAGGAATTAACATGTGGGAAGAGAAGCCAGGCCAGGTGA
Organism: Tiliqua scincoides; assembly: GCF_035046505.1. Taxonomy (NCBI): domain Eukaryota; kingdom Metazoa; phylum Chordata; class Lepidosauria; order Squamata; family Scincidae; genus Tiliqua; species Tiliqua scincoides. The sequence continues at coordinate 128,252,081 of NC_089824.1, forward strand.
AGCATCATGCTAAGTGCTGCGATTGCTTCAGTGCAAGCCGGCACCAACTGTTTGCCATTCTAGTGCCAATGTTATTTCTTTGTCTTCTGAATTGTCAGACATTTACCCACCAACTTGAGAAGCACTGCTGAGAGTTTCTACTGTATAGAGGTAGCCGCTCCACATGATGCTACCACCTCAGCTTTATTTGTAAGCCTTCGCAGAGAAAAGCTATTAGCGCCAATCAGGCGCTAGCAGCCGATTGCCCCCTCCCCACCTCGTGCACCGAGGCTGAGGCTTGAGCCGCGATTGGTCCCTGCGGCTGGGGAGGCAGGACCAGAGCCCTGGCACGGGGCGCACGCTCCAGCCAGGCTCAGAGCGTTCCCGGCTGGCAACCCCGCCCACCCGCCCTATTAACCAGTCTGGGATTAGCTGGTTGCTTTCTAGGGCCGGGTAGGAATTTTTTGCGGTCAGCCTGATTGGACCTTGGTTGGCTGTTTTTTCGCCTACCTCAGACTGGTGAACAGGCGGTGCGGTTTAGGTTAGTCTGGGTTGGTCACTCCCAGTGTGGGCAGGGTATGTGCGGGGCTGGGTAGGTAGGGACTTGGCTTGGTGTCTATCCAAGGCAGCAGGGTGAGGGGTGAGTCTGAACCGCTCCCATGATGCCTGACCGGCTCCAGGAGGCAGGCAGGTGAACCCCTGGCCTGGACAGACAGGATGGTGCGGCTCGGCCGGCTAGCCTGAAGTCCGGCTGCCTTGCCCCCTTTGGGGGTGGCGTTGAAAGACCTAAGCTGGCGATTGACGGCTGGGGTCTCGAGCCAGGAGGTACACCCAATGAGAATGTAGGGGGAGGCAGGCGGCTAGGACCATTTCCCCCATATTGCCCCGCATGATTGATGTTCAGTGTTATTGCCCTGCTGCAGTTGAAGTTTAATAAAGTGGCCCATTTTCATCCAAGCCGAAGTCTGGTGTCTTTATTGCGGGTGTGGGGGTAAAGATGTGGCCAAGTGGCAGTGTCCCATGGTTAATACAGGTCACATTGGTGACGTTGTCCTGCAGTCAGCTATGGCTATGATGTAATGTTGGGCATTTCTGGAGCCTCTGTGAAAATCTCCTGGATTGCTTTCAGTAGTCATCTGGAGATTGGTGATGATTCCTGGAGACTCCAGGCTGATTCTGGAGGGTTGGCAAACTTATGGCCCAATCCTATCTATAGCTGCCTACCAGTTAAATGTGTACTCTACCAGTGGAAGTGTCAGGATCCAGGTTGGAAGTGCCTGGATCTGGCATGTGTTGCACAACACTGTAGAATGCAGCACACACCTCTGTCAGCAGGGGGATTTAGATAGAATTGGGCCCTAGGGCAATGATTTTCAATTTTTTTCATCTCATGGCACGCTGACAAGCCACTAAGATTGTCAAGACACACCATCAGTTTTTTGACAATTGATAAGGCACACTGCACTGATGAGGCTCACCCCCCCCAATGGCACTACTAATAAATGACCCTTCCCAAACTCCTATGGCACAACTGTGGACCATTTGCAGCACACCAGGTGAAAATTACTGCCCTTGGGTCACAGTATTGTTGACCATCTTGTACAGGCCTTCTTGAGGTGTCTCCTACAGTAAATATACTGTAAACCTGTGAGCCTCTCCTAGTGTTGGGAGCAACTTGTAGCTCCTGGGTTGGAAGGTTTCTGAGAGTCTCTGCCCTTCATGGTGAAAATTTTAGTCTTGAAAAATTAGGAAGAAATAACATGGTTGTAACGTGTTGGGGCTTTTTTGTTGGTAGTAGTTCCACAACTTTGGAATGCCCTTTGCCAAGAAATTTGCCAGTCTGAAGAACTGAGAAGATCTTGGACAAATGATAGCAGATCTCTCAAAAATAGGGACAAAGTGTGGAAACACAGACCAAAAGCCCTGCATCTGGATTTCTGCAAGAACTTCGCAATGCTGTCAATGGGAGGTATTTTCAGTCTTTCAGGATTGAATTTTTTCAGCCAACTTTTAATGAGACTTGGTATGAATGAAACGGATGCTACACAATTCTTTCAACATGGGAATGGGTCATTGGGAATTGAGATGAATTCCTGAGTTGGAATAGGAGGAAATCACACATGGTAATGGTACTAAACAAATTTTAATATCATGTGATTATCTATGCACCACGGGATTAGACTGTGGCTGACTCTTATATGAAAATTAAAACAGCTAGAATAACACTTTTTTCTGTTAGTACTGACTGAGTAACTAGTGACATGTGAAGTCTGAAATTCTGGGAAACCTCCCACTGGATATTGGGAGGACTTCCTGTACTTATTTGCCATTGTTTACTCTGCAGTTCAATCTATGTTATAGCCCATGACTGAAAGTTGTAAGAAAAACGATGACGGTGCCAAGTTTTGCGTTTATCCTTCTCTAGGTTGCTAAAGGTTTCACTTGATAATTTTGGGAACCTGAATGACAGAAAAGAAGAATAAGCTTGATCCTACAATTCCCATTGGAAGGAAAAAGAAAATGAAATTGAAGGGAGCTACTGTTAAAAATCTTTTAGATACCAAAGTAAAATTATATGACCACTTGGAGAAATTTCAAATATCTTGCAGGACATATACTGTACAGCTGCAGTACATCTGTATTATTGAAAACCAGTGAGACGTCCACCAAGGGGTGAAGGTGTTTGAAATCTACAGCATGGTATAGCTTTTGCCATTGTGAAGATTAACCTGGAAAGCATCGGAAACCTGGTTATCCACTGACATCTGATGGTATATATTGTTGGCAACCTTCAGTCTCGAAAGACTATGGTATCACTCTCTGAATGGTGGTTCTGGAACAGCGTCTAGTGTGGCTGAAAAGGCCAATTCGGGAGTGACAATCTCTTCCACACTGGGAGCAAGTGCAGTCTGTCCCTGGTCTGTCTCCCTGGCTATGGGCCTCCCTTCTTTGCCTCTTTGCCTCAGTCTGTTGGCCAAGTGTCTCTTCAAACTGGGAAAGGCCATGCTGCACAGCCTGCCTCCAAGCGGGCCGCTCAGAGGCCAGGGTTTCCCACCTGTTGAGGTCCACTCCTAAGGCCTTCAGATCCCTCTTGCAGATGTCCTTGTATCGCAGCTGTGGTCTACCTGTAGGGCGCTTTCCTTGCACGAGTTCTCCATAGAGGAGATCCTTTGGGATCTGGCCATCATCCATTCTCACGACATGACCGAGCCAATGCAGGCGTCTCTGTTTCAGCCCTTAACAACCCTTATAACAGCCCTTAATTCTACATTAAGTGGGTCTTATTGTAGAGTTGTGATCTGAAGGTGTGCAATTTATGCACATCTAGGGGAGTGACTCTTGTAGCGCTTGTCCTGATCATTTTTTTTTTCAAGAAATCATTTCCCCATACTACATAGATTTAGTTTATAAAGGAAGTTAGGATGAGCAAATGATTGTGCTGTTTTAGCAGTTTTCAAGGGAAAAAAATGCGATTTGCAATGGTTTCAGCAAGGGTGTGGAGAAAATGTATTCTTTGTGAAATATTATTAGCAACCTAATCCTATCCTTCTCTTTCCCCCCTGCTGTTGCAGCCGCAGCAAAAATTTAAATCCTCCTTTTACATTTCCCTAAGCCTCCTGCCCCGCAGTGGGTCTCCACAGACCTGTGACGGCTCTTTAACTAGCACAAGTCCAAGGAGAGAAAGGAGGTGGGTAGGCTGCCCATACAGGGGATAGGATCCAGTGTGCACCACCTCCTGCAGCCTCCCTGCCCTATTCTGACCCTGCTCCTGCCCCTCCCTGCTCAGCTGCTTGGGGAAGACATATGGGGATATAGGGTGGATGCCATCATTATGCAGATGCCACCTAGCTCCAATACCAGCGTGGTGATGAAGCTCCTGAATTGCTGTCTGAAGTTGGTTATGGCTGGATGAGGATAAAGAAGTTGAAATTAAATGTGGACAAGGCCAAGGTGCTATTGGGTGAGAGATCAGGGATTGTCAATCTGCTCTGAAGGTGGTTGCACTCTCCTTGAAACATCAGTATGTTTCTGATGGATATTCCAGATGTCGATTTTAAATTTTAAAGCCCTATTGTTTTGGGACCAAAGTATCTGAAGTATCTATCTGTTTGCATCAGTGATCTCCAAATCCTGGCCCAGGGGCCAGATGCGGCCCATGGTGAGCCTCTATCCTGGATCACCTGCCTGCGGCCAGCCTCTTGTCTCCTGAAAGCCCCTGGCCCACTGTGCTGAACTCGACTGGAACTGTGTTCTGGTTGCATCTGGAGGATGTTCTAAGGGCCAGAGAGGTTGAATGAATGAGCTCATTCATTCATTTATTCACACATCTAAGTTCCATCTCTAATTTATTTATATAAATTTTATATTTAAATTTTTTTTCGGCCCTCATAATCATGCCAGACATTTGATGCGGCCCTCTGGCGAAAAAGTTTGGAGACCCCTGGTCTACATGAAATCACACTGTTCTACAAGTTTCTCTGGTGGTGGAAGTGCTAATTGCAGGGACTCAGGAAAGAGCCTTCTTTATGGTGGTGTCCAATTTATAGAACCCCCTCCTCCAAGAGGAGGGGTAGGCACCATTATTGCTGCCATTTCAGTACATACTTTTCTGTTTTGTTTGGCTTTTACCTCTTGATGAACTGCTGAAGTATTGTTTTTGTTTTGGTACTCTCTGTGTTGCTTCTGTTTATTTTTATTTTTTTATGGTATTTTATTATTTGTGAGCAGCTTGAGAACCTCTCTCATGGGAAGGAAAACTGCAGGGTATATTTTTTAACAACAACAAAAAAAGTATGGCATCCAAAGCTATTGGAAATGTTTCCTGTTCACTATCCAATGAAAGAATGGGAATTGCTATCATGCAGTCACATTCAGATTATATGAACTTGTGCCAGGAAAATTTGCATGCAATCACACTTGGCGACAAATATTTTGAATTCCAAAGCAGTACAAAAATAGGAACAAATACACACACACACACACAGTTCCATGTAACGAAAATCAGATGAATGAATGCTTACAGAAAGCCTGCATTTCCTATTTTTTAAACTTACATTCAGCTCTATTGCAGAATATTGCAATTTTCATATTTTACATTTTTTCTGTATAGTACTCCCATAAACCTAGAGAGCTCATGGATTCATGACTCTGTAGCAATAAATGGTGGTTGGGTGAACTTTGTTGGCGAAAACAAAGATCACCCTGAGTAGAAAGAATCCATGGCCTGTTTCATAAGATTATATTTTAGCACCATCAATGTACATGGCATTTTTAAGTACCCAATTTCCTATTCTGATTAAACAACAATTAAAGATTACTTATTCCAAGTTCTTAGCTCCCAAGTTGTTAGCCCCCATGCGGAATTTAATGGACTTAGGATAGCCCCAGTGAAGTCAATGAGTCCACTCTCACCAGCTTATAAAACAAATTAGCCCTATCATTAAACATTGGCAGGTTGAAATCCCAAAGCTGCAGGATTCAAACAGCAATGCTCATTTTGAGTGTTCAGCCTTTGCACACTGTTGGAATGTCCATGCTTACAAATATTTTGGCATTCATTCTTCAGTGATGGGAAATCATACCTCATTTTTTCAAATACCTATGCATAGGGCCACCCCTTATCTGCGGATCCCGTATCTGCAGTTTCACTTAACCACAGATGTGGGGAAGGCCCTGCACCCTCCGGAGGTGAGGGAAGCTTTGCCTGCATCCTCTGTGGGGTTCAGAAAGGGCTTTTAGGCAAAAACAGGCACTTCCTGTTTTTTTATTTAACTGGAAGTGATGCTTTTATGCCTTTAAAAGACACTAGAAAGTTTGGGCTTCCTCCGGGGAAGGCTTTAGGAAGGTCAGGCTTCCTCCTTCCAGGGCTTCCCTGGCCCTCATAATGCCTTTTAAAGGCATAAAAAGTCACTTATGGTTTTGTGAAAAAAGAAGTGACTTTTTTTAACCTAAACGGCCTAGTCTACCCATGAGGCTCTAAACGGAACCAACTCACCCATGAGACTATTTTATGCATTTGGGTTGTGTGTATGTGTATGTTGGGAACATTATGAGTTGTTGTTTTTTAAAGTCACTTAAAATCTGACAGATGTGAGTTTAGTTCCCCAATTTGCTTGCTGGATAACTTTCGGCCAATTGCTATCTCAAAGTCGAATCTACACAGGGTTGTTGTGAGGATAAGGGGAGAGAAGATCAACGTGTGTGCCTCCCTGAGCTCTTTGGAGGAATGGCAGGATACAAATGCAAAAAATACTTTTAGCGCCACCATGTGATGGCAGGAGATATTGCAAAGCCGTTGGCACTTGGATGGTGTTTGATTCTAGTTAAAATGTCATCACATTTTGAATGAAAATAGCAGGCTGTTTTTTTGGTTTTTTTTGAGACAGGAAAGTAATTCAGTGAGGTAAACAAAAGTAAACAGAAGCAGTTTCAATCACCACTAATATTCAGCCTCCACCTGTGGTGCCTGACATTTTTTCTGGACCCAAAATTACAAAGTAAAACTAATAGCTTTATTATGCTCTCTTAGTAGAAAAATCATGCTATTCATAGCATGACTGAGAGTGGGTGTAGTGTAGTGACTAAGGGCCCAATCCTATCCAATTTTCCAGTGCTGGTGCTGCTGTGCCAATGGGGTATGCACTGCTTCCTGTGGTGGGGAAGCAGTCACAGAGGCCTCCTCAAGGTAAGGGAAATGTTTGTTCCCTTACCTCGGGGCTGCATTGCAGCTGCACCGGTGCTGGAAAATTGGATAGGATTGGGCCCTAAGAGCCCAATCCTATTCCGTGCGCACTGTAAGGCACATTTGCAGGCTTTAGCGCCAGTGCTAGCCCAGCGCTGGCCGGCACTGAGCTAGTGCCAGTGGAGCATTGGAGCTCTGCCTCTCAGTGGTTCTGTGCACCGCCAGGCAGTGGAGAGGTAGGTGAGGGTGTGGGGGAGGCAGGGAGGAGGTGTTCTGGGGCGCAGGGAGGTGGTGGAAGGGCAGCAAGGAGGCATACTGGGGAGGGAGCAGGGCGGAAGACAGGTAGGACTGGTGGAGCTTTGCTCCTCTGGCTCCTGAGCCTCCATGTCAAGCCGTCCACCTGACATGGAAGCTCTAAATTCTACGCTGACCCTCAGGTCGTCACCTCAGAGTTTACGTCACCCGGTGTGGGTGGCCAGCGTGTCACCAGCTTGATCAACCTCCTTCCATGCAGTGGGCGGGGCATCACCATGTCCTGAGTGGTGGGTGTGGCATTGCGCCACCCCCACTGGTTTTTGGCTATAACTTTTGATAGAATAGAGGTATTCAATGTGGTTTGTTTCATTGCATTCTGTATGACATTACACATTGAATGATATATAACATAATGGTATTATTCAAAAATACTAAGATTTTAAAAATTTTGGCCAGTAGTGGAGTCACCCCTCCTTGAACATCACCAGGTGCGGCCTTCACCCGCCCCCAGCAATGCCACTGTCTCTATCCACAAAGAATAATAGCAGAAAAAGAAACCACGTCACTCAGTGTTCACCAGTGAATGCCTGTGTGTCTATTCCTGGTTTCCCAGCTTTTTCCCCTTTATCTGACTAGGACTAAGCCTTGTTATAGGGCTGAGGCCTCTCCTCTCTCTTCAGTATTGTTTCCAGAGAGGAAGTCATTTTGCTTCCTAAGCCACTTCCTAGATTCCTGTAACTTAGCAGTCCACTCCCTCACAGTCTCTTCCCTCTCAACGGTATTAGAACAAACTCTGCCCTGTCACAGCACCTAGAAATCTGACAAGTTTATAAAATGAAATCCAATATGCACATGGAGCCCTTTTTTCAAAGCTGCCCTCAACTGCTTAGCAAGAAAGACAAGGGGAATCCAATCTCGCACCACACAGCTGTTCAGTAAGATTTCACCTTTTGAAAAGGGCCTGTTTGCTTTTAGTCTGACACCACATTCCACAAAGATCTATGTGTAGGTTTCTACATATTCTATATCAGCAATTTTCACCCAGTGTGCCATGGCACATTGGTATGCTGTGAATAGTCTGCAGGTGTGCCATGGAAGTTTAGGGAAGGTCATTTATTACTAGGGCCATTTGGGGATGTGAGCCTCCCCGCCAGCAGTGTGGTGTGCCTTGTTAATTGTCCAAAAACAGATGGTGTGCCTTGACAATTTTAGTACTTTCTCAGTGTGCTGTGAGATGAAAAAGTTGAAAATCACTCTTCTAGATGGCTGGATAATCCTATCCTGTGCAGTTGATGTCTTCACCATTGCATGTACCATCTTGTACAAGCAACTAGGAAAACTTACATGACATGGAGGGGAGGGGCAAGAGTCTGCTTGTGGTGAGGGTATTCAATCCTCAATCATGGGAGTGGGCAGTTTAATGAGGAAAACCAAGCCCAGCCCACAAACAAAGCATACTGTGGATGAAAGGGAAGCGGAGGGGGGGGAGAAGCTCAGGTTCCACATTTATATTGAATCCAGACAAGTGATGCTTGAGCAATAGCTGTTGAATTAGCCTGGAGCATTGTGTGGGCAACATACGTGCAGACATGATTCTCTGTGTGCATATCTATGACCCCTAAATGGAATGGATGATCGTCTAAAAGTATAAAGAGAGAGAGAGAGAGAGAGAGAGAGAGAGAAGGCGACAGGTCAAAACAATGGTCCATGCAGTCTGGTGCTATCAAATCCCACTGACAGCAGCTCTCCAAGAAAGGAGATGGAAAAATCATTTTTAAAAGCTAAAAGCTATATTCCCTGCAAATCTTTTAACTGGAAGTGCCACTGAGCGTGTAAATAATATGCAAGCTGTCTAAAGCACTGTATAACTAGAATTCTGTCATTTTCTCTATACTGTATAGTTGCAGATGGCATCTGAATTTCTCGCTCAGCTGACAGTCTTGGTTGTACTGCTGGTGCATTTAAAGGTGTTTCCCCCTGCATCTCTTCCATATGATGCAGTGCTAAAGTACAAGGATTTTGTAGAGGCTCTAAAATATATTTCATTCTAGCACAAGACTATTAATCATTAAAGCTTTCTCCAACCATTTCAAGTGCCGAGCTCTGAGTTTGAAACATGAGGTCTTAAAATGACACTTCTGCACTGTGGAACAGACTATAGGAGATTTCAGTTGTATTTGGGAGGAGAAAAAAAGTTCCCCTGTGTGTACATTACCCAGTCACATTTGTCTGTTAGGATTATATATATAATATAATCATATATATTTAATCAGAGGTCATTGGATAGTCTTTTATGTACAAGGTTTTATTTTCATTCCTGTTCCAAAGTTCTTTTCGCTGACTTCCTTGAGTGTCAAAAGGTATTAATTCCTAGAGTGACAGTAACAAGAAATGACATCCAGACTCTAAAACAGGGATGGCCAATCTCATCTTGAACCTGGTGAGGGCAGATTGCCCTGGCCAAGCTTCTCAGGGGCTAGACCACTGCCATCTTGCTCGTGATGGTATAATGCAGCAGTTTTCAAGCTCTCAGGGAGAGTTTGAACCGCAGTAAGTTCTTGTGGGGTGGGGGAGGGAGGCAGGGGGCTGCAGGGACTGGGATGCACTCACCAATCCCTGCAGCAGCCTTCCTGGGGTATGGGAAGCCCTGCATGAGGGTCTGCAGGGCTCCCCAGGTCTTGAAGAGTGAAAGCGCAGCAATCGTGCTCCACTTCTGGTTTTGCAGAAGTGGAGCGCAATTGCTGCACTTTCACTTTTCAAGACCTGGGGAGCCCTGCAGATGCTCACACAGGGCTCCCTGCACAGCTGCTGCAGGGACTGGTGAGTGTAACCCAGCCCCTGCAGCCCCCTGAGTGATGCAATCTGGGGGATCACATCCTTAAGGGGAAAGTGGCCAGGGCTCACAGGCTGGGGTGTCATGACACCCCAGTTTGGAAAGCCCTGGTCTAATGTCTAGAAGCGTTCTTAAATACTTTTATATTTTTTCACAGATTTTACTCCCCCCCCCCCCGCAAGGAAAAAGTCCAAAAGCGGTGATGTTTTTTAAATTATTATTATAGGCATCCCTCAGTCTCGGAAGACTATGGTATCGCGCTCTGAATGGTGGTTCTGGAACAGAGTGTCCTCTCCAGTGCATGAAGCCTGGGTAAAGTAGATATGGAGGTTAGACTGTTTCCCATGCAGCAATCCCCCCTCTCCACGTCGCTGAAATGGTCCAATGGAAAGGCAGAGGCCAATACGGTTGGTTCCAGCGGTGTCGCAGGAGTTGCCAGAACGTGACTGTGTTCAGCCATGAACTGCCTCAGGGACTGCCTCAGGGACAAGGATTTTGCCTTGAGGTTGACTCCTGAAGTCTTTTCCATAACTGGATGTAGCCACAAGGCAGTGGAGGTTTGGGATCAGAGTTTTCCTTCTCTCATCAGGCTGGCATGCGAGTGGGAGAGAGTGCCAGGAGGTCATGCTGGGGGCCAGGAGAAGGTGTTTTGGAGCAAGGGGAGGCCAGGTCAGGAGGTGGATCGGGCCTGTTTCTCACTGTTCTGTGGGAACAGTCAATGCCTGTTTACAAAAAATAAAACAGAACAGAAATACCAGTTTTCATTGCTAGAACTGTATTCTCTCATGGAGCTACTTGACTTTGAATCAATGAACTTGCTTGCGCTCCAATTGAATTAGATACAAGTAAAATGAAAATTGAAATCATGCTATCATGTTATTATATTTGGTCTTCAGTGCAGACTGTGTGCGTGGAACTTTAGATGCATAGATGTTATGCTTTTTTCTACAGCACAGTTTAGGAAAACCAGGTACATTGTAACTTTGAGGGTACAATAGAGGCAGATGTCCCACTCGTACTCAATAGACAGCCAACTTGTGGCACTGGTACCAATGGTGTCACAGGTAGTGAGAGTTTGTGGTGCGATGTGGGCTGGTGTGCTGCTAGGCTGAGCTGGAGCACAGATGTAGCATAGATGTGAGTTCTGAAGTACTTCCCCAAAAGGGTGACCTCCCTAGGTGTCCAGTTAGGAACCTGAAATGTCCCACCTTTGAGTAAGACAAGGCAGTGTACACGCTTTCCCCCCTTGCATGAAGCACATTACTGTGCGCGTGTGCACAAAGAAGACTTTAGGCTGGTACAGTCTGCTCTTCAAACAATTGCAAAGGGTTATTGGCAGACAACCTCAAGCACTTCATTATGATTTGGTGCTTTCTACATAAATGCACAGAGAATAGCTGTGAGAGAGGATTTATTAGCTTGCATCACAGTACAGAAATCTCACTTCTCATAAATAGGGCCACTCTGTAATAAAGTGGTATGTCCAATGTCTCCTGTCATGTTGCCCAGCCGACCATTCATTGAAGTAGATCCCCCCATGCCTCTTTCTTCGGATTCTTTTGTGAGCCTTCCACATCTGCAGTTTATGGCTGTTACATTACAGTTTTAGTAATGCTTTTATCTCCTATTTTATTTTTGAAAAGAAGAAAATGTCCAGTTTTGTATAATGCAAGGAAAAGCTGGTTGAGAGGCTGTATTGGTCCCTGGGCAAGTATGAGGCAGAGCCATACAGTCAACCCAATCTGTATCCAAATTGAAATGTCACCTCTTGGGGGGGCACTAGATCTCACAAGCGTCTTTCTCCTCAAATCACAGAACATAGATTATCACTTCCTGTTTCTGGAAGCTTCTTCTGCTCTTGAGAAAGAACTTGGATCATTTCTCTAAGCCAGGGCTTTTCAGACTGGGGCGTCAGGATGCCCCGGCCTGTGGGCCCTGGCCTCTGCCCCCTTAAAGAGCGGGAGCAGCCAGGAGGCAGGGAGGAGGTGATCCTGGGGATCGCACTGCTCAGGACGGCTACAGGGGCTTGGGTGCACTTACCCGAGCCTCCTGTAGCCTCCCGGGGTGTGGGGAGCCCTGTGTGACCAAACCCACCCCCTTCTTGGATCAAATCTGTTAACCCCCTGCCATGTCACTGAACATTCCACCTTCCCCCACCCTTGTTGCTACCTTGTTTTTCCCTCCCCCAGACCTCCTGCCTGTCCTGTCATCTTACTGTGATAAGTAGGCAGCTCTGGATCTGCTGGCCTCCCTACTAGAGTCCCAGCAGTACGCTACTCAGTATGCTGCCAGAGCACCTTTTACAACCAGCACTGACTGCTTTATGGCAATCAGCACTAGCGGAAGAGTCATTCCAATGAAGAGTCATTCCAACCAGGGGAAAGGAACAGGATTGGGCTCTAAACTCCCTGAAGCTACTTTAATTTGGGAATCTCTAATAATTACTATAGTTTATCCCATTCTTGCATGGAACGCCTAGTTGTGTACAAGGTTCTTGTTCACAAGAAAAACCTTTGAGTTTGGTTAGGCTGAGAGATATAGTGATTGGGTCTAGATCATAACATGAAAGCATAGTGGAAGAGGACTTTGAACTTTTGCCTCTTTGCTCCTAGTCAAGCAGTCTAGCTACTAAACTATACAAGAGGGATGGCCAGTGCACAGCATGAAGTGCCACTTTTTATGTAGAGAATCTTGAACCTGCCAATCCACCTTAAGGTCGCTTTCAGTGATTATCACAATAACTAAAAGTAGCCTCCAAGTTATACGGCAGTATATCTCTGAGTGACAGAATGTACAAAGCAAGTTACATGGGAGTGCTGTGGCCTATTTGGGGCTTTCCAAAGACACCTGGCTGACTACTGTGTGGACCTTTAGTCTGGCCTAGCAGGGCTTGTTCTAAGATCTATATAAGGTGCATTCATTGCCCTTCTGCATATCGCAACCACCCTCTGCCTGCCCACCTTCTCATCCTTAAAGATGATCTTAGTCAGGATCTGTTTATGGATGATTTTCCCAAAATGATATCACTGCTCAGCTATGTCACCTGAATTTTACTTATTTCATTAGCCATCTCTGTGCTGCCCTGTTCACCTCCCCCCCCCCCATCTTCTACAATCTGCCCCTTGCCTCTTCAGTGCTCTGCCAAACTGGCCTTCTTGGGTCAGCAAGTGACCCACCAGTTAGCAGAATGCAGCTCATTAGCATCTGCCCTATTGGCTTTCTCCATCATTCTCTATTGGCCTGTCCATCATTCTTTTCCCACCTTTCTCCCCATTTTCCAACCAGAGCAAATCAAGCAGAGAAGCCTGTGGCCACCCTGAGTGCACCCACTGCAGTGCTAGAAACTTGGGGATGTGCTGTGAAAGGAGCAGCAAAGGAATCAAGCAAATCATAAACTGCTGCAGTGCTTTCTTTGTTATTTTTAAAATGCTTTTCAAATATATGGTGACTTTGTGCACATGCCCAATCTCATCTGATCTTGGAAGCTAAGCAGGGTCAGGCCTGTAGTACTTGGATGGGAGACCACCTGGGAATACTGGGTGCTGTAGGCTTATACCATAGTCTTTTGAGACTGAAGGTTGCCAACCATCCAACCATTGTGTGTGCCACTTAGAAAGTGACCTTGTGCGTGCAGTGAGTTGGCCACCCCTGCTATACGAGCTGCCTCTAGTAAGAAGAAATGAATATTTCACATGATCATTGATTGTAAATGTAGCCTTAAGGTGGAGTATGTCCAATTTCTTTTTAGTCAGATCTTTGGACTCAGTAGCATTAAATGCGCTTAGGTTTCCACTTTTTATTATTTCTAAAGAACTGCACATTTTCTGTGGCCTAATCTGAGAAGTGCTGCACTTTAATGTTACATCAAAGGCATTGCATCACTAGCAATTTAACTGGTTTAAGTTCTTTCAAATGTGTGCTTGGTGTGCATTTTATCCTCTAGATTCTGATCTGAGATTGTGCAGCAAAATGGATGACAGAATAGAGTTAAATCTTTGCACTAAAAGTTGCCGCAATAGTGGATTAAATGCATTACATTGTAGATACTAACCACAGATATGTAAACACGCACACGGACCCTTATACCTAATAGCTGGGAAACTTGTTGAGGTTCCTTTATTAAAAGGTTAATTCTAAAGTTTCAGCTTTGACTTCACATGAGTTGAATGATGTCATAGTTAGGTCTTCATATGGTAGAGAGTCTAGTAGTTGTCTCATAAATTTCAGATTATGTCTATTTTTTTTTTTTTAAACCTTGTTTGGTACAGGTAAAAAGACTGTAGAAGGATAAGACTCTAGGACAATGGTCCTCAAACTTTCAGTACCGGTACCCACTTTTTAGAATAATAATCTGTCCAGGATCCACTGGAAGTGATATCATGGCCAGAAGTGATTTCATCGAGCAAATTAAACTAAATAATTACAAATAATTAACTTAAAGTAAAAGAAATAATTAAATAAGGGGAAGCCAGCCCTGTTCCATCAAGTAAATTTTCTCTGTAGCCTGCCTGCAATAACACTGCCCCCCACCCACAAAAAAATCCGTAAGATTTTCAGCCCTACCCAGTACCCAGTTCACGTTCTTATAGTTAAACCATATCACTATCAGGTCCCACCTAGCTTTACAGGTGAAAGAAATAAAACTTTAGAAAGAAAGTTTTTTCTTTCTAAAAAAGAAAAAAAATTCAACTTACCAGCTCAAGTTTCTGTTTTATTCTTTTTATGGGGGGCACTGCCTTCTGGAGCATTTGTTGAGCTCCACTTTCATCAGATTGGGACCATTCTGGTGGCCTTGAATTCCTCTTTGCCTGACCTGACTGTGAGCCACGTTTGCATACTCATGAGTAAATGTGTAGCTTAGTTTCGCTTTCCATAGTGCTCAATACAATCATCAGCTTAGAGGGAAGGTCTTCCTTCTCGTGTGTTTTTTCGGGGCCGTGTTAATCAGATTGGGGCCATTCCAGTGTCAGGGAGGTGCCCCAGCCCAATAATCATTTTAGTTGCCCTCTTTTGCACCTTTTCCATTTCCACTATGTCCTTTTTGAGATGTGGCCACCAGAACTGGATGCAATACTCCAGGTGTGGCCTTACCATCTATTTGTACATGTATATGTATTGGCAACCTTCAGTCTCGAAAGACTATGGTATCGCGCTCTGAAAGGTGGTTCTGGCACAGCGTCTAGTGTGGCTGAAAAGGCCAATCCGGGAGTGACAATCCCTTCCACACCGGGAGCAAGTGCAGTCTGTCCCTGGTCTGTCTCCCTGGCTATGGGCCTTCCTTCTTTGCCTCTTAGCCTCAGACTGTTGGCAAAGTGTCTCTTCAAACTGGGAAAGGCCATGCTGCACAGCCTGCCTCCAAGCGGGCCGCTCAGAGGCCAGGGTTTCCCACTTGTTGAGGTCCATCCCTAAGGCCTTCAGATCCCTCTTGCAGATGTCCTTGTATCGCAGCTGTGGTCTACCTGTAGGGCGCTTTCCTTGCACGAGTTCTCCATAGAGGAGATCCTTTGGGATCCGGCCATCATCCATTCTCACGACATGACCAAGCCAACGCAGGCGTCTCTGTTTCAGCAGTGCATACATGCTAGGGATTCCAGCACGTTCCAGGACTGTGTTGTTTGGAACTTTGTCCTGCCAGGTGATGCCGAGGATGCGTCGGAGGCAGCGCATGTGGAAAGCGCTCAGTTTCCTCTCCTGTTGTGAGCGAAGAGTCCATGACTCGCTGCAGTACAGAAGTGTACTCAGGACGCAAGCTCTGTAGACCTGGATCTTGGTATGTTCCGTCAGCTTCTTGTTGGACCAGACTCTCTTTGTGAGTCTGGAAAATGTGGTAGCTGCTTTACCGATGCGCTTGTTTAGCTCGGTATCGAGAGAATGTGTGTCGGAGATCGTTGAGCCAAGGTACACAAAGTCATGGACAACCTCCAGTTCATGCTCAGAGATTGTAATGCAGGGAGGTGAGTCCACATCCTGAACCATGACCTGTGTTTTCTTCAGGCTGATTGTCAGTCCAAAATCTTGGCAGGCCTTGCTAAAACAATCCATGAGCTGCTGGAGATCTTTGGCAGAGTGGGTAGTGACAGCTGCATCGTCGGCAAAGAGGAAGTCACGCAGACATTTCAGCTGAACTTTGGATTTTGCTCTCAGTCTGGAGAGGTTGAAGAGCTTTCCGTCTGATCTGGTCCGGAGATAGATGCCTTCTGTTGCAGTTCCAAAGGCCTGCTTCAGCAGGACAGCGAAGAAAATCCCAAACAAGGTTGGTGCAAGAACACAGCCCTGCTTCACTCCGCTTTGGATGTCAAAAGGGTCTGATGTGGAGCCATCGAAGACAACAGTGCCCTTCATGTCCTTGTGGAAAGATCTGATGATGCTGAGGAGCCTGGGTGGACATCCAATCTTGGGGAGAATCTTGAAGAGGCCATCTCTGCTGACCAGGTCGAAAGCCTTCGTGAGATCTATGAAGGCTATAAAGAGTGGCTGTCGTTGTTCCCTGCATTTCTCCTGCAGTTGTCTAAGGGAGAATACCATATCAGTGGTGGACCTGTTGGCTCGGAATCCACACTGCGATTCTGGATAGACGCTCTCTGCAAGTACCTGGAGCCTCTTTAGTACAACTCGGGCAAACAGCTTTCCTACGACGCTAAGGAGAGAGATGCCGCGGTAGTTGTTGCAGTCACCCCTGTCACCTTTGTTCTTGTACAGCGTGATGATGTTTGCATCCCTCATGTCTTGAGGTACTCCACCTTCTCTCCAGCAGAGACAGAGGATTTCATGCAGCTCAGTGACTATGATCTCTTTGCAGCATTTTAGGACTTCAGCAGGGATGCTGTCTTTTCCAGGTGCCTTGCCAAAGGCAAGGGAGTCCAGGGCCACGTGAAGTTCTTCTAGGGTTGGTTCACTGTCAAGCTCTTCCAGCACAGGCAGGCACTCAATGTTGTTCAGTGCTTCTTCGGTGACTACATTTTCTCTGGAATATAGCTCAGAGTAGTGCTGCACCCAGCGTTCCATCTGCTGCGCCCGATCCTGGATGACCTCGCCTGTGGCAGACTTCAGAGGGGCAATTTTCTTCTGTGTTGGACCTAGGGCCTGCTTGATACCATCATACATCCCCTTGATGTTGCCCGTGTCAGCTGCTATCTGTATCTCGGAACAGAGCTGGAGCCAGTAGTCGTTAGCACATCTCCTGGCAGTCTGTTGGACTTTGCTGCGAGCAGTTCGGAGGACCTGCAGGTTGCGCTCACTGGGACAGGCCTTGTATGCTGCTTGAGCTCTCCTCTTTTCCTCAATGACTGGTGTCAACTCCTCAGAGTGGGCTTCAAACCAGTCTGCCGCCTTGTTGGTCTTCTTGCCGAATATGGACAAGGCGGTGTTGTAAACGGTATTCTTGAAATGTTCCCATCTGTTGGATGCGTTTGCGTCAGCCGGGCCTGGAAGAGATTCCTCAAGCGCTTGTGCAAATTCCTCCACTTTTCTCTGATCCCGGGTCTTGCTGGTATCAATGCGAGGTCTTCCTTCCTTTTTTGTGTGATACAGTCGCTTTGTTTGCAGTTTCACTCTGCTGCACACCAGGGAGTGGTCAGTGTCGCAGGCAGCACCATGATAACTGCGTGTGATCTTGATGCTGGGAAGGCTGGAGCGTCTGGTGAGGATCAGGTCGAGCTGGTGCCAGTGCTTTGATCTTGGATGTCTCCAAGAGACTCTATGTTGGGGCTTTGTGTTGAAGAATGTGTTGCTGACACAGAGACCGTGATGACAGCAAAACTCTAGCAGGCGTTGGCCATTTTCGTTCATCCTCCCAGTGCCAAACTGACCTAAGCAAGTGGGCCATGAACTGTTATCAGCACCAACTCTAGCATTGAAATCGCCGAGGATGAACAATGGCTCATATAATATAATATATATTATATAATATATAACAAATATAATGCTATTTGTACAATGGCATTATAATATTAGCAGTCTTATTCTTAATACCTTTTCTAATGATCCCAAGCATGGAATTAGCCTTCTTTGCCGCAGCCACACATTCAGTCAACATTTTCATCGAGGTGTCCACCACCACCTCAAGATCTCTCTCCTGTTCTGTTACAGACAGCTCAGCTAAGCCTCAATGTGCTTAGGATCTCAGGACTTAAACTAGAATTCCAAATCATTGACTAGACAGAGTAGTATGTCACAGCTTCAGTATACAGTGTAGTATCACTGAGGTCCTTCTCAGTCACAAATGTCATGCTTCTCTAGGGTATCAAATAGGATGTTAAAAAGAAGCTTTGCTCTTTTAAGATTAGAAGCCATCCTTGATTGCTGAGAATGAAGCTTTGCTTCGCCTGTGCTGCAACTTTGTTTTGGCAGCTCTGAAGCCAGTTTTTAAAGCATTTATTTAATCTAGCAAGCCAGTGTGAAGGTTTCAGCATTTGGCCGGTGCACCTGCTTGGTCAGGCTTTAAATTTCATCATTTTTGACATGATGCTGGAACATCCATTCATTCGCACGCCTGCCAACTTCATGGACAAGCCCTGAACTGCTTAATCAAAATGTTTAAGCAGAGCTGAACACAACTGCAAAGTGTCTGTTAACATCCAACATCTTTCAAGTGAGATGTAAAACAAGCTTGTATGAAATCTTGTCTGCACTTAAAGGAAGATTGGTTCAAGTAACCTTTAAAAAAAAAGATAGCGATGCAATTGCTTTTGTTTTATTTTTCATTTATACTGTCTTTCCATCCAAACAGCTTGCCAGAAACCTCACCCAAATAAAATTTAGAACCGTTAAAGTAGTAAAAGCAACAGAATGCTAACTTTAAAAAAAAAAATCTGTACAATAAGCAGACTGGAAAGCAGTACTGACACTATCCCCTTAGGCCTAAAGAAACATATGCAGGCATGTGCTGCTTAACAACCTTCCATTTAACAATGGACCACATATATGATGGTGGTGAAAGCACAACAAAGAGACCCTTAGGACACAATCCTAACCCACTTTCCAGCACTGACATAAGGGGAATGCAGCTCCGAGGTAAGGGAACAAACATTTCCTTACTTTGAGGAGGCCTCCATGAGTGACACCCAACTGCAGGATGCAACACACGTCCCATTGGCATCGCTATGCCAGTGCTAGAAAGCACTAGAAAGCACTGATATAAGGGGTTAGGATTGTGCCCTTAATGAGGCAGTCATGTCTCCCATAGGCTGCAGCAGAGTGTCTGTTTACACAACAAAGAGGCTCTTAATGCAAAGAAGATGTGGTCTATCTCCAGTAGGTGTGCAACCACCTACTGTCTGGTAGGGAATGTCTGGTTACACAACAAATGCAATAGATTGGGCTGAATGTTCACTTAATGACCTAATTGCATAACAGCAGGGATGGGAGAACATATTCCCATCGTTAAGTGGTGCGCATCGATATTTATTTATTTAACAAGTTCTGCCCCACCTTTCCCTACACAATGGGGTGCTTGAGTTCACTTACAACGCCATGAAAACAACAAAATACAGAGTGAAAATCCAACAGCTCAGTAAAATGAGAAAAAAGCAAAAAGTTGCAGCATAAACGGATAAAGCAGCAGCATAAAATATGAATCAGCATCATACAATAAGTGCCCATGAACAGCAGCAGAGATTAGCATAGAGAGGGCATGCGTGCACCCCCTTCCCCCACATTTTATGAGCCTGTCTTCTGAAAGCCAACAGGAAGGCGCCACAGTCATTGTCACATGGTGTCTTCTTTCTTCATAGGTAGACAGTAAATAGTATGACTGAGTGATACAGTAAGATAAGTTTGCAAATTGCTATCTAAAGTGACATAAGCCGAATGTGTGCATCCTTCAGACTCAGTGAAAAGTGAGTAATAGCCCTCCATGGGTCCTGTATCCATGGTTTCAGTTATCTGCAGATCCAAAATATTTTAAACGTCACAGAACCTTCTTCTTCCTTCAAAGTAGATTGCAACACCTCACCTGTTGGCTCCCTTCAGCCTGGATACACTGTGGCAGCTGTAAACACAGAAGCAGCCGGCCAGCCTGTCACTCAGGCAGGATACCTCAGGCTCTTAAAGTCTGACAACTGCAAATACCATACTGCAGTGCTTCCCAAACCCTTTAGCACCAGGACCCACTTTTAAAAAACGTCCCACCTAGCTTTACATAACTAAAAGCTAAAAAGCTTATCAGGTTACCTTACCAGCTCAAGTGTCTTTTTTTTTTATCATCTTCTAACTATTGGGGGGGGGAGTGCCTTCTGGAGCATTTGTCGAGCTCCATGTTCATCAGGACCATTCTGGTGGCCTTGCATTCCCCTTTGCCTACACTTTGATAGGAACCAAGGCACATTTACTTGCTCATAACTAAATGCGAATGTGTTGCTCAGTTTCGCTTTCCATATGGATCAATACATTTGTCAGCTGGGGGGACCTCTTTTTTGAGTGCTTTCTGGGGTCTTTGTTTATCTGATAGGGACTATTCTGGTGGTGTTGCATTCCTCTTGGCCTTCACTTCAAAATGGACTTGTACACGTTTGCCTACTCACAAGTAAGCATGCAGTGCAGCTCGGTTTTTCTTTCCCTAGGGTTCAATGCATTTTCCTTCTCAGCTATCAGCTTGTCAGTTTCACAATCCACCAACAATCAGGTTCTGACCCATAGCTGGGGAAACACTCCTGTACTGTATAGGGTTTGCTACTATCCACGGTTTTGGGCATTCTCAGTAGGTCTTTGAACTGTGTCCCCACAGAAACGATGGGTGGTGGTGGTTCCGTACATGTTGCATTTAACATAACTATTTTGGCACATAACATGAACCAGCCCCAAATAATGCTTTATGCAATGATGTTTAAGGATTAGAGCTGTGGCAACACGTATTGGAACTGCTAATCACAATTTCCTTGATTCAAATCCTGCATCTGCCATGAACTCATTTGATGGCCTTAGACAAGCCTCTCCTTCTTGCCCTCAGCTCTCCAGCTGAAGTATGGGGATAATAATATATAAGGATAACCTCAAAATAATATGCATAATATGTTTTGCACATCCAGCAAGTACTATACAGACATGAAGTACTTGTATTATTATTCTGTTTTGAAGAGCCTCTGTTTTAAAAACAGGTGTCCTTATGCTCTTGATTCACATTCATACTGCTGAGAGCTTTCAGAGATTACTCTTGAACACCCAAGAATCCCAATAGAATAGAATAGAAATTCCCAATAGAATAAAATTCTCTATTTTAATCACTTAGGCAAGGGGGAAAAAAAGGTTGTTCTTTGAATTTTGAGTAGGAACAGGAAACAAAAGGGTCTAGGAAGTGAGATGTATGTACGTATATGTGTGTGTGTGAAGACAGCATTAAAGAATTACTATGATTGAATTTAGAAGTTGAAAAAAAATGAACTAAATTGATCTCCAGCATCAGTTTGAAACTTGAGACAATGAAGCACTCCTAATCTGTGAATGATGTACTTTACTTCTGTGGCAGCCTTTTATCTAAGCATGACACCTTTCAATCCTTCCATCAGATGACCCTTGAACTTCACCTGCAGGCAAGTAGTTTCCTTGGCAACTGACATGCATTTGGAATAAAATCCTATGAAACCTGCACATTAAAGCTGCTAAGCAGAAGCACCCCTGTCACCAGGCTGCTTAATGCTGAAGAGCAAGGAGCATGCAGGGGGGGACGGGGACAAAGGAACTGTTTCCACCTCATAGATAGTGTAAAGTTCAACAACAAGACTGTGATCATTTAGGTTGACCATGCGTTACGACCTCCGGGTTTGCCTTATTCTATATGAACCCTCCCTTGAGTGTGCTGAGATTATCTGGTGAACGTGCGCATTCCAGTGGACTTTTGTCACCAGGGGTACTTTTAAATATGGGCACACAGGAAATCTACTTTATGGGCTGGGATATTGTGCCATGGGCAATGGGTCAGCTTACTGGTTCGTCAAGGAAGGATGAAAGAGATGATAGGGACAAGAATTGAAATACTTTTTCTTAACCATTCATACAGCTAGGTCCTAAATATAAGCTGCTGCGTATGTGCAGGGGGAATAGAAAGAGAAAGAGTAAGTTTTTAAAAGGAAAAGAGACCCATGATAGTACAAGCACAGAGGGTGATATGAAGGGGGGGAGGAGAAGACATTACGCATTCAAAGGCTTTTTATGCAAAAAGCATCATCTCGGACTGCACATATACAGAGCATATGTGTGAGCACTTTGTTGTATACAGATAGGTGCCATGCAGAGGGCTGAGTGATCATGCATTGGTCAGGGGTTTGGCTCCATTATTCTAGATGCTGTATGTGGCTGATGGGATGCTCAACATCACTTCAGTATCAGGTTTCCTGGTTAAAATTGTGGGGAAGGGGATGGAGAAAATGGAAAATTCATCTGAAATTGCAGATGCAGAGGAGAAGGTTTAAGATCTTTTCCACGGTTTCTCGCTCATGCCCTACCTTGCACACTGGAACATGGAACCGGGAATCCTTTCCTTGCAGTTGCATATCTAGTTCTGGTGCACATTCAGATGTGATGCCCTTAATATTTATTGCCTTGTTTCTGTCTCCCCCAATATATTAAATTAATATTGTGCACAGCTCTCCATTTTGTGACAGTCTTCAAACAGGCAAGAGTTAATAGCTGAAATGAAGGCTGACCTTTTAAGTCAAAATCTGGTATATACTGTAAGAAGCCAAGAAAGTGTTTCATATTTTAAAATGGGAAGTCAAGAGCTTTAACGACAGCAAGCCATAAATAAAATAAGAGTCACTGACAGAACCTTATCTTTCTAGAAATGATCCTGTCACTAACAAAAATCAATGGTAAGAATTGTGCGGGGAGAAAAAAAAAAACACATGGTTGAAAGCAGAGGAAATCTAGGGGACAGGGCTTTAAAATGTGCTTAGAGGCTCAACACATGCTCATCATATCCATCACATATGAAAAATAAAAAAGCCGTTCTAAATGAAACATGCATTCTGACTCAAATGCCCACCCTCTCCTCAGCTGCCATCATTATAGTTCACAAGCCAGAGGTGATATATATGCTGGAAAGGATCATTTGTCTGGTGGATGGGATTTGAAAGAACAACTCCTAAGGCGTACAAAAAAGGCTCTTCTCCAGAGTTCCTGGTGGTGGTGGAAGAATGTGGAATTATACATGATCACTGAAATAAAGTCATGCTTTTTCATTTTTATTCCCAATCTATCCAAGGCTGTAGCCAAAGCGGGGGGCCTGTAAGGGCTAAGTTCTCACAAAGACATTATAAACCCTTTCCTTAAATGTTCAGCTGCCATTCTTAAAAAAAAAAAAGTGACTCTAACCCTTTTAACTGAGAGAGAGAGAGAGAGAGAGAGAGAGGAGGAGGAGAAGAGGAGGAGGAGGAGGAGGAGGAGGAGTGTGCAGCCTTCTACTTAATGGCTCATTAACATCCACCCACTTCCGTTGTTCCAGCCATTGGGTGCAAAGGTCCTGGAATGACGGACAAGCCATGAGACACCGAGCATTTATTTTTAATTGCATTAAATGTTTCTTTTCTTAACATTTTGCATTAGTTTAAAGGTAATTATTAAACCACTTTTATTTAAGTTTGTACGGTTTGGTTCATTCCAAACTCACCTGGCTGCAGGTGTAGATCAGACAGTGCTGTGTGCCAATGTAGGCTCTGGAACAAGGTCCCACATTGCTTCCTCCATCCCAGATAACCAGCTGTAGGTGGTTGGTTGGCAGCTCCTCCCCATCAGCAAACAGAAGTGGGGAGGGGGAATCTGCAGTGCTGTACTGGGGGCATTCAGAGGGCTGGTCCTCAACCATTGTCTGACTTGGCCAACCCCTGATACAGTGCCTGAGACCAGGGTCCTCTCTGTGGATATTGTGATGGTGTTTTCAAATCAGCAGCCTGTATGTGATGCTTAATCACAAAAGCCAGTTATATGGGTTGTGCTGCAAAAATGGAAAATTGCAGGTATTACAGCCTACATACAAGGAAGTAGGTTCTATAGAAATCAGCTTTTTCCTGGCATGGAAAGGGAAAGGAGAAACTGGAGCTTTCCCACCCTGTTTACTCAGGAGAGAGTCCTAGATTTCTAAAGCTATTTCTTACCGTCTGTGCATATATCTTTCAGTCTCTTCGTTTTATTGGGCCATAAAAATAACTACTTCCCTCAGTGTTCACTGAGCTTTTAAGATATTAGGTATCAATTTAATTAGCACATTGTAGTACACATCTAAACAATTCAAATGCTTAATTAAAATGGAGAACATAAAGGAGCTCGGTCTTGTCTTGATATACATGTACAACTCCCATTAGCATTAATAGAGCTGATGTTCGTTTACGGAAAGGCAAGCACAAACATAGTCTACTGAGGGATGCTTTTTCGAGGGGGGGGGACATTAAATGAAATTAGCCCTAATTACCAATAAAATGTACGCGAGTGGAAATTGCATCCAAGAAATTAGAGGCAATGTTTGACCAATCTTTTGAGTAACAATGTTGAATAATTACCAGAGAAAATTTAGTGGCTCCAAGGATCACCTTACCGGTTTTAAAAAACAATGATGGCTAGAATTTAAGATAGCTGTCTTATGAATCCACTCTGAAAAGTTGATTTAATTCAGTGGATTTGAAGTAATATTGTTGTAGAGACATTGCAATACCTCTTTAATGGCATACATTTGTGCTGAAACAATGTAATTATGATTTAATGCTGTGGATCGGTTTGGATGAAATTTCTCCTCCCCACCTTGAAGCAGCCCATGCAATTACTTTGCTTTTGCTCCAGAGTGGGTCCCCCCTTTTCCTTTGTGATTAAATTGGGGGTGGCAAAGTGACACTCCCAAATTAGATGTTCAAAAGAGGTGTTTATTTTTCTTCATTTGATGTTCAATTAACACCATTACCGTTAAAACATGTTCTTCAGTTTCACAACTCCATACAGATACTTATTATGCTTAATACATTTAATGAAAACCTTATGTAACCAAGAAGATACAGGAAGAACTGATGTTCATATTAGATATTCGCCACCGAAAATTCAAAAACAGCAAACGCTTTTCTTTGATTATATAGACTACCCTCCCTCCCCCCAAATTAACGCGTTCCATTAGTTCTGTCATTGAGTCTGTCTCCCAAGTTTTAACCAGTCTTTTAACCTGATTTCTCAAAATTATGCCAATATTTTGCAATTAACATTGTAGCAAGTTACAAGATCTCCTGCTATGTCATGGTATGTGACTTCTACAGCAATTCCACACATGAAAGAAAATGTGTGTGCCACTTTTTTTCCCCAAGTTATTGGAAGTGGTATATAAATACTGTTAATCATCATCATCATCATCCCTGGACATTTGCCCCAGATAAGTATGACATCTGCCTCTATTTCATTACATGACTAACATGAACTGATGTTGTTTTACTGAAGTACATTTTACTTATTCTGCAAGAGGTTAAGTAGGAGGCAGGGACTGTGCCAGTAGCTTTACCCCTGACCCCCCAAATAAGACGCCACGCTGAGGTTTTTTGGGTTGAACTAGGGCCACTTTATTAACAACAGCAACAACAACAACAACACACACAGAACAGCAGAAGGGCTAGATGGGGCCAGGGGGCTAGCCTCCCAGTGTGCAGGGGCCTAAATTGGGGGAAACGGACTTGGCCGTCTACCTCCCCCCCTGGGAGTCAAGGGTGAACCAAATGACTTAGGCTGCCACCAGTCGATCGACTGAGTACAGCCTATCTTTGTCACCCCCAAAGGCAGCAGGGGAGCTGGCCAGCTGGCTTGCTGGGCAAACCATGCAAGTGTAGCCAGACCAGTCAAGGGGGTTTGCCAGCCTGCCTCTTCGAGCCAGCTAGGCATCATGTGGGCAGTTCTGGCTCACCCCCCTTGACCTTGCTGCCCTGGATAGACACCAAATTGCCCTACCTACCCCACCCCGCACGCATCACACATATGCCATCACGTATGAATGACAACCTACCAGGAACCACACCTCCAAAGATGGCTGTCTGGGGTGGACAAAAAAACTGACACCTGAGGCCGATCTAGGTATCAGCAAAAAATTCCTACCCGGCCCTGCAGTAGCGACCAAATAGTCTCAGACTGTGCCAAGGGAGAGCGGGTGGGGTTGCTGTGGCTCCCGGACTGAGCTCGAGCGGGTGGGAATTGCCTACGCGAGCTCAGTCCCCTCCCTGCAAAAAGGCGTGGGCCAATGGGAGCCTGCCCCCTCAGCCTGTCTGCACGAAGTGGGCGGGGCAATGACCGCTAGTGCGCACAGCGCTAATGGGCTATAGCTGGATACTGCAGGAGGCAATGGTTGAGAAGCTCTCCCCCCCCCCCGTGTTATTTCCTGCTGTCAGGAGAAATTTAGATCTGTGAACTTCCTAAAAGCAGAAGGGCAAAGTGCAGTTTGCAGGGAAAATATCAGGATCTCTGAATCCTTTCTCTACTTGCCACTTATCTCCTGAATTTGCCTCAACAAGCAAAAAGTTGGTAAAAGTTCCTGTGAAGGGGAAAAGCTTCAGGCATGTATGTCCTGCCTATCACCTCGCCTCCCAACTGCATGTTGCCCACCACTTTCAAGACACCTTTATGAGCTTCAGATCCAGATTTGTCTTTAAGCATCTGGTTTGACCCTTCCTCTCTATTCTTCTTTGTGAACAAGTATCAGATCATAAACATGATATGGCCCAATCCTATCGTCTGATTTACAGCAGTGAGACACTGTCCAGCTGCCATAAATTGGTTGTTGACAACACACGGAGTGTACTGCTGCCAGCCATTTCTGAGCTGTTGCCCCAAAGCGGCAGCTGCATCACTAGCAGTTGCGTACCTGCCATAGACTTCTATGCGGCAAAAGCCCCAGGTGCCAGCCGCTAGGACCCTGCGGAAACCTCTCTGAGGCTCCTGACAGAAGTGGAAACAGTGCTTCTGGTTTTCTGGAAGTGGAGTTTATAGCGTCAAGGAACCTCAGAGAGGCTTCCCTGACATGGGTGGAGGTTGTGTGAGGCTCTGTGAGCCTCTGGTGAGTGGGAGGGGGGGGCAGATTTCTAGGTGGGGGGGTGACAGTAGCCCGCGGGGGGCACCACTGTGGAGCTTTGCCCCAGGCGCGGGGCTGTGGAAGTCCGTGGCTGATCACAAGCCCACTGCTGTAGCCGGTGACCTGCTCTGAAGCACATGAGCCAGTGAGGGGGCAGTTTGTGCACAGGGAGGGAGAGTAATAGGGCATGTTGGAGAGAAACCAGGGTGTGCTTCAGGGGAGTGAGGTGGCAGTCTCTGTTGTCACTCTCTCTGGTTTCTTGTTCTCACTTATTTTTAAACAACACCTCTAAAGAAAGAGTCAAGTATTAGACAAAAGACAAACTTAATAGAACATCCTTTACAGAAACATACCTTAAATAAGAATTAAGTGAATAAGAATTAAGAGTAGAACTGGAATGGACAAAGCAAAGAGACTTCATAAGAGATTGTGAAGGTTTCTTGTTCGAAATCTCACTGGTTTTGGTTGGCTGGTATAGGCAGTTCAATGTTTCTGTCCTCTTACTAGACACCTTCTTTCAGAGTTGGTCTCCATTGTTAGTGAGTGGGTGACAGTTTTCTAGTAACAGGACTCTCTTTAAGAAATCGTGATTGAGAGCCTTATCTTTCAGGCTGAGCTTGAAAAACCAGTCCAACAGCGCCACCCCACAATCACTGCACTCTCCCAAGACCATGCATCCTTCACCTATCTCCTTCCTTTGGTTGGCCTTTTAAATCAAGCAGGAAGCACAGAACACTCCTTTTAGCTCCTTTTAGCTACCCAGTCCTATTGTTTTCCTCACCATAGCGTGCAACCATGCCAAAACAGGCTGCACTGCACTTTTTTGGGGGGGGGGCGACGACAATTGGGAGACTTGGGAGAGTCAAGGGAAAATATTTTCACACCCTTTAAGCCTCCCAAATGTTAATGGGTCTCCTCTGACCTACACAAGCTGTTTCTGTGGAGCAAATCTGAGGAGAGAAAGGAGGCGTGTTGGGAATTGGGGAAAGGGATAGCATCTGGGGTAAACTGCCCGCACTGGGTGTCACCTCCTCCCACATCAGTCATGCCTTCCACTCTCTCCCACACCACTCTGTTCTTCACTCCCTTGTCCTGTCCCCACGTCAACTCATCATCACAGATGGGTGTTCTTCTATCTGCCATTGCATGCTAGGCTTCCATGGCCTCTCCAGGGGTAGTCTGGAAGTATGAGGCTATGTACGCCTTCTGGATCACCATTTATGACAGCTGGAAAGCATGTTCTGCCACTGGAATACTAGTTCCGGTGATGGACTGCAAAGACAGGACTGGGCCATAAAAGAACCTCTAGGATGAATGGACGAGGTAAGGGGACAAGGGTCTGGATTGCAAACTTTGGAGTGGCTCTGTCAGTGGTGGACTGGAAGGAGGCAGCAAGCAGAGTGGGGTGCAGGGCACCTCTGTTGGCCGCTCTGCCAAACTGTTGCTCAATATAAGGATCATCGCATTTATCATGGACTATACTTTCTTGGAACAAGATGAACCAGGGAAATGGCTTCAAGCTGAAAGGGAAGCCAAAGACCATCACAGTGAACATATGGCTGTGGTTTTGAGCTGAGTTGCTTCTCATGTTCTAATAACGGAAAGGTGAAAAGCCAAGGCACAAGGATGCCATACTTGGTTTGTTACACTGAGTCATTTTTAACCAGGCACTGTGGAGCTGGCTGTCAGAACGTGTTCCTTTTTAGTGTCCCTTAGGTGCCCCTTCTGTGACTCACTACCCTTGAGTACTGAAAAGAAGGTACCATAAACACATTCATAATCACTGCATTGCAATAATCAAGCAATGCAATTATCACTGGTTGTGATGTGGAAACCCCCTTGGGAAGAGATTGGCTTCTGCGTTACCTGTAACAGAGATGCATAATAGAAGACACTTGTAGAACTAGTCATTGTGAAGCAAGGATGTGAGATGCTTATGTGTGGGAGGAGAAGGGAAGCTATTAAGAAGAATGGTTTTCATGTACATCCTTGACACGTGTCCAAGTAGCACACTACAAAACCAGTTTGTGTTGGTGCTAATCTCCTGTTTCTCACTGAAGTGGCAGCCCTTTGTCTGGATCGTGCCACTTCAGCTTGCAGTGATAATCGGAGCATTGAATGTACAAAAAATCCACATAGAAAACTACATGTCAGAGAAGGCCCTTCAGTTCTGAAAGAGGTCACGCTAGTTTATATTTAGCAATTTTTTTTGGTATAGAAGGACATTCAGCCATGTGACCTGATTGCCTGAACTGATGCAGCCCATGTTGATAACCTCATTGCGAACCAGAGTACTAACAATATAGTCTGTAGACAGGTTTCCTTGATGTCAGCTACTGTATGGAGGAAATATGTGTCATTCTTTTATCTAGTAATTTCCATAGTTATAGCTGCATTGAACAGTTGTTGAGCTGTGTGATAACCATGTCACATGCTGAGCGGCCTCCAAAATACTGCGGTAATAAGGGAATTTGTGGGAAGCTCTTGCCTCCATATCCTCCCTTCCGTACCCTGCACAGACCCTCAAAAGTACTCCTGAGGATTAGGGGACCTGCATACACAATATAGGGGAAGCAGGAATCACCCAAATCCAGGCAGAGATATCACTAATTCCTTAGATGCAGCTTTGGGGGAGGAGTTTGAGGAGGCTGCAATGAAGAGGAGAGTTTGATGTGAGCTTCCTTGAGTTTATGGTACATGGGATGCAACTCATTGTATGTTACATGTGAGGGTGTAATACACACACACAACCACAGAGCATGATCTAGTCTCTCATATGCTGAATTATGTGTGAGCATAACTGCATGTACAGCAGGGAGGTGTGGTCAGGAGAGACAGCCTCTCCTGTCCTGTCATACTCCAGTGAAAATAGTCTCAACCGTTACTGTGACTGCACACTTACTGCACCCAGTTTCCGAGGGGTTATGAAGTCACAGGGGAAGCTGAGCTCTTGCTGCTGTAGCTGTAGTCTCTCCCTGTATATTAACAGACATGTTTCTGTGCTGTGTTACCTTTTTATGCTGCTTAAAATTTACCTGAAATATTTTATCAATTTTCTTTGTCTCTGAGTGGGCCTTCTGGTCATCTGTGTAGTTGATGTAAGTTCAAGGAGAGAAAGTGGGCAGGCAGGCCTGGGGAAAAAGGGGATAGGATCCTGGCTTAAGCCACTGCTGCTGGGATCCTTTCCCTCCCCACCCTGAGCCTCTGTCTCCCTGCTTGTGACATGCCCACACTGCCGACTTGCCCGGATTGGCACAGCCCATGCTCTGCAACAGAGGGTACTTGGAGCTATCAATGCTTTGTGTTGGCGGCTCTGAACGGTCCAGCAGTGGTGCGATGTTCATGCCATCACCTAGCCTTGAAGTTCCACTGTCATGCTAGGCCCACTGGATTGGGCCATAAGCTACTAAACACTTTTATTAGAGTTCCTAAGAAGAGAGTAGCTTTTGGTGGCTTACTAAGAAGTTTAATATGCTTAGTTAATAATCCTAGTATATCCCAAAGTGTCTTTTTCTTCAAAAAATTTTAATTATTACTCTTCATTTTAGTTAACTATCATTCCTGTATTAAGGGATAAGCCATTTTGTTATAAGTAGTCAAATGATTTCTAAGGAATAACCGCAAATGCTCTTAATCTTTGACAGTTGTACCTTCACATGTGTTAGCCACTCAAGGTTTGCCTCAAGCGAAACTTTGCAGCTCTGGCACAAGTGGAACTTCTGAGGAATTTTGCAGTAAACAAAAGGAGTGCCTGTAGGACTAGCACCTGTTCTCAGAGGTATTTTGCTTCCTTCATCACTAGTCTTACCAGCTGTCTATATGTGCCTCCTCGGGTCAAGGGGATGGGATGTTTTTTTCTCAACAGCATTCCATTCCTTTGTTATTGTCCTTGTTTCCTATGCCCTATTCCTGTAACCAGAAAATGTCTACAAACTTCTAAAAGTAATTCCAGAATTGATGCATGCAGCTTTACTGCATCTTTATTTATTTTTTAAAGAGCACATTCCTCATGTACTCTTTGTGTGTGCCTGGAGTCTTGTGGGTCCTCTGGGGGTACTTTCCGGTTCATGGTGCTATGGTTAAGAGCAGGCAAAGCAGATGTCTCAGTTATCTGGTGTTTGTAATTGGCCTTAGATTCTTAGAGCAACATGCTTTGAGCAGCAAACACACCTTGCAACCTCTTTGACTTCACCCTCCAATGATATACCAAGGGGTAGGGTTAAAGAAATTACATCCAGCAGGTCTCTGGGGTGCTTGGCAGAATTCCTAATGCATCTGTTTCGCTCCAGAAACAGAACTGGGCAAATCTGAAATGCCAAACTGTGTAGACAAATTTGGATAAAGGGAATTTGTGAAGCCTTCTGAGGCTGCCCAAGTCCTCATTGGGTTCGTGGAAGCAGTGGAACTGGTCAGTGGTGTGCACTGTAGAATGAAGTTGGTTCTTTCTTGCATTTTGATCAAGTGTGGCTCTTCCATGAATCGAAATCAGTTTTGCTTCTTTAGAACTGGGAGGTGGTTTCACATTCATTAAGCAGATTCAAGCTTCAAAGAAAGATTTTTGTCGGTGGGAATTACTTTTTTAATCTAAAAACCACCAGAAGCAGAGCATCCCTCCTTGCTTCCCCCTTTCTAATACTTGTCAAATTACATGGATGAAAAATGTTCCGCCTATGAATTGGTTTGAATACAGAAAGCATTAACTGCAAAGTATTGTTAGGATAAAGTTGCCTAATAAGCCATACATTGACAGCCATCATGTTTCACAGTGAAGTTGCTTGCTTGAGCGAAGAAGGTGGGACAAACAGTCCATCATTTCACAAGTACTATGGACCATGTACCAAAATTGGCATGTGGCTTGCAGGGCTGGCCTTAGGAGTCTCAGGGCTGGCCCAATGCAAAACATTTGTGTGGGTCTCACTACCTCCACAGAGCCCCCTTGCTAACCAGGATGAGCAGCAGTCACGAGGCACCCAACAGTGATGTCACCGCCAACTGCTTCTATGGGGTATTTCAAGCCAGTGAGACCCAAGGGTGGGTGGAACGGGGATCAGTCCAGTGGCAAAGTTCTGCTCACCATGCTCTACTCTGATGACTCAACATGGAAGATTCCATTCTGGAGCATCAGCTAGAGAGGGAGGTGCCGACTGCAAGAGCGCCGCTCGCAGTCCCAGTGTGCTCCTCCTCCAGGCATGGGGCCCAGTTTGGTCAAATTGGTCACATTGTCCTAAGGCCCGCCCTGGAGACTTGCATAAGGAAACAGGTACCTTGGTGCATTCAGATGATCTCAGAAATAAATAGCATTTCCCCTTCCTGAGCCCAGTTTCTTCTCCCCAGTGATGAGTGAAAAGGTATCAACATTCTAATTCAATCTACACACACACACCCCATGTTCTTTTCAGTGGCAGGGTGGACGCCAACATAATCAGGCAGATACCTTCAACCTAATTTCTGCCCCACCAATTCTTTCAGAAGTCAGAGAAATTTCCAAGATAAGCATGCAAGTACTAGCCACTCTATCCATTTCTCCATCTGTTCAGCTGAAAGGGGGACTTTCAGTCCGCTTGTTCCCTTCTTCACACCTTGCCATCTTCCATGATGCACATGGTGTTAGATAAAATGTGACCAAAGGGAAATTTGTGTAGACTTCATTAGGACACAGTTGTTGTTTTTTTTTTTGTATAATTCACCTAAGTGCAGGTGAACGCGAATTCAAATGCTTGCAGAATGAATGGGTTCATGCAATCTTGTGTACTGCCTCTGGTTTAGTTCAAGTGTCTTCTGTGGGTTCTAGTTTTCTGATGAAAAGGGAAAGTATGGAGGAAGGTGCTACTATGTGATAGGCCCAACAGGGTTAGCAACCTGCCAGTGTACAGAGATTTCCACAACAGTACATTTCTTGAGACTATCCTTGGGAAATCCATGTTGTTGAAAAGTATACTGTGTTGCCCCAGAATGTGTTGGCCTATAGAGGCACATTTCTATATTAAAATTATTTTCTAATCTTTTTTTCACCTTTTGGATAGTTCACTTCCATTATTTCTTTTCACCCTTCTCACCAACTCTTGTTGACCTGATGGGTTGATTTCATGTCCAACATTCTTGGATCTTGCTTCTAATACAAGCCTTGGGAGAAAGCAGCAGTGAACCCTGCATTGGATTAGACCAAACTCAGAGGATGCTTTCTATTTTCAAACCCGGCCTAAGACACTGGTATGGCAAACTCTTCCTCTCTGCCTGAGGTTGCTGCTGAAATTGGGTGCCCATGTCTTGTTCAGCTGAGTGTCCCTCTGCTGTGCATGTAGTGTTTATTTCTATTTACTGTTTGTTTCAATAGCAGCATTACTGGGAGCCTGTTTTTTTTCAAACGCCTCTAAAATGAGGACCCTGTATGTTTGGTAGGCCTAATCTCTTGTTGGGCCCTAGAAAATCTGCAAAATTCCTGCCATTTGGCTTAAAACAGCGATATTGGAAGGATATCGCCTCATCTCCTTTGGTTCTCTGAACTAGTGCAATGAATGTTCCAAAGAATGTTCTAGTTCTGAATGTGGAAGGTGTAAGCACAACATTTTTTTTTAGACCAGTGTTTCTCAAATTGTGCTCATAGGAGCCCTGGGGCTCCCTAAGACCCCTTCAGGGACTGTATGAGCACACCATAAGTGCTGCCCATCTTCCCCCTGCCCAGTTTGATCATCTGTCCTTCCTGCCTCCCCTGTTTGCGGTTCTCCTCCTGTTTCATCCCTGCTGTAATTCTGTGTTGGGCTCCACACTGCAACTCTCGGTGCACATGCTCTGGTACTCTGGGTCTCCCTGAGACTCCACGCGTGTGCTGGTGGAGCTCCCCCAAGTCTCCTTTTACAAATGTAAAGGGGTCCAGAGAGCAAAAATTTCGAGAATTGCTGAGGTTGCAGCCTTGAGTGCCACCTTTCACAGTAAGGAAAAGCTGTGGGATATAAAACTTTTAATACATAACAAGAAATACGTTTTATTTTATTATTATACTCTGGTTTCTCTTCAGATCATATAAATCTTTCACCTTTTATTGATTTATTATTTAAAATGTTTAGACACAGCTTTTCAACAAAAACAAAGGTTTATGTTGCAAAATTAATGAATTTAAGAACTTTTTAAAGTTCTGTATGATCAGGACGAAGTGTTTTTGTCCTTTTTGCATAAAGCACCTGCATACGTATTTCTAAAACCTTAAGTAAGAAATGTCAGCAAGTCACATTCCCTGTCGAGCTTTTACTGACTTGATTCTGCTCAAGTCACTTACTGCTTTCTTTCTTTTCTTTGCCCTCTTCCCTGTGCTCTGCTGCCCATTTTAACCACCCATCCAGGATTTCAGTATCCTGTGGCACTAAAAAGGCTGCTGTAAGTCAGCAAGCTCCATACCACTGATTCTGATTCATTAATTATGATTGATTACAGGTCCTGAGGAAACAAAAATGAAAGGGGTTCTTAGTGAGTGATTTATGTGCTCCTTACAATGCTACTCTGTGTGCTGGAAGTAACAGTCATAGTACAGATAATATTGTTACTGTAATAAGTTAATGATTATTCAAAATAAAGGTAGATATACATTCAGCTTTTTCTGCTCCAAAAGTTGCCAAGTTGTGTTAGAGACAGAAAGGTGGGTACAGCAAGAACCCCACTATCTGCAGTTATGAACTGTATGAGCATTTCACTAATGGCACAGTTCTAACCTCCTTGTGTACTGGTGGAGTGGCATGCCGGAGCAGGTAAACTCTGCACTGAGCAACACAAGGGCAGAATAGTGTAGGGAAGGGAGGGGAAGCAGTGGAATGGGGCCAGGGGGAGGGTGGCAACAGGGTCAAGGTTGAAGTGGGTGAAGCAGGCCTGGGAGGGGGCAGAATTGGTGGTGCCAGTGTCATATTCTATATCCCTCTCCAGTCCTGATCTGTTTGTGCGGATCAACGTGAACTTGCTCTTGCAATATCGCTGGTGTAATCTCATCTGATCTTGGAAGCTAAGCAGGGTCAGGCCTGGTTAGTATTTGGATGGGAGACCGCCTGGGAATACCGGGTGCTGTAGGCTTATACCATAGTCTTTCGAGACTGAAGGTTGCCAACCAACCAACCAACCAAACAACCGGGTCTGAGTAGAACAGTTGTGCAGGCTGTGGTTTACCCTGGGGAAAGGGTACAAATGTCCCCTTACCTTGAGAAGGCTTTCACCCTCCTAAATTTCCCGATGGGATACAGCATAGACCATGCCTGTGCCACTGTATCAGCATGGGGGACATTTAGGTAGGATTGGGCTGCCCCTTATGCAAATATATACATTTTGTACTGTGCTTCTTCTAATATGCTGGCAATAAATGGAAATAGTTGTACAGGCTTGACCCAAGCTGAAGTGGCACCTGGAACACTGCCCAGAATTTCCACCCCCAATTAAAAATTGTGTATTTTGACCTCTTCTGCCAACATCTTCTCTTTGCCTGCTTGGCTGCCTCTTCTGAGAAGGCTTGATGTAGCGTACCAGGAGCCAGACAAGGAAGTCTTCTTTTGCATCCAGCCTGCTTGCACCTCCTCATTTAAACAAAGCAGTTGCAAGATTCAGTGATGCCAGTGTATGACTGGAAGAGAATCACATGTTTAGCCACCCATGTGTTCTCCGCCAGCCTTACCCTAAGGCAGTGGCATTTGAGGAAGTGGTGGGTTGCCACTATTCCAGCTCTCTCTCTCTCTCTCTCTCTCTCTCTCTCTCTCTCTCTCTCTGCCAGCAAGAAGGAAATTGGAGCCAAGGTGAAGCAGCTCGGTGGGCATTTGGCTGGCAGGTGTTATTATGTGGGGTAGCCTTGGCAATTTGCCACCTCCTCCAGTGTCCTTTTGAAGCAGATGCTTCATCCAGTCTGTCCTAGGTGATCTGCCCCTTTAGCTAACTTATGCCAGACTGTACTATAAAATGATACAATAAAAGCATGTGATAGAATAGTATTTAATACTAAAATAAAACATGTTAAGCATTGAGCAAAGGCATAATGGCAAGGAGACTGTGTGAGGACTTGCAAGATGGCCTTAGACAGACAATTCTCTCTCCAATATGAGGATAAGAATCCTCACCTTAGAATGTTGTTCTAAGGATTACAACGAGATAATACATATGAAGTGCTCTGAACACTCAGAAGTGCTATAGAAATGCTAAGTGTGATTGTTAATTGTTCTAGCATTTATTTGCCAGACTCATAAGAATCTTTATGTGGTGGAGGCCTATAAAGTTCTGTATAGTTTTCAATAACAGCCCAATCCTAAGCTTTACGGTATGTTTGCGACACTCAGAGCCGGCGCAGAGAGGGCTGCACCAGCTCAAAGGATAGATAGGATTGTGAAGTAACTTCTGGTTCTGTCATCTGAGCTTCTGTGATCCAGTAACTTGCAGTGCTCAGGATTGAAGCAGTGACCTTCTGCATGCGCTGGGTACACCGCTGAACTATGGCCCTCCCTCCTTATTACCTAGTAATTTATGCAGCCCAATCCTATACATGTTTGTATCCCCCTAACTTCCTAACTGCTCCCAAGGAAGTGTGCATAGAATTGCAGGTAACTTAAGAACATAAGAACAGCCCCACTGGATCAGGCCATAGGCCCATCTAGTCCAACTTCCTGTATCTCACAGCGGCCCACCAAATGCCCCAGGGAGCACACCAGATGACAAGAGACCTCATCTTGGTGCCCTCCCTTGCATCTGGCATTCTGACATAACCCATTTCTAAAATCAGGAGGTTGCGCATACACATCATGGCTTGTACCCCATAATGGATTTTTCCTCCAGAAACTTGTCCAATCCCCTTTTAAAGACATCCTGGCCAGACGCCATCACCACATCCTGTGGCAAGGAGTTCCACAGACCCATCACACGCTGAGTAAAGAAATATTTTCTTTTGTCTGTTCTATCTCTATCCACTCTGTCCATCCCCTGCATAATTTTGTATGTCCCAATCATGTCCCCCCTGAGGCGCCTCTTTTCTAGGCTGAAGAGGCCCAAACGCCGTAGCCTTTCCTCATAAGGAAGGTGCCCCAGCCCAATAATCATCTTAGTCGCTCTCTTTTGCACCTTTTCCATTTCCACTATGTCTTTTCTGAGATGCGGCTACCAGAACTAAACACAATACTCCAGGTATGGCCTTACCATCGATTTGTGCAACGGCATTATAATATTAGCCGTTTTGTTCTCAATACCTTTTCTAATGATCCCAAGCATGGAATTGGCCTTTTTTTTACTGCTGCCACACATTGAGTCGACACTTTCATCGACCTGTCCACCACCACCCCAAGATCTCTCTCCTGATCTGTCACAGACAGCTCAGAACCCATCAGCCTATATGTGAAGGTTTGATTTTTTGCCCCAATGTGCATGACTTTACGCTTACTGACATTGAAGCGCATCTGCCATTTTGCTGCCCATTCTGCCAGTTTGGAGAGATCCTTCTGGAGCTCCTCACAATCACTTCTGGTCTTCACCACTCAGAAAAGTTTGGTGTCGTCTGCAAACTTAGCCACCTCACTGCTCAACCCTGTCTTATTTGGTAGGTAGGGTCATTTGACAGTAAAATGATCCCTAAAAACAGTATTTTGAAATTGTAGTCCTTTGGGAATTTATGCCCAACGCTGATTTAATGCAAGCCTTGTGGAAATAAATGAATACATAAATACAAATGCTAAAATATTTTATTGAGTTTTCACTGCCAGATCCAACAGCGAGATGAAAATAATGCTGATGGGTTTCAGGTCGGTGATTCTGTTGTCTAATTCCTCGGCAGCAGTTAAATAAAGCCTTTCTAAGTGTGAGGTGATAAAACACTTGATACTGGTAAGGGAATATGTTACAGGATATGAAAATTTTTTCTGTAATGCTATCTGATGCACTTCTGAAGGGAGATTGAGAGAGAGAGAAATCATTTGCTTAACCTCTTGCTTATATGAATCAGCATGAATATCCTGGCTTACCAGTGGACTGTCATGAACCTCTGAGGTTGTAGCTTCCCATTCAATGCTATTTGATCCTTTTTTAATGAATAAATTACATCTAATTTAGCTTTTGGATCAATCTGATTTCCTTGAATATGTTGCACAAATACAGACATACCTTAATAGATATTTTGCTCTCTCCTAAATTGTACGTTCTACCAATAAAGCATTCTAAGCAATACTGCATTTTAATGGCCATGTTTGGACTGTTTTCTTACTTTTTTCTTTCAGTGATCAAACTGGCAATGAGGCTGAACAACTGGGAGATTTGATTATAGATTAGGAAGTCGATATTTAAATTTTTTTTAAGGGAGAGAGATATATTGATTGTGTTCCTGATTTGGAGAGTATCAGCTAGAGATTTTTATGGCATTGCCCTATAATTGATGCTTCGAATGAAAATAAATGACTGACACTGCTGCTGGAGAGAGGGGGAAATGGTTTATATCTCAAAGTACCTTTGGGTGAAAAGTATCGTTCCATACTACTCCCTGGTTTCCTGCTTTAAATAGGAATACTAAGCTATTGTCCAGACTAGGTAATAGTGGATACATGTTTTTCAAGTTGGTTTGTTTTTCACATTAACATTATTGCTTGTTGATCTAGATAGGTCTGTATGAAACATTATAGTTAGGAAGTACAGGTGTGCATTGCTTAAAGACAAGAATGCATTATCCAATCCCTGTTGCTATGTAATTAGGCTATTAAGTGAACATTTAGCCCAATCTAGTGCCTTTGTTATGTAAACATACACTCCCTGCTAGAAATTACACAGGCTATTGGAGATAGACCGCCCCTTCTTTGCATTAAGAACCTCTTTTATTGTGTAAACAGACACTCTGCTGCAGGCTATGAGAGACCTGACTGCCTTATTAAAAGCCTCTTTGTTGTGCTTTGATCACCATCATATATGTGGTCCATCATTAAGCAGAAGGTTGTTAAGTGACGTGTGCCTGTTTTAGTATTCCATTCTGCTTGTAGCAGTGCATTATTATCAGTAATATATTTGTGTGAGGGACAGAGCTAGAATGATGTAATGGTTTGCAAGTTGGACTTAAACCTGGAAGATCCAGGTTCAAATCCCCTCTCAGTCATGAAGCCTCCTGGGTGACATTAGGCCAGTCTCTATCTCTCCTCTTCACCTACCTCACAGGGTTGTTGTGAGGTCAAAAGAAGTGGAGGAACTATGTACACCACCCTGAGCTCCTTGGAGGAAGGGTGGTAGAAAAATGTGAGAAATAAATGTCCAGACACAGGGGCTGGGCTATGTCATGCCTCACTAAAGTCAGAGAACTTGAGGTACCAATGGACATTCCTTTCAAACAGTTCTACCAAAATAAAGGTTTTTGTTACAGTCTTTCTGCTCTGGTTGCTCCTGAGGTCATATCAGCTGTTTACAGTGAGGCCTGTAACAATTATCATATTGGCTCCGTACAGTAGTAAGAGGAGTTAAGAGCCAAGGCTTCTGCTGTTCCACTCCCAGTATCGTTGACACAGGCACTTTGTTCTTGGGATTTATTCTCATTACTTATCATTTCTTTGGTGAAAAACACAAGTCTGTAAAAGTAATTGTGAGCATGGGGGAGAGAAGGCAATTTATCAGGTAGATTAGCAAACTTGGCTCCTGTGCAGTGTGCGGCAGAAGCAGGCCAAGAAAGCTGTAGGACAAAAGCAGCTTCCCTGGTTTCTCAGATCAGTGAGCAAGCCTGAATCAGAAGCCTTCCCAGGGATCTGAGAAACCCACCTGACTTACTGTTGCATCTTGATACGTGGAAGGTTTTTTTCCTTGGGCCATTTCCGTGGCCGAGCCTTGAATATTATTTGTTTTAGTGCAGAGTACAGATTGCTCTACATGTGCCCAGAAAAGTGACTCTATATATACAGTGCCTGAATAGTAAGGGCATGTTACCTTTATTTCAGAAGCCTGATTACTGGATGTGTTCTACTTTGCTTGAAGTGAATCAGAACACAGTGACACTTCGGTAAATCATGCTGGGAGTCAGGTCCATTCTTTTCAGCCTTGGTTCTCCTACTGTTATTCTCTGTGACAGTCTTTTTCCATCAGTGACCTGTAGCCCCTTGACAATGGGCTAAAAAACCAGATGTACCAAACCAGAAAGAACTCAGAACTTTCTTGTGTGCTCTTTTTGTTCCTCTACTGTTTCAACATCCCTCCCTCTCCAACAAGCTATTATGTATAGCTGAAATTTAATATCTGATAGGAGATAAAGCTTCCATAATCTTTTGACATGGAGAGAGATTAGGAACAAAGGAGAGATTAATTTGAGATTTGTTTATATCATTCCTGTAAAACCTTTTCTGGGAAATTCTAAGGTTGGGTTGTAATCTATGATTAAATTGAATAGCTCTTCATCAGGGCTCCTAATTATTTCCCCCCCCCCCATTTAAAAATGTGTGCAGTCGAAAACATAGTTGATATTGAATCAACTTTTTCTATATTCTTCTAGTTATGAATATTGCATCCGTTTATATGGATATATTTATTTTCTCTTCTGCAAGGGAAACTGATCTGTCCTGATGCCTGCTTATAGCTTTTAATCTGAAGTTTTCTGTCTTTATTTTCATGAAGATTGACATGGGAGAAGGAGTTAAATATATTTACCTTAAAAGTGTTCTAATGATGTTAGAAATTTGTAGATTTACTGATTATAAATGGTGGTTTAATTACAGTTGGGTTTTTTTTCTTCCATTCCTCTTCTCACAATACTGAGGCTGTTTTTGGTGACCCTAGATGTTTGCCAGTCTCCAGAGTGTTCTGGGATGACTTTTGAGGAACTGTAATTAGGGCCACCAGATTTTTCTCAGCAACCCAAATGTAGTTGATGTCACCATCTTTCTTTCTTTAAGACCATTTGGGAGAAATGACAAGCTCAGGAGAATCCACAGTCAGTGGTCAGCAGGTGTAAATCAATGACTACTGTTCTTAATGAGTTCATGTGGTTTTCCAGACCACTGGTTACCTCCCTTTTGTATGACGTCGGAGTAGTTTCAGCTCCAGAACTTCAGCAAAGTTTTCTTTGTGGAAGTACTACAAACATGGATGGGGGAACAGCAAAGAAAAATTAAACAAAAAATAACTTGTTTAAGAAAACCGTATGCCATTTGTGTTTGCCAGATATGTGCACATGCTTATTGTATTTCCATAAAAATTGTGCTTGTGATGGAAACAATTGGGATAACAGCTGTTTTCTGTAGCGATTGTAATGTTCAGTTCTGCATGTGATTTAGAAGCATAAGAAAATAGCAGAAAGCAATATTATTCTGCCTTAAGTTGTCACTTGGCACAGAGGTTAAATTTTGTGGATGACGCTACCATACACTGAGTTATAGTTCCAGTTTCCTTTGAGTAGGTCAGTTTGTCAATGTGTCTTCCTGTCTAATCATATTTCTATGCCACCTGACAGGAGGACTCACAACAGGCTTCAAAGTGAAGGAAAACAAAACTCTTCATTCATGATCATGATATATCAGTCCAGGTGGCATACGCTACAATCCTGTACACAGTTACCTGAGATTAAGGGTCCAGTCCAAAGAAGCCCAGCTCCTACGGTGTCATAAGGCACTTTACTGGTGGCGCTGGGTTGCAGTGCCAAGAAGACTCAGGCTTACAAGGAACCTGACCCAAAGTAGTCCTGGAAATACTTTCCTCCTCTCATTCCCCTGAATATATGAAGCCACGTTATACTGATCCATCTCGCTCAGGATTGCCCACACTGACTAATGCGTCTCTCCAGGGTTACAGACAGATGTCTTTCCCAACCCTACCTAGAGATGTAAGTGACTGTGCCTGAGGCCTTCTGCATGAAAAGCCTGTGCTCTACCATTGATCTATGGCTCCTCCCCTCTTTTTCTTCTTTCCATTGCTGTGGAAGCTAATCAGGTGGCAGTGGAGAAGTATTAGGAAAAAGGGAAATCTCAGTCCCTCTTGTTCTTGATATCTTAATGTCCTGGGAAAATGGTATTCCTTATTCAGTTCCCTATAGGAGTTCCCTATACATAATTACCTAGCAGTCCTTCACACTCCAGGGATTAGGGAGGAAGAGGAGACGAATGGGACTGAGACATCCCTCCCTCTCTTCCCTTATGGCTGCAGTTTTCAAACTCACAGGGAGTTTGAAGAACGCGCGGTCAGTCCTTGCAGTGTTGGGGAGGGAGGCAGCGGGGGCGGGAGGAAGTCAGCAACGCGATCCCCAGGATTGTGTCGCTAAGGGGGGCTGCAGGGACTGGGATACACTCACCAGTCCCTGCAGCAGCCTATTGGGGGTGTGGGTAGCCCTGCGTGAGCATCTGCAGGTTTCCCCAGCCTTCCAAAAGTGAAAGCAGGGCAATCGTGCTGCACTTCCAGTTTTGCGGTGGTGGAGCGTAATCACTCCACTTTCACATTTAGAAGGCTGGGGAGCCCTGCAGACGCTGACACAGGGCTCCCTGCACCCCAGGAAGGCTACTATAGGGACTGGTGAGTGCAACCCAGTCCTTGCAGCTTCCCTGGGCGATGCAATCCTGGAGATTGCATCACTGCCTTCCCCCTACCCCCGTCCCTTAAGGGGGCAGTGGCCAGGGCTCTCAGGCTGGGATGTCACGACGCCCCAGTTGAATAGCTCTGCCTTATGGCTTAGCCCTACGTACATTTTAGTTCTATTTATGCTAACTAGACAATCACAAGGTAATATAAGTGAAGTTTGTAAGACATTATAAATATATAATTCTCTAGCATTTGTTGATTCTATAGTTCACAACTCTCTTCACTGCAGAGTTATGTGTACTTGAGTTCACTGAAATCAGGATGCCATCCTATGCATGCTTACCTCGGAATAAACCAACTCAGTAGTACTTCTAAGTAAACATGAATGAAATTGGACTGACAGATAACTTTAAAATGTTTCAGAGACTGCCCATGATTTTTAGTGGTTGCTCTGGTTCTATTCGGAAAAGATTCATTATAGCAAGCTGGTCGGAACTGTGCTTTCTTGTTCAAATAGTATATATTTGTTGGGACTGGAATGAATCTGCTTTTGACCTTCATAAATGAACTTGGCTTCCTTAATAAGTTTTCAAATTCATATCCTTCTTTATTTTATTATTGTATTTTATGTATTTTATGGTTTTTAAGTGCTGTCCGCTGCTTTAGGTGCCCTTCGGGGAGAAAGGCAGATTACAAGACCAATAAATAATAATAATAATAATAATAAAATAATATCACTGCGATCTTCCACAATTAAATACAAGTGTTATTTTCTTCGCTTGTTTAACGAAGCTGAGAGATGCTTGATCAAGCCATCTTGATCAAGTTCAGTTAATCCATGTAGGCTCCCTGTTCATTGTAACTGAAACAAATACAAGTCACGCTGATACAATTAAATGCATTTTAACTGTAATCATTAAGAACATTATTATTTAAACTTTGTTCAAAAAATGCTAATGCATTTTCTTTCTTTAGGGCTTCATGTAAGCCTAGTGCTCTCATCTGATCTTGGAAGCTAAGCAGGGTCAGGCCTGGTTAGTACTTGGATGGGAGACCGCCTGGGAATACTGGGTGCTGTAGGCTTATACCATAGTCTTTTGAGACTGAAGGTTGCCAACCAGTGCCCATTGATGTGATAAACCTGTATCAGGATTGTACACCTTCCTCAGATTGCTGCGGACAGCTCATATAATCAAATGTTCCTCCATACAGAAACTGTCCTCCACATAGAAAACTAGACATTAGAGAGAAAGGCTTTAGCCTAGTTTCTTCCTTTATATCCTATGTGCAAGTAGAACTGTTTTGTAAATAAGAGCATTTGGTTATGTGACTCTCTACCCCACAACTACTATTTTCAGTGCCACAGCCACATACAGGTTTACATCCTCAGTGAGAACTAAGTCATAGTTGCCAGCAATCACTGAGTGCCTGGGCTAGAACTAAATGAGCATGTATTTTTACAGTTTTCTGGTTTTCATGAAAATTCAGTGGTTAGCATCAGTAAGCACTGGGAACAAGCTTGTCGTCCCCCCCCCCCCAGTTTAATTTCCCTGGATCCTTGATCCCCTGACTCCCAAAACCTCCATGGTCTGTATCAGCAGTTCACAAAGGTTTCCACGCCACAACCCATCTCATCTGGGTGCTCCTGGGGGTTGTGAGCTCAACTGCAGTTGGTCACAGGCTGGAACTTCCCACCTGCCTGCGACCATTTGACTCCAAATATGAACCATTCGAGGAAGGGGCTTTTGGCCCTGCAACGCTGCTGGCCACAAAACCTTACTGGGAGGCCCCAGAGGCCTCTTCTGGGTTGTACCAGCAACTCACTCTGTTAGCCTCTATGGGCCTTAGAATGGCCCACAGAAGCATCCAGAAGTGACTTCTGGTTTTTGGAGGCAACTTCCGGTTTGCCTTCCACAACGGGAAGTTGCTTCTAGACACTTCTGCAGCCCATTCTGAGGCCCACAGAGGTCAATAAAGTGGGTCACTGGCAACCTGGAAGAGGCCTCCCGGGCCTCCCAGTAAGACTTTGTGGCCAGCAGTATCGCTGGGCCAGCACCCCCATTCCCTAATGGTTCCGATTTGGAGCCAAATGGCCATGGGGCAAGTGGGAAATTGCAGCTTGTGACCAACTGCACGTGAGCTCACAACCCACCAGTGAGTTGCAACCCACACTTTAGGAAGCCTTGTCTGTATACTTCCTCCTGCCATAGTATACATCCCCTAAGCCATTCCCAAGCTGTGTGCTGCAGCACCTGAATGTG
The DNA here is from genome assembly GCF_035046505.1 of Tiliqua scincoides. Lineage (NCBI taxonomy): Eukaryota > Metazoa > Chordata > Lepidosauria > Squamata > Scincidae > Tiliqua > Tiliqua scincoides. The sequence goes on from NC_089824.1 coordinate 128,296,579, forward strand.
CCGTGGTGAACTCACAGGGGTGCTGCAGGATGTGTCTGGCAAGAGTAATGTGAGAGTTCACATTATCCAAGATGGTGGCACCTGGAAGAGCTGGGAAGAAGAGGCCATCACGAAAGAGGGGCACTGTGACCATGGTAAGTTTGGGAACTGCTGCCCTAAGCTCTGGTAAAGGTTTCCCCATTTCCTGTTCTCATCCCTTATTTTCTCAACTCCCTGTCTCCCCAATCCATTCTTTCCTCAAGGCTCATAGCATCAGCACCTACACTGTCATATGTCCTTCAGCATGCCTGGTAAGGAGGAACTCTTGTTAATCCTGCCATGATTCCATCTTTATCACGAGTATTAAGAATCATGAAGAGCAGGGTTCAATAAGGGTGCTAAACCAACTGGCAGCTTCATTGAGAACAAAAGATTGCAGAGGAATGCCTGTAGGAACTATCCACAGGCTACACTAATCTGAACTGGAAATTGAAAGAACAATGATACCTAGTATCAGGTACTTCCTGGCTTGGCAAATAAGGAGGGCCTAATGTCTTCTTCCTACTCCTAGTTTCTTATCAAACTAAGGTGCAATCCTAAGGCGCCCTTGGGCTGGTGCAAGTCCTTTGTGCTGGCCCAGAAGGGTTGCAACGTTTGTGCCTCTTCGAGAGTAGACTGGCCCAGTGCAGGGATGTGCACCGGCCCGTAGATGCTGAATTCAGCCTCCACACCAACCTTGATGGGCAGGCTTACGTTAGCTGAGCTCAGCCAACGCAGAGGTCTGGGGAGGGTGGGGAGGAGGTGGGAGGGAGGCGTGGGCAGAGGGTGGTCCTGGGGTCAGGCGGGAGGCAGGACTGGGACCCATCAGATATGTTGGATCCTAGCCCTCATTTCTGAGCAGCGCAGAACGGCTGCAAGCTGCCCCGCTCTCCTCGAACTTATGCCACCTCTGAGGTGGCGCAAGTCTGAGGAGACCCATTTGAGCTGCAGTGGCTTACCCAGGGGTAAAGGGAAAAGTTTTCCCTTACCTCCATTTGAGCCAATTTGGGCCCCAATCTAGCCCTGAATACAGTGAAGTCCCCCTGGCCTGCCCATTCCAGCGCAAGATAGGATTGTGCTGTAATTGTTTTTAAAGCAACCAAGGTTCTGTTTGTTGTGTTAGAGTGAAATTGCACTTCTTCAAATTAAACTAAAAAAAGGGTTAACTTTTTTTCTCCCTTGCCATGTGGATGGGTATTGGTTTTACCAGTCATCTTATGATGAGAGCTCCATTGACTGTGTAGCATGATCCTAAGCTTGGAAAATATGATTAAAATTGCAGCCTTTGGGTACTAATAAAAAACACCATGCCGTGGAAGAAAAACAGTTCCTTGAATACATAATCTTAGTCACCAGCATCGTACCGCATTGTACATTATTGCAAAGCAGCATGATGTGAGAAAAGCTGGCATGTGAATCTGATCATTAGTCTGATTTGTGAAAGGATCATTCAGTGGCTGTAGCTTTCTTTGGAGAAGAAACCCAGCATTAGTGTGTTCAAAAACATGAGGGAAGGAAATATAATAAAGTCTCCTGCCACTAACACATGTATGTTTGGACTGCCAGTTGAAATTTGCATGCACATAATGATTTTCGTTATAAACATGAATAGATGGAGGCAATCACTGATGATAATGCATAACACTTATTACTGGAACTATGGCATGTTGTTAATTCATGGAAACTGAAAGCCTAATTATTTCTATCCATGTAATTGATGAGCTTTGTTTGTGCTGTTTTGTTATATAAATTCATATGAAAGACATTTTCTTCTAATTAGTAGGCACTTTAATGGAAAAAAAAATGAAAGCCTGTCATTTCTGCAGTAAATCTAAAAGAGTCCTCTTTGGGGCAATGTCACTGGTCTTTTTTCCCCTGCTCTTCTGTTCCATCAAAGGCTGCAATTGTGCTGACTTGGGAGTAAGTAACATTCACCCTCAATGAGACATACTCATTGCATTGGATTGGGCTAAACGGCACATAAGAACAGCCCGACTGGATCATGCCATAGGCCCATCTAGTCCAGCTTCCTGTATCTCACAGTGGCTCACCAAATGCCCCAAGGAGCACACCAGATAATATAAATCAGAACAGCAACTCCCTGCCCAACTGCATCACCATTATGTGTTCTTGGTATACCAATAAACAAGATACACCAATGCCACCACCAGTGAAGACAATATGGATCATGGCCTGTTCAAAAGATTTGACAGCAGATCAATGCTTAGAATGAGTAACCCAACTTGCTAAACCAATGCAATGTGAAAAAGTTATGTTAACATAGACTTGAAGTTCATTGGGTGACTTTGGGCCAGCCATCAACTCTCTCAGCCTAACTAACTTCACAGGGTAATTGTGAGGATAAAAGGGGGAAGGGAGAGAATCATGCACACCACTCTTAGCTCCTTGAATAAAGATGGGATGCAAATAATATAAAAATAAATAAAGAGCATAAGCAAATAAGTGTGTTGGGTTGGGGCACAATGTGTATGTGTGTAGGGGGTAAGGAAACAGTAATTTTACAAAGCTGTTTAAGGTATTTTAGGAGGAGTACTTTCGAGGGGGGGGGAATGAAAGCACTATCGATCATGACAAAAATAGGTTGTTGGATCTTTTACTTAAAGTTTTCACATGGCATTCTAAGAATTTTGAACATTTTTGTAAACATTTTTGTAATGGATACCATCTCCTTGTAAAAAGCCACAATCTAAGTCAGGAGTTGTAGGGTATGGGAAAGGAAGGGGAAGTAATTTGTTGGGGGAAGACATTTGCTCTGCCCATAGTGTTCTCTAGGAATACTGTTGATGATTAAGCAAATCAGCAGTTATTTTTATATAAACTTTTTATGGGTTTCCCTGAAGTTGTTTTGAGCACATCTCTCTGTGCTGTAATTCTGACAATACCAAGTATTTACAGAAAAAATGTCAAAGGTAAAAATATCCTTGTATTGCACTATTAATGTACATGACAGTGTTTCTGAACACACACACACACACACACACACACACACACACACACACACACACACACACACACACACACAGTTCTAAAATTGACACCACCATTAATTACAACATTCCCAAATAAAGAAAATGCAACCCAAGGCAATTGCGTAGCATATCTAGAATTCATTCTGTCCCAAACAACAGAAATGTTAATCTACTATCACTCATAATATATTACTCGAATAAACAGAAAGCAGACTAGCAAAAAGAAACTGACACAAATACTCATTTATTTGATTTTTCAAGCCTAATCATTTACTCCAGGATAGTGGTGGAAACTTTTGGACAGTTTATATGAGAGGTTTTCAATTTCCCAATTTATTTAAAAATAGAAGGAAAGGATATACTTCTTTCTTAATAATAAAATCCACAAAATTAGTCTGGTGTTGTCCAGTATTGCTTATGGGCATGTAATTAATTTGGCTGAATTTAACAGAAACTGTTGCAGAATACAAAATAGCCAGGCAATCAGGAAAAAGACAGGAACAAGCATGAGGATGGAAATCAAACAATCTGTAAGCTGAGGGTTCTGTAGAAAAGTAAAATGAAAACTAACAATGCAATCCTATGCATGCCTATGTGGGTATAACAGCCCAATCCTAAACTCCTTGGTGCCACATGGTACAGTTGTACCAAATTAGCCACTGCTGTATCCTGTGGGGCCAGGGAAACTGCTGGAGGTCTTTTTGGGGGAAGGGGACATTTGTTCCCTTATCCCAAATGAAGTTCCAGCCTCCACATTGGGACTTCTTGAGTCTGCACCAGCTAAATTGCTGGCACAGACTTGAGAAACCCCACATTGGACTTCCAAGCCCGACACAAGGGATAGGATCCAGTAGAGGAGGCCTTCGCCAGTTCCACCCCCCTCCTCCGGGCTGGTACTGAAGCTGCAGTTTCTACACGCTCTCCACCCTCCCTCCACCCAAGAACACCTTCCCCATGTCCTCCCTCCACCTTCTGCGCTTCCCGGCACTCACTTCTTGCTGCTGATGGCCGGGGCTCCAGCAGCAACATCAATGGGGCAGCGCAAGCCTCCTCACAGATGTGGCTTTCTCTTCTGGTGGTGCAAACATGCCTTATATCCTGTTTGTGACACCTAGCACCAGCAGTGTGCTACAGTGCCAGCACTAACACTCAACAGGATTGGGCTATAAGTCCCATTGGGTTCAGTGGGGCTTACTCCCAGGAAAGGGAGTAGGTTTGTGTCCTAAGGCTGCAGCCCTAGGCGTTCTTATGAGGACTTATGGGTCATATAAGAATAAATCATGATTTTGAACTCTATAACAGACTTAATTCCAAGTAAAGTAGAATTTAGGATGTAAAGTTTCAGTTCTATGCACATTTACTTGGGAATAAGCAGAGCCAATGCGGCATGTATAGGACTAGACTGTAGATACATTTATAAGATCTGGAAAGAGATGTTTTACCACTGAAAGAGTACTACTGATGATGAGGAACTTTACTATTAGTGTATATGAAACATTACAAAGTTGTATAAGCAAAATAAAGGCAGGCCTTTTTCTTCCCCCAGGACAGTGGTTCTCAAACTCTCTGGGTTCTCAAACTGGAAATGATTTCACAGGAGGTGAAAACCATAGAGAAGACCATAGAGATCAGTGTGTTTGCGAATATCTGGTAGCTGAGGATAGCAGAGTTGATGGAGCAAAGGGCCAAGACATGATAGTACAGAGGCCGAAAGACTGGCTGTAGCAGGGGTGTGAAGAGCTTTTGTGGTAAGTGCAAGGAGCTTGTGTGCAATATTAAACCACTTTGTGAACTTTTGTTGAAAAGCGGTATATAAATACTGTTCATCATCATCATCATCATCATCATCATCATCATCATCTGGGAAGAGATAGGAAATCAGTGCAGGGATTTGAGGAGTGGTGTCACTTTTTCACTCAGGGGGAAAAAAAGCCAACCTCTAACTGCTGGGATGTTGTTATATCTTAATCGTGAAGAATGGAAAGATCAGTCTCCAATCCCTTTGCTTCAGAAACATCTTCTTCAATTGGACTACTTGGGATTAAAGAGGCAGCAGTTCTTGCGCTGTACATTTCTGAAACCATCCTGCTGTAGTTGGCGGGGTGATTGGCTGCGTTATGACTACCAAAGCCACCTAATCGGGGGATTTTACCATTTAGAAAGGAAAAAAAAATCAGGGGAGGTGATCCAACAGGGGCGTGCCTCAGTGCAAGCACATTGTATCTCATGTGCTTGTTGCTAGGGTTAACATGAATATCCACAACCTGCAGATTCTGAGATGAATACCGAATATCCCCTTTTGCAGTCGTTTGCAATGCTTTGAATGCCCATGGAAATCCCAACCATGACTGTGCGTGTGGATTTGGAAAGGATATTTTCAAAGCAGCCAGTGGGAGCTCAACAGCTCTTGCAGTGGTACCATTGGATAGAATAGATCACATTCCCATCGGAAGTACATTGCTAAGCAGTGTAGGTGACATTATGGGACAGTGATGCAGGCTGGGGGAAATGGTGTCTGAGGCCGCCCTCCCTGACACTGTTACCCTGGCACAGGGATGTGCTTGTGTAATAATAATAATAATAATAACAACAACAACAACAACAACAACAACAACAACAACAACAACAACAACAACAACAACAACAACAACAACAACAACAACAACAACAACAGGTATTTATATACCGCCTTTCTTGGTCTTTATTCAAGACTTTATTCAAGGCGGTTTACATAGGCAGGCTTTATTTAAATCCCTTATTAAATAGGGATTTTTACAATTTGAAAGAAGGTTCTTTCTTCCAAGAACCACTACATTCAGGTGTTTCATTCCGATCTGGCTTCACATTCTGGCCTCCATCCTCCCACACTCAGAGCAGATGGAATTGCTCGGCTTCAGCTTGTCAGCTGCTTCAAGGTCGCACGGTGCCGGTGGCCTCGAACTGGCGACCTTGTGGATGTTATCTTCAGGCAGACGGAGGCTCTACCCTCTAGACCAGGTGTACCTGCCCTGCCGTATCTGCTCCAGTTCAGTGATAGTGGCTGCTCTCTCAACCCACCCACTGCTGCTGCCTCCTTTGCTAGAAGTGAGATGACAGTGGTAGTGGCCCACTTAGCCTGCCTGCTTCCTTCTCCCCTTCGCTCACAAAGGAGGTGTCAGTGGAGGTGGGCCACAATGACCACTGCTGCCATCTTTTCCTCTTCTTTCTCACTAGCTACAAGTACCATTCTGACTTTTCCCCCTCCCACTCCTCAAATGCAGAGGAAGAGGAGGGAAAGGTGGCATAGCAGCAGTAGTGGCAGTGGTAACCCACTATTTGGTAACTCTGCCCAATTTGCTGCTGTGGCTGGCTGGCTCTCTCCTTCCCCGCTCCCCAGCTCCTTCTTCCTGGCTCTGGCAATTTCCTCAATACAAGGTTAAACAGTAGTACTCTCTTCCCCTGTAGAGAAAGTTAAAGGATTTATGACTGCTTAGCATGATCATCATTTGGTGCCTAGAGCCAGTGTTGTACGTTCTCCAAAAATATAGGTAGCCTTTCCTATATACGGTGCGTGGCTGACTATTAGATTCTTGCAGCTTGCGACAGCTCCTCTTGCCTCATGAGGAACTACTGTAGAGAGTCCCTGCCTTTGGGGGGCCACCAGGTAAAGTGGAGACTTATGCCAGTACCAAAGAGCCGAAAAGCATGTGTGATTCATGGATCCAAATCTAGGTTCTGGTGGCTCTCTTGTACATTCAAAGATTTATTTTGAGGGCTGTCTGTGTAAATTAGGGCAAAATCCTAACCTATGGCCAGGAGGTTGCAAACATTCCGTAAAGCACGTTTGCGCCTCCTCAGGAGTCAACTGGACCAGCGCAGGGACGCACACTGGCCCGTGGAGGCTGCATCCAGCCTCCATGCCAACTTAGGAAGCAAGGGTTGTATCGGCCGAGTTCTGGGGCAGGGGGACGGTGGGCAGGTGGAGGTTGTTCCCTGTGGTGGGTGTGGAGCAGGAGGTGGGGTTGGGACCCAGCTGATCCCCGAGCAGCGCAGAGCAGCTTCAAGCTGCTCCGCTCTCCTCTCACTTATGCCACCTCTGGGAGTGGTGCAAGTCTGAGGAGACCCATTGGGGCTGTGGTGGCTTACTTGGGGATAAGGGAAAGAGTTTCCCCTTGCCTCCAGATGAGCCACTTCAGGCCCCAGTCTTGTGCTGGATACAACGCAGGCCTCCTGGCCTTCCTGTTCCAGCGCAAGATAGGACTGTGCTGATAGTCTATTAGCAGTGGTCGTTGTTTATAAGCAAAGCAAAAACACTGTAAAAAGATCCACCTTTACGTTATAAAATCAGAATCATCACATGCAGAGAAAAATAGAGTTGATTTCAAGATCTAATAGCTTGTAGTCAAAACTCAGAGTAGGCAAATGATGCAGGAATAGTGCCTTGACTCTGAGCCGTCCTGAGATCTTTGAATGCACCACGTTGCTCTCTATTCCTCAGTTTCATGCTGCCATCTCTGAGCCTATCCATCACTTTATGTTGCGGGGGCTGCTGCCTCTGATAGTTTTTCTAGTTGCATGTTTTGTCAGGTGCAGAAGACAGAGTGAGAAGATTACCTCATCATCTCTGTTTGTTAAAAGTGATTCTTTTAACAGCTTCCTATATGAATATATTGTTCAGGAACTCCTGCCCCATTTCTATCCTCACCCTATCCTGTTTTAATCATACCCTCAGTCCTGGGTGTCTAAATTTAGTTTTCTGTGCTGTAAAATAAAATGTGCGAAAACACTTGATTGGCTCTAAAGGAGATTTTGGAGGTCTGGTATTCAGGCTGTACATGGAAATGCAAGAGATTGGGCTAAATGCAGAAGAGTGTTCTCATTAAGACAGAATGAAGAAGAGTTTTAGTGTTCCATTCTTTGAATGAACTACAGAGTTGAAGCAATCAGCATTCTAGCCGAAACAGAATTTGAACTCTATCCTTGACAGGTTAGCTGTTCAACTTGGTTCCTAAAAGCTCCCAATGAAAGATACTGTGAGCTATTTAAGAGTTCTTTCATACAGAGGCTGGGATTTCAAGGGACTTTCCCATGGTGTGGTTGATTTTTACTTTTGATTATGGTCTATCATAGTATTTGAGTCCTGGGTGATTGTGTCCTGGTGAAATGCATCCCAGTCATTGACATCCCTGGACATTTACATTTTGTTTTGTTTTGCATCCTGGTCATTTGCATCCCACCATAAAGGCAACAAACTACAACTGGGCAACATACCACATGTTATATATACTAAGGGCGCAATCCTAACCCTTTATGTTAGTGCTTTCGAGCACTGACGTAAGTGCAGTGCAGCTCTGAGATAAGGGAACAAACATTCCCTTACTTTGAGGAGGCCTCCGTGAGTGACAACCAACTGCAGGATGCAGCACATGCCCCATTGGCACCGCTATGCCAGTGCTGGAAAGTACTGGCATAAGGGGTTAGGATTGCGCCCTAATCCTCTTATCCTAACCCTACTCTCCTTTTAAAAAATAAAAAAATTACATCTACTATAAATATACATACCTTGGGACACATATAACCAGAACAGATGCATATGTCCAAAACCAGAATGCATTTGACCAGGACACTGTTGTCCAGGATGCACTGGTCCTATCACTGTCCCTCATGCCACTTAAAAATACCCCTGATTTGGAGAACATCTAAGGTTCCCCAAATCAAAGGCAGTATCTATTAGACCTGTGGTGTGGAAACCCCAAAATTCAAATATCAGGCTAGATGAACAACAACAATCAATGTATACTAGAGAATCTGAAAAAAGTTTCAATTGGCAAATGTATATAAGGGAAGAAAAAACTGTTTTAAAGAGGTTTAATTTTTTTTTTTTTAAAGAGCATATAGGTTAAGAAAATAAACACTTCCAGCATACCCTAAGTAGACTTGTTTCCTATTGTAGTTAACTTCCAAACTATAGCAATATTCATGTGTAATTTAGCTTTCGGTCCAACTTGTTGTCCACTCACAGCAGCTCCCTCTGGGACAGTTTTGTCCTGGCTCTGCTTTTTTCAAGCATCAGCTACTCTGTTCAGTCTCCGCCCACCTTATGTATAAAAACACTGTCCCAATCTCCCAGACATTATTCAATCAGATGGCCAGGATTGCATCTTGTTCGCTGATCTTTGGGAAGGAGTTCAGAACATTCAGGAGGCAATAAGCTGCACCTCATTCTCCAACATTTGCATCATCGTATAGTGGTTAAGCAAATTGCTTGGGCAATACTTGGTGGCCCTGGTATCCTTAGTGCACACTGAATATACCTTTGTTTGAAAGTGCATAGTCGTTCATGTTAATGCATGGGTTTTTTTCTGGTTCAAATCACCTTAACCCCTATCACCTGGCAGGACAAAGTTCCAAACAACACAGTCCTGGAACGAGCTGGAATCCCTAGCATGTATGCACTGCTGAAACAGACGCCTGCGTTGGCTCGGTCATGTCGTGAGAATGGATGATGGCCGGATCCCAAAGGATCTCCTCTATGGAGAACTCGTGCAAGGAAAGCGCCCTACAGGTAGACCACAGCTGCGATACAAGGACATCTGCAAGAGGGATCTGAAGGCCTTAGGAGTGGACCTCAACAGGTGGGAAACCCTGGCCTCTGAGCGGCCCGCTTGGAGGCAGGCTGTGCAGCATGGCCTTTCCCAGTTTGAAGAGACACTTGGCCAACAGTCTGAGGCTAAGAGGCAAAGAAGGAAGGCCCATAGCCAGGGAGACAGACCAGGGACAGACTGCACTTGCTCCCGGTGTGGAAGGGATTGTCACTCCCGAATCAGCCTTTTCAGCCACACTAGACGCTGTTCCAGAACCACCATTCAGAGCACGATACATAGTTTTTCGAGACTGAAGGTCGCCAACAACATGATACACATTTTTCAAACGTATGAGTAAAGAATTGAGAACAAGACTGCCTTCACAAATATTAGATCTTTTCCTTTGGAAATAAACTTTCTGATATTACATTAATCTATTTTAGCTCTTTGGTAGGGCTGATGACTATAGGAAGAGAGGACAGATTATTTGCCCTGAGCTTCAAATTTTGTTCTGCTTTAATCTCTTGGTAAATGTTAATGCTTATAAAACTGGCGGAGCTAGTCCTGGGAGGAGTAATCAATGCTGCTTCTTTTTTTCTTTCGTTTTTCAAAATCTACTGCCCAGTGGGTTATAGCTGCGATTCCAAACATTTGAATCAATGGTATTTATTTAAAAATAAACAGTCACAACCTGAAGATCTTCATGCTTGTGGTTTTCCTCCTAATTATCCAGCTGGGGGAACTAAGGAGTGTACCCTGAACTTGTACTGAAACTTCTTTTGTTCCATTGCTACTGCAGCATCATTGCTTAGAATGTAATATGTTAGGGCGGCAGTTCCCAAACTGGTGGGTCACAACCCACCAGGAAAACTGGAAGTAGGGCATTCCCCCTTAAGGGAAGTGGCCCTGCTCCAATGGCAGCAACAGTACTGCAGAGATTGCAGTGCTGCCTCCACCAAGGGGCTTATTTCTTACCTTGGAGACAGAGCTGGCCTTCTGCAGGGTTCTAGAGGCTTGCAGCCCCCTCCAATGTCCTCCAAGGCTTCTGTAAACAATCCTTATCTTCAATCAGAAGTGGCTTTTGTTTCCCAGCAAAAACTGGAAGTAGCTACTGATCAGAGATAAAGACTGTTTACAGAAGCCACGGAGGACATCAGAGGGGGTTTCAAGTCTCCAGGACCCTGTAGGAGGCCAGCTCTGCCCCCTAGTAAGAAATAAGCCCCTTGGTAGCAGTGGCACTGTGATTGCTGCACTGCCATGACTTCCCCCCTCCTCGCCTCCCTCCCCACCCAAGAAAATACCTGGTTCCCTGTAGGGATTTGGGAACCACTGTGGTAGAGCAATGGTTCTCAAACTTTTTAGGAGGTGGCTCCACTTTGTAAGATGACACTCTATTGGGACACACCTAGCTTTAAAAAAGCAGTTAGCAGCCATCTGAATAGCCTAAGGGCCTGAGGCAATTAGTTATCTGATCTTTCCATTACCCATGTTTTCAATGGAGGCTCTGCAGGACCCACCAGAAATTGGATCAAAACCCACCAAGTGGGTCCCAACCCAGTTTGAGAAACACTGTGATGGAGAGCAGCAGTGGACCTCCCCAGCCCTGTGCCAATGGCCAGCTTGGGTGAAAAGAGCCACTCCAGTTCCTGGGATCCCTCACCTCCCCAGGGAGATGCTCCAGTCTGTGGGCCTCTTGGCTCAGCAGTAAGTGTGACTGTGTCCAGAGCCTGTTACTAGCTTGGGAAGCTCCTGGCAGTGTCTTATTAAATGAACAAGAATCTAAAGGTAATGAATTCTACAATGGGGAGAGAGAGAGAGAGAGAGAGAGAGAGAATTTCTTTTGTAATTTCAAGCAGGTTTTCATTGGTCGGATTATGATCCAGGGATGAAACTTCACTTAAATTCCTGTTGTGTGCTTTGCCCACATCTGCATTGACTGCTGATGTCCTTCCTCTGAAGCACAGAGCACAGAAAGCAGAGAGCTTTTCTTCTGTAGGTATGCTGGCTCTTGCTCTTCCATGCAGTCTGCCTTCTGCATAGAAAATGACTAAACTTCCCATCTCTGTAATATTCTTTGTGAATGCTCTTTCCCTTAGGGATAGGGGAATGCGCTTGAATAAATTTTAAGCCATCTCAGACTTTCTTGGTTTGAAATTTATCCATGATAAATGCAAGATAAGAGAGAAACCAGTGCTGGGGCGGGGGGAGAAGAACAGGGGCAACATAGAGGCTGTGTGCCCCACAGGGAAAGGGAAGAGTTAGAAGGAGAGAAATGGAATCTTGTAACCTAAAAGACCAGCTTCCATCTGATATAATGGAATATTTTTGCCTCCTGGAAATATTTGCTTTGCACATTCCAAAAAGGTAATTGGGGTTAATTTATCAGATCCCAGAATGGACAGCTGGTGGACCACAGTCCACAGTGAGCCTCACTCGTAAACAGTAGCTGGCCCTAGTTTGCTCATCCAAGTGAGAGTAGAAAGAGCAAAGTGCAATTCTGTGTCACAGCTTCTGGTCAGGCCAGCGCTGCTCCCCAAGTAATTTCACGTGGGAAACCGAATGACCAGGCCACCCACTACTATTAGGCTTCCTGCTCATTGGGAAATAGGACCTGAACCTGGAGTCCTCTGTCTCATCACGTTGCATTGCATTCCGTTTCCTGATGGGGACACCTAGTGCCTTGGTCAAGAATGACACTTTGTTTCTCAACCCGCTGACCAGTCCTCTGAGGTCAGTGGAGCAACACCAGTTGCTCCAAAAATAGCGCACAAAACACTACTTCTCAAACAGCTACAGGTCACACCTTCAGTAGGAAAATTTTTCCCACAGAGGCAATTGTAATGATGCAGGAGCTGCTGGGGGCACCTTCCTGATGGGATGACACATGGAGGCAGCTGAGGGACTTGAATGAAGATCCTTTTGATCTGCTTGGAAAGATTTTCTCTTAACTGAGTTTAGGATTGCAATCTAAAATACCATGTATGTGTGTGTGTGCAGTGGCATCACTAGGGTTCGCGTCACCCAGTGCGGGATGCCAGCACATCACCACCCATGCAGTGGGTGGGGCAACACCCCAGGTGGTGGGCGTGGTGATGTACCATCACTCTGCCCCCACTGGTTTTTTGGCTGTACCATTTGATAGAACAAAGATAGAACACATTCTGCATGAAATTACACATTGATTGATATATAACATGATGGTATTATTCCTCCAAACTGTGATTTTGGTCACTTGTGGTGTCACTCCCCCCCCCCCCCGGGTATCAACTTACTAACACCTTATTGCAGCAGTTCTCAAACTTTTAGAACTGGGACCCCGTTTTTAGAATGACAATCTGTCCCAGACCCACCAGAAGTGATGTCATGGTGGAAGTGACATCATCAGTCAAATTAAAATAAATAAGTATAAATAATTAAAGTAAAACAAATAATTAAATAAGCAGAAGCCAGCCCTGGTCCACCAAGTGAATTGCCTCTGTAGCCTGCCTGCAATAACACCTCCCCTCCAAAACCATTAAGGTCTTCAGCCCTACCCAGTGCCCAGTTCAATTTAAGCATTTCTGTTTAAACCAGATCACTATCAGGATCCACCTGGCTTTGCAAGTCTCAAAAAGGTTCACCTTCTCAGCTGAAGCCTCTGTTTTTATCCTTTTAGTGGGGGGGGGGGGAGGCTGCTTTCTGGAGCATTTGCTTAGCTCCAGGTGCATAGGATCAGGACCATTCTGGTAGCCTTGCACTCTCCTTCACCTGATTTTCCACACCAGCCAAGGCACGTTTGCTTACTTGTGAGTAAACACGACCATGAGGCTTAGTTTGGCTTTCCATAGGACTCAATACATTCATCTGCTTGGAGGGAGGGACTTCCTTCTCAGGTGTTTTTTTGGGCTGCTTTCATTGGATCAGGACCATTATGGTGTCGTTGGATTCCTCTCAACCTGCCCTTTCCGACAGACTAAGTAAAGTCTGAGTAAACGCGTAAATGCGCAATATGGCTCACTTTCACTTTCCGTAGGGATCCATGCATTTTTTGTTCTCCAGTTTTTTGGCCATAACTTTTGATCGAAAGGAGATATTTCACTCTGGTTTTTTGCATTGCATTCTGCTTGAAATTCCACATCCAACAGTATATAAAATGATGGGGTTACTCCTAACCACTGCGATTTTAGTGTGTCACCCCCCCAGTGCGTGTCACCCCCCTGTGCATGTCACCTGGTGCAGCCCACCCCCTGCACCCCCTAGTGATGCCACTGTGTGTGTGAGCATGCATGAATCCCATTTTTTTATATTTTATATTTTATACCTTTGGCTTAAGGTATAAACCATGGCTCGCCAAATCCCAGCCCATAGGCTGGATCTGGTTTTTGGAAAAAGCCCTCTCTCCCATGAGCAGAGCTAAGCATTCTGCCATTGTGCCATGTTTCTTTCAAGGTTGGAAAGAAATCCTCATCTTGGCCCAGGAAACCTTGATCTTGGTACAGGGATGCTCTAGGCAGTCGCATCTATTGTCCAGCATCCTATAAGGCTGTGCAACAGGATGTCTGGGCAGACATGACTGCTCCGAATGTCCCTGCACTGAGATCAACTTGAAAGGAATAGGGTGCCATGGCTGAATAGTAGGCTCTGCTCAGGGAGAACTTTTCTGGGACCCAGCAGTCTCCAGTTTGGAGACCAGTGACTTAAACTGTTGCAACCCATTCCAAGAGAGAAATAGTGTTGGAGATCGTTGAGCCAAGGTACACAAAGTCATGGACAACCTCCAGTTCATGCACAAAGATTGTAATGCAGGGAGGTGAGTCCACATCCTGAACCATGACCTGTGCTTTCTTAAGGCTGATCGTCAGTCCAAAATCTTGGCAGGCCTTACTAAAATGATCCATGAGCTGCTGGAGATCTTTGGCAGAGTGGGTAGTGATAGCTGCATCGTCGGCAAAGAGGAAGTCACGCAGACATTTCAGCTGGACTTTGGACTTTGCTCTCAGTCTGGAGAGGTTGAAGAGCTTTCCGTCTGATCTGGTCCAGAGATAGATGCCTTCTGTTGCAGTTCCAAAGGCATGCTTCAGCAGGACAGCGAAGAAAATCCCAAACAAGGTTGGTGCAAGAACACAGCCCTGCTTCATGCCACTTCGGATGTCAAAGGGGTCTGATATGGAGCCATCGAAGACAACAGTGCCCTTCATGTCCTTGTGGAAGGATCTGATGATGCTAAGGAGCCTGGGTGGACATCCAATCTTGGGGAGAATCTTGAAGAGGCTGTCCCTGCTGACCAGGTCGAAAGCCTTTGTGAGATCTATGAAGGCTATAAAGAGTGGCTGTCGTCGTTCCCTGCATTTCTCCTGCAGTTGTCTAAGGGAGAATACCATATCAGTGGTGGACCTGTTGGCTCGGAATCTGCACTGTGATTCTGGATAGACACTCTCTGCAAGTACCTGGAGCCTCTTTAGTGCAACTCGGGCAAACAACTTTCCTACAATGCTAAGGAGAGAGATGCCACGGTAGTTGTTGCAGTCACCCCTGTTGCCTTTGTTCTTGTACCACGTTTTCCAGACTCACAAAGAGAGTCTGGTCCAACAAGAAGCTGACGGAACATACCAAGATCCAGGTCTACAGAGCTTGCGTCCTGAGTACACTTCTGTACTGCAGCGAGTCATGGACTCTTCACTCACAACAGGAGAGGAAACTGAACGCTTTCCACATGTGCTGCCTCCAACGCATTCTCGGCATCACCTGGCAGGACAAAGTTCCAAACAACACAGTCCTGGAACGTGCTGGAATCCCTAGCATGTACGCACTACTGAAACAGAGACGCCTGCGTTGGCCTGGTCATGTTGTGAGAATGGATGATGGCCGGATCCCAAAGGATCTCCTCTATGGAGAACTCGTGCAAGGAAAGCGCCCTACAGGTAGACCACAGCTGTGATACAAAGACATCTGCAAGAGGGATCTGAAGGCCTTAGGAGTGGACCACAACAAGTGGGAAACCTTGGCCTCTGAGCAGCCCGCTTGGAGGCAGGCTGTGCAGCATGGCCTTTCCCAGTTTGAAGAGACACTTGGCCAACAGTCTGAGGCTAAGAGGCAAAGAAGGAAGGCCCATAGCCAGGGAGACAGACCAGGGACAGACTGCACTTGCTCCCGGTGTGGAAGGGATTGTCACTCCCGAATTGGCCTTTTCAGCCACACTAGACGCTGTTCCAGAACCACCATTCAGAGCGTGATACCATAGTCTTTCAATACTGAAGGTTGCCAACACCCATTTCAAGAGTTTGGGATGAACTGTGATAGAGCTTTAGATGAAATATCAGTTTCAAAGTAGGAATAAATGGCAAGGGAAGAAAATGCTTTAATGAAGAAATTTAAAGTTGATCTTGTTATTCTTGTATCATCTTCATGGAGTCTGGCTATTAGTGGGTTATAATGAGCTTCTGCTCTTCAAAATTTACCACTACACCACTGACTACTTACATGCATACATTTCCCCTCTGGAATAAATAACAAATATTTGAAACTGGATTGGACCAGATGCAATTGATTCCTTTCAAGGTGCTTATGTATTACGTGATTATGATAATATACTAGTTGTTTGACTGGGGTCATACAAGAATTCAAAAGGAGCAACAAACAAACCCAAATAAATTTGTGCCATGCAAATGAAGAGAACATTCATAAACTGCCTTAGGTCCCTGTGTGTACTTTGATTGGGGAGAGAAGGGGAGAGAGAATAAGGCTGGATGTGAAATGTAATTATAAGAGCATAAATATTAATTTTGACTGATACAGCACAAAACAGAGACTTTTTTTGTTTGTCCTTTGATTTGCATAGATGACTAGCAGATGTGATTTCCCATTAGTGTCACTGAAAGCAGTGCTATTGCCAGCAGTAGGTGCAGGAATGGACTCTGGGTTTAGAGCAATATAAAGCAAATTCCAATTACGCTCTTTGATGCCATCTCAGCTATGTACTGATGCTCTCTGATGCTGTCTCAACTAGATTCCAGAATGACTGGGGGTGGGGTGGGGTGGGGAGAGCTTCTGTGCAGACACCACTGCTATTTCTCTTTCATGCTTTACAGCAAAATCCCAGGTTGAAGCTGAACTGGTGTGGCCATTCCTGTGCTAGCTCAGAGTGTCGCAAATGTGCCATAAGGCATGTTTGCACTACTCAAGAGCTGGCGCAGAGGCTCGTCAGCACTGCATTAGATCCCCACGCTGGCCAGCTTAGGTAGGTTCGGGCCGGGCAGTTCAAAGGTGAGAGAGGGTGGTGGAAGGGTGGAACAGAAGCAGGGAGGGGGCATTTTGGGGCAGGGGAGGATAGGGCCTGGAAGGGGGTCAGTGGAGGCTTCATCCGCCATATCCTAACTCCCACTCCTGGGTTGGGCAGCCCTACATGGGCTTTCCTGGGTTTGTGCCATCTAAATAACTGGTGCAGATCTGCAAAGCCCCATAGCGCTTTACTTGGGGTAAGGAGAAATATATCCCCTTACCCTGAGGTGACTGACCTCCATGACTTCTTGAGCTGCTTTGGATGCAGTTAGGCAGCCCATTAAAAAACAAAACACAAAACGAATTCTCTGCTGAAATTGTTCCAGTTTTCATCCTTTTTAGAATTTTTTGCCGGCTATGTACATTAACCCAATCAGGGCTTTCAAATATTTAGTATAGGCAGCAAATAACGGAACACCTTGTAATAAATATATTTGGTGTGAGCCTGAGGAACATTCTGCAGATTTGAAAATTAGCTGGAGAGTGACCTTTTCCTGTGCTTTGTTCAACCATTGCATTCCTTCTAGAAGCAGGATGCCTTTGGAAAGTTTCTTAGAAAAATAATGTAAAGGTTCCCTGCTGTGCTGGGCCTTCTTCGTTCCCACAGCCTACAACAAAAGTCAAAGGTACTTAGCATCTCCCCCAAAGGCATTCAATTCCTGGATAACATTATTTAATGCTTGATTTAAATAACATTATTTAATGTTTGATTTCCATGTGTGTCTGTCATGGAAAATATATGGCCTTTTATCAGATTTAGGAGGGAAACAAATACATTGCCGCATTTCATCTCCTTAATGTCTTTGCATCTCTCATGCTTATGCTTGGATCTCTGCATGTCAAATGGCATCTGCTTCCATTCTGCATTTTCGCATCACGGTCCTCTGGTTTGTTGGTGCAGCCGCAGACCTAAGAAACAGCCTTGAGGTGCTCCATGCTGAAATTGGCTGAAATGGGGGGGGGAGAAATGGGGAGCAATTTCAGAAGAGGGGACAAATTAATGAAAAGATTTTGGGGGAAAGGGCAACTCGTTAGTGAGTGCCATTTTTTAAAAACTATTTTGTGGGCTGTGGGGACAGTGAAGGACCTCAGCATTGCTTCGCTGGTAAGCTCCCCACTGTAATATTTGGAGCAATTTTGCCTCCCTTTCCCCAAATTGCGCAATGCCTTTCCAAATGTGCTGTCTGCTTATAGTATAGCAATGGGGGTGGCGTTTAAATATGCATACTCAAAGGAGGCTGCCATTCCATCTTTGGTCTGAGTTGGTGCTCTGGAATTGTAGTCAGGTGATGTGCCCAGATCACTGACATGCAGGTGGTCTCCTCTGTTGCATGGATATTTTCTGCTTTTGCACACTTCCAAAAATGAAGTGTGTTTTCGCCATTCTAATTTAGCAAAAATAAAAAATGAGTGCCCAGCTATTGCGATTCTCGAAATCACTAGACTATGCAAACTGGTGATGGGAGGTCACCAAGGGCCTGAAGGAATTTAAAAGTCATGTGATATATGGGGCTGCCTTGTTGACCACTAAGGTCATGCAGACACACAAAAATAGGTGGGAGTAGAGAAGAAATAGTACCCATTTGGACATGTCAATGATATTGTGCAGGATTAAGTTGCTGCATCCATGATGTTCTCTCTCTCTCTCTCTCTCTCTCTCTCTTGTGCAATATGCAGTGCCTTGGAAACGTCTGCTTACATTTAAAAACCAGATATATAGTAACTTTAGCAAATGTCTTGGTATGACAGAGGAAGGGGTATTTGCAGACTAGCAACATTTCCCAGAGGTTCTTCTCATCATAGGCATGATCCAGCTAGGGCAGGCAGGAACTATTAGTGCTACCTTCTGTGTTGCTGCTCCCTAAAAACAACCCATTACTTCTCTCTGTCCTCCATGTGAGCTCTTGACATGAAAGAGAAATGCAGAGTGCACTGGGTCCTCTCCCAGCATGTGCCACATTTCTAACTTAATTTAAAGTGCAGAAGAGGTGGTGAGGTAAAGTGCAGAAGAGGGGGTGACCATGTCCTCATTTTCACAGAACAGCAATCTGGCCTCCTACCTTTCTCCTGGCTCCTTCTTTCACTGAGGTCTTTAAATGAAGTAGGAAATGCCAAGCATGCTGGGAACAATCTCAGTACTATCCACATTTTCTGCTTTGATTAAAGAACCTTGTGAAAGGGGCAGATAAGGAGACTGGTTCCATGATCAACAGGGAGGTAGCAGGTGTCGCCTTACCACTCCCCCTTAACCCATTTCTGTGCCGCCCACGGGTGTACACATTTGATCCCTGTTGCGTACGTGCAGTGTTGGACAGAAATGGCTTCGGGTGCAATCCTAACCGGCAGTTATGCCGGTATAGGAGCCCCTGGAGGGTCACAAACGTGCCATAAAGCATGTTTGCGCCTCCGTGGAAGGAAGCTGCATCAGAGCATCCAGACGCGCCGACGCATGGAGGCCGGCGGAGGCCTCCGCAGCGGCTTTCTCCCCGCCGTGCACCTGCACTGACACAAGTGGCGAAGGTAGGCGTGGGGGATGGGGAGGAGGCGGGAGGGGGCGTTTCTGGGTGGGGGAGGGCGGGCAATGGGTGGCCCTGGGGGCGGGTGCGTGCGGAGCCGGGGGTGGGGCTGGGACCTGGCGGTTATGCCGGAACCCAACCCCTGTCCCCGGGGAAAAAGGAGCAACTTTGAGCCACTCCACTCTCCTCTGACTTGCGCCACCTCCAGAGGTGGTGGAGATCTGAGGAGACCCATTGGGGCATGCAGCTCTTACCCAGGGGTAAGGGGAAGAGCTTCCCCTTGCCCCTGGCTGAGCTGCTGCACCCAAAGAAACTGCGTTGGATGCAGCGCAAGCCTCCTGACTTGCCTGCTCCAGCGCAGGTTTGGATTGCGCCCTTAATCTGCCATCTGTTGCAAATGTCATTGTTCACAGCATAGAAAGGCCAAACATGGATCCAGCCAAAGTTAAACATTCAAATTCCATATAATCCAACAGGAGAGCATTAATGGTGTTAGTTCTTCAGCTGAACTTATTGGGATGCACAGCCTGACCTGATTCATGTTTCCTTGGAAGTGCAGGTATCAAACGTCATTGCTTTGCAATGTTTCAATCAGTGACCAACCACATATACTACGGTGGTTGCCTTTCCCTCTCTAACTTCCATGCACCTTGCAAAGTCTCTTGCGGAGGTTGCCTTTTCCTTCTTGTGTTTGGTGAAGCAAAACCACTGGACTCCACTTGCGTAGATTTAGAGCATCCTGCTGAGTGTGATCCTTTGATCTCTGAGATATGCAGAAGTGAGGTTTGTGCAACATGACACTGCTTATACACCCCTCCCCTGAGCACTTTGACCACTCCTCTGTGCACTGCACACTGACAGAGCAGCATGGAGAGGAGGTTACCTCTTTTTTTCTGATTCTGGATAGGGGTGTGTAATTATTTCTTCTGGCTCCTTCTCCAGTGCCTCTCTGACACTTGGGGAAATCAGTCTGCTCTCCTTTCCCAGTCATCTGGGTTGGGAAAGAAAGGGGCTCCAAACTCTGGATGTCCTTCCATCAGTGCCAGTAAAGCTGGGAGCAGAGCACCCAGCAGCCACCTTTCCTCTGTGAATGGGCTTCTGCAGAGCCTCCCTGTGACATCAGAGAGGCCTCTGAGGGAGCCCAGCTATGGATTGGGAGGGCAGGAAAAAGCAGCAATTGCTCACCCATTTGAGCAACTTAAACTGCCACTGCTTGCAAGCTGTCTGCTTGTGGACCTCTGGGTAAGCCGCAAGTCATAAGAACATAAGAACAGCCCCACTGGATCAGGCCATAGGCCCATCTAGTCCAGCTTCCTGTATCTCACAGCGGCCCACCAAATGCCCCAGGGAGCACACCAGATAACAAGAGACCTCATCCTGGTGCCCTCCCTTGCAGTCAGTCAGTGCCTAACCTGGTCAACCCCTAACGTCTTCCAGTTTTGGAACCTTAATAGTGCTTAAGTTTGTGTCCCCAATTTACACCAAACAATATTCCAGAATGTGGATTCTTAAAAGTCTGGAATATTTTTTTCCTTCCCCAAGTGAAGCAGTTTCCTGAAAGCTCTGCATTTAATTTTGTACTCTATTATGAGATCACAGAGCAGGCAGAAAGCCTACTGAATGGCTTTTGCCTGCAGCTTTGGAGATTAGTCATAGAATGTTACACCTTTGGGCCACTGTAGGCAACAGCTAGGTTGTGCTTGAAGTAATAAACATTGCGCGTAGTTTAATTCTATAGTTGCACACATACTGTGGGAGAACTGGCCAAATTTCTATCAAAGCCAAACACAGTAACTCAAAGGGCTATTGATTCATATTTAGCAAGCAACAAAATGCCCTCACTACTTTGTGTGTGTAGCAGGGAGACATTTTTTGGGGAAAAAAACCTAATATTTATTTTAAAAAAAGAACAAAAAGTGAATTGCTAACAAGAACAAAACTTAACATTATGCTGTCATTTGTACTGTGTTCCAGATGAAGAACAGCTGAAGAGTTATTCAGCTGTGCAAAGATTACAGTTATGTATGCACTTACCTGCAAGTAAGTTCATTTGAATTAAATAGGGCTTCTTTCTGAACAGATGCATATGATTGAGCTATAAGACTGCAGACTCAGGGCCCAATCCTATGCTCTGGCCAGATGAAGTAAGAAACAAATAGGGCATGAAGAAGTGATCCCTTCCTGCTAACAAAGAAACAAGAAGTGAGATCCAGACAAGGTGTTTATTGAATGGTAGCGTGATAGGGCAGCATTTGGAAGAGAAATACACAAGTGGGGTTGCCAGCCATCTCCTCCAAGCAGGGCTGTTGTGCCACTGCAAGTTATCCAACAGACAGCCAAGTCACAGTTGCCACAGGGCTATGAAGCATCAGAAAACTTTTCAATAAAGTCTGAAAAGTTTCAATAAAGCCAGCCACATTTCTCAGTGTGTTTCAGGGTTCCTTCAACCTAAACCTGTCCCCCATCATGCAACCGTGCCATGGAGTCGCACACTGCATGCTATGGGTGGGGGCAGTCAGGAAGCCTGTGAGAGGTAAGGGAAAATACTTTAAAGCAGCCTACAAGTCTCCTTTGACTGTATGGGCTGAAGGACAGCCAGGGGGTGGGGTGGGCCAAAAATGGAGGATAAGATCCAGTGAGCACAACTGTCACTAGATCTACCCCTCCCTCCCTTGACATGCCCCCAGTTCCTTTTCCAAAACACCTCCTTACTCCCCCTTCTCTTCACCCACATAGGTCCACTGTCAGGACATTCAAGTGGCACATGTGAGCATTCAACCTGCATTCACACACTGGAGGCCCCACTGAGTATGTTGTTACAGGCAGCCTGAGCCAATGCCAGGACAGCAGCAGAAGAGAAGCTTGGGTTAGGTTGCTAGAGGAATTAGGTCTTGGAAAGAGGAATTTCTCATTACCTAGCCTTTACATTGCTGATATTGTGATATAAAGAGGTTTTTAGTTTCTCATTCATCCACCAAGAGCATTGCTGTACTTCTCAATACATTTTGCTGCTGTTAAGGCTCTAATTATTAGAGTGTGAAGCCATGCTTTGCCAAAACCTCCACAAATGTGGCCAAGTTAGACTAGGGATTTGAACCTGTCTCTGTAGTCCCAAATTCAATTCTCTGCTTGCTGGGCTGCACTGACACTGACATGAATGGGATTAGCAAGCCCTCCCTTTAGGCCAGATGATACCCTGTATAATCAGCAGATTGTTCAATTAAAGTGGTTGGGTCACTTTTCAAAGTAAAGGGCACTTTTTAATGGATGGAGGCTAACAGACTAAGAGCACACTTCTGAGACTGCTCTGGCTGTCGTGAATAACCGTAATATGGAATGAGAACTCTGAAAGCTACTCA
Organism: Tiliqua scincoides; assembly: GCF_035046505.1. NCBI lineage: Eukaryota > Metazoa > Chordata > Lepidosauria > Squamata > Scincidae > Tiliqua > Tiliqua scincoides. Next base: position 128,319,282 of record NC_089824.1, read on the forward strand.
TTCCTACTCACAGTGAGCCACAGGTTTTGCTTATTAAATTATAGGTTATTATGCACTTTCTATTAGGTATATATATATATAAAAGGCTGCTATATTTTCATGTTGGTAATATGCCAAGTTCATATACAAGTAATACATGTTTAATCAGTTCTGAATCGGTTAAAAAGCAGGTGTTTAGGCAGAAATCTTATGCACACTTGACTATAATAGGACTTCTGAGTAGACATACATAGAATTGGATTGTTAATCAACTAAAGTCTTTTAACTAGTTGACAGCCCTAATAGCAGGGATTTTTTTTTTTTTTAAATGAGTGTTCATGTTCTTAAAATATTGTACTGGAACAAGTGGTATGATTTCTGTCTTGATCTGAACTGAATCTGTAAAAACTGGTTTTTCTCATGAGCCCTTCCCTTGGAGTGACCATATAATTAATTCACTTTCAGCCAAACATTTGCTGAGGCAAAACAGAAACGTGCTTTCAGCATAATAACCTACCTTTCTAAGTAGGCTCTCTTTTTCAGAATTGGAAATAGTGAAATTGTCACATGAAGAAGGCTGTCACAAGACTTTAAAAAAGAAACCCCAAAAAACTTCAAATAGAAAAATGCAGATTGAATAAAATGCTTTGAATAATGTTGAGTAATGTCTCATTCAAAAGTAAAGCTATTTGGAAAAAAAATATGGCAATTTTTCATACCGTGTCTCCTGCAAATGGATCTGGAAGTACCGTCAAGAGCAAACTGCAAAAATAAATAGACCCCTTTTTATAGATATGAAAGCTTCGCCAACAAATTTGTATATTGAAAGTGTGCTTACCAAGTACTGAGCTTTGCAGAAGTAGGTACAAATGATTAAATGTTATACTTGTTGGAATTTGGTGAATGCAATGCTGCCTGCAGGACTCTGGAGGATGGTGTACTATCCAGACACCTGAAACCCTTCACCTGCCCTCTGTGGTCCTTGCTGGAAGTGTAGTCGTTAATACTGTTACCTTTCTGTCCTCTCCCACGACATCAAAGCAGGGAGGATACATATTCTGTCTCCACAATGGCAGACCTCATCCTCCCTCCACCACACATCCATACAAAGAAAACAGCTCTAGGGTTCTCTGTTGCACAAGTAGTAGGAATCTCTGACCATTCAGAAGATATGTAATCTTTGAAACTGTGAGTAAATACTTCTTATGAAACCTCAACCAGCCTCTGCTTCTGTGCATGTTAATGAAAGCAGCAGCCTAGCTATGTGATGGGTTTTGCCATAGGAAAAGGATCTTCCTGCTATTTGCTCCCCACCTTTTCCAACAGGGTATGGGCCCAGTACACTTCTGCTGTGCCACCCTGCTTCCCCCTCTTTCCAACAATACTCAGGTGTAAACAGAGTTCAACTATCCTACATTATGAGCCTTTTTGGGATAGAGAGCCATTAGTTATTTGATTTTTTTTTCTGTAAACTAATTTGTGTACTTTTTTGTTGGAAAGTGGTATATAGATGATGATGATGATGATAAATCAGAGGCATGAAATAATTTTATTTGAGGAATGGCTTCAAGCAAACAATAGAATAAAAAAAAATCTGCCAAATTTGTGTTATTTCTGATCTTATTGCATTCACAGTCCCCAATAATGCAACAGTCCTAAACATGCAGTCACTCTACCCTCTTTTGAGGCGGATTCCCTTCCTTGAGGAAAGTCAGCTGGCAATTGTCTGCTCCCCCATGGGCATTCCCATCCTTGCTGCAAACTAATAGTCACGATGATTGATGATTGCAGCATATCCATACCAAAGCCGCTAAGGGATTGGGGAAGATCTGGATTGCACTTTCATCATGCCAGAAGCTGAGAGCCTTTGAAGTTGACTTTACAACAAATGAACAAGGCTCCTTTACAACAAATGAACAAACAGCTAGCATCCTCAAGCCAAGAAGCCTCTGGAGACCCTTTCTGGCACCTCCACTGCCCACCCCACTCCCCCAGGTTGCACGCCAATCCCTGATTTTGATCTGCACCCACACCATACCTGCCAATTGTGATTACAGCAACTGTTACCCTGCACAGGCCCAATCTCGTCTGATCTTGGAAGCTAAGCAGGGTCAGGCCTGGTTAGTACTTGGATGGGAGACCGCCTGGGAATACCGGGTGCTGTGGGCTTCTACCATAGTCTTTCGAGACTGAAGGTTGCCAACCACCACCGGCTAAGAAAAAAACTTGAACCATTTGGTCAGTCTAGAATAGATGAAAAATACTCCTGTAACCTAGCCAACTGAACGAAAGAGCAAAACGTTCCTATTCAGCCACCACAGATGACCGGCGAATATTAATGTCTGTATCTACCTTGTCTGCTGATCCTCGATCATCAGTGACTCTTCCTGTTACCCTTGAGAAAAGAATACGACATCAGAGATTCTCAATCAGAAATGTGATTGTAAGCTAAATGAAAAAAACTCATTTCACAATGTAATCTACTTCATCACTGCATCAGAAAGAGAAGGTAACCCCCCACCCCTTTTTAAAAATGGATGATTACTGCAGGCTCATTTTCTTTTTTTAATATTGCTTTTGCGTTTCAGAGATTGCATAATCTTCTATTCTATCTACTGCATTTGTTGACTGTTCTAATTGCTGCTTGCTGCAACTTGCAAAATCAGGCTGATCTCATTAATGCAAAAGACAGGCATACAATCACCTCCTTACCTGCACCTCCATGTTATTTTAAATGTCTTTTTGTAGCAGGCTGGCGGGTTTTATAAGTGAAGAAATTTGTGTATAAATGTTTGTCCTTAGTACATTAAACACAACAGCAGCTGTGTTTGTGATATTGAATCGTCATTAGCTCTTGAAAAATTCATCAAATGTCCCAAGATCTGCGCCTGCTTATTTAAAAATTCATACAAAGTTTTGAAAAGTAAAAACGGTTTGACAAGTAGGCAGGCCACAAAAGAAGCTGACACATCAAGGGAAGAAGATCAAACAAGAATATAGCAGGCATATTCATACTGTAGGCTGTAAAGCCTGGCTGCTCTCCAAGGGGGTCGAAAGAACAAGTCGGCATAAAATATAGAGAAAGAATAGAAACAGGATTCTCAAGGTGGAGGAATGAAAGACCATTTGACATTCAAAAAAATGATTGTTTTCCCTCATTTTTTGACAGTCAATAAATTCACCTCTGCGCAGTTTATTTAAGTAGATGCAAAAGTTTTCATACAGTGTTGGGTATTCTGTGACTACAGTGACTCCTGTCTTCCTCTAGAAATGTAGCAACTGTTACCCTGCGCATGCCTGATCTCATCTGATCTTGGAAGCTAAGCAGGGTCAGGCCTGGTTAGTACTTGGATGGGAGACCGCCTGGGAATAGCGGGTGCTGTAGGCTTATACCATAGCCTTTTGAAACTGAAGATTGCCAGCCTCCATGGTTTGCTAATATTTTCAATGTGATATCTTCAGCTGTCGTAAACTGGAATCATTCCATTGAAAATGAGGAGATGGCCTGTGATTCTGGGCGAACTTCTGTCATTCAGTGTAAATTTTGATTGACTGAGTCAGGGTCTTGTGGGGCAGGGGTCAAGGTCTAGAGCGAGAATTTATTTCCAGTCATGTACAAAGCCAGTGGCATAGCAATTGGGGGGGCGGAAGGTGCAGTTCATCCTGAGTACCAGCCATAAAAGTGTGCTAAGGGGGTGCCAGCATCACTCCCGCCCTGGCTGCACCAGCCTCTGACATGCTGGTTGCTGGGAGGCATTCTGTTCATACAGCAGTAAAATATGCAGGTCTGTTTGTGTAGCTGCCTGTTGGCTTTTCAGGAAGGGTGAACAAGCAGTAGCCATATATTATCTACAGAAGGAACTGGTGGCGAGGATCATGCTGGGAATGCTGCTTGCCCACTCTGCCCTCCAACATGCTGTAAATGTGACCAACAGAAACAGAAAGAGGTGGCGGGGCAGCGGACCAAAGACGAAGCATGGTGGAATCAGGGTTGCTGTGCCACGCCAGGCTTCAAAGCTCCCAAGGAAGGGACAGTTCAGGTAGGACTCTTTCCCGCCACCCTGCGCCCCCTCAATCTCTGTCCTCCCCACAACCTGGTCATATCTTCCTCCTCTTGCTGTGTCGTCCACTTGCCACTTTGTTCCAAAGGCCCCCAGCAACCTTGCAGATCCAGGATTAGCGGGATCCTCCTGTCTTCAAAACCCAAAGTAGAGGAGGGGAGTGAAAAATAGAGGAAGGGGTGTTAAAATAGTGGAGGCAGTGTAAAAAAAATTATCACCCCTAGGTGTCAAATGCGCTAGATATACAATTGTACAAAGCTACATAAAATAATTTTTTTGGAAATAGATTAATCATAGTACCAAGATACTTTACTCTTGATTTTTTATTGTAGACTAAAAAGCAAATTAATAAACCCACTCATACTTGTGCTACCTGGTCAAATTAAAACTGTTCAGTGGGATGCAAAAGACTGTATCAGATTTGCTAAACTGTATGCACACTGGCCTACTGCAAAGTCGAGAACTGTGCACAATATTCTCTCATTCTCATCCTCATTTCAAGTATACCACATTTTGATGCAGCCAAACACAGGGAAAAAAATTCTTGCCAGAATTTTCAGTGGTGTTTCACTGCCGGTGTTTCAGTGCTGTTCAACACCTTCTTATTCATCAGGCAGGAGCAGCTGCTGTTCATTGCCATTTTCTTCTTTTCACTTTCACCATCCCTGGCCCCCATTTGACCACACTGCCTTTTAATCATCTTGACTGCAGTGATCCCCATAATTTTGATTTCCATGCGTGTGAGACATAGAACACAATCCTATCCTGCACTGGAAAAGGCAAGCCAGGAGGCTTGCGCTGTATCCAGTGCAGGATAGTGACCATAAGCAGCTCAGCCAGAGGCAACGGGAAACATTTCCCCTTACCTATGGGCAAGGGCTGCTGGCCCCTATGGGTCTCCTCAGACTTGCTCCATCTCTTGAGGTGGCACAAGTCCGAGGAGAGCAGAGCGACTTGAAGTCATTCCGTTCTCCCTGGGAACGGGGGTTGGGATCCAACATAACTGCAGCTGGGCCGATGCAAGCATCCGAGAGGAAGCCAGCGCAGAGGCTTATGTCAGCCTCTACAGGCCAGAGCTTCTTGGAACGCTGACCTATCTTCCTCTCAAAGAGGTGCAAATGTGCTTTACGGTTCGTTTGTGACCCTCCTGGCTTGGCGCAAGGGACATGTGACAGCCCAATCCTGGGTCAGGATTGTGCCCTTAATCACATCAGATGCAGTATTGTGATGTCATGAACCTCATCACATGGCTTTTCACCTCCAACAAGATTAAAGAACAACATGCTCTGGTCATGAGAAACTGCTAAGCTAAGGATTTGGGGCAAAGGGCTGCTGGATGGAGGTATGATAAACGCACATGAGTTTTCCATTAAAAATATGGTACTATGGCAGTTTGTCAACTGTGATGACCACCAGACAGGAAAAGACAAGAAAGAAATAAGGGTTACATTAACCCTTCAAGTCTAGCCATATTTACAGGGTCCTAAATCCTAAGGAACACTTCAGTTAGTGGAATGCTGTTTTTTTGGTAATCAGCAATTTCTGAATCTGCAATGCTTAATTTTTTGCTTTTATTGGTTTGTTTTGTTTCTATTACAGGCTTTAACTTCAGTAGCTTGTAGCTGGTCTGTGTGCCATGAAGATTTCTGTTGGTTATTTGACTATCCACCCATAGAAGTTTTAGTAATATGGTTCAGGCAAAATAGTATGCTAATGCAGATCTAGCAGGAGTTGGAATGAGAGGATAAGAAATGCTTGGTAGAATCAGCATGTAAAAGAGCTACTTCTAAACTGAATGTTTTGCTGTTAAACTGAGTAGATTTAAACAGAGTAAATTTGAGATGGAAATTAGTGTTGGAAAAATATTTTTTGAATTTTCAGAAGCATCCTCACAAAAAGATAGGCTTGGCACATAGCAGAAGTGGTGAATTCTTACTTTAATGGAATGAGAAGTGGATACAGAGACTTTAAATAATTGTATCCGTATTCTGTTTTGGAATAGCAGTGATTATACCATACAAGCCTTGGGTAGTATCTGGTTGAGACTGTAAGATTGTGTTACAAGTTATTTTTTTTTAAATGTTGTATAGCTGGGAATAACAGCACTTTTCGTTCTTAAAAATAAATGCTTGGTAGACTACAACAGAGGCTTTTAAAAAACTTTTTCAGAGAAAATGTCTGTGTCTCAACTATGACATCCTAGCAAAACATTTGTCAAGATTCACACGTGACTCTTCACAAATATCAAAATCACATAATTAATAATAGCCTTATGTGGGACATAAAATATATAAAATAGTGAAAGTCAAGAACTGGTCATCACTGGCAAATCTATTATACAGGTTTGACTCCCCTTATTCTGGTATTTGAGATCAGAAGTCTTGGATTTTGCATTTTTCTGTACATTTTTCTGAATGCTTGCATGCAGTAGTGTCACTAGGGTTTGCATTCCCTGGTGCAGGAGGCCAGCAGGTCACCCCCATGATGGACCTCCTCCCTTGCAATGGGTGGGGCAACAACTTGGGTGGTGGGCATGGTGATGTACCATTGCCCCGCCCCCACTGGTTTTTGTTTGTGTTTTTTGGTTCTTGATAGAATCGAGACATTTCAAAGCAGTTTGTTTCATTGCATTCTGCTGCAAATTACACATCAAATGGTATATAAAATGATGGTATTATTCCTACAAATCCTAATTTTAGTGATTTTGGTCACTAGTGGTGTCACCCCACCCCCCAGGGTATCACCTTACTAATATCTTATTGATTGCATGCTATGTTGTAATAACAACTTATTGGTTTTTCAAACAATCAGTCTTATTGGTCCGTTTTGAATGAAGGAAATATTCTTGTTACATAAAAGAGTTGTACTTTTGTATTCTGGTTTTTTGGCCATAACTTTTGACAGAATGGAGATATTTCACTCGTTTTTTTTTTCCCCCCACTGCATTCTGCTGTAAATTACACATCAAATGGTATATAACATAATGGTATTATTCCTAACAACCATGATTTTAGCACATCACTCTTCCTGTGCACATTACCCAGTGTGGCCCACACGCCCCTAGGAATGCCAGCACTTGCATGTACATAATCTTGGGGATGGGGCGCAATGCAACATTCATTGATGTTTCATATACCTCTTATACACATAACCTGAAGATAATTTTAAACAATATCTTAAATAATTTTGTGCATAAAACAAGGTTTGTGCATGAAACCAGATTGTGATTTTATTTCTTTAGGCAAAAATATTTAAAAAAAATGTCATCTTGGCACTCAAAAAAGTTCCATATTTCAGAATATTCTGTATTTTGGGTTTCTGGTAATATGCCTGTATTCCAAATAGCCATAATTACTGCTGCTCTCCTCAGTTCTGCACTTGGCACAAGGAGGGTGACACTGTGTCTAGGCTTGGAAGAGAGAGAGGTGGGACACTGCACTCTGGTTCCTGGCTGGCCTGATAGGAAAGCAGATGCAAGGTCTACAAAACTGAGCCCCACACTCCCTTGGCCCTTTTTGTCAACAGTTTGGCACCCACGCAAGGTATGGTGTAGGATTCTCCAGTGTGGAATTCTAAACCTGCAATGTCATCTGAATGTACATATGCCACCATTAAAAGAGAAAGTGGCCTTTTTTCTTGAAATGTGACTACACAACACCTTCAGCTGTTTTCATGCTTATTTTTATATAGCAACAGTCTGGCCTGAGGGTAGAGGTAATCTGTGGTAAGTGGCTTATCACTTGACACTAATATGTAGTCATTTTTTGAAGTTCTGTGATCTTGTGATGAAATATATCAGAGCGTGTTCTGTAATTCATATGTTTAGATCAGTGGTTTCCAAACTGATGGGTCGCAACCCAACAGCCAGGGAAGCACTCTCCTCTGGACCCTTAAGATGTGGGGCGGAGGGATGGCAGTGTCATGATCCCCAGGATCATGCCTTTGCTGGGGACAGAAGAATGTTTTTTTAATTAAACTTAAGCCAGTGCTGGCTTCTAAGGGGAGCGTGGAGCCCTGCGGACACCTCCGCAGGGCTCCCCAAGCCTCAGAATGACTAAAAATAGCAATCAGAACCTACTTCTGGTTTTTGATCTCTCCCCACATCTCCTAGAGGCTGGCACTGGCTTAGGTAAGTTAAAAAAAAAAGTGCTAATATCCTCAGCAGTGACTCAATCCTGAGGATCACATCATTGCCATCCCGCTGCACCCACAAAGATTTACATGATTCCCAACTTCCAAGGAGAAGTTTGTGAACCACTGGTTTAGATAGATTTATGCACAAGGTGTTTTTACTTGTTTCCAGATTCTCACAGGCTACTTGGCTTTCAAGACTCTCCAATTCTTATCCTTCCTAGAGCTATTTGTGTGCTATGCTTCCTTCCCATTTTCTTTGGCTGGTAAGAGGTTGAATGTTGCCAACCCAAAAATTATGAGCAGCCTCCTTTCTCAGTTCCAGTATCGCCTCATGAGGCAAGAGAAGATGAGCTTTACTTGATTGGTCCATCCATAGAGGGGCTGTACTCCTGCAACATTTCCCTTGCATTTTTGCATTGAACTGGCCATTTGGAACTCAGGTGACATTGCACCCATCCTACCCACACATAGGGATAATCGAAGGTTAGCTAGCTGCTTTTGGGGTTTAGGTACAAATTCTTTGCTGTCTGCATGATTGACATTTGACAGAGGGTTTTCTGCCCACTCCAGACTGTCTCCCGAGTTGTGGTGGTAGCTTAGCCAGGCTGCTCACTTCTGGCAGGTATAGCATGGAACTAGGAGTACAAGTAGGAATCTGGTGCGCACCCTAAAGTATTCAAGGGCCAGAGGGGAAGCCAGTTCCAATCTCAAGAGGCTGACCAACTTGAGGATGCTTGTTGGTAACCTTTGAGGCCTAAATTGCAAAATCCATCCTAATGACTTTCTGGTTTAGGATGAACTGAGTAATTTGGCTGCCTTGTTCTTTCCCAGTGGAGAAAGTGTTTAGGAGGTAGCTGTTGCCAAGGGTTTTTCTTTTTCTTTTGAAATGATGGGGAGGCTTGTAGGCAGAGGAGTCATTTTCTGAACCTCAAGATTGGCTTGGAAAGATCTGAATTCTCTTCTGATTTGCAGGGGTGGGAGAGCTCAGGATATTTCTGAGTTAATCCAAAGTGAGAAGGGAGAGCTTGTCACTCTCAAATACAAATTCAGGGTAACCCTAAGGCTGCATGCATAGAAGTGATCTTGATATGATTCAAAATTATCAGTGAAAAATGCTATCTCTGGGTGTTTACATGTGTCTCTGGGAGTTCAAATCGTGCACTATTGTGCAACAGAAATTGCAAACCTTATTGGCATTCAGAATGAGCATGCACATGTTAACTGCATGCCCCCTGGGAATATGTGAAGAATGTTTATCTTCATAGCATAGCAGTAATTGCAGTTTAATTTCAGTGGAAAACTTATTTTCTTATCCAGAGGGAATATTATGATTCTAATGAGACAAGTACTTTAAATGTATGGAAATGGGAATTTAAAAAAAAACAAAACTGCATTTGTGGAGCATTCCTTGAGTGTAAAAACAACACGCATCCAAAGTGTCTCATCAGATATTGTCATTATTCAATAATTCCTTAGATGTTTATTACAGTGGAGTCACCAGCGTGGATGATGCCCAGGGCAAGTGTCACCTTCCACCCTGTGCATCACCCACCTTACTGAAAGCAAAGTGTGGCACCACATCATCATGTCATCACACCACTGCCAAAGTGCTTCCGGGGGCCGCTGTTTGTGGCCTTTCATAGTCTAGGTGACAGGAGGGCCCATGTGTTGCAAAACACGGCATGGGCCTTCGCTTGGCGCAAGCTCAGGTAATGCACTCATCATCACCCAGGGCGGACGGTCCCCCTGCCCCCGCTTGCAACACTACTGTTACTGAATAGCTCACAGTGTATAGTATCTCAGTCTTTAGATAAGGGATGGTGGACTGGCTGCCCCCAAGCCAACATTTCATCCAGTATTCCAAGTTCAGCACTGCATCCCTGAGCCTGCTTCTGAGCTGAGCCACTCCTGAGCTTCCCTAGCCCTAGAGAAAAGGATGCCCTTCCACACTGTGTGACAATGAGGGGAAGGGCTATACCACCTTGCTAATGGTTTGTGTGAACTCAGCCCATAATTCTGCTGATGGTTACAGCATTATTGTACCTGAAAAAAAGAAAGGATTGATGCAATGGTCCAATGTGTACATTATTCTTGTTGAGTTGAGACTAAAAATGTGCTTTAAGGGATGTTTGAAAAGCAGTTTGTAGCACAGCATGGATTTCTGTCACTCAGGAATCAAAATATTTCACTAGGAGGGCTCCAGATCCACCATTGCCTGCATACCCCCAAAACACTCAAGACAAGGCTGTAGCAGATAAATGGCCAAAGCTTTTTTGGACAAGAACCAGAATTGCAACAGGCTCCAGTATTCTGCAAACCTCACTTCCAGTTTCTGAATTTGTGGGAAACAGCTCAGTAACCCCCACTGCATCTTCCCCTGTTTCATTTGGTTGTGAGTTGCAGACCATCTTCTGATGATCCCAGCTAATCATCACCAGTGCCCAAAGGATTCAAGAGAACGCAGGGGTGCATCACCCACCCCAAGCCAATCAGCACTGCAGGCAGATTTTGCATGCACTGCTCAGAGGGATCCCATCCAACATCTCTGATCTGAATAGCCTCTGGAGACTGGTCTCGTGACCCCTTTGGTTGATCTTGCCTCAGAGTGTACACTAAATTCCGTAACTTCCCCTAATGGACTGAAACCTGCCAACTAGTAATCCTGACAAACTACACTCCACCTGTACCTCCAGACATGGAGCATGCAGCCTGCATCAGCAGCAGGTGGAAGGGGCAGTGTTACATTCAGGATGCCCTTCATCCCGAGTCTGCCACCAGTCTGCTGTGAACCAAGCTGCACTGATTCACTTCCCTACCCACTCAGCTTACTCATTCCCTTGCACAGTCCTTTTAAACATGAGGAAGGTGCAAGATGAGTGAGTTGGAAAGCAGATTGTCACTTTTCGTGCCCCCCCCCCCCAAATCATGTGGCAGTGGTGATCTGCTTCACTCACATCACTTCTTTCATACTGTGTCTTTAATCTTCATTGGACTGCACAAGGAAAGAGTCATTTAGGGAGCCACTTCCATGCAGCCATTTCCCTGCCTCCTCCTTTGTGACCGCTTTAAAGAAAACAGAAATGACCCACCCTGTTTTGACTAAAAGGAACACAGTAACAGCCCAATCCTGAGTTCCCTTGGTGCGCAGCTGCCGCGGCACTGAAAACAGCTACTGCTGCATCCTGCGCACCAACGACAGCCACGGGTGGCACCTCAGAGAAGGGGACTTTTGTCCCTTCTCCTGGGTAGGGGAAGTAGCCCCGCAATGGGGCTACTCAATTCACCGCCGACCAAAAGGTCGGCAGTGAAATAAGAGTGTGTGTGTCAGGCACTGAGCCCCACACAAACGTGCAAGATCCGTTGAAGCGGAGCTCTACTGGTCCTGCCTCCCTCCCTCCCCTCTCTCTCCTCACGGCATACCTCCTGCCCGCCCTCTCCCTGGCTGCTGCCTCTCCATCATGCCTCCTCCCTGCCTTCCGCCCACCTTCCCCCTCCCTGGAACGCTTCCTCCCGCCTCCGATTTCCTCTCCACGGCTTTGTGGTTCGTGCGACCACTGAGCAGCAGAGGCTGGGCGCTCACCCGGCACTAGCCCAGCACCAGGCTAGCATGGGCGCTTGCCCGGCGTTAGGCCTCGCAAACGTTGTTTGTGACAGTACGATGCAGCGGTAAGCCAGCACATGTAGCCCAGGATTGGGCTCTAAGTCAGTACATTTTTTGTTTTCGCTTTTTTCTTTTTTTTTGTTTTCGCTTTTTTCTTTTTTTTTGTTGGTGATGGTGCCAGATCCATCACCAGGCTCAAGGTCTGGTTGGACATTCCTGAGTTCAAGGTGAAAAGAACTCTTCTACTATAAGCCAATGAGTGAGGTTCAAAAACTTCCTACTCAGCTCCTGCAGGCTATTGACTAATCTGAGACTGATCTCCTCGGCTACTAATCAAAGCTACTAGTGGAGCTACAAAGTGGAGCTACTAATCAAAGTAACACTGAATGAGATTTCAAATAGAGATGTACAGCCCAAGCAGTACTACCTTCTCTCCTTGCCTCATGTCTGGGAGGGGGTGAGGAAAGTCAACTCCCCATGAGGCTCATGGAGAATGGGGGATATTATTTTAATTTAGAATATTTATATACTGATTTTTTTTTAAAGTCTCAAAGAGGTTTATATACCAAAAGGAATGATTTCTGAACAATTTGTTATATGATGCTTTATTGTAAAAGATTTCCTACTATAATGTCTATCATACATGCTGTAGGTGAGGAAATGAGGATCAAGAAAGGGACAAAAAAACACACATAGTCCAGTCTCAAGATCTTTGCCCAAATTTTGATACCAAGTCAGATAAACATACTGTGTTGGGTCGAAGGACATATTACTCTGGCTCAGTCAATGGCTGGCTGGTCAATACTTTTTGACATCAGAAATGACTGAATAGATTGAAGGTCAATAGTAAAAAAAAACTATAGGGGATTACATTGCTCTCTCTTAATTCCATGGCATTAGGCAGTAGAAAATTGTAATTGCTGAATATGGTTGGCAACCTTCAGTCTCGAAAGCCTATGGTATAAGCCTACAGCACCCGGTATTCCCAGGCCGTCTCCCATCCAAGTACTAACCAGGCCTGACCCTGCTTAGCTTATGTTGAAAATGTTTTTGTGTGTGGGAAGGTGTGTTTTATTTTTTATTAATTTTTTTTAGGATGAGATGAAGGAATATATTATTTAATTGTACTTTGTTGAAATTACTCCCTCTTAACAGTTTATCTTAAGATAAGGGACAGTGTCCAAAAATAACGAGGTGGGAGCAATTTAGTTACTACTCTTGGACATGGAGCCAGTGGGTTTGAACCAGGCACTAGAGTTTGCGCCACCTGCTGCAGGAGGCCAGCATGACACCTCCATGATGGATCTCCTCCCATGCAGTGGGCGGGGCAATGCTCCAGGCAGTGGGCAAGGTGATACAACATTGCCGTGCCTCCTCTGGATTTTTGGCTATAACTTTTGATAGAATAGAGATATTTTAACATGGTTTGTTTCATTGCATTCCACATGAAATGACATATCAAATTATATATAACGTGATTGCATTATTCAAAAATGCCAAGATTTTCAAAATATTGGCTGGAAGTGGTGTCACCCCTCCCCCCGTGCATGTCGCCTGGTGCGTCCCACACTCTCCTAGCCATGCCACTGCTTAGGAGCCCAAGTAACTCTCAGCCAAAAAAGGAAGAGGCAGATGCTGTATTGCAGATGCTGTCTCAACCCAAGGGTTATACTTGTGTTGTGAGTGGACCTGTTGCAGATCTTTAAAATCTTTTAATGTTGTAGCTCAAGTTCAACCCACTTTCTGGTGCCTCATTTCATATTGGTGGATATAGATACAATGCAGGATAATCTGTAGCCATCCTTCCCCAATCTCTTCTTACCCATAATGAAATTCCTCAGTGAATAGTATTTGTGCTTCTTCTCTTCATTCATCACTGTTTTTGTGATACTCAATAGTCATCATTAACTTGCTTTGTTTTTCTTAAATGTGTGAAGATTCTAAAGGGGTTCTTGGGGGGGTTGAGTGGTGGCCCACTTAGCATGTCTCGTTTGTGGACTGGTGAGTGTCTGAGCTTTCCTATAAGCTGCAGACTTTTCAGTGTATGAAGAAATCTGTTTAGTTCTTTGGCAATAACTGAGGATTGCTGCTAAGAATAGATTTCTGGTGACACAGCCTGGACTGTGATATTGTCAAAGTACTAACCATCCCAACAGCATCCAATTCCTGTTTGCCTAATCGGAACTCTTTTGGGCTTTATATAAGGGGAAAAGTGTAATCATGCGCGTCAAGGCAGTAGATGCTGGCATGTACCTCAGAAGCCTATTTACTGAGTCACTGTCAATTCTGCGGCAAGGAACGTGACTCTCCGAGAAGTCTCTAAGCCTTTCAGGCTCACTGACTCAAAGCTAAATAACCCCCAGCTGGGTAAAGAACAAACACCTGTCAGATAGCCCTACTAATGGCTGGTTTATCTGTTAATGCTCTTTCCCACTCCGTGACCATACTTTTCTCCGAGATGCTCAATGCTGAATCTTTAGTAAGCTGTTACTATTGCTGAATCTTTGCACAGCTGGGATGACACATGGAAGCCAGAAAAGCTTCCGTAAAGCATAGAAAAGCTGCATAAGCATAGTTGGCACTAAATTTAACATTAAAAGACACAAGGCAAATTTGGTAGGCAGACCAAATTAAATGTGCAACTCCCCTTCAACCACTCACATGCTCACCCACCTGCACATTGCTACGAGTGTATGCCAGATGCAAGGAGCACTGGGAAGTGTAGTTTTTACAGTACCGGGAAGCTAAATTTTCCAGGGTGCCTTATTCCTGGCCCCCACACCCATAGCAATTTGCAAGATGGCAGGGGTGGGGAAGGAAGATATCCTCCCTTTCTCCTGCATCACTGGAGCAGCAACAGTGGGCAGAAGGGTCATTGGGCATCAGGCAGGGGAGAGATCCCCTCTCTTGTGTATATGTGTGGCAGGTGTTAGCAGTACAGTCCTGTGAATATGTGTCTATTCACACAAATTCCTGTCCTTTAGATGCACATCTTAAATGATTTTTTATTTGTTGGCACAATGCATCAGATCTGAGGGTCCAATCTTATCCAATTTTCCTGTGCCAATGGGGCATGCACTGCATCCTTTGGTGGGGAGGCTTCCTCAAGGTATGGAAACTTTTGTTCCTTTACCTCAGGGCTGTATTGCAGTTGACCCAGTGCTAGAAAGGTGGATAGGATTGGGCCCTGCGAGTGTTACTTAAATGATTAAGGGTCCACACAAACAACAACAAATGGGTGTCAAACAAGCAATCACATTACTGAGGGGTTCATTACATCAAGAATGGGAAACACAAGACGCATCAAGTAAGTTAACCTTCCATCAATGATGTGATTACCCGAACATAAAGAAAAGCTCAAAAAGAAATCACACAGGCTAACACTTTTTATTGAAGATGAGAAATATAACATTTAAATGGGGAAGCTCAAACAGAAATCTGAGCAGGCAAACAGTATTAAAATGAACTAAATAAACTCAAAATAAATAAATGCTGGTTACAAAAAATAAAAAGCTTGTTACAAAAATAACAGCTGACTAAAAAGAGAATGGCTACAGACACAAAAATTTACTTAAACGTAAATACTGGTTGAGCCAAGTTATCTGCAGATTTGGCTGGGACCCGCGTTGAGCCACATTCGGCCCAGCCTGAAGCCTCTGGAGGCAACTGGCACTGTGCTCCAGTCACTTTTGGAGGCTCTTCTGAGACCTGTGGAGGCTGCGCACAGCCTCCACAGCAGAGATCCTAGAAGAGCACTTCCGGAAAACTTCTAGGACCCCTGGAGACCACTCTATGGCCTGTGGAGAATGCATGCAACCAGCACAGCTCTAGTCCCCACTGCAGAAGTGGCCTCCAAGGCTTTCTGGAGCCTTTCTGAGATCTGTGGAGGTGGCATACAGCATCCATGGGCCTCAGAAAGGACTCTGGAGGTCCTAGAAGGGCACTTTCAGAAAACTGAAAGTGCCCTTCTAGGACTTCCAGAGACTGTTTTGAGACCCATGGAGGCTGCATGCAGCCTCCATGGGCCTCAGAACAGCTCCGGACGTGACTGGAGGAAGGCTCCGGTTGTGTTCGGAGCTCGGTGGACCCCGAATTTTGTGTGACTTGGTTTCACACGAAATTCAGTATTTGCATGGGTTCCAGGAACAGAACCCTCACAAATAATGAGGGTCCACCCATAAATAAGATTGCTAAACTTACAAAAAGCTAGAATGATTGCATCCCCGCAAGTCTGTGCTGCCAGCAAAACTT
Source organism: Tiliqua scincoides (assembly GCF_035046505.1). Taxonomy (NCBI): domain Eukaryota; kingdom Metazoa; phylum Chordata; class Lepidosauria; order Squamata; family Scincidae; genus Tiliqua; species Tiliqua scincoides. The sequence goes on from NC_089824.1 coordinate 128,335,308, forward strand.
GCTACAGTTTTAGAAAGAAAAAGCAGTATAAAGCGAGGGATGTGGGTGAGTGGAGAAGACTATTGGTCCTATCCTGTCCCCCAGTAGCACCAGCAGAGCACTGGCACTTACTGATACAAAAGCACTAGAGAAGGGGTGTTGTACTCATTTTATACACTGTGCCAAAGAGCATTTATGATGCCTGTTGAAGGTCAGAAGTGATGTCATTAGGCAGGAAGTGATGTCATTAAACAGGTCATAAACAGAAATAAGCACTTTTTTCTCACTTAGAAACACATTAGCTGCAAATGACAGAAATGAAAATATGCAAATCTTGATCATATTTCAAGATTTGGGAGAGACCAATTATCATGTTGTGTACCTTTCAGCAGTGATACCTTAGCACAGCTTAGCAGTGGAGAGCCTGAGGGCTGGATAAAGAGCTTCTGTGGGCTGCATCAGGCCCTTGCCTTTTGTTTGACACCCCTGCACTCGAGCTAGAGATAATCAGATAGGGATATTCATTAAGATAATCAAGGACACTGAGAGCTGGCAGTGGGCTGGGGCAACCTGCCTGATTGGCCCCCATTCCTAAATTTGTTTTGTACTGTATAGTTTGTTTTGTTATGTCCTGACCCCTGGAAGCCTAGGCCTCAGAGATTTTGATCCTCCCCCCCCCCCCCCACAGGCCTGGGGATCTGGGAGCTTTGCACTGCATGTTACCTCCTGCTGAAGTTTGGTCACCACGCATGCATAACAATGCCTTTTTGGTGGTGGCTCCCAGAGTTTAGAATTGCTTTTCCCTGATAAGTTCATTATATCCCTTCAGCTTGCAACACTTGTTAAAACACTCCTTGTTCCACCACATTTCTGGATTGTTTGAAATAAGACATTCTGCTGTGCACTTTGCTTTCCTTTTTGTCCCAAAGTTCAGCTGTGCTGATTAGAAAGAAGGAAACGCAAAGAGGCTGATGTGAACTGTAGTCTTTAGTAGCACTCTGTTGCGCTGCAGCAACCCTCACAGTGGCTACAACTCTCATCAGCCCCCTTGCCTTTCTTTCTTCCAGATCATTAGAGCTGCAATGGAGCACAGGGACAGTAAGAAGGCTAGTTCTGTCTGGAGTGGCAGAGTTGGGGGAGCTGGTGGGTGTGTGCTCACTGTACCTTTACTTGGGCTCCAATGCGCATCCTGATGAGAATGGGCTCATTGCTGCCAGAAACCAGTGATTGGGCCAATCAGATATTTGGGGATCAGCTATTCCAACTATGCTCAGAAGGGGCTGAATTTAGCTTTCTCCATTCCTCCCTCCACTGACCAGCCAATCAGCATGATTGCTGAGTGCATGAGCTGAGTGTGTGTATTAAAAAAAATGGATCTCGGCTGCTATCTTTTGTATTGTATTCACGTATTCTTTGGAACGATGGCCATTATGTTTTCTCATTTAGATTTATCATGTGGTTCTCTTTTTTATGGTATCTCCATAACAATCTCCCCCCACCCCCGGTGAAGGAACCTTGGGCTCTGTAAACTCCTATATTTTGTCCTAAGCCATATGGGGTTCCATTTCTTTTAAGGAGACACCAAGGTGATTACAGAGACTTGATGCAAAGGACCAGGCAGTCATGCAGATGCCTTTGCTTTCACCCTCCATTACTGCTAACTGCAGGGTAACTTTCAAAGCTTCAACCTCTCCTTGCACTTTTTGTAATCTCACATCAAAGTCGCTTTCCAGCTGTGCTAAGTGATACTTTGTTTTAACCAGATATGAATCAGGCTTCTTTCGCTGCCCTTATTCTCTATTCTTGCCTGACCCATTTCTGTTTCAGACAGCGACTGAATTATCGCCTCCATGCTGTCAACTCTGTTGTCATTTTTGCCTGCAAGGTTTTTATTTTTTACTAAAAAAAGACCCCAAACTTCCTGCAAAATTGTCATCATGACGCCTCAGAGCCATTCCTCTGACTCGTTCCAAAGTTCTTTTCCTCTGCATTAAATTATGGCAAAACCAGTTCTCTAGGGAGCTGGCACAAAGCAGACCAATTTTTCAGATTCTTTGGTGGTCATTTATATTGGATTTATATAGGAATGAAAAGCATCAGGAAAAGGTCAGAATTTAGCAGTGCTCAATTCAGTTTTCATTCTCTAGTCTCATGCAATGGCCAGCAGCAATCATATCCCAACATCTTTTAATGGACAGTACAAAACCAATTAAAAGAACTCTATTATTTATGTTGTATCATTAACATAAGGGGCACTTTGCAATCTATCTATAAAATTCAGCATGTTCCCAGAAATGGCACTGTACAGTCAAGAAAGAGAACTCAGTATGGGGTTGTGCAGACAGGATCAGTTTTGAGTATCAATCCCTGGGGTCATCAGAGGCAGGGAAGTTTCAGCTGTAGGTCTATGTAAACTGATTTGAGAGTAAGACCCATTGCAGTGGCATCACTAGGGTTTGCATCACCCAGTGCCGGAGGCCAGCATGTCACCCCCATGATGGCCCTCCTCCCATGGAGTGGGATGGGGCAATGCCTCGTGTAATGGGCATGGTGATGCACCATTGTCCCGCCACACTGGGTTTTTGGCTATAACTTTTGATAGAATAGAAATATTTCAACAAAGTTTGTTTCATTGTAATCCACATGAAATTATGCATCCAATGATATATAACATGATGGTATTATATGAAAGTACAAAGATTTCATAAATTTTGGCCTGTAGTGATGTCACCCCCCCTGCACCGCCTAGTAACATCAATGACCCACTGAAAACAGTGGGATTGAATTCTGAAGGAACATGTGTACTGCAGTGGTTCTTAAGCTTTCTAACCCACTTTTTAGAATCTGTTCGGACCCACTGGAAGTGATGTCATTAATCTGGAAGTGATGTCATGGCCAAAAGTGATGTCATCAAGCAGGAAAAGTTTTTTAGCAATCCTAGGCTGCAATCCTATCCACACTTACCCAGGTGTAAGCCCCATGTTAAAAGTATATACATTGTAGCCTGTTAAAAGTACAGATCTCCCCAAATACAGTCACATACTATGTTGGCATGAAGTCTAATATACTAAAAAGAAAATATCAATATGAATGAGAACCCACCTGAAATTGGCTCAAAATTCACCTAGCGGGTCCCAACCCTCTGTTTGAGAAACAGTGATGTATAGGATGGTGCTGCACATCTCTACTTTGATCTCATCCCCAAATAACTTGTCCATTTACTTTTTCCTATATTGTTATTTACTATCTTGGAAAAAAATAAAACACTGTACTGGGGAAAACTGTTGCAGCACCTGTCTCAACAACCTCGATGCATATCAACCTAACCTTTACTGGCAGGGGTCTCACAGAGCAGGTGCAATGTATCTTTGTGCAGAGAAATACAACATGCCCCAAGGTCACTGCAATGCAGAAGCCTTCTCTCTACACCCATCATCACAGCAGGCATTTTGCTGGGATGAAACTGAATCTTACTGAAATGTCATAGTTCAAAATTTAGGCAAAGAATAACAAGAGATGTTTTTGATTTTGACCTTCTTCCATGGCAGTCAGGGCCAAACTATGCTAACATTGTAATAAACACTTCTTTCAGAGGTGTGCTGAAGACTGAAACCTTTCTTCCTTAAACAAAGTGACGATGGGAGGGGGGGTCCCATCCCAATCAAGACCACAGCACACATGGAAAGAAGGTTATCACTTCACTTTGTGCTGTATTTCTGGAGAAAATGGCCCCAAGTCATTCTTTGCAGTAAAAGGGGCTATAGTCCAACTGAAAGTACAGAGCTCAGGGCTTATCTTGCCACAGTTATTCCAGTTTCCCCAATCTAGGCATTTGAAGGACATATTTGCCATTGTTTTAGATACATATGCCAAAGTTATAATTCCTTTGCTTTATAAAAGAGTAACGGTTGATGATGCTGGTACAACATCATGAAGTACAGAGAAAGTAACTAAAACAAATTCTCTGAATATACTTCTTCCCCTCCCCCATGGATTCCTCAAGTAGATACAAAACCAAACCAGGGGTGTCAAACATAAGGTCCATGTGCCAGATACAGCCCACAGAAGCTCTTTATCTGACCTGCATGAAAACTGGTCTCTCTCAGCACCACCTCAGCTGCTGTGCTATGAAGTGACACACCAGCAGAAGTGGCACTGCTGAAAGAGCGGTGCTGTGAGAGCCCAATTGTTATGTAGGCTACCCTTTCAGCAGTGCTGCATCTGCTGAGATGTCACTACTGAAAGGGCAGCCTACATGACCAGTTTCAGAAGTACTACATCTGCCAAGGTGCTAGGAGGGAGAGATGGAAGGAGCCTCAGAAGGCGAGGAACTGTAAGGCAGACCAAGAGGGGTTTGAAAGGCGAAGCTGCCAAGGCACTGGGAGAGATCAGTTATCATGTGATAATTGCTGCTTCAGTGCTGCTTCTGCTGTCACTTTGTAGAGCACCTCTCAATTGTTGAGCTGTGAAGTGACACCTTGGCAGAAGCAACAGTGCTGGAAGGGCAGCTTACGTGATAATTGAGCTCTTCCAGCTCCCCGTATTCTGAATTTGATCTTCTGTCTTTTGCAGCTTACGAGTTTCTCTGTGAGAGAAACGTGCTTATATCTGATAATCGCCTGCTTAAATGATATCATTTCCTTTTTAACGCCATCACTTTTAGCCTTCCACAGAAACTATGCACACTATTCAGCCCACTCTACAGAACGAGTTTGATACCCTGCCTTAAACCTTCCTGAAGGTTTTGCATCATGCCCTAATTAATTAATTAATTAATTAATTAACAGTATTTAAATGTCATAAACCACTAGTGTCTCCCCAGAAAATCTGAATTCCACTCCTACTTACTGCAATTTTCTGTTTCGTCTTGGTAAGTTTTTAATAATTTTAGATTATTTTGAATATGAACTCTAAATTAGCTGCATCCCAATTATTATATAACATGCAGTAAGATTTTTTTCCTATCATTCCTTTGCCATCTTTCCCCTTAGTAATAATAATCTCTTATTTTCCATTTTTTTAATTTTAATTTTAAAGTACTGGGCTTTCTTTATTTTCTAATCATGAAAGCTTAGTTTCATAGAAAAAGAATCTTAGAATATTTGTTCGGCTTAATATTTTTTTCTTTTACTGTTGAATTCTTTAGGGATTTGAAGTTATGGGATTATTGGAATACAAAAGGATCAAAGACAGGGTGGCAAATACTAAAGAAAATAATAAGAGCTGCCACTTTAGCTTCTTAATCAAAGTATGGCTTTTAAAAGACTTCATGCATTCTGTTATGAAATAAATATAAGTTTAATTTTGGATCTGAAAGAAAATTTAATACTTTCCCTCAGCATAGGAAAAGTATGCTCCTCTACACTTCAGCTGCCTTTTCAGTTATTAAGTGAGAATGTTGAGATGTAGGTTTGTGTGTGTGTGTGTGTGTGTGTGTGTGTGTGTGTGTGTGTGAGAGAGAGAGAGAGAGAGAGAGAGAGATTTGTGCTGATAACACAGGCCAACACACATTTTGCTTCCTTAAATGTTACACCAATTCCTGGGTATATTTGGGGTGCCGATTCCAAAAATGGCATCCGTTTTGCCCTATCACATCTAGTTTTGGAGACACGGCATAGCCTGTTTGGTGAATGGTTCAAGCAGCTTCCTCACAAGGAAGCTGCTTGAACCATTCACTAATGAGGCTACACTATATCTCCAAAACATTTTTGGAATCACAAATTCATAACAAACCACCATAAAGTTTGGGAAAAACTTTTCTGACCCTCAGTTTTGTAGGCCTGTGTAATTGGGACTGTTACAACTCTGCTGCCACCAATCTACATTCCCCTAACCCAAGGATCACTCAGGTACGTAAAAGGAAACAGAACTCTTGGAGCAAAACATTCATTTCCAAGGGTACCAAACTCTCTTAAAACGGGATGTTTGTGCATCTGTCCATCGAAATGGAGGACAGTGTGTCCTCAAGTGGTTACAATGCAATTATCATGCTATATTACCAAATTGAATTTGCCCTGTATATCCATTAGGATTTATAGAGGCATGCATAAGCATTTTAGTCCCAGTCGCAGTGGACCCAACCTTGGGGAACAGGTTATGCTATGTGCATAGCATAATAACCATGCCCATTGCCAAAGCAATGTGCTTTGAAATATTTGCACTTGATATTTCTTCTAAAGCTGCTGTCAGGAGTAATACCTCATAATCATGGTTTCCGGTATCGTTTCCGAATGACAGAAGACAAGTCATTCTACTACCTTAACCTTTGAAATACACGTATTGTTTTTTTAGCAGGTGAGCATGCCATTTGCCTTTTCTTTCCCCTGAACTCATAGGATGCCTGCAAGCAGGCTAAATAAAGCAATGACTAGTAAACCAAATTTTCAAACTCTGAAAAGGTCAGACTGGAAAATGTGGCACCAACAGGCAATAACAGGCAAAGAGGCGTGCAGCTATTAAGATTATTAATGATATTTATATTCCACTTTTCCTCCAAGTTTAGCTCCCAATGTGGACTACAATTAAATCCATCAGAAGTAAAGAGGCATGTGTATGGGTGGTGGGGAGGGCTTGCTGATGTTTGCATTTCCCCATTCCTCCTTATGTTCCAGGTTCTTGCATTCTGAGTTGCTTTTGTCATTGTCAGCTTGGTTAGCTAATTCCTTCTGTGCATTGCTAATTGAAGCCATCGCTGAATGTAGACAAAGAAGCCACATTAATGTTCTGATTACTGCAAAAAGATATATACTGCTCAGTTATTTCTTTGTGATGAAAGAAACCTGCTATAAACCCAATACTGAACCTGCTAAACTTGGTGGAACACTGAGCAGTTGGGTGTTCTCAGTTGCAGGAGACAATGGTGGGAGATAGATAAAACCACCCACTAGGCTTACAGCTGCTGGTGACTGCTAGCTGATGGATCCTATGATGGATCCTATCTGATAAGAAAGATTTCCTTCCAAGAAGAGCTCCCTGATATGAACTTAACTGAGCAGCACAGATATCCATTCTTTGGCTGCTTGGCTTGATGAAACTTTGATATGCAGATGGTGACTGTTGCTGGAGAAGATAGGGTGCACAGCATTTCATCAGCCTTCACTCTCAGCCTTCTAGCTGCTGCTGACTCCCAGGTGGTTATGGGTTTCATTTTTTACAAGACAAATGATTTTCTTTCAAAACAATATTTAGATCTTCATTTTCCTTTCACTCTTATTTACTAACGTTACAAGGAAATTAAACCTTTGGCTTATTATTTGTTCTAATGCTCATTATTTCCCTTGAATGTCTATTCCCACTGATAGTCATTCAAAAGTAGTAGTTTAAAAGGAGGAAGTGTAAAAGTTTGAGCAACAAACCTGCAGGGGTGACATTATGGGTTAGCCAGGTAGGCACTGGCCTAGGGCCCATATCCACCAGAAGGCTAACTGGGCCTGGCTGACCCCTTGACCCTCAGTGCTGATGGCTGTGGTAGCACCCAATGCAGCATCATGAAAGGACCCAGTAGAGTACCTTTCTCCAGGGTCTCCAGTGACTTGGAGCCAGCACTACAAGCAAAAACTTGTACTTGCATTTTACTTGGTTGCCTGCCCCAGAGTTTGTATAATGTTGCCTGCTCTTGACTGAGGTTGATTTCCAAGATCACCTGATATTAGCATTAAGGCATGTGTTGGGATAACCATGGGTTTTCTCAACTAGATGATCTCCAAGATCCAACTATTCTATGACCTTTTTAGGACCAAATTACATGTGACATTTGAAGTATAATTAAACCATTATACCAGAAACACATACCAGGAACCCATCTGCCCCCAAGCTGGCATGCACCGACTCCAAGCCACGCCCCATTCCTAGGCGGCGCAGCTCATCCAGGTCTGTCCCTTAAGGGGAAGGCAGCCGGACTGCGGGCTGTGCCGCCTCAAGCCGCTGAGCCTCTGAGGCGGACCCTGCAGTCCCGGCCAGGGCCCCATCTATGTCCTCGTGCCGCCAAGCCCCTGAGGACTGCAATTGGGTTCTGCCCTGCCTGTGCCGCCTGAAGGTGCACACCATTTCACGCCTCCTAACCCGCACCACCTGCCCTCTTAAAGTGACCGATGATAGTTGGAAGGGGAGAAAACCCCTTGCCCCTGACAGTCTGGGGTAGACGAAAAGACTGCCTACCATCGGCCAATTTAGGCAGGCAGCAAAAAATTCCTACCTGGCCCCAAACGGCGGCCAGTAAAACTCAGACTGCCAGAAGGGCGGGCAGGTGGGTGTCCACACAGCGCCCATGTGCGAAGGAGGAAGTGGGCTCGGTGCTGTGCCCTTAAAACATCTCTGCATTTGCCCAGCTCCAGCCCTCCTTCAATCCCCTCACAAGGCAGGAGACTCTTGTGTTCCAGGCCAGGCTAAACAAACCCCGATCACCCTGCTGTAACTGGGTGATTGGCATTCCAATTTTCTCACCAAATCAATTTGATGAATATTATTTTTAGCTGTTGTTGCAGCTTATAGCAGCTTATGCCAGGAGAGAGGGGTGCTCCTCCTTTTCTCATTAGTGTTATAGCAGAGGTGTGAAAACCACAAGCAGTGGCATCACTAGGATTCGCGTCACCCGGTGCGGGAGGCCTACGTATAACCCCATGCAGTGGGCTGGGCAACGCCCCAGGTGGTGGGCGTGGTGATGTACCATCACCCCGCCCCCACTGGTTTTTTGACTGTAGCTTTTCTTAGAACACAGATATTTCAATGTGGTTTGTTTCATTGCATTCTGCATGAAATTACACATTGATTGATATATAACATGATGGGATTATTCCTCCAAATTCTGATTTTAGTGATTTTGAAAACTTGTAGAGTCTCTCTCACACACACACCCCATGTCAACTTACTAGCACCTTATTGCAGCAGTTCTCAAACTTTTAGCACTGGGACCCACTTTTTAGAATGACAATCTGTCCAGGACCCATTGGAAGTGATGTCACGGCCAGAAGTGACATCATCAAGCAAATTAAGATAAATAATTATAAATGATTAAATTAAAATAAAATAAATAATTAAATAAGGGAGAGTCTGTTCTGTTCCATCAAGTGAATCTACTCTGAAGTAAGTCCTATTGTGGTCAATGGGGCTTACTCTCAGGAAAGTGTGGGTAGTTTTGCAGCCTGTGAGCCCAATCCTATGCATGTCTACTCAGAAGTAAGTCCCATAGTGATCAATGGAGCTTACTCTGTAGTCTGCCTGCAATAACACCCTCCCCAAAAAAGAACAGTGAGATTTCCAGCCCTCCCCAGTGCCCAGTTTAAAGTTCTTCTGTTTCTTGCTTATCAAGATAAAGACCCACCTGGCTTTGCAACTGCAAAATAGAAAACTTCCCCTTATCAGTTCAAGCCTCTTTTTTGTCCTTTTTATTGGGCGGGGGAGGGGGAAGGCTGCCTTCTGGAGCAGTTGTACTCCGGTTCCATTGGATCGGGACCCTTCTGGTGTCCTCACATTCCCCTTTGCCTGTCCTGACCACCAGCCAAGGTACATCTACCTACTCGCAAGTAAATGCGACCGTGAGGCTACTTTGCTTTCCATAGGGCTCCATAGACCCACAGCTGGAAAGCAGGGACCTCCTTCTCGGTGTTTTTGGGGGTTGCATTCATTGGATCAGGACCATTGTGACATCCTTGGAGTCCTCTCAGCCTGCTCTTTCCGGCGGACTAAGGTAAGTTCGGCTATTCGCTAGTAAACGTGGCCATGTGGCTTCGTTTCGGGCTCAATACACTCGCAGCTGGGAGGGAGGGACCTTCTCAGGTGTTTTTGGGGGGCTGCATTCATTGGATCGGAACCATTCAGGTGTCGTTGGATTCCTCTCAGCCTGCCCTTTCGGATGGACTATGGCAAGTACACCTACTCACGAGTAAGCATGCGATACAGCTCACTTTCATTTCCATAGGGATCCATGCATTTTTTCTTTCCGGTTTTTTGGCCATAACTTTTGAAGGAAAGGAGCTATTTCACTCGGGTGTTTTGCATTGCATTCCACTGGGAATTCCACATCCACCGGTGTATGGCATGACAGGGTAGTTCCTAATGCCATCATTTTAGTGCATCACCCCCCAGGGCGCATCACCCCCCCCCAGCGCGTCACCCGGTGCGGCCCGCACCACCCTAGCGACGCGACTGACCACAAGTCATTCATGGATCCAGTTTCAGCACTTTATTAGTACATCAAAACCTGCTGTTAGATTTTCTGCTTCTGGTCAGTTCTTAGGTTTTACTGTAAAAATTAGAAATCACTTAGCTATAAGAAAAATAACCAGCTTGTGACTAATCCCTTTGCTTTTTAAAACCATTTGACAGTTTTTGCTATTATTCAATGAATATAAAGCCTTCAACATTTTTCAATGCTTTCTAAAATGTAAAAGTATCAAATCCACCTTTTCTCATTATTTGACTTTTGCCAGACTTATTTGTTGGCAGGCTGTGGCTACAGAACAACTTATTTCTGTTTTCCAGAAAGTTACTCTGTTCAGCATAGGGAGTCATGACATATGACGGGTCAGGCAGTGAAAGCAAGAAATGCTTTAATTCCCAAATTCATAGCTGGAGAAAGTAGGGCATGAATCCTGAAACTTCTTAAAAGAGTACAAATTACACTTACTTGTGAATTCCAACCACTTAGCATAACACTTAGCGGTATATAAATACTGTTAAAAAAAAAAAAAAAACATAAGTCAAACTTACATTATATAAATGGGCGGGGCAGGGGGGGGAAGGAACGGGAAGGTGGGGAGAAGGGAAGATTGAGGCCAGGGAGGGGAGCAATATCAGTGGCAGTAGCACAGCTGATATCCTATTCCCTTTCCCAGTCTTGATCTGCCTTCCCAGGTCAACTTGGATCTGTGCCAGCTAACTGGCGCAGGTCTGAGTAGACCCAGTGAGAGGTTCGGTCTTACCCTGGGGCAAGGGGAAAAATGTTATTTTACCTTGAGGAGGCCTGCACAGCTCAAAACTCCCCCACAGGATGTAGTGTGTGCCCCATTGGTGCAACTGCTTTGGTGCACAGGGAGTTAGGTAGGATTGGGCTGGAAGGCACACTATTAAAAATTAGAAGGTAGTGCTTCCCAAACTATCAAGATGTTGTAGTTACATAGTACTTGTCCAACAAAGGAGTATCAGATGAGTCTAATCACGCACTTGTCTACAGGGCCTGTTCCTGATACTTAAGGCACTAAGTAGATAATTCCTGATACTTAACCCACTACCATCACCTGGTGGTGCACTAATTGCTACCTTGATCTTGCTTCTCTGTGTCCTTCATGCAGAGATACTCTAGCCCACAACTCTGTTCCCCTTCACACTTCCTTTTCTGCTTCATTCCCCTCTTCGTTTCTGAATCCAGGAGAGTGAAAAAAACAGCCAATGCTGGTGCCTCAGTTTACTGCCTGAAGTGGTTGCTTTGTCAGCTTTATGGATGAGCCAGCTGTGCCTGTCCAGGAGTTTTCTACAAGTATTGTGCTGCCTGTAAAGCAAAGAACTACACAGTTCTGGATTGTGAGCCTCTTGGGGCAAGGACCTGTACTCTCTTCTCTTGCAAAGCAACTTGTGCATTGGTGATGCTATATAGGTAATCACAGCAATTTTGGAAAACAGAAAGATTCTTTAGCAGCATTTGTGTACATTCTCCCAATAACCTGGTGGATGACTACATAAATCAGAATAAAGAAGATTTTCCATTCAGTTAAAAAAAAAAAAATCCAGATTATCTCCTCCAGTAACAGAAATTCTTCAGACCCACTGTGACCAAAATGAATTGTGCATATTGACATAATTAACATAATTCAGTCGCACTGCAGCAAATGTACAATTGCTTTTCCACAGAGTTTGGGATTTGAACAGAAATATAAAAAATTAGGGTACTGCTGAAATCCAGGGGAAAACCCAAAAGATTCCCATAATAGATTCCTGAGTCAAATCTATGGATTTGAGGAGATACACAAGGCCTCCATTTTTGCACATGATCCCAGAGGCACAAAAAGAAGCTCAACTGACTCATCCATCCTTTTTTTTCTTGTATGCTTCCCAATAATATGGGAAACAAGAGCTTAGATAATTTATTCCACATTTTTTTTCTTCTGTGAATGTTGATATCAGGTATTATCCAAATATTATCTGAATGAGTGACTATTTGACATCCAAAGTGTTGTTTTTTTTTCTTTAGCAGCCAACACTTTACTGTATCTGACATGCAGCAGTTAAAGTTTGATGGTATCTGACAGTTGAGAAGAAGTCAGCATTTGTCATTACCTGATGTGTAGGAGTTGATATTTGACAGTATCTGACAGCTGACTTGAAAAACATATTAGTAAATTTTGTACTGACGTCACTGATTCATTTAACCAATCAGGGAAGGGCCCTTTGAATGGACAGGAAACCACACAGTTGAATTCTGAAATCAAATCTCAGTTTTATAATTCAGTGTGGGATTAATTGGTTACTTCTATATGAGAAACAAAATGAGATTCAAAATCAGATGAGAAAATCTCTTTGCTACTGAAATTGAAATCAACTGTAACAGCTTCTGATAGAGTGGGAGACCTCCTGGACAACTGTGCTTTTCTAATTTTTGCTTTGTGAAAGATCATCACCGAACAAATGTTGATTGAAGAATTCAAAATCTGAATTCCAGATTTATTTATTTCAAATGGCAAAGTCATCACTCTGTATCTCTGATAACAAGACAACACAAAAATTGCTGTGGAATTTGGGAGACACACAGCCCAATTCTATCCAGTGCTGGAGCAGTGGGGTTGCATCGCCCATGTTGTATCATACGCTAGCTAGGCACAGGCTGGACATCTCCTCGGGAGAAGGGGACATTTGTCCCCTTAACCTGGGTAAAGTCTCAGCCTGCACAATGGGACTACTCAGATCTGCACCACCAAAATAGTTGGAACAAATCTGAGAAGACCTGTTTCTGGCTTTCAGGCCTAGGGGGAGAGGGAATAGGGTACTGTGTGTGCTACAGCCAGAGATCCTGCTGTCCTCCCTGACCTGATCTAATAATAATAATAATAACAACTTTATTTTTACCGCGTCTTTCTCCCCGAAGGGACTCAAGGCGGCTTACAACAGATTAAAAACATAATTTAAAAACAAATAAAAACATCTACCTGCCCTCTCCTGCCCTGTTACACTCCCCTTCAAACTTCTCCCGTCCCTGACACCTAGAAGGAGCTTACCTGCTCCTTCAGGCTCCCCTTTCGGATCCAGCGCCAGCAGGATGCTGTTGCAAATCTTTGCCACAGCAAATTATTCTGGAAAACCCACAAGTGCAAAATGTTCTCTCAGGTGATTCCCAAGCTCTGGCAAACATTCCAATATGGCGCGTCTGGCGAAATCAGACCAGCCAGAGTACCTTGTCATTAATATTCCTCTTTGACAGAACCACAGTACAAACAGAAGTCCTGGCTGGAAGCTAATGAAACAATGTAGTGATATTATTGAAAGCCTCGCTCTCCAGCTTAGTTTTGTGTTTTTCACTCAAACCATCACTTGCTCCCCCCCCCCAAACAACTTTCCACAGAGTGTAAATGATACTGCTCCTCTTGCGTTGTGCCTGCCTGGGTCTCTTACTGCGATGCAGAGAGATGGAATTTGTGACTTTGCTAATGAGATGTTCTTCTTGAGAGTTTTTGCAATCTATCCCTAGGCCAAAAACAAAAAAAAATCCTTTTAAAAGGCAGACACTCTTCATGTTTATGGAGATACAGAGAAGCAGTTTGGTGCATTGTGGAAATTGGTATAGGTTTAAAATTGTCAACTTATTTTGAAACCAAATTTCAGCGCTCGCTCTCTCTGTTGTTTTCTCTTGTCGCCACTGCTGCTGTTGCTGATATTGAAGCAGTACCTAAAAATTTATTCTCTGTAGTTAGCTTATTTTTAGGCTGCGCATATCATCTGTGGAAGGGAGTAGATGAAAAAGAAAGGTCACTTTGGTGATTTGCAGAAGTGAACTCTGTTGTGTTTATTATATTAGGAGCTCTCTCCCACACAAGCACAGATTTTTTTTTCCCCCTCTTCTCAGAAGATTGACAAATCAGTTACCAGGCCAACAAACCAACCTGTCTTTGCAGTCTTCTTTGGGCAAATATCAACCATCTGTTTGTCCAGATATATAAGGAATTTTATTCGTTTTTGTCCTGCCTGAGGTCCTAGATAAAGTGGTCCTCAGTACCTACCAAACCATGCAGTGCCTTTAATAAACGTGTGTTTTTCCCTTGACAAGCTACACAGCAGATCATGTCTGGCCTTAGGAGCTGCAGGGCCCAATGCAAAGCATTTTGGTGGGGGCCCCAATCCAGGGCCTCTGAGAGGAATTTTATCAGGGGGTCACTTTTGGGCCACTTTGCAAAGGGGCAGGGGTGAACCAGAGTGGGGGACGGTGGTGACGGGTGAGCAGAATGGGAGGAGCGAAACAGGGTGAGGGGAGGGTAGAGACAGCTGGAAAAGTCTTTGGAGCCCAAGTCTACTAACCCTTGTGGCATCAGTAGGATACCCAGCATCCCCAGTTGTGGTAGTGTCCCCAGCATCCCATGCGGGCATCAAGTCTGTGTAGATAGGAAAATGTAAGATCTCAGGAAATTTCTGGGCCCCCTCCTTTGGCTCCTGGGCCCCCCTTTTGACCCTGGGCCTGGGTACAAATTACCCCTTTTACCCCCCTCTCCTAGGCCCTGCCCCAATCCCCATGGGACCCTCCCTACTCACCAGGATGAGTGACAGCAACAAGATACCCGGCAGCTGTGTTACTGCCACTTCCTGGGGAGATGGGATTTCAAGCCAACAGGACCCACGGGCAGGAGGCCCATCCAGAGGCAGTGCTCTACTCACCACATTCTCCTTGGGACACCTTGGCATGGAAAACTCCATGCTGGAGCATCAGCTACAGAGCGAGGTGCTGGCTGTGGCTGCAGGCACTCTGCTCACTGCCGGACCCCTCCATGTGCAGGGCCCAATTTGGTGCAATTGGTCAGATTGCCCTAAGGCTGGCCTTGCAGCAGATCATAGGAAAATGCACATATCCCCACAAAATGTGATTTTTGAGGGAAGTATGACTTCCTGACCTCCTAGTTGTCCGTGAAGGTTCAGAAGTGGTACTAATGAGATTTAATTACTGTACAGTTGAGGGTAGCATGGGACAGGGAGAAGGGATTGCATAGACAGGAAAAGTAAGATTCCTTGTTGTTTAGGCTGGAGATGTTTAGGCTAGAAACTCCCAGCTGCTTGTGTAAGCTTGGCATGGAAATGAACTTCCAAAATTGGGAATTTACTAATTTTCTAACATACCAGCACCACCATCAGCTCCCTAATCTAGTGCTTCCCAAACTCCTACAAGGGAGTTGGGATTACTGTAAGCATGTGCAGAGAAGGATCACACTGCTGCTGGGGGGGAGGGGTTTTTAAAATTTACCTATGGGAGTGTTGGAGTCTGGGGGTGTGTGGAGAACCCTTCAGATGCCTCTGCAGGATTCCGCAAGCCTCTGTAATAGTAAAAAAAACACAATCGAAACCACTTCCTGTTTTTAACTGAAAAATGGAAATGGTTTTCAATCATCTTTTTTACTGCTACTGAGGCTTGGGGAGACCTGCAAAGGCATCTGCAAGGGCTCCCTGCATCACCGGAGGCCAGCCCTCCCTCAGGTAAATTTAACTCTCCTCCCCAGAGCAGCTCAATCCTGTGGATCATGTTGCTGCCTTTCCCCTTTCCTTAAAGGGGTAGGGACAAGTGTTTCCTTGGCTGGTGAGACACAACCCACCAGTTTGGGAACCACTGCCCTAAACACTTCTATCTCACCCAGCTAGCCAACTGCTTCCATCTCACCCACCCCACACCTTCACCTCTCTCATCCTTTCCCTTTAAACCTCATTTACCTATAAAGGGAGGAAGGTGCCACTTCCCCAAATCACTGATTCTGGTGTGGCACACTCAACCCTGCTGAGGATCTTTGGGGCAAAGAACTGGCTCCCTTCCCTTTTCTAGCTATGCAAAGCTTCAAAACATATTTTCTTACCTGATCAGTCTCCCCCCCCCCTTTTCCATAACCAAAAAGCAGAAGCATGCCTCTGCTTCATAGTTCCTGCCAGCCTCTCAGCCAGGTCCCCCAAGAAAGTACGTCTGCTCTTGGTTGACAAAAAGCACAGTTCATCCTTCAAACCCTTTGATATTCAAGTTGAAAACACACACACTGTAGATAAGTTATTCAGGCCCTTGGAACTATGATAAAGTTCTTAATAAGAAAGAACTGGCCACTTTGAAGTGATAATGTGAAATGCATTGTTCTTTCAAGATGTGCAAGAAAAATAAAACAGATTTCTCAAAATTCATAGTGATGTAGAAATATGCATTTGCATGCATGACATTAAGGCTACAATCCTATACACACTTTCCTGAGAGTAAGCCTCATTGAACACAATGGAACTAACCTCTGAGTAGGCATCTATAGGATTACGCTGCAATTTTGGTAATATCAGTGTTATTTGAACTTTCCTTGACATGTGAAACAATGAAGCCATCTTGTACAGTGGGCCCTCAGTATCCATGGGGTTCTATTCCCTGAACCCCCACAGATGCCAAAACCTGCAGATGATGAAATATGTGAGTTTGGGCATATTAAACCTTCCAAATGCAACTGGAGGACCTTTTGAGTGCTGGCAATGCCTCCCCAGCCCTCAGATTGTCTTATGAGGCCTCTGGAAGGCTGAAAATTGTGACTTCTGGTTTTTGGCCAAGAGGCCCTAGAACACCCTCTGGAGTGACAGGAGTGCAGGAGGGTACAGGTGGTTTGGAACTTGTGGATAGTCAAATCTGCAGGTCCCAAATCCACAGGTAAGGAGGGCCACCTGTATACTGATTCAGGCTCCTGCTCTAGGCGGTCAAATCTGCTTTCTGAGGTCTTTTAAATCAGAATTACAAGGTATGCAAATTAATAAACTAGGAAGCAATGGATCTTCCTTTAAAAGTACTTTCTTTAAAAGTGCACTCTGTAAACCTATGCTGACCGTTTCATTGTCTGGAGGTGAAATATCATGATTGTTTTGATGTCCCTCTCATGCTTTGCTTTCTTGCTTTTTGTTGTTGTTATTTTGTTCTTTTTACAATATATTAGAGGTTGGTGGCAGCATTGTGGCTAAGAAAGAGTTGTTTCTGACAACCCTATAGTATTGTCCAGTATTATGTTCCTTGGAGGGGTCTGAGGCTGAGGGAGACTCATTTATGACAATATATAACAGACTGTAGCTACCCGTTTGTATGCCATACGTGGAAGGAAAATGACACTTGCAATGATTGCCTCCAAAACATGGTACCTTTCCCTGTTCCAAAGTGGTAGTGCAGAAATTTTCATGCGCTAAGCATAATAGGACTGAAATTCATTGGTGAAGATGTATGTCTAGAAAATAGTAGGAAAGGAATAGCCAATCACTGAGGGGAAAAGGAGATGTGTCGGATGAGATAAGCTTTTGATCTTTCATTATTCATCCTTGGCTAATAAAAACCTGAACAGAAACAGGCACAGAGAGGTGGGGAAAAAATAGTTCTGTCTTGGGAACTGAAATCAGATCTGTAAAGACAGCACTCATGTAAATAGGGCTTTTAAAAGGCAAAATTGCAGGATAAGGAGAGAACAATTTATGGCTAAAAATACTAACTGATGTTCTGGAAAGCTTTAACTTTCTCACTAAATCACTTTTTTGTCAGCTGCTAATTAAATACTTACACATTCCTTGCAAATTTAATTTATTGAGTTAAGGCCATTTATTGCTTTTTGCAATTGGAAGTTAATTAGAAGGTGGCAGGACTGTTCCCTTAGTCATCCTCTGCGCATATTAGTACAGTAATAGTTTTTATATAGTGTACTCAATAGAATTAAATGTTTAAGGGTTCAAAAATTTGGACCCTTATATTGGTAAGCACTAGCCAATGTGAAAGAAATAATAAGATTGGTATGCTGATTTTCATTTTTAATCGCTAGAAACTAGCGGTTGTCAGTGAGTTTGTCATTTAGTAATAGGACTGTTATCAGAGGGCTTTTGCATATCCCTGGGAGGAAGTCCCAGTGGACATCATGGGCTTACTTTTGAGTTTGCATGCCTGGATTGCACTGTCAGGCTTCAGGGGTGGGTGAGAATCTTTCACAAGGAGGCAGACAGTCTCATTTTTCTTTCACTCTTTCTGATTTAAATCTTGCCATTTTGTTCTCTCTCTCTCTCTCTCTCTCTCTCTCTCTCTCTCTGCTTGTACATGCACCCTTAACCAAAATAAATATGGGATGCGACAAGCAGTTTGGATTATAAATGGGTTAGCAATTTTCAACCTTTTTCATGTCATGGCATACTGGCAAGACTCTAAAATTGTCAAAGCACACCATCAATTTTTTTACAATTGACAAGGCACATTGTGCTGCTGGCTGAGGGCTCACATCTCTCAATGGTTCTACTAATTAATGATCCTACCCTAAAGTCTTGCGGCACACCTGCGGACCATTCGCTCTCACACCAGTGTGCCGTGGCACACTGGTTGAAAATGAGTGAAATGGGCTATAATTTTATTTCATTCCCAATAACTTACAATGAGTCTGAATTCTCATGAATGCCACCCTCAATTTAGTGCAGGCTCTTTTTTCTTGGAGGAGGCAGCCAGCTACTGCTTATTTCCTAATTCAAGTGTTCCTACTCTGACTCCAAGTGGTAGATTGTCAGTGGTAATCTATGTTTATCTACTGGGAAGAGGGTCAAGGGTGTTCTGGATGGTCTTGCTCTCACCAAATCAAGTAGGTTTTGAGGTTATAATTACAATCCTGGCAGGGTTCTTAGCCAGGATTCCTGCACTAGATAGCCTCTGGAGGCTAGTCCTGGGCACTTCTTGACCCAGCCACTTCCCTTAAGGTGCACACCAATCCTTATCCTTAACACATGCCCTGCACTATATCTATTTGTCAATGAACTGGTTAAAGGAGCCCACCCTATCAAATAATCTGGAGTAGACAACAAACAAAAATCCTCAAACATGGGCCAATCAGGTGGACAGCAAATATTCCTACTTGGACCTCAAGAACAATCAGCCAGTTGCTTCCTTGGACAGCAACCTGTCTTCCTTTCTTTTAGAGGTTGGTCACTCAGGCCCCAATCCTACCCTGGGTTTTTGGTGGCAGATCTTATAATCCACCACCATAAGTCCCAGTCCAGCTGTGTGAAAGCAACGCTGCCTCTGTACACTGCTTCAGAGCTTCTAGTGCAAACAGTCAGAGGCAGGCGATCAGACACCCTCTTTTTCCAAGACATGTTCTCTTTTTTAGTCTTGTGTCCTGGAAGAGAACTTAAATGTGCTCCTTTTCCCTGTGAGCAGGCCCCTGCAGGTAGCACATAGCATTCTTGTTATTAATAAATTATATGTAATATAGTTTTAAATTTAATAAGTAATACAGTGTTTAAATTAACCACATCAAATCAATATATGAGTGTTTTTAGCTTTTATTTTGTCATGTCCTACATTTTACTTGATGTCCTACATTTTGGGGTGCCTTGTCCTCTTTTGCAGTTGTGATATCGGGTCACCCTAGTCAGTGGCCCGCACACACAATAGCAGCTCCCCGATGCCCTGCTGGAAGAGGTACAGTGATGGCAGGAACAGTGCAGTAGAGGATTGAAGCAAGGAGTGGACTGGGCAGTTCAAGAGAGGGAGGGTGAAGATCTCATTGGCTTGCCATGATCTTACCCCCCTTTTCCAGGTTCAACATGCCCCCTGTCTCTGCTTGGTGACCACTTGGTGACCAGGTAGCCTATGGGAAAGTAAATAAAAAAGATTTTTATTTCTCCAACGCTGTTCTGTCACCCCCTCCCCTATAGCATGCAGTGCGCACTATCAGTGGTGCTGAGTGCTATGGGCTGGCAGGGGATACAATTGGGCCATCAGCTGCAGTTCTTTAAGTGGCAGGAACCACAGTTGGCCATTGTTCTGGGTTCAGTTTGTTAGATCACTTATAGGATATCATTCCCGATAAAAGCAAACTCAGCTCTTAGCGCTGATTGAATTCACGCTGAACATTTTTTTTTTAAAGTGAAATTCAAAGCTAATTTTAGAGTTCCTCCCATGGCGAATCATCTGAGCATTTTAAAGGAAAGTAAATGACTGCAATAAAACTAGTTCAGTTTCTCAGGAGGGTTCTGAACAGATTGGAGTTGAAATTTCATTTCACACAAATTGAAATTCAAAGGGAATTTCAGGGTTCTACCAAAGATGAAACAGCTGAGAATTTTCAAGGAAACCAAACAAGTTTTTATAAGATCATTGACTCATCTCGGGGGAGTTCTGCACACCCTTACTCCCACCAGCTTGATCAACATGCAGGGTACTGCTATGCATGTCAATTCAAATGTAAGCTCCATTGAATTCAGTGGGACTTAAGCTACAATCTCCTACACCAGCGATTTTTTTCAACCTTTTTCATCTCACTGCACACTAACAAGGTGCTAACATTGTCAAATCAAACCATCTGTTTTTTTTACAGTTGCTGGCAAGGCACACTACACTGCCGGTAGAGGGCTCACATCCCCCAGTGGACCTACTAATAAATGTCCCTCCCCCAAACTCCCATGGCATACCTGCGGACCATTCGTGGTTTCTCCTTCTCTTCTTCTTCTTTCCTTTTACCATGTCATGTGTTGAGGGAGATAAAAGTTCTTGTTTTTGCACTTCTAGCAGCCTCTTCCAGTGTGATTTGATGTTGTCACAATATATCTTAGACGTTGTCTATCCATTGTCCTCTGGGTCTGCCTTGTGCTCTTTGCCCTTCTCCTCTCTTAATATATACCTTATATGAGGACCATTTGTGGCACACTGGTTAAAAACAGTGACGTGGAAGAAAGTCGTGCTGAACTCAGTGAACCTTACAACTGAGTAGGCATTCAGAGATTACACTGTAATTTTTGCTGCTTAAATGGGACTGCAAAAACACTTTCGAGAAACTGGCATGCCACAACAGATGACTGGTATATGCAGATCTCATCAGTAAAACCTTTTTATTTTGGGTATCGTGCTTTTATCATTAAAAAAAAACCAATAAAGTTTAAAAGTAATCATTTCAGGAATTATTTGGGGGGAAAAATGCATTTCTAAGTTCACTCTCTGTGTGGCTGTGATTATTTAATTCTGCCTCAACTAATTATGTTTCCAACCAGGATAAATACAGATCATCACATCAGATTCTCTCGGACGGAAAGCTAACTGGCCTTATGAAATTTTAATTTCTTCAAGATTACCTGGTTGCTTCCTCCCCACACATTCTAATATGCTTTTGGGGAAGCTCGGACCAAAATACTTGGCAGTTGAGGGACTACTAGAGCTTTCAACTCAGTCTTTTGAAGCATCTTTGAACTCCAGTCAAATGTTTTAATAGCAGCTGTTTAATTTGATGATTGTCTGACTTATGCCAAGAGTGAGGAATACAAGAATTCTAGAAAAATCTTATTTTTAGTAAGTGGGATGATCAAATTAATAAATTATCAGTATCCTCTCTCCCTGACGATTCTACTTTGGGCAAGTCAGCATTAGAACATCCACAGTGCCCTTCATGTTCAGAGTGTGGGTGGGAAAGATTACATTAAGGAATGCTTCCAACAAACCATGTGCAGGCGTGATTGATGGTGCATTTGTTGAAAAGGACAAAAACTTTTAGCACACTGGAAGACACCATTTAGGTACAGTAAGAGGCAGAGGAGCAGTCTCAGAGGTCTCCTCTGGATAAGAGAAGATTTGTTCCCCCATAGGTTTGGGCTATTAGCTATTGAAGTTGGTGGACTTGATGTGATTCCTCCTCATTTGTAAGAACCAACTAGACATACTGGGGTAGTGAACCTTGAAAATATTCTTTTCAGGACTGTGATCCCTGAGACTGTATCTAAGAGCCTGTGAAGATCATTAGCAATATCTTTATCATTTCTTTTACCACAGCAGTGTTATTTTAATGCGCACCATCATTTTTTTTTTTTTTACCTCTTTTTCCCCAATCTCCCAGGTAACACTACTGTGGGTTTCAAAGTGACCTGAAAGCAAACATCAGCTTCGCATTCAGTTAGGAGATAATTTATAGAAGACTTTGAAAGGAAAGAAGAGTCAATAGAGAGAGAATCCTGTATTTCCTCAGAACCAAGGAGGGGAGAGAGAACAAATACTTGACACAGTGAAAAAAAGATCAAGAGAGAAATGTCACTTTAAAAATTCATACAAAATATTAATCTAGTTCACAGTATGATATTCTTCGTGGTTCAGGGAAACTCCACAGTATATTGTGTCTTTATTTTATGTGCTTTGGTTTTAAGTTGTTCTGCCTTAGTGGCATAGGTGGAGGGCAGTTGCCACTTTTACCTGTAACCACAGGAGGATGGTAGTGGAGGCAGGGAAGATTACAGTAGTCACCATACAAGTGGGGGTTCAATGGCTGGTATTTGCCCCATTTGAGGGATAACTACGGTAACTACATATATGCATTGTGCTAGGTGAACACTCTGCTTCCACCATTGTCTTCCAACAGATAAAGATAAGAGACTGTATAGATAAGCTGTCAAAGTGCTATTACCCGTTGTGAGAGGATGGAGTCAATGATGAGCCACCCACAGGGAGAGAGTGGGAGAGTGTGGAGAGGTCAGCAGGCAAGAATGGTTAAGACCTTGAGAACCTGCCTAGGCTTGATGGACAGTTACCTACAGAACTCAGTGACACACAGCCAGAAGGGATAACCACACCATAAGAGGAAACATCTGATGGACTGAAGGTTCAGGTAGGTAGGTAGGTAGGTAGGTAGATAGATAGATAGATAGATAGATAGATAGATAGATAGATAGATAGATAGATAGATAGATACCTTTATTGGCATACATAACAACATTGGCATTCTGTTCAACAAACAGAACAACAGTAGTGAGTATAAGCCTATGATAAGGATACATAACAACCAAATAAATCAAATATATTTGTCCCATATAGAACATACTGACCTAACATATAAAATATACTGGATAGCCTCTCTTGGATCTACTTGCCACCATCTGCTACAGATAGACTACCACCTTCTCAGTTATAGCACTGAAAACATCATTCAGTAGTTATGGCTTATCACTGCCATCAAAAATTTTGAAACCTTTTCCAACTCCGAAGGTGAGCAATCATTTAATAGTAGCTTAATTTATACCATGTCTGGATGACCCACCCTATTAACCAGGATGGGCATTAGATAGGTGGAGCGGGCACTATTATGCCGAGGATAGTAGAAAAATATATGTAAAAGAGATTCAATCGATCCCATAGGGCAGAGACGGTCTTGATAGGGAGTCTTATGATATCTCCCAACTGTCACCCTTGAGGGAATAATGTTGAACCTTGCCAGGGTTATGGTGCAACGTTCTCTGGAGTCTGTCAGTGAAGAGAGATAGATTGCCGTTTTCCCAAACTGGTATGGGATGGAATGATATAAGGGCGAGCAAACCTTTGTTGCCTGTTCACTAAGATTTTGAAATTCAATATCCAGCAGTCTAACTGTGATGCTCTGATAGACCTCAGAGTACGAACACATGTTCAGATGGTTTAGTGAGATCCCTATTGTCTCAATTTTCTTCCTTATAGTTTGACCATGAAGAAAGATTGAGCTGACCGAGCATCAAATATAGCAGACTGCCTGGAAGCGAATTGTAATGAATGCTCAATGAGGGTTCTGTTACTCCCTCTCACAAAACAATATTGTAAAAACCCCTTTGCAAAATGGCGGTTTAGATTTGTCTTCCTATGTAAACTGCCTTGACTGTTGTGTGTGTAAAACATCCTTGCAAGCATACACACACATCAGAGAATAAATACTTAAATAAATTTCCCTCACCACTCAGTTTTCCCACAGGGATGGCCAGCAGTTTCTACCAAGAAGATGCTTTACCAACACGATGACTTGAGAGGAACACCTGGCTGAACTTCTAGTAAACTGAAATGGGAAGCATATCAGAAAAGGATGACCCTGCATTCTTTTTGTCCAGCATGTTTGCAGTGAGTCTTATGTCCGTGTACCTTGGAATGGATGTCTTTAGAACTGTATTTCAAGTCATGTTTACAGAGTATTAATTTGCTACCATATTTTGCCAGGGAAGTGCTGCACGGACATCTCTGCAAAAGCCCAAAGGCCTGAAAAAGCAGTTCTGGAACAACCTCTTGCAGACCTGTCAGAGAGGAAGAGCAGTGGCTGTGGGTGTTTGGACGGCTGAAGCCAAGACCACGAGGACGTTGCCTGAAGCACGCAGTGTTCCTAGGACTGAAGACACAGCCTGGAGAAGATTCCATCTTCAGCAGATAAGGTTCATATGCTCCTCAGTCTGTGTAGGTGGCTGGCACATACAAGAGATCCGGCAAAGGCTCTGTAAATAAAATTTAAAAAATCATTCCCCCTACCCCCTTGGGAGGTTGTAAAGAGCCTGAGAATGCTTGATTAAAGAGGGCAAGTTTTAATTACATTCGGGAAGACAACAGAATCCAATCATCTACATTGATAATATGTTTCTTGTATTAAAAACCACCACCTGGAATGTGATGTTGTGAGGAGCCTTGCAAAATTGCAGTCCCTTATTTAGAAGGAGAGAATGAGTGCTTATTCTGATTTAAATGTTTTCCTTAAGGAGGATTCTTGTGGCTGAATATGGATGAAAACATCATGTTAATATGTTGTCTATTTCAGATTGTCTGTGAGTCAGAGATTATATACAGGTGCTGATACTGTAACAGGCTGATTAAATGCGGTTCCATCCTCTGGCACAGCTCAGTAAACCCAGGCCTGCTGCAGGGTTTCAGGACAAGAAACAAGGGTTTCACAAGCAAGCTCCATGAATGCTTGCAGCATGCATTTGAATGGTTGGTCCAGTAGAGATTGGCCAAGCTTGACTTGTGAAGGGTTAAAAAAATTGCTAGGCGCACTGATGGCCCGTTACTGATACTTTTCGGTAGTGTTGCAAATAAGTGCGCCTAATAAAGCACAGAGGGAGAAGAATTTTACTCTGTTTTGAAAACAAGATCGGCTCCTTCAAAAGCAACCCTCATCTTCCCCCCCCCCTTATCTGCGCACAGATGTGCAAGGTCTGCAAAACCTTAACTCCGTGACATTCACCCATCTCGATGTCGGATAAAATGCTGACCAAAATGCAAAAGGGAATCAGAGTTCAGGCGGAGGCTCGATCACAGACACATTTTGTTGTTTACTGTATGTGCTCCATATAATGCAGCTTGGAGACGTTTAGTACCCAGGCGTAAGAAGCAAGGAACAGGTAGAGATTTGCATGCAAAAAGCCAGAATGTCCTAGTTGTTGGATGCTGTGTAGGTAGCTGCATTATGTTCCTTTAGCTGTTGTGGTTTTTTTCTTTTTTCCCCCAAGATCTAATTGATTCATTTTTTAAAAACCAAACAATTTTAAACAGGGACAGCGGAAGAAATGGCAAGAAGTGCCTCTGGCAGGCAAAGAACTTGTTAAGATAATGTAGATTTCTGGAATTCGTCCTAATATGCATTCTCAGCATATACTCCTATAGCTCCCATGGAGGCATTCGAGTGGATGCTGTGAATGGTTTTTTACCAATATGATAAATCATTGAATGTCACCACAATCAAAACAGATTTACTAAACAAATTTAAGCCTCTTCTTCTTCTTCTTCTTTTTTTTTAACAAGGAGGCCTCCAGAGCATAAGGAAAGTAAACAACATTTTCAAGCATCCAACAGAGGCCACACACACTTAGCGGCACAGACTCACAAGGCTTCACATTGTGACTTATTTTGCCGTCACTCTGGGAAGCAGCATTAGTTGACCTATTTAATGCAGTAGCTGGATTTCTGCACTTTTAAATCTGTAGAATATCAAGTTGCCCATTGAATATTCAGTGGCTGGGAAGAACTAAAGGACCTGAACCCAGCCAAACAGTACAGAGATGAACGTTAATTGAAACACCTGGTGGGCCACTGTGAAACTGGTGGGTCACTGTAAGATACAGGAGGCTGGACTAATGGGCTTTTGACCTGATCCAGCCAGGCTTTTCTTATGTTCTTATATGTTCTTTTGAAGGCTTCAATCCAATGCTATTGGGAGACTGGGTGTAAGCCCCATAGAACATAGTGATGCAGCACAGGGGCTAGGAGAGGGGGTAAAGGGGGTAATTTGTACCCGGGCCCAGAGTCCGAAAGGGGGCCCAGGAGCCAAAGGAGGGGGCCCAGAAATTTCCTGAGATCTTACATTTTCCAATCTCACCCAGACTCACTCCCCGCATGGGATGTACGTGGCACGTGACAGCAACTGCTGCCAGAAGCCATATGCACCAGGCCCAAGAATGCGTACATTCCTTAACAGTGTCTCTTCTGGAAGGAAGCTGGCCTCCTCCAGGAGCTCCTTGGCTTGTGCATCTGCTTGCCATGAAGGAGTGTAGAGGAGCTCAGGGACACAGCTGCAAGACTACAGCTGCTGCAGAAGTGCTGCCCACCGCCACAGCCACCCCCCAGCCTGCTTCACCCCCTCCCTCTTTGGGAAGGGGCCCCAAAGAAACTTCGTACCTCCTGATACAATTCCTCTTGGAGGCCACAGTGAATGCAGCATCATGTTTGGTGCTTGCCATTCTGTGCCACTGCCTCTTATCTTTCCAGGTGATCTTGTCAGAAAGTCATGCTGGGCAGCTATTCTGCTGCCCATCACCCCAGCAGGCTTTTTGCCTCAATTTTGGGGTGGAAGTGGCTGCACAAAGTGACTTTCTGACAAGGTCGGCTGGAAAGATAAGAGGCTGCAATGCAGAATGGCCAGTGCCCTGCATGAGGGGAAGGCTTTTTCGCTCCACAGAAGTTCACAGTTTGGAGACCACTGGCTTAAACAAACAGCCCAGTGCTGACTAACCTACCATGTTGTGATGCAGCAGTGGCAACATGATGCCTACTGCATTGCATCGGGGAGCTTTGGCCTCCAAAGACTTCCTTGGGGCAAGAGAACATTTGTTCCCTTGCTCTGGGGTAAGCCCATGCTCGGCTGCCAGGTCTACTCAAACCAATGAGGGTGGATTGAGGCTGGGGTTTGGATTCAGTGATCAAACCTTCCCCCTTCTTGGTCCCAATCCTCCCTCTTCCCCACCCCTGTCACTGCCCTGTTCTGCCCACCCCCCTTTCACCCTCTGCACTCATTTTCCAGGGCAGGTGGGCGTCTTTTGGCTGCTGGTGTGGAGCGGGCTGCTCAGTTGTGGTGGTAGCCCATCTGCAAGTTCAGGTATGTTGCCTTTTGTGACACCTGGAGAGGGGCCTAGCACCATGGGAATGCTTGTTCCGGCGACATCATGTGCTCATAGGATTGGACCAAAAGCCAACTAACCCCTTATGCCCTGATTCAGCCAGGGAGCTCCACATATAGGATGAATTTCAGCATGCGGCTCCCCTTGCATGTGTGCAGTATAGCCCTCAGGTGTACTGCAAGGTGGAATGTGGACGAACAGCTGCATCCACAAACTGCATTGAGCTACATGTGCATGATTTTCCCTGATTGGATTGTATAAAGATAACACGC
This sequence comes from Tiliqua scincoides, assembly GCF_035046505.1. NCBI lineage: Eukaryota > Metazoa > Chordata > Lepidosauria > Squamata > Scincidae > Tiliqua > Tiliqua scincoides. The sequence continues at coordinate 128,362,865 of NC_089824.1, forward strand.
CAAAGTTTTCCTGTCAGATATCCAATTAGGCAGCTGCCAAATCTGAGCTGGCCAAGTTTTGTTGTAGCAGCTAGCGATCCACTCGTTGTTTAACAGTCCATATTTCATAACTGAATAGGAAAAGAAATGTTGGCAGGCACAGCTTGTTATGCAGTGAAGAGAAAGTGTTCTTTCCTACATAACCATGGATTTAAAGTCGTGATGTGTATATGGCCCCCTCCAGCCCACCCCCAAAACTAACCGGGTTTTTCAAACGTTCCTGTCACAGTGAATGCCAGGAAACCCTTGAAGGAGAGAATTACATTATGGAAGGCCCACACATCATTTCTAGCTATGGAGAGGCCTCCTCTATGGAGAGGAGAGCTATGGAGAGAACCCATTCTGTTGCCCTTCCTCAAGTTAAGGCTGTTTTTTAGAGAAGGCAGGGCAATTAGGAAGGCCTAAGAGCAGAGGCAGTGACAGACTCTATTTTGAGTCAAGACCAGGTCAAAGAAAGCAGGTCCTGATTCAAAATGGGGCCAGGAATGGACGTTCACATGTTGAGCTCTTTTGAAATCTTTTGAAATATTGCACCATTTGTAATTCAAAAGGTACAGAAGCCCTGTCCTCTCTGGTCACTCTAGCAGCTGACCTGAGCTCGATTGTGGAAGTCTTGTAAAGGCTCATCTAGGTGTAGTTATGAGGAACGGTTGTAAGGTCAATGGGCGTTAATGTCAGAGTGACGGCAGGAAAACAGCTGAGCTAGAGGGGTGAATTGCAGGTGAAATATGAAAGACAAGCTGAAAAAAACTGAATCTTGCATTTAGAAAAACTGGAAAAGAGCTTCTCAGAAGCTGATGAGGTGCACTGAACTGTCAAAGACAATCAGACCTATGTTAGGATCAAACAGATAAGTGAATACAGAAGTTTTGAGAAGCGACTGTGAGGAGATGTGCCCATGACTAATATGCCTAGCAAAGAATTTAGCAAGCAACCTAAAATATAAGAACATAAGAAGAGCCTGGCTGGATCAGGCCATAGACCCATCTAGTCCAGCTTTCTGTATCTCAAAGTGGTCCACCAGATGCCTCAGGGAGCACATGAGACAACAAGAAACCTGTGTCCTGGTGCCCTCCCTTGCATCTGGCATTCTGAGGTAATATACTTTCATATTTACTGAATAGACAGTTCTTTTAAGTTATAACATAAAGCAGCTCATTATGACAAAGATTGCAAACAGTGTGAAACAGAGAGGCTAGTCCAATTGAGTCCAGGAGTTGGCAAGCCTCATGGCAAAACTTTTGAAATGTATCTGGCACAATCTAAAAGCCTACAGAGGCTCTGATGCTCAAATGAAACCCGGAATGATCAGTAGTCTTCCATTCTACTTGACATGCAGACGTGTTTGCATTGGGAACTTGAGAAAATGTGTTGGAATGCGTTTGGATCTTTTAGGGTTCCCCATAATCTGCTTCTAAACATATTTTATTTTAATTTATTGGACATGAAGCCCATCCAAGCCCAACTGAAGGGCTCAGAATTGATAATGATTTGATAATTGTTCTCCCTGGTGTCTCCCTATATTTGGCAACAAAGCATAGTCAGACCAAGAATCTGGCATCACTTCTGGAAGTCACAGAAGCTTGGGCTTAAGAACATAAGAACAACCCCGCTGGATCAGGCCATAGGCCCATCTAGTCCAGCTTCCTGTATCTCACAGTGGCCCACCAAATGTCCCAGGGTGAATGCCCCAGTGGCCCACCAAATGCTTGGGTGAATCTCTAGAAGAAGACAATTTCAAAGTTGAGAAAAAGTCACTAAGAATCCCTCTCTACATGTCCTGGCAATCCTGACAATAGATAATGCAGACACAGTGTACTTAATGAGAGTCCTCCTGGTCAATGTTAAACTTTACAGTAGATTCTGAATAAAGGGAAAAAGAGTTAGAGGCAATAGAGTGCAGACACTGAACTCTAATCAATTGTATTCCCGATAACTAATACCCAACAAAAGGTGAACTCTAGTATTTTGTGTCAGCTGAAGCTTCCATATTTCTAGACAATTACACATAAGACAATCAGACAATTATATATAATTACACATACTATATTAGTAGCTTGCTACTGCTAATCAGTATGTATTTTTCTGGATCGTAACAAATGCAACTTTTAAGTACTGTATAATATGCTAATCTAAACCATTTGTGTATACAGTGGTGCCTCGCAAGACGAAATTAATTCGTTCCGCAAGTCGTTTCGTATTGCGAAAATTTCGTCTTGCGAAGCGCGGTTTCCCATAGGAATGCATTGAAATTTAATTAATGCGTTCCTATGGGCAAAAAAAGTCAGAACAAAGTCAAATTTGGTTTACAAAGTGTTTATTAAGTGCTCTTTAAAGGCATACCGTATTTTTCGCTCCATGTAAAGTGAACAGCAGTCAACAGTGGCATTAAGAACCATTATCACTTTCATTAACAAATGGAGAGACTTAAAGGTTTGAGTACTCTAGTTTTCTGGAAACCCCAAGAACTCATCATCGCTAGAGTCAGAATTTATGAAGCTCATTTGCTCACAATCACTGACATCACTTTCTTTGCTGTCTTCCTCCCCCTTCCTTAGGGTGAATGTGATCATAAACTGGCATGAAGATCCCCCGCTCCTTAGGGTGAATGTGATCATAAACTGGCATGAAGATCCCCTGCTCCCTAGGGTGAATGTGATCATAAACTGGCATGAAGATCCCCCCCTTCTTAGGGTGAATGTGAGCATAAACTGGCATGAAGATCCCCCGCTCCCTAGGGTGAATGTGAGCATAAACTGGCATGAAGATCCCCCACTCCCTAGGGTGAATGTGAGCATAAACTGGCATGAAGATCCTCCCCCTTCCTTAGGGTGTATGTGAGCATAAACTGGCATGAAGCATAAAAAAAAAATTTGTCTTGCGAAGCAGGGTCATTAAAATTCGTCTTGCGAGTCACCAAAAAATCGCAAAATGCTTTCGTCTTGCGAGTTTTTCGTTGTGCGAGGCATTCGTCTTGCGAGGCACCACTGTACTAAAAAAATAGTATACCATGGTTGCATTGTCAAAAAGAACCTTGCAGATTTTTTTTTTAGAAATCAAATAGATAACATCTGGAGTGGTTCTCAAACTGTGGGTTGGGACCCACTTGGTGGGTCACGATCCAATTTCTGGTGGGTCGCGAGAAGCTGGTGGCAGCCATCTTGGAAGATGGCAAAAGACCTACGTGGTGCCATTTTGGAAGTGGGCAAAGCCTGGGCGTCGCCATTTTAAACTTCCTGGCATTGAGATGTAACTAAGAGCGGCTTGCGCATGTGCAAAGAAAGCAGCATGCCGCTTTCCCCCCGGAAAGCAAGCTGCTGCCTTCCAGCTGGATCTCCGTCTGTACTTGGAGGCTTCCCTCAGGGGGCCAATTGCAGACAGCCAGGCTTCTCCCCATCAACCTTTGTCAGCTTGGCTGCCTTGATGGGTTGGTCTGCCTCGGGGTTGCAAGACAGAGCAGCTGCCCTCTCCCTGCAGTTGGACTGGGCTAGAGAGTGTAGGCAGAGACCTGAACATAGGGCTTGGGTGAGTAGAGGCAGACCAGCGAGATCTCCCCTCTTGTGAGCCTGCCTTGAAAGCAGCATCACTGCCACCACCACCCCATTGCCGTTCTTGTCCTCTGCATCATGACCTCTCTCCCTCTCTGAAATCGCCTGGAAGCCACGATCCTTTCCTGCCCTGGCTTGCACATCCTCTCTTTACATCTTTGCTGGGGTGAGGGGGAATCCCTGGTTGCCTGGCTGCCAAGAGAGCAGCCAAGAGGTGGGGGAGAAGCCCCCTGCATGCAAGCTGGCATGTGGGAGGGGAAGCACCCAGGGAGAGTGCTGCTCCCCCAGCCGCTTCTCTGATGTGCACCCTTCCCCTCTTCTCTTTCTCAGGCTGCAATTCTGTCTACTCTTACCTGGGAGTAAGCCCTATTGCCAATAATGGGAGTCAATTCTGAGTAGACGTGCTTAGGCTTGGGCGAGATGTGGGGAAGCGTCCCTACTTATCTTCCTTCTGAGGAGGATACTACTGTTTTTATTGCCTTCATTTATAAAAGCTCAAGCTACTTCTTGCATTGAGGTGCATGAGTAGGGTGCACTTGTTTCTGGCTAGTGCTGAGCGCAGTATCAATAGCCACATCAATGTTTGTTAGTTTCAAGCGCAAAACAAGAAGTAGCCTGAGATTTTGTAAGTAAAGACAGAAATAAAAACAGTAGTAAATAAATACACAAATATTTTGTTCCAGATGTTGTTTTATTTTTTGCTTGATAGCAATGGTAGCGAGGGCAGGGAGAATTGGATGAAGCTTCTGCGCTGGAATACTGTCTCTTGTCATTTACAGTTTGAGTTTCTAGGCAAGAACTTCCTGCTCGGTGACATCACTTCTGGCTCTGACATCAGTGATGTCACTTCCTGTTTGATGATGTCATTTCTGGCTATGACATCATTTCCAGGTTGCTGACATCACTTCTGGCGGGCCCCAGTCAGATTATCATTCTCAGAAGTGGGTCCCGGGCTAAAAAGGGTGAGAACCACTGGGGTCAGAGGATATGCATGTTCTACAATTTCATACAAATTTGGCACTTTCACAGAAGTGGTATGCTTTGTGAATAAATAGGCAATGTATATATTGTAAAGGTTCTCAAACGGCTGTAGACTTACAATGATGGGCAGTGCCATTTCAAATATTGTATATTATCATAGAATTCTGTACACAGCAAAGCAAGGACTTGTTAAACCCCATAATTTTTCTTCCACCCATGACAAATTCACACACACCACTTGACAACTGACTACAGCACCAGATGGTGTCCCATATATGAATGGGACAGCACAGATCACAGATCATATACCGCAGTCAGAATATTCATTTAATTTCAAACACAATGTAATAGTTCACACATTCAGCTGTGATTCATCATGTGTTTACCAGTAATCAAAAGATGAGAAATCAAGTGATATGCCTAGATATATGAGCACATCTCAAAGATGCTGAGATGTGAACACAGGTCCAGTGTTAGTGACTGACCAAAAACGACAATGACGACACCAGGTATATATGTGAATCAATGTGATCCATTTTCATAACCTTCTTTCAATTTATGTATTAAGTTCTTCAGTGCATGGAATAATGCATTTTTACTCAGAGGAGTGATTGTTGCTTAATTCAAAGTCCCCTAAGGAATGTGACTGGCAGGAAATTCAGGGCAGAAAAAAGTACATGGGACTATGGTCCATGATGGCCCCTGCTGTGACCTGTAAAGGACAGGTGAGACCCTGCTGGAAGGAGAGTTTGTTAGAAAAAGGGTGAAATCAGAAAAACAAAGGAGAGACAGAGAGTTACAGCCTAGGAACAAGTCTGTCGAGGGCTGATGAAGGACCACTGAGGAACTCCCTCAGTGAAAGATCCATGGGAAGAGAAGGAGCAAACAGAGCCCAGGGCCTGTTGCTGCAAATGTTGTGCTGGTGAGCCCTGGGAATAGGGGCTTAGTACATTGCTGCACCTGTGAGGTCTGCTGCTGAACTGGCAAGCACAAAGGCCAGGTTAAAGAGGTTGTTTACTATCTTCTATGGACCTTGTTCTTGTGTCTCCTCCCCACCCCCCAACCATGTCTCTGTCCTACCTACCCTATCAAAGCCCCTGTTGTTATTATTAAGCCAGGTGTTGGTATGATTGCCAGAACCCACCAGAGTGAACACAGAGACTGGTAATCTTGAAGTACCGTCAGCACGTGCCTCCTCCTGTACAGGTTGCTACTAATTCATCCTCGAGTTACGCAGCACATAATGACCTGATGGAAGTCATTGCCATAACATGTGGTAATGGTTCAGATGGCTTTCAAAGACAGACATGACTATAAAAGATAGGTCAATCAGTAACTATTACCTATAAGAGCTTATACGGAACCCCATTTTTTGTGGTTGAGCAGTGGAAGAGTCTTCATAATGTGCAGCGCTGATAACCAGTGCCATTAATAACTTGCTTCTTGGTACCTGAAAGCAGCTGGCTGACCACAAGTTGGAAACAGTAAGCCAGGCTTCATGGATCTTTGGTCTGATCCAACAGGATTCTTCATACATTGTTAAAACATTAGATTATGGGGGCCTCCCTTGTTGCAATTATATTCTAAGCATAGAAGTTAAATCTGTGTGTTTATGGCTGAAATTAACTGAATTTGCTCCCTCCCTTGCATGATAATCCATGTATTTCTACACAAAGCAGACAAATGAGAAACCGTTTTGATTTATTTTGCTGTACAAGACATGCCATTCACAAAACGTTTGTTACTGGGGAAAAAAGAGAATGCGCAACGAGGAATGTGTTGCAGCAAGATAACACATGCCTGAAGGGGTTGAATGAGGCAAACTGCTATTAAAAACATATTTTTGCAATTTTTTTAACTTGATATATCAAAACAAGGAAAAGCCACATGAATGAACATTGAGTGACACAATGAGCAAACAAAATAAAAGCTCATTTAGTTGGCCCTCCTCCCTAAAAATCCTATTCTATTATCAGAATTAGATGTCTGTATCTAATTTTTCTAGGCAGTGAATTGTTTGGCTAATTCAGTTCTAGCCAACCTGCCTTCCAACTCAACTGAACCCATTTCTTTGGCCTTTGTATCCCCATAGTGACGTCTCCCCACCAATAAATGTGGGTGCAGGCATTGTTTGCTTGGTCAGACCTTGCACAAGTCAGAAGACTGTCAGCCCAATTCTACGCTGCCTGGAGCATGGAGCTGCCATGGCGCCGAAAATGGCTTCTGCGGCATTCTGAGCGCTAACTGGACGGTGCTGGCAACACTTCAGGAGAAGGGGACTTTCATTCCCTTCCCCCAGGTAAGGCAAGTAGCCCTGCAATGGGGCTAATCAATTCTGCGGTAATCCTTGGGCTGCACTAGAATCTAGAGATTCCGTGTCGGTTCATGGCCTGACACGGAGGCTCTGGATGCAAAGGGGCGGAGCTCCTCTGGTCTTGCCTCCATCCCCCAGCATGCCTCCTTCCCACCCTCTCCCCACCCTTCCCCCACTTCCCTCCATTCTGGAACACCTCCTGCCCACCTCCCCCCACACCCCCACCTACCTCTCCGCTGCCCAACATTTCGGGTGACTGCGGAGTGGTGGAGCACCAGTGCTGGACTGGTACCAAGGGCCGCGAATGTGCTTTATAGAATGTTTGCGACACTCACCTCCAGCAGGGCACCAGCGGTGCAACCTCAGGATTGGGCTCTGAGGCTGGCACCCACTTGGTGCCTGGGGTGGCCGGGGACAGGGCCAAAGTGCATTGCACAGCCCCTGAAGGACCATGAGAAATGTAGTTTTTCTGAACAGCATGAGTCATCTATTCATTAGACATCCTGGAAACTCCATATTCCTGGCTCTTGTGCACTTGCTGTAGCAGTTTTCAAAATAGTACCAAAGAGGCCTCCAACAAGACTGTATTGTCCATAATGCTGCTGCTGTCACTGCTAGCCCAGGTAAATGGGAAAACAGGTGGGAAAAAGAGAGCCAAGGAGAAAGGAAATATTCTATGATTCAATCTGAGCTGGATAATAACTTGGAGGGTCTATGATATTTATCTTAGATTAAAGTCAAATATTACACAGGCCTACACACATTTTGCTGTCTTAAATGTTGGACCTATTTTGGGATATATCTGGGGTACGAATCCAAAAATGGCATCAGTTTTGCCCAGTTGGCTCTAGTTTTGAGGGTACAGCATAACCACCTTATATGCTGATTCATGCCGATTCTTCATGAGGAAACCAAGGTGTCGGCTTCATCAAAAGTAAGCTGCTTGAATCAGCATAATAATAATACTGGTATTTATATACTGCCTTTCTGGTCATCGGATTACTCCTGTGACTTTATTCAAGGTGGTTCACATAGGCAGGCGATCTCTAAACCCCCGAGGGGATTTTTACAATAACAGAAAAGAACCGCACAACATTTCAGATGGCTCTTTTACAGTCTGGTATCACTTCTGGCTGCCAGTTGCCTCCCACACTAGTTGACAAGCAGCTCCTTCATTTCTCACTTGAAGGGCAGCCAAGACACTTCTTCACCCACACCAAAGAGCAGGTGGAATAACTCGGCTCAGCTTGTCAGCTGCTTCAAGGTCTTGCCATTCACGGAGCTGCTGGTGGCCTCAAACTGGTGATCTTCAGATGTTATCTTCAGGCTAACAGCAGCTCTACCCGCTAGACCAGACTTCCTGCCTGCATATAAGGTGGCTATGGCATACCCCTCAAACCTAGAGCCAACAGGGCAAAACTGATGCCAGTTTTGGATTTAGCACCCCAAAAATATCCTAAATTTGTTCAAACAGCCATGAAAACAAAAACAAAAAAAGGAGATTTTAGAGGGTAGACCTGTTTTATTACTGTGATTCATATTGTGAACAAGGAAATTATGAACTTCAATGACAACACTGCTTTTCTGTCAGCCATCTGTCCCTTGGTTCTCAGTACTTGAGTTTTCCCTACCTCTGGGACCTGCAATCTTGAACTTTTCTTTCTGTCCTGGAACTCTGCCTCTGCCCTGCTTCCTACCAGTAGCCAATAGCACATCATTCCTTCTGTTCCTAGAATAGTCCCATCCATGACTTCTTTAACAGAAGCTGTATCAACTATCCATATTATTTTCTATAAACATCCCCAATAATATGTAAAAAGTGTGTTAAAATCTATGGCATTGAAGCATCTCAACCAGAAAAAAGACAGAAAGCAATGGACGGGGCCTTCAGAATTCTTTCTTTCTTGCTTGCTTGTTTTCTTTCTTATTATTGGAACAGTCATAGCTTATATGTACAATTAGAATTAGTCCAGTCAACAACAATATCGGTTCATCTATTTTTCTGGCTGCCAGTTTTTATATCATTAACATTGATTCATTCATCCTCTCTCAGGAAACGTTATGGAACAGAATGAGGGAGATCCACTCATCCCCTGGAAAAATATGTTTTGACGTACAGAAGGTGGGTGCAGGAACCATTGGTGAATAGAGCTGCTTCATAATGTTGATGAAATGAGCACAGCATGATGAGAACACAGGAAAACATATGACAGTGGTCCAAACCGACAGTGATAGTCAGTAGATATAATAAATCTGACACCTACTGTTTGAATGTTTAGTAGCCAAATCCGATTCTTATCCATTGCAGTGGCTATTCAGAAGCTTGGGTGATTGACATGGAAGCATGACCATTTTTACAAGCAGTCTTCTTTTATTCTTATTGCACTGATCCATTTAAAATCATTTCTACTTCCCTTTTCTTAAGAGGAAAGTGAAAGGCAGCTTACAAACACTAAGGGTGCAATCCAAAGTACCCTTTCAGCTGAAGAGTGTCAAGAAATTGCCATAAAGCACTTTTGCACCACTCTTCAGGGAGATAGGCCAGCGCACAGATGTGCATCGGCCTCCCCATGCTGATGCTGGCCCCAGGGACAGGTGGGTTTATGTCAGGTGAGCTTGGCTGGCACAGGGGTCTGGTGGGGCGTGGGAGGGCAGGGAAGAAGCAGGAGGAAGGTGTTTCGGGGTGAGGGGAGGGTAGGCAGCAGGTGTTCCCGGGGCAGGTGGGCGGGGAGCGGGAGGCAGGTCCAGAATCCTTATGCTAGATTCTGGACCTGTTCTCGGGTGGCCCACAACAGTCCCAGGCTGCTCGGATTTGTGCCACTAATTTTGGTGGTGAGGATTCAAGTAGCCCCATTGGGGTTGCTGTGGCTCTCCCTGGGGTGAAATTTCCCCTTGCCTCGGACTAAGTCTCAGACAGCCTGAAACTTGCGCTGGGTACAGCGCAGGTCCACCAGCCTGCCTGTTCCAGCACAAGTTAGGATTGTGCTGCCCTTAATACAATCACCATAAAAAACAAACCAAGAGCCCTAACCAACAATCTACTCCAATAAAAAAAACAATCATAACCCTTTGAAAACACAAGTGCCCAAATAAGGAGAAAGAACACATGTATTACCTAGTTCAACACAAAAGCCTGCAACACCGAGAGCACCTTAATGAGGACCACTTGATCCTGTCTGAAGGCAACAACCCATAAGCACCTGCATTCAGTGGCATAGCTAAGGCATATGGCACTCAGGGGCACAATTTTTTTTAATACCCCCTATAACACCCCCTCCCCAAATACTTTTAACACTTTCCTTATACGACAGCTTAAGACCCTCTGAAAGATTCCTACTTCCGGCAGGAATGAGTGGCAGAAGAAGAAAATACTCTAAGGAAGCAATGGAACTATGTTTTTTGTTGTATGGTATTAACAGGGCTTGGCGATGGTGATGTGGTGAGGGGGTAGTGGCATCGCTAGGGAAGTATGGGGGGGTGCAGATTGCACTGGGTGACACCACTACTGGCCAAAATGGTAAAATCTTGGCATTTTCAAATATGTTATATATCATTCAATGCGTAATTTCATGCTGAATGCAATGAAACAAACCTCATTGAAATGTCTGTATTCTATCATAGGTTATAGCCAAATAATTAGAAAAAGAAAATGCAACTTCCTAATGTAACAAAAAAATTGATTTCCTTAACTCAAATCTGAGCAATGAGACTGATTTATCTGAGAGCCAGTGAGGTGTTATCATGACACTTTTTTTTTTTTTAATTTTTCATATTTTTATATCACTCTTTCTCTAAAGAGCTCAGGGTGGTGTACACAGCTGTTCCCCTCCTTTTGTCCTCACAACAACCCTGTGAGGTGGGTGAGGCTGAGAGAAAGTGACTGGCCCAAGGTCACCCAGGAAGCTTCATGGCTGAGGGGGGATTTGAACCTGGATCTTCCAGGTCTAAGTCTACCTCCCAAACCACTACACCACCCTGGCTCTCACATTAGGGAACTAATAAGGTGTTAGTATGAGTCAACTCTCATTACCATGAATCCGAGCTAATACTAGAACTCTTATTCAGTTGTGTGAGTGTCATCAAGTTGGCCACTGGTTTTTTTTGTTGGCTGCTGATTTTTTTGACTCCTGAGGTGGTGCAAGTCCAAGTAGACCCATTGGGACTGCAGTGGCTTACCGGAGGTAAGGGGAAGAGTTTCCCCTTATCTTCTACTGAGTCATTTTGGGCCCCTATCTTGTGCTGGATACAGCGCAGACCTCTGGCCTGCCTGTTCCAGCACAAGATAGAATTGCCCTGTAAAAGTACTTTAGTGGAGTGCATCAGGATAGGAAACAGGATGTGCTTCAGGTTTGAAGCTAGAAGGTTGGGAACCTGGGGCTGTGAGTTGTGATGAGGCAGCACAAATTAACCTCACATTACAAATCAATGTCTCCTCTCCTTCTCATGTAAGTAGTCCACTAATATGAGTAATAGAGGTACTGGTGAAATAATGCCATGGCCACTTCTGAGATAAGACTTCCACTTCCCAGTGTGCCCTGACTACCAGAAGCAACCACCTTTGAAGTGCCTTTTATGCTCTTGCAGTGTTTTTCTCTCAGTCAGTTTCCAATCTTTTCTTAGTAGCCCTGAGAGATGACGCATCATTACTAGTAAATGTGCCTTTGTTCTAAAACTAGTACTATGAAGACAGGCTGGTGTATGGGGAAAAAATGGGGATGAGGAGAACAACAGAGGAAGGTGCTCAGCACTGCTGGGTCATTCTCCTCATTCTCACTTTTCCTCTTTGCTCATGCTAGAAGTTCAAGTGTGCATGAAATGGGAGAATTGGCTTGGTTGTATTTGATGTTGATGATTAGGATTATTGAAACATTCCATTTCTCTAGATGCCATATTGCCTGCATACCCCAACAAAAAATGAGTCAAAGGGCTTGGGTAAATAGGCCATCACTTTAGAGGCCACAACATGGGAAAAAAACACTGTGGAAAAAAGCCCCACTGCCACCACTTGCTCCACATTCTTGCAGCCTGGACTTTGTTACCAGGAGAACTTATACCATGAACTGGTTACAAACCACAGCATAGTTCATTCTAAGCCAAACTGCAATTGTACCCTGGAATTGTACCCTAATAATGTGGTTGGCTTTCTTTTTGCAACATTCCTCTTGAGCAGTGGTGTCACTACAGAAGTGTGTGTGGAGGGGGCACTTGGGGTGTGTGTGATACCAGTGGTGCCAAAAAATTGAAAATCTTGGTATTTTTGAAAGATACAATCATGTTATATATCATTCAATGTGTCCTTTAATGCAAAATGCAGTGAAACAAGGAAATATCTGCATTCTGTCAAAAATTATAGCCAAATAGCCAGAAAAAGAAAACACAACTGCCTTATGTAACAAAAAATGGATTTCTGTAACTCAAAAACTGACCAGTGAGACTGATTGTTCCAAGAGCCAATGAAGTGTTATGACATAGCAGGGAACCAGTAAGGTGTTAGTATGAGTCAGCTCTCATTTCCATGGATCAGGGTTAATATTCGAACTCTTATTCAGTTGTGTGAGTGTCATCAAGTTGGCCACTGGTGTTTTATTGGTTACTAATTGGTCGGGTGACCTGTACTGTTATATTGTATATTAAAATAAACCAATGAAGTTAATGAGGGTGGCACCAACCCTTGTGATGCCATCGCATTTAGATTGTGCATTTGATATTGTTATTTATTTTGCATGGTCTGGTATGGAAGGAGGTCTATGATGGGGGTGATGCAATGAGCTCTCGCACTCTGATGCCTCTTCTCTTCAGCACCCAAACCCACTGCCTCCCCTTATCCAGCTAACTTCTTTCCTTCTGTCCAAGCCCCCTTCTAGCTACCCTCCTTACCAGGCTTGCTATTTAGTTCTGCCAGGAATGGACTTAATGGAAACTAAATGGAACTCATTTAGAATCAAGTCAATCAATCTCTGCATCATCACACCCATGGCATCATCCCACCCATTCATCTTCATGGCTTGAATTTTGGCCATGCTAAAGCATGTGAGACTTGGAACCCTAGCGTTATTGTTTGAATTGTACAGGCATGGGAGTGAGAAGCACCTATGTAGTTACGGTAGAGTGTTCCAAAAGTGTTCTTCCTTTATAATGGCTAGAAAATTCTCTCTTGTTTATAAGTATTGCAAACTGCTCTATCTGATCCCTACCAGATGTCAATCCCCCTGCTCCAATCCCCCTGGTTCGCTATGTATTTTTGGTGTTAATTTGGCTTGTCAGAATTTTGCAAGATATGTCGGTAAATTTAAGCTCTTTTACCATGAGGAAATAGTCAACCATCAGTTGTCAGCAAACTCCCAAAGCCAAGCCTTTCCCTTGAGATGAGGCTTCAGGCAGATTCTCCCAACATAATATCTTTATTCTCAACGAAGAATGTGGTGTTGCATGAAAAGAGTACAGGCACTTGTATATGGATAATGATAAAATGATTAGAACATCACCTTGGAGAGAATCAGACTTAAAACATGTCAACACTTATTCTTACTTACCAAGCACAAAATGTTTCAACACCCTTATTATTTTAGATGCTTTATCTGATTATTGTTTTCATGTGCATTGCCACTAGATACAAACATTTGGTGTTAGTGCTGAAATATCTGTGACTGGCGCCAAATACATATAGTTGCTGTTAAGTCAGCGCATTGATCCATGTAATATCTGCTGTGGCTTTGACTCTCTGTGATTGTGATCTGTGATCCTATTCATTCTCTCAGGTCATCTAAAGTGCTGCCCCAGTAGAGGTGAGGGGGCAGCTGCTAGAAGTACAGCCTTCTTGGTGGTGGTGCCTCACTTATGGAATTCCCTTCCCTTGGAATTAAGAATGGTTCCCTCTCTGGAGATCTTTCAGCAGGGCCTCAGGCCTTCTTATTTCAAAAGGCTTTTAACTGATACTGTGGTCTGGGACTTTTAATGAGATATTTTAATAGCTGTGATCCCAGGTGTTTGCTTTGTTTTAATGCTTTAGGGCCCAATCCTATCCAGTTTTGCAGTCCCAGTGCAGTTGTGCTCATGGGGTATGCACTACATCCTGTGGTGGGGAGGCAGCCCCAGAGGCCTCCTCAAGATAAGGGAATGTTTGTTTCCTTGTCTTGGGGTTGCATTGTGGCTGCGCTGGTGCTGGTAATATGGATAGGATTGGGCCTTAAATCTTTATTTAGATTTATGTTTTCAATATTGTGTAACTGTACTGGTTTTATGTTTTTTATGTTGTTAGCCACCCTGAATCCCCTTCAGTGTGGGAGAAAGGTGGGATAAAAATCCTGTAAGCAACAAACAAATATATTTTTTTGCATTCCTAGCTTTCTTTTGCTTTGTTTTGTTTCTCATTGTTTTCTTATGATTGCTTGTTCATGGCTGTAAAAAAAATTGTTGTGTGCTTTTAACTTTTCTAGCCTTGAAACTATTTGGAAAAAGCTCAGATGTAAATCTTTTTAAGTAAATTTGGTGAAGTTCACTTGGACAGTTTCTGATATGAGTAAATTGCATGGAAGTCACTGTGGTGTTTGAAATTCCAAACTCTATTTTCTTTGTATTAAACAACAATGTGTTTTTTTGGGGTAGATTCAACCTGAGAAGTCATAGGAGGAAGTTCCACAAAAACATCAATATTCTGAACAAGAAAACAGGAAATGCAGTACAATAGAGGAAGATGGTAAAATATCATTTCAGAATTCAATAATTTTTTTTTCCTCCAATGTCAAATCCACCATATTTTCTGACCCTGTTCTGACTGGACCTGGTTTGGTTCCTTCTGCTTATGTTACCTATATTTATGGATCAAAAGAAGATGGTTTCCATGACAACTTGTCCAGGTTTTGAGCAAATATCAGCTTTGAAGGTGCTCTTTCTTTTCATTACTTTTGTTCTCTTCTTCCTCTCTTTTGTGTGTTTGTTTATATTTTTATGGTTATTCAATTAACCTTGTGAGAGATTTAGATTTTGTTTGTGAACAGGAGGCTTAAAAGCAAAATTCAGAGTTTCAGGGGGCATTTATTCCATCCTAGGTGAAAAATTAAACTGGAGAATTCTATAAGATCCTCTGTATAATCACACATCCTGAGTATAGCAATGGTTTTCTGCAATATGCTCCTGTAGGTATGATTACAATAGATCCTTGTTTTTAAGTATCTATATTGAGCTTCATGTATTTCTCCTATATAAGTGGGACCTTGGTATCCATTGATTTGGCATCCACTGATT
This sequence comes from Tiliqua scincoides, assembly GCF_035046505.1. Classification (NCBI taxonomy): domain Eukaryota; kingdom Metazoa; phylum Chordata; class Lepidosauria; order Squamata; family Scincidae; genus Tiliqua; species Tiliqua scincoides. Next base: position 128,377,991 of record NC_089824.1, read on the forward strand.
TAACTCACCACTGATACTGAGGTCCATCTTTAAATGCCTTGTAACAAGGAGAAAAAAGCACCAAAATCAAATTTCCTACCACCGTGCTGTTAAACAGCACTGGTTGCAAGCTTCTTGGGGTTGAAGATAGCTTTAAAGACCCACTTCCAGGTTTCGTGCTCCTCCACTGTTGCCCCAGAATGCTTTGGTATAGGTGCGATACCTCATTCAGACACTAGATGGGGAGAATAATGGAATAATAATATAATAATACACAGTATTTATATACCACCTTTCTTGGTCTTTATTCAAGACTTTATTCAAGGCGGTTTACACAGGCAGGCTTCTTAAATCCACGCAGGGATTTTTACAAATTGAAAGAAGGTTCTCTCTTTCAAGAACCACCACATTCAAGATGTTACACTCCGATCTGGTTTAACATTCTGGCCTCCATCCTCCCACGCTCCGAGCAGATGGAACAGCTCAGCTGCAGCTTGCCAGCTGCTTCAAGGTCGCACGGTGCCGGTGGCCTCGAACTGGCGACCTTGTGGATGTTAATCTTCAGGCAAATGGAGGCTCTACCCTCTAGACCAGACCTCCTGCCCAGGTCAATTGATTGACCTCTAATCAATTATTGTGGGGATTAACAATAATAGGGAAAGGAGATCAAAATAAAGCAATATAATGTCTACTGACCAATCACTAACAACTATGCCCTAAGTGAAAGCAGTTTGTATGAGGCAGAGAAAGCAAAAAGAGAGAAAGGGGGAAGAGAAAGGAAGTCTTTAGCAGTAGAAAGAGGGTGTATAATGGCATGGGCATGTACGGGGGAAAGGGAGGAGAGTCTATGTGGATTTCCCAGTGAGACCTTTGGTTAGGAACATGGGGATTTTGGATGTAGGAACGGAAGGAAAAGGGAGGAAAGTTGCAAAACTGGAGGGGAAGGAAGGGAGAGAGGTTCTTATTGTTTGTGGCATGGCAAAAGACTGTAGCTGAAGAGTGGTTCTCCATAGGCTATGGAATCAAGGGCTGTGGGCAAGGGGTGAGTAACCTGGTGGGCCATTAAATCACTCCAGCCACTTGCGGTGAGGGGATCATCTCTTCCTCTTAAATGATGTCCCAAGCTTCCGAGGGAGAATGAGCCAAAAAGGATGTTGTGCCAGTGGAGCTCTTGTTGCATTACCATCCAAGGACATACCGTATGGCATACCCTGCTCAGACTGGAGTGGCATCAGTATTGGATTGGTCTGGAAATGATCCAGTTTCCCCATAGTTTCCAGTAAATCTTGGCATTTATCAGGATGAGTTGGGGAATGCAAACTTATGAAGAAATGCTTTTCAGAGTTATTTTGTTCCTTCCAAACAGACTGCTAAGGGACATTAGACAAGACAAGATCTCCCACAAGGTAAATAGAATGATTCCCACTTTAGAATATGTGCATTACTAGCATATGTGCTAACATTCCCACTTTTTGCCCTTGCTACACAGGATGCACTGGTCATCAGTTATATCAGTTCAGTTACTTCCAGTAAAATCAAAACTTATTTCCATGAACATGTGTTTAGGATGTGGGTGTGAATTTTTCTTCTAGTGCTGTAGCTACGGTATTATTATGTTCTTATTACGGTATTCTTATGTTCTTATTACTCACTACAATTACAACATGCATTCATATTGAATGCATGAAACACATATGCATTCATTAAATAATGATGACTCTATTAACTTAAACATGGAAATATTTCTTACAGATGTCTGCTATTTTCTGATTGTCATTGCAAAGCAAACTGTTTAGAGGCATATTTATCCTTTTCTCCCTCTGCCCAGTTTATGAATTGGTAACAACATTATAAGCCCAATCCTATCCAACTTTCCAGCACCAATGCAACTGCACTGCAGCCCCAAGGTAAGGGAATAAATGTTCCCTTACCTAGAGGAGGCCTCTGTGACTGCCCCCCACTCCCAAATACAGCATATGCACCATTGGCACAGCTCCATCAGCACTGGAAAGCTAGATAGGGTTGGGGGCTATGTTTCATCACTCTGGAAAATTGTAGATGTGTAAAGGGTGATACTGGTTTCTCAGGACTGATTGGCATGAGCGTAGCTGTTGTTATTTATCAGGTCATGACTAAAAAAATGTTTGGTTTGTCATTCTGTTTTAGTGCTTCTCAAACTTTTAGCATCAGAACCCACTTCTTAGAATGAGAATCTATCAGGACCCACCAGAAGTGATGTCATGACTGGAAATGACATCATCAAGCAGGAAAATTTTTAACAATCCCAGGCTGCAATCCTACCTACACTTACCCAGGAATAAGTTCTGTTGGGGTCAGCTGCTTCCTGCCTGCCCCGACTTACCTGGAGAGGCTGGGGGAGGGTCTCCAGACTGGCAACAAAAGCCTCCGGAGGAGAGGGTGCCAGGACCCTGGGCACGCCCGCCCAGCTGCCTGTTCCACCAAACACAAGGGAAAGAAGGGGGGCAGGGACTAGAGCCCCAGGCCCCTTTAAGGCTCTCACAAAGGAAGTGGGAGGAGGGTGAGGGAGGAAGGGTGGAGCAGAGAGGGCTTCATAAAGGAAGCAAGGTGTGGAGCAGTTCCTGCTGCCATTGCTGAGCACCACCCTCAAGAGACAGAGAGGAGGAGAAGGGTGCTGTAACCTCCTCCCTCTGGTCACCCTTCATTAGGCCTCCTCTCCCTTGCTGGGAAGGCCTGGGAGGCAGGGAACACAGCTCCATGGATGACAACCGCCCTGCCCCCACACGAAGCTCGACAAGTTCCATTGAGTCTCATGTTTAAAAGCATATACATAGCAGCCTGTTAAAAGTGCAGATCTGTAACATTTCCCCAAATGCAGTCATATACAAGTCTAATATATTAAAAATAAAATATTGATATTCATGGAAACCCACCTGAAATTGGCTCACAACCCACCTAGTGGGTCCTGACCCACCGTTTGAGAAACACTGGTCTATTTGATATTTAAACATTCAATTCTACTATATCCATTGTGTATAGATAATTTTCCTGGCTAAGTATACACATCCTTTTATTTATCATGAACTTAACCTTGACCCTTCAATTCCCCCAAACCAAATTTCATGACTTATACATCTGTTCACTTCTAACCTTCACTATGGTCATCATCATTGAAAAGGTCAGTGCTCTTATATTCTGGTACATTTAGCGTAAAAGAAAACACAGTTTTTCAGGTAGTGATTGTGTTATTTAACTTTTTACTGAATGGCAGAAAAATGTAATATGTGTAACAGCGCAATCCTAACTCGCACTGAAACAGACAGACCAGCAGGCCTGTGCTATATCCAGTGCAACTTTCAGGCTGTCTGAGGCTTGGCCCGAGGCAAAGGGAAACTTTTTCCCTTACCCTGGGGAGAGCTTCAGCAGTCCCAATGGGGCTACTCGAATCTGTGCCATTGAAATCGGTGGTGCAAATCTGAGCGCCCAGGAATGCCCAGGGCCACCCAGGAATGGGGCTAGGATATAGTATAAGTGCTGGATCCTGGCCCTGCCTCCCGCTCCCCACCCACCAGCCCCTGGGAATGCCCGCTGCCCAACCTTACCCCACCTTGAAATGCCTTCCACATCTTCCTTGCCCTCCCCACACCCCCCAGGTCCCTGTGCTGGCTGAACTCGGCTGACACAAATTCACCCATCCCTTGTGCCTGCTTCAGTGCGGGGAGGCTGGCTCATGTCAGTGCACCAGCCTGTCTTCTTGAAGAGTGGCGCGAAAGTGCTTTATGGTGCTTTCGCTGCACTCTTTGGCTGGCTCAAGGTACTGGCACCGGCCAAAGGAGTGCTTAGGATTGCACCCTCACTCTGGTAAAATTGTTCATATTGCACTTTTCTGTGTCCTGATGGTGTGTCTGCTTTATCCCTGTATGCATGTGTGTGTGTGTGTAAATGCAGTATGTAAGATACTACTACATGTGTCTTGAGTTTGAAGGAGTGATCAGAGACCCGGCTGAGCCTGTTCTCACAGGGGATCCTCCATTGTACCTCCTGATGATTGAGCTGTCCCCATGGGTAGGTAGTCTCTAAGAGAGTTGCTCTGCCACCCCCAGATGAAAGATAGTGATACAGAGAAATCAACAGCTGCCCAGTGATAAACCCCAATATCAATCCTGTCACATAAAGCACAGGATCACACAGTACAGCTTTGCTCAGCCTTCACAGAGCCTGATGAGCTGATGAGCACCTATTTTGCACCAGCAATAGCTGGCACAAGTCCAAGTAGACCCATTGGGACAGTGGAGGTTTGCTCTAGGGCAGGGGTTCTCCAAACATTTTGGCCAGAGGGCCGCATCAAATATCTTGCACGGTGCTGAGGGCCGGGAAAAAATTTAAATATAAAAATTATACAAATAAATTAGAGATGGAACTTAGATGAGTGAATAAATGAATGAATGGGCTCATTCATTCAAACTCTCTGGCCCTTAGAACACCCTCCAGATACAACCAGAGCACAGTTCGTCATGTTCAGCCAAGTGGGCCAGAGGCTTTCAGGGGACAAGAGGCTGGCCACGGGTCAGATTGAGGCTGGCCACAGGCTGCATCTGGCCCCTAGGCCAGGGTTTGGAGACCCATGCTCTAGGGCGGGGGTGTCCAAACCTTTTGGCAGGAGGGCCACATCATCTCTCTGACACCATGTTGGGGGCCAAATTAATTTACATTTCAAATTTGAATAAATTTACATAAATGAATATATTAGAGATGGAACATGTATGAATGAATGAAGGTCTGGCAATAGCTCAAGGCCTATAAAAATCCTTGCACAAAGCAAGGCTAGCCTTTCCTTCACTGCCACTGCTACATCACAGATGTGAAACAGCAAGCAGTGGAGGAAACCCTTGTCCCACAGCTCATGAGAGAGGTCAAACAGTCATCTTCACACTGAGAGCAGTTGCGTCAGGCCAGCATGGGCTCCAGCAGGTCTCCGGAGGGCCAGATGCTCATTGGAGACTGGGGGCTCCCTGCAGGCCAGATTGTGAGCCCCTGAGGGCCGCAAGTGGCCCTCGGGCCGGGGTTTGGGCACCCCTGCTCTAGGGTAAGGGAACAAATGTTCCCTTACCTCAAGGAAGCCTCTAGGACCCAATACTCCCTGCAGGATGCAGTGTGCATCCTGTTGGCAGAGTTGCATCAGTACACGGGGAGTTAGATAGGATTGGGCTGTGGGTATCTGATATGATTTGATCTGAGATGATTTGAATCTTTTTTACAATGACTTGCAGAGACTTGTGCTCTCAGGTGGTTTATATCAGCACACTAATGCCACATGTGAACTGCACATTATGTTGCTTTTGTCTTCTGTGCTGACAGTGATTCATATTGATTGCAAAATATTTCAGTTTGGCCATCTCATAAGCAAGAATCTGCAGGATCCCCTTTGAGAAACATTTATAGAGTTATTGCCACTCATTTTGCTTTTCTTGATACTCTGATTTTTTATTTTTATTTTTTTGCCTATGGAGAATACCACCAAATTTACCTCAGAATTGTCTTTTAGACATAACACTAGCAACTAAAGAATGTATAGATTCTTTACCTCCTGGGAAATTTTACTATTTTTATCAAAACTTGGGGGGGGGGAGGGTCTGCTCTTAAAATTTCTTCCGTGTTTTAACTGGAGCAGGAATCTCTGAATTCACTGTAGGCAAAATTTGGTACCAGCTCAGTATGTATTGTGATTTTATCCTTGGAACATGACTTCTTTGGGGCCAGGGGACTTCAATTCTCTTTGTATTTGTATTCCATTTTTTAAAAATATATGTCTATACACTCAAGTCTATAGCACTCGTTTGAGGTCTTCTCAGCTGCTTGTTCAATTGTAGTATGAATATTTAGCTTTCTGGAACTGTATTTGTTAGCTGTCAGGCCTGTATGTATGTTTCAGAACTTTCTTAAGTTCTCTTATCTCTTCCCAGGTGACAAGACTTGCTTTTTATGAAAGAATAACATGTTTTGTCTACTGACTATAGTGAAGCGTTGTGTGTTCCCTCCAAAACACATCTGAGCAGACTTTAAATTATTCAAATATCTGGTGCCTAGTATGATATCTCTGATTCATCCCTGGAATATAGTACTAAGACTGCAGTTCCCTGCACACTTACTTGAGAGTAAATTCCATTGAACTCAAGAGAACTTACTACAGAGTACACATGTAAAGGATTGCCCGGCTGCTAAACTTTTTATGAGCATGAAGCTACTTTGGAAACTGGGAACGAAATATAAAACCATTGAACTCTATATCACTTCTGTAATTGGGGCCTAGGCCATGATCAAGAGTTCACTGGAATGAGACAGCTTTGCAAGTGACAAGTCTGAAAGGAGCTAATAGCTTTGTCTTAATTCATTGTGAGCAAATGTCTACAATGCAAAATTGTCACCTTAGGTGGCAGTTTCAGCAGAGAGCTTGGGTTTAAATGCTGACAGGAAAAGGGCATCCCACCATAGGCTGTGCTGCCAGTCTTATTCATAGGTGAGGAATGTGCAAGCAAGGAAGGGCACAATCCTAATCCACTTTCCGGCACCTATATAAGTGCTGGAAAGTTTGTTAGGATTTGGCCGAAGAGACTCAATGTAGCAGCTTATGTGACACAGATCCAAACAGACTGCCTTCACACAGACATGAATTTGTCTTTACAACAGATTCCTGAAAGATAAAATATGTTTTAAATATGATGTTAGGGTTACCTTGGAGCAGATGCAGCCAAATCTGATTTTCTAGCCCAAATTTGTTGGGGTCAGTTGCTGAAGCTAAGCATACAGCTGGATAGGTACTGATCTATGGACCAAGAAGGTCGAGAAGTCAGGCTTTTGGCCTGACCAATTCTGAGGATTCATACTTCCTGCCACCAACAATGTTGCCAATGACCTCACTTTCGAATATGTGCACAGTTTCTCCGGTTCAGGTGTTCAAACAAAGCAGAGGTCATGGATGAGCAAGCATGCTAGCCACACATCTTACTCCAGCACACTCTGTAGCTATTCCTTCTGTTCAGTGCTTATCTACAGAGGCAGTTGCTCGGAATATCACATAGGCCCAATCCTAACCCACTTTCCAGCACTGGCATAGCTGTGCCAATGGGACACGTGCTGCATCCTGCAGTTGGGTGGCACTCACGGAGGCCTCCTCCAAGTAAGGGAATGTTTGTTTCTTTACCTAGGAGCTGCATTGCCCTTATGTCGGTGCTGGAAAATGGGTTAGGATTGCACCCTGATTCTCTTTCCTGGAGAAGACAGCCCTGGTCATAGTCATTTATGCTTCCAGACTAGACTATTTCGACTGCTATTGTTGGGGCAATCCTACAAAATGTTTCTAGGAAATTTTTTGGTGCCAAACGCTGTTCTCTAGTAGCAATCAGTCGGAATATATTTCTCTGAAGCTGTTTGGGATCGGTTTTGGGGATCAATTTAAAGCCCTAAATGGTCTGGCACGTGGGTGTCTTGAGGACCATCTTCTTCCATTTGTTTTTCCCATGAGCCGAATCTTCATGTCCCCCTACTGACTGTAATGCTTATGGTAGGTGCTTACAAGGAAGAAAAAACAATGATGAAATTAGATTGCGAATCAGTTTCCATCAGCCAAGGGCACTAGAGGTGCCGCAGAAATATGCCATAATGTCAAATTTGAAATTAATTTGAGGACTCCTTTTCAGACAAAACTACACTGAAATATGGCAAATAACTTTGATGGCTTTGCCAGATTTTAAGAGGAATGTAGACAGCTGTGTGCCTCACGCCAGTGAAGAGAAAAAGACAAACAAGGCATTTTCTCTCCTCTTCATCTTATGCTTTGGTTACATAACATTTTCCGACGACATGAGTGAAAGACATTTGGCAGCCAAAGAACAAGAGAGAAGACCAGCCTCAGAGGAACTGAAGCCACATGGTCCTCAGGCTGGGGAAGGAAGGAGTGAAAAAAACCCTTCTTCCTCTTTCTTTCCTGGGGACCATATGCTTGATGCTACCAAAAAGATCTATGCTGTAAAATGTTGATCTCTCAATTTTTTATTTTATTGTAGGTTTAAAGCTGCCTTGCACAACTCAGAGCTACGCATGCAGGGGCTCATTTTTATCTGTAAGAAGAGCAGTCCTCCACTATTCAAGAAATTTCAAATTCTCCATCAGTAGAGAAGATAAGTGGCTAAGAGTGAATCCAGAAATTACTGGTTCAAATCTTATCTCAACCATCCATTCATTAGACTGTCTGCCATTACCTCAGCTCTGCTGTCAGGTGTCAGGATTTCTGAGGTAAAGTTCATAAAGCTCTCTGGACCCGTGAAATAAGCTATTATTATTTTCTGATTGTATCTTACGAACTGTATACATTGTACATATTTTCAGAGGAACTCGCAGACACATACAGAAAAGTTAAGTGGAACTGATGAACTTTCGCCATCTTTGGTAAACACACCACATAATCATTTTGGTTATTTACAGTTCAGTCCTTTAAGGAAAGAAAAAAAAAAAGAGGGTTCTTCTTTGTGTTCAGAGAAATCAAACCTTGTTCATCCCTGCAGTGCATAGACCTTAAAGGTCACAAGGTAAGTTTTGCCTGCTGAGCCTTCACAGCCACAAGTTGAAGCAATATTCGCAGGCCTTGAATGAATGCTCACCCCCGTGCTGTGTCTCCATGGTACTTGAAAGGACAAGCAATCTTGTATTGCTTGTCTTTGAGGACTGTGCACTTGATGAATCCAGACTTCGCAATAACAGAATCTCAAGGGGAGTCCAGCCAAATGGCCTCTTGACATCAGTTATGTTGTCCTCATGAACGCAGGTCATGGCCTTACAGCCATCCTCAACTTATGCCATACCTTCATTATATTTTTTCAAGCAGAGCCCCGATCAAGTTAGTCTTAAAGGGTGAAGAACACCTATGGACTTTCATACGCCCACAGATGGAGTAGCCTGATTTGTACTGCTATGATATTGCCAGGCGTTTTCTCATCAGGCAGGGAGGCAGAAAAAGCCTTTAAAAACAGATGTTTGAAACACTTCAGAGAAATGTGGTTGCTCTTACAGAAATACTTTTAGCTTTCCCTCAGAAGTCTCCAGATATTTTGCCCAGGCAAAAATCTCCACATTCACTGAGGAGAACTTTAGGTGGTGGTTCTATTTTTCACCTGCTGATTTGAACAGTCATGAGGTGCACTGCTCTGGGAGTGGAGGCCTGTTTTATACAAACAAGTCTTTCGTTGAGATGCAGCTCATGTAAAAGGCCCCACTGAAGAAACAAAATATACACAGCTTCTGCTGTAGTGGTGTCAGAATTTTAGAGCAGCCATACTCCTTTTCGGGCTGCTGTCATGACCTTTTAAGTCTGCTGGTAGTTGGTGCCCAAAATGGAATAAAACCATGGCAGAGATGGGGGAGTTTCAACACATTGCCCCTTCTGCAGTTAGAATCCCAGTCATTGTGCCTCCCTCATGCTATTTTAGCTAGGAAAATAGAAAGCATTCATTGGCTTTCACTAGACACTCTTTTGCTAACTAAAGTAGCACTAGAGGAGGCTAAATCAGGATCTGGTGTGCAAAAGAGCAAAGTGCTAAGCCTTAACCAAGTCCTCTGCCATGATTCTCTCCATTTCCAATACCCTTGCTCAGTGTTATTTGTATAAAAAGAACCAAAAAAAAGGTGTTTTGGACTTCAATTGCATGCATGTTAGTTCTATTTTTATTTAGCTGCTGCCTGTTTTTAATAACTATTTATCATTTCACGATCTTTTTTTATTATTGCTTATTTTAATTACTGTTGCCTTGTAGGAGAGAGTGTCCTTGTCCTGAAAGCTAAAGTGCAAATCTTGAAATATATTCCAGCCACACTGTTATGAAAGCAACAAGAGGAAGGTTTTTCACTGTTGCTCTCTCAGCAAAGCCTTATATTGAAATTCTAAATTTCTGATAAGCAAAGTGAACATTTTCAAATCCAGCTTATGGAAAACAGAAGCCAGCAATTTAAGTCTGAAGAATGCAGAAGCCTGCCCCTCAAAACAGATCTCAAATTCCAGAGAGCAGGTTTAGCATTTTGTGGTCTCAGACTGTCAACCTTGGGATTCAAGACCATCCTTATTGCATCTGCATCAAAACCAGCTGGCCATAAGACCAACGAAAGCTGCCCTTCAGACAGCAGATTGGTGGGGGTTGCTCTTCTCTCCACCAATTCCCTCTGCTGCTCCTCTTCTCCGTCCACTACCGGATTGGAAAAGGAAGAGGGGGTCTGACAGGAAGAGGAAATGTGGAAGAGACAGGAGTGCTAGTTTACAACATTGGAGAGTGGCAAATGCTGGCACATCATCGGGTGAGTGGGGCAGCATTGGCATGCTGTCTCAGGCATCAGGAGGTCTTGGGTTGGCCCTGCATTGCACCATAAACTCTCTGTATAGAAATGCCTGCTATGATCTGTTTTGCTTTCTTTATTTGCTGCAGCAAATAAAACAAAACTGCAAAACTGCAAAAACTGCAGCAACTGTTACCCTGCACATGCCCGATCTCATCTGATCTCGGAAGCTAAGCAGGGTCAGGCCTGGTTAGTACTTGGATGGGAGACCGCTTGGGAATACCGGGTGCTATAGGCTTATACCATAGTCTTTCGAGACTGAAGGTTGCCAACCATTATTTGTATAAAACTATATCTGCTTTTGCTCATTGACTCCTACTGACCTTGGCCTGCTAAGAAACACTTCTCATCTTGTATACCTGCCACCCATTTTACTAGGGGCATCATTTCCTATTATCTGTGTCAGCAATGCCACAGGTTTTCAATATGTGATTGCTGGGGCAGAGAAAATGTTCAGCAAGATTTGAAACCTCTTTACTTGCTTCAATGGGGTATGTTCCTTCTGGCCCTTACTCAGTGAGTGAAAGCACCACTTTGTGTCTTCTCTCCTAACAACAGATATCTTCTCAATATCTCTCTTCAGATACACAAGGGCAAAACTGTCACTGCAAATGTGTTAAATCCTTATACTGTGAGAGTATCTTGCTGCATTTCTGAGTAAAGCAGCCATTGACACTGAAGTATTATCACAAGGCATATAAAAGCTGCAATCATAGTATATATCAGTGTCTCCTATAGTAAACTAGCAAATAGCAATGAGGGTGTATTAAGACACGTGAGTTCTAGTTCAAGGTCATAATCATGTATGCATTGCAATATCCCCACTAGGTAAAGCACTTTATCCCATTAATGTGTAGATTTGGTATCTGCAGAGAAGGAAAAATAGAACAATCAAATAATACCTTGTTGAGGAATTTCATCACATATTCAAGCTTTACATGTTGTCATAGCATAGTGATGGAGTTCTTTAGCTTTAAAACAGGAATATTACATTTCTCATTTCAAACTGCCAGCTAGTTTTTCTTCACTATTCGAATATGCTCAGTTTGCATTGCAGGTATTCCTTAGCTGTGTTCCTGAATTTTCTTCATCAAATTTCCATCTATGTGCACGCATCATTCCCTTTCTGGAACATCATTTCTGTTCGGACATACATTATAATTATTGCAATTGGTTTTCTGTACTAAAAACACAAATGGGCATTAGAAAATGACCCATTTACCACATTTCAACCTGCCCAGTTTCCTAGTATTGGTATTTCTTAATCTAAGACAGGGTTGGGCCAGTAGCATAGCTAGAGTGGTACAAATTGGTAAGTATTGCAGACTCTCAAAAGCAAGTCTAGGTAGCCCCTCCCACTCACCCTCAGAGCCATTCACAGCCCAATCCTGAGCTTCCTAGAGCTCACTGGAGCCGTGGCACCAAAGCCAGAGGTCTCCTCTAGGGAAGGGAACATTTGTCGGCTTCCCCCAAGGAAAGCCCCAAGCCTCACAATGGGGCTTTTCGAGTCTGTGCCAGCTATTTTGCCAGTCTTCGTGTTGGGCCTTCCAGCCTGACACAGAGGTCAGGATATGGTGGAGCAGAGCTCTGCCTATCCCAGTCTCCTCTCGCCCTGGTTCCTCCCCCCACCCCACCCTTGTTCTATCCTCCCCCTGCCCTTTAGAGGCTGCACCGCCACCTGGCAGTTGCACTTACTTACCCACCAGCAGTGTGTCCTCTTCCTGCTGATGCTGGGCTTGGCGCCTGACTGGTGCAGACCCAGTGCCAGTGCTCCTTACTTACTGGGTGCTGTAAACATGCTTTATGGCATGTCTACAACACCCAGTGATGGCGCTAGGACTCAACTGTATGTTGCTGCTGCTGCCTGAATGGCTCTGACAGTGAATGGAAGAGGCTGCTTACACTCACGTTCAGGACCCTGCAATATTTTGCACCACTCTAGCTACACTACTGGGTTGGGTCACTTATGAGGCTGGCTGAAGTGATTGTCTAAGGGAGTCAATGGGTGGAGGGCACCAACCACCCATTTCTATCTGCTCACCTCCTCAAAATTCCTCAAAATCTCTGCTCAAAATTTAATTTTTAGCCTAACGAAAGAAAATTTTTACATATACAATAGAAAATGCAACAAAAGTTTAGATGGTATATCCCAGAACTGCCACTTACCAATCAGCAAAAATATACTCAGTTTAGCAGCTAGCCAGATTACCTAAGAAGCACTGAATTTAAATGAAAGGAAATGGTGGCATGATTTGTATGGAAATTGGATTTCTGTCAAAATTCACCAGCATTCCTCAAAGTCGTGATAACCTTCCTCAATGGGCCCTTCCCCATTTTTCTTTGCAAGGGGCGTCAGAGTAAAAGGAAGAACATATGTAAGATGCAGCTGCAATTTTGGCTGAGATTACTGAACACTCTCCTTGATTTCTCTTCCTCTGTTCATTTGCTGAAACCACTCTCTCCTACAGTTTCTCATACTGCCAGCATATCAGCGCTGCTGATCAGAGGCCAGAAGATTCATGCTGAGATTATGTGCAATGACATTCTTGACAAGTGAACATAGTTGCTATTTATGATGATGGAAGTGGGGAGAAAAGGACTGGGAGTGGCATTTCAGTGTTCTGGTTTTCTGGCATTAATGATCATCGGTTCCTGCAATGCAGTCATGATCCATTAAAGTCAGCTGGTGTTTAATCATTGCTTTTTTGTAGGATAAGGATTGTACTCACAATCAGGACTGGTGGAACCACCAGAGTGTTTCTCCAGCATTTGCTGAACTTCTCCAAAGCACAATGAAATGTCTGCTCCACAACAATAATGACCCGAGATTACTATCGCATCTCTGTTGCCAACCACTTGAGCATTGCCTTTCTTCTTCTGTGTTCCAGATATTTGTATGAGTGGGAATTTAATAAAAACCCATCTCTTCTCTGTTCCCCACCATATTATAAAATGCTACCAGTTTCTCCCTTGATCTCTACTGCTTCTCAAACGACTGTCCAAGTTTCCTTCATCCCTTGTCTGTGCCAGACTCCGAGACTGTGATGTTTACTCCTTCTTTCTTGACTTTCTATGCTCCAGCGTCTCTTTTAACCTGCAACAGTTTGGCTTCCAACCTCTGAAATTGCTCTCACGACAATAAGTAACTACCTCGTCACTGTTAAAGGCAAAGTCTGTATTTTTTCCACATTCTACTTGTTATTAGTTCCACCTTTAGTGTCATTGAGCATTCCTTCCTCTTTCATTCACACTGTTGGTCTTTAGCCTGCTTCTCCATTGCCATTATGAAGGTGGCCACATTTTTGCCCCATCCCTCCCTTGCACAGGTGGGGGATTCATGGCAACCTATTGTGTTTTACCTATGATGGGGGTGAACCATGGTTTATCACTGGTCAACCTGGCTTGCCCCCTGCAGGTCAGTGTGTTTTGAGCCTGACAACAACTCCTTCTCACCCACCTGCTGGGATAGTCTGAGGCTCATTGGTTGCTGTCTGGAGCTGGTTAGGAATTCTTTGCCTCTCACCTGATTCGTTTTTGGAGAGGAGCATTTCTGTCTACCCTAGACTGTTCTAAAGATGTGATTAACCAGGTTGGTCACAATTGGCAGGTATGCTGCAGGACAGGGAGAGATTTGGTGTGCACCTGAGATAAGCAAGAGTCATGGGGGAACCAGAACTGATCTCAAGAGCCTGTCTGGCTTAGGGATGCTTGTCTGGTAAGCCCTTAGACTTCAGTTGTAAAGTATACCTCAAAGCCTTCCTGTCTGGGGGAGGCAGTGCAATTCTGTTTCCTTGACCCCCTTTGGGGTTGGTGTAAAGAAGCTGGGATTGTCAGTAGATGATCTGCAGCTTTGAGTCAGCATCAGATGCCCAAAGGGGGAATAGATAGTAGGTGCTGCCTTGTCCGAGGTAGGTGCCTGGAATAAAAGGGGGAAGAGTGCAGGGAGATAGGACCCACTGAAGCATTTGCAGTTTTGTGCTGGTTGGCATTGATTTCAATAAATGTGTACTGGTTTTAACCCAAACCATATTGGGCGTGGGGATGGGCAAGGAATCTCTTCTTAAATGACTGATTTATTCAATGTTTCCATTGTTTGCTCTCATACCCTCTCCCTCCCTCTCTCCCTCCCTCCCCACCATGTTCTTTGACAGTATCATCAGCTTCCCTAGTTTTCCATGCGAACACTATGCTTGCCCATCTTCTACCCTTCTTGAACAGAAGTAATCTTCTTTGCTCTGCTTCAGAATCCTCACCGCTAAGTATTCTGAATTATGCCAGCAAAATCCTTCAGATCATGTGATGCCTTTCCTGAAATTCCTCTGCTGGCTTCCCATCTCCTATCAAATGTAGCTCAGCTTCTTTGCCCTTGCCCTTAGTGCTCCATAGCCATGTCATCTTTGTCTTCTGACTTGTCTGTCTTGATACAGCCCTGTCCCATTAGCTTTGCCCCTCCAGTGCTTGGAGCCATTGGAAGATGGTCTCCTGTCTTCAATGACGTATTTGCTTCCCTGCATGTCCACAACTCTCTTTTAGAAGACCCTGTTTCAACATTTAAACCTCCTATATTCTACAAAGCTTTCAACTCTAATTCCTAACTGAAATGCAGGATTAGTACATTTCCTCGTTCATACTTGTCCTATATTATCTTAGTCCTTCTCCCTGCTCTGAAGGTCTCCGCTGTGCCCACTTTAAATTTAAATTGTAACCTCTTTGGGGCTGGCACTTCTTTTTTGCTTATGTTAGTTTTCCAGATATACTGCTGCTGATTATGATAATAATGATCAATTGCTATTATCAACAAACTCTATAATTGTCACACTTATAAGTACAGTAGCTTGCATGGCACTACTTGGGCATTAAAAGGTGCAGCATGACAAACCATCCTTGATCACTACTTTCCAGAAGTGGCATTATGTAACATCTCTGGTTGTCTGAGAAGTGGAAGGGCTTTGTGTTGCTCAGAAGAGGCAGAGAGAGGGGCAGGATGGGGTATACCTCATTTAAGGCAGGCTCTACCATGAATTAGAGGGCTGGCTCTACCATGCTGCTCGTTGACAGCCTTTTTGATGCCACAGAGTCATCCATTTCATTCATACTCTCCATATTTAGTAGTAATCTCTTCCAGCTGGCAGTCCAGCTATAAAAAACCGCAGGAAAGGACAGGAAAACCTGCCTCCCTTTGTACGTTTAAAGCTGCTGTTACATCAGGAAAAGAAGCCACTCTGTGTTCCATTACAGCCACACCCATCTACACCATTAAGGTGCCAGCTGCTTTTATGGCTGTTCCAATTTTCCACATAATTAGATTGTCACTGTAACCAATATTGGTCTGAGACTCAATTGTAATCACATTATAGTTATCCGTTCCCTATTGGCATTCAACCGATTTACACGTTATGTGAAAGCAAATCTGTGGGGCTTATTTTCATGTAAGTAATTGAGTTCACCATGTAAGGGGTGAGGCTTCTGTCAATAGAAATTCCATACATTAGTTTGTTCCTTTAAGAAGATTATTTTGAGTCTTAAATGTTTCCTGGATATTATAGCCATATATGTAAGACATATTAATGCTGTACAACCAGATAGTGACATGGTTAAGAGTGTGAGCTGTGAACCAAGAAGTCTTTGATTCAACTATTCTCAGAGCCTCAGCCTCTGCTTTTAGTGGAGATTTAAAAAACAAAAACCTTCATTTATTTAAGCAATTTACACCTTCTCTTTCTCCCCAATAAGGGGCGCTCATGGTAACTGACAATAGATTCAAATACAATGGAATATATACATACAAAAATAAAACCCAACATATAACACTTAACCGAATAAATATCAGCAGTGCATACAATCCAATTTCAGAAGCTTACAAGTTTAAGAGAATTAAAAGATTTAAAAGAGTGAAGACAACATAAAACATGACCTAAAATAACAACAATATATTAACAACAGTCAAGGCAGCTATAAAATACAGAACTCAGGGTTGGTGGTATAACCTAAAATATACCCCATTTAAAAACTGGCCAAACTGTATAGAATCCACTAAAAGACCAATGTAGAGGAATGTCCTCAAGCCTTGCTGGACGGTTTCTAAGGAAGGCACTGTTTTTGAATCAAAGGGGAAGAAGTTCCATAATTGAGGTATCACCTCAGAGAAGGCCCTTTCTCTTGCTGTGTGGTACATACAAAGGGACCCCCTCTAATAATCATAGGGAATGGGATGGGATATATGGAAGAAGGTGGTCCCTCCAATACTCTGTTTCCAAGCTGTAAAGGACTTGAAAAGTCAAAATAAATTGTGTTTGAAAATGAACTGGCAGCCCATATAGCCACCAAACCAGAGGTACGACAGAGTCAAACTCCCAAGCCCCCACAGGCATACAGGACGCTATGTTCTGCACTAACTGTGCAACCAAGGCCATCTCCATCCTAGTCTAGCCTGAAGCCAGATGAGATCCAGATAAACTGTCTCAACTCCAGCATCTCTGGAGTTGAGATGCTACCACTCACTCAAGAAACTTGCCCAGAAAATGGAAATGTCCTTTTGATCTTTCTCTCTTTGGAGGTAACATATTCCATGAGTTGGCCTGGGGGGGACCCTAACTGGAAGTAGATGGAATAAGGGCTGCTGGCTTGCTTGCCCTCTCCCCTTGCAGATGACAAGAGTTAGGGTGAGGAGGACACGCACCTGCTAAAGAAACCTTAGGCCTCTTGGCCTCAGAAAATTAGTTGCTATCATTGATCTTATGTCGTGTTAAGATTGTTTTAATTTACTCTTGGCCCTCAGATCTGCTTCCCTCCTCTGACATCGAAGAAGTGACTGTGCTCCTCGTCAAGTCAGAGTCAAGAAACTTGCCTCTCATCATTCTCAGTACCTAATTTGATGAATAGATTTCCAAATCAAAGTGTAGGCTCCGAAGTGCAGTCTTAAATTGGCAGACTTCCTCCTTGGTGGATGAAATTCAGCAGTGGCCAATGTGATGTTCCTGTTGTTGTAGTACATGCTAGTTTACCAACATGCATAGGCAATTATAGAGACAAGAAATTCAAGTCATTATCTTGCTACTTCACTAAAATTATACAAATCTGTCGGGGCACTCTCTGTACTAGACCTAAAATGGCTGCCAGTTGTGTGCTATGTGCATTGCCATCAGCCATTTTACAGCAGCAGAAAACATACAGTTTCCAGGATGCATTGGGGTAATAGTGCACTGAAAGTGGATTAAAGCTTTAGTGGAAAGCCTTGATAGGCTTGATAGGCTGAAATTGAGGTACCGTATAGTTGTACTGTAGTTGTATTGTATAGTTATGTCATGACTTGGGCCCCCTGGAAGTTTGGACCTGGGGATTTTGCTCCCTGCCCCCCTCTCCTCAGGCCTTGCTGTGCAACCACCGAGGGGTGAATATCCAATGATGAATTGCAGAGTAATAGAAAGAACATTGTTCCCACAGCTGGTACAGTTCTGAACAGGGGTAAAAACCCTCAATGTCCTCAGATACTGTAACAATTTGAGTGGGTACCAATGACTGGGAACTGCACTATGAGGGTGGGACACACAGTTTTAAATCACTGACTGGTTGCTGACTCAGATGGGCCAGCTTGAGCATTGTCACCTCAGCTAACCTCTCAGTAAGCTACCTCTTAACACCGCACCCTACCTAATGGTTGCAGGTAGGCCTATTCTCTCACCCAGGTGAATGAACATGAGCAGGATTCAGCAAGTACATAACCTGAACCAGCTGCCACATAACCTTCTTTACCTGTGCTTTTTATTAAAATATGATAATTTGGGGGCAATCAAGCTAACTATCTGTAATATGTGGTCCTAATACGTAGGAACAGTATACTTGGCACTATGTTGCCATCTTCATAGACTTCAATATAGTGTAACAAAAACAAAGCTGAATATTTCTAGGCCTGGTTTTTTGTTTTTATTGATTTTAGCAATGGCTGCTCAATCAGATCCAATTTCCGTTCAAATTCCTTCAAGCACTCATAAATCAAAATGATCAGAAAACAGCAAAGGTTTCCCTACTGTTTGCAGCGCAGATGCGAACATAAACAGCAGGAGGCTGGAAAATTGCTACATACAAATCGCTCCTGCTCTTGCAAAGGGCCTCTTTGAAACTAAATCACCATCTGATGAGAACAGCTCAGAAACCAGATCGGCTAACAACAAATAGCTACATTCTAGGATGCTGAAAGAAAACCATCCCCTCCTATATTAACATCATCACAACTGGGGGAGATTAATCATGTATTTTGTTATCTTCATATTTAGAGATGGTGAGCAATCCAGGTTTCTTGAAACACCAAAGGGGGGGAGCAGAAACACTAATTAAATATGGCAGAGAATCATAAGAAAATTGTGGATATTAAAAGGGGAGCAAACGGAGCCTGTTCATTCCATTCTTACTATGACAAATCCGTTCACTGACCAAGCCCCCCTAAAAGCACTCAGTCTAGAAAAAAGGCGCTATGGAGAGGGCATCATTGAGACGTACAAAATTAAGCAGGAGATGGATAGAGTGGATAGAGGGATGCTCTTTTTTCCATCTTACACAACACCAGAACCAGGGACATTCACTAAAATTGAGTATCGAGACAAAAGAAACTATTTCTTTACCCAGCTTGTAATTAGTCCTTGCCATCGGATGTGGTGATGGCACCTGATCTAGTTGCCTTTAAAAGGGGATTGGACAGATTTAAGGGGGAAAAATCCATCTCAGATTACAAACCATGGTGGGTATATGCAAGCACCTGGTTTTAGAAGTAGGCTACCTCAGAATGCCAGATACAGGTGGGTCCTCAGTATCCACTGATTTGTTATCCACTGATCTGACTCACCTCTGATACTGAGGTCCACATTTAAATGTCTTATAACAAGGAAAATAAATCAAAATCCAATTTCCTACTTCCGTGTTGTTAAGTAATTATAATTTCATTTCACTAGATTCCATTATTGACCCCTTCTTGTGGCTGCATTCTGAGGTGACTGCATTCTGACCAATGCATTCTGAGGTGACAATGGAGGAACAAGAAACATGGAAGTGGGTCTTTAAAGCTATTTTTCCACTGATTTGTTATCCACTGATTTTTTTAATCCAGTAGGGTTCCAGAACGGGGCTAACGGGGCATGACCTATTCAAGGAAGTGGCAACAGGATGCAGTTATCTTGTTGTCTTGTGTGTTCCTTGAGGCATCTGGTGGGCTGCTATGAGATACAGGAAGCTGGACTAGTTTGGCCTTTGGTCTAATCCAGGGGGCTGTTCTTGTGTTTGTACACTTTGGGTATCTCCACGGGGAAAAACATTAAATGATGGTTAGCATTTCCTTGCTGTTATAAACATCCTTTTTTCCCCCCAACACATGTGTAGCCTAAGCTAACGCCATTTTGTTTCCTGGCTGGCATTCCTGGGAGCCCAGCAGGACTTCACTCTGCAAGGAATGAGGTCAGGCTGAACTCTTAGGAGAGGCCACTCAAATTAAGATTGCATTTTTATACATACTTGCACTTTGAAGGGTACAATTTCAATATATCTTACTGTTTACCAGCTTTTAATTTCTTTCTTTTTTACCTTTGATAATGCCCTTCACAGATGAGGGCGAAACATCTGGGAGATCAAACTTGTATGGCACGTGGTCTAGAACCTCGGTAGCTTGTATTTACAAACAATTGAACTCCAGCCATGAAAGCCTGAATGCATACCCCAATACATTATGTATAGGGTATTCTTAATAATCCACATGCTGTGGCTGAGGTTCTCAAACTGGGGTGTCCCTTAAGGCAGGGGTGCTCAATATGTTTTGCGATCTACTGGTTGATCTCGAGGCAAAATGAGTCGATCGCAGGCTTCTCTCCAGTCCAGGCATCCCTGGGAGTGAGCCCCATCCTGGGAGTGAGCTCCTGTCCAGGCATCCCTGGGAGTGAGCTCCATCCTGGGAGTGAGCCCCGTCCTGGGAGTAATGCATCCCTGAGAGTGAGCTGCTGTCCACGCATCCCTGCGAGTGAGCCCTGTTGACTCTACTGGGGCTGATGTGAGTAGACCTGGAGAGGAGCCACTGGCAGGCTTCTCTCCAGTCCATGCATCCCTGGGAGTGAGCCCCGTTGACTCTACTGGGGCTGACTTACCTTTCCCCTGTTTTTGCACTGGTACGTATGGAGATCCCCCCCCCACTTCCATCTGTTGGTTCTGTGTGCAAGGGGTTTTGCACTGGTCTTGCTGTGATGTCTATATAGAGATCTTCCCTCCCCCACACCTTTCCCCTGTTTTTGCACTGGTCTGTATAGAGATCTGCTCTCCCCCCACACTTGTATTGGAATCAAGGAAGATCTGGTGAGGAGGTAGATGTGGTGTCAGCAGTGGCCCCTTTAAGGGTAAGGCCTGGGCATCCAGCAGAGTGTGCTGCACAGCTGCAGCCACTTGAAGGCAATAGGGCCCTCAGGGATACAAGAGCACCTGAGGCAGGAAGGGCTCCACTTATTTATGTGAGTCAGCCTTTTCCTACATGAAGATCATTAAGTCCAAGTACAGTTCCACCATGACTGATGAACATTTGGAAGTGTGCTTGAGGCTGGCTGTCAGCAGCTACTGTCTGGACTATGCATCCTTGGCTAATTCACTTCAGTGCAAGTCATCAAAGTAAACTCAAGTAATTACAAAAAGTGTTTATAGTTAATTATGTTGTGTTGTGCAATATTGGCTCATGCGGTTATGCAAGGTACACCAACATACATTGTACACATAAATGTTATATGTTATGATGGCGCGAACATTGTAAAAAAACTCTGGTAGATCTCTGGGCCTTGCTGGGTTTCAAAGTAGCTCTCGAGCCAAAAAAGTGTGAGCACCCCTGCCTTAAAGGGTGGTGGGGAGGAGAGAGGCAACTTTAGGAAGTGGTCACTTTTATCACTTTTTCTCAGTATTCTAAGACTCAGGGAGCCCTGCAGAACTCTGCATAGGGCTCTCCGCAACTCCTGGACCTTGTGCCAGCCCTCTGTAAGTAAAAACACCCCTCCTTTGCCCCCATTAGCAATACAATCCTGGGGATTGGGTGACTACCTTTCCTACTCCTCTGCAAAGACCTTGGGAGTTTTACTCCCAAGAAGTTTGACAACCCCTGTACTATGGGTCGGGGCACCCTAGTATGCCACAAGAAGACTGCCAGTATGCCAGAAGAATTACATAAATAAAAACACTCATGGTTGCTGTGGGCTCAAAGTGCTAACCCACAGAGAAGGCACTTCTCACAGTGCCTCTTCATGAGTTGTTGCTCTGACTTTGCCTCTTCTGAGTATGGCTAGTTCTGCCACTTTCTTTGATTCAGGTCTGATTGGCTCATTCAGTCATTCCCAAGGCAGAGTTACAGTAAAACACCTGATCACTGTGGAAGCCAGAAGGTTCATCCCTGAACATGTGTTTGCTTCCTTTCAATCAAGAAGCATGCACAGGACTGTGATTCAACAGAAACTCTAGAGTGCAAGGCTCATCTGAGGGTTGGCATTTTGGTAACAATTTCATTAAGCATGAAGGATACTCCCAATTAAACTCAAGGGAGGAGGGAGACAAAGGGGTATTTCAGTCAGCATATCTCAATCAGAAATGTGGGCAACACTGCCTTAAAGGCATATGCTGGACCTATGAAGTTGAGGAAAAGTTGTTTTCCATAGAATCCTGGGTGACCATGCTATTACACACTTAGTGGCATTGAGAGGTTATAAGGATTCATGTGTAGGCAGCATTCTAACTAAGGTTCAATCTCATGTTACAACTTAATTTATTTTGGTTCCCCACCCCAAAGGCTTTTAACAAACATTTTTATTAAATGCAAATGAGTTATTGCAGTTGTCACCATCAGTGACTGCAGAAGTTTTCACTTGCATCTTCTACTTCAGTTCCTTTCAAATCAAGATAATAATCTTACTAAATATGCCCTGGAACATATTAGTTAAATATGCATATGATCAGCTTCGCATTCAATTAAACATTTTAGTATTCCCCAGGCTTCACAACGACTCCACATTACCCTTATACAACACTGTTAAAACATGCTAGAAACAGTTGCCATCTGCAAAGCAAAACAAGACTTTGCCATAATGCTACAGAACATGATGCAGCTCTCTCAGGAGGCAGACTCCCACAGGACAGCAAAAGATCTATAGTCTAATTGTGTTTATTCCTCAGGTCTGGCTGGGAGGCATCCCCCAATCACCCCTTCCCATCATCACTGAACCATTGTTGACTTGAAGAGCGGTAAACTGGATGATTCCATTTTACAAAAAAAATTGTTTACTTACTTTGATCTAATTCTCTTTGTTTTTTTAAAGTTTCATTTAGAATGTTTTGCATGCTGTTGATACAAAGATCCTAGTGCAAATGGGAAGCATTTCTATTCATGCAGGGTGGGGAGGGGGGGGTAACCTTTTAATTATTACCAGCTTTTCATGCCAAGATGCAGCAGCTCACCCCATGCCGCATTAGATGTCAGTTCAAATGCCCACTGAGGGTCAGAGGCAGCTTTCCAACAGCACAAGGGGCTGTAGCAGGAAGGAGGCAGGAAATCCTGTGGGACAAAAGGAACTGTGATCGCAGGGCTGAATAGGTAAGTACCCTTTCATGAGGATATGGCCTCTTCTGTTCATAAGAGGCCTTGTTGCAACTGAGACACCCCAGAGCCACCCTCCACCCCAAATCCAGAAAAGCTCCTCCTTTTGCACAAACTTTTTTCAAGATTTTTTTCTCCAAGCCCACTAAACCTGAGTAGGCCCATTGGTAGAGGTGTTTGAAAATGGATTTGTTTAAAATTTGTTGACTAAAAATGCTTTGAAAAAAAGCAGGGGGGGAAAAACGGGCAACGGGGGTGGCAGTGAATGGCGGTGGTGCCCCAGTAGGTGTGACATCCAGGGGTACCTGTCCCCCTTAAGCCATTTCTGCCCAATGTTGCATATATGCAACAAGGATTAAATATGTACAGCTGTGGGCTGGGCAAATGGGTTAAACCAAACCCCCCCCCATTTTGCTAGTCATCAGAATGTCTATACATATGGCAGCAGCCCCCAATTCACAAGACCACCATCTGGTTGCCCTGTGAGCTTGAAACTGAAAGAGCCTGCGCAGCTTCATACAACTGTACCAGTTGCCAGAATTTTAAAAGCTTGCAAATGTGCCATTGTGAGGTGGAAACTGCCGCAATTCCCTGTTCGCATGTACAACCTTCATTTACCATCTTCTCCATTCTCAAAAGACTTGAAAATCTCAGGCAGCTCACCAGGACACAGGGAATATACAAACAAATAAAAATCTTCCATCCTGTACATATTTGGGAGCCTCTATCTATCTCCTTCTAATTTTCTGCTCCTTCATCCCACGCCCTTATAGGCACAGCTCACCAGGGAATGTTTGCTTCATTATGTTTGTTCACTGGGTTTTCCTTCCAGCCGCCTTTTCAGTGAACTCCACTTTTTATACTGACTCCTTCTCCAGCTACACCTGCATTAGCAAATGTGTCGGTTGTAAATGTAATTTCCTTTCTTGCTAATAGAAAAAGAGAATCAAGAAAGCAAAGCTTTTTATTCTTGAGATTGCCCATTTCACTGCAGCACAATTCCTCTTCGTTGTTCCTTCCCCTACAAAAGTATAGTCAACTTTTGCCGACGACGATAATTAAAAAGCTATCGTTTTCTCAGATTCCAGCGTAAACTATTACCAGATCTGGCTTCTTTTGAGTTGTTGTCAGAAAAAGAAAATAGCATGAATGTTATTTGAGGCCTGGATATTGTAGTAAGAATTATTGCTTCCAAACTCCAAGATTCTACTGGGGTCTAGAGTTACCGATCATGCAGCATAGGTGAGTCTCATGCCATTTCTATGAAATATTTCCCACTTTCTCTTCAAAAAAAGGTGTTTTTCCCTGAAACCAAGACTCTTGTCAGCCTCCTTGTAGCGATGTTCGAATAACCCATCATCAAATGACTTAGCAGACATTCCAAGGCTGACATTTTGTGTTATGACTTCAGCTTTACTAGAATTCAGAAGAAATATATCTTTAAAGATTGATGAGGTTCTTGCGGGAAAAGTAGTGATCCTCCCCCAACGCACTGCGCTTGTGAGCATTATTTTTAATGTATACAGCGGATGACACCATATTTTCAGTTAGGTGTGTTGATAAAGCTTGTATAATTTTTGAAAGTGGAGATATTTGCTAAGCTTTATGCTACCATATGACATGACACTGTGTACCATTTCTGTTCGACAGCACTATAATGTTCATTTGCTTCAATGTTGATTACTATAAGTAGCTTTTAATTATGAGAGCCAATTAGGAGGACCAATGACTGCTAGGGTGCTATCTTGTATATGTTTGTTTTTCTGGCAGGGCCTCTGTGCCCCGAATAACTGTAGGACAAACAGGACTTGAGCAGACAAACAGCACTCCATGTGACAATAAATCAACTGAATATTCAGTGCAATTCTATCCATGTTGGCATAATGACTGAAAGCCCACTCCTGAGGTCCGCAGCACGACTTTGCGCCGCGGACCTCCGTTGCAAACGTGTCATAAGGCACGTTTGCGGGGCTCACTGCCCGGCTCCCACCAGAGCTAGCCCAGCTCTGGCCAGCGCTGGACTAGCGTGCGGAAGTCACCTGAGTTCCGCAGCTCGGCGGTCTCCCGGACCTCTGGGCTGCAGAACAGGAGGCAAGGGCATGGCTGGGGGCATGGGGGAGGCATTCCAGGGAGGGGGAGGCATGGCCAGGGGCAGGCAGGAGGCGTGTTGGGGGAGAGAGCGAGGTGGATCTGCAGAGCCGAGATCCGCAGGATCTAAGGTGCTCATGCAGGGCTGCGTGCCCTACATGAGTGCCTTTACAGCGGTAGTGAGTA
Organism: Tiliqua scincoides; assembly: GCF_035046505.1. Lineage (NCBI taxonomy): Eukaryota > Metazoa > Chordata > Lepidosauria > Squamata > Scincidae > Tiliqua > Tiliqua scincoides. The sequence goes on from NC_089824.1 coordinate 128,403,201, forward strand.
GCCCCATTGCAGGGCTGCTTCCCTTACTCGGGGGAACGGGATAAATGTCCCCTTCTCCCAAGGAGCCTCCTGCGGTAGCGCGGGAGGCGCAGGATCCGATGGCAGCCCTCCACAGTGCTGCCAGACCTGGGCGCTGCTGGCAGCTCAGTATTGGGCTGTGAATGAGGCTTAACTTTGTGGGTTCATGTAGTGGTGCAGTTCTTTGGAACTACCTTAAGCCCAGAACATGAGTGATGTTTCTGAGCATCCCATCTTTTTCCTTTTCTTTTACAAGAACTGATCACCCCTTGCGAATCCAGGTTTTGTTGTCAGGTTGGATAATCACAGGCTGAGGCATTCCAAATGATTTTTAACTGCTCTCAGTCAGTGAGTAATGTATTGGCAAGTGGTATCCTTCTGAATGTTGCTTCATGTTGTGTTTTAAACTCAGGTAGCTCATGTTTCATAAATGCTGGCACCGAATGGAAGAATGGAGAAAATTAATGTTTTTGGCATTGGAGTTATCCTAATGAGTTCTTTAATTAAAAATCTGGCGTTGATATGTAGATATTTGAAAAGTGAGTCAGATAATGGAACTATTTTGAACATGAAAAGCATCTCTTTCTTAAAATAATCATCAGCAATTTTGTGATAAGTTTTTCCCAGCTCCTTATAAATATTATAAAATAATTAGGATTATGCCACTCAGAAGTTGAGGAGTTGAGGTGAGGAGAGAGAGAAAGAGAGAGCTAATCAAGTGTCATATTTTCAGGACTTCCCAGGGACATGATTTTAAAAAGTGTGACAGTTTATAATAAATTATATTTTTAAACAAAATTGTGACCAAATTGAGCATAAAAGGTAAGTAATGACATTTCACACTGGGTATGCATTTTCAATCTCTATGGAGGAACCATTTTGGAATATAAAGTAATGGTCAATGCTTCAATAAGGCTTAAAAAGCACAAAAAGGAGGGCAATAACATTCACATTTGTAATACATACATTGAAATGCACAGAATGACACAAAGCTTTTCTATTATTCTTCAAGCACCCAACCCCCCTGCCCAACTGCAGGATTAAAGTATTGTTCTCAAAGACAGCAACATTAAGCTAAAGATCAACAGTAAAACATAAAAGACAGTATTGTTTACAATGCTTCTGAGAATGGCATTTGGTTTAACCTTAGCAATGTCAAATAAATTGATAGCTCATTTACCCGTTGCCATTTAGAATTTGTAACACAATCTGTAAACAACACTTTTCTGTCTATCCAGTTTGCCTGTATTGTAAAATCCCACATCAAGGAAACCTTTGCAGATTAGTATATTAAGCCTTTTCCTTGGCTTTGTCCTTGATTCTGTCTTTACTCTTTGCTTTACCTGTATTCACTGGTAATTTCTTTTTCTTACTCAGGGACCATCTACTAATACTGAGCCAAATGTTCATGAACTTTGGTTTTTAAACAGTAACTTTTTTCATGCAGTGTGAAAATCTCTTCAACCTTCCCCACACCTCAGTGGTCTTGTAAAGGTTTGCTTCATGCCTATTGCCCAATATGCTCTTTTGTGTAATCACTGCATTATCCTAACCAATCAGGGATCATACAATGAACAGCTTAATGCTTCAACTCTAGGAAGTGAATCAGGTCTGGCTATGGGATGATATTGCTAAGCATATATGATGCCCTCCCATTGCACTTATTTTGAATGGGCGTAACAGGAATACATCTTTGTTGCTCATGCAGCGGGGCAATGCCCCTTGTCTTGAATTTTCATTTCTCACTGTGTTGTATAACAATGATTTCATATGCTAAGAAAGTTTAAGAAGAGCATTAACTGGGTGGTGCATAGTGAGGAAGACCATTAAAGTAGTGGACATGATGATGTTATAGTTGCAGACATGATGTCCAGTAGCATAGTATCTGAAAACAGTAAGCATTCTTCAAAGAAAGGTAGTATGGAACTCTTAATTTAACTTCCTTTGAATACTGTTAGGGTCTAATCCTATGCAACTTCCCTACCCAACTTTTCCTGGTGAGCTGCAGGTGTATTGTTCTTTCTGAACCAAATATTGGTGCCAATAACATTGAAAAAATGAAACCAGATTCCAGCACCAAAGGAAGCAGATACAATTACCTCTTGTGTTCATGCTGGGAGTTTTTATACAAAATTCTATACTTTCTGGTACAACACTTAGGGCCCAATCCTATCCAACTTTCCAGCATGTGTGTAGCCACAATGCAGAAGTTGAGATGTTCCCTTACCTTGAGGAGGCTTCCATGACTACCCCCTCACTGCAGGACAAAGCACGCACCCCATTAGCACAGCTGTATTGGTGCTGGAAAGTTGGAGAGGATTAGGCCCTCAGTCACTACACTTGGAACTTTGAACAACACTTTGTTGTTGTTTAAGGCACAAGTTTTCATTTTTAATACCTGCTAATTTCAGATGACTGTTTTTGAGACTTTTCCATGTTTTAACCTTTTGAAGATACTCAGATTTATTGGCTTTAATTAGTTTGCATTTTGATCATCTTTAATTTTAGAAAATAAGAGCACTGTTACCCTTATGATGGCAGTTTTGTGCTTCATCCTTGTAACATGAATGGCAAAAAGAATATAACTGTGCCATCAAAGGAGTTAGTTGCATGTGCCCCTCTGTTTCCAAATTAGCTTTTTTTGTTCCTATAAATGAAATGAACTGTGTTTGCATTGAAAGATGTTTTGGGAAGCTTCTAAAAAAACTAGTGAAATTGCTGTAGGCAAATGAGCCTCAATGTAGAGCTGAGCTGAAGCATAATTTTTTTGTGACTATACTGTCATTGTCTAAAAAAGATTGCCTTTTATAGCAGTCTCAACATTGCTTGAGAAGCGTTTACTCATTCATTTATATTCCCTTTACTTGCTCTCACTTGCCATTGACTTCATTTGCCCTCAGTGATGCTATTATGTTATCAAATCTAACTGGAGGTATAGAATCTATAGATATAGATTCTATAGAATGATTCTATAGATTCTGTAGAACATAGAATGACATTATTCCATATGACTTATCTCTGGCTTCTGGAACCATCCGTATGACCCATACAATAGGTCCAAAAAGGAGAAAGATGTGACAGCCAAGAGAAAACATAGAGCTGAAGCAGACATAGCCAGGAGAAAGAATGGCACTGAACAGAATTTTAAAAGTTGAATGTTCATACAATATACACACAAGTGTTTGGAAAAAAAATTCTGTCCCACCAAAAAAGTGACTAGGGTAGCGGTTCTCAAACTCTCAGGAAGTTTGAGAACCAGGGAGTCTGAGAACCAAAATAACTTTTTACAATGAGGGGAGAATGCAGCAACACGATCCTCAGGATTGCGCCACTGCCAGGGACAAGGGGTTTTTAAAAATTTAACCTAAGGTCAGTGCCAGCCTCTGGGGGGTGCAAGAAATAGGTTCTGATCATGATTTTTACTGTTTTGGAGGCTTGAGGAGTCCTGAGGAGCACTCTGCGGGGCTCCCTGCACCCACTGGAGGCCAATGCTAACCTCAGGTAGGTTTAAACACTCCCCCTTCCCCGTCCCTGGCAGCAGCATGATCCTGTGGAAAGCATCGCTTCCCCTTCCCCTTCAGGAGACAATGACAGGGCTCAAACCCACAGTTTGAGAATCCCTGGACTAGTGTATATGATTGAACACATGACACTGCCTTATCCTGCATTGGGATTTGTTCCATCTAATCAGTATTGTCTACATTGTGTGGCAGGAACTCACCAGGATTCTAGTCCTGTCTGAAGATGCCAGGGATTGAAACCAGGATCTTCCACATGCACAATGCTCAAACTCTGAGCAAGAGTCCTATCACTGGGTTCTATTTCCTCCTTTTCCATTTATCCTCTCAACAGCTTTAAGTGAGGGTGTTACTGGCCCAAAGCCAGCCCATGAGGTTCAGTGCTGAGCAGGAATAGTCTCCGTCCAAATCGGATGCTCTAGATACTGTCCTTTTCTCCCAGATGGTGTGTGGCTTGATTGTGGAAGGAAAAGGCATCCCACCACTTTGGCCAATATCCAAACTGTTGTGCAACTAGTTCCATACAGTCAAGGATGGCTTTAGACTGTGCTTCCTGAATGGTTCTCCATTGTGTCTACCATAGGACACAATGGAAGAAAGCCTCCAAAATAACCAAATAAGATGACACGGAAGTGAGTTGATTTTTAAAAATCTCATTAGACTCATGCAAGTTGTGGAAGCATCTAGAGTAGGATGGGGGGGGTGGTAGTTCTAGCTTTTAACCATTACATTGCTTGGGTAGAGCTTACTGCCTATTTCCCAGGATACTGTGAATATGCACAAGGTGGAAGGGAAGGCATCTCAGCTTTCCAGCCTACGAGATAAAAGATTATCCGGTAGAATTCTGGAGAAAACAGATCAGTAAAATGAATTAAAGACAAATACCTACAAATTTCATTGCACCAAAATTGGTAATGTTTGCAAAAAAATGAAAAAGAGGAAAAACAAATATCTTCAACATGTGTGTGCTTTGCTGATAATTCATAACAAGGCGTGAAAACTGTATAATGCAATTACAGGAAGAGAAAGTGTATGCTACAGGAATACATTATGTGTATATATATTTTTTTCTCCAAATGGTTTTCTTACGTAGAAGCTGCTCCATGGAAATCTGTTTTCTATTTATGATCTTCCTTCAGTTATAATTGTACCAAACAGTCAGGATTTATCTAATACTTAAGAAAGTGCTTCAGTAGTGTCTGTGTTAGACATAGCAGCTAAGCTTGAAATTTAAACAACCATGAGCCTGAAACATATTGAACTGGAAGGATAAAAAAACCAGGCTGAAAGCTCAGAGTCCAAGGAATCACATTTGATTTGGGTTTTGAAAAAGCAGGGTTGAATGTTTAACTTAGGTGAAAAGCTAGCAAAGTTTAATACTATAGCAACACATTTCTGCATGGTATTGTTGCCTGTGGCTTGTAACTCGAGAGCTCCTGGTATGAGTCGAAAACACTTCTGTACACATCAGGAGTGCCCTCCAATCTCTGCCATTTCTCTCTCCTAAGCAACCCCTTGCATTGCATCACACACCATTCCAAAGTGTTCCTGGGTGGTACCAGGTTGCTGGAGGCAATGGGGCAAAACTCTGCATTGGGCTGCCCATGGTGTCTCTGTCCACTTCCTAAAGGTTCATTGGGCACTACTGTTGCTATGAGTACTGAAGTTTCAGGGGTTGGCTGACCACTGGCACACAGTGTTGCAAATGTGCCATAAGGCAAGTTTGCAGGAGTTACTGCCAGACCAGCACTGAAGCTGGCCCAGCATGAATTCATGCTGGGCCAGTGTTGTTCGGAGGCCAGTGGTTTGTCTCCCGGTGTACCAGGCAGCAGTGAGGTGAGTAGGGGCGTGGGGGGGGGGAGGCATTCCAGGGCAGGAAGAGGTTGAGGAGAAAGTGTGATGGAGGAGGGAGTGGGGCAGGAGGGGGCGGGATCGGCAGAGCTCACCTCTACCAGATTCAGAGCCCCATAACAAAAGGCGTCTTGACTCTGCATCTGCTAAATAGTTGGCACAGAGTCGTGAAGCCCCATTGCAGGGCTGTTTCCCTTACCCAAGTAACCCCTTTTCCCAAGGAGAGACAAATGACCCCTTCTCCCAAGTAGCTGCTGCTGGCTGCCCAGTGTGCTCAGGATGCCACAGCAGCCATTTTGACGCTGTGGAGCCCTACAAACCAGGCAGCTCAGGATTGAGCTGTAAGTGGGCCAGCTGAGAGCTGTAGACTCTTGTCCATTATCTAACGTGGCTGACCGTTGATGTCACTCCCATCCCCAAATCTCAGGAATGGCTTTTTGAGTCTCTGTTGTATAACTCAGTCAACAGATTTTTTTAGATACAAGTCCATTGGATCAGATTAGCAGTTAAGAACAGGAGGCTGGTGGACCAATTGTCACTGGTAACCAAGCTTGAGGTGGAGGTGTGGAGAAGGTGGCGTCTGGAGAAATAGAAGTTGCTGATAGGTCACTTCAGCTGTGAAGGTGCTACATTCATCATCTCATTTGCTTTTCCAGCCACTAGATGCTAACCAGGGCTTACAGCTTAAAAGGCATTAGTGGGTCTGATACACAAATATCCTGAATCAGTTTCCTAACTGGAAACAGATACTTTGTCTAGCAGAGGTGGACTTATTCCTCTGGGTGGGGCTTACCCTCTTTTGGTTCTAGTCTCTAAGAACAGGTGTTGTGTCAGCAATTATAGCTTACAGTCGGGAACTTCATGAACTGGGAGTGGTGGACTGGTTAGGTGCTTCATGTGTGTCTTTGATATCTCTTCTTGCATGTAAAGGAATTATTTGATTTATTTTCCACCTTTCCAAAAGAGCTCAAGATGGAATATAAAGGAATAGGAATGTCTCTAGAAGGCCTTCTTAAGGCCTTAAAACATCACTTCCGTTTTCCCCCGGAAAACCGGAAGTGACATTCTAAGACCTCAGGAGCCCTCTGGAGGCCTCAGAATACTCTCCAGATATGCATAGCTCTGTTCACATTTAGAGGGATACAGGTTAGAGGGTGGCACTGGAAGGTGTGCCCTCGGGCAGCACTCCTTCCAGCTAAGCCGCTGGTGTAAGGCCCAAATAAAATTGGGCCATTAATTCTGGTTCTGGTGTGGTGAGTTGCACTAAAGAGGCTCCAGGTACTTGCAGAGAGTGTCTATCCAGAATCGCGGTGCAGATTCCGAGCCAACAGGTCCACCACTGATATGGTATTCTCCCTTAGAAAACTGCAGGAGAACTGCAGGGAACAACGACAGCCACTCTTTATAGCCTTCATAGATCTCACAAAGGCTTTCGACCTGGTCAGCAGAGACGGCCTCTTCAAGATTCTCCCCAAGATCGGATGTCCACCCAGGCTCCTCAGCATCATCAGATCTTTCCACAAGGACATGAAGGACACTGTTGTCTTCGATGGCTCCACATCAGACCCTTTTGACATCCGAAGCGGAGTGAAGCAGGGCTGTGTTCTTGCACCAACCTTGTTTGGGATTTTCTTCGCTGTCCTGCTGAAGCAGGCCTTCGGAACTGCAACAGAAGGCATCTATCTCTGGACCAGATCAGACGGAAAGCTCTTCAACCTCTCCAGACTGAGAGCAAAGTCAAGTCCAGCTGAAATGTCTGTGTGACTTCCTCTTTGCCGACGATGCAGCTGTCACTACCCACTCTGCCAAAGATCTCCAGCAGCTCATGGATCATTTTAGCAAGGCCTGCCAAGATTTTGGACTGACGATCAGCCTAAAGAAAACACAGGTCATGGTTCAAGGTGTGGACTCACCTCCCTGCATTACAATCTCTGCACATGAACTGGAGGTTGTCCATGACTTTGTGTACCTTGGCTCAACGATTTCCGACTCTTTCTCTCGATACCGAGCTAAACAAGCGCATCGGTAAAGCAGCTACCACGTTTTCCAGACTCACAGAGAGAGTCTGGTCCAACAAGAAGCTGACGGAACATACCAAGATCCAGGTCTACAGAGTTTGCGTCCTGAGTACACTTCTGTACTGCAGCGAGTCATGGACTCTTCGCTCACAACAGGAGAGGAAACTGAACACTTTCCACATGCGCTGCCTCCGACGCATTCTCGGCATCACCTGGCAGGACAAAGTTCCAAACAACACAGTCCTGGAACGTGCTGGAATCCCTAGCATGTATGCACTGCTGAAACAGAGACGCCTGTGTTGGCTCAGTCATGTTGTGAGAATGGATGATGGCCGGATCCCAAAGGATCTCCTCTATGGAGAACTCGTGCAAGGAAAGCGCCCTACAGTAGACCACAGCTGCAATACAAGGACATCTGCAAGAGGGATCTGAAGGCCTTAGGAGTGGACCTCAACAGATGGGAAACCCTGGCCTCTGAGCGGCCCGCTTGGAGGCAGGCTGTGCAGCATGGCCTTTCCCAGTTTGAAGAGACACTTGGCCAACAGTCTGAGGCTAAGAGGCAAAGAAGGAAGGCCCATAGCCAGGGAGACAGACCAGGAACAGACTGCACTTCCTCCCAGTGTGTAAGAGATTGTCACTCCCAAATCGGCCTTTTCAGCCACACTAGACACTGTTCCAGAACCACCATTCAGAGCGCGATACCATAGTCTTTCGAGACTGAAGGTTGCCAACAACAAGGTGTGGTGATTCAGGTATTAGAATTAAATTAGAATTAAAATCCATGTGTAAGGGAGGCGAAGATATAAGCAGCATATTCTTGTTGACTTACAGTCTTCCTCTAGAGATTTTTTTCCTCTGCATGTATGAGCATCCACTATCTTCCCTGAAAGGGCTCAAAGATGCTGAGCACTCATACTCCCTCTTGCTGCCTCTGATGCTTTTCTCTTCTCACCCTGTCCCATGGCACACAGAAGTTTGTCTTGGGACAGGATAGAGGGGAGAGAGGAACAGCAGTGGTCAAGCGCTTTTGAACTACCTCCACCAACCATTGTCTCTCATGGGGCACAGTCAACTGTGCAACTCGGGAAAGTCCACAGAGTAATGCAGGGCACTCAGGCTCTTTATGAAATATGGAGGTGGAATATAAGGTAGAATGTAAAGTATCCCCATTTTCCCCATTTGGGCCCATAGGTCTTTTCTCCACTATGGGTTCCATCAGGTCCTGTGGGGAAATAATGTTTGGTGTGTTTTTACCCAGTTGGAACTTCCACCATAGATTTCCCCCCTGCCCAAAGATAAGTTTCTAGGTGCCTTGGGATTGAGAAAGGGGAGGTGATGGCAGTGGGGTTGGCTTGCAGGATTGGGATGACATTTTAAACTCCCCAGATCAATCTCTTTGACAACCCTACTTCTCTGATTGTATGGCTCAAATTCCATCCATCCTGCAGCCACGAGCAGAAAATCTTCTCCATCCAGAGCTTCCCCACTGCTGGCTAACAGTCATCATTTGACACCCCCCCTCACCATCTCATCTCCACCATCTTTCTAGCAATTGAACAGTGTGGGACCTGAACATATACATATTGACAAAATGTTCACCTTTCTCTTTCCTTATATCAGAATGATAAATGTCAGCTTTGTCATGTTCCTTCCATATATTTGTCAGCTGTTTAGGAACATTTCAAGAGGGAGCAAAATATTATGAGCTTTGATTCAGCTGCTGTTTTTAATAATCCGATTGCTTTTGAGGAAAGTGCAAAATGATATATGTTATCCCTATGTCAAATGTAGTTATAAAGGAAAGGAAAAAGATAATTTATTTTCCAGAAATATAATAATATGTTTTTACCAAAATGAAGACATTAAGGATTTGGGAAAGTCATTTAAAATAATTTGTCATTTTAGAATTTATTATTTTTTTTTAATTTTTCATTATTTCTAAAAGTAACCTAATAGATTTGTCTTTTTTACCTTTAATCTCAATTCTAGCTGTACATATCTCATTTATAGTTAGCGTATATGCTAATTATGTATAATAAAATTACCTTGCATTAGTTCATGTTACTCCCAATTCATTTCTGCCCTCTTCCTTTTGAAAAGTAGGCTTCCAATGTAGATTTTCTTTGAATGGAATGGGGGAAGGATGGAAGATCAAGCACACAACTTCCTGCACAAACATATAAGGCAACTTTTGGCAAGAGTTTAGTTAGTGCAGGGAAAAGTAGCCCTGTGTCCCGTAATTCAAAAGTATAGTACAAAGCTAGACATCTAAAATATCTCTCTCATTGCAGTACTAGGGAGAGAAAACATAAGGGAAAGACTGCATAGCGTTTGTGCTAAATATGGAATAATTGCATGATGGAATTGATATGTTCATTAGTGAGGCATTTGGTTAAGCTTAACAGTAAATCTAATAATTCTTTAATTTACATTGTGCTTTTAGAGCAAGCGAAGTGTTTCACATGTATTAACTTCATGTAGTCCTCACAATAACCTACAAGTAATAACTCACCTCGTATAAGGTGTTTTTATCTCTGTATTGCAGCTTGAGTAACTGAGACTGAGAGGACATTAGTCTAAGGCCAGCTAGGGATTTCATGGTAGAGGCAAGATTTCAACTGGGGAAATTCTGATTTGTAGCTTACAGCCCGATCCTGTCCCATGGAGGATGCAGGCTCACTAGTGCAGCTGCTAATGTATCCTGAGCACCAGCAGGTGACCAGATCAGCTAGAAGAGGTAAGGAAAGAAAAATTTTGGGTGGCTGGGTGGGAAGCAGGAGGCGGGGCCAGGATCCGGCAGTTATGCCTGATTCTAGCCCTATTCCTGGACGGCATGAAGTGGCTCCAGGCTGCTCCGTTCTGCTTGGATCTGCACCACCTCTTTGGGTGGCGCAGATCCAAGTAGAACCATTAGGGCCTCTGCAGCACTCTCCAGAGTAAGGGGAATATTTTCCCCTTGCCCTGGGCCAAGCCTGAGCCAGCCGAAACTTGCACTGGATATAGCGCAGGCCTGCCTGTTCCAGAGCAAGTTAGGACTGTGCTGTTAGGCTGCAATCCTAACCACACTTTCCTGAGAGTAAGCCCCATTGAGCAAAATAGGTCTTACTTCTGAGTAGACCTGGTTAGGATTGTGTCCTGACAGCCCAATCCTAGCCACACTTTCCTGGGAGTAAGCCCCATTGACTCTAATGGGACTTACTTCTGAGTAGACATGCATAGGATTGGGCTCTGAGTCTCTTAGCTGCTATACTATGCAAGCTCTCTGCTTAGATAAGAGTGTGTTAAAAAAAAGTTCTGAATTATTGGTACATGTCAATATTCTTAAGATTCTGACATATGTGACAGATTCTGAAGAAATACCTCCAAGGGGGGAGGGGGAGGGCCAGTTGGACCTATTGTCTGCCTTTGTGACATAAAGGGCTGGACTTTGATGGCAGAGGGATTTCATTTATTTGATTTATGTCTCAGCATTGTTGGCAGGAAAGGAAACCCCCTTAGCCTGTAGGCTATTCCATGGTGAGAGAGGGTGGGCTTAGTCTGGATGGTCAGGGGAGGAGACCAACTGCTTACCTTCTCTGCAGTGTTCAAGGGTCTCCCCTTTGGGGACTACAACAGGGAGGGGGAATGGCCTTGGTGGTGATGGTGCTGTCTTTGTGCTTTGTGTGTTGTGTTTGAGGGTTAGGTATAGGATATTTGTCTCAGGAGTGTGTTTTTAATGCTTTTTATTGTGTTGGTGGTTTTTATTTAGTATAACAGTCTGCCACGTTGAGGCCCTCAGGCGTAAAAGCAGCTTATACATTATTAAAATAAACACATCTTTCTATTTGTGTTTACAACACATGCCAACTTTGTGAATGTGGATGGTTTTTTTCTTTCTCTTTTTCCAGCAATTTTAAATCTTGACCTAGTATTCCAGGATAGCAGGTTGGAGCACCTACCCAGGACTGATGTATTTACAATTAATTTCTGCTGTATGTTGCACTGTTTGTTTGCTTTTGTGATGACTTGGGAGGGGGGGGGAGGTTAAGCCACACTGGACACGAAAACACATTGTTAGATCTCGGCTGCTGTCAGGATTAAGGTGAGGAGAGGCTATTGAACCCTTCCTCCATGCTGCTGCCCTGACAAAAATCACCCCATCCTGAAACCACTAATAGCTTCAAGGCTGTTATTGCAATTTTGTTATTACAATTTTTGCAATTGCAAAAAAAATAGTTGCCTTAAAAATGCACTTCCAATCCAGCGATTTTCAATCTTTTGCAGCTCATGGCACACTGATAAGGTACTGAAATTGTCAAGGCACACCATCAGTTTTTTTGACTATTGACAAGGCACACTGCCCTGCCTGTGGCGGACTCACATCCCCCAATGGCCCTACTGACAAATGCCCCACCCCCAAATTCCTACGGCACACGTGCAGACCATTCATGGCACACCAATGTGCGATGGCACACTGAAAATAGCTGACCTAATTCTTTCCAGGGCCAGCTTATGAGGTGGAGGATGCCTTTACTGCCTCCTTTGCGCCATCTGCAAACCAAGCCAGCAGAGAGAGGTAAGGAACAAAAACTTGTTGTTGTTGTTGATGATGATGATGATGATGATGATGATGATGATGAAAAATATTCTGCCTTTCCAGGTGCCTGGACAGTTGGAGGGGGTATATTTGGTTCTGATTTTTTTAAATGATTTTACTCATTGTTGTTATGCATTGTTTATACATTTTGTTTGTAAGCTGCCTTGGGCATTTATTTTGGCATGGGAAATGCCTGATATGACTGATTAAGAGGGGGCTCAGGATCAATAGTGGGGCTCAGGATACTACAAGTGTCAATGTTGCAATCCTGTGTGCACTTACCTGGACACAAGCCCCACTGACTATAAAGTGACTTACTTCTGAGTAAACATACATAGGATTCGGCTGAAGGTCCTACCCAGGACATTCCAGATTTCCAACTGATTCTGACAGGGGCTTTAACCTTCCAGTGAATGCACATATCCAACAGAATGTTGAAGAAAAATCTCACTGCAGACATGAAAAAGCAGGATAAAGCGAGAGAAGAAAATAAAACATAAAAAATTCTTTGATTGCAATGCATCTACTCAGAATTTCACTGTTGTGCACCTTCCTTCAAGTTAAGCAGCAATGAGCAGCCCTTAGGGACATCTTAACAAAAGAGATTTGTTTTGTTCTCTGTCTGCACCAAGAAGCTTGCTTTGCAACAGACTTTCCCATTCTTTTGTATTCCTAGATAGAGAATCAACAATTCACACTCACCACTAACTAAGCTGAGGTACAGAATCAACATCTCTCATTTGTAAAGATTTCAAGGATATTGTAGTTATAAGAATAAGCGGGTTTCATGCTTCATGGAATAATTTGAATTTTCGTCACATGCAAAAACTATAGAATGTGCCAAGTATACACTCTAGCTTGTGCCGAGTTGGGGTGCTGTGCAATGAATAATTTTGATAGATCTATGTTCTGGAGATCCAGGATAGAATTTTCAGGTCTTATTTCTTAGGCTCAAATAATGTTATCCTCTTTGCAACAAAAACGTCCAACGTTTCACATCTTGGTGAAATAAAAATCTCCCATGTATCGGTATACACATTTTTCAAACACAGAGATTATCTGCACCATTCTGAAATCGTTTTAGAAATTTGTATTTATTGTACTTTTAAGACCCCTTTCTATGCTGTTGCAGTTCCTATCTTTCTTTTTTTTTTTTTTTAAAGATGACGAATTGGTTGGTAGAAAACAAACAAGCAAAATGGTTTCTCCATTTGCTACTTTTTTCAGTCATTTGTATATAAGGAAGTACTCAAATGTGATTTTCCCCGCCTGCAATCTGAAGTGGTATAGTTTCTAGATCAGCGATTTTCAACCACTGTGCTGTGGCACATTGGTGTGCCACGAATGATCCACAGGTGTGCCACAGGACATTGGAGGAGGGTCATTAGGGCAATTGGGATATGTGAGCATCCCTCTGGCAGTGTGGTGTGCCTTGTCAATTGTTTAAAAAAACTGATAGTGTGCCTTGACAATTGTAGTGCCTTGTCAGTGTGCCTTGAGATGGAAAAGGTTGAAAATCACTGTGTTAGACAATAAACTGTGCCAGGCAATTCTGCTGATTTTTTCAGATGAAATGAACTAAGTATGCTGGACCCACACAAAGAGTGAACATGCAAATTATGCTTCTTGATAAAATGCATTCTTTGCCTTGAACTCCAAGTCACATAGTGATATAACTAATTGTTTTAGCCACATACAGCAGCTAGTTGAATTGAACTACCAAGAATTTGTGTACACTGGTGTCTACATTTTGAAGCCAGCAGAGGTGAATTTCCTTTGTTCTGGAGAAGACTCGGACCACAGTTTTCCTTCTTGTTGATTATTCTTGGAAGACTCACTAACGGTTAAATCACTGTGGTCCAACACGTGGCTCATGGGCTGCATGTGGTTCCTGAGGCTGGTTCCAATGGCCTTTGGATGGCATGCAGCCCCCTGTTCTCCCCAATCTGGCGCTTTGCATGTGGACAAAGGCACTTCTGAGTGCCTTCTTGCTTCTCAGTTGGAGTGGGATGGGGCCATGCTGGGGAACAAAGCTTTCGTGAGGCAGGCAGTCTCCACGAAAGCTTTCAGCATGCCCTGCTCCACTCCAGCTGACAAGCGTGAAGGCACTCTGCAGCATTTTCACACATCAACTGGAGTGGGGTGGGGCACAATGGCTGCTTTTCAGTCTCCCTGTCGCGCCACTCCAGCTTCTGCTTTGCAGAAGGAGAAGACAGAACAGTGCAGCAGGGAGATCAAAAAGCCTCACCGTACCCACCTCTGCCTCCTCTCCTCACGCTCTGAGGCTGCCAAATTACTTTGGATCAGCAACGGGTCACGCAAAGTGGGGTCATTCAAAGGGCTACCCAAAGTTGGACCACCCTGAGTTAAGTGAAAGGGAAGAGTATAGTTCTGTCGCTGTTAGGATGCTGGATGCTCTTTCCAGAACTGTATCAACAACCAGTCTGGATTTCTGTCCAATCCCTTGTAATCTTTAAAGCTTGAGAGTAAGTTTTGGAGCCTGCTTCAAAGATCAAACAATACATTCCCTGACTATTAAATAAATCCAACCAGTCAGGAGTACAAGCCATCAGGATCCACTATTGAGCAAGCAGCAATGATCTTTATGTCCACCATTAGGGTAAAGGGAAGATGGTGTCGACTGCACTTTGTTGCAGTTATGGTTGCGAATTGCACTGGGCTGTGTCATTTATCGAACTGGATACTGCTATCCTTCCCAGCCCAAATGCTTGTCATTTGGAGACAAATGAAACCCAAATTTGGGTTTTCATTTGGAGACAAATCAGAGTTCTTTTTAAAAATACCATTTTCTCAACACCAAGTCATCTCAATAACAATGCCAGCTGAAGAAACGTTTGCATAGTTGCTATGGCAAACCTAGTTAGGATGATATGAGGATGATATCAGATGTGTGACCGTTTTGTTCTGGTTCCAGCTTCCCTCCCCTCATCAATCTATCAGAAAGGATTTATAGCTGTGATGCAAGAGAGAGACAGCCTGGGAAGATTCACACCTCAGTGGCATTATTTAAATGCATGTGTGGGGTAGAGAGGGGTCGTCTCATGACATAATACGTTCACGCTGACATGTAATGCAAAATTCACAGACTTTCAGAGAACTAATTTCCATGACAAAATTTACTCATCTCAGTTGCCAGCTTGGCATCCTCTCGAAGTGCTTAATGTTATAGCAGCTTAACAGGCCAAATAGCATTATTGCCGTGAACATTTGCTTAAACATGGAACACAGAGCGTGAGGATTAATGTGTTACCAAAAGCCTAACGTTGTTTTAGATTTGAAAAAATGCGAGCTCTCTGGATTGACAGTGTGCACATTCCGTTCCAACTTTGTGAAATGACAGCAATAGATAACTTCAAATATGTGTAATATGTAATGGTTGATTTCCTGATTTTGTGTTATGATGGATTCAAAATTGGATTATTTTCTTCCTGCATATATGTTTTTTAAAAGTGCTAATAAATGCCGGTCTTGCTCTAGTTTTAGAGGAGATTTTTATCAATCTGCAGAGGAATTGTTCAGAAGCCAAACAAACTAGGGGCACAATCCTGACTGCACCTTGGGCCAGCGCAAGCCATAAAGCACATTTGCATCTCCCTTGGAGTAAGCTGTGCAATGCAGTGGCCTATGGAGGCCAGATCCAGATCCGAGTGCCTCCATGGCTGCAGTAGCAGGTGAATCCACACTGGCCAAGCTCAGCCAGTGCAGGGGTCTGGGGAGGGCGGGGAGGAGGAGTTTCAGGGAGTGCAGATGGTGAGCGGGACAGTGGGCGGGCAGGCGGGGAGTGGGAGGAAGGGCCAAGATTAGGCAGATGTCAGCTATCAGCAATCGTGGCTAACCTTCCCCCCACAGTTCTGCTGCCTTGATCTTTGGCAGTAGCACTGGAAGAGGAAGAGGTAATCAACAAATGCTTTCAGAGGGGTTAGGTGAGTGGCCAGCTAGAACAGCCGGACAGATAATGGGCAGGGGGAAGTGAAGATGTGAGGTGTTGGCACCCCTTGCCAGTTTGCTACTTACCTTAGCCTGCTGCTTGAAGCAGCAACTTCAACTGGAAGGGACTACAGTATATCTTCATAGGCAGATGGTTGTCGGCAACTTTCAGTCTCGAAAGACTATGGTATCACGCTCTGGATGGTGGTTCTGGAACAGCATCTAGTGTGGCTGAAAAGGCCGATTCGGGAGTGAAAATCCCTTCCACACTGGGAGCAAGTGCAGTCTGTCCCTGGTCTGTCTCCCTGGCTATGGGCCTTCCTTCTTTGCCTCTTAGCCTCAGACTGTTGGCAAAGTGTCTCTTCAAACTGGGAAAGGCCATGCTGCACAGCCTGCCTCCAAGCGGGCCGCTCAGAGGCCAGGGTTTCCCACCTGTTGAGGTCCACTCCTAAGGCCTTCAGATCCCTCTTGCAGATGTCCTTGTATCGCAGCTGTGGTCTACCTGTAGGGCGCTTTCCTTGCACAAGTTCTCCATAGAGGAGATCCTTTGGGATCCGGCCATCATCCATTCTCACAACATGACCGAGCCAACGCAGGCATCTCTGTTTCAGCAGTGCATACATGCTAGGGATTCCAGCTCGTTCCAGGACTGTGTTATTTGGAACTTTGTCCTGCCAGGTGATGCCGAGGATGCGTCGGAGGCAGCGCATGTGGAATGCGTTCAGTTTCCTCTCCTGTTGTGAGTGAAGAGTCCATGACTCGCTGCAGTACAGAAGTGTACTCAGGATGCAAGCTCTGTAGACCTGGATCTTGGTATGTTCCTTCAGCTTCTTTTTGGACCAGACTCTCTTTGTGAGTCTGGAAAACGTGGTAGCTGCTTTACCGATGCATTTGTTTAGCTCGGTATCGAGAGAAAGATTGTTGGAGATCGTTGAACCAAGGTACACAAAGTCATGGACAACCTCCGGAATCGCAGTGCGGATTCCGAGTCAACAGATCCACCACTGATATGGTATTCTCCCTTAGACAACTGCAGGAGAAATGCAGGGAACAACGACAGCCACTCTTTATAGCCTTCATAGATCTCACGAAGGCCTTCGACCTGGTCAGCAGGGACGGCCTCTTCAAGATTCTCCCCAAGATTGGATGTCCACCCAGGCTCCTCAGCATCATCAGATCTTCTACAAGGACATGAAAGGCACTGTTGTCTTCGATGGCTCCACATCAGACCCCTTTGACATCTGAAGCGGAGTGAAGCAGGGCTGTGTTCTTGCACCAACCTTGTTTGGGATTTTCTTCGCTGTCCTGCTGAAGCAGGCCTTTGGAACTGCAACAGAAGGCATCTATCGCCGAACCAGATCAGACGGAAAGCTCTTCAACCTCTCCAGACTGAGAGCAAAGTCCAAAGTTCAGCTGAAATGTCTGCGTGACTTCCTCTTTGCCGACGATGCAGCTATCACTACCCACTCTGCCAAAGATCTCCAGCAGCTCATGGATCATTTTAGCAAGGCCTGCCAAGATTTTGGACTGACAATCAGCCTTAAGAAAACACAGGTCATGGTTCAGGATGTGGACTCACCTCCCTGCATTACAATATCTGCGCATGAACTGGAGGTTGTCCATAGGCAGAACACATTAAAATACTACACTACACATATACTCTGCACTGTACATGTGCACATGTATATGTATACATTTACTCTGCACACTGGAATGATGAACATTTCATTGTGAAATGTGAAAAATCAAAGCTTCACATATAGGCTAATGTGTTCTGAGCTGTCTGTGATGGATCAGGAGAGGAATCTTAGGTGCTGGTGGACAGCTCAATGAAAGTGTCAACCCAATGTGCAGCAGCAGTGAAGAAGCTCATTTCTATGCTTGGGATAATTAGAAAAGGTATTGAAAATAAAACTGATATTATAATCTGATATTATAATACCATTGTACAACTTGATGATAAGGCTGCACCTGGAGTATTGTGTCCAGTTCTGGTCGCCGCATCTCAAAAAGGACATAGTGGAAAATGTGCAGAAGAGAGCAACCAAAATGATTACTGGGCTGGGGCACCACCCTTATGGGGAAAGGCTACAGCGTTTGAGGCTCTTCAGTCTAGAAAAAAAGCACCTGAGTGGACATGATTGAGATATACAAAATTATGCAGGGGATGGATAGAGTGGATAGAGAGATGCTCTTTTCTCTCACACACAACACCAGAACTAGACATGCACTAAAATTGAGTATTGGGAGAGTTAGGACAGACAAAAGAAAACATTTCTTTACTCAGCATGTAGTTAGTCTGTGGAACTCCTTGCCACAGGATGTGGTGATGGCATCTGGCCTAGAAGCCTTTAAAAGGGGATTGGGCAAATTTCTGGAGGAAAAGTCCATCACAGGTTACGGGCCATGATGGGTTTGTGCAACTTCCTGATTTCAGAGTTGGGTTACCTCAGAATACCAGATGCAAAGAAGGCACCAGGATGCAGGTCCTTGTGTGCTCCCTGAGATAGTTGGTGGGCCACTGTGAGATATAGGAAGCTGGACTAGATGGACCTATGACCTGATCCAGTGGGGCTGTTCTTATGTTTGCTTATACTGTAACAATCCTTTACAGTTTACATGTTTCTTACTTGTAGCATATTTCTGTGTCATAAAAAGTAATGTAGGAAGTGGCCTTCTGCCAGATTCTAGTGACTACAAGCATATTTTCTTTTTAGCGCATGAGGTTAACCTGTTTAAATCAGAGCAATATATGGAAATCAAGGAACAATGGCTTTCATTGCTAAAGAATAATGAACAGTTGTTTAATAAAAATCTGATCTTTCCCCAGAATATATACAATTCTGAGTAAACTTTGATTACAGCTTCTCCCCCAATCTTGAACTTTCAACGGTTCTATGGTGTCTGTTTCCAAGAAACAGGAGAAACCAGTGTGTTGCTAGATATTGCATATGCATCTAATTTCAGGCAGAGGGTGGTTTGCTTGGAGGTATTGAAAGTATACGTAACATTTTAGAAACACAGTCCTACACAAATGCCACATTACTATACAGATCTGGTTGACACATTTAAATAACCTGAGGAAGATACAACAGCTTGGGAGAAATTCAGGTTGGAAAATATGTATTAAGTAGCAAATCATAGTGAAATGGTAAACATGTTTATGTTTTGTCTTTTCACTAATTTAGGATATCGGGGCAAAAGTATATTACACAGGTGCCGGGAGTTAGAAAATCAACTTAATTCTAAGTGAGAGTTACTGGCAATTTTCCATTGAAAAATGTAAATGTTTTGGGCTATAGATGACATTTAAAAAAAAGATAATGGGAAGTGGTTTGAGAGAGGCATGTTGTGTATACCAGTGTTTCTCAAATTGTGGGTTGGGACCCACTACGTGGGTCATAAGCCAATGTCCTAAGGGATTCATTTCAATATTTTATTTTTAATATATCACCTAATGCTACCATGGTATGTGAGTGCATTTGGGGAAATGTAACACATCTGTACTTTTAACAGACTACTATGTATATGCTTTTAACAATGATAGTAAATGGGACTTGCTCTTGAGTAAGTGTGGGTAGGATTGCAGCCTAGGATTGTTAAAAAAATTTCTGCTTGATTATGTTGGTTCCAGTCATGATATTGCTTCCAGTGGCAGATTCTCATTCTAAAAAGTGAGTCCTGTTGCTGAAAGTTTAAGAACCATTGATGTATACATTTCTTTTGTCCCACTCTGAGGCTTTGCAATTTTGGGGGGAGGGAGGGAGATGAAAGTAATGTAATTGTATACACCACAAACAGCAATCACTCTTTCAAATTGCCTTCATGTTCCTCCAACCTTGGTTTTAACACTTACAGTAAAACCTTATGCGTATCTACTTAGAAGTAAGCAGACTTACAAATTATGGATTCCTTGGCTTTATTTCTTGCATGGAGCATATTGTTCAGTTGTTTGCAATTATTTATTTGACATGGCATATTCAGTATGGTGGCTTGTGTATATTTTGCATTGTCTTGTACTCACAGATAAGGACAGTACTATATAGTCTTCCCTTAAACTGGTAGTTCTATGAAGCACTAGCAGAAATACTGTCAAGAAATGTTCCCAGGTGGATCTTCTTCCTGGTGTTATAGACTTAAGTCCTGTAATTAAGTTATATGTGATAAAGCCTAGAAGGCTGTGGAATCTAAAGCTCTTTGATGGCTCATAAGCTAGCCTGCCTCTTGGGCATGTGAAGTTTCTTGATGAAGTAGCTGAAATTGTTATCACCCAGCCTGCTGGGAATTTTTTACTTGGTCTAATTCTCTGTGGCTTCATACTTCACATTGCATTAAATCAAAGAAAATGATTGTCACATGAGTGGCTGATAATGAAGGGGAAAGTGAGAAGTGGGTGCATTTAAGGCTACCAAAACTTTTTAAATTTAATCATCAGCAAACCCCAATAGATTGTATTTCTCCATGTTTAGGTTCGCCTTCAGGATTTTTATGTAGCTGTAATCATGCAGGAACTTTCCCCACCCTTTCTAGAAATGCCAAGAATTGAACATGGGACTTCATCAAGTCCACAAAGCAACAACTTCTTCCCTCAAATACAGTTCAGACTTGGTGTGGGCTGATCCTAATAAAGATAGATGAGAAAATTAAAATGGCTGTATTTCTAGAGCAATTATATAATGCAGGTACTCAATTAATTGTGGATATATCATGTTCACTGCATGATGAAATGAAAAAAATATATTAGGAAGAAAAGAAAATATAATGGATGGATTGAAGGTAGCATAACGATGATTATGAGCATAACTGATTAACACCACCAAATCCACCAAATCCACATTTGATGCATTCCCAAATACAGTACTTGTACAAATTGCAGCTGTGGTAATGAGAATTAAGAATGTAATTCTGAAAAGGATAAAGCGACAAGTCATTTGCAGCTTTAGTGGAAAAAAAAAGATCAGTCAACCATAAAACCCTTTCTTTTCCTTTGAAAAAGTTATTCTTACCCCCGTCTGGCTCCGGTTATCTATTGCTTGAAGTTCTGTGTACTTTTACATCCTAATTGAAGGCACTACAGTTACCTCAGAACACTCCCAAGTTACCTTATGATGTTCAAAGGTTAGGGCAGCAATGGTAGGGCAGCAATTTTCAACTGGTGTGCCACGACACATTGGTGTGCCACAAAAGGTCCACAAGGGTGCCGCGTGAGTTTGGAACACAACATTGAAAATCTCTGAGAAACCTGGAGGAATTTTTCTAGGCTCTAACCTGCAGCTCTTTTTCTAGGGCAACTATCTGTAGTAACAAATTGCTGTCCCTCTTCCACCACCAGCAGAGCTGGTGGGCAATTCCTTACCGCCCTAGAAACAGAGCCGCAAAACCCGGACGAGTTTCCCAGAAGCTGGAAGTGATATCACAAGATGAAAAGATCATAAAGAAGACCATGGAGGTCAGTGTGCCATGAGAAGAAAAATGTTGAAAATTGCTGTGAGGGGTTTTAAGTCATAATCAGGAGGGTAACATCCGACATTATAGTTTATAATGATAGAGCTCCAGCTACCATTCTGACATTGTTATAATTGATTGGATCAGAATGGAAAGTATTGAACAGGCTGGATGTGGCACACCTGTTTGCCCAAAAGACTCCATATAGAGCATTTTCAAAGAATGTTTATGCACAAGTGTCCTAAAGTCCATGGGATCTTCAATTTGCAGTTGGGAAACAAAGCTATGGAGGACTCACCCATTTAGGGTAACTGCTTCTTGCTGCTCCCTCTGGGGGAATGAGTTTTGGCTGTGTGTCCACCAGAGCTAGGGAGCAGAATTCAGGGTTGCAACAGTCAGTGTTAAGCCTCAGTCAGCATCCTTGAGATTAGGAAGTCAATTGTACATATTGGCTAAGCATATGGTCTTCAGTTACTGCAGACATGGGACTTGTATCTAACTTCATCAACTTTATTTCCTTCTTTTTCCTCCTTTTCTTCCTCTTGCAATCTAACTAGGACAAACTGAAATGCAGCATTAAGAGGAAAGCACATCCTCTTCACCATATACTATGCATGATCTGTCCTCAACCTCCCCTCCCACACACACTTTTGGTGGGCAAAGTCAGAACAAACAATGTGGGTTATGATCATGGTGAGGCTAGGATGAGAATTTGGCCAAGATGGGCACTAGCTGAGAACCCAATTCAACCTCTGAAGCCCCCTACTCTCCGGGGACACTAGCAGCATGAAGAACGCTTGTCCATCTCCTGGACAGTTTTTGCCACAGCACTGGGTTGTGCTATCCATTATAATGGACCTCAACATGATTGAGGAAGGACTGCTGCTGCTCCCTACCATTAACCTGTAGGCAAGGGGTTGCTTAATGGCTGATGGGGGAAACAGCATCTGCAGCAGATGGCATTATCTTTTTCACCAGTGCTTGAGCAGTGGCACAAAAGAGAACTGTTCTCCATCTGTTACCCAGTTTCTGGTCAGGTGGAGGGGGGAGGAGTTGACAAGCATGCAAATGCTGCTTATGTGTGCATAAATTCAATGTATGCCCAGACTAGTCACAACATATCCACTGAAAACCAATAGGATAAAAGATGATCGGAAGGGGACTACAAACTGATTAAAATTGCTGCCCTTCTGACCATTGTGAGTATAGATCAGAACTTCTTAAACATCACCAGATGTTGAACCTGTTATCACACAGCGATACTACAGCACAGGCACAGAAATTACATATGGAATTGAATGCTAAGGTGCATTTAAGCACCTGACATGCCATTATGCATGCATTCGTATTTAGAAGATGCCGCCAAGGTGCCATTTGTAAGAGGCTAAGAAGACTTTTATTTATCATGAGTCTGAAGAGCTTCATTTGTGTTTTGCCCTAAATGTTCTCCTGCAGCACTTTGAGAGGATGAGCTGTAGCTGTCAGGGAGGTGAGCAACCCACTGAATCATCAACATAACTTAGATGTTCCTTGGGGAGCTTTACAACCACCATGTGACCTCATCCAGGCCTACTTAGCATGTGAGATGTGACTGCATCAGCATTGTATGACTGTTGTTCCACACACTGACCATCCCCCAGCCGCTTACATTATGCATTATTTCGGTGTGACCCAGAGGACTGCATTTTTATCTCTCTAAAGCAATTGCCAGTGGCTGCTTTAAGCCCATGAATATACATTTTTTACTCCTTCATCTGACTTCCCTCCAGGCTTTTCGAGGCCTCTTGTTTGTGACCCCAAGAGTTATTGGATGGCTTAAAATGATGCAAACTGGCTTCCTTTAGACATTTGGGAGGAACATTAGTTCTTTTGCAAAAGCAACATGAATAGACCTATGGCATGCTAATGTGTGGATAAGTACTAGTTTGATCTCTTCTAATACAGAAAAGGTTGAAGTTGAGTATCCTTGAAGTTGAAGATAAATTTGCTAGGCTAGAAAGAATCATTTTCATTGAATTTGCAGCACTGTTAGTTTAGAGTTTCTATACAGTTTCTAAGCAAGAGCATCCTTAAGATGTATACAGACAGGCCCCTGTATCTGCAGATTCAGTTATCTGTGGATTGGGGGGCACAACTCTGCACACCCATTAAATTATCTTGGAGCCCAATCCAAAGGCACTCTTGGGCCGGTGCAAGTCCCTTCCGCCAGCCCTGGAGTGTCACAAAAGTGCCATAAGGCACGTTTGGGCCTCCTTTTGAGTTGAGGAGTCTGGTGCAAGGAAGTGCACCAGTCCCCCTGTGCAGATTCTGGACTTTGGCTGGTAAGTTAAGGCTGGCTGGAGTGGGCTGCTCATTTATAGCAGAAGTGCTTGCTGCAGGAGTGTTCTTGTTGAACATTGTTGCTGAACTGAAGAGCCAAAAGTGCAGGCAATCAACCTGCACTCTACAAGGCAACTAATAGGAAACTGGAGTTCCTGCTTCCGGTTAGCCTCTCTGGAGCATGTAGGCTAGTTGTCTGCATTTTTGGCTCTTCAGTTCAGCAACAATGTTCAACAAGGACACTTGGCTTGCCTGTTCCAGCGCAGGGTAGGATTGCGCCCTAAGGTAATTTAATTGGTGTGCAGGAGGTTGTTTTTATATTGTGTTTCCCCATATCCATTTTTTCCTGTATCTGTTGGGGGGGGGGGGTCAGGAACGCATGCCCTGTGGATGCGTGGACAGGACACACCTGTGTGGACACACCTATGTCTTTTTTCTTATAATTCCAGACCATAATGAGGGTGCTTCTTCCATTAACAAGTATGAAGTGCTCCTGCCAAGGTATACCTTTCTGAATTCCCAGAAGGAGAGGCTGCAATAAATTTTCTACAAAGAGCTCCTACAAACAGCAACTAGAATGTTCAAGTCCTTGGTATGTGCTCT
Source organism: Tiliqua scincoides (assembly GCF_035046505.1). Lineage (NCBI taxonomy): Eukaryota > Metazoa > Chordata > Lepidosauria > Squamata > Scincidae > Tiliqua > Tiliqua scincoides. The sequence continues at coordinate 128,427,497 of NC_089824.1, forward strand.
AGGAAATCAGAAGTTTACGGTGGAACTATTGATTTAAGAAACAGCTGTGTGACAGAACCCCAAAGATGACAGGCCACACGTCAGATAAACCTGGTGATTATTTCTCAAGGAGTGCAAACAACTGATCAGAAAAGAGAGGCTGTTTTTGATGCTGTGGATACTGTTCTTGAAAGACTAAGTGTGCAGTCATATGCAAACTCAAAGGAAGTCCCACTGAGTTCAGTGCAGCTTGCTCTCAGGTAAACATGCATAGGATAGCAGCCTGAGAGTAGTTGCAATTTAGCCATGTAGTTTATATAGTTTATATAGTTATTATTATTATTATTATTATTATTATTATTATTATTATTATTATTATTATTATTATTATTATTTATTAACAGTATTTATATACTGCTTTTCAACTAAAAGTTCACAAAGCGGTTTACAGAGAAAAATCAAATAACTAAATGGCTCCCTGTCCCAAAAGGGCTCACAATCTAAATAGTTAGCCATGTAGTTTATATAGTTTGAATATAAAAGACTCAAGACCGATTTGGTTGTTCTATAAGTGTCGACACTAATAATCCAGAAACAGGACTTTGCCAGCAAGTCCTGTCCTGGCCACAGCTGCACTCTTTAGCTTCATCTTCACCCACTTGGACACTGTTTGGCTGACTGCATTTTTCTAAAATGAGATAGGAGGAAGTGTCGTTTCTAGCATGTTTCTAGTACATTTGAAAAACAGCAAAATGGCTTCCAGTCATTGAAATCAATTGCATGGAGGCCACCATGTTTTTATATGAATGTATGGAGGCCATCATGTTTGCCAGTAGAAGTCAAATGCATGAAGGTGGCCATCTTTAATATCTTCGAGCTCACAATTCAAATTGCTAGCGTGGCGAGCATGTTAGAATCTGAAAAACAAATGCAACCCAAGCATGCTGGAAGGAGAAAAAAGAACAGTTGTCTAGCACTTCTTGTGCTAGAAAGTGAAAAATGAACTAGCGAGGAGAGGGTGGGTGGTAGGCGGGCCAGTGGGAGAATTGGACCCAAGAGAGGGATGAAACCAGGATCTGGCACTTATGCTGGATCCTAACCCCCCTCCCAGTCAGCCTGGTCTTACACTGGACCGCACAGATCTGTGCTACCTCTTTGAGTGGCGCAGATCCAAGTAGCTGCATAGGGGCAGCTGCCACAGGACACAGGGTAAGAGGAATGCATTCTCCTTACTCTGAGTTGAGCTGTAACCTGGCCCAGCGCTGCTCTGAATGCAGCACAGGTCAACTGACCTTCCTGTTCCAGGGCGTGTTAGAATTGGGCTGCCCAGCCCCTAACTAGACAAGGATGTAATTAAGGATTCTGCTCAGCTGCGGAACGGGAGGACGGGGCATGGGGGAGGCATTCCGGGGAGGGGGAAGGCTGGTGGGTGCGGGCGGAAGGTGTGCCAGAGGGGGCGGGCGGGCGGGAGGCGTGTTGGGGGAGGGAGAGAGGCAGATCCATGGGGCTGAGCTCCACAGGATCCAGGGCACTTGTGCAGCGCTGCGCACCCTACACAAGCACTTTTACTTTAGCGCCGACCTTTTGGTTGGTGCTAAAGAGAGTAGCCCCATTGTGGGGCTGCTTACCTTACTCAGGGGAAGGGGACGAATGTCCCCTTCTCCCGAGGAGCCTCCCACAGTAGTGCAGGAGGTGCAGGATTTGGCGGCAGCCCTCCTCTGAACCACCGAGCCTGGGCGCTGCGGGCAGCTCAGGATTGGGCTGTAAGTTGATGGAAAGCTACATAAAATTGAAACACTGTCCTGGCTGAGATTCTTGAGATTTTGGCTAAGGGTCGGTTTTGAGGCAAATCAGAACATCATGCTCTTCAATATTCTTGCTGATGTTTCTTTTTCCCCTTGTCTAACCTTATTTCACAAAAGACTCCAGCTCCTAGGTTTATCAACTGATCTGATAGGAGGATTACCCATGTCTGCGGCTTACAATCTTATTCGGACCCGACTATTCGATATAGAGAAACAGGATTTGCAGGCTGCAGCCTGTAAGTCTTGTTTGCCTCTATATATTGGTCTTTCATGGCCCTCTGATTTGGGTTCAAGCTATCTATCGTTCATGTGTTCACCTCAGATTCGTAGAGCCTTTACACTGGGTAGGTTTAATATCTTACCTACAAATGTACTAAGAGCAAGATTTAATAGACCATTGGAAAGTCCCCAGTCATGTTCTTGTGACTTGACCTCAAAAGAGTCCTTGACCCATGTACTTTTGTATTGTACCCAGTATATTGATTTACGCCATCGATTTCTATATCCATTCCTGGAAAACTTTCATGGTTCAGATACAGACTTGGTCCGGTACTTGTTGGACTGGAGAAATGAGTGCTGCTCATCAAATGTAGCAGAGTATATATTTAAGGCACTGTTGAGGCATAAATTCCTCTGTATTTCTTTGTCTGATCAATGATTGGTGGCTACCCTGAATGTTTTAATTTTGTTTTCTTGTTGGATTGTTTATGCCAATAAATGTGGAATGAATGAATGAATGAAAACTTGAAGAATAAAAATTCAGATTTGTAGGCTATGTGTGCAGACCTACTCAAGAAGCAATAGGTGCTGTTGTGTGTAGAATATCTCCCTCCCTAAAGCAGTTTTTTTTATTATTATGCTGGTTGGAGAAATGTTGAATCAGCATTTAAAAACATATGATCAGCAAATCAGACAACAAAAACAGCAACTACTTGGAGATGCCAGTTAAGTGTCTGCATAAAATACAGACTATTTTATTAAACAGATTGCTTAAAATATATGGGCTAAGAGGCAAGATGCATTTCAAATGCTGGATTTACCACCCTCCCTTTCTTTCCCCAGGGGGATGAGTTTTCCTCCTTGCTTGGCCATGTGAAAATCTTATGCAGCTGAAACAAAAATGTATTGGCTGGGTTACTTCACAGTACTTCACCGAGGTTATGGTCAATAATAAATCTGAATAAATGGCCACTCCTTTAGACTGCTGGGAATAGTTTTATGACACATACAAGATCATTGTCTAGTATGCAAAGTTTTTAGAGCTGCCATTTATACTTCACTCCCAGTCACTGAAGGCCTCACTATTGCAATCATGAATTACAGCAGAGGTTTCATTGACCACTCACTGGAAGCCTCTTGTCTTTGGGGCTTAATTTTATTGATAGGCAATGTTTCTTTTCACATACATATAACCTTGATTGAAATGCTGTCATAAGAAACATTTTTGTCATTTAGGAAAGATAAAAATGACAAGGATATACAATCTAACTGGCCAATGTCTTGCTATCACAAAGCATTTGTTCCTAAAAGAAGAGCCTGACAGGGAGATGATTAGGAGTACAAGAGAAAAACATACAGCATTTTGACAGTGAAGGAAATTCATGTTGTATTTTGGTATCTCCCGTATCTTCACCTTCATTTGTTACTTTCCTTAAATCAACATGACAGCATTCATTGTTTAAAAGAAACATGTATTTCTTATATATTTATTTTGAAGCAAGAAAAAATGGGAAGTGCAAGACAGGAGATACAGGCATCCCAAGATAACTCTAAACAAGGCAAGGCCATCATAAAGCAGGGATGGGTGAAATGAATGCTTTGGTTTTATATAGATTGAAGGCAGAAATGACTATCAGCTACTTGCCCCCACTTCCTCCTTTTATATTTTTCTGCGTGAAGATACAGCTCTTAACTTTATCTCATATGTAATTGTCTGAGTGGGATAGGTCTCAAATGTACTAGAGCAATATTTCTCAAACTGTGGGTTGCAAGCCAATTTCAGGTGAGTCCCCATTCATTTCAGTATTTTATTTTTAGACTTGATGCTACCATGGGATGTGACTGCATTTGGGGGAAATGTTACAGACCTGTACTTTTAACAAGCTGCTATGTATATTCTTTTAACAGATAATAGTAAATGGGACTTACTCCTGGCTAAGTGTGGGTAGGATTGCAGCCTAGGATTGTTAAAAATTCCCAGCTTGATCATGTCACTTCCAGTCATGACATCACTTCCAGTGGGTCCTGATGAATTCTCATTCTAAAAAGTGGGTCCCGGTGCTAAATGTGTGAGAACCACTGTACTAGAGGCTCCTGTAATCTCATCATAGTGATGAGAGCACATTGCCAAGCCTGATTGCTTATGTAGCTTTGTGATTAGGAGAAAGATGACTGAGAACAGGCGCAATAATTGCAAACATTCTCAGAGGTAAGGGATCCAGGATACATATGTGAACCTCCCCCACCCCAGAACACTACTTTTGCCCTGGAAAACCAAAGAAGAGGAACATTTGGCACAGCTCTATGTTTTACTATAGTTACTTTTGAACCATCCTGCTTCATAACTGGTAGGAATGCCCTGGATTTTTTTTTTTCCTTCTCTGCCTGGTTTTAAAGAATGACAGCAAAAGCACCTTTATCTGACATTTAGGATGATTAAATTTTGAAAAATCACTTGGCATATTCAGTATGACTCCACAGGGTGCTCTTGCTTTATAAGGCAATGGATCATGTTAGCTTAACTTATATTTAAGATTTGCAGGCCTGATATTATTGTGTTAGGCAGTACTGCTGGAATGGAAACATAAAATTTTGCTGCTATGAGATCAAGTCAGTGCCTGCCCTGAGCTATAAATTAGGCCCATAAAATTTTAAAAAGCAATATTTGTTTTGAGTCCAACTAGTATTGTGACCTAGCAAACTCTGCCTAAATATATGAAATAAAACTTGGACTGGGTCAAAACCTCATGCGGCATTTATAGGCTCACAGTGTTGAATAGCCCTCAGTCCTCATATGCTGGCAAGTATAATGGGCAAATATAATGAAGTTCACAGATTAAGTAGCTTCACAAGAATCAATAAAGTAAAACAAACAAACAAAAAAGCCCCCATGCATTGACTTGTGTGTGCTTCCTGTCTTCCTTGTGAAGTATAAGAGCTATAAAGCAATAGGTATCCAAGCACTGTTACTTCTCCATCATGAGTTATGATTCTGCCTCCACATAATGGTGCAGATAGACCAAAGGCAACTTGTAAACAGGACATTTGGAGAATGTTCCTCAGTTGGTTCGGTGAGTTTCACAGCCCAAACCCATGGGCATGATATGATGATCGATCTCGAGATCCGTCATTGCATTCTGTGGACTGCTGAAATGACAGCAGCTCTGGAAAGCTAGTGCCAGCACAAACACCCAGAGAATGCTCGCAGGTGCCAGTGAACTCCAGATGTAGCACTAATTTGTGAGGGGTGGATTAGGGTAGAACAGGGCAGGGAGTGGGTTGGGGCAGGAGAGGAAGGACCTTGGCGGCTGCAGCAGTTGTGAGATTTTATGCCCCTGGCCTGGGCCTAATGCACCCCCTTGGACCTGCCAGATTTATGTCAGCAAAGGAGCTGAAGTAGATCAGAGAAGGCTTATTGGGAACCAGGGAGCAGTGAGGTAGAGAGAAGTAAAACCTTACCCCCCCTGCAGCTGCCTGGTCCCCAGTCAGTTGATGCTATGAGGCAGAGACTGTGTTTGCAAAGCTTTATTACACAGGCTGGCTAAAAATAGGTTTGGGTCACAATGGCTCAAAACTTTGGACCATCTACAACAAAGAACAACATACCTTCATCCTTGCCTGGTACACCAAAATGAAATACTTTGACATCTAGCAATCTGGCCAGATTAACAACTGGCAGGACGTTTCTCCTTCTGAAGAATAAAAAAAAAGGAGCAGTGCCAAGCAACATTTGACCAATAACATGCTGCCAAAAATTTTCAAACTATGAATTATTGCTCATTCAATTCAAGAAGATTTACAATTCAGTGCCATCCTACCACTTAAACAAAAACAAATCTATGTTGCATGGATTGACTACAAAAAAGCTTTACCTCATGCTTGGATCTTGAAAAGTTTAGAAATGATTTGCATCAGTAAAACCATAAACAGGATTAATTGAGGGCCCAATCCTATCCAATTTTCCAGTGCCGGTGCAGCTGTGCCAATGGGGCATGCACTGCATCTTGTGGTGGGGCAGCAGTCACAGAGGACTCCTTAAGTTATGGGAACATTTGTTCCCTTACCTTGGGGCTGCATTGCAGCTACACTGGTGCTGGAAAAATGGACAGGGTTGGGCCCTAAGGCTGCAATGAGCAGAAGGAATGGAGATGGAGAAGAAATTGGACAAGTCCAGATCAAGACAGGAATTTTTCCAGGAGATTCACTGTCACCACTGCTCTTTGTGATTGCACGGATGCCACTGACATTAACACTAAGGCTGCAATCCTAACCTCACTTTCCTGGGAGTAAGTTCCATTGAACACAATAGGACTTACTTCTGAGTAGACCTGGTTAGGATTGTGCCCTAAACAACACAAACCTTGGATACCAACTCTCAAAAACAGGCCCAAGAATATAACATTTACTATATATCGGAGTAGCCAAAGAGCCACTTGCAACTCTTTGAAACATAATGTGCAGCTCTCGGAGATACATTCGCTGACCTCCTTTGTGCATCATAAAATATATCAAGCAAATAAGAAATTTTCAAGCTTTATAATGATTTACCAGCTATAAACTGAGAGTCCCCTGCATTAGTACGTAATTTAATGTTCGTAGTGAGTAAATATATTTAAGAATTTAAATGCTTTTAAAATATTGTGGCTCTCAAACATCTCTCTTACAGCTCTCAAAGATATTGTATCTCAAAGATACAATAAAAGAAGTTTATTGTAAGTGGCGCTTGTGTTAAGAAAGTTTGACCACCCATGCTATATATGAACAATTTGAATAGGAAGTTTCAGGCGAGGAACTAGGGCAAGGAGAGGGAGGGAGAGGGTCAATTCAGCTGCTACCACATATACCAGATCTAATCCCTTTAAAAAAAGAGAGAGAGAGAGAGAGAGAGGATAAGAAAGAAAGGGGGAACAAAAAACCACCCTTTTTCTCTCCTTGGACATAAGTCACTAAAATGGGTGATGTGTGTCTAAGGATACCCAAAGTCAGCCTGAGGGCTTACAAGGTAAGTAGAAATTTGTATACGTACTCCTGTTTGCTTTCAGGTCATTTACCATAGCAGGGCATGCCTTTTTGGCACAGCTGTGTGCTATACCATGGCAGGCAGGGGATAGGTTTAGACTCTTTACCTACCAAAAAATTAAGGGAATGGATCTTTTACAAGCTTAACAAATGGTTGAAGAAGAAAAATGAGCACTAATAGATTACTTCAAGAAGAGCAAAAAAAGAATATAGCCCAACCCTATCACCCGCCACCAGTGCCAGTGCAGCCATGCCAAGAAGACACGCACTGCATTCTGTGGTGGAGGCGTGACTGAAAGGCAAACAGGACATATGTAAAAATATTTTTTGCTTATCTTCACATAAGCCGTGGGGCCGCCAATGGGTCTCTTTGGACATACACCACCTATTTTGTGGTGTATGTCAAGAAGGGAAAAGAGGTAAAGAGGTTTTCAAAAGAAGGGATGAGATCCGGTGTGTGCCATTGCCGATGGATCCACTTCCTCCAGGAACAACGGTAAAATGGTTTTGCTTTTTGATCTTAAAATACCCACCTGATCTGGAGTGCAGGAAGCATTGCTATTTATGAAGCAATTTTCAACATACGGTTTCAGTAAAGCCATTCTGTGGGGAGAGTCACGGGAAATCTGCCTAAAATACCACAGCTTTATTCATCTAGAGGACAAGCTGTCTCCTTCACTCTTACTCAAACATGCTCTATACCCTTGTTACTGCCTTAGTGACGATGTGCATTCATCTGGTGAAAAGAATTGAACTGTGTGTTCTCTTATAATTCTCTCTTATAACTGAAGTTTAGTAAATCTAATCCTTAAAAAAATAAAATAAAAATGCCCCTCATCCTCTCGTAAGTCATTGTTTTTGTTTTTTTAAATAATCTTCAAAATGACCACTTGGAGTTCTTCCCACAGACTTTGGTTGTAACATAAGTTCCCCCCCCCCCATCTTGATTTTTATGTCACATGCTTGTGCTGAGTATATGATCAGTAGCATGGAATAAATTATTGATTAGACTAGAGATGACAAAAAAAATGTTGACAACATGAATAGAAAATTCCAGGGAAAGGCAGCTAGCGTGCCTGTATGGCATGCTAGCAATGATTTGCCAGGCTTGGTAGGCAGAAGACCTTCTTGGTGTCTAATCTAAGCCAGCAAGGACAAGGGTGAACCAGAACCGCTCTCATGATGCTTGACCGGCTCGGGGAGGCAGGCTGGCTAGACCCTGGTCTGAACTTTGGGGCCTTGCAGGGGTGACCTGAAGGCATAGCGGTTTGGCTGGCTTACCCTCTTCGGGCGAAGGTGAAAGGTGGGCTTAATAACTATTGAGCTACGCCTGGAGTCGGGTGGACGCCCTATGAGACTGGGGGACGTAGACGGCTAGGGCCATTTCCCCCACTTAGAACCCCGCACTTAGGATGGGTATTGTTTACCTATTTTGCCTTGTTGCTCTTGTAATTTAATAAAGTGGCCCATTTAATCCCATACCTGTTGTCGGCTGTATTTATTGGGGAATGCATGGTAAACAATTTTGCAGTCATTCCAATCAAGTGCAGACAATAAACACATTGGTGGTGTGGCTGGTTTTTGTTTGTCTGAGTTTTTGTTTTGTTTTTGCATCTGTGGTATATGAGATCCTAAGCATCAAAATAGAAATATATAGGGCAAAAGCCACTTGTAGTGTGGTTTTAGAGCTTGTGCATGAATTGTTCCTGTTGGGGTTAATGGATGTCTATTTTCTCATCTTCTCATTGTCTCTGAACATGCATAGGCATTACATAGCAGCTAGGGTGAATTGAAAGCCTGTGGGTGGCTCCCATATCTCCATCCAAACTCTCCATAATCTGACAAGTTTGCCAGTCCAGGTCCTTTAACTGGAATTGTTCTCAATGGAACCCAGGACCTTCTGCATGCAATGTACCTCCAATGTACTCAATGATGTACCTCCAAGCTATGACCCCAATTCCTTTGGCATGTTTGATGCAATCAAAGTGTCAGGACTTGCCCCCACAGTGCACCACTGTCCAGATCAGACTGAAGGGGGGAAAAATGGAAAGAACACCATCAGCTTGCCCAGGACTGACTCTACAGGCATGGCACATGCCAGGGACCATATCCTTGCCTGGCCAACCCCTGAGGCAGAGAGGATCTGGTGCTGTCACTGGTCTCCACCACTGTCCAACAAGACATGGCTCATGGGATGCTTAGTGGCCAATGGTGAGGGACAGACTTTAACCCTGCTCTGATCCCACGCTCCATACTCCTGATCTGTGAAAGAAGTCCGAAGTAGGAGAAGGATAAGCTAAGCATGTGACTTGTCATCTGACTTTACTGAAACGTCTGTGGAACATATTAGGAAAAGTACTGAAGTCTGGAACCAATAAATTGCAATAATATTTATGTCTGATACCTGAAGCTCAAAACTTTCCGTGAAATTGGTCAACATTCATATTTGGGTAGATGGGCAAATGATAAAAAGCATACATGGGTTTAACAACTTGAGTCCATGGAAACACTGAATTCATCCATTTTTAATTAAAAATACTGATCTACTGCTGTTTGTACATGATTTCACAGCAGTGTCTAACACTGAAGCAACTCAACAATAACCAAAAACTTTTCCCTAAAGATATGAAAAAAGCAGCAGCATTGTCCAAAACATGATGCATTACACTTTCTCTGTCTAGAAAGTTCTATGAATGCTGAAAGTTCTTACTGACCATTTTTATATCCCAGAATGCCATTTGCAACCTCTGGCCGCATCATCACATTGCATTGTTCTGAGGGAAATTCTGAAGAAACATAGTCTTTGACATGTCCATAGCTGACCCAAATGACCTGGTCAACCCCTGAGTTTTGAGTACTGGAGACAGTGTTAGCACTCAATACATCAGCAGGTGACAGGCAAGGTGTGCCATCGAGACCTAGGGCAGGGTTTTGGCACAGGGCCTCCAGCAACCTGAAACTGCCATTGTGCACAGGACCAGCTGGGTGATGGAAACATCACCTGAACTAGCCCTATTATGTTCATTTTGTTTGCCATTTGAAACAGAGTGCATTCTCTAGGTTTACAACTACCTGCCAGTAAAAATAACACAGCTGCTCTCCCTTTGCGAAAACAGTATTATCTTTGTTGTTCTGTTCTGTGTGGCCACAGTGGGAAGCTTCCCACCTACTGTAACCTTATCCTCCATTGGCATGCGAGTGGGGAAAAATCCGTAAGAAGTGTTGTGTTGCCTGCAGCGAAGCCCGAACACGATCAACTATTCTTAGGTTAGAATTTTTTTTTTTTAAAAAAAGAAGAAATACATTTGTAACAATATAAAAAAAAGGAATCTTTCAAAGAACAAAGCACGACTGTCAGAATCCTTTTTATACTCGAAGAAAGTTAGCGATTGGAACAGAGTCAAATTGGCCCGTTTTATAGATGGGTTTCTTTTTAAACCCTTTAAAAGGTATATTTGCGAGGCAAATAGTCCTTTAACAATTTTGTATTGACAGACAGCATAACATTTTAAAAAGTTTGTCTGTATGTTAAAATCTGATGGAAGCCTTGCTACATTCTATTTGTAAGTTCAGAAGAGATTTAAAAAAATTGAATAGCTTATGATATGATAAGGTAAGGGGGAATAGTTTCCATTTTATGTGCATTTGAGGAAATACTCAGTACTAGTAGTTTTGTTTGAAAGTGCTGAATGAAAGCTATTTCTTCCCATCCTTTAAATCACTTAACACATGATGTGCCCACTCTGGGGTAACAGAGAAGAAGCAGGTATGATCTCCTGTCATCTATTGTGGAAGTCTTTGAGACCTTTTTGAAAAGGATGTGGAAAATCTGCCCATTCCGTCATCATCCATGTACTTCACAAAAATGGGCATGACATTTTTGTGAGAATAAGTTTTTCTGGATTGTCATGTCACATATTTTTGCATGTTAGACTCAGGATATATTTTATGTGTTGTTTCAGATCCTAATGAAACTGTTTATGAGTTCCCTTTGAAGTGCTCATAGGGACCTGGTTTGAGCCAGATGGTTCCAGGTAGCTCAATCCTACTCAACTCCCCATGTGATGATGCAGCTGCACCAACCTGAAGAGAGAGTTTCTGGAGACCAACTTCAGGTACGGGAACATTTGTTCCCTTATGCTGGAGTAAGTCCTTGCCAATCTGCTGGGTCGACTCAGACATGCACCAGCTTTTACTGACTCAAGTCCGCATGGACCTGGGTCAAGGGATCGAGGACAGGAAGGGGGGTAGGATATTGCCTTTCATGCACTGCTACCGCCAATACCACCCTCTTCCCAGTCCACTTCTGCTCCCTTCCACCCCCTGCGCTAACTTACCAGCACCAGTGCCCACAGACTAGGGGGCACATGGACCAGCTGCTTGTCAGTTGTGGCAGCCATGCAATGCCAAATGGCTGGTCATGTTTTGCAATAGCTATAAAGGGCCTTATGCTACTGGAACAAGCAGCATAAGGTCCAACTATACTTGGATTAAAAAGCATAATTTGGCTTACAGATGTTTTTAGTTTTTAATACTTAATACAGCCATTTTCAACCACTGTGCCATTGCACACTGGTGTGCCGCGAGTGGTCCACAGGTGTGCCACAGGAATTTGGAGGAAGGTCATTTATTAATAGGGCCAGTGGGAGATGTGAGCCCCCACTGGCAGCATGGTGTGCCTTGTCAATTGACAAAAACCTGGTGGTGTGCCTTGACCATTTTAGTGTCTTGTCAGTGTGCTGTGAGATGAGAAAGGTTGAAAATAGCTGACTTAATTCATGCTTAATACCTGACGAGGAAATGAGTAGGGGTGTGCATTAAAAATAGTATATAAACATAACAAAGTAAATGAATAAATGTTCACTAAGACTTAAGGCATTAAGGCTTGTGCTGTATCCAGCGCAGGATAGTGGCCATAAGCAGCTCAGCCAGAGGTAAGGGGGAACATTTTCTCTTACCTCTGGGTAAGGGCTACTGGCCCTTCTCGGTCTCCTCACACTTGCGCCACCTCTTGAGGTGGCACAAGTCTGAGGAGAGCGGAGTGGCTTGAAGCCGCTCTGTTTTCCCTGGGAATGGGGGTTGGAATCCAGCATTACTGTCGCACCCCGGCCCTGCCTCCTGCTCCCTGCCCACTCGCCTCCGGGGCCACCCACCACCCGCCCTCCCCATGCCCAGGAACTCCTCCCCCCTGCCTGCCCCCTACCTACCTTTTCTGCTTGCGTCGGCCCAGCTGGGCTGATGCAAGCTTGCGAGAGGAAGCCAGCGTGGAGGCTTATCTCAGCTTCCGCAGGCCAGCGCCTCTCGTAGCGCTGGCCCGGCTTCCTCTCGAGGTACGGCATGTTTGCAACCCTCCTGGCCCAGTGCAAGGGACTTGCACCAGCCCAAATACAGGTCTGGATTGCGCCCTGAGGGAGTTTCATGCCTCATCACACACACAAACTAAACATGCCCATTTTCATTTTCTGGGGAAAACAGTCAGAAGTTATTATTTTAGAAACAAAGAATCTTTCACTTGCTATTCATGGCTCCTAGCCTCTGGGTCACAGATGAAAGAAAGACAGTGAAAATCTAATTGTTTGGGCTTTTCTTTCTAAGAATTACATTGCACATAATCTCCAACAACATACAAGCCAGTGTTTGTGCTGCAGCAGCTTAAATCAATCTGAAGGGTCAGGTAGTTAAGACATCTCTAGCAAAATATCCAGGAAAGGCAATAGGCCATTGGCCCTGGAGTCATGAAGATGATGTGAAACTCGGTGTTCTTGTAATGGGAATTCTTTAAAAAATGAGTGTGAAACAATTCAAACTTTCTGCTAGCATGTATTTACCTCTACCTGTACTGATAAAAAGTTGATGTGAACTCAAGGCTTTGCAGCCAAGTTGCTTGCTTCTGGGTTCTCTCCCATGTAGCAGATGATGCTTCTGGGTTCTCTCCCATGTAGAAGAAACTTACTTTACCTTTCCTTTCCTTTATGATTCAATGATTCTTTGTAGTTCACCTACAGCCCAATCCTATTGGGCTACTGCTGTGCACTCCTGCTGTGCACTCTTCACTTACCGCAGGCTCTGGATGTCACAAAATGTGCTGTAAGGCACTCCGGGGTTGGTGGTAAGGCTGCAGCACCTCCACTGAGGCCAGCACTAGTGGCGCTTGTGAGAACTTGTCCTATGGGAGCCCTGGAAGGTATGTTGCTTCCATTCAGTGGTGAGGTGTTTAGGTAGGGGAAAGTGGGGGAGGATGGAACTGGGCAGAAGGAGGGCAGCCTGAGGGGAGAATTGGGCCCAGGAGGGAGGCAGAGATGGCGGCAGAGGCTTCAGCCAAATCCTGAACCCCCTTCCAAACCACAGAGCCCTACACTGGTCTCCTCGGTCCTGTGCCCACTCAGGAGTGAGTGCAGATTGGAGTAGACCCATCAGGGCCACCTGGGCTTGACAGGAGACCTTGGGTTGCTTCCCTGGCCCCACTGGATCCAGTGGTGGCCATTTTGGTGCCACTGGCTCCTTGAGCACTGGTGAGGCTTAGAATTGGATCTCTAGTTAACTGCCTACCAAGGGACACCTTTTTTGGCTGCTTTTTCCCTTTTCCTTGTGATTCCAAGTCGTGCAGCCTGGTTTTACTTCATAAAAGGACAATATACCCCAGCCTACCCAGCAGATTAAGGATAGGTAATTGCCCTTCTCCTCTCTCCTTTCAACCCTCATAACAACTCCTCCTCCATTCTGCAATATTCCATTCCCCAGTGCTTGTTTTAAACCTCCTGCTAATTGCCTCTTCCTCTCCCATCTAGTCATCTCTGCCAGAGGAAACTCAGCCCAGCTGGCAGCCCTGCTCTCACTCTCTTTCCCACCTTCACCTAGCCTGTGTCTGTCCAAATGGAGCTATTCACAAGAACTCTTTCACTGCAGCCACTTAAATCTCAGTACAGCTGATCTTACTAGTAAATATTGTCTGTTCCTTGTTTTTTTTTCTGTGTCATAGAATCATGGAATTGGAAGGGATCAACAAGGTCATCTGCCATGTAGCAGGAAATCCCCCTGCAAATGGAGTGTCACAGAAAATGGTGCACTTCAAGGAGACGTAGCATAAAGGTAACGTAGCTGCTGTTCTATTCCTGCAATTATGGAACAACCTTCTCAGGAATCAGCCATATTATCCTATAGCATGGCTCATTAGCTCTTGGCCTGGATCTTGGTCTTCAAAGATCAGCCTTGAAATGGGGAATATTGTTCATGGGTAGGTCTGTTTCGGTGATTAACTTAGTAGATGATACTTTTTCCAGCCATGAGAGTATATTTTAGGAATACACATTTGTAAACATTCTTTTGATAATACCACTGTGATTTGTTTTCACATTACTACCAGGCTGTTATCGCAAAGTGTTAACATGTTTGTTAATATTGTTGACTTCAAAATATTGGAATTCATATTTTTTTCCCCCTTGTTTCTAGCTAAAGGGTTTCTTTTATTTGTGGTGTTACTTCTCACTTCCTTCTGTGCTGTGAAAACATGATTAGAATTCTAGCTTGAAATTCATTTCACCATTGACTATGCTGATGCCCTTTTATTTAACGGGACTATTCAATAGCACAAAGGTGTAGGTGTAGAAAATACAAACTTGCTCGCTGAAATGCGTATCTTGCTTTGGAGTGGCAGGACATTTGAGAAGGGTAGCGACTCCCCCCATCCAAGATTTAGTACCAAAGTTGATCTCTGTACACCATATAACGTTGTACTACTTTGTTGGCACAAGTCTGAGTGGACCTGGGAAAGTGAAGTGATGCTGAGAAGGGGGAGAGGATATTGGTGGCACTACTGATGCTGATACCACCCCTTTTCTGATCTTGATTCACCCCCTCACTATCCACACTGGTGCTCTTTCTTCGGCTGCACTGGATGGCATGTCACTTTTTGCGACAGGCATATGTATTCCAGCAGCATTCTTGCGCTGCTGGAATGCTAGTTCTGGCAGCCCAGGGCCACATCAGGATTGGGCCATCCATTTGTGAATATTGAAAAGTGTCTTCAGTCCTTTGCAAGTTGTGATACTTGTTGTGAAGGCATTCACATTGTTTCGGTGATATTCTCCTTTGCCTTCACAATCCGTGGCCGCATTTTATTAGATATGGCAGTCTGATTTTTGTTGATGATATTGGGCTGCTTACTTTTCTCCCAAACTGGCACCATGCGATTAGCAGTGTGTGTGTGTTCATGCTATGTGCATATCCTAGCTCCTCCCTGGTTACCTTCTGCAATCACACATGCTGCTAAACAGACTTTTAATGCCTGAACTGGCTCCACAAGATTACAGAAAGTCATAGGGAAGTTTTGAACTTTGTTTTAAACTAAACAGCATCAACACCTTTGTTGATGACTAAACAACATCAACTAAACTAAACTAAACAGCATCAACACCTTGAGGGGAGTCTGAGTGCATACCCTTATAATTGCTTGGGCCAGCAGTTCCCAAACTATGGGTCTAGGGCCCACCAGGGGGGGTCGCAACCCAATTTTTGGTGGGTTGTGAAACGGACGGCAGATTAGGCTATGTGCATCAAGGGTTAAACAACCTGCTGTTTTTTTTTTTTTTGGGGGGGGGGGGTGGCGGAGCACTGCGGCCCAATCACCATTATAGACACAGAAGCTTAAGCAGCTGGTAAAGTGAAACTTTTTTTTAGATGGGTCCTGATGCTAAAAAGTTTGGGAACCATTGGCTTGGATCAGTTCAGGAGTGTAATGTACCATCCAAATAAGCCCATATCAACATGAAGCTACTTTTGACATTGTGGACGTTCATAAACAAACAGCCCAATCCTAACTAAATATTGCCTGCCGAGTACGCCAGTGTCAATAAGGGCTCCACTGCATCCTGTGGACAGATGGAGATCATGTGGGGGCAGAGAGGTAAGATTTTTTTTGGGTTTTTTTGTTTGCTTACCCACCTCTGCTCCTGCATATTCTCCAATGGGACTACACTTTAGCTGGTGCAAATTTGAGTAAAAGGAAGGAGACATGTCAACGTTGAAATGGAGGACAGGAAATTGGTAGAGCCATTGTGACAGCACTTGGAAAATGGCTGCTGGCGGCACGCTGAGCATGTCGACAGCCGTTTTACAATGGCAAAACTCTGTCGTAAATCCCTTCATCCCCCAGCCTGATTGTGGTTAGGGTTGGGCTGCAGGGTTACCTTAGCCAAGCCTATGCATGTCTACTCAGAGGTAAGCCCTATTATAATAAATGGCGCTTAATTCCAGGTAAGTGTGAATAGTATTGCAGCCTAAGGGCCCAATCCTATCCAACTTTCCAGTGCCGGTGCAGCCGCACTGCAGCCTTGAGGAAAGAGAACAAATGTTCCCTTACCTGGAGGAGACATCCATGATTGCCCCCCCCCCCCGCCGGAGGATGCAGCACATGCCCCATTGGCACAGCTGCTCCAGAACTGAAAAATTGGATAGGATTTGGCCCTAAAACAGCAGCACGAGCAAAAGAGCCAGGGACAGTGAGGCCTGGAAAGGGAAAACAATGTTGGAAACAGCACCAGGCAGGATCTGAAGCTTGCTGAACAGCAGCAAAACAATTGGACAGGTAGGTGAGTATTTTTGGTTGTCTTTTTGGCTGCATCAGATATGCTACTTTGGAAATGGATATTTTCATTCATGAACATTTGGCACAGCCCTGGAGTGCACTTATGTTCATTGGATCATAGAATTATCTAGTTAAGTGGTTAAAGTGTTTTGGAAAGATGATCACAGGCAATCAATTTTATCATGTGAGCAATTTCTTGTTTCCAGTGTTGCTCAACCAATTATATCAGCTTTTGGTAATAGATTGTTAGACTAGAGGAGTGACTTCAGTGATTTTACTTGTTCAGACTAGCAGTGCACAAATGAGGAAGAAATATTACATGGTTGAGCAATGCCTTAAAAAAGCAATTAAAATGGGGTCTTCGGAATTTAAGGTACTCCTTTTGGCTGAGCCTCTAGACATCTGTCTGGCAATATCAGACTTTTGACACTTGCTGTCTGATGGTGGATGAGTGAAATGCCTCTCCCCAAATGTTAAAGTACAGTGGAGCGATCATGGAAGCAAACAGTCAGAACTGGTTTATCATGATATTCTGTTTTTCAAAATCCTTTCGCATCTCATTTTGTTGGTATAATAATGCTTCGGGTTTGGCTGCGGCAAGATTTCGAGTAATTATAAAAGGATAAACCTTTATTGGTAATCTATACCTTTCACAGAGTCCTGTTGATTTTAACTGAACAGCAATGCCAAGAAAGATATTAGTTTCACTGAACCAAACATTTGCAATTAAATCAGAGGATTGAGAGCAGATTAAGCACTAATGAGATGAACAGTGTGGATTGCAAAAGTCTACATTTTGTTCTATTATCTTCAAAATCCTCATAATTAGATAAAACAATGTTGGGAATGGCTAATGCTTATTAATTGTTGTACACAAAACATAATTTTGTCTGGATACTTCAAAGGAGGATATTCCACCTGCCGTTGAAACAAAAACTGCTGCAAATGTGCTGATGGGCATGGTTGAAAATCAGTATCCTGCTTTCCCAGTCTATTCAGCCTCGCAGGAGGACCATATGCATCTCTGTTCTGTAGCTGTGAGACTGCTCTGTAGGTAGTTTGGAGGTTCCAAAATGTGACCGAGTGCTGCAGCTGCTAATGGAATCCCACCACACCTCAGGACCCAGTGATGCTCTGGCACGTTTAGAATGTATTCAGAAATTAGTACAAGATTCCCAGGTGAGCACAGTGTTGGAAGCGGAGCTCAGTTCTGCAGCTCCCAGATGAATTTCTGGAGTAGTTGTTGAAATTAAAAATGAAAACAGATACGTATAACTGAAGTTTCTTTTTTTCCACAAGAGGTCCCTACCCACCTAACAGAATGATATAAACAGGTGGCCCAATTCTATCTAAATCCATGTGCAGTTGTGGTAGCACAGCCACTGCTGTATCCCACAAGGGATTTTCAGCTGTTGGAGGTCTCCTCGGCGTAAGGGAACATTTGTCCCCTTGCCCTAGGGTAAGCCCCATCAGCCACTGTGATTCAACATGGACCAACAAAATCACTGACACAAGTCTGTGTTGACTGGGAAGGTGAATCGGACATGGGAGGGGTAGGGATTTGGTCTGTCCAGATTGGCAGTTGCCAATCCTGCCCCCCACCCAGGCCTGATCTGCCATCCACCCATCGGCATCCTGTTTTACCCACCTCATCACATTCAACCCCCCTCTCCACCTCCCTCCAACTCCCTGCATGGGCTTATCTGCTGGATGGGACTCTGTGGGTTCACCAGCACATTGGAGAACACTCAGGTTTTCCCATCAGCAAGCCTGTTGCACTTGTCAGTGGAGGCTGCTTTGTGTCTGCTGTAAAGCAGCCTTCACTGGCACAATGCTAGTTACATCAGTGGGGGAGGAGGATAGGATTGGGGAAAAAATTAATCTGCATCTTTGGGCTGGGCTATACCACTTCTGGCTACAAGTGGGGGCTCACGTTATGGTGCCTTTTTTCCACTGGCTCTTTTCATTCTTGCTTGGTCACAAGGATGATTCCAGCCAGTCAGGGACAGGATGATAAACAGGATGCTATAACATAGTCTGTAGGTGACCATGTCACTTTAAAGTGAAGTCAGTTGAGGGTGAATGCAGTGTTTCTTGAAACAGTCGCATCGGTGATCCCAGCCAATCAGAAATCACACAATGAATGAGATGACATTACTGTGTTGTAAAGAAAATCAGAGTTGGCTATATGGTGGCATTTCTGAAGGCAGAATAAATCAACTAAGAGAGAGCAAGCAAGGGCAATGTAATCAAATGTGCCATGCAAATAGTTTTGCTAGCAGTGCAAAAAATATGCAAACATGGGGACAGCCTTTTTGGCATTGCGGAAGATATCATGGACAAATGGTGATTAGTTTCATCTTAGTTTTCACCCTTTACTCTTTGTATTCATTCCATGATAACATCATCACTATAAAGAGCCAAGTTCAACCTGCAAATGTTATCGTAAAATAAGCTATATTTCATGGTATAATCGAACATAACATTAAATCTATGTGACCACACTGTCCAGCCACAGCCGGTAATTATTCTGTGTTGCAAATTAGTATGGTGCTGGTTAGTGATGATGAAGGAGCCTGAAATTTATGTTGCTCCAGTCATTTTTTTTCTCTCTCTCTCCCTTTGCTATTAAAATTTCATGCATAAGATTGATTATGTTTATAGAAATTGACGTTCTTAGATTGCAAACGCTTGCCTCAAGGAGGCTGCCTTTGCTTCGGCAACAGACAGAGGATAATCATGAAAATATAATGAAGAGTTAATGAATGCGTGGCACATATTAAGCAGATCAAAGAATAGTGTGGTGAAATGAATTTTTCGGATAATGTGGGTTTTTCCCTCATTTCTCCCCCCCCTTTCATTATTTGCAAAGGTGCTTAGCGCACAAAGGATGAACCACTGCATAATTAATTTACAAATGTAACATCATGTACACCCTAAACAAGCTGCAAAATTAGAATATTAATATATTTGCTGGTAATCATGCCACATTCTTTTTTTGCCCAAACCATGTAATTATTTAACGCAATATTTAACTGTAACTGAAGCGGAGGCAAGGAAAACAAAGCACCAGGGTGAGGATCCAAAGAAGCATGAAAACTAAGTTCTGCGAGTCCAAAGAGTTGTTAATGTTCTGTTTCTTAAGCAGGAGCAACCCTTCTCCCCCCCCACACACACACACACCCCACATGGTATGATGATTGTAAAACTAACAGAAGTTCTAATAGCAGCTGGCAACATGATGTATGTCAGGGAGTATTTGTGGTTCACGGAAAAAAAGCCCAGTGCTCCACTTGAGCATCTTGCATAACATAGGGCCCAAACCTATCCAGCTTTCCAGCACTGATGCAGCCGCAATGCAGCCCCAAGGTAAGGGAACAAATGTTCCCTTACCTGGAAGGTGCCTCTGTGACTGCCTCCCCACCACAGGATGCAGCACATGCCCCACTGCCACAGCTGCACCGGCACTGGAAAAGTGGTTAGGATTGAACCCTCAGTCCTTTTGATTAGAGCCCAAATCCAAAGACAATTTGGACAATTTGCAGGGACCCCTCGCCTCTCATTCAGTGCTTGTCTGCAGAGGCAAACGTTGAATGGGGGCAGAGTTTCTCCACTTGATTCAGACACTGGATTGTCCCAATAGAAAAGCAATGACTGAGCCGGACAGTGGTTGAGTTCATACTTCACAAAAAATATTCTGTTCACTTATAAATGAGCATATTAAATGGAAGGCTTAAGGAAGACTCTTTTTCTTAACACAGGTTAACACCTAATTCTCACTTTCCTATGAACTATATGACCAGATAACCCAGCCAAGCACTCTTTTGTTTGCCATTTTCTTCTTTCTAATGGTTCTCTTTATTGTTTCTTGCAAATATTTTATGGGATTGCCTTGATCTTAGCATGAATTCTATGGAGCCACTGCACCACCAGAATGCCTGTTCTGGTAGTGCAGTGTGCTTTATGGTAGTCATAAAATGCAGCCTGCCTTTCTGAGCAGCCAGGCTTCTACTGCTAATGTGAGTGGTGGCAGCCAGGTGACCCCAGCCTTCCTGGAGCTCCCAGCACCAGGAAGTCAGCAGCTCCAGGAGGGATCTGCGGAATGGGGTTTTCTGAATAGGAAGGGAGGAGGAACTGGGGATGGGGAGGAGGTTGGGAGGGGGTCGGTCATCCAGCAGTCGCACAAACTGGATCTTAACCCCTCTGCTTAAAACACCCCACCCCCTTTCTCTCCAAAATAAGTGGCATATGTTGAAGGCAACTCATTGGCAACTGGGAGCGCTACCACTTTATAAATGCAAAATGTTTTTGTTTATGTCCTGCAGGCTGTCTAATCCACCCCCACCTCACCCCCACCCCCGATGTTGCATATGCTCTTTTGGCACAACTGCATTGGCACTTGTAGTGGGGGATAAGATGGGGCTGTAAATCCCTCATTTCAATTACTTTCCAAGCAGTTTCCACCATGGTTAGGCTTGAAACTACAACTCCTGGAGGCCATGTGATAAAGCCCTTGCACCCACTACCATCAGCTCGCATGTACCATTGTAGGGCTAGGCTCAAAATTCTCAAGCAAAAACCTTTGTTTTAAGATTGGGAGCGGGCATAGACATAAGAAAATAAGAAGAACCCTGCTGGATCAGGCCCAGGGCTCATCTAGTCCAGTTTCCTGTATCCCACAGTGGTCCACCAGATGCCTCACAGAGCACACACAAGACCATAAGATACTTGCATCTCACTTCCACCTCCTTGCATCTAGCATTCTATTTATGCTCACACCCCACTGATATTTACGCTCACACCCCATGAAATTTGCCTCTGAAACTGTGAGTAACTTTAGGAGGGAGCAAAATTATTTGAAATGTATTTGGGGGCTGTGGCTGATCAGTGGCAATAAATCGGATCCTTTTTTCTTCTTTACTTTTCTTTTAAAGTGATGTCACCATGACTGATAGGAGCAGAGCACCATTCAGTATCTGCCTGTAATGATCACCACTTTCCCCTTAGAATATCTCATTTACAGCAAGCAATTGGGGTTGGGGGTGGATGCCAGTTTGGAAGACAATTTTTCCCCAGAATGTCACCAAATGAAAGGACCACTTCTGTGTGATAGCACCCTTTTAAACTCTTAAAGAATGTAGGTTCCTATTGAAAAAATAGTCCAAATGGAACCCCTAAATTCATTGCCTAGAGCAAATTTGGGGGTTATTTTCACTCTGTTCTAGGCCAACATTATGAGCAGTGAGAGAATTCTTGCAGCCCTCTGAGGTTTTTTCTTTCTTTCTTCGAAACATGCACAAGGGGTGTTCATAAATATTGAGATGAACCCAAATCAAGACAAGGACCATTCAACCCATCAATAGGTTTTCAACCTTGCATGCTTTTGGTGCTAGATGCTGGCATTGCTTGGGTTTCTGTGGGATACTGTGGATGGTCAGACCATTCAATAAGAATCTCCAAACCACTGCGCAAATTTGAACTTAACTAGGAGAAACGAATGAGTGGGGATATTTCCTTTATCGCTTTGACTACTTGCAGATTGAAAGACCTCATATTATCCATGTAAATATCACAAGCATTTGATGCACTGTTCAGCACCTCTTGCTAATTATTTTTATTTGGCGTATATCTCACAAACAATATTATAAGGCTGACATATCTCAGAAGACAACAAAACTAAACAGCAGAACTTCCTTCTCAAAAAGGTATGGACTAAAAGGTTCCAATAAGGAATTGAAAACATGAGCCAATTAAGACCGCCAATTGAAAGAGGCTTGCAACGTGGATTTTATAAGAAATCCTTGACTAAATTAGGTACAACTTTGGATGAATCAATATATTAAAATACAAACAAACAATGCTTCCAATAGTAATGAAATATCATGGGATGGCCTAATTCTTTCCAGAGGCCTTCTTAAGAAACTGTAGAATTCTGGGCTAAAATGTAAATTAGAAGGCTTCCTGTCAAGATGAAAACTGAAAATGAGATATATTTAGAGAAAACTGTGAATAGAGATTTGAAAACAGTGTTATTTACAGTGGTGCCTTGCAAGACAAAATTAATTCATTCCGCGAGTCGTTTCGTATTGCGAAAATTTCGTCTTGCGAAGCGCGGTTTCCCATAGGAATGCATTGAAATTTAATTAATGCGTTCCTATGGGCAAAAAAAGTCAGAACAAAGACAAATTTGGTTTACAAAGTGTCTATTAAGTGCTCTTTAAAGCATACATTCTGTACAGAGGATTTCAAAAATGTCAAGCACAAAACTTCAACTTTTTAATTTTAAAAATTTGTCTTGCGAAGCACGGCCATAGAAAAAATTCGTCTTGCGAAGCACGGCATAGAAAAATTTGTCTTGCGAGTCACCAGAAAAAATCGCAAAAACTCTTTCGTCTTGCAAGTTTTTCGGTGTGCAAGGCATTCGTCTTGCGAGGCACCACTGTATTTTACTCAGAAGTAAGCCCATTGCATTCAGAAAGATTTAGGGCCCAATCCTATCCAACTTTTCAGCATCAATGCAGCCACAAAATGTTCCCTTACCTTACATATGCCTCCATGACTGCCTCTCTACTGCAGGATGCAGCACATACCCTTTTGACATGGCTGTATTAGCACTGGAAAGTTGGATAGGATTGGGCCCTTAGAAACAAACACCTCTAGTTATGAGTTGCATGCCACTGTGTAGAACAGGTCTTCTGGGTGTCTGACTTTTCAATTCTTGAGGCATTAGAACAACCTGCTCTAACTCAAGAAGTGTGCTAGGCAAAATCACTGGGGCACAGACTATAGGTGTGCAATTCAGCCTCATGTACTTTATGTATTTACAGCCCTGCTACCGCAGGCACAAAACAGTCTTGCTTCTTCCTGTCCCATTGTGTAGTTCATTCTGCTGGACTAGAGCTTTCCCAATGCGTTATTTCCTGAAAAGAGATTAGGGCCAGATGGATCTACGGGCAGGAGGTCTGGTCTAGAGGGTAGAGCCTCCGTTTGCCTGAAGATAACAGCTGAAGGTCGCCAGTTCGAGGCCACCGGCACCATGAAAGGCGAGACCTTGAAGCAGCTGACAAGCCGAGCTGAGTTTTTCCATCTGCTCTTTGGCCGCCCTTCAAGTGAGATATGAAGGATTGTCAGCTTGCGTGGGAGGAAAACTGGAGGCCAGAATGTGATACCAGATCATAAAAGGATCCATCTGAAATGTTGTAGTTCTTGAAAGACAGAACCTTCTTCAATTGTAAAAATCCCTATAGGTATTTAGTATAGCCTGCCTGTGTAAACCGCCTTGAAATAAAGTCTGAGGAGAAATCTGACGACCATGAAAGGCGGTATATAAATACCATTATTATTATTATTATTATTATTATTATTATTATTATTATTATTATTATTATTATTAGAGTAATTGAATATGCTGCTTCCTATTCTCTTTACATCGATGATCTGCAGATCCCCCCAACCCAAGAGATTCAGCTTGCACCCAAGTCAGCACCTACCATGTTGCGCATCGACACTTCTAGTGGAAGACCATGAACCACATTGATGAAAACTATCTTATCTCTCAGTACTTGCTCTAGGAAGAAGGCAAAAGCTTCTACATAACATAAGAAGAGTCCTGCTGGATCAGGCCCAGGGGCCATTTAGTCCAGTCTTCTGTATCTCACAGCAGCACAGATGCCTCAGGGAGCACACACAAGCTCTGGTATGAGCCTCATTAATTGGGCCCTATATGTGAATGCTCACCTATGATGGCTGCTTCTTACTGAATTTGTGGAAACGAATTCACAGACTCCCTCCTTGAGATCCGCTCTATCAAAAGAGGGATCTGTTTCCCGTTATATTGCCAAGTGTGGCTGTCTCTGCTGACCAACCGCCACTCATTGCCATCAATGCTGGTTGCTCCTCATACCAAAGAATGCTGTGCTGTGACATGCTTTGCTGTCAGTCCGAAGAACTGCATGCTCGGCATAGATCTTACTTCCTCACAGGATGTAGACCCTGGGAATAGACCAGGTCCACTTCAATGCAGCCCTGTCCCATGCACCAAAACAATATTATGCAAGTGAGTAGGTGCCCAAACCAGGTCGACGTGGCCCGAAGACCTTCCCACCACATCTGTGAAAGATTCATGTTCCCATTTTTCTTTCCTGACAAGGCACAAATCTACAGTAGTTCCTTCACAAGAGTGGACATTCCATTCTGGGCAATTAAGGCTGCAGTCCTACACACTTCCTAGGAAGTAATCTTCCTTGAACATAATAGGGCTTATTTTCAGTAAACATACCTAGGATTTTGCTGCATAAAACTCACTTATTTAATGGCATCACAGTAAAGTGGTATCAAAGTCACTGGGTCAAGTATTCCAACACAAGTGATTAAAAAAGAAAGCATTCTGTTTTTCTTTTCTTTCTGTGCCATCTTTCAAGCTGTCTCGTTTTGCTTACTTGAAAAGTTTCCATTCTGGACCCTGATTACAGACCCTTGAAATATCTCAAGTTCTTGTGTTTCAGTGCACAAAAAGAAAAGCAATTGCCCAAATGAGTGGTGGTAATAGGAGGAAAAAGGACAGAGATTTGTCTTCAACTCAAGCTGAACACAGATGTAAATGAGAGCATATAACAAAGAAAGGGGCAGGGAGAAAGGCTCAAGCTATAAGCATGATTCCAGAGAGAAAAATTAAGCAAATGAGGAATTTTACTCATGGGAATCATTAAATAGGCTGTTTTGCAGCAGGGCTGTATAATTGAGAAGGTTGTGGCATCTTCATAAGACAGTATAAAATAATGTGCTGAACCTGCTCCCATGCTAAATGAGCACATTTTAAGGAGAATTAAAAGTGGGTTGAAGCTTCAGCTGTTACTACTTGAAAACAACAGCTCTTGAAAAACAGCTTTTCAAGGACATGAGTCTTCAGATAAAACTCACATATGCACACTGGGAGTTCTGTGTTCCGACTGCTCTCTGATGTATAGATGGAACTTGTGTGGGTGGAGAATCCCATTCTTTTCAACACAGGAGCTAATCTACAAAGCCAAAGTGATGAGAACTAGCTTCTTCCTTAAGAACATAAGAAGAGCACCACTGGATCAGACTGAAGGCCCAACTAGTCCAGCTTCCTGCTTCTCACCTTGGTCCACCAGATGCCTCAGGTGGACAAGACAACAAGATACAGTACTTGCATTCTATTGCCACTCCCTTGCACCTGGCATTCTGAGGTAGCCTACTTCTAAAACCAGGAGATTGCATATATCCATCATGGCTTGTAACCTGTGATGGACTTTTCCTCCATAAATTTGTCCAATCCCCTTTTAAGGGCACCTGGGACCTTGAGCCCCATGACTGAGGGAGCCCTGTGCTCGGTGGCAAGTGGATCACCCACTGTCACAGCCACATCACACTGCAGTTGGGACGTATGAGGCTGGTGCAGCGAGTGAAGCATCTCCACTGATGGGCCTTCTCACACACCCCTGTGTCCAATTGGCCTGAAGTTGCCCCCCTCCCCAGAAGCAGTTGGCTGTGATGTTATCACTTTGTAATGGGCACCATTGGCCCTGGGCCTGCTGCTGCCACTAGGGGAGCTGACGGCAGGCCTGTGAAAAAAGGTTTTGTGTTGGGCCCAACAGTTCCTGAGGCAAGCCCTGGGGATAGAATATCTGCAATATTTCCCTCTTTCCTGGCCTTGACACAACCCCACTCTACCATAGTCCCTGCCCTATTCCACCTGCCCACTCTCTGTCTTCTGCACCAACTTACCAGCCACAAGGCTTCTGTGGAAGCTGCTTTCACCCTGCACCATTGCTCAGAGTTTGCTGTGTCAGATAGGCTGCACTCTAGGGCACATCGTATTTTGCGACTTTAAACATGGGATCCAGCAACACAGTACCCAGCATGTAATTAGTCTGTGAAACTCCTTGCCACAGATGTGGTGATGGCATCTGGCCTAGATGCCTTTATAAAGGAACTGGACAAATTTCTGGAGGAAAAGTTCATCATGGGTTACAAGCTCTGATACATATGTGCAACCTCCTGATTTTAGAAGCAGGCTACCTCAGAAAGCCAGATGCAAGGGAGGGCAACAGGATGCAGGTCTCTTTTTGCCTTGTGTGCTCCATGAGGCATCTGGTGGGCCACTATGAGATATAGGAAGTTGGATTAGATGGGCCTTTGGCCTGATCCATTGGGGCTGTTCTTATGTTCATACACTAAGCCCATAGGATTGGGTCATACTTCCACTGGAGAAGATTCAGGCCCGAATCCTAACCAACTTTCCAACCTTGGCATGGCTGTCCCAATGGGACATGTTCTGCATTCTGCAGTTGGGTGGTACTCATGAAATTCTCCTCAAAATAAGGGAATGTTTGTTCTCTTGCCTTGGAGCTGCATTGCCCTTATGTCAGTGCTGGAAAGTGGGTTAGGATTGCACCCCTAGTTGAAAAAAAGAAAAAAAAAACAGCAGAAAGAACAAAACTGGTTATTTATTTACACCCTGAAGGTTGCCATAGTATATGAATTATGTAAATCGAAATAAGACTGTCCCTTTCAAATCTGCAGTCATGTTTTTAAGAAATATTTGTTTGCTATTCAAAGTCTCCAGATTTTTACAAACTCAAATGTTTTCTCATAATAACAATGTGTTTGATGGCACAATTAATTTCCCTATCACATAAGAAGCGTACGGGAATATTAATTATGAGGAGAGCTAGAATGCTCCATGTGGCGTAGCTGTATAGTCTTCTTTCAGAGGCTCTTCGGTGTCTCATAAAGAGCAGAGACACCATGTGAAGTGGCAAATGCAACCAACTAATGGGTATTTTTATTGAGCGGCAGACTAAATAGGCACATAAAGCTTCCTGCAAAGGTTACTGCTGCCTTTCAGCTATAGTAACCCACTGGGGTACACTTTCTAAGAGAAATGTGGGGTCCAGAAGAAAACACACACGACTTTTATTCATTGCTAGGTTTGCAGCAGGAGGCTTTTCAGTGCTGCCTGTTTAATTTGCTCTACTGTGAAAATCCATTTACATGACTTTTTTTTGTACCCCACCCCCCAATGCTACTTCAGGATATTTCCATAGTACATTACAAAACTGTTCAGTCCCCGCTAATAAAGAAATGAACAAATATGTACTTGGGACTGACAGTTGGGAAAGCATCATAGGTTGTCTAAATAAGTGCAAAATACTTACCAGAATTTTTGAAAAGGATGCACTATGGGAAAATCTTTTTTTTTTTGTGCGTCAAAACCCTCATTTTTTATATCAACAGAAAAATGAAGAAGAGCATCCATCCATCCAGCCACCCATCCATCATTTGTACCTGAGGTGCAATTAAGTGCCCAATCCTATCCAATTTTCCAGTACTGGTGCAGCCACAATGCAGCCCTGAGAAAAGGTAACAAACCTTCCCTTACCTGGTGGAGGCCTCCATGACTGTCCCTCTACCACAGGAAATAACATATGCCCCCATGGGTACGGCTGCACCAGCGCTGGAAATTTAGATAGAATTTGGCCCTAAGTGGGTTGCAATTAAGACTATTGTCTCTAGCTTTAATTCTGGTCAGTTATTGTGGTCAGCTATAAATTGCCCCCACCATACCCCACCCACACATTAAATTGTGAAATTCTTCACTTGTTTTAATCATATTGCTTCATTATATCCCACCCTCGCTTGGACTGCTGTTAGTTTCTTCCTTCCAGATTACTCACATGAGGGATCAAACCCATTTAAGAACCAAAGAGAAAGGGGGTCATTCTTACAATTTACAGCCAAGTAGATTTGGTTACATCAGAGATCGGGAACTTGTAGCCCATGCGCTGGATCCCGGCCCTCAACCCAAAGTCATCTGGCCTACATGGAGTACTGAAAAGCTTCCTGCTGCGAGCTTAGCAATGATAAAAGCATTATGTGTTTGCTTCTGGGGGCTCTGCTATTCCCTGCCTGGCCTGTGGCAAGCTGAGTGAAGGTTTTGCCTCCCAAGTTGAGCTCCATGCAGCCACTTTGGGGAGCTCGGCAACCAGGAAATTTTATGATGACATGTTGACACTGTTGCCGAACATCTAGGCCCTTTGCCCAGAAAGGTTGCCAGCCTCTGGGTTGCATGATGACTGCTCTGAGGGAAAAGAGAGAATAACGTAAAGGGTACAACCCTTTTTCAATATTGCTGAAAAGAATGAAACAGTGAGTAGGTTCAGCTTAGCTGAATGTAATGTATCCAGTAATATAGGTTTATATTAAGGGCTCAATCCCAATTCCCCCAGCAACAATGGGTACGTGCTGCATCCTTTGGTAGGGAGAGTCACTGAGGCCTCCTCATGGGAAAGGAACTTGAGTTCCCTTGCCTCAGGGTCCCTTGCCTCCCTTGCTTCCTCAGGAAGCCTCCACTTCCCCAATGGTTCTCCTTGAACCTATGCCAGCTATTTTTCTGGTGTAAGTCCATGGAAGGGGGGGAAGGGGGTTAAGATCCCAGCACCAGTCACTGCTGCCAGGATCTACCGTGTCCTTCTCCTGATCTGCCTTCTGCCCACTCAGAAACTCTCCTTTCCTCCCCAGTTCCTCCCACTGCCCACCTGGCTTACTTGCACTCTTGCGAGCAGCCAGTAGCAGTGACAGGCCTCTGAGGTGGTGGCTCCAAAATGGCCGCTGTATGGCCATTTACGACAGCAGTTCAGCTGTCATAAATGTTAGTTTGGATTGGGTTGTTAGCCTACCTTTTCTAGTTATATTCCAATTCTGAATAGCATTATGAAGTGCTGATGGAGGCAGGAGGCAGTACATTGCTTAGGAAATACAAACACCTTTCCCAGATTTCCTTTTCTCTTTCAAAAATGTGTTTGCCTTTTGCTGTGGAGCTTGAACTTGGGATCTGAGGAAAGAGGTCATACTGTATGCAGAAAAGCTCATGAAAGAAATCATACTATCATTGTGATGAGAATCTGTGTGGTGTTGGGGAGGGGGTAGAAACAATTACTGCAACCACTGCTAAAAAGCTCCAAAGCTGTGTGAAAAACCCTGGGTGCCGGATTCTGGTATTGCCCCTGACTTTCCTTTAAGTGAAAAACAACTGGAATTTGACTCTCGGGGAGTTTTGGCCTTTATTATGATCAGCATGTCTTTCAATTAAACAGCATTTGGGCTTAAAAGGTCTGAGTTAGTGCTGCTTCCTTTTATGTATCAATAGAGCTTCACCCTTATTAAATGTGTTTGGCATTTTTTCTTCTTCCCAGATGGATGGTGAAAGGAACCGGAGAAAGGCAGATGGAGAAGTACTGGATAGGCCGGAGCTCGTGGGATGGACAGCTTGTCCAGAGAAGCACTGTAGGTGTGACCATTTGATTTTTAATTAAATTTTAACCTGTCTCTTTCTTCCTTTCTTGAAACGGTTATGCCCATCTCTCCCTTACAGTTATTGAGGTGGTTCACAACAGAGTTTGAACACTGTAATGAAATACAGCAAATAAAAATGATTATAAATGAACAGTAAAAATAAAACAGCAGTAAACTCAGGTTTACAAGGACAGGAGGGTCAGAATGTTACATCCTGTTAAAAGCTTCAATTGGCATCTAAATACACTCAGGATGCTAGACGGCTTTAAAAGGGGATTGGACCGATTTGTGGAGGAAAAGTTCATCACAAGCTATAGGCCATGATGACTATATGATATATAGTATATGCAGCCAGGTTTCAGAGGTAGCCTACCTTAGAATGCCAGGTGCAAGGGAGTGGCAGAGGATGCAAGTCTCTTGTTGTCTTGTATGCTCCCTGAGGCATCTGGTGGGCCACTGTGAGGTACAGGAAGCTGGACTAGATGGGCCCTGGGCCTGATCCAGCAGGGCTCTTCTTAGGTGGTCAGGGAGAGATGGTTCCAGAAATAATGTGTATAGTGATCCCCAATGTAACCGTGAGTGATGGAGGCAGAGAGTGGGCGGATTTGGGCTCAAGAGGGGGCAGAATCTTTAGTGTCGGTGTGCACCTTATCCTACCCCCCTTCCTGGACCTGATTCAGTGACACAGATCAACTCTGATCCAGTGATATCCCTGATCCAGGCCCAAGTTGACCCATAGTTGCTGCTGGGAGATGAATATCCCCTTACCTTGAGTGACCTCCAGTGGCCAAAATGCTTCCATAGGATGCAGAGTGACCTCTGCAATTACCGCTGCATCGAGAATTTTGTTAGGATTGGGCTGTCAGGCTACAATTCTATGCACATTTTCCTAGAAGTAGGCCTCAGTGAACACAATGGGACTTGCTTCTTAGTAGAACTATGTAGAATTGGGCTGTCATTCTCATTGGAGAATTACAAGCAGTCAGGGCCTAGACATCTTTGAAAAGGCATCTTACAGATGTTTCTTCA
Organism: Tiliqua scincoides; assembly: GCF_035046505.1. Classification (NCBI taxonomy): domain Eukaryota; kingdom Metazoa; phylum Chordata; class Lepidosauria; order Squamata; family Scincidae; genus Tiliqua; species Tiliqua scincoides. The sequence goes on from NC_089824.1 coordinate 128,458,448, forward strand.
GGAGACCATAATCAAGCTGGTAGAACATTGTGTTAATGTAATATGTATTCATATTAACTGTTTTTGTTTAAACTCTGTTATTTAAACTCAAAATATAGGGTTATATCAATCAATATACATGTCCAACCTTGTTATACTCGGATTTTTTATACACGGATTTGACTCAACATGAATGGCCACTGCAAATGAGAAGGAATGTGCTGATCCCTGAAGAAGGGGAAAAATGCATCCCTTTAAAATTACAGTTTTAAAAACTGCTTTTCTTGCTATTGTAGAGAGACAGTCATGCAAGCAATCATTCCATTCTTCAGCTGAGCCAGGCAAAGACAGGAGGTCCTTTACATTTCTAAATGCTGACTGCCTCTCTACAACAGTAAGAAAAGCTGTTTTAAAACCACAATTGTAAAAGGATGCACTTTTTATTGTTTTAAACTGCTTTCATTTAACACATTTTATGGTATCAGCAGAGAGTCTGAGAATCAAACATCTGTGGATGTCAAGACAAGACCTTATTCCATTAGGAGCAGTGGAAGGGCAAGAAACTTAGAAGTGGGTCTTTAAATCTGTTTTGCCACTTTTTATCCATTGATTTTTTAAAAACATAGTGGATAATGAGGGATGACCTGTATTTCCATTAGACAAGTTGAATTTCAAGGAGTTGAGGTCCAGGGTGAGGAAAAATAATTGTTTTGCCTGTCAGTCAAAGTCATATTTTGAACATTTTTAACGGGTGACTATACTCTGCTGCCTATTTTGTGAATTAGGAAAAGGAGATTCCTTGAACATAATCAGTGGTGTTGTTAGGGGGCTGTGGAGGGTGCAGGCTGCACTGGGTGACGCACCCAGGGGTGAAGCGCTAAAATCACGACTTTACAATCTACCATGTCATGCCATACACCGTTGGATGCGGAATGACCTGTGGAACACAATGCCAAAAACTCTGTTGAGATAGCTCCTTTCCTTCAAAAGTTATGGCCAAAAAACCAGTAGGAAAAAATGCATGGAGCCCTATGGAAAGTGAAAGTGAGCCGTATTGCGCATTTACTCGTGAGTAGGCGTACTTGCCATAGTCCTTGGGAAAGGGCAGGCTGAGAATAATCCAACAACGTCACAATGGTCCTGATCCAATGAGTGTAGCCCCCAAAGAACATCCAAGAAGGAGGTTCCCCCTCCCAGCTGCGAGTGTGTTGAGCTCTATGGGAAGGGAAAGGAAGCCACGTAGCTGCGTTTACACACGAGTAGGTGACCTTGCCTTGCTCCATCCAAAAGGGCAGACTGAGAGGACTCCAACATCAGAATAGTCCTGATCTAATGAATGCAGCCCCCAAAAACACCTGAGAAAGAGGTCCCTCGCCCCCAGCTGCAAGTGTATGGAGCCCTATGGGAAGCGAAGCAGCCTCACGTAGTGTTTACTCACGAGTAGGCAGACGTGCTTTGGCTGGTGGTCAGGCCAGGCAAAGAATGTGAGGACACCAGAATGGTCCTGATCTGATGGGACTGGAGTGCAACAAAAGCCCCAGAAGGCAGCCTTCCCCCCCCCCCCCCACTAGAAAGGACCAACAAAGAGGCTTGAACTGGTAAGGGGAATGTTTTCTATTTTGCACTTGCAAAGTTTTCCTCACAGCCCAATCCTACCCACACTTTCCTGGGAGTAAGCCAACTGACTCTAATGGGACTGACTTCTGAGTAGACATGCATAGAATTGGGCTCTGAGGCTGGACTCCTATCCCCACTTTCCTGGGAGTAAGCCCCATTGACTCTAATGGGACTTACTTCTGAGTAGACAGGCATAGGATTGGGCTCTCAGACTTGTAAAGCCAGGTGGGTCTTTGTATTGATGTGCCTGAAATAGAAGAACTTTAAACTGGGCACTGGGGAGGGCTGAAGATCTCACTGATTCTTTGGGGGGGGGTATTGCAGGCAGACTACAGAGAAAACTCACTTGGTGGAACAGGACTGACTCCCCCTTATTTAATTATTTCTTTTATTTTAATTTAACTATTTATAAATATTTATTTTAATTTGCTTGATGATGTCACTTCTGGCCATGACATCATTTCCGATGGGTCCTGGACAAACTGTCATTCTAAAAAGTGGGTCCCAGTGCTAAAAGTATGAGAACTGCTGCAAGAAGGTGTTAGTAAGTTGACACGGGTGTGTGTGTATGTGACTCCACAAGTTTTCAAAATCACTAAAATCAGAATTTGGAGGAATAATAACATCATGTTATATATCAATTATGTATAATTTCATGCAGAATGCAGTGAAACAAACCACATTGAAACATCTGTGTTCCATCAAAAGGTACTGCCAAAAAACCAGTGGGGGTGGGGCAATGGTACATCACCACGCCCACCACCTGGGGTGTTGCCCCGCCCACTGCATGGGGTGGCACGCAGGCCTCCCGCACCGGGTGACGTGAATCCTAGTGACGCCACTGAACAGAATGAGAAGAACATGACAAACTCTTCTTATTGAGGTGTTATTTCAGTGCCAATGAAAGTACCTTGGATATTTTGTCTCTCCTCTTGGAATGTCTATGTGTTTGTTTAGTTTATAAAACCCAGGTAAGAGAAGTGCAATTGTGCCTTGAAATTAGTTATCTGTCTCTCATTTTCTGTCACTTTCTTTACACTAATGGATAGCTTATTAAACCGCCCGGAAAAAAAGAATACTCTAGTGAATGGTCAGTCCCCAGAGATCACTACAACTAATTCTGTGAGCCCCTGGAGACTTTACAATTCAAACAGCATCCCCGTCACTATGTGCTGCATGAGAAACTGGTCTGGAAACTGAGGTGAGTTTTGAAAACATTTAGTGGAATGTTAAGGGAATTGGCTGTTTAAATAGATAAATGAAAACATTCATTATGCAGTCACACAAATGCACAGCCTTTGTGGGAGCCTTGCAGCCCAATCTTATCCTTGAGCTATACCAAGTGGGCCAGTGGGTGTAATTCTGACCACACAAACACACAATGTACATGTTACATTAGAACAAAGCTTCACTCACCCATTCATGCACATATTATGTGACACTCAAACATTCAAGTCAGCGATTTTCAACCTTTTTCAATTCACGGCACACTTACAAGGTGCTAAACAACGGTTTTTTGACAATTGACAAGGCACACCATGCTGCATTTGGGAGGTTCACATCCCCCAAATGGCCCTATTAATAAATGACATTCCCTTGTGGCACACTTGTGGACCATTTGTGACACACCAGTGTGCTGTGGCACACTGTTTGAAAATAGCCGATCCAGATATTAATTGCACCTGAACATTTACTTATTTTATTTACTACATTTCAACTCTATCCCCTGAAGAGCATTCAGTGTCTTCTTAAAAATGTTGGGCACCCAAAAGTGGCATGGAGACCAACCATGACTTTATAGATCACTTGCTGGGTTGCAAAATACCCCTTTTTTTGTCAAAGTGTGAGTCAGTGCACTTTATCAAAAAGAAAGGATTCAGATTTAGTCTGAAATTCTCAGTTTGTGTGTGATTTTTATAATTCATGCTACCAGGCTTAAATCAGGTATATGCTCTTTCAGTCTTTCTCCTCTATCTCTCTGGCACATGTCCTTTCATTGGAGAAAGACCATCTGTTTGGGAAAGAAAGCTGGAAACTAATATTCAACATGAGATTTGCTAGGAAATATCTGATGTCTAGTAATGGCAGTTATGAAAGTAATTATCTGCACTGTAGCTAATTCATTTATTTTAATCCTAATCCATCAATGTCAGATAAAATGGATTTTCCTTCTATTCCCAGGTGATATTTTTAATAAGCTAATATCATCTGGATGCTAGGCTGAAAATCTAACTTGGTGACATGCTGTTAGATAATGGGAACACTAACTAGCATTGTTTAATGTTTTAGGTGAAATATTGGGCCCATTGACAACTGTGGTAAATAGAAGGGAAAATAGAGGCTTTGAGTGGGTGACCCTGTGGGAGTTCTACAAAGCAGTGCCGAAACAGCTCAAAAAGACAGAAGCTAAATATCTTTTTCTCATGTATTTATCTATTGAAAAGGCAGAGGTGCTGTTTAATGTTTCAATAAAAAGGAAGGGTAAAGGACATTTCAACTCAGGGCAAGGTTCAAAGAGTAGTTCTTGGACATGTTCAAGATTTCATTTCTAAATATCCGGTGCATTTAGAAAGAGTTGTTACTTTTTTATACCTTAGAGCAGGGGTGCTCACACTTTTTTGGCTCGAGAGCTACTTTGAAACCCAGCAAGGGTACCAGAGTTTTTTTACAATGTTCGCGCCATCATAACATATAACATTTATGTGTACAATGTATGTTGGTGTACCTTGCATAACCGCATGAGCCAATATTGCACAACACAACATAATTAACTATAAACATTTTTTGTAATTACTTGAGTTTACTTTGATGACTTGCACTGAAGTGAATCAGCCAAGGATGCATAGTCCGGACAGTAGCTGCTGACAGCCAGCCTCAAGCACACTTCCAAATGTTCATCAGTCATGGTGGAACGGTACTTGGACTTAATGATCTTCATGTAGGAAAAGGCTGACTCACATAAATAAGTGGAGCCCTTCCTGCCTCAGGTGCTCTTGTATCCCTGAGGGCCCTATTGCCTTCAAGTGGCTGCAGCTGTGCAGCACACTCTGCTGGATGCCCAGGCCTTACCCTTAAAGGGGCCACTGCTGACACCACATCTACCTCCTCACCAGATCTTCCTTGATTCCAATACAAGTGGGGGGGGGGAAGCAGATCTCTATACAGACCAGTGCAAAAACAGGGGAAAGGTGTGAGGGAGGAAAGATCTCTATATAGACATCACAGCAAGACCAGTGCAAAACCCCTTACACACAGAACCAACAGATGGAAGTTGGGGGGGGGGGCAGATCTCCATACATACCAGTGCAAAAGCAGGGGAAAGGTGTGGGAGAGGGAAGATCTCTGTATAGACATCACAGCAAGACCAGTGCAAAACCCCTTACACACAGAACCAACAGATGGAAGTTGGGGGGGGCAGATCTCCATACATACCAGTGCAAAAGCAGGGGAAAGGTGTGGGGGAGGGAAGATCTCTGTATAGACATCACAGCAAGACCAGTGCAAAACCCCTTACACACAGAACCAACAGATGGAAGTTGGGGGGGGCAGATCTCCATACATACCAGTGCAAAAGCAGGGGAAAGGTGTGGGGGAGGGAAGATCTCTGTATAGACATCACAGCAAGACCAGTGCAAAACCCCTTGCTCACAGAACCAACAGATGGAAGTTGGGGGGGGGCAGATCTCCATACATACCAGTGCAAAAACAGGGGAAAGGTAAGTCAGCCCCAGTAGAGTCAATGGGGCTCACTCCCAGGGATGCTTGGATGGGAGAAAAGCCTGCCAGCAGCTCCTCTCCCAGGGAGGAGCCTGCCAGGTGCTCACTCCCTGGGCTCCCTGGGCTCACTCCCTAGGCTCACTGGACTCACTCCCTAGGCTCACTGGGCTCACTCCCTGGGCTCACTCCCTAGGCTCCCTGGACTCACTCCCTGGGCTTGCTCCCTGGGCTCACAAGCCTGCCAGGGGCTCACTCCTAGGGATGCGTGGACGGGAGAGAGGCCTGCGATCGACTCATTTCGCCTGGAGATCGACTGGTAGTTCGTGATCAACAAAATGAGCACCCCTGCCTTAGAGTCACTCTAGATAAGATACTCCTGTGAAATAATAAATATGGACTGAAACACTCTATGGACTCTGTGGTTCTTCCAGAACCAAAAGAATTGGGTTGCCCCATCATCTGTTTGCTTGTAGTATCAAGGAACAGGCTTTAGCAAATGTGGTACATAGGAACCATGTTACGTACTTGAACTGTTACTTACTGGGCATGTTCTAAGATGTGTAACATGTACATATGGGGAAAATCTGTTGCTCATACAAGGACAAAGTGCAGTAGCTCATGGCACAGCTGAGTGGAATGGCAGGAAATGAAGAGGAAGGCAAGGTCAAAGGTGCATCAGTGTAAAGTTTTTATTGTGGGGATAAGAATACAGCAACTGGGAAGGAGAATCAAAAAGTAAATGCAATGCAATGTGCACAATAATCACTCATGCAAATAGGCCCTAAACATCAGGAGTTTCTGACATTCAAGGAAAAGATAAAAGGGAAATCCTTACAAGGATTGTAATGGCACAAACAGAGAAGGGAGAAAGGGGATGGAGCAGAATGTAGGGAAATCAGGGAGGATATTCAGGGGCAGCCTATCCTTCCCTTCCCATCCCAGATCTGCCCCCAGAGTCTCCTTATGGCATCAGAAGAGTCTGAGGAGAACCACTGGATATCAGGCAGCCTATAGAGAGGTAAGTAGAAATGTTCTTTCCTTTGCTCTCCAAGGCCATCTGGTCTCCTGCCAGTCCATAACATGCAGCATGAGCTCCGTCAACAACATTGTACACTCTTGGCCAGCAGGAAAGAGAATAGAAGAATTCCTGGGCAAACTGTTTTTGGTCTCCTAAGGTTTTAAGAAAAATTCTTGTACTCAGAATAATTCTAGTAATTGAGAATGTATGGAAAGAAACCATATACTGCAACCTTCTCATGTTTATATCTGGGGGAAAAAGCTAAGTTTTTGTTTTGTTTTTTTTGCATCTCACAACATACTGAACCATTTGGTTCAAAATGTGAGTTCCGAATGTGCTCTGTCAACACTTGCTGTCAGAATTCCATCTACGGATCCTGGCTATGGAAAAAGTGACAATGACGTCTGAAGCAATGCATGAGTCAGAGAGAGGACGAGAAAGGGAGCAAGAGTGAGAGCAGATGGTTATAGACCTGGCGTTAACATGTTAACAGCTAATGTGCCAAAGAGAAAAGCTAGAGGTCAGAAGCAAGCTAAAGTATTCTTATTGCTGCTGCTGCTATTGTTATTATTTGCCAAGTTTTGCAAAGAGAGGAACAAGGTTAAGTGACAACTGGCAGGAGTTGTCATGGATGATGGACTACAGCAGGATGTTCTACTAGTTGTTCATCATTGGACTGTGAAATAGTTTTATCTGGTGTCCCTCAAAGGGGAGAGGCCATTGGGAAACAGCATCTCCAAGGCCTTCTTGAGAAGTCCCAGAGGCCTCTCCCAGGTCGCCTGAGGCTGACAACCCATTCTGTTGGCCTCCATTGGCCACCAAAAGGCCTGCAGAAGTGCCAAGAAGTAACTTCTTGTGAAACTGGAAGTTACATTCAGAAACAAAAAGTCACTTCTGGATACTTCTACTGACCATTAAGAGGCCTGCAGGGGCCCAAAGAATAGGTCACCGGCCCAGTGCGACCCAAGAGAGGCCTCTGGATCCTTCCAAAGTTTCCAGAATGGCTCCAATTTGGAGCCGACTGGAAGCAAGTAGGGTGGGAGGTGCAACTTGTGACCCATCACACATGGAGTTGTGACCCACAAATGTCACAACCTACACTTTGGGAAACCCTGGTCTAACAGTATCCAATGATGTCTACTGTATGCCATCTCCTGCTTCATGGCCACCTCTGAGGCCACCTCTGAGATATGTGATGTTCCTCTATCACAATCCCTCCTCTGTGCTCAGAATCATCTCTGTCTCTGGCCAACTCACTCATTTCCTACACTGAGTGATTTTTCTTATAATCAATGTATTGGGTATGCCCGCCACAAGCACACATCCTCCCATTAAAAAAAATGTTTTGATAGGATTGCTGCAGTGATTACTAAAGATTAAAAAGTAGCCATATCACATGCTCTTATAATGTACGGCTCACTGTTTTTCCTTTCTCTTTTAAATGATCTTCAATATACCCAAGAAATTGAAAACTTGCCTCCTCAAATACATTTGTTCCCTACAAACTAACGAAATCTAAAATGGTGCCCTAGCGTACCAATACATTTTTTGTTCGCTGCACAAAATACACCCAAAGGCGTGCACCCAAAAGGAGTCCATTACAGAATCGCTATAGAGTCACATGCCTTCTCACTGTACATAACCAAGTGTTTGCACTGACAGCAGATTTCTTTGCACTTAATTGATATAACCTCAACATTAAATGCGACATGATTTTGGGCTCGATTGACTCCAATTTACTTTGAATAAAGAGCACGGTGGGGTTGAAGAGAGAGAAAACAAAAGCATCCGGTCTTTTTTCATGTGTCCTTTTGATCTATTATAGGCAGGACAAAGGCTTTTGTCAGAGCTAAATCCTCTCTCTGCCAGAACTGTGAAAAAATATGACAACTACATCAAATAGATTAATCCCCAAACTTTTAATCAGGAAAATGTTTCTTTCCCCTTTCGATTGCTCCAAACCCAAGTAGAGCATTCATGCTACAGAGTGCTTTCCTGCACTTTTATTTTCTATGCAGTTTTTTTTTTTTTTGGTAGACTATTCATTCTATAAAATCCTTTAATCTGAAAGCTTGATTTATGTAGGCCAAGTTTGTTCCATTTTATTAATGTGCACTATGCAAAAGCCTAGCTGTGTTTTGGGGGCGGACCTGAAGTAGCTTTATCCATAAGTATTCCAAACTTTCTTCTCTTCCTCCTCCTCCTCCTCCTCCTCCTCCTCCTCCTCCTATCTTTTAGTGAAGATGCAAGTACTCTGGCTGAGATTTTAAGTTACTGTAAATGTTGCATAATTTTGATTCACATGTTAGATATCAGGTTATGGCAGCCTCCTAACAATCAATTCCTTGTTGTTGGAAGACCCTCCCAAGCAGATGGAGATGCCACACACAGGGTTGCTGAAAGACAGACACCCCCTTGTATCCAGTCAAGAATCGCCTCACAGGGCAGGGTGATGACTCTTAGGAGGGAAAAAGGAGATCTCCAGGCTCCATAAAATCCCACCACGGAGACACTGTATTTGAACCTGCATTTATTCCATGCTGGAACTCAAAGTGGTACACACCGGCTTCTCAAATAGCCTCCCATCTAGGCACTGACCAGACCGAAGCATGCAGAACGTGAGCAGCTGGTGCCAGAAACTAGGTGGGGTCCATTTGGACTCAAGTGCATGGAAGTGTGGCTGAACTGGTTGCCTGTCAAACCGGCAGACAATGAAAGTGAAAATCTTCCTCTCAGAGGCAGATAAGATCATTGCGCCACTCAATTTAATTTATCCAGTTGATAGGGTAGAAAACGGGGGAGTTGAAACAATCCTTCCAGGTCTGCTATGAAAAGCGCACTGGACCTATTCACTCAGCTGTGGATGCCTTAGGCTTACCAACTGTAAAAATGTGCGTGTCACACTGTATTAAACCATCTTCATATAATCTTATGAGATCTATGAGTGAGGTGCACTTTGTAAATGTCTACTGCTTTATTATTGATTACCAGGTGAATCACTAAAATGCTGTTGAAATTTCAGTTCACCACAAGTTTCTGTGGTTTGAATACGGAATCCAGCTGTGGTCCAGCTTTGCAACATCAGCATCACAAATTAGAACGGGATCAAGATAAGGTCCAGTGGAGTTTCTTTCTTTTTTACTCTTCCCTTTTGTGATGGCCACTGCTTTTAAACCAATAAGGTGAACTGAACTGGAACATGGGCTGAGCTGATAGAGGGTTCACAAAGGTGTCCATAAGTACAAGGAAATGCCACAAGAACTATAGTACCAAGCATTTGAATAGAGCTTTTTCAGTGTATAAAATGCTTCACATGTACTATTTTCATGTAATCCGCAGAATGATCTTGATACTATTATAGTCTGTCAGCAAATGTACATAAACCCATGGTCCATGGGACCATTATGAAAGAAACATGGAGCTTCTGTGGTGGAAAAGGCAGAAGAAGTGGCTGTGTGGCCCACCTGCTCAGCATCACTGGAGTGCTTAGGGGGATATGCCCTCGGTACTGAGATCACAGCTTTTTAGAAGTGCCGGGAGAATACAGAATCAGATGTTACTCAAGGGCCTTCCAGACTCTGGTGATGCTACCAGTAGCACTATCTGAAACTGACTGCACAATCCAAACCACTGCCTGAGCCGGTGCAGCCATCCCTGCACTGGTTGAGAGTATCACAAACATGCTGTGAAGCATATTTACAACAATGGGTGAGCCAGCACTTGCGGCTTAAAGGCCTGCACCAGTCAGCCGATACTGTATCTGGTAGCATCGCCAGACAGAGCAAGTGAGTTTGTAAAGGGGCGTGGGAGGTGGTGGGACAATGGCATTTCTGAGTGGGAGAGGGTATAATGGGGGGGGGAGGATTGGGTTCAGGAGGGGATGGGATCAGTGAAGGCCTCTTCTACCATATCCTTAAACCCCCTTCCCAGCTCTTCTGGCGTTAATCAGGCTTCCAGGATTTGAGCCACCAAAATAGCTGGCGCAAATCTGAGAAGCTCATAGGGGCAGGCTGGGACTCAACACGGCATAAAGGGAAAATATCCCCTTACCCCAAGGAGACCTCCAGCCGCCTCCTAACCTGCCCTGGGTATAGTGCAGGCAATGCAATCTGGCTGTGCTAGCACAGGTTAGGATTGGACTGCCAACAACAGAACTGGTGGCATTGGTGTTTTAAGGTGCTAGACTGCATGGGGGATCTCAAGGCTAGTCTGGCCAAGCTGAGTTCTCTGCTCCCTTACCAAGAACTAATGGGTTAGTTGCAAGAAGCAGTGCCCAGGATGTGGTTCAAGTGAGCACATAGAAAAAAAAACCAGGCTCACTGAAAGACAGCAAAGTTCTGTGGGAGGGATCTTGTGTGAGCTCACATGGTTTGGGCTGCTTTCATTATACCTGACATAACTGTTAACCTGTACATGCCTGATCTCGTCTGATCTCAGAAGCTAAGCAGGGTCAGGCCTGGTTAGTACTTGGATGGGAGACCGCTTGGGAATACCGGGTGCTGTAGGCTTATACCATAGTCTTTTGAGACTGAAGGTTGCCAACCAACCAACAACAAAAGAAGATAAACAATTTCTTGAACAGAATAGTCAGTGCTTTACTGAGGATGGTGTCTTTACTGAAGCTCTGATGTCTGTGTTTTTGGGAGGAAAAAATAGTGAAGATGATTGCAGCGGAGGGGAGGTTCCTAGCCTTAATAAAAGAGTATAGTAGCTCATTTTTGTGTGTGTGCAAAGTTTATTTATTTATTACAGATACAGGTAAGGAAAATGGGTTAAACTTAGGGCTGGGACTACATAGGTTACACATGAGGATATTGGCCATAGATTACAACATGTTTTAATCCAAAAAAGAAATCAACAACGACTAAAATAAGAAATCATTGATACGAAAATTATCCTATTTGTCATTATACTATTTAATGATTTAACTAAACAATCACTATTGTTTAACTAAAATTATTTATCCAATCATAAAAAGGCTTCATATTTTGCACATACAATATTCTTGCTGCTATACTGATATGTACAATAAAATGTTTCTTATATTGGTCTTCAATTTCTGATATCACATTTAAAAGGAATATTTCCAGTTTGAATGGTACTACACAATTCAATATCTCTTGTAACAATATATATCATTTTCCAATTTTTCTTTACTTTCCACATAACCACCACACATAATAAAGAATTCCCTCATTCTCTTTGCATATCTATAACAATTATTTGATGACCCAGGGTATATTTTTGCTACTTCCTCTGGAATTAAATATCATCTATAAAACAATTTATATAAATTCTCTTTAGAAGATACCGCTTTAATTATCTTAATACCACTTTAATTATCTTAATATTTGTTTTCCAACTATGTTTTTATTTACATCTACTTGATTTAACATAATTAATGGAATACTCCTCACTTCTGAGGAGAATTCAATCCATTAATATCTACAAAAAAATTTCCACTTGTTGTTCAGCCATTTTCACTTCCTGTCTTAATATTTTCTTTGTTCTCTGTCTTATTGATATTTTCCTTCTTGCTCCTCCCACTGCTCCTTCCACTCCTTCTTCTTCCTCTTAACTCCCTTATATTTCTTGATTCCTCTCTTTTATTCTTCCATTTTCTCCATTTTATTCTTTTTGAATTTAATCCAAAGAGTCTTCTTCTTCTTGAAAGGACACACTCTCTTTCTCTCTCTTTTTTTTCTTCCTGAAAATTCTGAGTTCTAATAATAAATACTGCTTTTTCCATCTCCTGTTTCATTGCAAAAATCTCCAATTCTTTAGTTTCATCTGACACTTGGTCCATTCTTTTTTCCATCCCCTCCATACTTTTCTTTGTCTGTTTGTCAGGGAGGAGTTTATTTGCCTCATTTGTTCAGATAGTTTTCCAACCTCTTGCTTCAGCTCATTTCTGAATTCTCGCAACATATCCATTAATGAGGTCTGGCTTTCGCTAACATCCTTTAAATTTTTGGATGTCATTCTTATCAGTATCAAATCAAGCCAATTCCCACACTTAAATAGTCATCCAATTCTTATTGTCTTGCATCCCTTCTTGTCAAAGATAGTCTTTAAGTTTTTATATCCAAAAGGGGTGGGTCAGTAATCCAATTCAAATTAATAACACTGTCAAATTAAGTTAGTATACCTTTAATTGTTCAGGCCTGAGTCAAGCCTTTTGCGGCAAAAACAAAACTGCAAATTGTTCTATACTTTAAAGATTAATTGTTAATTTCTTTTCCATGCATACCATTCCAACAGGGTGATCCTTTATCTCTTTTTTTCCAATCATCCTTGTTACAAATAAGAAAAAAAAAACTGTTCCAGCAGGGGCTTTTAAAATCCAAATTCGCTCCTTTTCCCCTCTGGGTGGGTGCAAGCCAATGTAAATAATCTTAAAGTTGTCTTTCCCTCCTTCCAACCTCTTGATTGCAATTCTTTTTATAGCCTTTCAATGAACTGGTTACTCACAGTTAAAGGCTTTGTTCACTTTCATGTTTTATCTAGGGCTGGGGGGGGAGTCCTCAGCTGTCCAAATCATCTCCGAAGATGACGTCCGGGATACGATGTGATTCAGCACAGAGCAATTGGGGAAATATCTCTGAAACCGCCCTTTCAAGAGACTGCCCCATTCAAGCTCTCAGCCTTTGTTCCTTCTTCTTAGCAACAAAGAGTACCTCATTGTTGAGGTCCTTGGAAAATACATCTATTTAGCAGTTCCCCTTGGAGCCCTCCAAGGTTCCCTGCTACTTCACTGTTAACTACGCCCCCCCTGCATATAGTAGCTCTTCAGAAGAGGCACCTTGATGGGTCTAAGTTGCTCCTAGGCATTCATCTAGGGTTGGGACAAAAGGCACCCATTCTGTCTTAGAGGCAAACACTGAAGTGGACTATACATGCCTAATTAGTAGAGATGTTTGAAAATGTTACTTACTTTACTCAGAAGTAAGTCCATTGCATTCAGTAAATCTTAGGGCGTAATCCTAGCTTACTCACTGGAAACAAACACCTCTAAAGTAATTTGGTTTCAGGAAGAAAGCAAACAAGGCCATTTATACTAGAGGTGAGAAGGCTTCCCATAATTCATTTTAGGCACTCTGCACTGGCCAAACATCTATGGCAGTCTATGCCAGGGGACAAATACCTAAGAGATAAAATGAGACTGTTTGGCAACATTAGCCAGCATTTTACACTCATGTCATTGTGACTAGCCATCGAGATTCCGTGTAGGCCTTCTGAGGGGAATAGAGGCAAACAGGGGCTGATAGCTTCTTTGATAGATGCATGTGTGAGAGAGGGAGTGAAGAAGGGAGCTGGACTGGTGAGTGAATAGCAGCCCAACCATACCTTAACACCCCCCCCCCCCCCACACACACACACAGCAATGCAGCTGCACTACAGGAGTATGTGCTGCATCTTGTGGGGGGGGGGAGTCACGGAAGTCTCCAGCAGGTAAGGGAACATTTGTTCCCTTGCCCTGGAGTACACTTTACTGCCCTACAGATGTTGCAAGTCTGAGTGGACCCGGGATGGCGGATCAAGACCAGGAGGAGAGAAAGGATACTGGTGGTTCTGCTATCACCAATACCACTCCCTTCCTGGCCTTGATCTGCCCTCCTCCCTGCCCCAATCTCTGCTCCATAGCTTGGGCATATGCAGCTTGTTTCATCATATTTTTTATTTTTATTTTTACATGGTCAGTTGCATCTCTTCTTTTGGCTTGACAAGCAAAGCCATAAAATAGCTAAGGAGGGAGGAATGTAGTTTGATAAGATAACATAAAACAAGATTTCAAAATATGCATGAGCAAGAAATCAAGGACTTTTCAGGGACCCTTACACAACCAGTCAGTCACAATTGCATCTCCACAGTGAACCAAGTAGCCCCCTGGGGGAGGGCCCCTATGTTTGCCTAAAATTCAGGTCACCTGAAGTTGTGTAGCTCTGATCTCTCTTTATTTTCTTCTCCCGTTCTTGCTCTCTGTCCTTTCCCTATGCTTCATTTTATAAATCTAGTCTACGTAATCCTGAAGGAACTGAATGGTTCTATTTAAAAAATCAATAAACCTAAGTGGCTTTATCTTCACCCATGCTAAGCTTCTTTTCTTTTGTCTAGTTTTTACAGAGAGTGGAATGCTGGAACGCTGATTAGGGGGACTTCAGATAGTGTGTTGGTCTATTTACCAGATACCTACAGAATCACATGTTCCAAAATTTGTGGGCGAAATATATATCATATGTATTGCAACAGCTGTCCTGACATTAGTTATTTTGTATGGACATGACAATATTCTGATTGTGTAGTATCTTGCTGAGAATTCCTGTGAAAGGCTATCTAGAGTCCACAGCAGACCTTTCCCTGCCATTGTTTTGCTTTGAATGTGCAGCACATTTTGCAAGCAAGGGCTCATCTCAAAACATGTCTCTTCTTAAGACAGGCAAGTGGGAGGGAAAGCTAAAAAAAGTCCCGCTTCATGACGTTCATCATATTAGCCATATTGCTGTCCTTGTGCTGTAACTTCTCAATCAGATTCCAAAGGAATAATCTCTCAAGGTTCAGGATAAAAGTAGGCAAGAAGACAGCAAGGGATCCATGATCAGATCTCTGCAGGTGCTTTTGGGAAGGTAAGGGGCATGAATCAGATTACAGCACTTGTGCTTGGGAAACCTTTCTCCTTGCATAGTGCCACCTAGTGGTCCTGGAGTTGTACCAGAATGCAGCCAGCCCAATGCACAAGCTGTGCCCAGATGCAGTGGAAATAATATCTGTCAAATACCATTCCATTTTAAAGCCGTATCTGTGCCTTACATGTTGTACTGTCTTTTTTTTTATACTGAATACAACACATAACCTTTTCTGCAAAAGGACCTTGATTTTCCATGCTTATAGCAAACTCAGTTCAACTCATCTCCCCAAGCTGTGTTTTTCTGTCACCCTCTCGTCACCAATGCTGCATTTGTATTGTCTTCTTTCAGAACTGATGTGCTGTCAGGTGTAGTTTTGCCAAAAGTGTGAAAACTTCTCCATTTCTTTTTCTCAACAAGCAAAAGATTCATTTCCATACATTAAAAAAAAAAGATTAATTTCCATTCATTTAAAAATAGTTCCTCTCCTCCTTTTGGTCTCAGGTAAAAACGTAGGCGGCAATGTACGTATATTTGATAATATTATTTTTTATCTTACGTTAAATTAGCAGCAGACTCTCTGCCACACACACAGAACCTGTTGCTAAGCAACTAAACCCTATTATCTAGGGAATAATATTCCATCTGATTGAACAGTGACACAAATGGGGAACGGTCTCAGAGGAATGGTCTCAGTCACAAGTCTGTCATCAGCCTACCACTTCACTACAGATGGTGGCAGGGAATTAAAAGACTAGCATCTCTGGTTTAATAGCTTGCAGCGCTGTCATCTCCAAAACACACAGTTCGGTTTTATCAAGTCCAAATCACTAGAGTACTTTAACCGATTAAATATTAAGGTGTCTGCAGAATAGCAGCATGAAAAGCATTGGGCATCTCTTATAGGTAGAGCTTACCGTTCTAGTCGTTGCCGGTTGTGCGTTCGGAAATCCTGGATGTACTCTGGGAGGTGGGGATGTGACAGTAGGCAGTGACCTTGTTGTTGTAAAGTGTGAAAATAACCTTTGCTCAGCAAGCTGTATGGGCTCTATCCGCATGTTTGGCAACGCATCAGGTCTAGTGGGGACACTGCCACTCTTCATGTGTGTTCAGCGTCCCCCTAATGAACACTTGAAAAAGGCTTCCATGGGCAAGCTGTTTCACATATGTACTTTCATTATCTGGAATAATGAATGACTTGAATGCACAAGTATAACAGTCCAGACACCACTGTCAAATCTTCTCCTCATGCCACCTGAAACATATTTGTTTTCATGCATACCATGGACAAATGTTTAGTATTTCAGACATACTTGTACATTGTTTACTGCCCAATCCTTGCCCCTGCCACATTCGAGCATGCCAATGGAGTGTGCACTACATGCTATAGTGGTTGTGGGCAGCCTGCAGAAGGTAAGTTACCCCCTGGTAGACCGCCCAATCACCTATGGGTCTCCTCACACAAATGCCAAACATTTTGGTGGTGTACATCTGATGAGAGAAAAGGGGTGGGGAGGTTTCAAAAAGTGGGGATAAGAACAGTGTGCATGATTGCCACTGGATCCACTCCTCCCTCCCCTGACATGCCCCCCACAACACCCCATTACTCCCCCTCCCTGCCCGTGGCCCACCTCTGCTGTTGATTTAATAGAACCTGTGGAACCTTCCAGGGCTACTGCCACATGCACTGCACCTCTTGCTATTTACAGTAGTGGCCTGACAGTGGACTGGAACTGTGTTCTTTTTTATCTAGAAAAAATGCAGAAATGACATTTCCAACATGGTTACTTTAAAAATGGAAAAATGGTGTTCCCTCATTGAAATCTATTGTATGGAGGCCACCATGTTTTCACTACACACTGCATACACTATGGAGGCTGCCATGTTCCTTACAGGTACTTTCATTTTGATTGGAAATTGGCAGAAGTGATGTAACATGGTGGTGGCAGCCATCTTTTCTAACTCCAAGCTCACTTGGATAAATTCTAGCATGGCTACTACACTAGAACCTAAAAAAAAACATGGGCTGAGCATGATGGAAACTTTTTTTTTTTTTTTTAAAAGAGCTCTAGCACTTCTAGTGCTAGAAGCTTAAAAAAATCTGGTTTTCACTCCACCATAAAGGACTTTGTGCCATTGGAACACTAGTTCCACTAGTGTGCCCCCCCCCCAGGCTTCAAAAGGCTTCTGAAAGGCACTTCTGGGTTTTGCTGAAGTGTCATTCAGAGGCCTGTGGGAGTGCCAAAACCTTATCTGCCCCCAGGTGCCAGAGGCCCTAGCTATACCACTGGTGCTACAGGGATATTAAATGACCTTCTGTGATCTTGAGCTGGTGACCCTTCACAACAGTTTGCTCAATTCCTTCAGTTGTGCATACAAAAATCTATCCTATCCTCATCTGAACAACTCCCTACTCCATTGCCCTAAATGTGTATGCCAGCTACCTGAAGCTTATAGCCCTCTTTTGTCACAAAGTGGGGCCCAGTGCCTATTTCCTCACAACGACCCTTTCACTGCTTACAAAATCTGGGTATATGATGCAACAGAGGCACTTATGCATTGCGGCTTGTTGCAACCAAAGTGGAACTCCCCATTTCCTTTAGCCAAAGGGGATGATAAGAAAGAAAGAGAGAAAGGGCTGTCCTGTCAAATGCTCGCATGAGTTTGGCCGAACAAATTAGAGGGCAGAATGTTTAGGAAAGGAGGGAAGGAAGCTATTTTGCATGGCAAATTCCAGTTTTGGTTTTTTGAACTTTTTGGAACTTTAGAAAAAAAACAACAGCATTTTCGAACCATGGTTGTTGAATCCACAAATGCAGGATCCACAAATATGGAGGGCTGCCTGTGTATCTATAATAGGTTTCAGTAGTATCTGTTTTAAAATATCCCTAGCTATACGAATAAGATATATTTTTTGTCTATTTACTTCGTAGAGATTTCTATGTGCTCTGAATTCTAATGACTGGAATATCTGCTGTGTGTGGCAATTGTGATTTTAATAGAAGGTGACATTTCCCTACACTGATGGGGTCATCGAGGGGACACTCTCTTCTAATAAACATGCTTTCCACTCTTTTTGAACCTGCTGCGATGAACCTCTTTAGATGGGAGTTCAGGAAGGGGCAGCCTTAGCCTAAAAGACTTCCTAAAATTCCATCCCACTTTCAAACATATGGATACCGTACCTTTCAACTTTCATATTTTAATGAATGGTCACACATATTGCACACTATCAAGCAGTGTACCAAATCCAGGGTATACCAATGTTCCTGACAAAATGCTATCCACCTGGAAGCGTTTTTATTTTTTATTTTGTGCACTTCAGAAAGCCTTTCCTCTTTGCTCTCTGGCCAACTGATCGGAATACTGAAATGTCCTCATTTTTGAGGTGGTGCCTGTACAATAATTTGGCAATTTAAATAGGGAGAGATACCCAAGAACTGGATTCATATTTGGAGGGATGATTAAATGACTAGCAAAATGTTTGTTATGTTGATGGGTGGTGGTACGTGTGTGCATGTGTAGGGAAGGAGGGGGGGGCTTTTCTATGGTTAGGACCCCTTGCAGGTGGCCTATTCCTTTCCAGCATGGACCATGGGCAAATGTGTACTTTTAAAGTTACTTTTAAAGATCAGGAGAGATGGCTGATCAATATCAGGCTATGGCTGGGGAAAAGGTTTAAAGCCCCTTTGCCACACCATGGTCCCAATCCTGATTGCCCCCGGCTCCTAATTACTTTAAAAATGCAAGCATGTAGGGCCAAGCTATATGCTTACTATAATGCGTAGTTGTGAATACTTAGAACATAACCAGAGCAAGATTTCAGGCCAATTTATGTGAACAAACTATCTAAGGAATTTTAAAGAAATGTGACATAGTTTTCAGGCAACTAGTGAATTCCCTTAGGGAAGGGGGATTCACAGACCCCTAGTGACACTTAAATCCACAATAGCTGTATGCTAAGCTTAAAACCAGATCCTTACTACTTACCCATCACTTTTCTAAAGCCTTATTATTTTCTCTGATAGTACACCTTTCACAGACTGTCAGTGAGAGTAAGCTTCATCAGAAATAGCAGAGTGGGCATGTGTGTAAGAGATGGCTACAGAACATGTGCAATTGCTTCGGTAATGCCTGCAGTGGAAGTGTAACTTTGATGAAATATGGAAGATGCCAGTTTAAACATTAAATTGAACTCTCTCGTCCATTCAGTTGAAATCTCGCCGTGCACATATTTTAGATGAACAGTAAATCCAAGGGCAAATGTTAAGAGGATCATATTTCATGTGGTTGATAGCTCTGGAGTACCGATAAAATAAAATAAAATCACAGAGTAAATACAATATATTATGGACAAGTTCCGAACACTTTAATTAATTAATTTGAGGGGGTTATCTTTCCACATGGGTCCGTACAGCCCTTTCAGTGGCTAATACTTCATAAAAGCAGCTACATGAAACAATAAAACCCATCATTTCAAAACCAAACAAAACTCTAAAATCATTAACCTTAAGCTTAAGCAACTTCAAATACCATATTGAAAAAAAAAAAAAAAAAAACAAACACCTGTAAAATAGATCTCTATCACCCCACTTCCATACATTTACAATCCTGTTTATTTGAGTAGGAGAATTTCGGCAAAAGTAGAGAATATACCGAATATACAATTACCATAGCAAATGGAAGCAATTTATTTAACTCTGTCTAGTCCAAAATCAAACAGAACTTATTCTGGACTACTCTGGATGATACTGAAATGGCCCTTCTTTCCACATTTGGGAGCAGGATTGCATATTTCTAATACCATTCTGCCAAATGGTATATCTTACCTTTTCCTAATTATGTGAGGAGCAGTTCAGATGCCCTTCATCCCACCCACCCCCCACCCCCAATTACAAAAAGAGGGAAGTTCATTGGAATGATGAGCAAGCATGTGCAGTTCTGCTCCTGAAAGCCCAAACCAGGTCTGGTTCTTAAAGTTAGGGTCCAAAGAAGCCCCTTGAAGTGCTGTCTTTCCACATTTCCTCTCAGTGGTAGCCAATGATGTCTAATGATGTTGCCACACACCACTAAATTCTATAATATGGAGGGGGGGACTAAATGTGTGGCTGTTTTCAGTGTAATCAGTAGTTTATCTATAACGACTGGAGACTTGCTGGAGTCCGCACTGCCCTGATGCGACTGCTATCAGCATGATGGCCAACCTTTCGCGTGAGCCGTGGGACGAGGGCTCCCTCCACTGCTTGCTGTTTCATGTCTGTAATGCAGCAGTGGCAGCAAAGGAAAGGCCAACCTTGCTTTGTGCAAGGCCTTTTATAGGCCTTGAGCTATTGCAAGACCTTCATTCTTTAAGTTCCATGGCAAATATATATATATTTATTTATTTATACAGGTATTTATATACCGCCTTTCTTTGGTTGTCAGATTTCTCCTTAGACTTTAATCATAGGCAGGCTGTTCTAAACCCCCGTAGGGATTTTTACAATTGAATAGTTCTAGTCTTTCATAGAACTCCTCGTTCCAGCTGGATTCCTTCCCGGTCTGGCCTCTCTCTGGCCCTTCGCCTCCCATGCTCCACTTGACGGAGTGGAGTACATTCATTTATGTAAATTTATTCAGATTTGAAATGTAAATTAACTCTTTTTTCCCCTGGCCCCCAACACAGTTTCAGAGAGATGATGTGGCCCTCCTGCCAAAAAGTTTGGACACCCGATTTAGGCCAAGAGACAGGATGGATGAGATTTTAGAAAAAATGATTCCCATTTCTGGTCTACATGATCTTCAAATGATGGTGTTGCCTAGATATCTATTTTGTAACACAAAGGAGAACGCTATAATTTGTGCCTGATTTTGTACCTTTTGCCTTTGCAACTGGCAATGCAAAAAAAAAAAAAAAAACCAAAAAAAAAAACAACCCATGGTTATTGTTTGGTTTGCAAGTTTAGAGATATATTTCTAATTACAGCCCACTGCCACACACTGGGTCTTGGTGTCTTGCGGCAAAATGTGTGAACTGATCTAATTGAAGAGTATTATGTCTGAGGCAATTCTCTTTGTGGTTTTGTAGCTGTAATAGCACATTCACAGACTTTAGCCTATGATGTCACCGTCATGTCTGATGCCTGGCCAGAACACCATGTCATGCAGCTGTGCCTTTATGCTGATTTAATAAGGTTGGATTAGTCATTTGCACTTTTTATTTATTTATTTATTTATTTATTTATTTATTTATTTATTTATTTATTTTAAATATACAGTGCATTTTAAACATTTCAGACGGATGGGTGGATGAATGTTGGAACTGGTTTGAAATGAGCACTGTGTACCGAATACAGAGTTTATAATACAACCGTGTAGGTGAATGTAATTTTTTTTAAAAAATGGAAATGGGCCCTAAGAGCCTCTGTGGACTTGAGGGGACAGCTGGTATGACAGCTCTTGACATCCTGTGTGTAATTGGTTTTGAATGCTTGACAGATTTTTATAATGGTACTGAAGCACTCAGACCGGCAGGTAACTATTGGGAATAGATTGAGTGGTGGTGAGGCCATTTTCATATAACTCTAACCCAAGAATCCTTTAGACACACTTGACATCAAAGATGTATTCTCTTTTAAGTTCAGGTACTTGTCAACTGGTACACCCTTTTTCATCAGTCCCAAGAAGAGCAGAACCCTAAAACTCCACCTCTCTACATTATTTAATTAACTGAATTTAAAAAATATATATATTATGGAAAAGTTAGCAGCTTAGTTATGCAGCAGGAAAGAAAACAGTGTCATTCATGTGAGATAGAGACTTTTCTCTGATATCCTCAGTTCTTTTCATTGGATAACCTGCACACAGATGTGCAGCGCAATTCTATCTTGTGCTGGAACAGGCAGGCCAGGAGGCCTGTGCTGTATCCAGCACAAGATTGGGGCTGTTTGCGGCTCAACTGGAGGCAAGGGAAAACTCTTCGCCTTACCCCCAGGTAAGACACTGCAGCCCCAATGGGTCTCCTCAGACTTGCGCCACCTCTGGAGGTGGCAAAAGTCTGAGGAGTGTGGAGAAGCTTGCAGCCACTCCGTGCTGCTCAGGAATGGGAGCTAGAATCCAGCATTTCTGTGGGGTCCCAGCCCCGCTTCACACTCCCCACCCACCCGCTCCCAGGACTGTCCTCTGCCTGCCCTCCTCCCGCCCCAGAACGCCTCCCTTCTGCTTCCTCCCCAGACCCCCTGCGTCAGCCAAGCTCAGCTGATGCAACCTACCTGGGGCACCTATCTCTATGCACTGGCACATCTTATTCCTGAGGAGGCACAAATGTGCTTTACATTTACATTTACATTGCTGCCTGGCAACCAGTGAGTTTCCTCAGATCTGTGCCAGTTATTTAGATGGTGTACATCCAAGGAGCCTTGGGGGCTGTTGGGTCAGGAAAAGGGAGATAGGATCTTGGGATGTACTGCCACCACCCATTGCTGTAGGCCCTGGATAGGATTGGGCTGTAAATCCATCAAGCAGTTATATATAATGTATATAAAAAAAACAAAACCATCATTACCATTTGAGCCTGAACAAACACAAATCCAACTTCTTGATAAATTCTACTTCAGCAGGGTCAGATTGCAGCCTTTCTTGAAAGTTACTTGAATAAAAGATGGTGACTTTCAAGTCAGCAGCAGAGTGTTTTGGGGAGGCTGAAATGTTCCTCTACTGATTTCTGAACAGTATAATTTTTATCAGATTTGTGTTCATTTATTCTTTTGCATAGACACTGACCTGTGTACAGAGCAGAAGGCGATTGTTGGCTCCTGATCGCATGTATCTTGGTAGACGATGAGCAGGCGAATGAACCGTTGATGGACTAACAGCAGTTGTTGGGTCCTTTAATAGCATTGCCTGACTGGATATAGGAAACAGAGCTGGCGTTTGGATTCGTTTCAGGGTCTGATCTTTGTGTCTGTGTTCCTTTTATGTGGAATGTTGTTACTGATGAGTGGCTGTATTGGGGGACTGTACTTAAGGTCTCTTACAATAAGTACATCTCTTAACACTCTTCAGTTACTCTTTCAGCCCGATCCTAACTATCCCCAGGATGCAGTCATGCCAACAGAGCATGTTGGCTCTCTTATATGGGGGACAGGCAATTGCAGAGGCCTTCTCAAAGTAAAGGCACTTTCATTCCCTGACCTCAGTGTAAGCCTCAGTTTCCTTGATAGGTCTACTCATTAAACAACTCCAAGTGGACATAGGGAGGTGGATCGAGGCTAGCAAGAGGGATAAGATATTGGCAAAGCTACTGCTGCCAAAAGCTGCCCCTTCCCACCCTCAACTGCCCCCTCCTCTGCCCTGGTCCCTGCCCCATTCTTCCGCCTTCCCTACCCCGTTTTGCCCACCCCCACAGAAATGTACCAACAATGGGACATCTTTGAAAGGTGCTGTCAAATGACAAACCCCACTGCTCATTGTTTTTGATGGTGGCGCAGTTGCATATAATAGAGCATCTCATTTTGTGACCCTGAAAAAGCTGCTGTGCCACACTGGAGCATGGGTTCTGATGACAAAGTGGCCTGTTAGGATTGCACCCTGTCTCACAAAAATTGTTATTCATCTTGATTTCCTATTCCATCATTCTATTTTTCATCATATTGTCCCACATTTTATCCGACTTTTTAAAATAAGAGCTAACGCTACAACCGCTAGCTTTTGTTTTCATGCTGCTGTTCTATTTTATTGTTTCATTGTTGTCATTGTGGCTATTGTTTTATTGCTTTTATTATTGTTATTTGATAAAAGGTCAATTGATCTTTGGAAGTCTCCCTAAGAGACTTTGCCTGAAGGGCAGGAAAGAAAGAAATAGCAGGAAATTAAAAAATGATGATAAAGACCAGAATTATGTGCTCTTTTTAATTATTTTATGGTTTTCTTTTTATTTTTTGCAGGCAGTGGGGCATCTTTATAATGTTGCTATGCCTTCATATGCATGTGCTCAGTCCAACATGATGGAGAGGCAATTTAAGCTATGAAGGAGGGAGAGCTCTGCTCAAAGACCATCTAAGAGCAATTCGGAAGATCTGTCAAAGTCCATTTAGCATGTGAAAACATCATACATCTGCCTCCTCCCTAAAGACAGTAATGTAGCTCTGCAGTCCCGCCATGCATCAACACCCCGTATTTTTGAATTTCATGCTTGCCGACTGTGACCGTTTAAGAGGCCTGATTAATATGTACGGCCTCCTGAAACAGCTATTAGGGCTGTAGTTTTTGGCTAACTAAGGATGTGGAGACACCTGGCTGTAAAAGTGCTGTAGGCAATAAACGCGGCGCGTTAGCTCAGCACTAGCCCCCTAGCAATTCCTGATCCCCTCAATTAAAATATTTAAAATAAAACAAAATTAGCTCACTGTAACAGCTAATGCATACATTGATTGCAAGAGCCAGCTGTATATATTTTGGTACCTGAGGCAAAAAAAAAAAAATCCAGATAATGCCACCAACCTCCAGTAAAAAATACAGGGCATGAGTCATCCTTGTCCAAGTGCAAAACAGGGGTAAGCTATTCATTATGTTTTCCTGCTGTTCTGTGGGTTGGCTCTGCCCCACTTCCTTTTTTTTTTTTTTTTTTTTTGACCTGTATTTAGTTGGGCTTAGCTGTAATATTTTTTTAAAAAATTGGTTTCAGAATTGGCACAGATGCTTTGTTGTCATGTGAGTTTGTATCTTTTTTGCACCTTCTGTACCTTCTGTACAAGTTTCACAAAACATAAAAGTGGACTTTACAAAATAAAATAATGAAAACAAATCAATTAAAAAAAAGAACAGTTGGGGTTGATCATCCCCACACATTATTTTGGCAAGCTTCACACACACACACACACACACACACACACAACAAACACAGACACACCCCTCTCCTGTTCTCTCGCCCTCCCTTGCACACAGAGAGAGGGGGGGAATGTTAATTGTTACTGAGGCACAATTATCATATCCAGATGTTTTGTTGTGCTGTAGTAAAAACAATGTGCATGTGTTTTGGTGTGCATCAGTAACCTGTGTGCAAAGGCTCAAATTCAAAACTGCAGTAAATTGCACGTGTGCAGCAAATCCAGATATCAAAAATGGAAGAATGACAGATTGCTAGTGCATCACTATCACTTCAGAAACTAATAGCAGAATCGTAACTTGCACTGCAGCAGGCAGGCCCACACAAACTTACCCCACCTGGCCTGGATCCAGCATGAGGAAGCCAGCACAACTCCTTGTGCTAACCTCCCCAACTCTAAAGTCGGCACAAATGTGCCTTACGGCATGTACACTGAAGCACGCCAACCATTCCTTGCCAGGAATGGTTTTTCTTTTAAAAACCTAGTTAACATTAATAGTATTCACACTATTTTATGAATGAATTCAAAAGAATGTGTTATGCCAAATATATTCCCACAGATACAAAGCACACTTTTCTCTGTACAGGTTGAGTCTCATTATTCTCATGGGTTTGTCCAAGCACTCACATCGATGGCAAAAAACGCACTACAGCAATTCAATTTAAAAACAAAGTTTCTTTGCTCTGGTGATTTGAAAACAGCCTTGCTGACCTTTGTGATATAAGATAAGAGTCATTAAGAAGACAATCCATTAATCAGTTGCTTAGAAAGGCGCTTCACTCAGCCCCTCCCTTCACCAATGCAAAGGGATCAACTTTCTTTCACTTGCTCAGGGAGAAGGGAAGGGTCCACTGGGGAGAGAAGAACTGATGGATTGTCAGCCAGCTGCCCTCTCTCTCTCTCTCTCTCATTAAGGAGGCTATTGTTAAAGGACTGCTCAGTTTTTAAAACTGATTTTAAAGGGATGCATTTTCCCCTTCTCCAGGGATCAGCACATTCCTTCTCATCTGCAGGGGCCATTCGTGTTGAGTCAAATCTATGTATAAAAAATCCATGTATAAATAGGCTGGACCTGTTTTCCCCTGGGAGAAGAAGCAAGAACACCAATATAACTGAGCTCATACTGTGTCACCTCTGCCTGCAAATGAGACCAACTGAACCTCCACATAATCATGGCAATTGGAGGGAATAATTTCATCTGCACTTTTGGCACACTCCTTTGTCACTGCATTTGAATATGTAGCCAACTCCATGTTGCTGCTACTTTGGCTACACAGACCAACCCCTCAGAAATGGTCCTAGTTTCATCAAAATGCTGTTCATTTCCTTCAATGTGTCTGAGATATTTTCCCCAAGCATCTGAGTTTGTCTTGAAATGTCACTTCAAGCAAAACTCAATGGCCAACATAACACGCGCATTTGCAGCATGCATGCACAGAGAGAGAGAGAGAGAGAGAGAGAGAGAGAGAGAGAGAGCTTCCCTTGACATTTCTCAGATGTTTCGCCCTAGCAAATTTGCTTCAGATGGTATGTGAAATTTGGTGGTAACTGATTCTATCATTTAGGAATTGGAGCCTCATTGAAGCTTTGAAAAGTAACAGCCCAATCATACCCCCCAATAGCCCATAATGTGAAGTGCTGCTGCTGGAGTGTATGCTATTGGGGGGGGGGGGCAACCAGGCAACCTGGGAGAGCTAAGTAAACATCTGTTTTATTTATCTCCCTGTAGACTGCCTGACCTGATCTCCTAGTTACCTGGCATATGTCTGAGGAACCTCAGAGAGCGTGCCAGGCTGGGAAAAGGGGGATAAGATCTCAGTATGTGCAGCTGCCACTGAGATCCACTCCTCCAGCCCTTGAACAGCCCCCTGCCCAGCCCTCTCACTGCCCCATTCTGCCCATTATCCTCTCCTGAACTGCCCTTGCTTCAGCAAGGCCTAGGTGAGCCACTGGTGTGTGCATGCTGCATCCAACCATTTGCACTGGTAGCTCCAGCCCATGCACCACTGGAGTGGCTTTTGCTTCAGCGGTCCAGGGTTTGTACACGGACAGGTTGCAAGATTCATCAGCATAAACCCACCGTAAGATTGAGTGATAATCTAGGCTAGTAACGAATTCCTGAGCAGCCTGATGCATGTGGTGAACTGAGTTCTTGTCGTTGGATCAGATGTACGAAGTCCTCTTGGCCTGTTCCCGAAGGTCTAATTAATACGACATATAATTAACTCATGAAATTCATTTCCTTTCCACCAGTTGTGGAAACAGACATTGGCTTCGATGGTTTTTAAGACGTAGAGAAAGGATGGATTTACTGATTGTCATTAGCTATGGTCACTAAATGAAACTTCCTGTGAGGCCTTCCTGCAGGGGGGGAGGAGAGGTGGCTGGCCCGCCCGGCTTTTCTGAGGGGGAACCCCTTGTGGAGGCCTCACACTAGTTCACCAGAGGAAGGGGGAGAGGCTCCCCCTCTTTGGGTTGGCAGCACTTGCCAGGGTAAGGAGCAGGGGCTGCTGTCAGCAGATCCTCCTGCCTGCTCTCTCAACTGCCTTGTCATCTCTGGCCTCCTGGTTTATGTAGGGCAGGCCCCTCCCCTTTGGCCCCTCCCCTTCCCTCACAGGGGTGGCACAAAAAGGGTGTGTCTCTGGGTCTGCCCTCCCCTGGGACTAGCACGACTCCTCCTCTTCCTCTCTCTGTTTCCTTCCCACCTCCTCTCACCTGGAGCTGCCAGGGTTGTTCCTGAGGTGGCTGGTGAGGCTGCGCCCTCTGCCCTAGGCTCTGTCTCTGGGGGGTGGGTTGGCCTGCCCACCTGGGTCCTGCAGCTCATTAGACGATGTCGGATGAACCAATCACGGGCTCCTGATATCATAGGCAGGTGCCCCGCCCAGCGCAGCAGGTCCCGGCTGGCTGGGAGGGGGAACGCTACCCCCCCGACAGGGGAGGGGCAGCTGCCCAGTAGCCGAACGGCCTGCGTTCTGTCTCCCTATCTGTCCTCCATGGCAGAGGGTTAGACGCGCAGAGTTCCTCCGCTGCGCCTTGCTGTCCACAGGAGTGCCATGGCAACCTGAGGGGAGGTGACCCCATGTTCCACCAGCTTCCACTTTGGCCCAGAAGTCTTCTCCCTGGGTAAGTTGGGGACCCTTGGGAGGAAGGGAACCCCCCAATTTTCAAAACAATATATTCCTGAATATCGGTACCAATCATCATAATTTGTGTACTGCATTTTGAGCATGTGTCATCTTGATGTAATCCTTGTTAACATCCCTAAAAGGAAAATATTATCCCTGTTGTGTAAATGGGAGGCTAAAAGAGAGTAGCTTGCTCAAGCCATTACTACCCAGCATTGCATATATGCAACAGGGTCCAAATGTGTACACCTGTGGAACGGGCAAAAATGGTTTAAGGCCATCTAATGAGTTCATAGCAGGGGTGAAATACAAACCAGGGAAGTTCTGTTTCACAGCTCAGTGTCATAACCAGATGCTGAGGGTGAATAAGGTGAGTGTTAAGGCTTTCATGCCCTGCCTGTGATCTTCCAGAAGCATCCAGGTGGTCACTGCTGGAAACGGAATGGAAGACTAGATGGGTCCTTATTCTGATTATCCAGCATGATAATTCTTGTCTTCTTTATTTCTACAGTGATGAGAGAACTGAAGGCAGAGGTAGAGAAGAAATCCAGAAGCAAGTGCAGGTAATTCCCAACGTATGTCCTGGTTTTGTTCGAGACATTTGTCCAGAACTGTCATAAGACAGAACAGCGCTGTGAAAGCACTGTGTGAAAGCACAAGGCTGGACAGATTGTGCCTGTGCAAAAGTGCAGGCACAGGCAGTGTTGACACTAGGGTTTGTGTCATGCTGTTCGAAAGGCCAGTGCGTGACCCCCATGATGGACCTCCCCCCCATGCAGTGAGCAGGGCAATGTCCTGGGTGGTGGACATGGTGACGCACCATTGCCCCGCCCACTGGTTTTTTTGGCTATAACTTTTGATAGAATAGAAATATTTCAATGAGGGTTGTTTCATTGCATTCTGCATAAATTCACACACTGAATAATATATAACATGATTTGGAAACACCAAGATGGTAACAATTTTGACCATTAGTGGTGTCACCCCTTGAGCATGTCACCCGATGTGGCTTGCACTCCCTTAGTAACGCCTCTGGGCACAGTTGTCTGTAAGTTGGACATCCGTAAGTCAGATGTCTGAGACTCAGGGACTACCTGTATGGTATTCTTGTGTAGCATTGACAATCTCAGGAAATGCAAATGCCACCTTTTGGGGAACTGCTCTGATGGACACACACATCCATGTGTTACAATGGTGTAAATATCTGGGCAAATGCAAGAGTGCAATGGGTGGCAGTTCCTCTCAAACCTCTTTATTGAATCAAGAAAAAAGAAAAGAAAAGCTGCCTGGATAATGCTTTTAGTCAATCAATTAATGTAATTTATGGCTCCAAATACACTTTACCTACCTAGCAATCAAGTGTGTTACTCAGCCTTTTGATTTATTATCCCAAGTAGCTGTTGTTTTATATCAACATCTGCAGGGGCTAATTTACTCTTCAAAAGAATGAGCAAAGCTATTGTTATAAATAAACCTGGAGTGCAAAGCAGCAATAAAACCGTTTCCACCATGTGGTTTTCATTCACCGGGAAAGTGTTGATATATGCCTATTCTGAGAACAGGCTGAATTTGAAGATCCCCATGAACAAGGCGATAAATGAAGATACAGTGTCCTCTAACAAGCGTTCAGGAACTCCAGAGGCATTTGGAAGGAAGGCTCTAATAATAAACTCAGATTTGATAGGGCTGGCCAGTGTCTTCAAGCAATGCACGGTTCATTGGACCGCATCACCTGGTCGATTTTTCTTGAAAGCATGGGAGTAGTCAGGGCTGAGTTCCTGAGGCTCCCCCTGAGACAATTCTGTGGAAGGCTGTTTATAAAGGGTGCTGGGGAATGATATACGCTGTGTTTTTTTTATTTCCAGATCTTCATGCATCGAAGCAGAAGACTTATTATTCCCAAAATTCTACATATATTTCAGGGCAGGCTATTGGAAAAGATAACTTTTGAAATGAGCTAGGACAGTGGTTCCCAAACTTATTAGCACTGGGAGACACTGTTTTAAATGACACTCTGTTGGGACCCACCAAGCGTTGTGAGATTTTTTAAAAAAGTTTCACTTTACCAGCTGCTCAAGCCTCAGTTTTTATTCTTTTTACTACAGTGAGAAAGGGGACTATCTTCTGGAGCATTTGTTGAGCTCCACATATGTTGGATCAGAACAATTCTGGTGGCCTTGCATTTCCCTTCGCCTGGTCTTCTATAAGAGCCCAGGCACATTTCCCTATTTGCAAAATATGTGCATATCTGCCCTCTGGCAATCCTGGCCACTGTGCCACCGGGGGCCAGGACTGCAGGGTGCTGACCCATGCTGAGTGCCACCCCCTGCCATCCGGAGACCTTTGGAGAGCCAGGGAGGCCACGCGCTGCCTCCCGAGCCCTACAAAGGCTTTCTGAGACTCCCAGAAGGCAAAAAAATTGCTACTTTTCAGCCAAAAATCAAAATGGCCTTCCAGGGGCCTCAGAAGGTCTTTGAAGAGTCAGGAAGGTGGTGCATGGCCTCCCTGGCTCTCAGAAGGCCCCTGGATGAGGGTGGTGGTGGTGGTTGGGGGGGCAAGGAAGATGGCACCATGCCTGGAGGTGTGGTGCCCTGGAGTATTTGCCCCCCCCCCGAGAATGCCACTGCATCTTGCTTTCCATAGTGCTCAATACATTTTCCTTTTCAGTTTGGGGGGAAACATCCTTCTTGAGTGTTTTTTTTTTGGGGGGGGGGCTGGTGTTCAATGGATTGGGACCATTCTTGTGGAGTTGCATTCCTCCTGGCCTGCCCTTCAAAGCGGGCTGAGGCACATTTGCCTACTCATGAGTAAATACCCACATGCATTTGAGTTTCGAGAGGGCTGAATACATTTTTCTTGTCAGATATCAGCTTGGCGGTTTCAGTGTCGCAACGCTTCTACAATCAGGTCATGATTCGCTGGTGTGTCCCTTCCCACAGTTTGGGAATCACTGCACAAATGACATATTCATAATGTTAATTTTGGCTCAAATGCATCCTCACTTAAAGTTTCCCGGGGCACTAAGGCAATGTGACATTGAAAAGGAGATGCCCTGGGCCCAGCTGCTTTACAGTCTCGATTCAGTTCCCCAACATCTGAATCCCAGGTTCAGTCCCCTGCAGTTAAACAATCTTAAAGCTCTTATACTCATGCAGCACCAAAGCCCTTTGCAGCGGCACTAAAACAGGGCTGCTATTGTGTGCTTCTGGACTGCTGTGGCAAATGTCCAGAGGTGGAGAATGCATGCAAGGGGCTTCAGGAAGCCCGGCAAATTGGCATGTATGGACATGATTCACCATCTCCCTTCATGTATTAAAATCTTTGGCTCTTCCCTATGAAATGTTGCTTTCAAACAAAATTCAGAATCTGACACTAGTTAAATTATGTTGTGCTAAGTAAGAGTTCTGGCTAAGTAAGACTGCAGTATAAAGCAACACTCTTGAAAACCCTATTGCAGTCCTTATGGAGAGTTCTCATGTTTGTTGCTTAGTTTTATTTAATGAGAAATGCGTATAGGAATCTAAAATTAATATCGTATAGGGATTGGAAGGAAATTAAATGTAAATGAAATGCCTCAGATGAGCATATAACATTTACAGCAGTCAGATTTCAAAACACTTGTATTTGTGGTGTGGAGTAGAAGAAAGAATTAAACTTACATTTGAAGTTATATGTAAATTTCATCACCCATTTCAATTTATTGTTTCATTCCTCATGGGTGTTCTGACCGTGTGTGTTTAAAATGTGGTGATTATAGGAAGCAAAACTGTTAGAATTATATTAGAACTGGAAAGTAATAAAAATGCACAGAGCAAGCTTTTGTTGTATGGCTCCTTCACAATGCAAAGGGCCGGCCTATTTATCATAATTTCTGATGTTTTATTTTGTTTAAACTGAAATGTTTTATTTTTTCCACAAGGCATTCCAATAAATGGGGTTGCGGTCTCTCTCTCTCTCTCTCTCTCTCTCTCTCTCTGTCCTCAGTACATCTGAATACCTAGTTATCTTTGAGCCTGTGGGGGAAGGGAAGAGTCAATTGTAATGAAAATCCCTTCCCCCTATTTTTGGATTATTGTTGCATCTCTTTTGGACCTTCCTATCATTTTAGTGGCTTCTGTGAAGCACCAGCATTCTGAAGGCGCTGTTGAGTTATCTAGATGCCATGTGGACCCTGTCGTTGTTGTTTATTGTTTGTCCTCTTTGCCCACCATACCACCAGTAAACAAAGGACATGGCTTTGAACCAGCTTAGTGGACTACAAAGTTCATCTGATTCCCTAGAGCAGGGCATTCAAAGGACTCAGGTGACCCCAAGTGATCAGTCCAATAGCTAAAATGTGGTAACTGCCCACAGGTTATAAAAAGCTGGGTCATGCACCCTCTCTGCCTTGGTCTTGAATCCACTGTGTTGAATGGGAATCACCTGCCTGCCCAGCTAGGTGTGCATGTAAAGACTAAGACCTGATATGAGAGCTTAGAGTAGGAAATATACCCAGGAAGCTGAATTAGTGTTTTGTGGTATTTTTGGCTTGCCTGTTGACCTCCATGCCAAGCTTCATCCTAACCAATCCATCCAAACTCTCCTTTGTTGTTTGATGCTTCCTTACTTTTGTTTTGGTGTTCTTCATCCTTTTAATGAAATAAAAAATTCTTTTATATTGTTACTATTGTAACTTGTCCAGACTTAATTTAGGAGGGAGTTGGTTATCTCGTTTTCCCAACCATCTTGATTTGAGAACATTACTGCTTCAAAGACAAATGTCTTCAGAGGACATTTTTGGCTTTAAAATGGTGTGAGGGGAAGAATGAAGGTCTCTTTCCCTATGTGTCCCATTAGATATTTGATTTCCCATTAGATATTTGACTTTCTCTGTAAACCACTTTGTGAACTTTTTGTTGAAAAGCAGTATATATGTACTGTTGTTGTTGTTGTTGTTGTCGTTGTCGTTGTTGTTGTCGTCGTCGTCGTCGTCGTCGTTGTCGTCGTCCTGGACCCAACTGAGGCCACCCCACTGATTTCCTAGCTGTTGTTTTTTTTGTTTTTTTTACCCAACAGGTTCACTGGAGCAGAAAGTATGCTTAAGTGGTCCACATTTCCATGCATGGCTAATGTGACCCACAGAATTATATAATCCCCTGATTAGACTCTTAGATGCCAGTGTGAACAACATCATTCTTTGATTCCAGTACTCCAGATTAGGCCACTAATCTTATCTGGCGTAGTCATATTCAGGCCTTATGGTGGCAGATTTTGTGATCTGCTAGTATAAAGCCATGGCCGCTGGTGCCAAACCTGATCCATCTTTCTGTGGCTCTCCAGGAATTCTGCTAGAGCTGATAAGCCCCAAGCTGGCAGCAGTGGACCGCAGAACCTTCACTGGAGCAGGTAAATTGGTGGCAGTGGCCAATCAAGAGTACATTGGAGTGGGGGCTGGGCTGAGGGTGGGAGGGAGTGGATCTTGACAGCAGGTGTGCATGCCAGATCTTAACCACCCTTCTTGTCCCAGACCAGCCCCCAGAAGGGTCTTCAGACTTACACCAACCAAAGAGCTAGAGTAGGTCTGAAGAGTCTGATCAAGAACTGTAGAGAGGTAAATAAAAATTTTCTTTACTTACCTCTCCTGGTAACATTAAGCCCATAACATTCAGTGCATGCTCCATCAATAACGCTGCACTTTTTGGGCCAGCCCTGGATAGGACTGGGACTGGGATAGGACTCCCCTTGCCCAGGGCACTGGCACTACACACCCTTCTCAGTTAACATTAAAACCTAACAAAACCAATTGAGTCTCCATTGTGGCAGTTTTCTTCATACAGGAGTGCAGTCATACAATAGGTAGAATATCCTATATTGTCTCGTGCATAATATTCGGTAAGTAATATTTGAATCACAGAAAACCTTTTAGATCTATTAAACAAGATCCAGCTCAGCTTGGAATGAAACTGGTTAATATAGTTCCATTTTAGCACTCCAGATCAGGTTCAGGGGACCAGTTCAGTAAACATCCGTTGCTTCAGCATGCGCATCATGTCCCTTCTATATATATTCTTCCAGTTCCTGGAGACAGTGGAGTTTTAGAAATATTGAGCAGATATTTCATGCTTCAGTACAAACTAATGAAGAAGAAACCATTGGTTTCAGTACAAACCAATGAAGAAGGGGAAAAAAATGTTCTCTGTGCTCAGATAGTTGATTCTATTAGCTAAAATAGCAGCTGATACTTTTTTTCTGAGAGGTTAAGCCTCTGATGAGTATAACAAAAGACTTTGGTATTCAGGGCATGCTTTGTTGTGAGGAATCTTGAGTCCCAAATTTGCTAATGTAATTTGTGGCATTTTTCAAAAGCTGAATTTCAAATGTCAATGTCAGGGACAAATAGTGCAAGTTGCAATACGTATTTTGTGCAAACAAATAAACCCTTTAATTGATCACTACCCACATTCATTTCAACTTGACTTTGTATGTGTCTGGATGTGTGTGGTTTTCTTTAATGCTGGGCTTTTGTAAAGAAAATAACTTTTGTATGGAGATGCAGTGTCAGTTCCTGATTTCTCCCTATTTTGTTTACTTGCTTTCCCCATTTTTGACACTTCTAGCCCACCAGACTCTTCTAAAATGCCTCGGCACTAAGAAGGCTGTTATCTTGAGGAGGTAGCCATGATTATTGGATGCTGTCCTTTGCCAAGCATCTTCCTCTTCCTCCTTTACTAGGAAACAAGTTTGAATTGGAGTCAGTTCAGTCACACCCAATTCTGAGCTTCCTGGTGCCTGCTGGAGCAGCAGTGCCAAAGCAGCTACTGCCGTATCCAGCAGGTGCTGGGAAGCAACCAGAGGTCTCTTTGGGAGAAAGCCCCATGCCCCACAATGGAGCTACTCAAATCTGCACTGGCTATTTTGCCGGCACAGACTTGAGAGACTCTGTGTCAGGCCTTCCGGCCTGTTTGTTTCATGCTTGCCTTTTAACCTTTGTGCCAGTCTTTGCCAGCCCCCTTTCCTTGTCTCTTGTTTGCTATTTTATCTGTACTTCACTTTGATCCCTTGCATTTTTGCCTCCATAGTTTGGATTTTCCAGGCTTTTAATAAATTTCCTGTATTTTTACTGTTTTAACCTGGTCTACATTGATTGAGGTGGGAGAGTGCTTACCGTGTCTCTGACACATTCTCCTACTCTTTGCTTGTCAGTAGACCCCTGGATTTGGAGTCTCTCTGTTCATATGGAAGGGAGTCTTCTTCAGGGTGACATCCTCTGCCCTGAGCCCTTTTTCCTGTTAGTTTGTTTTGACTGATTCCTCTCGCTTTCTGTCCCTAGCTAGTTGACATCTCATTGAAGCCCGATATTCACTAAAATTGAGTGTTGGGAGAGTTAGGACAGATATCTTTACCCAGCATGTAATTAGTCTGTGGAACTCCTTGCCACAGGATGTGGTGATGGCCCCTGGCCTAGATACCTTTAAGAGAGGATTGGACAAATTTCTGGAGGAAAGGTCCATCACGGGTTACAAGTCATGATAGGTATGTGCAAGCTCCTGGTTTTAGAAGTAGGCTACCTCAGAATGCCAGGTGTAGGGGGAGGGCACCAGGACACAGGTTGTGTCTTGTTGTCTTGTGTGCTCTCTGAAGCATTTGGTGGGTTACTGTGAGATACAGGAAGCTGGACTAGATGGGCCTTTGGCCTGATCCAGCAGGACTCTTCTTGTGTTCTTATGCTCTTATTTTCCCCCCCAATCTTATGACGGATCCCATGTAGTATATATTTCAATTGAAAGCAGCCTGCTAACTTTAACATGCAGCCCACACGAGTGGAAATGTTTAATAAGGCAACCCCACCTTTTTGGACAAATGATACTTCATTGTCATTTATAATTCATTTTGATTTCTTCTTAAGATGACTTCAAGCACCTCAAAGGTGTTTATATTATAGAGGGCTAAAAAACACATAGTTCTCTTCGTGCTGACCAGTAAATCATTTTCATGTCTATCACTTGCCAGGACAGTCCCCCCTGACCTTGGGAAAAGCCATAATTACTGCCTTTATAAGAATGTGGAAGCAGCTTTGACAACCAAAAGTTAAGTCCTCGCTGTCCAGGACTATCTACCATTTGCTTAATCTTCTTAATATGGTAAGACAAATCCCATTCTTAATTTTTGCAGTAACATATTTCAATTTTATTACCATTTGAGCTCTTAAATAGAGATATAGGAACCTGAATAGAAATGCCAAAACAGCAGACCCAGTTTTGGATGTGCTTTCTCCCACCATTTGCTGGGAGCTCACAGATCCATGGAAAACAGTATAAATACAAAAGGAGAAAAATGAGGGCACAGGCAGAGCCTGCCTAATGAGGGCATTGAAAAGTGAATGGGGATTATTAGCAGTACAAGAACATCATTAGACACAGTTTTAGATTCAAGGTTTAGTGGCACTGTTATTTGGTTGCAAAGAGGAACTGACTGTGTCACTGTATCCTAGTGGCCCAGAAGAGGCATCCCAATAAACCATGGTTTGTTGTGATAAGAAGTGTCATAGTGAACTTAAGCTTGTATACTCGCCTTTCTTTTTCATGATGAGAAGAGATTGGAAACTTCTATTTGGGGTTTGTAACAAACCACAGTTTCTTATCTGTCTACATTCCTATACAATTAAGGATGTGTGCACACCAACAGCACAAACTTTTTGCTTCCTTTTCACATGACCAGGGTTCTACATCTGGTTCAATACTTCATTAAAGTAGCCCCAATCGTTTTTTGGACAAATTCCCCTCCACATGATTCAGTGGCAATGCTTAGAGAAAAGGGAGCATGGACATGCATGGTCACAGTACAAGCATGTACTTAATCATGTGCATCTTGTCTGGATGGCAAAGTGTCATCTGAACCAATTCTTAGTTCACAAACTGGGATATCAAACCACAATCCAATCCTGGTTTGATAACTTGATTGACTAAGGGGGCAATCCTAGGTTGCCCTTGGGCTGGTGCAAGTCCCTTAAGCTGGCTGGGAGCACATCCTTGAGAGTTGGGGAGGCCGGCGTAAGAATGCACGCCTGCTTTCTTGCACCAGAGCAAGCCCCAGAACTGGTGAGTTCATGCTGGCAGTGGACCACCAGCATGGGAGTCTGGGGAGGGCAAGGGGAGTTCTGGGGCATTACAAGGTGGGGGGAGAGTGGGTGGCAGGTGGGTCCATGGGTGGGGCAGGCCTGGGAGAGGGTAGTGCCAGAATTGGGCACTTAGGCCAGATACTAACCCTCCTCCCTGGAGGCCCAGCCTAGTGCCGGACTGCTTGAAACTACACCACATGTTACTTGGGTTAGGGGAATTGATTCCACTTGCCCTGGGTTGCACCACAGCCAGTCCCAGCTCCATGCTGGATACGGGACAGGCTAGCTGGCCTGCTTGTTCCAGCACGTGTTAGGATTGGGCTGTCCCTGACTATGATTTGTACAAATTGAAGTTTCCATGTTCAGATGAAATGGGAAACTGCAGTGTACTCCAGACCATGAAAGGAATCTTCTCACTGAATGAAACTCAGAAGGAATGGCATGAAGAAGCCTGAGAGCCCAGGCTTTCATGCAACAAGCCATAGTTTGTTATTGCATCTGAACAATACATTTTCAGTACATTACAATATATATATACATTGTATTGTATGTATATTACATATAGGATCTTTCCATTTTCCGAAGATGCACGGCAGATTTTATGGGCTTAATTCTAGACAACATAGGTGTCTTCTATCAAGATTGCAGGCAGACTTGTCCGAGAGCAGCACCACATTATGTTTAGTGGGAGAGTGTACACTTGGACCCATGGTCAACAATTTCTAGATAGCTCATTGAGTGCCCTACCTGTCAGTGCTTTCCTGGGTGGATTCATATGCTGTATAGACAACTGATTTCTCTTTCCTTGATTATTCAGTGTTTGATGATTTGCAGCTGAATGGGAACAGGTTCAATTGAAAAGCATCATGTTCAAGATCTGACAGCTTCATCCATAATGGGGCCTGTGCATGTACAAGTAATGGCTAGTTGTCTTCGCATTCACCAGGTGACAAATATGTATGTAGGAACCTGCTCTTTGAATGCCTGCAAACATTTAGGGGGGTTGTCAGCCTTTTGAAACCTATTTCAGTATGCATGTGACCCTTGTAGCTATTTCGGGTGAACAAAGCATCAGTGAGTCTTCTTCCAAATCTCCTTTCCCCCAAAGCTAAAAGATATGTGGTGTCAGACATTGACTCAGACTTTAAATGTGGCCTCCACTGCTCTCAGAATACAAACATACTTAATTTATGTATATATGTTCCCTTTAAATTGATGGATGGAGTTCTGGTTAAGATAAAGTCAATGGGCAGCGTTTATAAGTGACTTCACTGGACCTTGAGTTTTATCCACTTACATCCCGAAGTACATACAAGGGTTTGTTGATTTGTGAGCTGAAGTGTCACCTGCAGCCCATCCATCGCTTCACACGCATGCCCTCTGAAAGCACAACAAAGGCAGCTTGCCCTTACTAATGCTTTGCAGTCATGTCTTTTGGCAAGTATGAAAGATAATGAGAATGGCACCACAGGACTTGGAGGATGTTTATGGATGTCTGGCAAGAGTAATTTATTTATTTTTTTATTATTTTATTTTATTTATATCCCGCCTTTATGCCCAAAGGGCACACAAGGCGGCTTACAGCAATTAAAAATACAACATTAAAAACAATAATTAAAACAATTTACCAATAATTAAAAATCTAAACAACAAACCCCATGGATCCTCATATAAAAAGCAAGAAAGCCAGCCAGTCTGTCAACAATTAAAAGCTTTTTGAAATAAAAAGGTCTTCAGTCCATGCCGAAATGTTAGCAAAGAGGGAGCTCAATTCTAAGGGGAGCGTATTCCAAAGTTTGGGGGCCACCACCAAGAAGGCCCTCTTCCTGGCCACCACCCCTTTCACCTCTCTTGTTGGCGGCACAGTCAAAAGGGCCCCCCCAGATGATCTAAGAGCCCGGGCAGGATTGTAAGGAAGGAGGCGGTCCCTCAAATACCCCAGACCTGAGCCATAAAGGGCTTTAAAAGTTAAAACTAGCACCTTGAATTGGGCCCGGAACAGAACCGGCAGCCAGTGTAGCCACCGAAGCAACCGCTCAACAGAGTCAAACCGACGTGCTCCAGCAACCACATGAGCAGCTGCGTTCTGTACTAGTTGTAATTTCCGGACCGTCTTCAAAGGCAGCCCCACATAGAGCGGATTGCAGTAATCTAATCTAGATGTCACTAGGGCATGGGTTACTGTGGCCAGGTCCGCGCAGCTCAGGTACGGTCGCAGCTGGCGAATCAGCTGAAGCTGAGCAAAGGCTCCCCTGGCCACCGCTGCCACCTGGGACTCCAGCTGCAGCTGTGGATCCAGGAGAACCCCCAAGCTGCGGACCTGCTCCTTCAGAGGGCGTGCAACCCCATTCAGAGCAGAACGATAGTCCAGTACCCGAGCTGTGGATTTCCGAACCAAGAGCACCTCTGTCTTATCCGGATTTAATTTCAGCTAACTTAATTAGTCAAGTCCCTATCTGAAATAATTGGTCACCTTGAGCAGTTGCCCAGGTCTGTCAAGTGATGTCAGCTTGAGCTCTTTCGGCTTCTTTTGCCCCCAAATGTTTAGGGAAGGAATGAAAGAAAATGGGACTGTACAAGCTGACCTGCGCACTTCCTGACATTCACATGTGAAGGGGCTTGACTGACCAATGTCCAACACTTGGATGTTCAGGAAGTAGTGGCCAGCATGTCACACACCCCTCATCACGGGGTGTGAAGAAAGATAAACAGAGGGTAAAATGAGTTCAACACCTAGCAATTAGCACCTGTCTTTTCTCTCTTGCTCTTTACTTCGTACTTTTTCTTGGTCAAGCTGGTTTTTACTGGCAAACTGGGT
The DNA here is from genome assembly GCF_035046505.1 of Tiliqua scincoides. Taxonomy (NCBI): domain Eukaryota; kingdom Metazoa; phylum Chordata; class Lepidosauria; order Squamata; family Scincidae; genus Tiliqua; species Tiliqua scincoides. Next base: position 128,498,309 of record NC_089824.1, read on the forward strand.
GGTGTTCCCAATGACAGCATCTAATAATTCTCAGCCAGCATCAGGGATCCACAGACCCAAGGCCCTTCCTACTCTTGATCGGCCTGCATGGATCAATGAGGACTTGTGCCAGCGATATCGCTGGTGCAGGTCTGAGCTGACCCATTGTGGCTGCTGGGGTTTATGTCAGGGCAAAGGGATAACTGTCCTCTTACCCCGAGGAGACCTCCAGCAGCCAAAAATCCCATGTGGAATGCAATGGTTGGCAACCTTCAGTCTTGAAAGACTATGGTATAAGCCTACAGCACCCGGTATTCCCAGGCGGTCTCCCATCCAAGTACTAACCAGGCCTGACCCTGCTTAGCTTCCAAGATCAGGCATGTGCAGGGTAACAGTTGCTGCTATGTGGAATGCAATACAGCTGCACCAGTGCCACTTCATCACCACACTAAGATTTAGATTGGATTGGGCTGTTTGCCTTAAATTGCCAATTGGGTGAATGCAGAACTTGAATTTTGATTTGAATTATTATGAATATTTTGGTTTTATTTTCCCTCCCTTTTACAAACCAAAAAGTTACGTGCACATGTGTGTTTGTGGGTGTCCCTCTCGTTTTTCCATTTTACCCATATTTAATACCAATGCTTAACATCAGTTACTTTGTTAACCTAACTGGACTTCTCCTAACACAGTTCCATTACAAAAAGAACTTATTTGGGTGAACCAAAAGATGACAACTCTAAATTATGAGAACTATTCTCCTTTTTATCATCCAACTTGCTATTGTCCATATATTTACCATTGTAATATTGTCTCAGGATACTTGTGTGGCAAGCTGGCAGTCCTATGAAGGATGCTTGTGGGATTGACTCTCAATACATCTGTCAGACAAAAGCCATCCATCCTTTGCAATCTCTCAAGTGTCCAAGTTACTCCTCTAACTGTCCTTGCCCTTCCTTGCACTCCCTCTAAACTCTTATGGCTAACTTGCTGCGAACACTTATTTCATTATAATGGAAGATGTGCCTGATTAAATAAAATCCTGCATCAATCATTGTAAGTGGGTGAAGGCAACATTTATAATGCTCACATGCAAGAAAAAAAAAACCCCACAAAAAAAACCTTAAGCGTGGCATATCTCAAGAGCATGAAGTGACACGATCTTAGCCAAATCCATAACTAAACAGAGGCCACTATCCAAATCTCCTTTCATTGTACCCAAGGTGGACATCTATGTGTCCATTAAGATGTCTTCAAGTTTTTCTTGAAGAAAACCCCCAGCCCACAATGCTGAATCCCAAATTACTTTTAAAAATGGTTCTACAATCATAGAAGACACTGTTTGAAAACAAAGATCAAAAAGCTTTCCCAAAGCTGCTACTGAGGAACAAATGTTCCATATACACCCACAGAAAACTGTGGCCTTCTGAAGACATTTATATCCTTGGAGAGTCTCTAAGAAAATAATGTCTGGGGCACACTGGCAAGCCCTAACCTTGCTGCACTGCCTGTCCTGCCCTCTGCCCAAACATCTGGGCACTGCAACCAGGCATGCTATGGGCTTCCCTTATGGTCTGCATGACTGGCCATGCACAGAGCATCTGTGTCCCCTTCCCCTGTTGGACAGTTACCTGTAGAGAGCAGAGAAACACAGAGAGCTTCGGCAAACATAGACAGTAGCATCAACAACACATGATCTCTAGATCAAAATACATAGAATGCATAGTCAGTGATTGTGAGAGTGGTGCTACTTGATCTCAAAGGCGGTCGTGCCCGAAAGTAAAGTGCCTGTGAGTATGAAGCTCAGCCATGATGCTTCCTGGGTGACCACAGCCTCACCTACCTTACAGGGTTGTTGTGAGGACAAAAGGAGGGGAGGAAATATGTACACTACCCTGAGCTCCTTAGAGGAAGAGTGGTATAAAAGTGTGAAGAATAAAATAAATAAATGAATAACTTTTTCCCTAGCATGTTGAGGATTGCATTCGATCTCTGTTCTGACCCATGTAGCAGTGCAGCACTACGGATAAACAAATGTGTTCCAGATGACTGTTAGACTAGGAGCGCAATGTTTGGAATACCCAGCATTCACCAAGAGAGAGCAGGCACTCACTGCTATTCACTGGTGGATTAAGGGGGCTTGCAGAGATTGGATGCAGTGAATGCAGCTTGTAAAGGTGCTGAGGGATCATGTGCAAACATATCCTAATACATGGATGTGATTTTTGAAAATTCACTGTAGCTGACATGCTTTATGTGTATAGACCGGCAGATTCAGGGCTTTGCCCCGGCATATCAAATTCCAAGACTTGTGGTTTCAGGACCAAGAAAGATCTCTCCTTGTGATACTTGAGAATTGCTGCCTGTCGTAGCATACAGGGCTGCAAAGACAATAATACAACAGCCCAATGATCAGTTAATCTGTTACTACAGCAGTATAGAGACACATTTGATGGCTGAATCCTTTTGGAGTTCCACTGTGATGTACAAACGAGTCATATGAATCATTGAGTGAATGATATGATAGTGGGTCATACCGGCATGAAAAGCAAAAGTTTTACCCAAACGCTTATGTTTTACAGATGTTATTGGCAGGGCTGGCCCATCCATGATGCAAATGAGCTCATTCACATCAGGCACCAGCTGCCATTAGGTCCTATGGGGCAAAAGCCCCGTGCACGAGCCACTGGGACCCATGGAAGCCTCTCTGAGGCTCCCGACGGGGTTGGAAATTGTGCTTCCAGTTTTCTGGAAGCTCAGTTTAAAGCATCGGGGAACCTCAGAGAGGCTTACCCGATGCAGGTGGAAGTTGCGCAAGGCTCTGTGAACCTCAGGAGAGTGGAGGTGGGTTTCTGTGGGGGGCAGTGACAGCCCGCGGGGGGGTGCCATCGTGGACCTTTGCCCCAGGTGTGGGGCTGAGGAGGTCTGCTGCTGCCAGGTAGTGGATTGGGGCCTGAGCAGAAGGGTGGTGAACTGATGCGTGCCCTCCATTCTGCCACAGCAGATGGAGTTGGCCTCTTTCCCAGCCCCTTTCCCTATGTGGCCCTTTAATCAAAGCAGGGAATGTAGGTTTTTCTGTAAAGCTGCTTTGTGCAGGGAGCCCATGCAGAGGAAGGAGTGTGGTTGCTGGGCTGTGATCCTCAGAGCACAATTCTCTCTCTCTCTCTCTCTCTCTGTCCTGCTAACAATTAAGAAAAAATTAAAACATTTAAAAAAGTGAAAAATACATTAAAGCAGAAAGTATAGTAAAAAAAACTGCCAGACCAACTATCATTCCCCAGTGCCCACTATAGCAGCATTCACTTGTCAAAAGCTGGCAGGAACAGATGACTCTTGCCAGGACAGAGGGAGAACCACAAACTCTGTGTAGAAGGTGGTTCTATAGCCTGGGGACCACCATAGAGAAGGCCCAGCCCCCAGTGCTTGCCAACCAGGCCTCAGCAAGTGGCAGCATGTGGAGCCAGGTTTGTAGATGTGTAATGTGCATAGTACACCTGAGAGCTGAACTTTCCAAGAAGTTGTTAAACTCCCTTGAACTTTCCTGTGTTTCAAATGTGTGTTCATTAAAAGAAGAAAAAAAAAATCCACTTCAGGGATCCTACTGATTGTTCGGGCTCAGAGACGTACAGGTGAAAAAAATGCTTTCATATTCGTACAGATTAATGCCAATAGACGTTTGTCCAGTGGGTATCCTTTTACATGAAAAGGTCTGTAGAAGGAAAGATCATAATAGGATGAACAACCTTGATGAAACACTTTGATTCCTACGTTTGAAATATCTTCCATATTGCAGTTGTCTCAGCTGGCAACACAGTAGTTCAGGAGGCCTCCGAAGCCTGCATTGTAAGTCCAGTTTTTCCCCAAGGTTTTATTACATGGTGCTGAAAAATTATTCTTCAAAATCCATTTGACATAAATGAATAAAAGAAAATCAACTCCACCCACATATCATCATCATCTGAGGTTTTAATAAGACATAGAATCCTATCCTATCCCAAAGAATAAAGTGTGTGTGAGTGTGCATGTTTTAAACCAATTAATTTTCTGCTTGTTATTTAGTTCACTGCACCAACCTCAGAGATCAAAGGTCATGGATTCCATCCCCAGAGACTGGCTGTGGTTGAAACATTAGGGGGTTGTAGAATGAAATTAACTTTTCAATTGCTTGAACCATTCACTAATGAGGCTATACTATATCTTCAAAACTAGGCGTGATAGGGCAAAACGGATGCCATTTTTGGAATCGGCACCCCAAATATACCAGGAATTGGTGTACCATTTAAGGAAGCAAAATGTGTGTTGGCCTATTTTATTAGTCAGGATTATTATCCAGCCCGAGATTCTGAAATTCCTACCCCTAAATCCTACATTTCCCATAATGTTCCACGTACAGCATATGCATCAAAGCATTCAAGGGCCCAAGCAGACTACAACTTGCCCAGCGTGAATCAGGCCCTGCCTGCTGATCCATTCCTGTGAATCAACCCTTAGATGTATGAAATTGAGTGGAGTGTTTCAGCCTTAACGTTTGCAGCTGTTAGAGAAACCTGATTTGCTGTATTGGAACCAGAGAAGCAGTTGATGTAGGATAGCTGTAATGCTTATAAAACTTCGGCCTCGAAGATCAAGCTGAAAGGTTGAAGTTTGTAATGTTTCCACCTATGTTGTATTAACTGGTAGGATCTGTGAATCAGGAGAGAAATAAACAGTTAAAATGTTCTAGAGGTCAGGTCAGCTGGAGTCTGGTAAAGAAAGTAAGGGAGATTTGCCGCTTCATTTTCCACACGGGAAACAAAATCTGCAGCCCAGGGCAGAGATAAATGAGACAAACTGTAGCACTTCAGAGTAAGAGGGTTCCACTTCATTTGATGGCATATGTAGACTGAGACAAAGGTTTACTTCAGGCCTGTAATCTTGGAAGGAGCCTGAGTGAGAACTGGTGTCTGAGGTCAGGAATAATGCACTTTGTGAAAAGCTTCAGTGAATCGGGTTTTTGAAATATTCTGTTCCAGAGGACTTCTGGATGAGCCAGGAACCATGAGATGCAGCACGACCCAACTCGAGGTGGACTACAGCGGTTCTGCCACCACCATGTTATTTTGATGGTCAGACCTGTGTAAAAGTAACTGGAGCTAGGGGTCTTATATGAGGTAAATCATTTTGAAGATCTTGGCTTTGGAGGAGGACTCGGGACAAGCTCTTCGATCTTCAGCATGCCCCCTCAGTCTCCCTCCCACCTGCCTGCTCTCCCCTGCAGTGGCACTCCTGCTGCTCTCTGTCTTGCCTTACTTTGCATCCTCATTTTCCTGAGTGCAAAGCCCTGTCTACTCCTTCTGTCCTTCCAGTTGGTCTGGAAGGAAAGAAGAAGCAGACAATACAGTACCCGCCAATACAGAGCCATCAGACAGGAAAAGCAGAGGAACCGTGGCTGCTCAATCACACATCCTTCTGACTCACTGGTTCTTCAATGAAAGTCCCATGTTGTCATTAAGATTAGAGGTGGATCTCAGCTCTCTACAAACTCAAGACCACCATTTGCAAGTTCTGATGGAGACTAGATTCCTCACTCCATCAAGGAATCTTGATTTCAAACTAGTTTCAATTTGTTGGATCCAGGCCTCTTTCTAAACTCAGGGGCATTCCACCCATGAGGCCGAAAGAAGCAGTTGCTTCAAGCAACAGGCTGGGAAAGTCCATGAACTGGTGGTGTCCTCACCCTGTGCCTACCCATTACTTCCATTGACCTGGCAGTCACTTATCCTCTTGAAGGAGAAGAGAATCAAAGCAGCAGAGCACCCTATCGGCTCTTCTAGCTGAGGGTTCTGTGATTCTTTTCTGATTGCTCTCCTTCCAGGATTGCAATGCCTCCCCCCCCCTTTAACAGTGTCACTGCCTTCTCCTCCTTTTCTATAGATTCCTCCTCTCTATTAGTTCTTTAAATCAAAATATTCTGTTCTTTTTACTTGTTTTGAAAAACAAACAAACAAAAAAAAGCAGCTGGATGGTGGAAAAGGAAGGAAGCAGAGGCTGTGATGGCTGTGTTTTGTGTGCATGCACTTAGAAAAAATGGAGGTGGAAAACTTGAGTGCTGACCTAGCCTGCCTCAACGTCTTAACTCTCCAGGAGCCACACTGTTGGCAAGCAGGTTTATAGACAGCTGCACGACATTGAGAGATACGCTTTGTGTATGTCAGTATTGCCAACTCCAAATGTCAGCAGCGATGCTGAGTTTCAAACAGGGATCCTTCCTGGTCCTATTTGGAAATGCAAGGAATGGAACCCAGAACCTTCTGCGTGCACAGTGGGTGCTCCACCACTGAGCTGTAAGCTAGTGCAGGCTGGTTCTTCTTCTTGGGCCACACCTCTCTCTCTCTCTAGCACCTCTACCTCCAACACGAGGCAAAAAGAAGAAAAAGCCCCTATACATACCATGCCACTGCTTCTGTGTTTCTGGGCCCAGTCCTATCCAACTTTCCAGCACCAATGCAGCCCTCTGTGGCTGCCCCCCCCCCACTGCAGGATGCAGTGCACACCCTATTGGCATGGCTGCATCAGTGCTGGAAAGTTGGATAGGACTGGGCCCTCTGAGTGCCATTGTGCCTATAGAGGCTTTTCCTTCTTGGGAACCACTGGTCTAAAAAACCATATAAATAAGCATTATTTGTTTTATTGGTGGATAAGGTTTTTAAAATGCTAGGGGCAGATTTTCTGTGCTTCAGAGGGCTATAGGGGAAAGGGGAGATGAATGAAAATTGGCTGTCCTCCATTGTACAAAGGAAGTTTGTTCCACAAATGGAAGGTGATCTTAGGATCCAACACTATATCTGTCTGAATTCAGTTCTGAATTTATGATGCCACATCTGACTGTTCCTGTGTTTATTTAATGCTTCCATTTTAATGGCTGTTTATGTTGGAGCTCTTACAGTGTTTTGTTGTTGGAACTTCTCAAGTTCAATTTGCTTGCTTCAGATACATAATTAACCTCTTGAGGTGCTAGTTGTGTGAACAGAAAAACAGAAAAAGTCACCATGCATCTAAGTAGGTTCCCTATTTAGAGTGGGCCATTGTTTTTCAAGGGCAAGGGGGACCATTTGACTGCCATCTCCTTCCATGACAATGAGAAGCACACAATAATTTGCATATTGCTAGGCACATAATTGAGCATTTGGATATGCAAATTAAAAACAGCACATCCCAGTCTGTGTGTTCAGAGTTTAATTGCACCGAAACATTTTTTAAAAGGTTCAAAATTATGGATGTTTCTGCATATAATCTGCCAAATAAATAAACTAAATGCTATTACAACAGTATTAGGGGTATGTCTGACTTTACATTTTGGATCTCTTGTTCTTTTCCGGCCAGGCTGGCGCAAAGCTAAGCTTGGAAGGGACTAATCTTGAGCATGAATTCTGCAGCATTGGGAAACGGAGTCCAGATAGCAAGGTCAGATTCCGGTCCTGTAGAACCTGGGAGAATTCTCAGGGAAGCTGAATGTGGATTCAATGAATTTGAATTACTGGCCAGCATCAATCCTCTGTTTTGAGGTGAGGAGACATTCAAGTGGGTAGTTGGGACAACTCCAGGGATTTTTAGAGGAAACTGGTGACCTTTCATCCCATTCTGTATTTCAACCTTAATTTGGCACTGAAACAGCCTTTTTTTGGCATCCTTCAGTCTTGGAAAACTATGGTATCGCGCTCTGAATGGTGGTTCTGGAACAGAGTGTCCTCCCCAGTATGTGAAGCCTGGGTAAAGTAGATATGGAGGATAGACTGTTTCCCATGCAGCAAATCCCCCCTCTCCACATGGCTGAAATGGTCCAATGGAAAGGCAGAGGCCAATATGGTTGGTTCCAGCGGCGCCACAGGAGTTGCCAGAACGTGACTGTGTTCAGCCATGAACTGCCTCAGGGACTCCGGCTCCGGATTTTGCCTCGAGGTTGACTCCTGAAGCCTTTTCCATAACTGGATGTGGCCACAAGGCAGTGGAGGTTTGGGGTCAGAGTTTTCCTTCTCTCAGATGAGCTGTCTTTCCAGGCTAACGAGTCCCATCTACCCGGTGGCTGTTTAGTTGCCTCTTACAACAAGTACAGCCAAACTGAGGGCCTATTCTTATCCCCAGCCCCCAGGGAGCCTTATTGGATGATCTAAGGCAGTTTTTAAGATGGGGGGTGCATCCCTGTTGGTGCTGCTAGAAACCTCAGTGGCTTTTGATACTTTCAATTGTGATATCCTTCTACAGTGTCTGGATGGTTTGGGGCTAGGAGGCACTGAGTTGCTAAAGTCCTTCATGGAGGATTGGATTCCAGGTGACAGTGCTTGGGGACTTCTGTTCAATGCCATGGTCATTGACTTATAGATTTCTATCTTGCCCCCATGCTTCCCAGCAGGGCTTTTTTTCTAATGGAACACGGGGGGACGGAGTTCCGGCACCTTTTTGCAGGGGCCCCTCCCCTTCAGAGGCATTCCAGGAGGGGGGGCAAAACAGAGGCATTTGCTGGGTGGGTGCAGGGGGGTGCAGGGTGGGCGGGCACCTGGCCCCTGCCTGACCGCACAACAACCCCCTCCTGCCCCCATCTCCAAGCTCTCGCCTGAGCCCAGCCCGCCTCCTCTCCCCCTGTGCTCTGCTTCCCCGCGCAGCTTCCAAGCCAGTGGAAGGCGCGGGGGACATGTGCCGACACCGAGGTGGAGGACGGACAGCCAGCCAGCCAGCCAGCCAGGGAGATGGGCTGCGGTGCCCACAGAACGCCCAGGTACTGGCTTGGCGGAGGAGGAGGGAAGGAAGCTGGCTGGTGCAGCCCCCGTGCCAATCTGCAGCACGAGACTAGGCCTGTCTACTCAGAAGTAAGTCTCATTGTGCTCAATGGGGCTTGCTCCTGGGAAAGGGTGCATGGCCTTGCAGCCTGAGAGCCCATGCCTATGCATGTCTACTCAGAAGTTCCATTGTGTTCAATGGGGCTTACTCCTGGGAAAGTGTCATAGCCTTGCAGCCTAAGTAGACAGCCATAGGCTTTGGCTCTGAGGCTGCAGTCCTCTCCATACTTTCCTGGGAGGAAGCCCCACTGCCTCTACTGGGACTGAGGAGGAGTCAGGCAGAGGAGGGGCTCTGAGACTGCAGTTCTCTCCACACCTTCCTGGGAGGAAGCCCCACTGCCTCTAGTGGGACTGACTTCTGAGTAGACAGCCATAGGCTTTGGCTCTAAGGCTGCAGCCCTCTCCACACTTTCCTGGGAGGAAGCCCCATTGACTCTAATGGGACTGACTTCTGAGTAGACAGGCACAGGACTGGGCCCTGAGGCTGCCATCCTATCCACAGTAAGCCCCATTCACTAAAGTGGACTTCTAAGTAGACATGCATAGGATTGGGCTCTTAGGCTGCAATCCTAGGCACTTTCCTGGGAGTAAGCTCCATTGACTAGAACAAGAGTTACTTCAGAGTAGATATACCTAGGATTGGGCTCTTAATCCTGGCAGAGATATATATCTGCACCCGTTTTCACATACTAAGGGCAGGTGAAAAGGGATTCTACGTGTGTACAACGTGCTGTCCAGCCTTGCCAGAGATCCTCCTCATCCTTCCCCCACAAGCATGCCCTCCACCAGCCAGCGTTTGCAGCTCCTCTCCAGCAATGCACAGCAGCTGCTCAGGGCAGCAGAGAACATACAATTGCATGCCAAGCGCCTTCCCAAAGACACAGAGTATTCTGATACCTGAATTAAACCATATTTAATCGCTTGTTTGCAAACGTAGCTGTTTCTATGTGCACCTAAGGACCCCTCTCGTGTAAGAATTCCTTTTTTGTTCTTACTCCCACAGTTGCTTAGAGTAATTTTACTACATGGAACTCATGTAAGCCATTTTTTGGAATCCATTCACTGCTTCCTCTCCTCAAAGTAGTGCCACACTACATACTACACGCTACAAGTGCACCTGTACAGTATTTTTCCCCATGTGTAGAAAAAGTAGCTAGGGGGAAGGGGATGTGGAGATTGACAGCCCAATCCTATGTATGTCTACTCAGAAGCAAGTTCATCTTTAGGGGGAAGCACATAAAAATATTTTATTTCTCCAATAAAAAATGGTTTATAAATAAATAAATAAATAAACAAGATTAACAAGTTGTGAGTTCCTGCATTTTTTTTTTTTTTTTTTACAAAAAAAGCACTGCTTTCCAGTATCTACATGAACCACTACAGGAGATGATCTGGAGATTTGGTGCTAAGTGTCATTAATATGCTGATATCGTATTGTATATAGATTTGCCTTTCCCAGCTGAGGAGGCTGTGGAGGTTCTAAATCAGTGTTTGGAGTCAGTGAAGGGCTGGATGTGGGTGAACACAGTGAACTTAAATGCAGACAAGAAAGATGCTTTCCTGATCAGGAGTCCCACAGTTCAGCAATAGTGTCCCAGCCTGCTCTGTTCAGAGTTGCAGTTCCTTTGAAGGAAGAGAAGAAAATGCTCACTTAACTTCTCTGCCACTCGCTGGTCCCCTAAGGGCCTAGTCAGATCTACACCAACTCTTTTGCTGGTGTACATCTGTTGGGGTGAACGATGCATACCAGACCTGGGATGGGTGCTCCAGATCGCTGCTGCTGAGATCCATCCCACCCTACACTGATCCACCTCTGACCCAGTCCAGTCCCCACCCCACCACTGATCCTCCCCCACTGATGGCCAGTTTCTGTGGCACCACTGCCAGTGCCACCCAGCCTTTGTACACAGACCATCAGAGAAGCGGCCATGATGGCAGAACGTGGGATATGCTGGCAGGCCTCACAGTCTGCCGGCATATACTGCATTTAGGATTGGGTCCTATCAGAATGAAGCATTCTGAGAGGACCCATTTGCTTTCTTGGCATACATTTGCTGTCTTCTTGGCACATTCGTAGCTTATGGATAAGTGACAGATGCATTAAGTAGGAGGCTATGAAGAGAACTCATAATTGGAGGAATTTCTGTCAGCAGTTTAAAAAGGGGAGAAAGTGCTTTTGTGCTACTTTAGATAATGCAGTTCTGGGACAGCACTCACTGCCCCACTTCAAACATAATCCATCTAATGGCTGCATTTGCTACAAGGCTGGGATCATATTATGAGCACTCTAAAAGTGCAATCTCCCAGGCTCTTCTCCCATTTTTTTTTCTTCTGTTTTACAATCAGACTTAAATAGACTTCCAGCTGTAGTTTATCTTTCCTGCATCAGAAGATGGATATTTTGGGTTAGGGAGAACAAAACAAGAACACCCTGGAGGGCTGCTCTCATGTGAGTGGCTAGCAGTTAGCACAGAGCATTGAGCTCTATCCTTGACACAAATAATCCAATCCAGTCAGACATATCCAATCAGAATAGCTCAGAGAAACAACAAAATCTCATTCTGTAAACAAAATCCCAAGTGTGTGTTGGTAGAGAATATAATCTGTGGATATAAAACTGGAGAACCTGTGGGCTTTGCTGTAAGTTTGAATGGTCCGTTTTGATTATTTTATTTTTTTCAGTTTGGGTTGAGTTGAAACCATTCAGCATTTTCCACTCACTTTCTCAACAATGCTAAGAAGTGGATCCCCCTTTTCTTGATCGTAGGCATTCCTTTTCCTAAACGTTTGCTGATTTGTATACATAATATTCATTCTCTTTTCCCTTAATTTTACTCTTAATGGTGACACATTTGGTGGTAACCCATAAGAGGGCATTTCACTTGGCATGGCACAGACATGCATTAGATCAGCATGTACACACACACACACACACACACACACACACACACACACACACACACGCACACACACACACACACCTTCCTATCTTCTAAATCAGGGCAGGCATTCAGCTGAATCCATCCCTCCTATGACCAGAACACTTCATTCCAGAGTGCCGTGTGACTGCCAATTCCAAGATCGTGACGCTCTGGCCCATTGCGTCTTTGTGAACATATGGTCTTAGTGCCCACTGGGGCATGGCACCATAGACACAAAGGGCCAGAGTGTTGCATTGTCTCGACCTCAGGACTGGCAGTCGTGCATCGCTCTGGAACGCACGTGCAGGTCACACCAGGGAACGCATTCCCGGCGCACGGTGGTCGGCATTTAGTGGCTCCCAAACATTTTAGCATTGAGACCCACCTTAAAAACAAAGCATCACTTTACCAGCCACTCAAGCCTCTGTGGCTCTAACAGTGATTGGTCAGCAGTGCTCCCCTCCCAGTAGCAGGTTGTTGAACCCTTGATGCCCATAGCCTAATCTGCCGTTTCAGTTTCATGAGCCACCTAACATGGGGTCATGACCCACTGTAGGCCACAGACCAACCATTTGGGAACCATTGTTCTAAATCCATAAGGCTTTCCCCCTGCCATTTCCACTACTTGTCAGAGAAAGGAAAAGGCATCTAATCCACTACACTCACTTTCACTGGTCTGTGAATCTTCCTTAATACATCTTTACAATAACGGAAGCAGCAGCCTGCTTGAATTTTGCCAAAAATAAATGATGGGGGAAAGGTAAAAGAAAGGCAGCACAAAATCAACTTTACTCCTCCTTGGAGCTTTGTTCTCTTTCCATAGTTACCATGATGAGCAACTAAGGATTTTCAAATGATAACACATACACAGCCCAGGAATGAAAACCTAACATCCCACCCACAAGTGCCATGCATCTTATTACTCTCTTCTTACTTCGAAGCCACAACATATTCTGCTCTGGCAGCAAGCCAGATCCTCCCACAATCCAAACATCTAATTACACCAAATAACATATTTAACAGCATTCACTCAGATCTTAATCAGGCAGATGAAACCACAGAAACCACCACAAAGCCTTTTGAACAGAGAGGAAAATGCAAGTTTGATAAAGCCTCCTGGAAGTCATTGAAAGAAATTTCAACACAACATGAAATATAATCCTCTAATTGGCCCTTGAGAAGTGCAGTAAACATTCAGCCTACACCATGCTAAGCGAAAGTGCACTTGCCTGTCTATACTGACAGCCTCTTGATGGCTGTCCAATTACCTTCCCCTGGATGCAACGCACACTCCATCAGCGCAGTTGCATCAGCGCCAATGGTGGAGGACAGGTTTGGGCAGTATGAGTGCATTGAGTTCCTCCCTCACACAGTAGCTCTTTACATCAAAACTATGATTCTCCTTACCTGACTTCTGAAGTGATTCAGTCCATGAGAACTGTACAACATGCTTTTCCCGAATACTTGAATTAACTTGTAGCCACCTCAGTGTAAATAAGCCTGCTGTGCCTGTAATAGATTCCTTCAGCCAACAGATGGTCAGAAACAGCAGAAGGTAGAAAGCCTTTTAACATGCAAATAGAAAGAATTATGTAATGTTACCTACATCCCCTTTTCCCTCCTGACTATACATTACCACCACCTACATCTTTACCTTTTCAGTGCATTGTGGAGGCTTAATCAACATGGGTGACCGTGATGTTGTTTTCATAGTTTGTCATGATGAAACCATTCTTCTTGACAGGTATGAACTTGGAAGCTGCACAAGAAGCAAATGAGACATGTAAAATGAGAATTTAGTGAAAGAGTTTGTCAGCTTCTCAAATTAGCACCCACACCCAGTGACACACATCCTCCACAGCAGCAGATAACCTTGAAGTTAGCAGCACATATACATGAGCCTTAACTAAAGACTCAGGTTTTCTCATGCACACCAGGGACATTTAAACGTTACTTACAGCTATGCCACAAGTACCCCTCTTTTGCGTCTTCATTCCCACAGCACGACCACAATGATGAAATGCCCACAAGTACGTGAGCAGGGTCAATGGTCCTCAACAACATTGTTACAGTTGGCCCTGACCGCACAATTGTAACAGCACAATCCTATGCATGTCCACTCAGAAGAAAGTTCCTAGGTAAGTGTGTATAGGATAGCAGTCTAAGGACACAATCCTAACTTGCACTGGAACAGGCAAGCCAGGAGGCTTGCGCTGTATCCAACACAGGATTCTGGCCAGCAGTGGCTTAGTGAGAGGCAAGGGGAAACTTTTCCCCTTACCCCTGGGTAAGGGCTGCTGGCCACCACTTCCTGAGGTGGCACAAGTCTGAGGAGAGTGGAGTGGCTTGGAGTTGCTCCATTCTCCCCAGGAATGGGGGTTGGAATCTGGCATAACTGCTGGATCCCAGCCCCTCCTCTTGCCCCCCCACCTGCCCATGGGGCCGCCCATCACCCTCCCTCCCCCACCCAGGAATGCCTTCCTCCCTCCTCCTCCCCACCTCCCCCACACCTACCTTTTGGCCTTGCGTTGGCTCATTCGAGCCGACGCAAGGGGCTGGGGGGAAGCTGGCGTAGAAGCTTCTGTCAGCTTCCGGAGGCTGGCACTTCTTGGAGCACTGGCCTGGCTTCCTCCTGAGGAGGCACAAATGTGCTTTATGGCACGCTTGTGACCCTCCCATGCCGGCATAGGGTGCAGTTAGGATTGCGCCCTAAGAGCCCAATCCTATCCAACTTTCCAGTGCTGATGCAGCCATGCCAGTGAAGCGTGTGCTGCATCCTGTGGCGGTGGGGACAATCACAGTGGCCTCCTCAAGGTAAGGGAATATCTGTGCCCTTACCTTGGGGCTGCAGTGGCGCAAGAAATTTTGATAGGATTGGACCCTAAATGTTACAATCTCTCTGCTGGGTGAACTGATAGAGAAACAACTCCAAGTGTAATGCTTGTCTCCAACTTCAGCTGTAATATTTGAGGTGGGGCCCGTATCCACAGATCCCATATTTGCAGATTCTCTTATCTGCAGATTGGGTCCATGGGTCCCCTCACACACACTCTCTCTCCAGAGGCTCCCCTTGCCAACAGTGGGTTGTCTAAGCCCAGCAGAGGCAGCAAATCTGGTACAGGCGTGCCCTGTATCCATGGGGGGTTCCGTTCTAGAACACCCTAACTTTAAGATCTAGGGATGAGTAACATGGTCTGACCCAGCACAGAATACATTCATGGTGCACCACTCTTCTTCCAGATTGAAGAATCCACTGACTTGACAGTGGGGACTTCCTGCCATAAAAGGACATAATGTGACCTGAAGACTGTGCTAGGACTACCATAAATTCTGGCTCTGTTCTAGAAATACACGTTCTCCATTGGAGACTTAGTTCTAGCCCAGCTAAGGAAAAGAACTGTAGCTCAGTGGTTGAGCAAAATGGTCAAGAAAAAGTCCTAGCTTCAGCCACTAGCACCTCCAGGAAAACATTTTGTCTGAAACCCTGGAGAGGCAGTGCTAGTCTGTAGAAAGTACTGAGGATATGGGTCTGTTTCAGGCTAAGGCAATTTCTTTTCTTACCATTAGGAAGATTTCTGCCCTAGTCCTAAACACCAGAACCAAAGGACATCCACTAAAATTGAGGGTTGGGAAAGTTAGAATAAACAAAATAAAATACCGGTATATGCCACTTTAACAATGGGGATACACTCTCCAATTCCCTTTGTTATGCGATTAGGTCATTAAGTGAACATTCAGCCCAATCTATTGCCTTTGTGTAAGCAGACACTCTCTGCCAGACACTCCCTGGTTGCACAGGCTACTGGAGATAGATTGCCTCTTCTTTGGATTAAGAGCCACTCTGTTGCATAAACAGACACTCTGCTACAGGCTATGGGAGATGCAATTGCCTCATTAAGAGCATCTTTATTGCAATTTGACCACCGTCATATAAGCGGTCTATCACTAAGTGAACCATTGTTAAGCGGCAGACTCCTTATTTACCCAGCAAGTATTTAATCTGTGAAACTCTTTGCTACAGGATGTGGTGATGGCACCTGGCCTAGATGCCTTTAGGAGGGGACTGGACAGATTTATGGAAGAAAAGTCCATCATAGGTTACAAGCCATGGTGAGAATGTGCAGCCTCTTGATTTTAGAAGTAGGCTACCTCAGAATGCCAGAATGTAGTCAGATATGTGCCCTGAGGCATCTGGTGGGCCATTGTGAGATGCAGGATGCTGAACTGGATGGGCTATTGGCCTGATTTAGCTAGGTTCTTCTTATATTCTTATGTTATGTGTAAAATGATAAGAACTAGTTAGAGTTTCACTAAGCCTACTTTCTGTAGTTCAATCACTACTTAGGTGATGAATGGTACATCATCATCATCATCATCATCATCATCATCATCATCATAAATAACTGGTATTTATATACCGCCTTTCTGGTCATCAGATTGCTCCTCTGACTTTATTCAAGGCGGTTTACATAGGCAGGCTGTTTCTAAATCTCCGAGGGGATTTTTACAAATCACAGAAAGGTTCTGTCTTGCAAGAACCACACAACATTTCAAATGGATCTTTCTGGTCCGGTATCACTTCTGGCCTCCAGTTGCCTCCCAGGCAGTCTGACAAGCAGCTCCTTCATCTCTCACTTGAAAGGCAGCCAAGACGCTTCTTTGCTCACACCAAAGAGCAGCTGGAATCACTCAACTCGGCTTGTCATGCAGAATACGATTAGGACAGATCTTGGATATAAGCTGGGGCAGCTGATGGAAGCACGAAAGATGTGGGACAATCTAGAGATGCTTATGTGGCAGTGGCATAGCTAAGAGAGTACAGGGGGTAGCAACTGCACCGGGCAACAAGCTTTAGGGGGGTAATAACCTGAGCTTAACAGTAGTGGCCAAAATTGTGAAAACCTTGGTATTTTTGAATAATACCATCATGTTATATACCATTCGATGTGGAATTTAAGGCAGAATGCAATGAAACAAACGGTGTCAAAATATCTCTATTCTATCAAAATTTATAGTCAATCATAAAATAATCAAAAACACCTCTGCGTTATGTAACAAAAACTGGATTTTTTTAAACAATACTAACCAATGAGGCTGATTGTTCCAAGAGCCGATTAGGTATTATTATGACACAGCAGGGAACCAATAAGGTGTTAATATAGGGGGAGGCGGCAGAGCAACTGCTGGGAGAGAGGAGCGGATTTTCCCCTATTTTCATATCTTCACTTTTTTAAAAGCCTGGGCATGACATCACTTCCGGGGCATCATTTTGAGCTTGGCCCTGGGCAACATGATCATTAGCTACACCACTGCTCTGTGGAATATTTATTGACTAATTACATCTTAGATTACCTTTCAACTGAACTGGTCCTTTCATTACACATCATACTGGCACATGGAAGGAATACATTCTGGTTTTTTTCTGGATGTTTTGCCATGGGAAAACCTCATGGCGAAGACAGGACTGGTAAGACATGTTTCCTGTTAATTGCCTCCTTCGGAGAGCTGTTGTATCAGCTATAAAGGTGAGTTGTGCCTTTAGGTGATTACAACTCAGTGCTCACCTATCTATATTTCATTAGCTGACCTTCTTGTGAACTCTGGCATTAGTTCTTGTTTCAGGAGGTGCTGTATATTTACACATGGATTAACTCCACCTATCATATAGTCTATGTTTTCCAAGCAAGTATGCACTGTTTTGCTTGGGGGAAGTATCTCTGCTAGTCTCAAGAATGTGGTTTCCTGAGGTCCATTGAAAACCTCTTGTGACCTTGACAAACGGTGTCTCATATGGTGGATGAGATGAACCTGCTGGGGCCTGAGGCAAAACAAGATCGCTTTTTCCAAACTCCAGTGTTGATACTTTGGGGAATACATTTTAACCACTGTAGTTTCGCAAGAAGATTCAGTTGCCTGTGGCCTCTTTCTAGCATGTTAAAATGTTAAACACAATTAGTAAAAACATCCTTTCTCTAGGGAGGGTTGTCCATTTCTTAGTGCTTAGAATCCATGGGAAGCAAGGTGGTCACACAGGGTCTTCCCCCCTCCCCCACCATTTGTTTGAAGGACCATATACAGGAAGACTAAACAAGAGTAGCTGTTTTTCAGGCAGTTTGGATTTGTTAGTTTTCTGATTCTTCGTCAACATGCATTTGTTTATCACATTTATATGCCGCCTTCTTTGCAGAAGCTCCTAGTGCTATATGTGGAATCTAATTTTATACTTTCCTCAAGCACACTGCTAAAATAAGTTAAGCTGATGGTTGTCATTCAATGTCACCTAAACAAGATGTTGAGAGAGTTGTGGAGGTTTTGTTGGGGGACGGGGACAGACACATCCACAAACGTAGCGAAAGGCAAATATTTAGATAAGTCTGGAAACATAAGACAGCAGGTGAATTGCACAAAGAATGTCAAGGGAGGTAACAAATTGCTAGCGACATTTCTGGATGAAGGAAAGAAGTTTCATATATCTAGTAGTGACTTACAAATAGCCACGAAGTAAGTTTTGCAGCTAAGTAGACTGAACACAGGTTTCCCCAAGATCTACGCATGGACCACTCAGAAACCAAATCAATTTACAATAGATGCTGCAGTTGGTTCTTGGTATCCATGCCCTCCGTTTCTGTGGATTTGCTTATCCGTGGGAACAAGAGTGTGACTTATCTTGCACCATTTGCTGTCTGTTCTTGGCTGTCCGTGGCACCTGTGGTCATTCTGAAGCTATCTGTGGGACCGTTTGGAATCCGCCGTGGCCATTTTGAAGATATCAGTGGCCATTTTGAAATTATTCTGATCATTGCCTGGGGTTAGGGGGCCATCATTTTGAAGATATCAGCACATATTCTGATCATTTCCTGAATCTGGCCAGTTTGATTCTCCCCCTAGCCCCATTGATCCCTTATCACTGTCCACTGATTCAGTATCTGCTGGGATTTCCAGGAACTCCAGCAGATAACGAGAATTCTGTATCTAACTGTGTTGGAAATCAGTACAGCGCATCAATCTCTGAGAACAATGAGGAGACCCTGTATGTGTAAGGGATGTGGTGGCAAATTCAGCATCCATTTTGTGCCCAGTGTTGATGTACACAAGCCCTTTGACTTCAGTGAGGCTAACTGCACAGCACTGGGGTTAAAAATGCCAAGTATGTCTTTCTCAGAGGTACTAACATGTATTCAACCTTCATACATGGCATTTCTGTTACACTTTGAGCTTGTAAGTTGTTGACTGTTTTGCCTTAAAAAAATGTCAGTGTCACTTTTCCATAAAAATGCACAAAGTGGTGAAAAGCCTTCTACTTCCAGATGAGGGGAGCTACACATGGAATAAGAAAATGTGAGTGTTTTAAGCTGTACATTAATATTGTTAGTCATTTTCAAAATCCTCCTGGAGAGAGCTGTTCATACATACAAATGCATGCATCCGTCCTACCCCTTTGATGCTTTCTGAACTGTTCCTACCCAGGGGTCTTTGCGGGAATTAACACATTCTTAGAAATCTGAAACATGTCAAGAAGAACTAGTGCTGTTTGCTTTGTCGGGTGAACGGTGGTCTGTTCAGATTCCCTGAGGCAGAAAAATGGAATGACTCTCAAGTGGAATCATTACTAGACCCACGAAAAAGGTCACATCATTTATAGCTTAACAATTTCTTGTGTGTACTCAGTAGTACCCATTGTGTCCAAATGGTGCAGTAATTTGAAAGTTTGTGAAGTGGAGATGTTTTTTCCGGTCCATAAATGAATTGCATTTTTTTTCCCCTCCAGTGTTTGCCCCCTGGAAAAAAAAAATGTAATTGAAGAAAAATAAATGTGTTCCTGGTGAATAATTCTTAGGTATTTGGATTGTAACAGTTTCCTCTAAAATGTTGGCTGCACAGAATATCAGCTCCAGGTCTTTGAATTATTTTTCCTGTAGACAGGATGAGGTCATTACATCTCTAGTGGTTATTCATGCAGCTGCAAAAGCAGCCCAGCAGGGGAAATTTGATGTTTTTAAAGCACCCGATTATGGTATGTTAATTGAATGTGCCGATATAGAAAGATGGAAAATGGTGGTATTTAAAAACAAAGGATTAAAAAGAAGAAAGCCCTGTGAAATCTTGCCGGGTCTTTCAACTTAATTGCATGCTCTAGCTAAAAGAAACAGCATGAACCTGGATATATATATAATTTTTTTCTTTGCCTAGTTTCTCTCTTCCTCAATGGCTTTCCATGTCATTCCTTTTAGAAAACCTGGCTTTCTAGATCATTATGTCGTTTCATATTATTTTTCCCCTCTCATAAGACTAGTAGTAAATATGTTTGGATTATACCTAGTCTGGGGGGCAGAGTCCCTGTGAGAACTATAATGGCTTTAAAAAAAAAAAAAAAAAAAAAAAAGCATTTCACACTTTGCAGGATGGCAAGTTCAGGTTTGCTGCCCAGTGTATGGTCAACAGGGAACTACAGCCATTTGGGGTCCTTTGACAAACTGCACATGTGCAGTATGTGTGTTTGCAAATACATGTTTGTTTTCAAGTGTAAACCTAAAGTGTATGCCCTTTCAACTGTAAACCCAGTGCTTTTTTTGTAAAAAAAAAAATAGGTGCAGGAACTCACAACTTTTTATTTATTTATTTATTTTTTAAACCATTTTTTATACACGCACGCACGCATGCACACACACACACACGTGTCCATCCTGTGTGAGCTCCCTGATAGCAAAAGCACTCCTGCCACAGCTGGAGTGAAACACCCCATTTTTTTTAGGTGAGGAGGTGCTCCATTGGGCTATAGGAAACTCTCTCCATTGGGCTATAGGAAAGCCTATACAGGAGTTAAAGTGTTCAGAACAAATATATAAGGTCTTGAGCCCAGCTGGTGGCCATCAGTGCCTCAAGTGTTAGTTCCAAACATTTTGAGCTTAAGAGCTCTGGTGGCTTAATGGCTAAACTGCAGGTCTGTGGAGGGGTTCAAATCCCAGTGAGGAATAATATATATATATTTTTTTTAAGGTGGGAAGGTGCTCCATGGCTGCAAAATATAAAGGTTGGTTGCTAGTTGCCAAAAGGGGGGCCAGTTGAGGCTGCAAAACTCCTCAAAGTTCAGTCCCAGGCAGGTTCTTTTTTGACCTTTTTTTTTTTTAAAGTTCCGGTTAGGACTTAACCCACAGTTAAGCTCCTGGAGTGAGCCCCCTGCTGGAGGATGTGGGTTAAGTCCTACCTGGGACTTAAAAAAAAAAAAAAAAGTTCAGAAAAGAGCCTGCCTGGGACTGAACTTTGAGGAGTTTTGCAGCCTCAACTGGCCCCTCTTTTGGCAACTAGCAACCAACCTTTATATTTTGCAGCCATGGAGCACCTTCCCACCTTAAAAAAAAATATTATTCCTCACTGGGATTTGAACCCCTAGCCTCTGGCTCCACAGACCTGCAGTTTAGCCATTGAGCCACCACAGCTCTTAGGCTCAAGGTGTTTCGAACTAATACTTGAGGCACTGATAGCCACCAGCTGGGCTGAAGACCTTATATATTAGTTCTGAACAGTTTAACAATAGGCTTTCCTATAGTCCAGGGGTGTCCAAACGTTTTGGCAGGAGGGCCACATCATCTCTCTGACATGGTGTTGGGGGCCGAACTAATTTACATTTCAAATTTGAATAAATTTACATAAATGAATATATTAGAGATGGAACATGTATGAATGAATGAAGGTCTGGCAATAGCTCAAGGCCTATAAAATCCTTGCACAAAGCAAGGCTAGCCTTTCCTTCACTGCCACTGCTACATCACAGATGTGAAACAGCAAGCAGTGGAGGAAACCCTTGTCCCACAGCTCATGAGAGAGGTCAAACAGTCATCTTCACACTGAGAGCAGTTGTGTCAGGCCAGCATGGGCTCTAGCAAGTCTCCAGAGGGCCAGATGCTCATTGGAGACTGGGGGCTCCCTGCGGGCCAGATTGTGAGCCCCTGAGGGCCACAAGTGGCCCCCGGGCTAGGGTTTGGGCAGCCCTGCTATAGCCCAATGGAGAGAGTGCTGGGCTGTGGAGCACAAGGTTGGAGGTTTGAATCCCTTCCTAGCCATCAGTGCGGAGTGGGGTGGTGCAGGCAGGGGAAAAAAGGTGGGGGCAAGGAGGAGGGAAAAAAAGGGGGCAGGGCGGTGCAGGCAGGGGGAAAAAAAGGTGGGGCCAGAGAGGAGGGGGGAAAAAAGGTGCCGGAACCCATTCCGGTGCGTTCCATTACAAAAAAAGCCCTGTGTAAACCTATCGAAAAGATATGTGTGAAGTAGCCCTGATAGTTATGTGCAGAATAAATGGTTACCGTATTTACAAAAATAAGAACATGGACGGTATTTGTAATGGATGGGGAATAGGGGTGTTTTTGTCCATTTACAGTAGAGAAATAAGCAGTGTTGTTTCCTATAAAGTCTTATTCCAGCCAGACTCAAAGCTGGGTCACACCTTGAAATAGGCTTGATCTGAGAGGCAAATGGAGAGGCAAATGGGAAGCAATAATGTGGAGCAAAGAGCAGATCCTGTTGCAAGTTGCTGCTCAGATTTAGAAACGCTGGAACCCCAAGTTACAGAAGGATAAGTTATAGACAACTGTGTTGGTGTTTTTGTGCTGGCGCAGTTCATCCCTTTGTGGTACTTTCATACAAGTGCGCTAGTGCTAAGCCAGCAAGGATTGGCTGCTTTGACCTATGGATGTCTCAACTTGCCTACAGTTCTACCTAACCCAACTAGTGTATACACAGAGAACTAACGGCCCAATCCTATCTAGGATTGGACCATTATGCACAGGACTTTACAACGGCAAAACACAATTCTGTTGTAAAATGGCTGCCGATAGAGCACAGAGTTCTCCATCATCAGCCATTTTGGTGCTGCCATGCAAGGTGACAGCCCTCCTGGTCCACTGATGGAGCCGCCTACACCCACTTAAGCAAGAAAGGCAGTGACAGAGAGAAGGTGAAATGGAGAGGGGAAGGGCAGAGAAGGAGAGAAACGGTTCAGGGAGGGAGCTTGCAGGAGGGGATGTGAGGCTGCAGCGAGGTAGAGGATCTGGTGGAGACAGTGTGTGCCTGATCCTATCCCTTTCTTCTGCAGCCTTCTTGCCTTCATTCTTTCCTCAGGCTTGTGTTAGCAAAATCACTAGTGCAGGTCTGAGGAGACCCACTGCAGAATGAAGGCTTATATAGAGGTAAGGGATTTCAATCCCTTTTCCCTGCTGGAGCCTCCTGGTCCCCCAGCTCTGCTGGATACAGCACACCTGTTTTTGTTGCTGCTGCACCAGCAGGTGGGGGTGGGTAGGATTGGGCTGAAAGTGTACTGCAAGTCTTGAGAGAACTCCCAGGGAGAGCGGAATTTGATCCAATGAAGTTGTTGGCTTATCTGAATCATTTTACACTTCTGGTGCTTCCAGGGAAGTCATGTGTCATGGTGGCATTTAATTTTCTTGGCTTCATCTTTGGACTTCTCCAGTAGACTCTGTCAATGTCTGACTTTATAAGTTGACTCGGGCATAAAATTTTCTTCCGTAGAATAGACCAGGGCTGCCCAAACCCCGGCCCGGGGGCCACTTGTGGCCCTCAGGGGCTCACAATCTGGCCCGCAGGGAGCCCCCAATCTCCAATGAGCATCTGGCCCTCTGGAGACTTGCTAGAGCCCATGCTGGCCTGACACAACTGCTCTCAGTGTGAAGATGACTGTTTGACCTCTCTCATGAGCTGTGGGACAAGGGTTTCCTCCACTGCTTGCTGTTTCACATCTGTGATGTAGCAGTGGCAGTGAAGGAAAGGCTAGCCTTGCTTTGTGCAAGGATTTTTATAGGCCTTGAGCTATTGCCAGACCTTCATTCATTCATACATGTTCCATCTCTAATATATTCATTTATGTAAATTTATTCAAATTTGAAATGTAAATTAGTTCGGCCCCCAACACCATGTCAGAGAGATGATGTGGCCCTCCTGCCAAAACGTTTGGACACCCCTGGAATAGACCATGGATTGCTCCTTCTTGGTATGGGTCTTTAGCAGGCTTGGGAAATACGAAATACCTGGAGCAGGCCTAACTCACATCTATATAAGCCCTATTTGCCTTAGAGTCACTGCCCAAATGTTGAAGATCTGGGTCAAGACATTCCTAGATTTTTTTTTTTTTAATCCTCCACCCAGTGGAGGTGGCTGATCTTTCTCCTTGCTCTGTTGTCATTAACATAATGCTTGATGAGGGCAGATATACAGGCAGTGATTGCAAGAAGGGCTAGCAGGGTTACTGACACTCAGGGGGTAGGCAGTGAGCTCCCTTCTGGGCTATGGACCTTTGCAGGTGCCTAGCAATGTCAAACCGGGATGCTGTCGTTGCATTTCAAAGTTCTCAATCTACTCTATTATTGTGTTTTTTTTAAAAAAAAATGCTTGAAATTGTTACTGAATAACTTGCTTAAAAAGTATTTTGCCCAAACACTCTTGATCCTTTGTACCAAATGCGTGATATTCTCCCCTTAGTTTTATTGTTGGAAGCTAGTCACAAATAATGGGATTTTATTTTTGCCGAGGTTCATCGGTTTCTGCAGTTCCTTCCTCACCTGGAGTAATAATCATCTGTTTGAGGCACCCTAATCTTCTCCACAGAAACCAATTGTGATGTCACAGTCAGAGGATTATTATTTCAGATAGAAAATAAGGATCTGTGTTTGGGGGGGGGGGAAGAGTATTAATGGAAAAGATGTTTTTGTTCATAGTGCACATGATTTTTCTCCCTTGATTGCCTTCTTATTCACATGGAAAATATTGAATTTGCCCAGATACCTCCAACAAATGACAGGAGACAAGCTCAGTGTTGTATGAACTCAGACCACTTTTCTGAGACGGGTTCTAACTATAAAACCAAGTCCTCCCCCATTAGTGTGTGCACCTACCCCCAGATACCACCAGGGGATATTACCCTGGTTCCAACCCAAGGGCACCTCTCTCCAACCCCAGGCTTTCCACAGCAACTGCTGGAAAGGGGTTGCTCCACCTAGTCCAAACCTTGAGAGTCTTTGAGACAGGTGGGCAGCCTAATCTTGACCAGCACTGACGCAGCGGGGCCTCATAGCCTATACTGTACCCAGCGCTGGGACTGAGCAGGCTGAATGTCTCCTCAGGGAAAGGAAACATTTGTTCCTTTACCCTGTGTCAAGCCCCAGCCTGCAGTGGGGCTACTCAAATCTGTACCGGCGAAATCAGTGATGCAAGTCTGAAAAGCCCTGTGTAGAACTTTCAGTCCCGGGTGGAAGCATAGGATTCAGCATAGGCCACTACCACCACCCATGCCCAGTCTTGGTCCTGAACTGCTCTTTTCCCACCCTCTCCAGCCTATTTATTTCCCCTCCATGCCCCCATTCAGCCCCCCCCCCCACCCCTGCAGCACCTGGCAGGAGCATACCTGCTCCGTTGTGTACTGCTCCAGGATTCAGGCGCAGGTCTTCTCACCAGAACAGCCAACTCACTAGGTGCCGTAAATGTGCTTGACGCACATTTGCAACACCCTAAGAAAGCACAGCAACTGCTGCACCAGCAGAGTAAGGTTAGGATTGCACCTTCCACGATTCAAGTCTGAGCACATACTTTGCATGCAGAAGACCCCAGTTTCTCCTGGTAGGGCAGAAAAAAAGTCCATCTGAAGTCTCAGAGATCACTGCCGGTCAGGGTCAAGAGGACTGAGCTACTTAGACCAGTGATCTAACTCAGAAGAAGGAAGCTTTAAGTATGAGTGATTTCCCCATTGTCTAAATGTGACTTAAAAGTGCTTTTCTTTGACTAGATTAGGGGTGCCCAAACCCCGGCCCTGGGGCCACTTGCGGCCCTTGAAGACTCCCAATGTGGCCCTCAGGGAGCCCCCAGTCTCCAGTGAGCCTCTGGCCCTCTAGAGACTTGCTGCAGCCCGCACTGGCCAGTCGCAACTGCTTTCAGTGTGAGGGCAACTGTTTGACCTCTCGGGTGAGCTGTGGGATGAGGGCTCCCTCCACTACTTGCTGTTTCACGTCTGTGATGCAGTAGCGGCAGCAAAGGAAAGGCTGGCCTTGCTTTGTGCAAGGCCTTTTATAGGCCTTGAGCTATTGCAAGACCTTCATTCATTCATATAAGTTCATCTTTAATATATTTATTTATGTAAACTTATGCAGATTTATTCAAATTTTAAATGTAAATTAATTCTTTTTTCCCCGGCCCCTGTCACAGTGTCAGAGAGATGATGTGGCCCTCCTGCCAAAAACTTTGGACACCCCTGGACTAGATCATGCCAAATGTGAATAAGAAATAGTTGAAGGGTATCTGGAATATTTTTGTCCTTGCTGTAATTCTTAGATCTCCTGAAAACATTTAAAGCAGAAGAGAGCATTTATAATTGATATTCAGGTCAATGTTTCAGAACTTGCCAAAGAGGTAGAACAGAAAGTGCAATATCAAGCTGTTCCTTCAACCAATGCCAAGCCAAATTTGTCCACACAGTTTGTTCCCAACCCAGAATGGGATGCGTGCACCTCACCTTTGCTGCATTGTGGTACAAATCTTTGAATGGTTATTCCACTTCTCAAGTGTAGAGTATCTGTGTAGGACTTCTGCTTGTACATAAGCTACAAGGCTGGCTTCTGTACATTCCCTTCCAACAGAGTTCACTGTCTTTTGGAATATACAATGTTAACCAGTTTTCATTCTGAAGCTGCATTTAATATGCTGTTTGAAGAAAGAAAATCCTGGATTTATTGAATATGAGTATGGGTTCACCTATTGGCCATAAAGCTGTTTTCATTATTTCTAAACTATCTTTCATTAACCTTAAAGAGCATGTGTGTAAGGACTATACTTTATGGCTTTCCGTTGTTTCAATTAAATTGTTCGGAGATCAAATCAAATAACTTGGGGATTTGCTAGGCTAAAAAAACTGCCTTCACATATGGATTGCTAGGAGATTATCCCATTGGGGGTTTGGTATCTGGGAAATTAAAATAAAGATATATATCTGAGTAACTAAATTTTTTTTTTTCATAAAGGAAGGAACATCTAGAGTAATGAAACAGAGTCTTTTTTAAAAATGCAAGGCACCCACTGGAAAGCTAATGCTAAGCACACAATGGGGAAAAATGGCATTGAGCTCTAAACATTGTGCATTATGATTATGAAACTGGGTCTGATTTAATCCATTGGCTTTTTTTCTAGTATGTTTTAATATTTAAAGACTCTCCTTAAACCATTACTCAGACAAAAAAAAACCCCAACAGACAAAACCCTTTGGATTTCAAAAGATTTTTGAAATAACAGAGTATTAGAACGAACGACAATTTGACCATTATCCCTGCATTGATGTTGTTATTATAGATAAAGTCCAAAGGTAGCTGTGGTCCTTGTGAATACATAATCTGTGTCTGTAGAAAACATAATTTAAAAAATAGTGTTTGCTATCATTCATATTTTAAAATTGGTATGTGAATACAGATGTATCACAGACATATCACATACCTCTGAATGCTAATGTTTTATTTTATTTTTTTTTGCTTTAGATGTAATAGAGTTGATGACTGATGGATATTTGTTTTGACACATTCAATATTATCAAATTTTTAAAAGTCATTTATGGGTTGCCAAACCAGCAAGTCATCGTTTTTCTTTAGCCTTAAGAAAAGAACTGTTCTACCTGTGTGTGTGTGTGTGTGTGTGTGCGTGAGAGAGAGAGAGAGAGAGAGAGAGAGAGAGAGAGAGAGAGAGAGGAGATATATGCATATACGTATATCTGTCTATCTATGTATATCACACATCTCTGTATCTGTCTGAGGCCAGTCCTGTGAATGTTTAATCAGAAGTCTGCTTTTCAATGAGGTCTACTTCCAAATTGCGATACAAGGACATCTGCAATAGGGATCTGAAGGCCTTAGGAATGGACCTCAACAAGTGGGAAACCCTGGCCTCTGAGCGGCCCGCTTGGAGGCAGGCTGTGCAGCATGGCCTTTCCCAGTTTGAAGAGACACTTGGCCAACAGTGTGAGGCTAAGAGGCAAAGAAGGAAGGCCCATAGCCAGGGAGACAGACCAGGGACAGACTGCACTTGCTCCTGGTGTGGAAGGGATTGTCACTCCCGGATTGGCCATTTCAGCCACACTAGACGCTGTGCCAGAACCACCTTTCAGAGCGCGATACCAGAGTCTTTCGAGACTGAAGATTGCCAATATATATATATATATACTTCCAAATGCATAGGAAGTTGCAGCCATAGGGCCAAATTAGTTTTGAATTCAATCATGTTGTTTGCCCTTGCATCTATCTATCTATCTATCTATCTATCTATCTATCTATCTATCTATCTATCTATCTATCTATCTATCTATCTATCTATCTATCTATCTATCTTTCTTTTGTATAAATAGCAAGTGAAATGGCCCAAGTATGAATAGGAGCTACAGTATACTGAGGCCCAAATCCTCACCAACCGCACTGGTGCAGCTGTGCCAATGGGGCATGTGCTGCATCCTGCAGTTAAGTGGCACTCACGGAGGCCTCCTCAAGGTAAGGGAATGTTTGTTTCATTCAAGGAGCGTTTTGCTCACTCTGAAGGGAATAGCATCTGATGCAAGTAGCCTGTGCTTGTGCCGCCCCCTCCCACCTTTGACACGCTTCTACTGTTTTGTCCCGATTCACCCACCCCACTGACTTACCAAGGTTGGCAGACCTTCTTCTCCCTGCCACCACATGCAGGGTCATTGCCACTAGTTTTGCAGCCACCGCAATGCCAGTTTGGATTGTATTGTATGTTATAGGCAAAACTGTGTCTGTGTGAGAGAGAGACAGAGAACCTGGGGGAAGAAAGATGCATGCTTGACGGGAGGGGTGAAATGTTCCCCAAAATGTGTAAAACTGGAGGCTGTCCTCCAGAGTCTCCCAACACGTGCCCTTGATCTCCTCGGCCTTGCACTAGCTTTATAGCTGCTACAGATTTGAGGAGACCTATTGGCATTTGAGGGGCTTATGGAGAGGTAAGGGAAAATATTTTCCCTTACTTTTCCCAAGCCTCCCAATCAAACCCCCCCCCCAATCACAGCATGCAGTGGAGTTTGTTTTGGCGTGGCTTCACGCTATAGCGGGGGAAAGGATAGGATTGGGCTGTCAGCCCAGTGGATTCCTGCTCTAGTGGCCACACTGCAACATGCTTGGCCAGGGAGACACTCCTGCCCCTTGCTTACAGTTAACCAGCAGCCACTTCTCCTCCAGGATCTTAAAGCATTGGCTAGTCCTGCAAGGAACATAAGATGGACATTGAAGCTAGAGAGCAGTGAGTTACTGGATTACTGAATGTGGGACATAAGACATGCCTCATGTTATTGACAGTGGCCATATGTACTATAGTGAGGGCTAATCCCATCCAGTTTTCCAGTGCTGATGCAGCCCTGAGGTAAAAAAAAAAATGTTCCCTTACCTTGCAGAGGCCTCAATGACTGTCCCCCCAACTGTAGGATAAAGCACATGCCCCATTGGGATGGCTGCATCACTGCCAGAAAGGTGTATAGGATTACACCCTGAGTCTGCCTGGTGTTGGTGCATGGAAGTAGGGAAGGATGTGATCTGATGCCAGTGGATACCAGACTTGTGTTGATACATGTGTTGAGCTGCACACATGGAGGGCAATGCATATAGGGATGTAGATCAGGGGTTCCCAAACCCCAGCCCAGGGGCCACTTGCGGTCCACAGGGGCTCCCAATCCAGCCTGCAGGGAGCCCCCAGTTTCCAGTTTCTGGCCCTCCGGAGACTTGCTGAGCCCATGCTGGCCCGATGCAATTTCTTTCAGCATGAGGACAACTGTTCGACCACTCACCTGAACTGTGGGACAAGGGCTCCCTCCACTACTTGCTGTTCCACATCTGTGATGCAGCAGTGGCAGCAAAGGAAAGGCTGGCTTTACTTTGTGCAAGGCCTTTTATAGGTCTTGAGCTACTGCAAGACCTTTGTTCATTCATATAAGTTCCATCTCTAAGAAATTCATTTATGTAAATTTTAAATGTAAATTAATTCTTCCCCCCCCCAGCCTCTGACACAGTGTCAGAGAGATGATGTGGCCCTCCTGCCAAAATGTTTGGACACCCCTGATGTAGACGAATTGTACAGTTCAAAACAAAAAAGCTGTAGACCTTGAGTCAGACCTGAGAAAGTGTGTTCCTCTCTCGCGTCAGAACTTGCAAGGGGACGCTCGTTTTCATGTCTCCAGCTGCTACTATCTGCTCTTGAGAAGAACCCATTTTACCTGACCTTTAAGAAGGCTAATTAAATTTAGCTATTACAAGATTACTTTGTGAAGCTTTTTCTTGTTCTTGTTTCCATCTGAAGGAACCCATCAAATTCTTCTACAACTGTTCCAAGAATTGCATGGTACATAATAAATGTTTGAACTGAGAAATATATCCATGGCATTTTTACCACAGCTAATATAAGCAATTTCAAGTGCTATCCCTGCTTAGGTCTTCTTCTAATAATACTAATAACAGTAATAATAATACAATTATTTAACACAGTTTATAAACATTCAAATGTCACTCATATATTTTGACAGCATGTGCTTTGTGGTGTGGTAGCCGTCTGTAAGAAATCCTGCACAAAATCACCGCTTCGTGCTGCACATCCCTGAGATGTCTTGGTGATGAACATTGGCCATCCCATTGGCAAGGAAGAAATATGAGCAACCAGGGTGTTCACCCTTTCTCATGAAAGAATCCTGACCTTTTTATAAAGGATCTCATAAAATGTGGCTGAATCAAATAAATCTGGCCTCCTTTCTCAGAAACAGTTTACAGGATGAAGAGGAAGGAGGAAGTTTATTTGCTTCCACACATGTTGCCCTTCCAGTACTAGGAAATGTCTCACCAATCCACGTGAGAATTTTTGGGTTTTGCTTGGTGCCTGTGTGAAACTGTTCATCAGCTACTGGTTTTTGCACATAGTGGTAAAATGACTGGATTTCACAGTCTGCCTGCATAGGTGCCACTGTGGCATTGCGAAAGGCATGGCACCAGTGCGTGCTTTGCGGCTGTCGGTGCAAGTGACTGGAGGCTCCATGTGCATACCAGTGGCTCCCAGACACAATGCTGGTGTAAGTAAGGTGGTGATGGTTTGAAAGTAGGAAGAGGAGGAATGGGGTGGGGAGTGCAATGTGCAGGAGGTGGTTCAAGTGCAGGAGGCCGAACACAAACTCTAATCAGGTCAGGACACCCTGTCTTGCCCAGGCCTTGTCTGGTGCAGATAATAAATTAATACTGAATTGAAAGAATGGTGTGGCTTTCTGCCTTGTCTGCTTCACACCCTGATTCCCAATAATCTCTTCTGTGCTCCTGCACAATGGGATTTGGCATCAATCAAGTGGTTGCTGAGTGTCAGTCTCTGGAGGAGGGAACCCATCAGTCACCTGACTCTTTGTAGTTCTTCTTTATAAAAGTTACTAATGTAGCATGAGACTTAACCATGCTGAAGTGACTTTCATGCTGCAACGGTAACATCTGAATTGGATGCAGAAGCCTATAATTATACCATTGCTTTAAGAAAAAGCTGTGGTTTTATTTCTTTCTGTCAAGTCAATTTTTTTTAAAGTTTAAGAATCATGTAATAGTGGAATGCTGTGTATTTTTTCTCTGCTTAATACTTCTCCTTCTGGGGGGGGGGGTGACTTCCATAGCGATGCAAATAAAAATTTCACCACCATCCGGACAATTTTTCTATTCGTAAGGGGAGCCAATTAAGACATTGTACTGTGAGAGGCTCTCACATGGGGGATTCCATGCCCTCCCTCCAGTCCATGTTCCTGAAGCCTGCTGGTGGCACATGAAAAATGTCCATGCGATGACAACTATCTGCACCATAAAACACTCTGAACATGTCCACTGGAGAGTGGAGATCTCGTCCTGAAATTTGACCAAGGGTCTGATAGACAAATGCAAAGACTGCATAATCCCATTATCTTTCTGAGTTAAAGAATAATGGCAGATTCTTTCCATCCAGGAGACACAAGATTCTGTGGCTTCCTAGGTGGTCACTGTTCACAATTTTCCTTTTAGAATCCAATAGCAAATGAGCACATTATTGTAAATGAGCTTTGAGCTTGTGTGCTCCTGTGACTCACCTTGTGCTTGAACAAATCCTGCTTAGTTAAACCGTCACTCCACAGGCCTCTGAACCGGAGTCTCTGAACTCATATTCTGGTTTGTAAGCTACAGTAAATCACACAGGCCTCTGATTGGGACAGGAACTGAATTAACCAGGTTTCTGTTATTGCAGCTCTGCTCTGGAGGTGAGGGGGAGAGGGAAGTGAGGGCATTGTAAGTTTGGAGCTCATTCCAGCCATTTTTACTCATTCCATTCCAGTTGATCTCATGTATACTATCAACAGTTATGATAGTACATGGTTTTTCAGAATGCCCAGCTTTCACTTTTTTATTTCATGGAGGTTGAAATTATGCTCCTGTTTGACACAGAGATGTGGTTAATAGCTGAAAGAGAAATTTATGTTTGTATCTTGAGATGGTAACAGGAGCAGTCCGAGAGGAATTTTTCCATGTGAAGCCAATTGCAGTTAATGGGAGCTGTCCAAGATGGTGTAGATCATCCCAGTTGGAATTAGCATATTGAGTATCAGCATTGACTCTTTGTTCCGACAGCTTAAAAATCCCATCATCGGAAGTTTAATTGCCATTAGAACTTTTTCCAATTTTGTAGATGTTGGCTCTGGCTGCATACAGTCGGGCACAGTGAAGAGTAATTTGATGACAGCAGAAACATGCTTAAATCGGTGTCTAAATTTCATTGAATTTCTCTCTGAACAATCAGAGAGGAGAGGAAAATTGTTTTTATTTTCACAGTAGGCTGTTGTCAATCGTGACCATTTGAAACAGTTCAATGTTGCTAAATGACTGCACACAAAAGAATACTATTATATTGTCAGCAGGTGCTTCTGTGTAATACTTCCTACAAATATTATTTAACACACCGAGGGAGAGAGTTAGACTGGGATGCATTGCATTATGTTGCATTATTAAGCCTGCCAAATATGATAGGGATCCGTTACCAGCAGGGCTATTTAAAACACAAGCAACAAGCACACACAGGGGGAAACCATAGTGCGTGGGGACCCAGCGTATTGGCCAATGGCACATCTGTGCCATTCGGCAGTGAAAGGATGGCTGAGGCAAAAGTAAAGGTGTGCCAAAAAGGTACTGCAAGTGCTTAAAAACCAAAAACAGGGAGTTTGAACTGAAACGTGCAATACTAACATGGTCATGCTTAGGGCCCAATCCTTTGTAATTTTCCAGTGCTGATGCAGCCATAGTGCAGTCCTGAAGTAAGCAAACGGGGTGGGCAAATCCTGGCCCAGGGGCCATCTGCTACCCTCAAGGACCCCCAATTCAGCCCACAGGGAGCCCCCAGTCTCCAATGAGCCTCTGGCCTGTCGGAGACTATTGGAATGTGCTGGCCCACAACTGCCGGTTGTGACTGCCAGAAGCAAGCTGCAGGCGAGTTAGAGCGAGACCTTTTAGAGTCTCCAGATGTTTTCTGAGTTTCCCTGGGCATTATTTTAAACCCCATTGCCTCTGAACAACTTATGTCTCCATGTGTTTCTGGCTTGGTCTGCATGTTTTCACTGTGGAGGAGGTGTGTGGTAAACAGTTCATATTTTGCATGTGCTGAATAAGAGAACATGTGGTATACATGCCTGTATTATAGTTCTCATGTGTATTATAAATAAGCTCAGTAAAATTCATTCATCCATATGAGTTCCATCTTTAATGTATTCATTTATGTAAATTTATTCAAATATGAAATGTAAATTCATTCTCCCCCCCCCCGACCCCCAAGACAGTGTCAGAGAGATGATGTGGCCCTCCTGCCAAAATGTTTGCCCACCCCTGCCTTACCTTGGTGGCCTCTGTGGCTGCCCCACCACTACAGAATGCTGTAGATACCTCATTGACATGGCTACATCAGGGCTAGAAAGTTGGATAGAATTTGGCTCTTAAACTACACAGGGTGGGGGGGGGAGGATTCTGCCACTAACAGATGGATTCCTAAAGAAATTAAGAAGGAGGAGGAGATGGGAAGATGGAGAAACCTTTTAGAAGGAGAAGGGGCAGAGCAAAGAGGGGAAAAACATGGGGAGAGATGGAATGTAGGTGGATTAGCCGGGCTTCCCAGAGGAATCAGGGAGGATCTGTGGGTACAGGGAAGGAAGAAAAGAGGGGAGAAAATCATAATGGGTAATGGGGCAAGACCATGTCATTCAGACCATGGCAAAGGCTGCATCTGGAAGTGGCTCTGTAGTGGGAATTGAAGGCTACAGGCAAGGGGTAAGCCCAAGAATACACTGTAAAAGCACCCACCTAGTTAGTCTCTCCCATCAAACAACTCTCCTGAACAATGCCACAGGCCCTCTAGATGATCTGCTGGATCAGTCAAGGGTGTTTCTTTGGCAATGGAAGCATGAGGCTGATCTTGGGCATTCATCAAACTAAGAATCAGAAAAGCCCCTCCTCCATCCAATCACTAAGTTTGCAGTCAGTTTGGCTTTGCATTGGACAGACAAAAGGAAAAATAGATATGGGGGTCCTTGATGAGGTCTCTGTGCTGCAGTGGCAAGGTTACTGTTTATGTTGTGCAAAGCTTGAGAGCATTGCCTTGTAGGGTCATGGCAGTAAGGGGCTGACCACATGAAGCTCCTTGGACAAAGAGGGGTCTCAAAGGCAGAAAGACTTGCCCTTGACTTGGAAGGGAGGCAGTAGCCTTGAAGGAGGTTGGGCAAAGAAGCTGAGCTGCCTTTCTTCCCAGGACAGGGAAAAGACTTACTTCTCAGTAGACCTGGTTAGGATTGTGCCCAAAAGCACTCAGTCAGAGAAGTGGCCCAAGACATTTGGGTGACTAGTCCACGCTGGCTTCAGTGGTTTGGTAGTCCTTGGGGAGTAAAGAGGGAGAAGCCAGAGAGGAAAGGAGGTTTTGGTGTGCTACTGCCCTGAGTTCCAGCTGGCACAGTGGTTCTAAAATGGAGACTGGAATGGGGGTGACCTGTTGCTGCACCAGTGGGCAAGGCAGAGTACAAATGGCGGAGTGAAAGGAAAACACCACAAGACTTTAAAGCCAAGGGTTTATATTGATTTTTGCCCTGTAATCCTATGTGATTCTTTGGTAAGGTGACTCAATCAGGAGATCCTCTATTTTTAGTCCAGGTCTCTGATAGAGTCTGCTGTTGTCATGCTACCCAGTTGAGGGTTTAGTAGCTGGATGGACAGCTGTTGAATCATCTCTGAAATTGAACCATCTCTGAATTAAGAGGCTGGTGAGTACCATTGAAGGCCCCCCAAATCAGAAGTCTAAGGAAGTGGCTAGTATCATAAACAATTGTGTTGTTTCAGTAGGATTCAGAGTTGGAAAGCTTCACCTCCAATTTGGAGGTGCAAGAACAGCACGAACATTTTAGCAGTAAACAAGGTCTGTTCTGATCTGGCATGTTGAATTAATTAAGGAGTGAGATTCTTACATTGTCCTATTGAGAGATCCAAAATGTGACCGTCCTGGCCAATGGCTCTGTGGTATCCTGCCAGAAATCCTTCTATTGGCCACATTACTGATCTGGCCCGTTGCCCTCCAGGCAGGCAACTAGCACCTAGTACACACGTTTAAGTGCGTATCTCCTGCACGCCTTGAACGAAACAACAAATGAAATATTGATCATATAACGTATTACAGTAAATATCCCCAGGCAAGAGAATGATGGAATGATTATTTGAATATATTCCAAAATGTTGAACTCAGTGATTAAACATATAGGAGTCGATCTGCATAAAACAACTTCCGTATGTTTCTTAATAGCAAAACCTGTTGAGTATCACGTGGGTGCTTACTATATAATCATTTGGCAAATGATTTTGCTTAAAAAGCTCATGGCATATAATTGTGATTTTAACATTTGTAATTTATTGGTACATCTCCTGGGCATTCTGCCTGGTAAGTTGATACATTTTGGGCTAAAAATAACAATGCAAGATCTGTTCCCATTTTGGAAAATACATTCATCCAGGTCATTCACATTTGGTTTGACTCTCTGCATGTACAGAATCAGGCATCTTGCTATCAATTTATGCACAATTTACTGCTCAGTTCCACCTCCCACCACATTATAGCATGCAGCTGCACCAGTGGAGGCTACCCTGCATGCTGTGATGGGGGAGCGATTGGTAGGAGATAAGTATTTTTTTTTAACTTTCCCCCTTGTAGGCTGCCTTATTACCTATGGGTTCCCTCACGCCTATGCCAGCTACATAGCTGGTACAAGTCTGAGGAAAGCCATGCAGCAAGGTAAGCAGAAAAATGGGAGACGAGATTCACCAAGTGCAACTGTTATCAGATCCATCACCTCTTTCCCTGACACACCCCCTGGTTCCTCTACAAACACACCTGATTACTCCCCTTCTCTTATAGCCTGCCCCACCAACAACTTGTTGTCCTACAAGGCCCCCTATAATTCAGTGAGTCTGAGGTCAAGAAAACAGATTCAATGAAAACATTTATTATAGCCATTACATATGAGGTTTACAAAGCAAGTAGACTCAGAACTGATTTAATACTTAAGATCTTGTAAACTGCTAGAACTATCCAATCTAGATCAGCGTTTCCCAACATTTGTTCTCTGCTGTACCACTTTACATGGTCCACCTATTGGAAGTACCACTTGAGAAGTAACTGGTGATGACATCATCACCAGTTACTTTTGAGTTGGGAGGCCAGATGCAAATGACAAACATCAGTAAGAGGTTCAGGGTGGACCAAAGGGCTTTTCTGAGCATGGAAAAGCATGCCTTGGAACTCTGCCCTCAGAGCAAAACCACCTACCACCATCTGCCATGTTGTGTTGCTGTTCTCACTGCCAGGTGGCAGGAGTCTGGGCGTTGTGCAAGTACCACTGGACACCACTTCAAATACCACTTGGGGTACTCATAACACTGATTGAGAAACACTGGTCTGGATCATGACTGCAGCCTGCCACAATCTGAATTGCTACGAGTTGCTGTGCAATTTTTCCTGTGTACAAAAGAGCAATGGATTAGTTTTCCTTCTGCAAATATGAGCACATTTTGCTGATGCAAGCACATCTATCGGCATGTCACTTCCTGGTAAGAGGTCATTGTTCACTGTGGTTCGGAAGTTCAGATGTTTGTTAATGGCAGGCGGTATACCTTGCTTGCCAAGTAACTAATGTGACAGTGACCTGGGTCACCCAATGATGGAAATTTATTAGCTGATTGCCATTCAATCACTCTGAAATGAGTTGCCCACTGAGCCCAATTTATGGAGGACAGATGTTCATACTGCATTCTAAAGCAAACGCCAATTATCAGCCATTAATATATTGCTGGCAATTTCAGCAGAGGATACAAGGAAGGTGTGAACACAATGAATGGAATCAACGTATCCCTATAAGAACCCTGGCCCCTGTGCCATGGTTCATAACAGATATTTAATGATTTGTGAAGCATGCCTGGGATTTTCATTTAGAGTGAAGTGTTCTTGCTCAATAAACAGATTATTTTCAGCTTCTGATGGTCAAGTAGACCCTTTTCCATTAACATTAATTTCCGTTTGGGGGGAAAAAGAAGTGTCTCTTGATGTCCTCTCTTACCTTAATCTTCCTCTCTCTGATGTGATGGCTTTCCCCCCCCTTTTAAAGGATCTCATTATACTTTTCTGTTCACTCCGCTGAATATGACGTTAGTCACTTCCCATCTCTCTTCAAAAAGTGTTTCATACCTGTGGACAGCTTGATTTCTCCATGTTCTTTGCTTTGAACTTTTAAATCAAACATTTAATGAGCATCCATCTTATTCTGCTCAAACAGAGGAAGGCTATCATATCGGCTGCTATCATACTGCCTGAATTATATTGTTGCATTATTGTGCAAAAGTGCCTGAAATCATTGTTACCATTTCTTTAGTACAGCCCATGAAAATTCAATTTTAGTGATTTCAAAGAGCTGTGCTTTTCTAAATTTGTATTATATTGCCAGATTTAGATGTTCCGTTGCTTTTTCATTTTAGAATAATCATAATGAATCACATTCTTTTTTTCTGGTGGAGGTCTTTTTTTATTAGGACTTGATTGAATATTAGCCCTTTTATGTTTTGGAGTGAAGGCAGTGCTTTTGGAAGGACTGAAATGGTTTGCTCCCAGACCCCTATTTATATCTTCTTCCCCTTGGTTTTCCATTGATATTTTTAGCCATTGTTCTTCAGTTATTTTTCTCTTTTCTTTGAGGGACCTCGGCCAATCAAAGATGACGTAGTGAACTTATGGCCCAATCCTATTAGGCCCAGCCACCAGCAGAATGTGCATTCCACAGCAACTTTATTAAGGCAGTTGTAAAAGGCAGGAGGTCTGGTCTAGAGGGTAGAGCCTCTATTTGCCTGAAGATAACATCCACAAGGTCGCCAGTTCGAGGCCACTGACACTGTATGACCTTGAAGCAGCTGACAAGCTGAGCCGAGTTATTCCATCTGCTCTGAGTGTGGGAGGATGGAGGCCAGAATGTGAAACCAGATCAGAAAGAAACATCTGGAATGTTGTGGTTCTTGAAAGATAGAACCTTCTTTCAATTGTAAAAATCCCTTCGGGGATTTAAGTAGCCTGCCTATGTAAACCGCCTTGAATAAAGTCTTGAATAAAGACCAAGAAAGGTGGTATATAAATATCTGTAATATTATTATTATTATTATTATTATTATTATAAGGTGCCTCAAGCAGCATGCTCCAGAAGGGGGTAAGGGAACGTGGAGCGAGGTGGTGATGGGAGCGGGGGACAGGTAGATTGGGGTCTGGGAAGGGATGGGTTCTGTCACAGCAGTGGTTGTGGAATCCTAGGCCCTGTCCAGGACCTGAACCCATGGTACAGGTCCACACAGACCTTTGCCAGTGAATGTGCTAATGAAGGTCTGAGTGGATCTGGTAGCCATTTTGGCATTGCTGCATCCAGGAGGGGGGGAGAATAGGATTGGAGAATAGGATTAGTCCTAAAATCCTATTCCCTACTAGTTTATGCCATGCACCACTGACAAGGGACTGCATACTCCATGGTGGGGGGGGGGAACAGATCCTCCAGGAGGGATCAGTTAAAAAAAAAAATTCTTACCTCCCAGTAGGCTGCCAGGCTGCCAATTGGCTAACCTGAACCATGCCAGCTATTTAGTTGGTGTAAGTCCAAGGAGGGGGTGGGTTCAAGCTGGGAAAGGGTTTCTGAGTATTTGGTTGCTGAGTAGATACTGGCCCTCTCACTTCTGAAATATCGCTGTGTCTTGACTACCTTCTTGGACTTATTTCTTACCCCACTAGCTCAACGATATGCATGAGGTCTTGCTTTGATTTTGTTTTAATGTTTCACTGTTTAATGTTAAAATTAATGTTTTTAATATTTCTTACCTGTTATGATACTTTGGGTGCAATGCTATCCTGTGCTGGAACAGGCAAGCCAGGAGGCTTGCACTGTATCCAGCGCAGGATAGTGGCAATAAGCAGCTCAGCCAGAGGTAAGTGGAAATATTTCTTGAAGGTGGCACAACTCCAAGAAGAGCAGAGCAGCTTGAAGCTGCTCCATTCTCCCTGGGAATGGGGGTTGGGATCTGGCATAACTGCCAGATCCCACCCCTGCCTCCTGCTCCCTACCCACCTGCCCTCCCCTTGCCCAGGAATGCCTCCTCCATGCCTCCTCCCCACCTTTGCCCCACCTCCCCTTGCCTAAATTTTCTGCTTGCGTTGGCCCAGCCAGGCCGACAAAAGCGTCTGAGAGGAAACTGGCACAGAGGCTTATGTCAGCCTCCGCAGGCAGGTGCTTCTCAGAGCACTGGCCCAGCTTCCGCTCAAGGAGGCGTAAACGTGCCTTATGGCACGTTTGCGACCCTCCTGGACCAGTACAAGGGACTTGCGCCGGCCCAATCCCAGGTAAGAATTATGCCCTTTGTTATTTTATTATGGAACTTTGTAAACTGCCTTGGGCATTTGCTTTAGCATAGGAAGGGCAGGATATAATAAATAAATAAATAAATAAATAAATAAATAAATAAATAAATAAATAAATAAATAAGGGGATAGGATCCTATCTTATTCAACTGGCACTGAGGTCCATCCCCTTCCACCCCTGAATCACCTCTGCCTGGCCTGTTCCTTGCCCTGATCCTCCCATGAACTACCCATGATCTGCAACTGCAGCTACCTTACTTGCTCAAAAGCAGCCTGTGTGGCTGTTGGCCATTTGCACCAGTGGTCCCACAGCACATGTTAGCAGCACACCTTTTGTGGAGCTACAGCAGCACTAGCAGCGGCAGATCAGGAACTCTTCTGCCTTAAGTGCACAATAGGATTGGTCTGCCTGTGACATTAAAACCTATGTAGCTAATTACATTTGTCTTTGGGGAACACATTTTGTAAGATATAGTGTTGTCGATGGCATTGGTTCTCACACATTTAGCACTGGGACCCACTTTTTAGAATGAGAAACTATCAGGACCCACTGGAAGTGATGTCATGACCAGAAGTGACATCATCAAGCAGGAAAAATTTTAACAATTCTAGGCTGAAATCCTACCCACACTTACCCAAGAGTAAGTCCCATTGACTATCATTGTTAAAAGAACATACATAGTAATTTGGTCTGTAACATTTCCGCAAATGCAGCCACATCCCATTGTAGCATCAAGTCTAATATATTAAAAATAAAATATTGAAATGAATGGGGACCCACCTGAAATTGGCTCGCAACCCACCTAGTGGGTCCTGACCCACAGTTTGAGAAACACTGGTCTATGGATTTTATGCATTCAGTATATTTGTAAACAAACATGTATTAAATGCATACATTGTCATCTAAACACCAGGTATTTGGGTAAGAAATTCATGAAAATGTTCGAAAAATCATATTAATTTTTTAGGGAGGAGGAAATGAAAGAAAATTGAGGAGTATTAACAAAAGATAGGAGAATTGAGACAATAGGACATTGTGCAAGGTTTGGATGGAACAAAACAGAGAACTCCAGCCCTCTCTAAAACATGGTTTTAAAAATCGTGTATTTATTTGAACTTCACTTCTCAGGAAGTTATTTTTTTCCACCCAAATAGTGCAATAGATTACATGACATTTCTCTCAAATATGCCACCAATACATTTTTGCAGCAAACCGGAATCATCTCATTACACTGGCAACCATAGAAGACTCTATGTTTTTTGTTGTTGTTGTTGTTTTTTAAAGTGGATAGTTTCACATACACCAAGTATGAGAGCATTAAAGATTATATCAGGACATTTTTATATGAAATTACAGATATGAACTAGTTTCCCAAATATAGAGAGAGTCATAAGTTGTTTAGGTAAGATTTCTGGGGAGAAATATTATCTGCAGGGAAGTAATGATTTCATCACCTAATATGTCCCCTAAATGACTTTTGAATTCAGTTGCACATGATCCCAATAAAATGGAACTCCATGAAAAGGGTTTTGACTCAAGGAATGAGTTATTATACTGCACTCACAGCAGAAAATCACAGTGAAGGAGATTGTTCAGCAATGTAATCTTATTTGCAGCGCACCAAACATATGGGGAAAAAATCCTAAGAATAATGTCAGTGAGTTATGTTCAGGGGCGCTTTGGTGACAGGTTGCTATGAAGATCAATTGGACCAACATGGCAGCTGTAACTGTGAAACACTCTCTGAGCCTTCAAGCTCTTCTTTCTGGGTGACTGGTCACTCTTTGTCTTTGTGGAGTACTTCCTGCATCAGTACCTGATGATGTACATTCATCAGTACATGAAGGACAGGTAAACCCAAAGCCAGTAGTTGCTCTTCTGCTTTTCACGCATAAGGCTCTAGATTTCTTCCTTTGCATCTTTTCAGCTAAAAGCGTTTGAAGTTGTAAGACTGGGAAAGACTCCTGCCAATTGGAGAAGACAGCTAAGAACATTAGAACAGCCCCACAGGATCAGGCCATAGGCCCATCTAGCTCAGGACTAAATGGCTCACTGATCCGACTGGCTCAGTGCAAGCCACCTTCATATGTTCCAACATTCCTCAAATCACCTGTTTTCCTGTGAAATTCTGCATAATATCGAAGAGACAAAGCTACTATGACTATTTCTTACCAGAAACAATAGTGCGACTGTAATTCCTGTCACTGTAACAATGAAATGACTACCCTGCGAGAGTTAAGATATTCATCTTCTCAACATTCAGAGATGGGGAGGTTTGCCAGATCAATACTCTTGGCAGAGAACAATATCTCAAACAGCTGCATTTGTCTAATAATTCACGTCCTTGGTTTGGCTTGTTTTTGTCTTTCTGGATTCATTCTGTGGCTTGGGATGATTTATGGTCATCTCCAGTTCACGGATGCAGGCTCCCCTGTTGTTACAATATTTATCTGATGCCACTCGGAGAGATCATTTGTAGCCACCATTAGTCTATTTTTGCTCCTATGCAGATGATTCATAGCTTCGCTTGGCACTTCCTTGGTTCCTGAACCATGTTCTCCTTCACAATTGTCCCCTTTTTAAGATGTTTATCATTCAGCTGAGGGACAATGGCTGTGGCTCAAGATGGGGTACGAGCCACAAATTGTGACATGCTGACTCTCAACATAGCCGTGGTAAATTTACAGATTTCTTACTTCCTTTGTATGTGGATTCTTCCGTTTCTGACTAACGCGCTGTCTGTTCATCTGCTGAAATATGCTATTCAGATGAGAGGAAGTTCTCCCTTTACAGTTCACAAAACATGGCTAGTGTACATCCCTGCTTCCCTCTCCCTGATATTTGGAATTTAGATAACCTATCTCCACCAGACTGGGGATTTAGCTGCTAGGATATATACATTCAGTGTTAATTAAAAGCAAATATTCACATTCACACAAATTCAGCAGCAGTGACTGGCACTTCAGCAGCTAAAAAGGGAAAAAAGTACCACATTTACATTTAGTACCTTCAAGTCAAGTACTCTGAATTCTTTTAGCTCAAAAGCAGCAGTTGAAGATGGCTGGAGGAGATATTGAAAGAAGAATAGATTGGGAGCCTCAAAAAGAATCTAACCTTCTGCCAGAAAGTTACCCCTTTTTTCCACCTATCAAAAAAAAAAAAAAAAAGAGCCTTGTCAATTTTTATTTCTGATAAGTGAAGCTGTCCAACCCTTCAGTAATGCATTGTCCCAATTTATATCTTGTGCCATGGAAACTAAGTGTAGCAGAACTACATGTTGGCAACCTTCAGTCTCGAAAGACTATGGTATCGCGCTCTGAAAGGTGGTTCTGGAACAGCGTCTAGTGTGGCTGAAAAGACCTACATGACACTTGTGGAAATGAGGTTGGATCATTGCATTGGGAATACATGGACTCTTTTTAAAAATCCATAGAGGTATGGGATATCCCTGCCTTCACCTGCCACCAAATTAAATACTGAGCATATACTTTTCTCTAAGTCTGGATGCCAACATAAATGGAGGTTAAAGCTAAAATCCTAACACACATACTACAGAATACTTCAAACTAAATGCAGTGGAACTCACAGCACAGTCCTGCACATGTTTACTCAGCAGTAAACGTGCTTTGGTTTGAAGCCTTGGAACCCAATCCCATCTTCCGCCATGCAGCTGCACTGAAGGAGCATGGACTGCATGCGATGGTGGGGGAGGGGAACCAGATGGCCTGGGAAAGGTATTTACATAAGAACATAAGAACAGCCCCACGGATCAGGCCATAGGCCCATCTAGTCCAGCTTCCTGTATCTCACAGCAGCCCACCAAATGCCCCAAGGAGCACACCAGATAACAAGAGATCTGCATCCTGGTGCCCTCCATTGCATCTGGCATTCTGACATAGCCCATTTCTAAAATCAGGAGGTTGCGCATACACATCATGGCTTGTACCCCATAATGGATTTTTCCTCCAGAAACTTTGTCCCTTTTAAAGGCATCCAGGCCAGACGCCATCAACACATCCTGTGGCAAGGAGTTCCACAGACCAAGCACACGCTGAGTAAAGAAATATTTTCTTTTGTCTGTTCTAACTCTCTCAACACTCAATTTTAGTGGCTGTCTCCTGGTTCTGGTGTTATGTGAGAGTGTAAAGAGCATCTCTCTATCCACTCTGTCCATCCCCTGCATAATTTTGTATGTCTCAATCATGTCCCTCCTAAGGCACCTCTTTTCTACTT
Source organism: Tiliqua scincoides (assembly GCF_035046505.1). NCBI lineage: Eukaryota > Metazoa > Chordata > Lepidosauria > Squamata > Scincidae > Tiliqua > Tiliqua scincoides. The sequence goes on from NC_089824.1 coordinate 128,542,240, forward strand.
TCTACTTACCTCTCTGTAGGCCACCTAGCTATCAATGTGTTTCCTATTTTTGCTGGCACAAGTCCAAGGAGAGGAAGGGGGCATTCTGGGGAAAAGAAGGTAGCCTCCTTATATGCACTACTGCCACTAAGATCCATTCCCTCCCACTCTTGAACTGCCTATGGCCTCCCTACTCCCTACCCCAAACTTTCCCTGAACTGCCCAAGACCTAAGCCCACTAGCACCTTACCTGATCTGACATGGGGCTGGATCCCTCTGTGGTGGATATGTGGAGCTCCCAGCCATTTGCACCAATGGATGTGATGCACAAGATAGCAAAGGAATTGACATAAATGCCCAATAGTATTGAGCTGTTAGTTGCATTTGTTTTTAGAGCTTGCTGCATTAATTCCACAGATGAATTGCATCACCTATCACCACAGGAGTGTAAAATGTATACCACATGTATCTCTGTTTCATCTGTGCAAGCCATGTAATAGTATACAACAAGTAGAGACCTGCTTTGCCACTATAGGATTCTTGCATAGCAACTTAACAAGCCCAGATGATTAATGGTCCAATCCTACCCAGGGCCAGCCCAGAGCACGCAAAGCTACTGATGGAGTGTATGCTGAATGCTGTGAGCCAACCAGGGATGAAGCACCCTGAGAGAGGTAAGTATACAAAATGTTTGCTTACCATTCCATAGACTGCCTGATTCTGGTTCCCAGAAGGTCTCCTCATGCCTATGTCAGCTCTTTGGCTGGAACAAGTCTGAAAAGCCTTATGGAGGCCAGTTTGGGTTGGGAAGGGAAGATAAGATTTGGTGTGTGTGACTGCTGCAGAGATCCACCCCCTCCTGTCCCCAACCTGGTCCGATCCCTGCCCCAATTCATCCCTTGATCTGCCCCAGGCACCACCTTATCTGTTTCTGTAGAGGCTCTCTGGCCTACCACTGCTGTCTTTGGACTTACTGCAGCATACTGCAGAATGGGGAAGCGGTTGCAGCACAACAGCTCTGGCTTTCTGCTAGCAGATTGTAAGATCTAGATTGGGCCATGAATCAAATCCCCCAACTTTTTGCTGTGGTATAATTTCCCCCTGTTGCCCATGGGTCATTACCAAATCTGAAGATAGAAAATTCCTTCCTCAGAAAAAGAGCGGGCTGGTCCGGACTGTTTGCTGAACCCACCATCCATGCAATTAAAAATGCAGGTATGCAAGTCTCAGCATCCATGGTATTCTGAAGACCTGCCCACTCCAGATCTACTACATAGTTCATACACCTGACAGCGCAATCCTGTGCATGTCTACTTAAACGGTTGCACTGGGTAGGATTACAGCCTGAATTACCTTTCCTGATTAGTGTTACAATGTAGGACGTGGATCTCACCTAAAGTGGGATCTCTGAGGGACACCTCAGAGCTGTGCATCCTGTCTTATGATAGAATATAAGAAAAGAAGTGTGAGCCATTTGTGCGTGTTTTCTCATTTGCACTTGAACTCACCCTCTGGATTCAGAATCAAAGAACCAGATCTTAGAAGCACTTCATTAATTTAATCACCATTGTAGAGTTTCTTTAGTATCCACAAGTGTCTTCAAAGAACCATTCACATAAGATTGTTTCTTGGATATGCTGGGAGTCAAACATTGTTTCAATAACATAAAATTTGCTTTGGCATCCTGTATTCTGGTCCTACTCTTATAATATGGGTCAGGAAGAACTGCATAGGTGCAGTAAATTAGGCATTTGTTTAATACACCTACACCACTTTCTTGCAAGGCAGGGTATGTTCTGGCAGGCAAGAACCACCTCATTTCACTCTGTATTTAGAATCAGCTCTATACTTGAGACTGTGTAAGCACTGTACCATTGTACCTGTCCGAAGAACCTGCAGTCTACTTAGATATTATTAATTTCTTTTTCCTGAATCCTAAAGACTAGCAAACTTTCCAACCTTTCCTGAGAGCCAGAATAAATGCAAATGTTGCATATTTAATACAGTTTCCCTCCCCCAAAGCTAAGCATTAAAAAAAAAATAGATTCCTGTTTGTCCCATAGCTGGTATAATGTACCAATATAATATGATCTCCATTATAATAACCTACTTTATGAAGATTAAATGGTTTTGCAATTCAAACAAGGTAAAATTGGTTTAAAGCAAAATCAAACACTAGTTTGCTAGTTCAGAATTTGAATAGTGGAATGAGAAATCTTTTTTTATATTGCTATTGTGCACTGGTCAGCCAGGAAGTAATTGCTTTTTATAAGGCAAATTTGCTTTTACTTTTCCAAGGTAATGAAATGAACCTGAAACATTTCCTCTGAAATCAAAGTCACTATCACTCAAATGTCACCAGCACAATTCCATCTTATAGTTTCAGGCAAACACATAATGGGAAAGATGTGGATGGAATTGATTGACAGAATTCTATTAGGGAGCCTTATTATACATTCATCTATATCATTATCTGTGTTGTAAATCAATAATGATTTGATTTTTTTTTCATATTTATGCCTTATGAGCTTGGTAGGAGAAAGCAAACTAGAGAGCTTTCCTGTCCTGCATTTATTTCTCTCTCTCTCTCTCTCTCTGTGTGTGCGCGTGTGTGAGGGAGGGAGGGTGGGAGGGAGGCAGTGAAATGCCTCTTCTAAAATGGGGCCTGTTGCAACATGTACGTGCATGATCTTAGCATGTAGAAATCAGGCGTTTTCTTCAATGCTATTGTTTTACGTCTATTCGAATGTTACAGAGTCTAATTAATTTATTACTCAATTGAAACTCATATGATTAACCTACTAATGGCACAATCCTATTTCTGATGAATGCCAGCACAGCAACGCCTGTACTGCCTGTACTCTGGTCTAGGTGTCGCAAACATGCCATAAACCATGTTGCGACACCCATGAATAAACAGTACCAATGGGCAGACCTGCACCATCCTGCCAGTGCTGCATCCACAAGGTACGCACAAGGTAGCAGATAAGGCTCCGTTGGGTGGCATAGGGGCAGAGAGGAGGGCAGGGGGAGGGTATAAGAACATATAAAGAGCCCTGCTGGATCAGGCCAAAGACCCATCTTGTCCAGCTTCCTGTATCTCACAGGGGCCCACCAGACACCTCAGGGAGCACACAAGACAACAAGATGACAACATCATGTTGCTACTTTCTTGAACCTGCATTCAGATATAGCCTACTTCAATAGGGCAGTGATGTGTGGTCTGGAAAGGCTTTTGTCTTACTTTCATTCTGTCCAGTAGAAACTCCAAATGGGTGAGGATAGATGTGTGGTATCAAGCCCTGTGTAACTGGCCTGGAGAAAGTTAGAACAGCCATAATGATGTTACAAATAGCAGCTAAAACCTCTCTTATTCAGACCTAAAAACTGACAATATTTTTCTGATGTTGCTAGCAAGCAGAATTCAGCTTGGCCTGTTGAAACTAGAAGTTGCCTATCACAACGGGAAACCGCAAATGTAGGGTTGGGGTAACAGGATAACGGAGAGTCCCAGGTGGAGTCCTTCACATGAAGAAAAGCCCCAAATGTGCAAGAACAGCCTGATTGCTTAAGCCAGCCATTTTCAACCACTGTGCCATGGCACACCGGTGTGCCGTGGCACACCGGTGTGCTGTGAATGGTCTGCAGGTGGTGTGCCGTGAATGGTCTGCAGGACTCTGGGGGAGGGTCATTTATTAGACGTGCTTAATGTAGATGCTTGTAAGGTATATTATAGCTCATTCCTGCCCAGCCCACAGGTGTACCTGTTTGGTGTGTATCTGGTAGTGTTGAGTAGGAATGACTTAACTTGGTTCTTCCTTCTATAACCTTTGTAATGGTTCAGAGACCCACTTCTCCAGCCATTACTTCTTTGTTTTGAAATAAAGAAAATAATACTCTGACTTAGGTGCGGACATTACCATTCTCACACCTGCCAACAATCCTAAAACTACTTGAGTTCCTTAGAACCACCTTTGAAACTTTCACAAGAGCAGGTAAGTGTGTAATGGGGTAGGGGAAGGTGGAGACTGGAGCAGACTTGGCCCAGGAGGGGGCAGGATCAGTGGTGCTGGCACATGCTGAATCCAATTTTCCTGTCTGGGCTTGGAAGTCCAACACAGAGTGCTTGGAGGGCTAGTTAGGATTGGGCTGCCCAATTCACTGAACTAGGTAACAGCCCTAGCTCCAGGTAAATGTATTATTTATTTATTGAAAAATTTTTATCCCGCCTTTCCCCCCAAATATAGGGCTCACCAGGCAGCTTACAATAAAAGCAAAGCATAAACAATAAAAAGAATTAACAAAACAAACTACAAAATAAAACAGCAGCAGAATACCAACTTTGCAGCTAAAAATACCAAGCGCAGAAATATCTAAAATATAAATTAGCAGAGACATGGAATCCAAACATAAAACCTATTCACAAGAAAACACAGACGAAAACACAACGAAAATGAAAAATTTTGAGGCCTTGTATGTGGGCCACTTATCTATTGCTCTCTCAGATAAATAAGGAGATTTGAGCTTGGCTGAATGCAAATTCCATGTTAGGGAATGCTAGAAAAGGGATTGAAAAGAAACCACTGATATTACCATGTATTTGTATAAATCTGGGGCATGGCTGCATTTGGATTGCTCTATCAGTAGCATAACCAGAGGGGGGCGGTGCGGCAAGTATTACTGGTGCCCTAACAGGCTATGTAAGCAGTCACTCCCGCTCACCATTGGAGCCATTGGGGCAGCCACGGAGTATGCAAGCATTCACCAATTCAGCGAGCACCTGTGTGTTGCCATTGCTGCCCCAAATGGCTCGGATGGCGTGTGGGAGGGGCCGTTTACCTAGCACATTGCGTCCCCTGTAAAACACTCGCTACGATACTGTGCCCGTATATATTCCTGGTGACCCCATCTCAAAAAAGATACCATATTTCTGGAAAAGGTTCAGAAAGGGACAGGCAAAATGACCAAGAGGTTGAAACATCTTCCCTGTGATGAAAGCATTTCATCAGGCTAAAGCATTTCGGGCTTCTGCTTCATTCGTTTAGTCCTAACTTTTTGTCGCTTTATTGTGCTTCACTGGAGTGTTCAAAGTAAATTCTTGACGACTTCTTTATAGGAATCATAGTCGTATTCATGTTTCAGATGTGAAAACTTGTTCTGTTTTGACTTACAGGCAGTGAAATGCCTATTCTGGTTGGCCTCTGTATAATGGTTCTTCGAATAAAGACGGTTGCCACCTCTTCAGGTTACAGTTACATTGAAATGAGCAGAGGCTTGTTTTTGATGAGGAAGAGCTTTTCTTCCAGAGTGGTTCCAAATTCTGTTCTGTGGCTCAATCACATCCTTTGTGAATGTTGTGTTACACACTGAACTGATTGGTGTCAGGACCTTTCCATTCTCTTTAACCAATTTAGTCTGTACCATTTTATTTGAATTTACAAATGAAAGAAAGAACCTGCAGAGAAAAACACATCATAAATGCATTAGCGAGGGCTTTAGAAGAACATACTAGAGCTGTTTCCATTAGCATTTAATTGCTCCTTTAGCCTAGTGCATGTGTGTATGTAAATTTTTACCCTCTGTAATTCTCAATAAAATTATGTTGTGCCGAAGGGGTGATCTGAAGCAATTCTGTAGTTAATTTAAAATTCTTAGGAACCAAAGGTCTGTAGTAAATAAAGTCTAATATTTCCTATAAAGTTTTCTTCAACTGCTTTCCTTCCTACTGATGCCAAAGATTTACAGGCAGTGTATCTGAATGTCAGAGGGATTGTTCACAGAATCACATATTCTAGGAATAGATTACCAAACTTGTTTGAACCTTAGAATTGTTTACACTTTCACATGGTGAATGAGACACTGTTGGAATTTGAAAAAGAGTAAACTGTGCCATAAATGATTCGGGACATATTAATTCACCTTCTGTTCATCCCTGATTATATTAATAGAAGCAGTCTTCTGGGTTAGCATTACAGTTCTTTTTTTGCGAAAGCCGAGAAGGCTTTGAAAGTTACAACAAATTCAGACAATGGACGGATGATTCACTTACACCTATGCTATTTGCCATGCAGGATAGAGATTATGAATCCTCATGAAAAACCCACCAGTCTATACAATGTATAGTATTGCAACCCTAATGGGGAGCCGCGGCCAATGGCCTAGGACAAGGGAGCCACCAGTCAAAAAGTATGGGAACCACTGGTGTGAATGAGCATTGCAGTTAATTTTCTTTTTACATGCTTGCCTTGTGTTGGAGACCAGGAAAATGCATTTTAGAAACTGCCCTGGAATCTGTAATTTTTAATTCAGTTTTCCTCAGTTAGCCAGTCAAAAATAAAGTCACAGCTCCAAGTACCCCAATGGTGATAGAGGCACCAATCCTATCCCCTGCCCCAAGTGCTGATGCAGCTGCCCAAAAGGTGTGTGCTGCATCCTATGGCGGGGAGGGGCAACCCAAAGGAAAACAGGAGATAAATAAAAAAAAAATATTGTTTACTTACCTCCACATAAGTTTTGGGGCCACTTATGGGTCTCCTCAGACACACGCCACCAATTTTGGTCACCTATGTCCAAGGAGGGGAAAGGGGGGAGGTTTTTGAAAGAGGGGGAAAGATCCAGCATGCACCATTGCTTCCAGATCCACCTCTCACCTCTCACAGTTCCTATCCCAGAAAGCCCAGTTTTCAGGGTTGGGAACTCAAGTCAGGTGACTTGGACTCAAGTCACAAAAATGTGTGTTTTTCGCTGACTCGTGGACTCAGGAGTCGCACGTGTAGAAGACCTGGAAGAACACTAGACTCGGGGCCCCCTGACTCATGACTCACATTCCACTCTGATGACTCAAGTTGTGTGCCAATGGTTGCGCCACCCCCTCTCACATGAAAACCTCTTGCATGAAAATCTTGGAAGTAATTTTTTTGTGCCCAAGCTCCAGTGCCAGAAGCTATCACAGTACACTATGTTCAGAGATGGACTGGGGGGCGGAGGTGGAGCAAACTTTTTTTGGTGATCCGCTGGTCCTCCGTAGCATCCATTGGCCGAGAGCTTGACACTCAAACTCCCAGAGAGTTTGAGATCTGCTGCTTTAGAGGATATAAAGCCCCTATAAAACTGGATATGTTTGCCTATTTCTACATCTGGCTCTTGCTGAGAGATGAGGTATGAGCAACTCATAATTTCTCCCCCATGCTTCTGGGTTTCATCTAAATGGGTGAGCCATGCCGATCCCATACAGCAGTTCCCAAACTTTTTCAACTGGCAGCTCCCTTGACCTTCTGGGCCACTGGCCACAACTCTCCATTATGGCTACAATCTTATACATTGTATAGGGAGTGGCTTTTTCACAAGGATACGCTGGCTCCCCTGGCTTGTTTCCGTGGCTCTCCGGGAAGCCACAGGTCACAGTTTGGGAACCACTGCCCTACAGGAAGATACACATTCTCCTACAACAGGGGCAAAATGTGTCCCTTCCCACTGCTTAAATGTCCATATTCTCCTTTGAATGAGACCAAGAATTATAGAGAGAGGAAGTGCAAGTTACTTAGGCTTCCTCTCTTGCCTCTTCCATGGACCATCCCAAACAGCTATTGATAGCAACTTTTGTCTCTTTCTTGGATAAATAAACCCTGGCAAGCTTATCTCTACAATGTCTGCATAATAGCACCACTGGTTTTTATTGCTGCTTTGGCACACCTGTAGAGACAATATTTTATTTCCTGGTGTGGTGGGTCTTGAGAATTTGCTTACTATGGTTGTATCATATTATTATCCACAAAATCATTGACTTCAAATAGTCTTCAATATGCAATGGACAGATTGCAGTCCATGACTGAGATTTAGGCTACAATTCTATCCAGACTTATCTCAGAGTAAGCCCCATTGACTCTAATGGGATTTATTTCAAAGTAGATATGCATAGGATCAGGCTCCTAAAGTGGCATAGGTGCATTGGGTTTTTTTGAGCTTCTCCCTTTCAGTAGCACCCTATTTTCTTTCCATGTCTCAAGGAAACGTAGGGATTTTTCTGAACAGCTTCCCATGCCACCTGTCAGTAGCGGACCTACCATTAGGTCTGATGGGGCAAATGGCCCAGGCGTGAGCCTCTAGGACCCTGAGGAAGCCTCTCTGAGGCTCCCGACACGGTTGGAAACTGTGCTTCTGGTTTTCTGGAAATACACTTTATAGCGTCGGGGAACCTCAGAGAGGCTACCTTGACACAGTCTAAGGTCATGTGAGGCTCTGTGAGCCTCAGGTGAGTAGGGGGGACGGCAACAGCCCATGGGGGGGCGCCGTCGCAGACCTTTGCCCTGACACATGTTGTGAGATGTACAACACTGTCCCCACCACCAAGTTCTTTTGGCCACACGGTTGAGTTCTTTGCACCCAGGCCCATAGACACACATCTTTGTTTTTCTTTCTTGAACAATTCCAGGTGCCATATTAGTACATAATACTTGTCTGCCCTGACATACCAAAACAGGGAGCCTCCTCACAGTTTCATTCACAAATACCCATCACTGCACCGAATGCTCTTTTTCCAAAGCCACCAAAGAGCACATAGCAAAGCAGTGAGTAAGAAAGCCCCGTCACTCAGCATCCACTTGTGTTTATCATTTAGCCCTTTATTCTTTCTAATTAATGCTCCAATTGCCAGCGAATGTTCTATAATTAGATCCACAACTCTTCGTGATAAGAAATCATGTAAAATTTACCATTTGGGACAGCAGACTGTCTGGAAGAATTTTATTATTCATTTAAAGACAACTTTGAATGTCAACTATTAAAATTCAGTGGATTTCATTTAGAGTTAAAGTTTGAATGTAATCATTTCTGTCCTACTTAACTGGAGTTAACTCACATGATCCTGGCTGCATAACTTTAACTTTGCCAACCAGAGTATTTTTTTCCCTTCTTTCCAGGATATAGTTGATCCATTTATCATGTTGCCTTTTGAAACTTTTATAAGGGAATGAACTCACCTGGAGCTCTCACCTCTTCTTCCCATTCATTGTATGGAACTGCAAGTTCTGTGCAGTCATTCCTCTCTGTGTTTTTTCTGCCTTCTCAGCCTGAGAATATTGGCAGAAGTCTGGGAAGTGTGAACTTGTCTATCTGTGGCCCCTATCAGTTCAACCTGGTCAATTAACCGTGCAATCCTAACCTGCGCTGGATCAGGCAGGCTAACTGGCCTGTGTAGTATCCAGCACAGGTTAGGTGCTTGTTGGGGCACTACTCAGAGTAAAGGGACTTACATCCCCTTACCCTGAGTAATGTCCCAGCCAGCCCTATGGGGCTACTCAGATTTGTGCCAGTAAAATTGCTGGTGCAAATCTGAGCAACCCATGTACAGCTGACCGGGTGAGGGACAGGGGTTAGGATCTGGCCAAAGTGTCGGATCCCGATCACACTCCTCTCCCTGGGCCAGATCTCCTACCAGCCTGCCCTCCTACCATCTCAGAATGTCCCCATTTTGCCGTCCCCAAACCTCCGCTTGGGCCTAGGGAGGCCAGTGCGAACTTACCTGGCTGTTTCAGTGCAGAGGCCAGATGTGGCCGCTGTAGGCCAGTGCATGTCCTTGCACTGGCCCAGCAGACTTACAAGGAGGCACAAATGTGCCTAATGAGCACCTATGATTGCGCTCTAAGGCAGCGATGGTTTGATCCAATTGCTTTGGTTTTTATGTTATTGGCAATAGCAAAATGCATGGCAAATTAAAAGTCTTTTCCACTGATGACATTTTACAGGGATTTTAAAAAAGATGTTGACGTGATCAACAACAGTTCCAGGCAGAGTTTTGTATAACACACCAGAGTTTGAGATGGGACTATTTGAGATGAAGTTGGCAAGCAGGTTCCTGTTCAGGCAGATAATCTCTAAGAACTGGAAGGGCTCTTGAAAGAATTTCTGTGAGCCTTTCCCCTGTTGCTTTTAGCTACTCAGAAGGAGTGAAGAACTAGTGGGTGAGTCATGTGGGGAAATGCCACAGTTCTAGTAAACATGCGGCATGTTGGAGTAGAATTGGCTCTTGTTATATATTCAGCTACGCCTAGGCTTTAAGAGCGTCTGCTCTTTCTAGGCAGAGCATGAACCAGAGAGATCTTCCTTCTCCAATGATGTGACCTTGCATTCACAAAAAAGTATGCTAAACTTAAGGTGTTAGTCTTGAAACTATCACAAGACACCTCTTGGTTTTTTCTGCTGCACTAAATAACTCCTTTACTTCTCTGCAGGCTCTTCTTCATTAAGCTCTGCAGAAATGAATAACAGCCTTTCATCTTTGCACATCTTCATTTCAGCTTGGCTCCCATAGTTGATTGCTTCTCAGGATGTTGTTTCACATGCTCTGTTTGAACATGCATTGGTTAAAGCCCATCAAGAGATGGAAGAATAGATTTCTATTGATCAATGGGCAGCAGTGGATTACATCCAGCTCCTTTGAGCTGTACTGTTATGAGTCTCTGCAGCTGTGATGCCTCTTCTAATGGATTGCTCTAGGGATGTTCAACAAAGCCTTTTCATGCAAAGCGGGGATCTGTTGCCAGAAGGACAGAACTGACAACCTCTCAGATGTCCATTGAATATAACATATAGCACTTTGGATCCTGTCCATAGAAATAAATATGCTGTTAGACCTTATCAATGAACAATAGAATGCATCTGAAACTTCCCTTTCTCTGGAGGAAAGACTCCTTGCTCTGAAGGAAATGATGGTTGGATGCAACCAAAAGTGAGGAAGTTATAGAATTGAAGAGAGGTAGCATTTGCTGATGGCCTTCCACAGACTGCTAGTTTGGCCAAATCAGAATTCTTATGCACAGAGTTTGAAGAACAAGACATGGATGAACAGTACAACCCTATGCAGGTCTACTCAGGATTAAGTTCTATTATGTTCAATGGGGCTTACTCCTGGGAAAATATGTATAGGACTGCAGCCGGGCATCCCAATCATGAGCTGCCTGGTGCGCGGGGCTGCAATGGGTGCCCCAAATGGCTGCTGCTGCATCCGGTATGCTCCAGGCAACCGCCGCCGCCTCCTTGGGAGAAGGGGGCTTTTGACCCCTTCCCCTGGGTAAACCGAGTAGCCCCACAATGGGGCTACTTGATTCTGCGATGACCCAAAAGTCAGCATAGAATGAAGAGCCTCCATGTCAGGGAGCCAGCCTGACACGGAGGCTCTATTCTATGTTGACCTTCAGATCATAGGGAGGATCCCGCCTCTCTCCTGCCCCACTCTTTCCCCAGGCTCGTCTCCTCCCCACCCTCTCTCCGCCCTTCCCCCACCGCCCCAGAATGCCTCCTCCTCGTCTCCCCTCATGCCGTCACCTACCTCTCCACTGCCTGGTGGTACACGTGACCACCAAGCAGCAGAGGTCCGGTGCTCTACTGGCACTAGCACAGCACTGGCCAGTGCTGGGCTAGCACCGGCTCTCTTGTGGTGCTAGGGCCCACAAATGTGCCTTATGGTACATTTGCAACAGTGCACACCAGCGGTGAGCTGACGTGCACTCCTTAGGATTGGCCCTAAATCAAATAACTATTTTCCTACACCGACTACATTTATTCTGACATAAAATAGCACAAGTCTATTTACCTGTGTGCATAATGAAGGACTGGAGACAGATGCGGAGCCCAGGTTTAGAATAGGCTGACCTCAGCATCATCTTTGGGCTGCAGGATTGGATGCAGGCCAGATGGGTAATGGCACCTGGCCTAGATGGCACCTGGCCTTTAAAAGGGGATTGACAGATTTATGGAGAAGTCCATCACAGGTTACAAGCCAAGATGATTACAGGTTGAGACTAATTTATTCGCGTGGGTTCCGTTCCAAGCACTCCTGTGGATAAAAAAAACCCGAACTATAGCAAATCAATTTAAAAAACAAAGTTTCTTTGCAGTGATTGAAAAACAGCCTTGGTGACCTAAGATAAGCCTAAGATAAGAGTCATTAAGAAGACAATCCATCAGGACTTCACTCAGCCCCTCCCTTCACCAATGCAAAATGATCCCTTTCTTTCAAGTGATGGGGGAATGGAGGGGTCCAAAGGAGAGGGGAGGATTGATGAATTGCTGCTCTCTCTCTCTCTCTCTCTCTCTCTCTCTCTCTCTCTCATTAAGGAGGCTATTGTTAAAAGACTGTTCAGTTTTTAAAACTGATTTTAAAGGGATGCATTTTTCCCCTTCTCCAGGGATCAGCACATTCCTTCTCATTTGCAGGGGCCATTCGTGTTGAGTCAAATCCGTGTATAAAAAAATCCATGTATAAATAGGTTGGACCTGTATATGCATCCTCTGTGTTTTGGAGGCAGCCTGTCTCTGAATGCCAGATACAAGACAGTGGAAATGGGGTACAGGTATCTTGTTGTCTTGTGTGCTTCCTGAGGCATCTGGTGGGCTGCTGTGAGATACAGTAAGTAGGACTAGATTGGCCCTGGGCGTGATCCAGCAGAGCTCTTCTTATGTTCTTATGATGGGCTTTGAGAGCACCTCATAGAGGTGAATGTAAACCCCAATATAGGCCAGTTTAGGCATGATTACATCTCAAAACTACAGGCTCAGATATAGGGTGATGTAATTTTTTAAAACTGCGATACCTGTTCTATTTAGAATGAATGAATGAATGAATGAATGAAAATTGGCAATGGAAAAATGAATGACTGGATTTATAACTGTGTTACTGAACTTTTGTTCCTGGCTAATTTTGTTGATTCCAGTACATTAACAAGAGAATGAACAAAGCTGTTGAACTGTGCAAGTCGAATAAGGCAAGCCCTATTTTGATTTTTTTTTCCTCTTCATCATTCTTCATCTTGACACCAAAGAATCAGCTTTGTTGTCTCCCCAACAGAAAAAAAGAACAAAAATGCAAAATGGTTAGCCTTGCTATAGAGGCTATAGACTCAAGCATTCCATGTATTTGCTCAGACAGATGATCGGGTGCTTGAATCGGATACAGCTCACCACCGAGCCTCATCTATTGGGTTGATTTACAAATGTTGCTTCTGACTGCATGGTGCTAATAAGGACGCTCACTGTGCCTGTCCTTGTGCAGAGATGAAGCCAGCAAGCTGAGCCACATGATTAGGAGGTGATATACAGTCACTGGGAACACAGTGGAGGAGAGGGGGAGGAGAGATTTCTGAACTGCTTCTGGATCCTATCCTTCAGTAGGGACATGGGAGTCATTTCTCATCGGAACACCTTCTTTGTAAGGTCTCTGTGACTTCTTAATGCTCCAATTAATCAAGCTTTCATTACGAGTCCCCTGTTGCAATGCTGGTAGAATCTACTTCTGGCTATTTAGAATTCATCTGATTTCCTCAACACTATTCTACTCTTAGCGACAAACTACACATTGCATGCTAATGTACAGCAGTACCCCAGTGTCTTTAAAATACAATTAAAAAGAAGAAGAAGAAATACTGATTTGGGGAGAAGGGCATTTAAAGTGAAGACGTGGTTGGGCATTACTTAACCCTTTCCCTGCTCACCATTTCCAAGTTTGGCCTCAAAATGTTTCCTTCCATGGTATTTAAAGCACGTGTTTGTGAGGACACACACACACATATGTCAGCTACAAAATCTTAACTAGCAGATTTAGGGCACAATCCTAATCAGGTGTACTCAGAAGTAAGTCCTATTTTGTTCAGTAGGACTTACTCTCAGGAAAGTGTGGTTAGGATTACAGTCTTTATTTCATGCACTGATTGACCTTACATGGAGACAGAATTTTCTTGTTTTAAAGTGACTGTTGTTCAGACTCCAGTGAATCTGCTTTTTTACAGTAAAACAGGATCGCATGAAAATGGAAAGCACCCACTGCTTAAATTGAAATTGGCTGTAGATTTTTTTTTTGAGAACTTTGTTCTGCAATTCAGTTTTGACCAACCAGCTTCACAGTAGAAGGAGAAACAACAGCCTTACTGACCCACTGCTCCTTTTCAGATCACATCCAAGGTTGTTGCCCTGGGATAACAGCCTCTGCCTACACAAATAAGGTGTGTATTTCAACCATACATTTACTGTGCGTTTCAACCATACATTTGTTGTGACTCTCTAGGGTTGTTTGGAGGCCATTGAATGCATTACTTGAAACCATGGATATGGGTGAACACCTGCCTCCCTGTCCTCTAGAGTCGAGCTTTATTCCTCTCCAGGCTTTCCCAGGTGTCCTAACGCCTTATAAGGCATTAAAACGTCACTTGGTTTCTCTGTGAAACCAGAAGTCATGTGTTTTGAGCTCTGTAACTCATTCTGCTGGGCTCAGAGGACCCTCTGGAGGTGAGGGGAGCTAACGGCTCTGGAGGAGGTATGTGTGGGGGAAGGGGGTTCAGTGGACCTGATCTGTGGATAACTTAATCCATGGGTACAAGGCCCCACAGTATAAGAATAGATAATTCTTATAGTCCGGTAAATACAGTATAAAAATAGATAATTCCATCTTGAATAAAGGCTACTGGGACGAATCAGTAAGAGAGAAATGAGATATTTTTGGCCTGTTCATATGTTAAATGCCCCTTGCCCAGAGTTCTATCCATGGTGAGATGGATCTCAGGCTTGCCCCCTCACCATAGGCAGAAGGAAAGACTGAACAGGATTCTGTAGTGGAGGAGAGATAGAAGTGTATTCAGATAAACATAGGAAATCCCTTAGTGACCTTCTTTTACTGATGGTGAAGGAGCAAGGGAGGAGTGAGGTTGGAGAGTCCAATCACGCTACGAGCAGAATCCTGGCTACCAAAGGAATGAATAACCTACCCTGTTTGTCTGGGAAACTTTCTGTTTTCCAGTTATCACTAGTGGAAGACATAATTAAAGTGGTAGACTTCAAACTGTTCCTTGTTTCAGCATGAAAGGGGGATAACAAATTAAAGAATAGATTTCTGCCCAGAAGTCTCTGTTGACCTTCTGTTATTTAGCTTTACATTGAAGTCAGTACCTGGAGATATTTCATCTGGAGTAGACCTGAAGAAAGGTCAGATATTATCAGTCTTATCAATGAAAACATCTTTCCTTTATTATTATGATTTAGTTAGAGGCAGCTATTATGAATAACTTGATATTCATATTGAGTTATGCAAATGCTCTGATACAAAGATCTGAGTTTTCACCATATCAGATTGAACTACATTTGAAGAAAAAACTACCATTCAGATGAAAGCAGCCAAATTTGTTTTTCGTTTTCTATCATTCTCAATGAGTGTACTTTAATTCAGTTGCTATGTAATTCACATTTGGAGCTTTTGCAATTTTTAGACTTTTTTTTTTTTTTAAATGCAATTTAATGCATGCATTCAGTAGACATATTTAGTCCTTCCCTTGCTTTTTATTATTGTTTGCCAATCAAAAGGTTGTTCATGACCCAAAAATGCTGAGTGTGCACCGGCACATTGAATGAGGCAGTATCTTAAAATTAACAAACACCACAAATATATATATATAAAGTGCAATAAACTGGCTTATGTTCTCTCTTCCTGGGATTTAATTCTAGAGATGATGTTTACCACCGTATCTTTCAATTTGCAACATTCAAAAAAACAGCACAATGTTTACCTCAGAACGCTCTCACCTTGAGGAATGGATGCGGCTGCCAAAAACGGGCTATGACAAGTAACAAATCAAACAGCTCCATCTATCTTGCATCTCTTTTTTTGTGCCTATGCTCAGTAGCTAAATGAAAACTTTGGAGGGAACAGAATAGCTATCAATGTGTGGTGTTCCGTCAGCTTTTCAGTGCAGGCAATTTGTTTTAAACACTTTTAAAATGGAGTGACAACTGAGGTATATAAATGATGTGTTTAAAAACTCTTGACAAATTTATTTTTGCTTTGCTGAGAAAGGTGAGGGCTTGGCCCCCTCAAGGAAGCAAACACACACACACACACACACACACACACACACACACACACACACACACACACACACACACACACACACGAATTCCCTGAAAATTTATAACCAAGGGACACTTCTTTCAAGGATTTCTGTATGGTTTGTGTATGCCACTACAGAGGCCTTGACGCAAGGTTAGCCATGATTTAGAACAGTGGCCGAACAGCCTGAACTATGAGTGGGGAAGTCCATGGCTCAAATTGCAACTGTCAGCAGATGAAGCCACTACTCATCCAGTGATTTAGAGATAGAAAATACTGAAAGGCTTACAGGGTTGCTGAAAAGATTTGAGTATAAGCAACATGACAGTTACGTTCAGCCCAACATTAAAAGACAGATCTAAAACTGGAAGTGGTCCTTTTGTGGTTAACCCCCCAGCCATTGGAGCCCCAGTCTAGGTCAGAGCCATAGCACATGGGGAAGGAGGGTGAGCACATCTCTTCTATGTTGTTTTCCTGCTAACCACCCCAACAGCAGGTATTAACAGCAAAGAGATGCTTAGGGGCAAACAGCCATTTTGGAGGGCAATATTTGATTGGAAAGCATTCAAAGGGGGTAAAAGCCTCCTGTCCCTATATGCCATGTTCCTAATCTAGATCTGCATGGCTCTGTATGTGTATGTCAGCACAATCTTAAGTAGACAGGCAACTGCCCTGGGTGCAGTGCCAATCGGGGGGCATGTAACTGCCCCTCAGACTCTGCCCTAGTTACAGAGGAGGCGCTGGTGGCTTTGCACCCTCATTCCTTCTACTTCGAAGGGGAGCCTCCACAGGAGAAGGAATGGGGGTGCAAAGCAGCAGCAGCAGCAAGTGCTCCCTCCTCCAGGGAGAACCCAGAAGTGACATCATGACATCATGTGCTGCCAGGATGTCACTGCTGGGCGTTGGGGAGGCGCGCTAGGCCTTTGAGCCTGCGCGTGTCTATTCAGAAGTAAGTTACGTTGTGTACAATGGAATTTACTCCAGGGAAGTGTGAATAGGATCGAAGCCTCTCTCTCTCTCTCTCTCTCTCTGTGTGTGTGTGTGTGTGTGTGTTCCATTAAAGCAGCACTTTCTATTTATTGCCAGCTTTAAGCTAACATATTATCACATGTAGTTCAGCCCTATAGTGGTGGTGAAATGCCAGCCAATATGTGGGAAGCGGCAGGAGGGCTGAATTTTACATGCAAATTGTACTTCTTCGCAATGTCTCTGTCTATAGGGACTGGGCCATCCAATATCATATGTGAGAAGGTTTAGTTCCTATCTCAGGAGTTGCTTTATCCAGGAGAAAAGAAAGGCACAGAGCATTGTGTCCTACCCCTAGTGACCCCACAGTTGCTTTGGCCTCCTATCCACTGTATCCTAGACCGCTTCTGACAATCCAAACCATTTATCACCTAGGTGATTCTGCACTGTCTTGCTCTGGGTTCTGTTTCCTGGTCCTGCTACAATGTTATAGAACCTTTGGAGCTTTTTTATATCATGATGGTGTGACAGCCCGCCTATCTGCTTTCTTCTCTGAACATCTTTGCCAGCACGGGTAGGAGAACTGAACAAGGAAGAGGAAGATACATATTTGTCCTTTTTAATCCAATTTCCTTCAAATGGAGAAAATAATGGGGGGAAATGCTAAAAAATAAAACAAAAATCTGAATATACGGGTGCAACTTATTTATCCACAGATTTTTTATCTGTGGATTTATAGCCCCATTGACTAGAATGGGATTTACTTTTGAGTAGGTAGGCATAGGACTGAGCTCTCAGGCTACAATCCGCTCCACACTTTCCTGGGAGTAAGCCTCATTGACTACAATGGGACTTCTGAGTAGAAATGCATAGGACTGGACTCTTAAAAGCTCAGCATCCCACCTATGAAAGAAGTGGGACAGTTGGCAACAGGGAGGGCTGAGTACAGAGTGGAGGAGGGGGAAGCGAAGGAGTGGAGGGGGAAGTGATTGAGAACTGCTGCCTTAGTTTCCTTCCATCCCCAAGTGTCAGGCTGTAGTGTATTTGTGTAACTCTATGCAATTTGTGTAAAACATGTCATTTCCGGATCTGATTTAGCACAACGTGTTTTTTCCTAATCGTGGCGGGTCAGGGAACAGAACTCACGTGCATAAAAAGGCTCCACCTATATAGTACAAAAACAATGCCTGTTTGAAAACACAATCAAGTTATCTCTAGGTGCTGAAAGTTCATTCAGGCACAAAGGTCTCCCGTGTTTCTTACAGATACTTAGATTCTGGAAGCAACAGGAGGGCCATAATCCCAGAATTATGGCTCAGGAATGAAGAATCTGACCCTGTTGGCCTTCTGTAGCACACCATTGACACCATGTCCGTTCCTAGATACAAATATCTGCATGGGTAAAAAAAAATTATGGTGTCCTGCAAATAGACTAAAAAAGATATATAAGAGTGCAGTGGTGTCACTAGGGTTTGTCACCCGGTACAGGAGGCTAGTGCATCACCCCATGATGGACCTCCTCCCATAAATAAGACAATAATAATACAGGTATTTATATACCGCCTTTCTTGGTCTTTATTCAAGACTTTATTCAAGGCGGTTTACATAGGCAGGCTTATTAAATCTCCGTAGGGATTTTTACAATTTGAAAGAATGTTCTATCTTTCAAGAACCACAACATTCAGATGTTTCACTCTGATCTGGTTTCACATTCTGGCCTCCATCCTCCCACGCTCAGAGCAGATGGAATAACTCGGCTCAGCTTGTCAGCTGCTTCAAGGTCGCACGGTGCCGGTGGCCTCGAACCGGCGACCTTCAGATGTTATCTTCAGGCAAATGGAGGCTCTACCCTCTAGACCATGCAGTGGGCAGGGCAACAACCCGGGTGGTGGGTGTGGTGATGTTTCATCACCCCACCCCTGCTGGTTTTTTAGCCATACCTTTCGAAAGAATAGAGATGTTTCAAAGCAGTTTGTTTCATCGCATTCTGCTGTAAATTACACATCAAATGGTATATATCATGATGGTATTATTTCTACAAATCATGTTTTTAGTGATTTTGGTCACCAGTGGTATCATGCCCCCCTGAAGGTATCACCTTACTAACACCTTATTGGTTCCATGCTGTGTTATAATAACATCTCATTGGCTCTTCGAACACTCAGTCTCATTGGCCCGTTTTGAATTAAGGAAATGTACTTTTTAGTTACATAAGATAGTTGCATTTTTGTTTTCTGGTTTTTTGGTCATAACTTTTGACAGAATTGAGATATTTTACTCCCATTTTTACATTGCATTCTGCAGCAAATTACGCATCAAATGGTATGTTACATGATGGTATTATTCCTACAAATCACAATTTTAGCAATTTTGGTCACTAGTGGTGTCACCCTCCCCAGTGCGCGTCCCCCCTAAGCACGTCACCTGGTGACACATCCACATAGTGACGCCACTATAAGAGTGTTCTCCAAATTGTCTCGTAGCTGAGACACACTTCACTCATACCCAAAGGTTCACTTTTATAGAGTGTATAATCTACCTACATTTGGAGAAGCCTATGCTTTGTGTCTCTGTGTGAGCCACTGTTCACTGTTCGATGGTAGCATCTCTGCATCAGAAGTGATAATTCAATCACATCCTGTGCAAAGTATCACCGGAATATCACCTTCCCCCAGTGGTCTGATCAGAGACAAGCAAGGCTACAGCAGCAAATCATGCAATGACATAAAGCATCTTTCTATGGGTGGGAACTTGGAGTACTGGCACCCTTAATTATTGAATTAATAGAGTTCTCCACAGCTCACTTGCATTTCTTTCACAGCGTTATAGTGCATCCTAGCCCACCATTTGGGAATCACTGATGTATAACACGTTAAAATATTATTTTGGGATTGTAGAGCAGTAAATTTGTGTTTTGTTTTTAAAAAATGGATCCACTAAAGGGTGTCTGATGACAAGGAAATCCATAAATAATGTTAAGGTCTTGGCAACCTGCCATTCTGACGGTATATTTTACAAACGACCATAAATAACACTCACTGCACCCTATCAGAGACAATTATACCACACCATCAGCTCCATTGTTTTGATTTATTGGGAACTTTGAAGCGAAAGAAATAGCTACCTGTCATCTCTAATAGCAAGACTGTATTGCGTTTGATGTCCTCCCCCTCCTTCTTCCTGGTTCATTACGTTCACTTCTTATTTGTTTTTGTATATGAATTCAGAACTTCTGTATTTCAACATATGGGTAGAAAAGCACCTACGGAGTTGTGCCCACACATAGAAAGAAGAGGTGAGACAACTGTACTGCCTTCAACTCAAGGCACAGCATTATTAACACTTTAACAGAGAACTGTAGCATAACACAGCAATCATTGCTAAGCTATAGAAGATTCCATGCTGGAGCATCGGCTACAGAGCGACATATTGGCTGTAGGTGTTCTGCTCACCACCCCAGTGCAGGGTCCCTCCAGGTGTAGAGTCCAATTTGGCCAAATTGATCAAACTGCCCTAAGCCTGATCCTGAGTGTGAGGACCACCTACCCTTCTTGGGCAAGCTACCTGGACTCAAAACTGGCAGTAGTCACATGACTGCTCCCACCTCCTCCAAGCCATACAGTTGATTGCATTGAGGAGGCAACAGCCTGAAGCCCCATCCTTCAAACCCCGAAACTCTGCGTGAGGGAGGCAATTCCCCAAAAGAGCTTAATTCTGAGAAAATCCTGAACCTCAAAGCTCTCAGAGGCTGTTCCATAACATTCCCCTTCACCACAACAGTGCCTCTGAATGCTCATCAATAATCAATCTGCCACAAGAAGTGGGTAAGCCTCTGCATTGGTTCTTTACCCCACCTGCCAAAGATAACTCAAGCAGCCCACACTGCACTTCTCGGAGAAATAAATCACTACCCTCAGCAAACAGATTCAAACCACCAGCAATATATAAATGGTTGAGATGGAATTTAATATCAGGGTAGGCAATATGACCTCCTTCAGGGCCCAATCCTATCCAACTTTTCAGCACCGGCACAGCTGCAATGCAGCCCCGACGTAAGGGAAAAAATGTTCCCATACCTTGAGGAGGCTTCTATGACTACCTCCCCACCACAGGATGCAGTGCATGCCCCACTGGCATAGCTGCACCAGCACTGGATAATTGGATAGGATTGGGCCGTCAGTTACTTACCAGCACATCCCATTATAGTTCTTGATTTATCATCTTCCATGCCCTGACAAAGCACCTAAGGATCCCCTTTGGCCTTTCAAACCCTCTTTGAGATGAGCTCAGAGCAAATGATAATGAGTCCAGGCAATCTCACCTTCAATACCTGCAAATTGGCCAGAGCCTGGAGTATCAGGGCTTTGCCCTGAAACATGCCCAAATCATTGCCATGTAGGTGGAGCAACCAAACATGAGACAGATCCTGGTTCTGGCAATGCTCAAACAGGTTTAGCAGTGACCGACTCAACAGTGTTCCTCTCTTACCAGCCCATTCAACAGCAGCCAACTCCCTGCAGTGCAGCTGAGAGCCAATGCTGAGCCTGGTGACTGGCACAAAGTATTAAACTACGGCTGCACACTAAGGCTTGAGTCAGAGCCGGACTCCAAGGCAAGTCTGTCGAAAGGAAAAAGAAAACAGTTAACAAGCTGACCAAAAAGGGAAAATCTACTTCAAAGAGGAATAGCAGAGTTGCCTGTATTCATGAACATAAGAACAGCCCTGCTGGATCAGGCCATAGGCCCATCTAGTCCAGCTCCCTGTATCTCACAGCGGCCCACCAAATGCCCCAGGGAGCACACCAGATAACAAGAGACCTGTATCCTGGTGCCCTCCCTTGCATCTGGCATTCTGACATAACCCATTTCTAAAATCAGGAGGTTGCACATGCACATCTGTGTGACGAAGCTGTGTGATAAAGAATTGCATGTAAATCAATCCTACATAAGAACAGCCCCACTGGATCAGGCCATAGGCCCATCTAGTCCAGCTTCCTGTATCTCACAGCGGCCCACCAAATGCACCAGGGAGCACACCTGATAACAAGAGACCTGCATCCAGGTGCCCTCCCTTATAAGCGCCATCTCCCAGTGTGCTGAATCTGTGAGCCAGAGAGGCCTACAAATGCACACATAGATGCTACCCCTGTCCTAAAGAAGTGTGTACCATAATTCCCAGGAAAAGAAACCCATGACTCCAATGTAGACTTAACAAACTGACCAAAATTGAAACTTAGTGAGTAGGAATCTAAATGGCAAAAAAAAAAAAATACTTACATGCTCCAAACATGTAAGTACCACATTAGAGCTGTTGCAGTGCATAAGGTGATCAGAAAAACTGCAAGCCAGCTGACTGCAATTCTCTTGAGACCTTTGGTCAGGAAAATGCATCAAAATGTCCCACTTTCATGCAAAGAATCATGCAAAGTGAATTGCCCCCTTATGTGGATCATCACAATAAAATGCTCACACCAGCTGCACCTCTACCTTAGTGCATTTCTTTAAATTCCCATGTGGAAAATGGCATTAGTAGATTTTTTTTTTTGTTTTAATGTACATTCTGCAAAGAAATGCATTGACACAAAATCATGATTGTGAAAAGGTCTATTTGGGTGCTTTAGCTAAATATCTCTATTGCTTAAGAGTTGTTTTTATTGAGAGAGAGAGAGAGAGAGAGAGAGAGAGAGAGAGAGGAAAGAAAAGATGATCTGTCTTCCAGGATGTCTTCAGTAGTAAATGGGCTTAATTCAATAAATTAATGCAAATAGATTGCTATTCCATGGTGGCCATCTGGAGGGAATGTAAAAATGCAACTTGAGGAGTTTTCTCAAGTAGTTTTTTAAGATGCTATTTGAGTCGTGTTTCTGAATTTTTTTTCTTTTGAGCAGCTTACACTTTGAGCAGAGTACTTACACAGGAGCTCTTAATGCCCCAATTTAAGGCAAAACTTCACCTCTAACCTTAGAGTCTTCCTGTTAGGCTGGATGCCATTATTGGAAGTAGAGTATCACACCTAATGGATGATATGCATGTTGCCTATTGAAGTTCTTAGTACAGAGATTACCTCTCTGTGCAGGACCTATTTTCCCTAAGGGAGATATTATTTCAGCCTGGAATGATTTTGCCCACTCATAAGTTGCTATAAAATAAATCATGCACTCTCTCCAGTGAAATGTTCTTTTTTGAATTTGTTTGCTTTATGTATGTGCTGTTGCTGGTATGGCATGGACATTGGGCTCCTCTGTAAAAAAAAAAAAATGTTGGAAAACCACCCAGTCTGGTTGCAGGGTAGAAAGTAAGGGAAATGATCTGTTTGCAGCTCTAAGCTTTGGGAAAATCAAGAGTGGCATATTACTCTTTCCAAAGTATTAACTTTCACAGCTCAATCTTTATGTTCTTCTTTTTAGGTAACAGGAAATGCCCCTTTCTCTTAGAAGCGATCACATCAGGATCGAGAATGTCTGTCTTCTCTCCTTATCTCCACTGAAGTTTTTAGTTGACTGACAAGTGGTTCACTGATAGGAAGACAACATCGCTGTGGTGTCATTTCACAGGGAAGCAAAGACCAGACTAGAAAATGTAAGATCACATTTTAATCTCCTCCTGAAATTTAGTATAAAAACATGATTTCACCTTTCTCACTCTCTTGAGTCCCACACATTCAAAGACAGCAGAGACCAATAGCAAACATATGACAAAAACACTTGAAAAGCATTTAAATTAATGCTTTTTATTAGTGATTGTGAGTAAAATTAGTGATTTCATGTACGCTTACTTTGGCTTGGTAGGGTAAAGGATACTATTTCTGCTGCCCATGCTTTTGCCAGTTGAGCAGTTGGGTATGGGCCCCACCTACATAACTGTCTAAGGGCGCAATCCTAACCCACTTCCAGTACAGACATAAGGGCAATGCAGCTCCGAGGTAAGGGAACAAACATTCCCTTATTTGAGGAGACTTCCGTGAGTGCCACCCAACTGCAGGATGCAGCATATGTCCTACTGGCACTGCTATACTAGTGCTGGGAAATTGGTTAGGATGTGGGCATAATTATAATCTCCAGAGATGTGGGACTGTACCATATTACTGAGATTTATTTTGGGGATTACAGTTTTGTACTATCCTTCTTCTAATGAGCTCTGGGCACATTCTCGCTCCCCTCAATTTATTCTCACAACAACCCTAGTGTAAGTTAAGCTCACCCGGGGATTTCATGATTGACTAGAAAGCTGGACCTCTCCAGTACTAGACCAGCATGCTAATCATTATAATGGCTCATCATATTGTGTGTATCGTATGGTGTATGTCATCATATAGTATATGTGATTAGTTCTGGGTACTCTGCAATATATGGGTCAAGTACGATCAATCAATATTAAAGACTGTTTTGGGAATTATTACAGAGGAAGAGAGAAGATCTGTCTTGTATATATTATTGTGTATAATCATCATTAAATGTATTAATTATATACTTAGTATTTAATTAGTTAATTAATGTAGAGTCATGAGTGTGTATAGTGCTTTATGAGAGGAGAGAGGCCAGATCTCTGCCCCAAGGGGCTCTTAGCCTGGAAAAAGGAGATAGAGGATGGATAAATGTGAAAACAATACATAGTGATTTCATGCACACTTCATGCACATTTATTTATTTATTTATTTATTTATATATATATATATACTGCCTTTCTTTGGTCATCAGATTTCTCCTCAGACTTTAATCCAAGGCAGTTTACATAGGCAGGCTGTTCTAAACCCCGTAGGGATTTTTACAATTGAATAGTTCTAGTCTTTCATAGACTCCCTTCCACGCTCCACTTGACGGCAACTCCTCTCTGCCACCGAGGGTCAGCTCATCAGTATATCAGCGTGTCGTCATTTCTTGGGTACTTCCAGTTGTTTCGTACTGGCAGCCTCAGATCTTCAGGCATACAAGGCGGCAGCTCTACCAACTGAGCCAGACCTCCTGCCCATGTAATCCAACACTTACTTTGGATTAGTACGCTAAAGGATAGTATTTCAGCTGCCCATGCCTGTGCCAGTTGGGCTAAAATGTTTGTTGTGGAGGAGATCAAGATGTCTTTAATATCAGTGTGAACCAATGGCATGTTGGCTTCCTGTGCCTTTCTCGGCAGAATAATGTAGACTGATCCTTAAATTGTGCCTTTGCCCTGGTGCCCCCCACCAGTGACATGGAACAAGGTCAGCTTTTTGAGTAAATGGGATACATTTATTGAATTACAACAATAATCATTTTGCAGCAGACCCTAACTACACAAAGACCTCTTCCATTTTAGTGAGGGTACCCATCTCTTCCCCTGGGGGCTGGGGATAAGAATAAGCCCTCAGTTTGGCTGTACTTGTCATAAGAGGCGACTAAACAGCCACCGGGTAGATGGGGCTCATCAGCCTGGGAAGGCAGCTCATCTGAGAGAAGGAAAACTCTGATCCCAAACCGCCACTGCCTTGTGGCTACATCCTGTTATGGAAAAGGCTTCAGGAGTCAACCTCGAGGCAAAATCCGGAGCCGGAGTCCCTGAGGCAGTTGTCACGTTCTGGCAACTCCTGTGACACCGCTGGAACCAACCGTATTGGCCTCTGCCTTTCCATTGGACCATTTCAGTGACGTGGAGAGGGGGGATTTGCTGCATGGGTAACAGTCTATCCTCCGTATCTACTTTACCCAGGCTTCGCGCACTGGAGAGGACACTCTGTTCCAGAACCACCATTCAGAACACGATACCATAGTCTTCCGAGACTGAAGGATGCCAACAAGTACCCATCTCTTGAAGTGCCCCATTAGCTATGGCAATGTTGCAGTTTAACTTAGCTTTGCATCTCAAAGAGTTGAATAAGCATTACCCTGGTGCCTCCCAGAGACAGAGTCAGCTTTGGGTAAATGAGCCATGTTCAACAACAGTATAATTTCCACTTGCAATGGTTCTGAACTACCCCAAGATTCCTTTCCTTCTTTGTGTGGGTACCTACCCTGGGGAAGCACCACCCCAGGCTCCAGATTGATATTGCCACATAACAACACCAGCTTCTCAACACCAGTCCCTGGAAAGGCGGTCAAGGGATTCAAACTATGGCAGGTCAGACAGCCTTTGATAAAGACATCACAATTTAAATCTGATGGTTCACCAGGCTGCATCCCTGAAACAGATAGTCTCTTGAACCTGGTCCTGGTACTCCCTCAGACTCTTGCTTACCTCAGAGTGCACACCAGATCCGTATTACTCCCTGTCCCTCACTATACCTGCCAGTTGGGAGCATCCTGGTGAA
Source organism: Tiliqua scincoides (assembly GCF_035046505.1). NCBI lineage: Eukaryota > Metazoa > Chordata > Lepidosauria > Squamata > Scincidae > Tiliqua > Tiliqua scincoides. Next base: position 128,568,333 of record NC_089824.1, read on the forward strand.
ACACCATATCTTGGAGACAGCCTGTGTAAGTAGGGGGAAAAACTCATGATGTCAAACAAGTAGAAAGCAAAACATTCCTATCCGGCCTCAAAGGCAAGCAGTTACTCTCAGACTATCTTTCCAGATGGGTGGGTTTGGGGCACAAAGCTGCTCAGGAATCACACTGCCAAAGATAGGGCTCGGCTTTTTCTGAAAGCTTGTCAAGCCCTGTTTCCTACCATTCCTATTATGGAGTTTGGTGTCTCCAGGATCTAGTTTAAAACAAAACAAGAAATGTCAAAAATAACTGATGGCCACTGATAAATAGTTAATTAGTGAATAGATATACAAGGGGAAAAATATTGATGAGAAGTCCTTTCTCTAATAACGGTGTAATACTATATCTTGTTCCGTCTGCAAGACCTTCTTGCCCTATTAAATCTCATTATAACCCCTGAACTGTAACATTTTCCATAATGATTAAAAATAATTGACTTGCCAGTATAATATTATATGGATGAGTTCCAAATGTAAATAGGTCAGTGCATCATTTGCTATAGTTCAAAAAAATATATAAATGAACTGGAGTCCCTCTGCCAAAGATATTACTGGAAAGTCCAGAAATTTATCTCCTCTTTCCTACCTCTTTAGTCTCATAGATCCTTTTCTCCAAGTTCACAATGTCAGCTTCCAAAGTTTCCTATACTTGCCATTTCCTTTCCATCAAGAACACAAGCCTTTCTTTTTCCAAGGTTCTGTATGAGATAATAGCCTTTTTATGCTCCCTTCCTCCCCCTTTTTCTCAATTTATTGCCTATGATCTTCCCCCAAGCTTCATCCTTCTCCATTCCTTCAGTCACTCTGCCCCTGTGTCTTCTTCCTTGCCACTCCTCTTCAAGTCATATATCAGAGATCATGAGCTTTGCATGCTCATGATCTCTCCAATTCAATCTGTGTGGCATTCAGGTGAAAGATCTCAGGTAAGAAAGCTGGGAAGGACCTTTGCCTGAGAACCTTGAGAGCCACTGCTAGTTAGAGTCAACAATGCTGACCTTGATGAACCAATGATCTCAACTGGCCTTCCTGTATGCAAATAGCTTTTCTTGTCCTTAGGTCCTATATGAGGTTCCTTGGTCATTTTTCATACATATGAAGTTAGCTCCTTTTTTCTCAAACCTCTTCGTTCCACCTCTTTTCCCCTGGGATTCTGTCATCTCATGACTTTGTCCCTTTCCTTCTACCACCCTGTTGCTTTCTGTCCAACTTTGTGTCCTTATTGGGCTGCTCAGAAGAAATGGCTCATCCCATTCTTTAGTCCTGTGGGAAGTTCCTTCCTGTGGGAAGTTCATCTGTAACCCAATGGAAAAGGAAAGAAGGAGCAGGACGTTACCACTCCTGGGTTCTGGCTGGCATGGCAGTCCTTGAATAGGGTGATTTGGTGCAGCACCAGTGGGTTAATGCACCAAAAACCAATGGCAAGGCAGGATAGTGGGCAAGGAACAGAAAACAAGGAGCAAGAGGTTCTAGTGCTCAGGGTTTTTATCAATTTCAGGGCCCAGCCCTGTCACATCCGTTGTCCTTTTGCCACTGAATTATACAGCTGTGCCATTGGCTATTATACAGGATTCTTGCTCACAATTGTTTTGTGAGTTTCTCCACCTTGTGCATTTAAAAACATACTGCTAGTAACATGAGCCCTGCAGTTTTCAACCAATAGACAAAAGGATTAGATACCTTGTCATCCATTTGCAGACACACAACTCCCATTCACAAAGGAAAATTCCTGGTAGACACAAGGAAATTTGCCCACCACATACAGTGTGCATCAATCCCTTTGTAGTAAATGTGGCTGAATATAGTGGAATTATTCTCCTTGTTCAATTTCTGCACAAAGGTTTGCCAGCACTGGTGGCTGAAACATGCACTCACATGTTACCATGGTGCAGGAAAGCCAGTGAAGAAGTATGCTTTTACAACTGAAATAATAGTGAGCATTTCTGAAAGGCAGGCTATCATTATTTCCATTGGAGCCCTGCCAAGACATCAGGGTTAGCAACCCTGTACACTTGCACAATGGCTTGGGGAATCTTAATGACCACGAGTGTTCAGGACCTTGTTTGAGGTCTCATTTAAAGATCGTGCAACCCGCAGCTCATTGACCTTTTGTATCACACTGGAGCAATGAGTCAGTTGCTCACTCCGGAAAAGGGGGGGGGGGGAATTCCACTGAAACAATCTCTGAAACATTTCCAGCATTTTGCCTTCATCACAACTTTGAGTTTGGCTTCTGACAACCTATAGCTGCTCCTGAGTTGAGATGAGGAAATGGGAAAGGCTAAGGAGAATGCAAGAGGTAAGGAGTTTTCTTTTGATCTCTTTCCTTTAGGCGGGGGGGGGGGAATCTCACATTGGAAAAAAATGTTTTTCTATTATTTGAACCTCCTATTGAACCTTCTAAACAGGCTTCTCCCCACAGCATTATGTAATATTGTATTTTTATGCAATATTGTCAATTGCTGTAGGACTTAAATATTTGTTTATTGTGTAAGGAGACCATGTATTGTCCAGGTAACCACCAAAAAAGACACAAAAAAGACATTTGTAGAATGGGCCATATTTATTGATTTATAACAAGTGACCAGTTTGCAACTGCAGCAGTTCCTATCTATGCAAACTCTCCCCTCCCCCAAGTGTGGGCAGTTCCCCTGGAGGAGACAGTAATTTGTCCCTTGGGTGACACAACCTTGGTTTCAACCAAAGGTCATCAATCATTGCCCTCAGATTTTCAATGCCAACCCTTGGAACTTTGCTCCCCTTTGCCTCCAGATATCCCCAACAGGAATCTTAGGGCCTTCTGCAAATAACTCAAATATATCACTGCTAGCCTCAGAGAGGTGCACACAGTTGTCCTAAATAAAGTGGGCTGTGAATGAACAGTGGCTGGGTGGGAAACAACCACACTATCAATTCTTGATCTTCCTCAAAAAACCTCCAGCAATTTTCCTACAGCAATTCCATGGGACGCTACCTAGGGTAAGCCGTTACTGAACTGCAGTGAACTTATGTGGGTCCTCAAACAAGCTCCTCCAGTCTTGGAATGTAGAGGCTGCATGTAAGTGGCATGTCTCTGGCCCCACCCTCAAGTGCTCTGCTTAATTACAATGCTCATCCAGGTGGGGACTAGGAAAAGGATGCCCCCATCCACTTCCATAGGGGGGCCAGGGGAATGACAATCCTTGCCACTTTTCATAGGTCTGGCAATGGAATGCTCTTAATTCACCTGACTTATCATCTGACCCTAAAGCCTGAACTTGTCAGAGTCCCAGGGACTCTGTGATGGATCTCTCTAAGTGATGGATCGCCTTTCCCGATACAATTCCCATCTCTTCTCAGCTCTGTCATAGGAGCAAGTCATTGGGAGGATGTAGCCAGGCCTGTATATGGTCATTATGAATAAGTTGTGCCTGAAATTGTCCCCCAGATGTCCCTGCTGACTTTGCTTGTCCTTTTATTAACTGGTCTTTAGGCTGTTAATCTACAGGGACTAACCACCCTGCAGGGACTAACCATTGCCTCAGTCCTGCAAGAGTCATTTTCTTCGGCTAATATTGACGAAAAAATGCTGTGGCAAAAGTCATTTATATATATTTTTCCAGCTTATTTCATGTGGCAGGGAAAGGGCTGTGAGCACTTGGAAGCTGACTTGATCACTAATTGGAGCATTATAGTACAATTGTTAAACTAATTGAATTTTCTACTTGGAATGGGATTGGGTGGAATTTGTTCTCATTAAAATCCCGAATAGCAGGCAGCCAACATTTATACGGGAGGGAATCATTGTTCACTGGAAATAGAACTGCTGCGGGTCATTACAGGATGCATGTCTGATGTAAACATAAATTATTTATCACGATAAATTTGGCGAAACCTTGCGCTTCAGAATTAGGAGATTGGCACCGCAGAGCAGAAGCCGTGAAGCTCCATGTTGCTCAGAAAGCTTTTGTTGAAATATTGCAGCAGGTGATCTGCATTATTAAAGCCTCCTCTTGCCTTTCGGAGAGAGTAGGGAAGTGTCAGGACCAAACGGAGAAGTCACTATGGTTGTTCGCACCTGAATGTATGGACCTGGGCACAGCTGTCTGTACACAGATACACATTTCTGTGTGTTTGACTCTACCTCACAAATTTACAATCTGTGTGCACTGTACAGGTGGCCCTCGGCACCTGCAGGGGTTCTGTTCCCAGAGCCCCCACAAATGCCAATTCCCACAGGTAACCAAACCTGTGGGTCTGAACCCTCACCTGACCTCTGGATGTGACCAGAAGCTTGCAGCCTCTCCGGGCCTCAGAAAGCTTCCTGGATATGACCAGAAGGAGCTTCTGGTCACATCTGGGAGGTCAGGTTGGGTCTTCCACCATAGGTTCAGAACCCACAATGAGTCAAATTTGTGGGTTCTGAATTCGTGGACAAAAAGGGCCCACCTGTATTGCACACAGCATTGAATGGAATGTGTAAATAACTTTCCCCAGGTTCATAGTAACAATGATTGTAATCTCTACCTGGGTACAGTTTAACATGTGAACAGCCCTATTTTGAGGGCAAAATATGTTGTTGTTGTTGTTTTGTTTTCCAGAAGGGTGATCTGGGGTTCCAAGCACTGGGAGTGGGAGAGAGATTGGAAAGGCAATTTGAAGATTTGAATAAGAAAAAGAAGCAGCAGTCCTAAATTACAAACCAAAAGTATCGGAGGGATGAAGTGAGCAAGGATGGAGAATGAGACAACAGCAGTCCCAAGCTGCAGCTGGTGAAAAGTCATGGTTCATTAGTGGGTGCATTTCAAGAATGTTGATTATTAAAGGTGTCAGCCACATCAATATGCAGTGCACAGGCTTCAGGAAGACTTTCCAACACATTTATGCAGCTCATAGATTTTAGTTAGAAGCTAAACAATGTCAAATTGTGTATATGCTTCAGTTTCTGGTCCTCGTTGTTGTAGGTAAAGAGATGTCTCAAAATACTGTAGAAAGATATACAACACTAAATGTTTAGAATTAAATAAAGAAGTCAGCCTAATTCATTTCAGTTCATTCAACTTTAATTTTAAATCACAGCCCAATCCTAACTAGTGCTGGCGCCGCAGGGCCACATGGCCTCCACTGTATCCACTGCTCATTAGGAACAGGTTTGAGGTCTCCACAGGGTAAGGGGATATCTTTCTCCTTATGCTGAGTAATGCCCCAGCCTGCCCTATGGGGCTACTCAGATCTGTGCCTGCTAAATAGCAGGTGCAAGTCTGAACAGCCCCATGTAAAGCTGGCAGTCTTAGGGAGCGGGTTACGATATGGTGGATGCCTACTTTGCCAATCCCGCTCCCTCCAAGGTCCAAACTACTCCCACCCTCCCCCCAGAAATACCCCCCCAACTGTGATGCACCCTCCTGCCACTCTTCTGCTGTGTGGCGCGATCCTTACCTCCACTGGTGACCATCTGTGCGAATGAGGAGCTAGCAGGATGGCACAGACCTCCCCGCTGGTGGTGCTTACTCTCTGGGTACCACAAATGTGCTTTATGGCACATTTGTGACACCCTCAGCCAGCGGAGTGGTTGCTGCACTGGCAGAGCAGCAACTTAGGGATGCACTCTCAATTTATTAACACTTTTCAAGTTCTGACTTGTGCTTTTCACATTTGGTGGCAGTTTTGCTGACAAAGATGCTTTGTAACCTGGATGCCAATTGCAGTACTACACTGTAAGTGCTGATGCCATGAAAACAGTGAGCAGGGTGTTTTCAGAAATTCTTCAATTTCTACTGGCATGACTGGGGAAGGAGGACACTTTTTTTTTAGGTAACTATATTCCTAGTCTTGTATTGTGGCCCAAATGGAACTCCCATGAGCAGTACATGTACTGGCTATAGCACATGTACATGGGTACAGTACATGTCCTTAAAATATCAGCTGGGACAACCAGTTTAACACCTAGATGGGCAATGTTCTAGGTGTTACTTGTATATCAGTGTGTGGAAAATTAGTATTGGTTGGCAACCTTCAGTCTCGAAAGACTGTGGTATAAGCCTACAGCACCTGGTATTCCCAAGCAGTCTCCCATCCAAGTACTAACCAGGCCCGGCTCTGCTTAGCTTCTGAGATCAGACAAGATTGGGCATGTGCAGGGCAACAGTTGCTATTGCCCTTTTCTAGTTTGACAAATCTGTCTAACAACAAATGTGCTAGTCACAGATGTAGTATGCAATTGGCCATACTACAATAGAGTAGAGTAGTGGTGGGGCTAAAAATGTGGCTAGAATCTGTACTATGGATGCCTCCCTCTTCGGATTTGTGGAAATACACACACATTATCATCCACAATGCTCGTGCCCATATTATGGCAGTCTAGATAACGGAGTTTGAATGCATCTTCCTGGCATCCTTTCTCTATAGAAGCGACTATCTGTACTGATAAACTGCCATTGATACAAGCAGCTTTCTTCCTGCACAAACTAAATGGGAGCAGTGGGGATGCTCACAGTGTATAAAAAAGTGCGGGAGTACTGAACTTGTTCCCTGAGAGACTGCACTGTAACAACCACCATCTTGGATGCCTGGGAACCTAATTAGTTCAGACCCAGGAGATTTTATTTGTGGAAATCACTGCTCAAAATAGCAGCAGAATAGATATTAGGAAAAAATGGCATGGAACCGTTTTGAAAATAATGATTTTTCAAGTGATTTGTATACCATTTGCTGAACAATCTTCTCTTGCGCAACAGGTGTATTTTGAAACAAAACAATGCCAAAAATAAAAGCTACAGTTAGCTCACTCAGTCTTATTTTTTTCCCCATGAGCATGTGAATGTAAATCTTTATTTTAAGCAAGGACTGTCATGATTTCAGGAGCCAGCCTGCATTATATGAGCTTCATTATTTTCCTTCCCAGTTGTTGGCCTAGACGGGAGACAGCTGGCTATTCTTGTGAAACGCCTGACCCAAATTCATTGGTACCACCTTTGAAATTTTTGATCATAAATCAACCTCTGCAGTTGCAATTGAAAGCCTGTTGCCTTGAAATCTGAAATGATGTGAACAATCTTTGCAATACAGTTTAGCAAATATCTGCTGTGGCAATTCCTAAAATAGAGGTGCTTTATAAAATAGATATGCGGTGTTAACATTTGACAGCATCCTACCAACATTTTTTTTTTACTCTGTTGTTAATGGAACAAAGATCTCAGTGACTGAAGTTTGCAAAACACATTGCTGTTCATGACTTGTTCATTATTGGGAAGCATTTAAACATTGTTGAGCTCCATATAGATTTGTTAGGAGCAATGCTCAACATAACTATGAAACTACCTCTAGCGATTGTACTGAAAATCTGATTTCTTTTTTCCTTTCAAGTCTCAACACTGCTTCTTTCCATTATGGAGGAGTTAGCAAGAACCTTGAGAAAGGGCTCCCCACTTCTGCAATCCCTTCAACCCTGTCAAGAGTTTATATGTTTGAAAACTGCTGGGAATTTTTAGCCTAGATGTCTTAATTTTACTCTGGATTTGGATCTGCAAAACTAAAAATATGCCAACTGATAATAAATACATCCTGCAGATTTTGAAATATCGCCTGACCTATTCATAAAGAAGATTACAGTGCTGGCTCAGAGACCAAAAGAGCAACAGAAGCCAAGGAAATGGCTCTGGAAGCTGACAAGCCAGTTATGACTGAAAAAGCCACCATCCCTCTTTTGTTTTCAGAAAATCAGTGGTATACTGCCACTAAACATGGAGGTTCACTTTAGCTGAGGTAAAGGAGGTAAGGGAACAAGAGTTCCCATACATTGATGAGGCCTCTGTGACTGCCTTCCCACCATAGGATGCAGTGCACGCCCCATGGGCACAGCTGCATCAGCACTGGAAAGTTGGATAGGATTGGGCCCATAGCTGATCAGTCCTTGTACTGGTAATTCTAGATATATGGTTTGATTGAAAGAACTAGAGGTGGGTGAAGGCTGGATTGAAAGAACTAGAGACGGGTGAAAGTTTAATTTCAGATTGTATTTGTTCAGACATAATCTGACTTCTTCCAAAAGAAGAAGTCTGACTCTGATTGAGTCTGAACAAAGGTGAAGCTCAGAAAATATTCTTCCTGTCTTTGCCAGTTCTCATTACCAACCTTCCTACTCTGCCTCCTGTGTGCCTTATATATTTACCCCAACAGGAATGGAGAATGAAGAGGGGACCTTCTTCTTTTCTTCCCTTGCCCTGGCATGCAGCTCATCAGAGAGTACAATGTACTCTGCCCATGATTTTTTTTTTCCTCTTCTCTGCTTTGCTAAATAATAAGAAAGGTGTGAGGAATAAGGGAAATGGCAGGAACCTTCGCCTTCTTCCTTTGCTCCTTCCTCCACTGCCTCTTTAAAAACAATGTGCAGCCTCTTTAAACAACACTCCGAGGATCTGAACGCAGCAGTCGGGCTCGTTCCTCTGCACAGGCTCTTCAAGTGAAGCAGGAGATCCAGGGTGCTCTGGAACTGATCCTAGGATGCTCTGCATTTCCTGCTTTGACTAAAGGGTCTATTTGAAGGAAGGGGCAGCTCCATCCAGTAGCGTAGCCAATGATCGTGTAGCCTGGTGCCAAAATGTTGCCCCAGAAGTGATGTCACAACCAGAAGTGACATCACGCCCAGGCTTTTTAAAAAGTGAAAATTGGGAGGAACCCACCTCCTCCCCCCAGCAGCTCATCACCCACTTGCTCTGCTGCCCCCCCCCCAGTCAGTGGCATAGCTAAGGCACCTATCTGCTACCTGCGGTCAAAGAAGATTTTGTAGCCTCTCCCCCACACAATAAAATCAAATTTAATTAAGTAAATAAATAAAAAGTTATTGATTCCATGCTGTATCATAATAACATCTCAATGGCACTCAGAACAATCAGTCTCATAGGTCAGTTTGGAGTTAAGCAAATTCACTTTTTGTTCTACAAGACAGTTGTGTTTTCATTTTCTGGTTAATTGGCCATAACTTTTGATAGAATACAGATATTCCAGTGCAGTTTGTTTCATTGCACTCTGCATTAAATTACCTTTCCAGTGATATATAAACTGATGGTATTATTCATACATACCAAGATTTTCATAATTTTGGTCACTACTGTCAAGCTCAGCTTGTTGCCCCCCCTAAAGCTTGATGCCCAGTGCAACTGCTACCCCCTGCATTCCCTTAGCTACGCCACTGGCTCCATCAGTGGTAGACTGGAGGAATACTACAGGCATCTGTGTGCCACTTCTCATCAATCTGCTTTTATCAGGGATAGGCCGGCCGTGAGTGTGCGCACAGCTAGAACTTTGGCCTCAGAGACTCTGCTGCATTCTCTCTCTCTCTCTCTCTCTCTCTCTCTCATCCTCAGATTTCTCTTCAGGTATTACTCCAGGTGGTTTACATTACAGGATGTCCTGTAGCCGATAAAGGTCTTTACAATATTGTTCTATATACATAACTTCAGTCTCCAAATGTTTAGTCTCCATTAGACTTAGCTACTCTAGTTGTATGCCTGTGTGAGCATCATTCAAAATAGTGTAGGGACAGGAACATAAATTTTGCGTTCTTTTGTAACAACAACAAAAAAACTTTATAAGATGAGCGATGGTCAAAGCCATGCAAAGATCTTTCCCCTCACAAATCTGTCTTTCAAAGGCTCTTGATTTAGTGGCCATTGTGTGGCAACAAACTCCAGAAATGAGCAATACAGAGCTTCCTTCGCTCCCTTTCATCCTTCCCAATCCTGAGCCCACTGCTGATCAATTTCAGTAATGACCAGCAAGTTACTGTTCTGAGTGCACAAATTCTCTTCACCCGCTCGCCAAGCTTTTCATCATCTGTGTTTGTCCCAATACTGTACACATTCTTAAGAGTACCACTTAGCTGTATGCTGTTTTGCAGGAAAGATAAGCTTGGACATCCAAAAGCTAATGAAACTATCTTGAGCAAAAAGAACCTTGCAAGCATGGAGCAAATATAATGTGCACAGCTTATTAATAAAGGAGAGACTGGTCTGGTGCCAACTATAAGAGTGTGCCACATGCCAGATGTACCCAGCATGATTACCTAACTAATAGGATTAGCTAAATAGCAAGCCTAGGGCTGGTGGCAAATGTCCCACTGCCAGCTCTCCATCCTCTCCAAGGGTGGAAAGTATAGCATCTGTGCCTTAATTTGTTTGAACTACAAGAGCCCCACCTGAAAATCCTCTTTAAAAGCCTTTCTTCTTTTGGAAGGAGGGATTGTTCAACTAATTCCCATGTCTCTCTGTGCTATTGTTTGACTGCCAACAGGGAAAAAGCTCTGGGGGTTTTTAAACAAGAACGATGCAGCTGATGGTTGGGAAAAGGAAAAAAAAAAAAAGAAAGACACGAGTTTGGGCCAGAATGCTTGCCTGTCTAATGTGAACTGAGATCTAACCAAGAAGCTGAGTTCACTTTAAGAAAAAAGCACTTGGTACTAAAAATAGCAACACCCATTCTATAACGAGTACTAAGGCTGCAATTCAGTCCACACTTACATATGAGTAAGCTCATGGAACTTAATAGGGCTCACTTCTGAGTAGATATGCATGTAAGTTTCCTTCCATTTGTCCAGGTCCTTTTGTTTCTCTCTTGGGGAAATGTAGATAGGTTAGAAAATGAAATACAGGTCCAATCTTTGCATCCGTGGATTTTGCATCCACTGATTCAAATCAATATGAGTCCTCTGACCCATGCTGAGGGTGGAACTGTACCTTCCAGACATGACTGGAAATGTTCTCTGGTCACATCTGGATGGTGTTATGAGGCACTTCTTAGAAAAGTAGAGGTCAGCCCACGCCATGGATCCTGTTACCTGCAAATTTCATCATCTGTGGGGGTTGTGGGAGCATAATCCATGGAGATGTTGAGGTCTGACTGTATTGATTTCCTTTCCAAATATTTATTTCCATTAGGATTGCCAGGCAAATGCATGTCAAACTCTGAAATTTCTAGGTCTTATTGATGTCAGAAGACTACCATCCCTTGAAAAATTGGGAAAAATTCTGCTACAGGGCAAGGCCCAGTTCCACATGGTGCCAAAGATTAACTGTTACCATCCATTCCTTTTAGAAAAAGGAAAAAAATCTGGAGAACGAGCAAACAGACTACCCTACTTGCCATTCTCCAAGCCCAAATACAAGAATTCACCAGGCAGCTAACCAAACAATACAAAGGTCTTATCATATTATTTTTAATTTTCCCTCATATTCACAGATGCTTAACTTTAATATATCTCTTTAAATTTGTCCTGTGTTTCCTTAGAACCATTAAAGCTGCAGAACCATTGGCTGGAAGCATATTGGGCTGCTGCTTCACACTTAACGGGGCAAAAATGTTTTGCACTTTGTGTATGCATATCTGAGAACAAAAATCCATTAGTTGAGAATGAGAAATACACAAACTGGGGGGGGGGGATCAGGGAGAAGATTTCTCTCCATGTTCAGTGTCTGTCACCTAAATTATTCTGCAGGATACAGCCCCTTTAATGCTGATTTGAGTGAAAGGTATAATGCAGGGTGACCAGATATAATGAAGGACAAAGTGCCTATACCCTTAACCAGTGAATAGAATAGGAGATTTTTGCAGGTGTAGCTTTCTAAACCCTTCCATGTTGAGCTGCACCTGCCAAAATGCCCTCTTATAAACAGTGGTTAAAGGTATAGGCACTCTGTCCCCCATTGCATCTGGTCACCCTGCATAATGTCACTCATTCTAGTTCCTTATTACTTTCTTGGACACTGTTCATGTTGCATTATATAAAGCAAAAAGTTCCAACTCACCCAGAAAGTGATAGATCAGCACAAAGGTCAAGAACTGCCTTGGCAGAATATGCCCTGTTGCTTATCATGCTTTTCACTACACATTGCCCTCCCTTTCTCCCAATTTTTTTTTTTTTTTTTTTGCTTAAAGGCACTGTACACCTCTCATTTGTGGTTTCCATGTTCTATAGTACCAGAAAAACCCAAACAGTGGCAAAACAATGACCTACAGCACAGACTTAACCTTTCATATGGCCCTACAAAAGCCATGCACATCAAATCTGAGTGTGTTATATAAATCATAGTATTTAGCCAACAGCTGTAGTGTCACACGCCGCCGTTGTTTTCAAAATGTCAGTCCCTGCTAAAATGCAGCTCCCATTTTCTTGCTGCAGACACCTCGCAAGAGCATTTTCCTTGCACTTTGCTGCATCTTGCAAAGTGAGCCACTGATTGCTCATGAATGGCTCTTCTGCAGATAGTTTCTGATGATGAAATGGCTCATTGTAGCAGACATCATAAAGCCAATGGTGTTGTCAGTCAGAAGTTCTTAAGAACCTGTGTCCAGTTTCTTTGGTGGAGCAAAGTGATGAGCAGCCCAATCCTATCCAACATTTGTTCCCTTATCCCATGTAGTGGCCCAGCCTGTTCAATGAGGCTACTTGGATCTATGCCAGCTGTTTAGCTGGCACAGAACCAAGTAGCCCCACGTAGGGCTGTCAGGCCCTGGATGAGAATTAGGATGTGGCTGAGGCCTGCTCCGCCACACACAGCCACTCCTGGGTCAGAACCACCCTCTCCTGCCCCAAAACACCCCCTACCCATCTTTAGAACGCCCTCCAGCAGGATCACACACTTAAAAAACAACAACACTTCTATATCATTTAAACTACAGCTTTAATCTACCCTATTGCCCCAATCTTGCAGTTTAATATTTTCTATTCATTTATTATTAAAACTGCAATAAACTGCTCGAGAGCCATTTAAAGTCTGGCAAACAAGAATGTCCTTAACCTGTAAACTTAAGTGGATCGCTTTACTACCAATAGCTCATTCTAGTTCTGTCTGGTGGGGTGGCTTTTACTCTGGCTCTTATTCTGGCTAACCAATCTCTAGATACATGTGTAGGGCGGCACCCTATTTATGCACAATTGGAATTGGAGACAAATGGCCTATGAGTAGAGGTGGCAGAAAATGGCGATAACGAAATAAAAGCATATAGCACTGCTTTCTGCACTTTTCGTTTTTGTAAAAAAATAAAATAAAAGAATGAAAAAGCAAAAAACCCCTGTGAAAAAAATGAATCTGTTTTATTTGGTTTTTATTTGTTATTTAATGGGGAGTTCTGGGTTAGTGACTGTGAGCCCAATCCTGAGCTCGGCGCTCTGGCTTTCCACCAGAGTGCACTGTCGCAAATGTGCCATAAGGCACGTCTGCTAGGCTTACCGCTGGGCCAGCGCCCGTGCTAGCCCAGTGCCGGGCAGGAGCCCATCCTCCACAGGGGGAGGCATTCCGGGGAGGGGGAAGTGTGGGGAGGGCAGAGAGAGGGCAGGCGGGAGGCATGCCGGGGAAGGGAGCAGGGAGGCAGGAGGTGGGTCTGGTGGAGCTCTGCTCCACCGGATCCTGTCCGTTCATACAGCCCTACACAAATGCCTTTACTTTACCGCCGGCCTTTTGGTCAGCAGTAAAGTGAGTAGCCCCATTGCGGTGCTGCTTCCCTTACCCGGGAGAAGGGGATGAAAGAAGGCACCGCCCACAGCAGGCTGAGGCATATAGGATGCGGCAGCAGCCGTTATCGGTGTCGCTGCAGCCACATGCCCCAGGCAGCTCAGGATTGGGCTGCCCGACTGCATCTGCTGTCACTATACCAGGTATTTCACCCACCCAGTATACTTTTAAAGAGATTACAATTTATAATTATAATTTAAATTTGGAATAAAAACACAGAGCACCGCTTTCTGCTAACTTTGGAAAACATAAAACTCCACCTAAAAATAAAACTGCTTTCTCCCTCCTGTACCTGTGAGCTGCAGCATCAGCTAAGAAGCCTGCTGAGTTGGACAGAAGGGCTGCACACTGCTCCACTCTCCTCGGACTTATGCCACTTCCAGAGGTGGCACAAGTCTGAGAAGACCCATTGGTGATGTGGTGGCTTACCTGGGGGTAAAGGGAAGAGTTTCCCCTTACCTCCAGCTGAGCCACTTTGGGGCCCTATCTTCTGCTGGATACAGCACAAGCCTCCTGGCCTGCCTGTTCCAGTGCAAGATAGAGGATTGTGCTGTAAGTTGAAAAAGACTTGCATCTGGGTAGACATACCGAGGCTTATGCTGTAAATTTGGGTGGAGCTGTATCCATTAACTTCATGTTAGTTATTGAAACTCCCATGTATTAGGTGCATTTCATGCTGTGTGGAGCGTTCCCACACTCCCACAGAATTGCTTTTTAACGTTAATTCAGTAATGCGTACAGTTCTCGCTCACATTCTTTCAGCCACATGCTGAAGGTATTAGTGCAGCAATGTATTTAAGGAGCTGTTTTAAATGCTTTCTCTTCCGATTGTTCTTGTTTTCTTTTTCCCCAAGGTTGCTGTGTGTGACAGTCCAATGCACACTGCAGATAAACCAGTTTATGTTGTTATAAACAAGCCTTAAATATAGGCAAATTTGAATGTGCTCAGGCAAATCACAAAACGTCAGCCTGTTTTAGGAACCTTGCAACGGAAGTCTTGAAAAGAATTCATTTGGGAATCACAGCTTTTTTCTCTTCTGTATTTAATCAAGTGTTTGGTTGCTTGGGATTTGTCCAGGCATATTCAGACCCATCCCGATTTTAACTGCGAATTCTAATAAAGATAGATCAGTTGTGTTAATTCCTTCTCCATGCATTTTCCTGCTTTTCAACTTGCCCAAACATAAGACAGTTCTAGAAACAGTCATTTGAGTCCTTGGATCCAAGTCAGATTTTTTTTCTGTTCCACCTATTGTTCAACGTATTTTCATGGTGGCAAACATTTGCTTATCCACACTGCCCCTTGACACTGCTGTATAGGGGTAGCTCCCAAACTGGGGCCTTGTGTGGTGAGAGCCATGCAGGGGTGATCAAACAGTGGGCCACTGTGAGATACAGGAAGCTGGACTAGATGGGCCTATGGCTTGGTCCAGCGGGGCTGTTCTTATATTCTTATGTTCTAAACCTGTGTTAGCTGCCACATAAATTGCATCAGCCTGTAACGGTAAACTGTCTGTTAAGAAAGCTGCACTGTGACTCTGTATTTTCCTGATTCTGTATAACAAGTTACCAAGTAAGCTGTGCATTTTCTTAACACTGTTATAGGGTGCTGTGACTCATGACAGCCAGGGCTTTCTCCTAAGGTCCCCTATGATAATGCCTAGGGCTGTGGGAGCAAGTCCTACTGTAGGGGGGACAGGGGGATGAAGAAATGCTCCTGTGTAAATCACCCTCATTTCTCCCTACCAACCAGGTTGCTCCCCAGTGACCGTCTATCCATAAAGCATTCTTGGGGAGCAGCTAATTAGCTAGTGGGGTGAGGAAAGGAGGAAGTGCCTGCAAGGGATTTGTGTGGTTCTTTCTTACTTTCTCCACCCCATGATCTGCTGGGCTTTCTCCCATGACTCCTTGAGTTAACATGGTGCTGAAACAGGCTGAAGTGAAAACACTTTTAAGAGGAGACAATGAAAAATGAAAATCAATAGGCAATGGATGGGCTCTTCAAATGAACCTCATTTACAGTGTACGCATTTGTGACACTAGTTGGTTGGGTTCTGTCTGATGAATGAATGCACACGCCTAGGTGAGGCCTGATATATGTATCAGTGCAGGTTGATGACACCATCCTGTGTTAGCACACGAGATCTTAGAATAAGCCAAAGGCCTTTATTACAGCATTTTCAAAGTTTGGCCAATACTCTTTTCCCTGAAACCTTGCTAATTTTAACAGCCAATCCTATTCCCAGCAACTCTGCTGGATGCAACAGTGCCAAAATGGCTACTGTTGCATCCAACATCACCGCCAGGGCTGTCAGAGGTCTCCTTGGGGAAAACCCCAAGCCCTACAATGGTGCTTCTCCAGTGTGCATTGGTTATTTTGTCAGTGCAGACTTGAGAGCCTTCATGTTGGGCTGAAACAGAGGATAGGATGTGGTGGAGCAGAATAGTATTGGGCCCTAAATTTGCTACCAGATTCCAGGGTTCTCTGAAACATATTGGCAAGTCTAATAGCACTTTTTCTTTGGGAAAACATATTGATGGAATACAAATGATTTAGAGCACAATCCTAACCAGGTCTACTCAGAATTAAGTCCTATTGTGTTCAATGGGACTTACTCCCAGGAAAGTGAAGTTAAGATTGCAGCCTGAGTTTAATAAACTAGTAACTAGTCACTTTAAACATAAAGCTATTTGATCACTGACATTTTAATTAGGGATAGGAAATAAGGAATTCACAGATCTTTCTTTTCCTGCACAGAACCACATGATGTGCCACAATGCCGTAATGTGGCATTAAAATGTTCAAGAATAAGGTCTGGTATGAGAACAACCACATCCCAAGTTCTAACCAAACTGAGCAAATCTCATTATAGCACCAGCAGCACTTCCTAATGCTTCCACTGAAATAGCCGAATGATGAAGATGAGGCTATGATGAAGATGGTGACACATTCAGGAAGCCCATGTGTCATTGCTCTTGTTTTTTGATGTTAAGAACCTGCAAATGAGAAATCTGTACATGTTGTCTACAGCACAAATGCTGGGTGCGAGGTTACTGTGTGAAGTTCGAAGAAATGCATACATAGCTATCGAATTGTGTGTGTGTGTGTGTGTGTGTGTGTGTGTGTGTGTGTGTGTGTGTGGTAGAAAAAGTTTGGCAGCTTAAGTAATTGGGGGTGTATGGAGAACTTCTTGTTCTTCTAAGTCCTTCAATTCTTTCTAAATTTCTACTCCCACCACTTGTCAAATGATTTATTGTCAAATTTTTTTAAAAGATAGTTTAAAAAAAATAAAGATATGTACAAAGATGAACAAGAAGGTATTATTAATTACCGAGCAGTGGCTGGCATTGTTGAAGGCTGCCTGATATGCCCAGATACCTGAAAATAATTGCTGTTGGTTTTTTTTTTTTACAACAAATGCAACTGCCTTGAAGTGGACAAATATGTTAACTGAAGGCAAAAGATGTTCGCAACTTGTTTGCTCTTAAAAGAAGCACTTGAGCCTAATTTGCCAACTGATACACCAAATATGCAGAAAGCATTCGTTGTAGTTATGTTTCTAATCTACACTTCAGTTTGGATCTGGTTCCGCAACAATAACAATAATGATAATAAATAATCTGCCTACTTGGTGTGAGACTGATTCTAGAGTACAGTAGTAGCAGTTGGCTGGATTTGTTGATACAGCAGATTTGTGTCTGTATTTGTGGTGGCCCATATGGGGACAGAAGGGCAGGACACAAATTTATTAAAAATAAATATGTGAGAAACTGCCTAATCATGCGGTTTTCAAACTCTCAGGGAGTTTGAAACCCACAGTAAGTCTTTGCGGGGGCGGGGGGGAGGCAGTGACGCGATCCCCATGATTGTGTCGCTCAGGAGGCTGCAGGGACTGGGGTGCACCCTCCAGTTCCTGCACCAGCCGTCCCTGTGTGCGGGGAGCCTTGCGCGAGCGCCTGCAGGGCTCCCCAGGTCAGGGAAAGGGTGAGTGGGGCAATCACGCTCCACTTCTGCTTTTGCAGAGACAGAGCAGATCGCTCGACTCTCCCTTTCCCTGACCTGGGGCGCCCTGCAGGCGCTCGCGCAGGGCTCCCCACACACAGGGATGGCTGCTCCAGGTGCTGGAGGGTGCACCCCAGTCCCTGCAGCCCTATCAGAAGGGAAAGCAATTGTTCTCCGCTTCCGGTTTTGCGGAGCGGGACGCGTTCGCTCTGCTTTCACTTTTCCTGACATGGAGAGCCCTGCCAAAGGTTGTGCAGGGCTCCCCGCACCCCCGGGAGGCTGCAGGAGGCTTGGGCAAGTGCACCCAAGCCCCTGTAGCCCCCCTGAGTGGCTCAATTCTGGGAATTGCGCCGCTGCCTTCCCCCATCTCCTGGCTACCCCTGGCCCTTAAGGGGGCAGAGGCCAGGACCCACAGGCTGGGGCATCGCGACACCCCAGTTTGAATACCAGTGGCCTAATCTCAACCATGTTCAGCACCAGTGGAACACATGTTGCACCAGTGTGCACTGTTACAAAGGTGCTGTAAAGTGCTTTATAACAATGTTTCAAGTTGGTGTGTCAGAATGAAGACTGGAGCCTTCCTGGGCATGCTGGCAAAGAATCCGCCACCAGAGCAGGTAAGTCTGGCATGGGAGGGGGGGTGGAGAAGGGGGGAGGGGTGGAACAGTGTGGGTGGAGGGTGATGATGGAGAGAGGTGGAAGGATTGGGCCTAGAAAGGTGGTGGGATAAGTGGAGCTGGCAACTTTGCTTTGCGAAGCAAAACTTTGCTTTGTGCATGTCTTGGTGGGTGCACAGACAAAGTCCTAACAGAAAAGCCAGACCTTCAAAAGGGGGCAAATAATCTGTAAGGTGGATACCAAATGCACGTGCAGGGTCAGAGGGCCACAATGCCAGGGTCACCACTGAGAAGGTCCTCTTGCATGCTCATGCTCAGAGTACCTCTGACAGTGGTGGAACCTTGAAGAAAACCTTAAGAGAACCTTGTTTAAAGTAACAAGAGATCTTTGATAAAAGTAAAAGGTGGACAAATACATATGGGAATGTATTCTGGCATTCAATTCCAGATTGTTAATGCCACACATGGAAAGAATTGAGTGAAAGTCAACAACATACCTAGAATTCTGTGCTTCACATCAGTGGCATAGCCAAGGAGGTGCAGGGGGTAGCAGTCGCACCGGGCAACAAGCTTTAGGGGGGCAACAAGCTGAGCTTGACACTAGTGGCCAAAATTGTGAAAATCTTGGTGTGTATGAATAATACCATCATGTTTATCATTGGAAAAGTAATTTAATGCAGAATGCAATGAAAGACCACATTAGAATATCTGTATTCTATCAAAAGTTATGGTCAATTAACCAGAAAATGAAAACACAGCTGCCTCAAGGAACAGAAAGTGGATTTATGTAACTCAAAACTGACCTAAGAGACTAATTGTTATGAGAGCCAATGAGATGTTGTTATGATACAGCATGGAACCAATAAGGTGTTAATATGAGTCAGCTCTCATTTCCATCAATACATACAGTTCCATACAGTTACCCCTGCTAAATGGGTAAAGAGATACTTTTCAAGTGGTGCTCCTCTTATATTTAGCAGACGGACAATAACTGTCTCTCTTCACCCCAGCACAGTGTCTCCAACCAATAAGCAACACACTTTTTATTTATTTACTTAATTAAATTTGATTTTTTTTGGGGGGGTGGGGAGGCTACAAAATCTTCTTTGATCCCAGGTAGTAGATAAATGCCTCAGTAGGCCACTGGCTGGAGGGAGGTGGCAGATCAAGTGGGTGGTGAGCTGCTGGGGGGAGGAGGCAGATTTTTCCCCAATTTGCACTTTTCAAAAAGCCCGGGTGTGAAGTCACTTCCGGGTTATCATTCTGAGCTTCGCACGGGGCTACATGTTCATTAACTACGCCTCTGCTTTACATTGATTTCCAGAAAACTCCTGTGCTGAAGAACCTACTCAAAGGGTGGTGGGCTAGAAAGTGATGGACACACTGTGTGCTTTTTCATGAGATCAATTTTGCAGACAAGAAGCTAAAGCTCAAAACTTGATATTCAAGAAAGAAAACTTCCATTTGTTTTCAGCTTCCTCCCAGAGAATGAAAAGACAACGGGTGGGACTTCATTACAGCTGAATTCTGCTATGTTGTGCTCATAACCTTACCGGTTGTTAATTCAGATATTCCAGTAGTCCAGGGGTTTTCAAACTGTGGCATCACAATGCCCCAGCCTGAGAGCCCTGGCCTCATTCCCCTTAGGAGGCAGGGACTTGGCTGGACTCACCAGAGCCTCCTATAGCCTCCCGAGGGTGTGGGGAGCCCTGCGCGACTGTCTGCAGGGCTCCCAAAAGCTGTAGAAGATAAAGTGGAGTGATCACGCTCCACTTCTGATTTTGTGGAAGCGGGGCGTGATAGTTTCACTTTCGCTTTCTAAGCTTTGGGGAGCCCTGCAGATGGTCACACAGGGCTCCCCACACCCCCGGAGGCTGCAGGAGGCTCTGGTAAGTGCAGCCAAGCCCCTGCAACCCCTTGAGCAATACAATCCTGGGGATCGTGTTGCTACCTTCCCCCTGCCCCCCGCTGCCTCCCCCCAACCCCGCAAGGACTTAGAGCGGTTTTCAAACTCCCTGAGAGTTTGAAAACTGCTGCAGTAGTCTGAAATGTTCATCCTGGGGATTTTAAAAAAATCCAATCCAAGAACCAAATGTATTTTGCATGTACAATTAAGCAGAAAGAGAGTTAAATGATATATATTTTCTATTTCTTCTTTAAGTGAAACATGCATTCATATGAGCAAATTAAGATACCAATTGCTACAGTAATATGTTCCTTTTAAAGTTTTGCAGATGTTTAACTGGTTGGTTGGCAACCTTCAGTCTCGAAAGACAATGTTTAACGACGCAGAGTTTCAATTATTTTCTTCAACGTTTAATTAATGTAGCAAATCTTTAGACATCCGAGTTGGTCTCAAATGCCTCAAATTGGGAAGGGGCAGAACTTCAAAGGCACAGTTATGTTTTAAAAAAGAATTTATTTAAATAATAGATCTACCACCATTTAAAGATACACTTGCAATAAGATATGGAACTGAGGCAGAAATAACATAAATAAACATGGACATGGTGAGTAATCTTGTGCTGATTACTGTACTGAACCTCTTTCTTTACCAAATGAAATGAATATGAAGAGAAAAACCACTTCCAACAAGAAATTGCAGCAACAGGGATTACACACAGATTTGGAGGCTGGACTCGTGACAGAAGCGCTATTAATGAATGTGCAAATGAAGCGGACTGGGGCATAGGGGGAAGTTTGGTTGCCTGATGAATTCATACTTGTTTATAATGAGGGAAAAAAATGATCTGGAATCTGCCTGCTACTACATGCACATATGTTTTAATTTAATTTAGCATTATAGTATTCCTATATAATCAGGTTGATAATCCTCAACAGCACTCTAGAGACCTAAACAATATTCCCCTGATACTCATTTTACCAAAGATGCTGCTCAATATGGTAATCAGCACAAGATTATTCACCTAATGATCTATTGAGAGCTCTTTGGGTTTTCTTGCTTAATTTTAGACAGAGCCCTAGTAAACATACCTTGGAACTAATTCCAGGGTTTAAGTTCTATGACCGAGGGGTATTCTTGCAAGGTTCTCCTATATAACGGCCACAGAACACAAAGACACACTCCTTTAGCATCTCCTGTCAAGCCTCTGCTTGAAGATCTCCGGTGAGTGACATCTTTATTTTCTGTTCATTTGGACTTTGAACTAGAGCTGATCCCACAAGTGGACAGGCAGCTCAACCTCTGTTTCCTGTTGATTTGTCACAAGCAAGTCCTGCACAATGGAATCCTATCCCTGAACAGCCCCCTTTGTCTCCTTACCAGCTCAATAAGTCTGAGGAGACTCACTGGAGGCCAGGAGGCCTACAAGCAAATAAGTAAAAAAGAATGTTACTTACCTCGCCTGGGCAATCTGGTCTTCTCCCACCCCACAGAATGCAGTGTCCTTCCTCTCCGTAGCACTGCATACTATGAAATGGCAGTAGTGAGGGTTGCACTCTAAGGCACTGTTGCCAAGATTTCACAGAAAAGAAGGATTGTAAGTATAAAGGAGGAAGTTCCACGCACCTGCAACCGATGGACCTGGCTGGCACCAGAGCAGGTAAGGTGCAGTGAGGGAGGGTCATTGGCAATTTGGGGGAGGTTTGGGATGGGGAGAGGGAGGATAGCGTGGTTTGGGTGGCAGAAGGGGGAGGATCTCAGTGGCAGTTGTGCACACTGGATCCCATCCCCCTTTCCCAGTTCCGAACTGCCTCCCATCTTTTCTCAGCCTTACACCAGCGAAATAGCTGGCACGAGTCCAAGGAGGGCCATTGATGATCAGGCAGCCTACTAGCAGATAAGTAAAAAATAATTTTTATTTACCTCTTACTGGCCATCTGATCGTCCCCTCCATCATAGCATGCAGCACCCAATCTGTGGATACAGCTGTATGTTCTGGGCTGGTAAGGGATAGGACTGGGCTCTTAATAAAGTTGGGGTCATCCTCCTGCTATCTTGAAGCCCTCTAAGTAGTGATGCCATGCTGACTCTTGCATCACAGTGGCCTAATTTGAGAATTGACTGTGGGGGCATTCAGAAGGGGAGGCTTTATGGACTCTCTGACCCCATCCATCATACATAGCAAGTAAATGATCTAGCTCCTGTATTATATACAGTCTTTTGGATTTGAGGGGTAACTACAGGATAGAGAAAATAATGGGCCTCTCTTATTTGATTTTATCTGTAAATTGCTTTGTGAACTTCTTTCATTGAAAAGTGGCATATAAATCTTCTTCTTCTTCTTCTTCTTCTTCTTCTTCTTCTTAATAATAATAATAATAATAATAATAATAATAATAATAATAATAATAATAATAATAATAATAATAAGGCTTTTTCTTTTTGGGTGTCTAGAGCCCAGGCTACTTTTATCTCAATCAGCCTTAGAAAAGAAACGAAGTACCCTCCTGTTTATGCGCAGAGAGCCCAATCTTGCTCTCATTACTCAAGCAATACCCTAATTGATTAGTTACAAATTTCTAATCAGCAGGAGACAAGAAATCAATGGAAGTATTTCTTGGGTTAAGAATGTCAGGCTTGGTCTTAAGAGTAAGTGATTCCTGATGGGAAACAAAGCCATCAATTAGTTTTGCTTGGAAGATTCACACATTGTGGTCTTTTCCCACTGAATTAAAACACAGTCTTTGCAGATGCCTCTACGGTACTGATAGATCCTGTAAGTGAAGCAGGCAGAGTATGTTAGAACTTTTCAATGGGCAAAAATGTGTATTCATTTTTTTTCTTTTCGTTTTTGCATTCACAAAGTGTAAGCAGTGTCGATACAATTTATTACACTCCTCTGTAACAGAAACACACGCGTTCCATAAATAGTTTTAAGCTTGCAGGATTTTTTTTTTTTTAAACAATATTGTTCATCTTTGCTGTAGTGCAGTTCAGTCACAGCTCCATTCAGCAAAATTGCTGAATTGGCCCGATTGGCTGAATTTTGCCATTTTTTTTTCTCTTCTACTCTATCCTCTCTCCAGAGTAATACTGAGAGAGAGAGAGAGAGAGAGAGAGAGAGAGAGAGAGAGAGAGAGAGAGAGAGCTCTTCCACGCTTCCCATAGACTTATCCAGTTCCTCTCTGCTTAGCTAACCCCGGTTAGCCCAATCCTGACCAACAGCCCAACCCTACCAACTACCCCCCCATGCAGCTACATCTGCAGGGAGGGTGATCCCAAGGGCCTCCTTGAAGTAAGCCTTTGCTCCCCAATAGGTCTACTTGGACCTGTCCCAGTTCTTTTGCTGGCACAACTCCAAGTGGACCTGGAGAGGTGAATTGAGGCTGGGAAGAAGATAGGATATTGGCAGAACTGTTGCGGTTGTTAATCACTCCCTTCCTGCCTTTTGACTCACCCTTATCCTGTCTCCTCCCTGGTTTTTTCCCAAGGAGGGGAAGAGGCGAGGTATACTGGAAAATGGAGGTTAAGATATGACATGCAACTTTGCCACTAAGATACACCCCTTCCAGCTGGTTCCCACTCCCTGTGCCCCTCCCCATTCTGGAATGCCCCTGAACTTTCTCCCTCCCCACCACAGCTGCCAGCTTACTGACACCAGCAGGGTCTCCCGGAGCTGCTAGTACATTCACTGCCTCTCTGGCAGTGACAGCAGCCTGGAAGCATGTGACGGCATCCTGGCTTTCACACCACCACAGAGAGTCTTGCACTGCCAGAGCACAAGCTCACCCTCCCCGCAGGATACCATGCACGCTCCAGTGGGTATCGCTGATTTGGATGCTTATAAAAGGCAGTTCTTTAATAAGCATGCTGTGGATTTCTTCAAACTCGTGTGCTTTTGGCATTGTGCTCAGGGGTGTAGTGAGCAATAAAAACAGAGGGCACCAAAAATAGAAGCAAATGCCATTATGGCCCTCATGAGTGGTGGATGTGAAGAGTCCTTTGGAACATGGACATCAGATGGTAGTAAACGACATTTTGACCCCTTGACTGGTACAAGGGATGAAAGCAAGAACCCTCAATAATGCAGGGGACTGAACTATTCCTAGCTGAAGTAGATGGCAGTAGACATTTCAACCAGTGCTCTTGGTTTTAGTATTTTAGTGACTTGCTTCTGTCTCACTGACTTTATCCCTTGCAAGTTGAATTTTTAAAGGCCATGGTGCAAGGATCAAGGGATATTTGCAAGTTAACCACAGGAAGCTGGGAATGTTTTATTTCAGTGCACAAGAAAAATGTGCAAAGCCTATGAAGACCTGCCATTTGTATGATCGCATTTCATAAAAATCTAGTTTTAAGAAACTGGATGGTAACTGAGTCTGGCAGAACTAAAAGTTTATTGCACACAGAGACCATTACAAATACCATTACAAATATATATACTCTCTCTCTCTCTCTCTCTCTCTCTCTCTCATATATATATATATATATATATATATGAGGGGATATATATAGAGAGAGAGAGTGAGAGAGAGAGAGAGAGAGCGAGCGAGCGCACCAACCATCTGTGATGACTATATTGTATTACAAAGCAGGAAATCTCCAACAAGATGGTCATAACCACTACAGATTGAGCACTGGGAAACACGGCTCTCAGTTTTATTGTTACTTATTAGAAACGGATGTTTAAATAAGGAATTGAACATGGCACTTCTATGGGGCGGCATAACCAACTTTGAGGTAAATATAATTGGGTCTTCCTGACTGACTGAGGGAGTCACAGGAGTGACAAATTTGTCAAAGCATTTCTCCAGCAAGTAGTAATGTAGTGCACATCTTTTGCAAGGCATTCTAATTACTCAGAGAGAGACAGAAACAGAGAGAGAGAGAGTGCCTGAAAATAGTATGGAGTATGCTTTGAAATAACAATCAGCACTCAAGAACCAAACCACCCAAGAAGTGGCCTTAATTTTTTCAATAACAGTGTTGTTTTTTTTTTTTTTTTGTTTTTTGGGGGGGGGGGTGTTACAACTTGGTCCCACAAAGGTTTAACTGCCACACTTCTGCATCTTATTTTCAGAGGGTTCAAAAAACTTTGATTGTCTTCCAGCTGCAGAAATACTACGGGTGCAATCCTAACCAACCTTCCAGCACTGGCATAGCTGTGCCACTGGGGCATGTGCTTTATCCTGCAGTTGGGGGGCAGTCCTGGAGGCCTCCTCAAGGTAAGGCAATGTTTGTTCCCTTACCTTGGAGTTGCATTGCCCTTGTGTCAGTGCTGGAAAGTTGGTTACGATTGTGGCCTAAGTTAAACACTACCTGACGTATTCCAGGAGCTTGGCATTCTCCACTTCAGCATATGTGGACTGGGTGAGGAAAGATTTCTAGGGGCATAGGGGCTTGACTTCTAGGGGCATAGGTTTGCTTGAAGGTTACAAGATGCATTTACTGTGTATTCACTACATTTGTATTCTGCCTTTCTTCCACGGTGGAGCTCAAGGTGGCATGCATGAGCTACCCAGGAGGCAGTGGCATAGCTAATGATCATGTAGCCTGGTGCCAAGCTCAAAGTGTTGCCCCGCAAGTGACGTCAAGCTCCACAAGTGATGTCAAGGTTTTTAAAAAAGTGAAAATGGGGGAAAATTTGCCTCTTTCCCTTAGCAGCTCTCCACCCACTTGCTCTGCTACCTTCCCCCAGGCTCCCCCTATAGTAACTGCTTATTGGTTCCCTTCTATATCATAATAACACCTAATTGGCTCTCAGAACAGTCAGTCTCATTGGTCAATTTTGAGTTAAGAAAAGCAAGTTTTTGTTACATAATGCAGTTGTGTTTTTATTTTCCAATTATTTGGCTAAAACTTTTGATAGAATAGAGATATTTTCACGTGGTTTGTTTCATTGCATTCTGCATTAAATTCCACACTGAACTGATGTACTGGAATTGCGGAAGATATTGCTAGGAGATAGGATGTGGTGTCGGCAATGGTCCTTTGCTCTGGTGAATCTGGGAAACATGGGGTTAAGACCTGGGCTTTCAGCAGACCTGTGCTGCACAGCTGCAACCACTAGAGGCAATGAGGTCTTCAGGGATATAAACAGCAATTGATGCAGGGAGAGTTTGTGGGTTGTAGCTGGAGAGTAGATGAGACTTTCTGGCCTGTTAACTCATGGACTGACTCATGGCTCTGCTAATGAACCAATGGACTGGTTAATGACTTACTGGTCTTTTGGACTGATTAACTGGCAATGTGACTGGTGGACAAACCATGAATTGGCACACTGACTAATGGACTAATCAAACAGAGAGTGCTGAGTGGTGGAGAGTTGAGTTTTTTGTTCTAGGAGCCAGGGCTGGGGGGGGGGTGAGGGAGGAGGAAGGGTTTTTTTTTTTTTTTTTGGTTGTTAAGTCTTGCTCAAGGAAGCCCTTGACTCACAATTTGACTTGTTTCTCAAAATGACTTGAGACTTGACTCGAAAGACTCAAAATTTCTTGTGAATTGAGTTGTGATGGCCACATGCTATGACTAGCAAGTCGAGTCATGGGGTCACTGACTCAGGAGTTGTGCTCAAGGCATGGAGCCTGAGTTGCGAGTCATCTCTGCAGTCTCCACATCACTATTCTATACATGGAGCTCCTACTTCACTTTTGGAGGAGAGCTGTCAGCTGGTTGAAAGCTTAGTAGTGGCCTCTTGCGCTCATGGAGTGGTGGTCATTACCTCAGCTTTGTTTTCAATTATCCCCACATTTATTCTCTGTCTGAAATTGGAACGTTGATCTTTCCACTAGTTTTTAATTATTAGCTTTACTTTGAATTTGTATTTATGGAAACCTCCTAGGGTGCATATTCTCTGATTGGTTTATCTTGCTCAGCACAAACAGATTCATCAGATGTGTGCAGCTCTTTGTGCTTTCTCTTACTCTGAAAAAGCAAATTTTCATTGCTTCTTTTGGAAGATAATTTTCAGGTTGTAACATGTTTTGAAAGAAAAGTGCATTCTGGGTTTACCATGATCAAGATGAGGAGGTCTGTGGCAATTTTGCTTTCAGATACAATGTAAACAGGTTTTGAAATGAACGGAACACGTGGGACAAACCATCCCAGTAGACTAGCTAAATTGCCTTATGGCCCTACTGAATCTGTTCTTAAAAGACAAGAACTGGAAGCTAGAAGGGGCTGTAAGTCACTGGAGAATTTGGACTGCAAAAACCGCTCAGTTTTCTAAAGGGACTAATGTCAGGAAGGTAGTGATGTTTGAAAGTCCCTGGAGGATATGAACTGGGAAAATGCATCTTGTGAATTTTTTTGCAAATATTTGGTGCACTTTGATAGCCTTGACTCTTGCTAATAGCTGTAGGATTGCTGAGACAACAGAACTACCACACTGTTGCTGTGATGTAAAATAGCATACATTTCTTGTTGTATTTTTACTTGTTAAATTAAGCAACTTCATGCACAGTTCTGTAGCAATGGGGAGTATATTTCTGTTCTCTCAGTCCACTGCATGGCTCACAATACATCTAAAATTCTCTTTGATTAAGACAACTCCACTTGTGGCAACTGTGTGTTCAGTTCAAATGCAGTTTTTGAAATGAATATAATGTCACACGTGGTCAAACCATGCACTACATCAGCTCCCTTAACTGATGGTTGGGCACACCAAGGTTCGCACATGACTGAATGGATTCAAACTTACAGCCTTTCTGAATATGTTCTGAAAAATTGGGTTCTATATTTGTGTCACAGCCAGCATGCCACGGCTCCTCACCACACTGAGGAAGAAGCACTGCCGGTCAGCTGGGAGGTGGTGTGCTGGCCAATGAATGTTATCAGCTGCTGCCCATTACCAGATGCAGCAAGAGATAGCTGATGGTGGTCAGCTAGAAGAAGGAAGACGGTGCTGGAGCCAGGCCATATAGGCAATTCACTAACCAAGCTCAGGAAAAGGAGTGAGAGAAAAGGGAGGGCGGAAGAGAGATGACCCAAGCAGGAAAAGAAGAGGAAAAAAGTAGGAGGAGAAAGGTGGTGAAAGGAGTGAAAGGGGAAGATGAAGAAGGAAGGAAAAGAATAGACAAAGGTGGCTAGGGAGAGGTTGGGGAAGTCCAGAAGGCATGGAGAGAGTGAGGTAAAAGACAATAAGAGTGTGGTAGAGAGAGAGCCTGATGCAGGAGAAGGAAATGATTGTAGGAGGAAGCAGCTCTGGGCCAGTAGTCCTACCCTTGAGCCTCTCACCAGAACTCCCTGGTGTTCCGTTGCAGGAAGCTGCCAACCCAAGCTGCCTACAATCAAGGGAGGACCAAAGAGTCAAGTAGTTCTCTTCATATTTGCTTGGTATGTTTGCTGCTGCTGTCGTGCTTTGAAGACTTCACCATAAATATCAAATCGTAGGGCTGAGCACTGGGGGGGGGGGTATTCATTCTCTTTGCTTCTACAAGTTAATTTATCTCCCTAAATTTGTACTATTGTGATGCATGCAAAGCTCTTTTAAACCTGATTTAGCTGATATATATATATTTTTTTATTTCTTCAGGGAGCAGATAGCGCAGATTTATAACACGCCGCACAAGACATCATTTCAAAAATTGCTAACCATCACATTCAATGAGTGTCCCGGGGTCCCTGTGATCTGCATATACAATGTTGTGTTGCTATGTTCCCCTTGCGAATTTGCCTGAATGTCTGCTTCTGAAAGGTAATTGAGAACTCTCTTGACTGTTGTACAAAAGCTGAGTACATACTCCTCTGAGGTCTAATGAGTTCTTCATCTGACAATGAAGTTGTATCAAAATAAATTAATGCTTAAAGGAGTTTGGTAGATTAACTGGAGATTGCTCATTTTAAGGATTTCTTTGGGGGAGGGGATATAAATAACATAATTTGAACTGATTCAGTTTTTTTCCCCCTCAATGTCAATGATATGTTGGGCTCTCTTGACAGCACTTACTGAATATCTCTTTTAGTAAGTGGCTCCCTTGCTACTTTGATGCGCTGTATGAGATACTGCAGGAAGTGGAGTTAGCTTCAAGGACTGTGGCTCACGGTTATTGCCTGGGCAATTCCATGCTTACGATCATTAGAAAAGGTATTGAGAGTAAAACGGCCAATATTATAATGCCACTGTACAAATTGATGGTAAGGCCACACCTGCAGTGTTGCATCCAGTTCTGGTTGCCACATCTCAAAAAGGACATAGTGGAAATGGTGCAAAAGAGAGCGACTAAGATGATTAATGGGCTGGGGCACCTTCCTGTATCATGTTCTTATTGTTTAATAGTTAAAACTTCTAAAGCAAGCTGGGATTCATGGAGCATGGAGACAGCCTGGTGAATGTCCTCCAGCTGAGACTGGAAAAGTCTGCAGAAATCACCGCAGAGTTAGAACTTTCCCTACAAAACACACACACTCCCAGTGTGAACCCAGTGAACAGCTGATCCAAACAATTAGTCATTTTCAGTTGATTAACAGTGGGTTGGGAAAAAACAGAACTGTGGGTTGTTCACATGAAAACTAAAAGTTCAGTTGGAAAGCAAATGGTACATAAGAAGCAAGGAAGTAATATTACCTTTAATACTTTGAGTTTCACCTTTTATCCAAAGAGCTCAGGAGAAACTTGGTAATAAAAAAATATTTGCGGATATTCAGGATGCCATTCATTTTCTAATGTTTAGTTTGGCGTGAATTTTTGTTTTTCTTTTAATTGGTTTGCTGCATGCCACCTTGGGAGCCCCTTTAGGAGCTGAAATGATAGATTCCAATTTTTAAAGAGCAAAGTACAATGCGACGCCAAGCTCTATTATAAGCAGGGTTGGGAACTTGAGTC
Organism: Tiliqua scincoides; assembly: GCF_035046505.1. Lineage (NCBI taxonomy): Eukaryota > Metazoa > Chordata > Lepidosauria > Squamata > Scincidae > Tiliqua > Tiliqua scincoides. Next base: position 128,598,196 of record NC_089824.1, read on the forward strand.
AGTGATGCGAACCTGAATTGTGTGATTTTGGGGTGACTTGATGATTCGTGAGTCACATGCATGAAAGACTGAAAAATACTTGAGTCAGGGCCTTCCTGACTTGGCACTCGTCCCAATGCATGCTGACTCGAGTCTGCCTGTGTCTGGGTGTGCTTGCTTACTGTTTTCGTGGCATGAAAAACCTCATGTGGCAAGCATTCTGACTGGGCGAGCAGCAGGGAGTGTCAACGGCAATGGTTAATGCACCTGAGCAGGAGGGGGGAGGCGAGAGAAAGCTCTTTTGCTCTTCTGTGATAGGTAGGAAGGGAGGAACAGGTGATCATTGGATTCAGGATGGACAGTCTGGTATTTTCATTGGCTGAGGGAGAGCAGGAGGAGGAGCCCAAGGGGTTCTTCTCTTATGATTGACTGGAGGGGGAAAATGAGGTGGGGTAGCTGTTCATAGCAATCATGCTGGTAGGGAGGGGGAAACCTCATTGAATGATTGGCTACAGTGGGACTACTTCTGAGTAGGGCTGCCAAGGATCAGGTCATCCAGGTAATCCTTGCAGCTGCTGCGCATGACCCTCCTCCTCCCTCTTGCTGCTTCTGTCCTGGGTCTCTTGCATTCCCTCTCACCCCTCCTGCCCTGTTTACAGATGGGTGGGGACAGCAGGGCAGTGAGTAAAGAGAACTCCTTGGCACACACGCCGTTTGGCAGCAGCCCCATTTTTCCACAGCAGGCTTTTTAAATGGGGGGGGAGGCGACTCTACTTGAGTTTTTGGAGTCACTAAAGGTTACTCGGAGACTCGGAAAGTGCCCCCATTATGACTCATTTTTGAGCTGAGTCGCAGCGGGGTGGTGACTCAGTGACTTGAGCCAAGCCACGCTGGACTTTCCCATCCCTGATTATATCATGTTTTCAGCCCACTTCCTGTTAGCTCTTCCTGCTTCCTTTTACAGTTGGCAGGCAGCACAGAGACAGAAAGGTAAAGCAACAATGGCAGGAGGACTGCAATCGGACAAAGTTATTTGCACTATGGGGGGAATTGTGAACCACGGATAAGTGAAAACGTGGATACAGGACTCGCAGATATTGCGGGGGGCACCTGTAGTTAACTAGGAGTCAGACTTTTCTGCGATGGTCCCAGAGTGATGGCATTCCCTCCCCCATGATATCTGACTGATGGTTTTCCTTGTCCCTTTTTGAAAACAAACATGAGTATTTCTCCCCCCTGTGGAAGCTCAGATGTTGGCTTTTGACCTTTATTCTGCTGTCATGCTTTTGGAATTTTTTTTGTTGTCAGCTGGTTCAACGTACGCTTTTAGTTTTAGTTTGGCATGTGGTTGTTCCTTTTTACTGTTTTTAATTTTTATTTTCTTTTATTAACAGCTTTCAGAGCATTCCAGCTGAAAGGCAGCATATAAATAGGTCAGTAAACAAAGAATGTATCTAAAATGTGTGGTGTCCTGACACAAGCGCCTGTGCCTTTAACAACTGTACAATGGTGAGGAATTGAATAGGTGCTGTTTTCTCTGTGATTGAAGCTCCCTGGCCAAGAAAAGCTGCACATGCTGAGTTTCTTAGTCTCACACGGCTGCTAAGGGAATAGGGGTGTCTGCCAGGAGAGGAGGTGGGAATTCCAGCTCTTCATCTGGCAAAGTGTTTGGTTGTGCTTTCTAACAGGGATAGGTGTGACTGAGTCCTTAGGGATTCATTATTTTTTCCTGTTTAATTTAAAATGGTTATATCGCATCTTATCTCTGGAGACTCAAGTCAGCTCACAACATAAATTTAAACACACAATAGCTATACAAGTAAAACAAGAGAAAAACCAAGCAACATACCCAAGAGACCATGACCAATATCCAGCAAACCAAGAAAGAAAATGCAGCATTAAAATTGCATGATTTCAAGGAATTGAGAAAGGGCTGTCAAAATCATCTGTTTGGACCTCTTCTGAAAACTTAAGGGGAAAGCACAGTGAACCTCCTGCAGGAGGAATTCTGTAGGGGGGGGAGCCACCACTGACAAGGCCCTCCCACGTATCCCCATCAGCTATACTTCAGAGAGCCAGAAACATGCAAGAGCAACCCCTTAGAGGATTTCAGGGCACTGCTTGAGGTAGGAATGGGTCAGGTGGCGTACCAACCAAAACTGGGCCAAAGCACCCCAGGCCTTAGCCAATATCTGCACATCCAGGAACAAGGATGGATCCAGAAATAGCCCCAAATATATCTCTACTGTGATTTAGAGCTCTTTGATCAAGGCCATACAGGTTGGCCTTGATCAAAGGCTTCTGCACTGTTGGGATATCGTAGTTCAAATTTCCTCACCAAAAAGGAAAAAAAAATATTCCTGCAAGATGAAACTAACCCATCAGAGAAAAAGATTCGATACACGTGTCTATGTGGTGCTTGGTGCCTGCTGATAGAGCATGCCTAGGCCAATAACATGACTTTAAAGTTGGACTGATGGAAAGAGGTCTTGGATCCCGCAGGCTTAGAGGAAGGTCGCACTTTTGATTGTCAGAGCAATCACTCTTCCTTTCTATGCTCTATCAGTCTGGCTTGCAGAAGCCTTTCCCAACTCCTATTCAATTCCATAGGCAACCACACTTTGTTGGTACAATACATTTGACCCTGGTTGTCAAAAGTCATGACTTTGACCAAGCAAGGAATTAGCCACACAAAAGAAGGCTCCCCAACCCTAGCTGTTGTCACAAGTCCCATGGCCAAATCTAATCAAGGAACCCATACTAATGAAGCAAGTGGCCTCCTGAGCTTGTCATGACTTCCTTGGGGCACCCTTGAAGGGGACAAAACCATAGTGGCTCCAGAATGGGGATGAGCAGTGAAGGTTCCTGGAAGAGTTCACCCCACTAAAGATCCCATGGAGGTCTATGGGGAAAAAAAATATGTAAGAGGTACCAGGACCCCAACATACCTTCAATCCTAAATCTCTGTTACCTTGCTGTTGATAGTTTTGCTTGTTGACCCGCCAGTGCTGCATGAAGCACCCCCATTCCAGCTGGTATCAAAGAACCACTCTGCCAAGTTGGTTCCCTTCACTTCCTTCTCTTCTCCCCCCCCTTTCCCAAGCGCAACCAAAGACCACTGTGCCAGAATGGGCTGGACAGCTATACTTTGTGGCCATTTTGCAATAGGCGCCTTCTCCCCAGGAAAGCAGCTCCAGCCACCCTGGCCTTCTTGAACCCCATGAGCCCCGTGCTTGCTTTGGAACCCCTTCTGCTGTTTTATACCCTGCTTTTGAACAAGATGATTGTTTGGTCTCAATCAAATGTTGGTGAGATTTTCTCAGCCTTGGTTTCCCCTGGGTACTCCTTCTCCCTCCTTTCTCATCTTCTTGCTTAGACCATTGCATGCCCCCTTTCCCTTTTAAAGATTTCCTCCTCTCCTCTGTCTTAGTTCCCTGTACTTACCAATGGCTTATATTTAGTGACTAGTTATACGTATGGTTAAGGCTGAAATCATGTGCACACTGACCTGGGAGTAAATCCTGTTGAGTTCAATGAGACTTACTTCTGAGTGACTATGCATAAGATTGGGCTGTAAAAAACACTGACTTGCTTTTTAAAAATTTCCCTTCCCTCCTTCTGTAAAATCATAGAAACATAAAATTGAAAGGGATCCCACAAGATCATCTAGTCCAACCCCTGCCTGTAGTAGGAAATTCTCTTATAGCATTTCCAGCAAATGTTAAGCCTGTGCTCGAAGCTCTACAGTGAGGGGTAATTCACCCCCAGTGGTGATGGGGGGGAGGATCTGTAAGTTTTGCATGTGCCTCAATGCCACAAGTCAGCAACCCCTCTCCCTTGCCTTCAGAGCCATTCCAAGCAGCAAGAGCAATGTGGAGGAGACATCACCATGTTGCTCCTTCTGCCTGGAATGGCTCTGAAGATGAGGGGGAGGGGCTGCTGGCACATTGCATTGAACACACACGAACCTTACAGTTTTGCCCCCCACCCATCTGGGATCACCACTTTTCACAATCTCCCTTAAGTATGCATAAAAATTTGTTCCATTTTTCACCCTTGCCTCCCTCATCTTTCCCTGCTGAATCACTGAGCTGTGCTATTGGCCACTGCATGGGGTTCTAGCACATGACATAGATTTCCCCCTTTTGCACAGATTAACATTAATGTGTGTTCTGAAAAGCGCACCTGCTAATAAGTGCTAGTTTTCCACCTGCAATCATTTTTTTCCAATCCAAGGAAGCATTCAGAAATGAGATCCCCCCCACCTGCAATCTGAGATGTTGCGGCCCCTTGTACTACCTCAGAACTCTTCCCTTCTTCCCTGTTCAGTGTGTTGCATGTGAAGAGGCAGCCTAAACTACTTAGACTGGAGTATAATGGGAAGAATTGTAATCACCATTGTTTTACAGGCTAACTCTGATATATGCATGAATATGTATGTGTAAGCACTGTGTGAGCATGTATAAATAGTAGAATATCAGTTGCACCGACAAGGGATTTAGATTTTTCTGAAATTGGCCCAAGCTTACTGCCAGCCTTTTAAGAGTCAAAATATGTGAGGAGCATTGCATGACAGATAATTCCCTGCACCCGACCAAATCTTTATAGAGCATGCTTATTGCAGGTCAAAACAAATTCCTTTCAGACATCTTCCACTTTAAATTAATCTCCAGGATTAACTCCAGATGGCTCTAAATAACAGTATGAATATGATTAAGATTTTGCACAAGTGATTTTTTAATTTAAAAAAAAGAAGAAGAAATGATACCTGAACCTTGCAAGAGTCAAACAAGACTTCTCATTTTAATGGAGATCACACAACCAAGCCTGGGATGGAGCCTCTGACGACGTATTCCTGACTGAGACACTTCAATTATATTGGTAGATTGCTCAGGATAGGATGCTTATAATTGACCAGTGACTCATTTCATATCCTTAAATCCAGCTGAGTTGGAGACTGTCTGAATTTTCCTGACTGTCTTTCAGACAAGTTTCAACCTGTGCTGCATTTTGATACCCTACTTGGAAATGGATTTTTTCCCCTGTTTTTTCTCCAGAATGCTATACATAAAAGACATAGCTACAATCATATAAAATGCTTGATTGGACCTCATTGACTGAATCATTCATGGGATATTAATAGATCGTCAAGATCCAAAATCCGGATGTCAAGATCCAAAATTGGGCACATAGATTGTTCAGAATACCTGCTCATTAGAAATCTGTAGGTGGGATGCTTTTAAATTTAGCCATGAATATTTGTAACAAACAGAAAGAGGTAAGGGGAAGGTATAATTCACTAACCCAGTGTTTCTCAAACGGTGGGTTGTGACCTACATGTGGATCACAATTCAATTTTTGACCCGCCGCAACTGGAAGCTGTTTGCGACTGGATGCTGCAAGGCATTGTGGGGTGTGACATGGTATGTTGTCGTCAATGATGCAGATCATGGGCTGGTATAACCTGGAAGTGGTGAACAGGACATTTTTCATTCACCTCCCTATAGACAGTGTGATCCCCTATGGGTATTCTCAGACCTACGCTATCTAAAGAGTCTGTAGGTCTTAGGAGTGTAAGAAGATAGGTCCAGACCAGGAAAGGGGATAAGATCTGGCATGTGCAACTGATGCTGAGAACCCCCCACCCCAAAACTCCCTGACATAGCCTGCTCACAACCCCAGACAATCCTAGCTCACCCCCAATCCACCCCAATCACCATCTTACTAGTGGAGGTTCTGCTGGTCAGTGTTGGCTGTGCACAGTCCGCAGAGCTTTGGAGGCCACAGCCCACAGGACAGCAGAGTGCGTGCCTGCAGCCCAGCCCTTCCCATGACAGTTTGCAAGGTTTCAGATTCAGCTCAAAGGTTACAGTCATGTGAATACTGGCTGAGGAATGAACCTCATTTAATATAATGGGAGCTTATTCTGAATAAATATGTATTGGACTGTAAGCTAGCTTCAGTAAGATTAGGCTAGTGAAATTTGTCCATATGTCCCTAAGTTGTCACTACATATACTGGTAATACATTACTTGAAGTCAGTTTGAAAGCTACTCCCCAGCAGAAACCTCTGAAGAATATTGTTGAAAATGAAAATGTAAAGCTTAGGTAAACATCTACATTTTGAAAAACGGAAGTTCAAAGTGAATTTCAGGTCTTCCCATCCACCCACCCCCACCAAAGTAAGATATCGGAGCATTGTCAAAGGAAGGCAAACCAGTTTCTATAAGACCTGTGACATTTCTCGGGGAGATTCTGCATGTCTCTAGTTTGGATAAGACTTGTGAAATTTCTTGGGGGAGAGGGGGTTACACATCCCCAGTCGAGAGCCACAGTGTGAGGATACTTTATCATGTCTCTCAGGGGAATTTCTCCCTATTCCTCTACAGCTAACCATTTCAGCGCACTGAAATAGAGTAGCATGGTTTTTAGAAAGGCATCATTCCTTTCATCTGGCTTGCTTATGACTACATAATATCCACCGAAGTCATGATTATCCTGCCCTTATTTCTGAATTATAAAAATAACCCTCCACCACTATTTTCCAGTGGCCTGAAATATTTTCATTCTAGAAGTTTGTACTGCAGTCACTTCAAGAGATCTCTCCCATTGTTTACTCAAAACTTGGCTTGAGATTTTTTTCTTTTTTCTTTTGCTCCTGGCATCTCTTCTTTTCCCATCTTCAACCTTACCCACTGCCATTTTTAAAGGGCTATGGGGCACAACAGCTTCTTAAGTGTACCCCAGTCTCCAGCAAGACAGTGGGCTGTGTGTGTGTGTGTGTGCAGCCTGGCGAAGGGGGTGGGAGATTCACCATTCGATGCTACAAATGTCTTCTACCTGCAAGTTGAAAAGAATTTTTTTTTTAAAGTTGCACTTAAAAGGACTGTTTATCTTCTCAAAGGGCTGCAGGAGGCTGCTTTGTAGAAATTGTATAGCTTTTCAAAAAGCAGGTTTAAAAGGCTTTCTTTTTTCGGTACTGGGACTTTGTCCTACCTGGTTGCTTTATGTAGAAAGCATTCTGTTTAAAATAGAAAAAGAGGATACTTTTAGAAGTTCTTTTTTTTTTTTTTTAATGCAGTAAGTTTCTTCTCCCTTGGGGAGGACACGTTTTATTCTCTCTTTTTGTTTTGCTTTTCCCTCCAACCCAGTTGCATTGTCTGGTCCTCGGACATGATCAGAGGAAACTGATGTGACCAGTCAATGCTAGGTCAGATGGTTAATGGGAATTAGATTGAGACTAGATTCCTTGATTACCCCACCTGTTTTGCATTTATATAAGGTATTTTGAAACACTCAGTGTCTAATTGCAAGCTTGCTGACTTTTAAAGCTTTCAGAGCAGTTTGGTGATAATCACTGGCTTTTTATTCGCATCCCATCCTCAAACATACTCTCAAAGAGCATGCCTGTTTTTTTCTCTCCTCTAAATTGCTTTCTCTAGAGTAGTCTTATTGACCTCAGGCAGTCTATTCTGGGGCTTGCCTTTTCAGCTCAGCTCACCATGGCTGAACTGGATGATCTTCCCTAACTGTGCCTATAACATTCCTATATTATCACCAATCGTTTTAGCAAGCAAAAAAAAAAAAATGTTTTCTATAAGCTCTGCAGTATTTTGGAACAACTCTGTGTGAAGGCTTTCATTAGATCATCTGCAAAAGTGGTACCAACATGATTGAGCGAATATTAGATGTAATTAGGAAGTGTATTATATGTATTCCTGTAATACGTTCTAATTGATCTCTGCCAAATGAAATGCAGAATGCGGTGCCAATTACAATCTCTCAATTACAGATGCATTCATTGCTGAGACAAACACTTCCCCAAATGCCATTGTGATGACATACTCGTCTGACATTATGATTATATAGTTGAAGTTTCACATACTAAACATTTGCAAGGCTGGGCTGAGTTCCAAGCCCAGTGAATCTTTAACATGTTGAGATGCAATCTTGCTTTGAAAAATAATGGAATTATTTAAGGGGTCTCCTTCCTAAGTCAGCCCCAAAACCTTAAGGAAGAATGTTGGTGTTTAATTTTCATTAGTATTTTCCTTTACTTCATTTACTCCTAACACCTACACAATATTGTATGTGCTGTCCTTGTGGGAAGAGTTAAGCGTATGGAGGGGGGGGGGAGAGTTTGGGGTTGTAGCAGCAGTTCTTTAGACTGAAGAAGAGGTTTATTAACTAGTAGTAGAAAGTGATGATGGGAAATACGGGGCCATCGGGGAAAATGGGTACTTAGGCTTTAACAGGAAAGGACAATTAAAGGCCCAATCCTAAAAAGGCTTTGCAGTGTCGTAAAGGCATGTATGCTGTTATCCATCCCTTTATGGTGCTGCAAACTGTGATATCGGTGGCCATTTCAGGGATGCTGGTGCAAACAGTGGTGGAAGCCCTGGCATGCATCTGAAGAGGGCAACCTGCACTGAGTCAGGTAAGCTGTCAAGGGAGGTGAGCAATGGGCAGGTGGGAAGAACAAGGGGGGAAGAATGGGGGAGTATCTGGACAGAAAAGAGGATAGGCAGAATGGGGAAGTGGATCTCGGCAGCACCAGCATCCTACTCCTGTTCCTTTTCCAGTTCCCTCTCCTTTACTCTCCTCAGTTCTGCACCAGCAGAATGGCTGGCACAGATCCAAAGAGGCCCACGGAGGGGTGGAGGCCAGGGGGTTTAGTTAGGATTGGGCTGCAAGAATGCTTTCAGTGTAAGCAGCAACGTTGTGCAGGGGGTTGTTCCTGGGCCAGTTAGTCATGTCCAAGGATCACTGGAATAAACAAGATAAGTTAGTTGTAACTAAGTTCAGTGCCTATGATTTCTGCAGAACTCATGCCCCATTCCCTATGCCGATGCAGCCATGCCAAAAAGGTGCATGCTGTGTCCAGCGGGGGGAGGGGGGGTGACCCAAGGACAAATGAGAGATAAATACAATCAATCCTTGCTACCTGTTGATCTGCTAACCACACATTGAGCAGGAGTGTCACTTACCTAGCACTACCTGCTGACTGTTCTCAGCTACCGCAGCTGTTTGCTGCATTCACATGCATTCTCAAGCTCTCCACAGCCTCCTCAAGCTATCCACAGTGGCCATTTTTGGCTCTATCCATACCATAGGGGGTATTAGCATAGCTCCACAGTCATTCTGACACTATTGGAGGCCATGCAGAGCTCTCTGCAAGCCTCCTGAAGCGACTTGCAATGGTCATTTTTGGTCCTATTCATGCCATTCTAAAAGGTCTTTGTTGCACCCAGGACCTCTCTGCAGCCATCTCATCCTATTGTGGCCAGTTAGGAGCTCTCTGTAGCCATTCTAAAACTATCTATGGCAGCCAATCTCATTCTATCTGCACCCATCTAAAGGTGCTGTATTTCTTGCTTGCATTCCTGACCAGGTTAGCTATCCCTTCCCCCATAGGATCAATGATTTCCTAGCCACAGGTTTGGTATGCACTGGGGTTTCCAAGAACCTAACCCATGTGGATACCTAAAACTGACTGTGTAAAACGCTTAAAACAGTTTACCTCCCAGTAAATTCTTGGACATATGCCACTACTTTTGGTGGTGTATATCTGAGGAGAGCAAAATGGCAGGGAATTTTGAAAAGGAGGGAAAGGGGGGAACCATTGCAGCTGGACCCACCCATCCCTCACCACTCAGTTTCATCCCTAGTCTTCCCCACTGATCTCATGTCCCCACTGCTGACTTACTGGGTCCGGTGGGACCAGGAGGAGTCCGGTGGTGGAACTGTGGTGCAGTCACCTCTTGACTTCAGTTCATTTGTTACCATGCCCATCAGCTACATCCCTTGAACTCAGTTCATTCAAAGTAAGGCCTGACTGGGGACCGTTTCACACAAGATGGCTCTCCACATAATCCTACATGATCATGGTTTCTGGCTGTGTGGGGATGTTAAGGCACATGAATTTTGAGTCATAGCACGTGAATAACTAAACTCCCTTTTGCACATTTTCACTTGGCTTTTTCCTATTCCAACATTGAGTGAACAGATCTCATTTAAAAAAAAATAAAATAACAAGAGCTAGAATTTCCTTCCCAAAAATATGGGATATTTTTTCCCCCCTCAGGATCTTCAAACCTGCTTTGAATTTTGCTTTAGGCAAAGTGTGGTGGCAACTCTCATTATCATTACTGATCATTTCTTAGCATTTTGTTTAACCCAACAGCAGGAAGGATCACAAGCCACTTATTGTTGGATAAATACAGGTCTAGATGTCATCAACATCTGCTCCTTTGATGCTGTGGAATAAATATAATGCTTGGATCAGGCTAGTCTATTTGATCTGAGAGCTCTGCAGCTGTTATTTTTTACTGATTGCATGCTGCTGCTTTAATTTATTTATGCAATTTATTTAGCTTTCTTTCCAAAAGAAGATGCAGTGATAGACCTTACAAATAATCTTGACAAGCTCTTGGCATACTGTGGGTAGAGCACTGACGGGCAGGCAGTGAAGAGGGAGGAGACGTTCTTTCAAACCATATGCTGGCTGAAGAGCTTCTCTTGTCAGGGTTGGTTTTCTGTCACAGCAAATTTACTGCAGAAGTGATTTTAGCTACTTTTGCTTATTTTTGCATGATCTTGTGTTTGCTCTGACTTGACACTCATATTTTGGGTATGGTGGCTTCAGTACCATTGCTGATGCGTTCTCCTCCCCAGGGTGAGTGTCACCTCCTGTTGCACTGTATCCCCCTGCAATGTGATGCCCCCTTACTCACTGTGCTGAGCAGTAGTGGTGCTGCTGGGCCTGCCAGTGCCTGGTCTACTGGCACAAAGTGCAGCACCCCAAAGTAGTTTGGCAGTGACATGATGATGTTGGCGTGTCATCACACCACCTCCAATTGCTTCCAGGGGTAGTGGTGGTCACAATTTCAGGCTGTTAAGATGCAAGGATGGGTGGGAAGGCCCTTACGCTGCCAAATGTGGCATGGCTGGCAGGGCTTGGGTGGCACACCCATCACTCCTCCTTTGCTGGGGCGTGGCAGCTGTGGTGGTCTGCTCCAGTTGCTCCCAACCCCAGCGACATCACTGGTTCGTTTCCTGTGTAGGACATATGATCACATCTAGGGAGAGCTAGTGACAAAAGGAGTGTGTAGACGACAGGAGCAGAGACCCAGATTCAAATTAAATTTTCATTTATTTTTAGGTACTTAACAACTTGTTAAGTGTGAATTAGGTCACCATCACAAGTCCAATGTGGCTCAGTGGAAGTCTTCTGCCAGGAGCCCACCCAGGTATCCATATCAAAGTGGATATGAGTTACCTTGTTCTCAGAATATTTTTGAATGAGTCACATTCAAACCCATTCATGAGTTTGAATGAGTTTGGGATACTGAAGGTTCCTAACAACCAGAGGGCCAGGTTGGATAAGTCCTCAAAACATTTAGAAAAACTCCACTGAATAGCACTGCATTGGTAGCAGAGAGGTATTATTTATCACCTCCAGTTGTGGACCTACCGTTAGGTCTGATGGGGCAAAAGCCCCAGGCAGGAGTTGCTAAGACCCTGCGGTAGCCTCTCCGAGGCTCTCGACGGGGATGGAAACTGGGCTTCCGATTTTCCTGAAGCACAGCTTATAGCGTCGGGAAACCACAGAGAGGCTTTTCTGACACAGTCCTGTGTCGTGTGAGGCTCCATGAGCCTCAGGTGAGTAGGGAGGGGCGGATTTTTCTGCACAGGGGTGGCAATAGCCTGCAGGAGGTGCCATCATGGACCTTTGCCCCGGGTGCAGGGATGGGGAGGTCCGCTGCTGATCACCTCCACAGATTGTTTGATAATGTGCTCTCACTTTCATTTGATCAAATTTGTAGTGGGTTTTCTGCCATCTGCATCCTAGTTGCCTCCCTAAGTTGTCTCTCCATCATTAGAGTCAGCAGGCGTGTTCATTGAACCTATGGCAACATTTGACTATGAGCACATCAATAGGAGAAGAATGCTTTGATTTTTTTTTTTTTTTTTTTGGAGACCCTGGCTTCAGACAAAGAACCTACAATGTTTTCTTTTGATTTACTACAGGGAATCTGGCAGCGCTGCTAAATATTACAATTATGGAACATAATTTTTGTTAGAACGCAGCAGAAAATTATGGTCATCTTCTTGGTCATTTGCGGTTTCAGCCTTTCAGTCTGACAGCCTTTCAGTTTTGGTAAACGACAAGTTACAACACAATTTCTTGCTGAGTAATAAAACAGGCAATCTTTTGAAAGGATCCGGATATTACAAGCAATCCATTTTGACTTTACTTTAAGTGATCTCATAAATTCCTTTATTCTTTCCGTATACAGAACCCTGGAATGAAATCCACAGTGATGCACTTCGAAGTCTGTGTGTCTGCATTTTTTTTTTACAGACTTTACTGTTGATCTTGCAATGTCAGTATGCCCTATAAAATGAAACACAACAAAATAAGAAAATACACAGTGCTCATGTGAATCATGACCTAGAGCACTAGGGCTTTTCTATCATTGTGGATAAACAAAACCAAGACAGCTTCAAAAAGGGACAAATAAAATAGTGAAGTAAAAAACCCAAGTAATTCTGTTAGGCATGGAGTAGATTTTCTCAAGGGGTTATTCAGCATTTTAGCCACAGAATAAAGGTCATAGGATCATCAAGCGCGACACAAATATTTCAGAGAAGAGTCTGTGTTTCCCTCCCCTTTATTGAGTGGGATGCACACCAAAAGTGGTCTCTCGATTTATGGCCCAGTCCTATTCAGATGTTGTGCATGGATGCCGGCGCATCATCCATCATATTCTAAGCTCAGCCTGGCAATACCACATGACTGCCACACCAATGCTGTCATAAGAAAAGCCAAATGCCAAGCCTGTCTTGGGAAAGGACAGCCCTTCCCAGTAACACCCCCAGCACCCATGGAAACACTGGCACAGTCAATTTCTATGGAGTAGTATCCTGGCATCAGTTCATCATAACTGTGATGAGTAGTTGACCTCTCATTAGCTGAACATGGCAAATGCCCTGGGCATGGAACTTGTGAGACTCCAGGACTGTGCGGGAAGCCTTAATGAGGCTTCCAACACAGGTGGAAACCATGCTTCCAGTTTTCCAGAAGCACCGTTTAAGACCATGGGGAAGCCTCAGACAACTTCTTCCATTGGTCCTGGAGTTGCACGAGGCTCTGTGTCAGTCCAAGTGAGTGGGGGGGGGGCTTCATGGAGCTTTGCCACATGGCGCCTCAAGGGGAAGTTGCCACTGACTGTGATATAAGGGTATCATCACTGTGATACCTGTGCATCATTGGTGTGATATTCATGGGTCACTGCCACAATCTTAGCACGTCATCTGTTTGATGTCGGCATGTCATCAGTGTAATGTCTGATGAGTCAATCACTGCATCCACTCAGACCCAACATTGGCAGCCAAAGAGGCACCTCCAGGGGCAGGAGCAGGTGCAGGGCCAATGAATAGCCTGCGCTAGGGGGACAGCCTCTACCAGCCACTAGAAATCTGGAACGAAACAGGCCCGCCCACAACCCACAGGAAGGAGAGCAGTGTACCTCTCAGTGTTCAGAGGTACACTGCTTCTATACAAAGAGGTTCTAGTTAGCCATCACATCCAATTGCCACTTCTCCTAAATTCTAATGATAATCTATAGTTGCAGTAGAAGGGGTGGTGCAGGAACACAAAAATAATTTCCAACATAAGTCAAGTGAATAATGAGAGGAAAGTTCACAATGTCTCAAATCATCACATGCTATTTTTTGTTGCTTTTGCTTTAATGTACAGTTTGCTTTCATTTTTAATATGTTCCTCTAGCCAGTCAGAATTCACTGGAAATTCTTTTCCTAGCTGCCAAAAAAGTCGTCCCCTTTTTTTCAGGGCTTGACTTCTTATTGTTTGATCCTGCAAACCCCTTCAGGCCAGCATTAGCAGTTGGTGTCAGGAAATCCCAGCTGCCAATGCCAAGGGGTTAATTGTATTTTTACTGTTTGATCTTTTCCTATCCACTTTAAATGCTGCTTGACCCTTTTTACTGTCGGAAGGAGGTGCCTGGGCATCCTTGTTGGCCTAGTTCCTGAATCCCCTCCTGGCTTTTCCTCAAGGCTGACTCTCCAATTTTTACAATGTGCTTCTTGATGCCCCTTCCAAATGAAAGCTGACCTAATTTTTTCCCCTCTCTCTCTTTTTCATATTCCCCAGTACCCTTTACAGCTAATATGAAACAGTTTCAGTGGCACTTACAGCCATTGTTTTAAAACATACCATTTGTTGGATATGATTTACAGTCTGATCCTAAGCATGTTTACTCAGAAATAAGTTACAGTGAGCCAGTGAAGATTAACTGTAACATAGGTTTGCATAGGGTTGCACTCTAAGGACCAAACTACATGTTGCAATTAATGCACGTGCTGGCCCTGGAAATTTTTCTTAAAAGCAGTATGTGGGGATACATGATCTGGAAAGGAAACTTGCAGCAGGTTCTTAGGGCACTTTGGTCCAACCCTTGCTCCAGTTTCAAATGTGTACCCCCATGTGCTAATTACAGTAATAAGAGAGCTTCTGTGAAAAAGTCAATGGAAGCATTTTAATTAAACGCACACACATATATGCAGGGAGACACAATCTACCTTGGAAGCTACCTTTCCACCCTGTTTTTGCTCACGTTCATCATAACATTCATTCATCTTAATATGCCATTTGGCTCTGAAACTGGTAGCAGACTAGGGCATTGTCTGAATGTACTTGATGCAGCAAACATGTTGAAGCTAAGCAAGTCTGGGTCTGATCAGCTCCTGGATACAAGACCATCTGAGAACTCACCATCAGTTCCATGGTGGAAGAAAGGTGGGATATAAATGTAATGGAAACCCACACTTTTCAGTAAACTGGTAAGAGATTTCTTGATTGATTATGTTTAAAAACTCATCGGTCATGTTGTCTGCAAAATTAGCATTTGAAAGGACATACAAAATGGGAAAACCACAAAAAAGAATGATCAAAAATATCCATTAAAAGCCAATTAGCAAACAAGGTTGGGGGAAAAAATAATCAACAGTCCAATCCAGTGCCTGTCAATAGAAATTAAAACTAATTTGGTAGCAAAAGTGGAAAAAAAGATATATATCTAAACATTACTGAAGGATGAAAGTTCAGAGACCTGGAAATGCCTGGCTAAATTTTGTGAATTAGGAAAAGGAGATTCCTTGAACAGAATCAGTGGCATTGATAGGGGGTGCGGAGGGTGCGGGCTGCACTGGTTGACGCGCCCTGGGGGGTGACGCGCCCTGGGGGTGATGCACTAAAATTGCGCCTTTACGAGCTACTACGTCATGCCATACACCGTTGGATGCGGAATGACCAGCAGAACACAACGCAAAACACCCCGTTGAGATTGCTCCTTTCTTTCAAAAGTTATGGCCAAAAAAGCAGAAGGAAAAAATGCATGGAGCTGTATGGAAAGTGAAAGTGAGCCATATAGCGTGTTTACTCGTGAGTAGGTGTACCTGCCATAGTCCGTCAGAAAGGGCTGGCTGAGAGGACTCCAATGACACCAGAATGGTCCCAATCTAGTAAATGCAACCCCCCAAAAACACCCGAGAAGGTCCCTATTCAGCCCTATGGAAAGCAAGCAAAATCACGTGGCTGTGTTTACTTGCGAGTAGGCGACCTTGCCTTGCTCCATCCAAAAGGGCAGACTGAGAGGACTCCAACATCAGAATGGTCCTGATCCAATGAATGCAGCCCCAAAAACACCTGAGGAGGAGGTCCCTCCCCCCCAGCTTCGAGTGTATGGAGCCCTATGGGAAGCAAAGCAGCCTCACATAGCATTTACTTGCTAGCAGGCAGATGTACCTTGGCTGGTGGTCAGGCCAGGCAAAGGGGAATGTGAGGACACCAGAATGGTTCCAATCCGATGGGACTGGAGTGTAACAAAAGCCCCAGAAGGCAGCCTCCCCCCACTAGAAAGGACCAACAAAGAGGCTTGAGCTGGTAAGGGGAATGTTTTCTCTTTTGCACTTGCAAAGTTTCCCTCACAGACCAAGCCTACCCACACTTTCCTGGGAGTAAGCCCAACTGACTCTAATGGGACTTACTTCTGAGTGGACAGGCATAGAATTGGGCTCTCAGACTTGTAAAGCCAGGTGGGTCTTTGTATTGATGTGCCTGAAACAGAAGGACTTTAAACTGGGCACTGGGGAGTACTGAAGATCTCACTGATTTTTTTTTTTTTTTTTGGGGGGGGGGTGTTATTGCAGGCAGACTGCAGATAAAATTCACTTGGTGGAATAGGACTGGCTCCCCCTTATTTAATTATTTCTTTTACTTTAATTTAACTATTTATAATTATTTATTTTAATTTGCTTGATGATGTCACTTCTGGCCATGACATCACTTCCAATGGGTCCTGGACAGACTGTCATTCTAAAAAGTTGGTCCCAGTGCTAAAAGTATGAGAACTGGTGCAATAAGGTGTTCGTAAGTGGACACGGGTGTGTGTGTGTGACTCCACAAGCTTTCAAAATCACTAAAATCAGAATTTGGAGGAACAATACCATCATGTTATATATCAATCCATGCATAATTTCATGCAGAATGCAATGAAACAACCCCCATTGAAATATCTGTGTTCTATCAAAAGGTACTGCCAAAAAACCAGTGGAGGCGGGTCGATGGCACATCACCACGCCCACCACCTGGGGTGTTGCCCCACCCACTGCATGGGGTGGCGCGCATGCCTCCCGCACTGAGTGACGCCACTGAATCCTAGTGACGCCACTGGGCTAAAGTGTCAATGAAAGTGTTGACTCAATGTGCGGCGGCAATAAAGAAGCCAATTCTATGCTTGGGATCATTAGGAAGGGTATTGAGAACAAAACGGCTAGTATTATAATGCCGTTGTACAAATCTATGGTAAGGCCACACCTGGAGTATTGTGTCCAGTTCTGGTCACCGCATCTCAAAAAAGACATAGTGGAAATGGAAAAGGTGCAAAAGAGAGCTACTAAGATGATTACGGGGCTGGGGCACCTTCCTTATAAGGAAAGGCTACGGCATTTGGGCCTCTTCAGCCTAGAAAAGAGACGCTTGAGGGGGGTCATGATTGAGACATACAAAATTATGCAGGGGATGGACAGAGTTGATAGAGAGATGCTCTTTACACTCTCACATAACACCAGAACCAGGGGACATCCACTAAAATTGAGTGTTGGGAGAGTTAGGACAGACAAAAGAAAATATTTTTTTATTCAGAGTGTGGTTGGTCTGTGGAACTCCTTGCCGCAGGATGTGGTGATGGTGTCTGGCCTGGACGCCTTTAAAAGGGGATTGGACACGTTTCTGGAGGAAAAATCCATTACGGGTTACAAGCCATGATACACATGTACAACCTCCTGATTTTAGAAATGGGTTATGTCAGAATGCCAGATGCAAGGGAGGGCGTCAGAATGAGGTCTCTTGTTATCTGGTGTGCTCCCTGGGGCATTTGGTGGGCCACTGTGAGATACAGGAAGCCGGACTAGATGGGCCTATGGCCTGATCCAGTGGGGCTGTTCTTATGTTATGTTCTTATGTTACTATACACAGTATGGAACCAATAAGGTATTAGTAAGGTGATACCTGGGTGGGGGGTTGACCCCATAAGTACTAAAATTGCTAAAATCTTGGTTTAGGAATAATACCGTCATGTTATATATAATTCGATGTGTTATTTACAGCAGAATGTAATGAAAGAAACCACTTTGAAATATCTCTATTCTATCAAAAAGTATGGCCAAAAAAACCATTGGGGGAGGAACGATGGTATATCACCACACCCACCACACGGGTTGTTGCCTCGCCCACTGCATGGCAGGAGGTTCATCATGAGGGTGATGTGCTAGCCTCCTGCATTAGATGATGCAAATTCTAGTGACCCCACTGAACGGGGGCCAGAGAAATTGCTTCTGGGGGCCACATTCAACCCGCAGGCCTGATGTTTTACACCTCTGTTTTGGAGAACCTAGAGGCTGCTGCCAAGGGGTGTGGCTATATGTTGATTGGGCAGCAGTGCTCTGGCTTCCAAGTAGCAGCTTGTTTAACTCTTGATGCACATAGCCTAATCTTTCTGTTTTGCAAACCACAAAAAATTGGGTCATGACCCCACTGGTGGGTCCCAGACCCACAGTTGGGGAACTGCTGGCCTACAGGAAGAGAGATCTAACTCTTCCCCATACTGAGAAATGTAAACCAATTAAAATCCATCTTTTACATTCTTGCAGAAGGTTTGTCCTAGAAGGACCCTGTAAACCCACCTTGAATTTTGCTTTGGGCAAAATTGGGTTCAACTCTCACTTCATCTCCCATGGCCAGTGCTGGCAATGTCCATGATCACGTGGAGACAATCAGGAAGCACCATCGGAAGATGAAACTGGCTGTGCAAACCGATCCTTAGAAAACAATGTGAAACAAGTACATGGTTTTTCTTAAAATTATTTGACAAGGCCAAGAGTTTAAATGCTCAGGAATAACAGGGTATATGACTCTACCATTTATCAGGAATGATTGTGTTTACTGCAAGCATTCGCGTTGGCCATTGGGGACGTATTGACACAAAGGTCAAACACAGAGTAATGACAAATGAGGAATAACAGGTTCAGGTTTTAAATAGGGAAAGGTTGCATTCAGTATCCATTTGCAGTGCTGTTGCTTAATGAGCCAAGAGTGCTGAAGGATGCACTAAGCTCACATTCATTACCATATTTATTCACTCTTCAGGTTACAGGTGTGCCATGAAGTATATTTTTAGAGAACATGGTAGCTATTTGACCACTTAGCAAAGGCTAACAAATGCAATAGGTCAGACAGAAAGGTAAAAGTGGACTGGAGACTTCCAGTACTTTCCATAACCCCGCTCAGAATTACTCCACAAAGAATCCAAAAGCAGAGAATATGGCCTGATTCCATTCTTTACTCTATCTGGTACAACAACAAAGATCTCATTGATACATGGAGTGGTAAGGAGGAGAGAGTGGAGAATGCTCTAGTCTTCTCCACCATTGAGGTAAATACCTTGGACAGAGCAAGGGGTAGGGCCAGACATGGCTTCTGAGAGGAACATTATCAGGGGATACAAAGTTCCTTTTGGGCCCCTTCCCTTCTCCATTGGATCATAATTTCTATGAATTATGATATATAAAACTATGTAGCTTACACAAAATGTGAAAGCTAGACTTCACATAATATATACAAACATTTTCTGAGATCCCAGGAAATCTCCAGCTCACCTCCTATGGTTCCCAGGCATCCTTTTTGATCCCATACCCAGGTACAATGTACCTCCTATGCCCCTGTTCATGGCTGAGGTCATCAAATGTAAGATCCCAGGAAATTTTGGGGCCCCTCCTGTGGCTGCTGGGCCCCCATTTTGACCCTGGGCCCAGGTCCAATTTATCCCTTGTATCCCCTCTCATGGGCCCTAAGGCCTGACTGCTTTTCCAAATATGCTGTTTTCCACCATTGGCATCATCATGCATGGTTCCTGGGGTTGCCAATTCTGACTGAAGCCATTCTTGGCAATTTGATTTTTCTAACATGACACAGAATTCCTGAGTCTCTGTTTTCTGGAGAAATTCCTGCAGGCTCTGTTAAAATCCCCAGGATTGCTTTCAGCAATCATCTAAAGCAGCGGTGTCCAAACATTTTGGCAGGAGGGCCACATCATCTCTCTGACACTGTGTCGGGGGCCAAGGAAAAAATGAATTAATTTACATTTAAAATGTGAATAAATTTATATAAATTAATTTATTAGCTATGGAACTTGAATGAATGAATGAAGATCTTGCAGTAGCTCAAGGCCTATAAAAGGCCTTGCACAAAGCAAGGCTATTCTTTCCTTCGCTGCTACTGCTGCATCACAGACATGAAATAGCAAGTAGTGGAGGGAGCCCTTGTCCCACAGCTCAAGTGAGAGGTTGAACAGTTGTCCTCATGCTGAGAGCAGTTGCGTCGGGCCAGCATGGGCTCCAGCAAGTCTCAGGAGGGCCAGAGGCTCATTGGAGACTGGGGGCTCCGAGGGCCAGATTGGGAGCCCCCGAGGGCCGCAAGTGGCCCCCGGGCCAGGCTTTGGGCACCCTTGATCTAGAGCAGTGGTTCTCACACATTTAGCATTGGGACCCACTTTTTAGAAAAAGAATCTTGTTGGGACCCACCGGAAGAGATGTCATGACCGTAAGTGACATCATCAAGCAGGGAAATTTTTTACCAATCCTAGGCTGCAATCCTACCTACAGTTACGCAGGAGTAAGTCCTGTTTGCTATCATTGTTAAAAGCATATACATAGTTGTTAAAAGTACAGGTCTGTAACATTTGCAGTCACATGCTATGGTAGCATCAAGTCTAATATATTAAAAATAAAATATTGAAATGAATGGAGACCCACCTGAAATTGGCTCATGACCCACCTAGTGGATCTCGACCCACAATTTGAGAAACACTGATCTAGAGCTTAATCCCAATCTCTGGAGACTGCAGACCAATCCTGGAGGGTTGACAATGCTAATGATTTCTGCTTTCTCCCCCCTACCCCACCCAAGCCAGAAGCTGTGATTGAGATGGGTGGTAAAAGAGATACTGTATCAAACTTGCTCTTGTTTGAATAAATCAACCTTTACATTTCCAAAGATTCATCCTGGTTTCCGTTTCTTGGGCACACTAAAATAATACATCATTGGGAACTCTGGGTTGGATCCAACCAGCAATGAGCAGGATTACACGCATGTAATGGGCTTCCCTTCCCTCCTACCCACTCTGGACCGCCACAAAAACCAATTCTGGATGTTGAAAGGATGCACTTAGTGAATATGGTGCAAGGGGAGAGACAGGTAGGAGGGGAATAGTGGAGCTTGCAGATGCCTGTACTTGTGGGAGCTGATGTACCTTCTGATTGCACTAGGATCACCTGATATGAATTTTGTGGTTTTTGTCTTCATTATTATTTAGGTCTGTAACCTCCCCCTTTCTCTAGTAGGTAAGAGGGTCAGTGTGAGAGGGGAAACACCTCCCAAGGACCTTCTCTTCACCCCCAAACAATCAGCTCATGTTGGGGTAGAGCCTCTGGTGAGCTTCAGAGACTGAGGTGGGGAGGGAGTCATGGCACTTTCACACACCCTCCACAGGCTTGGGAACTCCTTCCTTGGCCTTTATTGGTCCCTTCAGTCCTTGCAAGGCCGACAACCACTACAGCACTCAGGCAATTTGCCTCCAACCCTTATCGTTGGCCCCTCTCTGGCCTTTTGAAGCTGTGGTGTTATCCGGGTTCCCCACCCCTTCCTGCCCCATCTCCCTTCTGGTCAATCTCGCCTTGTCTTCTCTCTGTTGTAGCTCAGCCTCTGGCTCCTACTCCTATTCTGAAGGGCCTCTTGCTCAAGATGAAGGCAACTACCAGCCATGTTACCACACTGGGAGCATGTCTCAAAAGCTGGACTGTTGGTATATGCATAGGGGCTCCAGTCATTTGTGCCTGCAGTACACAACAGCAGCATGCCTTTTGCGACAGTGGACTAGAACTTATGGTGGCAGAACTCAAGATCCACTGCCATTACCCCAGATTGGCTTGGGCTGCCCATGTAACATGCCCCTTGGCTCTCTCACAGAAGCCCTAGGCCTGCATTTCTTCACAAGTCACTGTTCTGGATGTGCTTCCCAATGCCACCCAATGTAGAAGTGCATCCATCATATTGACCCCTGCCCCAATGGATAGAGACTGGAAGGAGAATCGGGCCAGGCCAGAGAATCAATTAGCAAGAGATATGGTAAGTGGCATTCTTTGTAGGTGTATAGAAGAATTTCATTTTTTGTTTATTTTTCACATCAGCTCTACCAGTTGTCTCATGGACCTCTGATGTTCTACAGCAGATGGTTTGGAAATTATAGTATTAGTGGATTAAGAAGTAGGATAGACAGCTAGAAATGAAGGAAAAGCAAATACATGGGGGTTATTGAAACCCAAAGCTAAGTCTGAAATGATTTCTCTTCCCCTTTCCAACACCCTTTTTTTGCTATTGCATCTAATATTTAAATTGTTCAGATGCTACACTTAAAAGACCTCATTGGATGAAACAATGGACTATGGCAACAATGACTATTGTTTCATTGTTGGATGAAACAATGGCAGGCTCATTGGAAGAAACAATGGACTACTGAAATATTTTTTTATTGCTTTTTCTTCAGTACCTTCACGATACATTTAAGCGGCCTCATGTATGTCAGTCACCAAATGGCTCCAGTATTTGAGTGTTTGAGTAAATTGTATAAAATGAGAGTGGCTAATTAAAAACCAGTGGCGTTGGCATCTGCTTAATACAGGAGCAGCTTCCACGGCGTGGTAACGGACCACCTTAAACATGGCAAAGGTCTCTGTGAACCTGCTTCAACAGAGCAATTATGAAGTATAGTGACATGGATGTAAGTTTGGAGCCTTTCCAAATGGAGTCATAAAATGTGCTAATTGGTTCTGAGAATTAGAGAACTGTAAAAGTCAAATTTACCTCACAGACTGTTTTAGAAAGGAATTAACTTGGTGACCCTCGAGGTTTTTAATGTACCTAGCCAATAGGAATACGGTCACTACATAATGGGAAGCTTGCGCGAACACCAAGAGAGACTGACAGATCCACTTTCATTTGCGTCAATTAATTTAACACGTACAGCCTCATTAACAAGTGTTTAGTTAGCCGAGGTCTGCGCAACATTACATATTTGAGCAAATGAGAACTACCTTTGCTCTTGATTGGGTATGTGTTGGAAGGGTCCCAAAACCTGTGGTAATGATTTAATGAAGCTACTCGCTTGCTAATGGGTCAAAATATAATTAATTAGTGGTGCCATGTTTACTTAATCCTAAATTATTTGGTAATATTAATCACCTCTATCACCCCATTACTATCAGGCAGTCTTACCACTGGAATGCATACCAAATTATTCTGTCCTTTTCAAAACCCTTGTACTTCCTTCATAATCTTAAAAAAAAAATAAAGTTAAAAAGAAATATAGGAATGGTGGAAAAAAGGAATGACAAGGAATCCCATATGTTTAACTGAAAGTCATGCCTAGCGATGTGTTTTTGCAGCTCTTTTGACCCTGTATGAAACATCTTCATTGAGTTAAAGGCAATGGGACAAGAGTTTTGTAATTGTCCTACTGCTTTTTTGAAAGTTGTTTTAGGGATTGGATTGCTGAGTTTCAGGGGATAGTTTGTTTTGATTTTTTGTGTCTGTGGGTACAATTTTCTTTTTGTAATGAAAATAAAATGCAAATGACCAATACCAATATTTTAGTTACTCCTGAAGTAGTTGTTGGGCTTCCTTTGAAATGTGTAAAAATTGCTATAAGAAGCCTAGACCTTTGAATGACTTGCCCCACAATGTTCTTTAGGGATGGGATGGCCTAGAATCAGACAGTGCTGACCCAGTGATTTACTAGCGTAGAAAAAGTCTACTTTATAACACTTTCTTTTATGGTCAGTGGTGAGCAGCTTACAGAAACTCTTATTTATCTTTAAAGGTGCAGCCTACTTATTCACAGATTTTTTATATGCGGATTTGTTTAAATGCGAATGGGTTGGGGGAACCAAAAGTCACACACACCTTTGCCTCCTTTGCCCTGCACTGGCCTCTCCCTCCATTTCCAGGCAGCCCAAAACACTGCAAAAAGGCTCTGCCTTGTCCAGGCAGGGAAATAGCCATGGAGCCCTGGAAGAGGTTCCCCTTGCAAAGGAACAGTAACACTCCTGGAGCCCGTGAGCCATCACAGAGGCTGAAGAGGGGAAGGGGGGGTGGTCGAAAATCTCTGTAGCCAGAACACATGGAGCTCTCTCTCGCTCTCACTCTCACAGGCAGGTGTGATAGCAACAGAGGGGATTGCTTTAAAAAACCCAGGGAGTGTTTGCCAAATCCCCCCCCCATTGAGATGGTGCAGGCAATCACTGACACAAACAAGCCTTCCCACCAAGCAAAGCATGAGATATAGCCTACAATCCTCTCCACACTTTCCTGGGAGTAAGCCCCATTGACTACAATGGGGCTTACTTCTGAGTAGAAACGCATAGGGCTGGACTCTTAAAAGCTCAGCGGGGCAGCTGGCAACAGGGAGGGCTGAGTACAGAGGGGAGGGCAGGGGATTGATAACATCTGCCTTAGTTTCCTTCCATCCGGAAGTTGTCAGGCTGCAGTGTATTTGCGCAACTCTATGGAATTTAGCACAATGCGTTTTTTGTTAATCACGCCAAGTCACGGAATGGAACTAAGGCGGATAAATAGGCTCCACCTGTATTTTGCTTCATAATATCTTTTCATTAAAATTTTCAGTGTTTTCACCTTTAGACCCAGCCTGAAACCCAAAATTACCCCCTTCCAGATTCAGTGTGCAAATGTTTGTCATTCTCTTTCTTTCCAAATCTTTTCCTGCTCTTCTACCTATTATTACATATGTATAGACACGTGTATGTGGTGAAGGCAGATATCACTGGCACAGATCTGTGTAGTTCTGTGCAGGTGGATCAGGCCCGGGAAGGGGCAGGATCCGTGGTGCTGGCACACACCCCTTCCTGAGCCTGAACTACCTGCATGGAACAATGTGAACTTGTGCCAGCACTACCACTAGTGCGGGTCTGACTTGACCTGTATGGTTACTGGAGGTTACCTGGGGGCAAGAGGACAAATTTCCTCTTACTGCAAGGAAACCTCCAGCTGCCAAAATTCTCCTGTGGGATACAGTGGTTACCACGCTGGTCCTGCTGCATCACTGCATGGGGAATTAAAAAGGATTGGACTATTAGTACAGTCATGCCTTGACATCCGCAGAGGTTCCATTCCCAGAACTCTCACAGATGGCAAAACCTTGTTAGGCCTACAAGGAGTGAATAGGAATAATCCAGGGAAGAAGAGTTTTGAGTACTATGATCATTGAAGAAGCATTGACATTTTTGTCAAACCAACCCAGTTCTGCCTGGAAAATAAGGGGGCAGGTTGGAATTAAATGCCAATTTGTGCCTCATTATGAATTGGAAACTTTTTATTCCCCTTTTACACCATTGAAAACATAATAGAAAGATAACAATAAAATATAATGACATTAATGATTCACAATAGAAACAGGTGCAGCCGTAACAGTATTTAAACTGTAAAAGGATGGTGTTAGTGTAATATCAATCAACAGCTGTGAAGCAATTGCCCTTTTAAAATTTAGTTATAAAATTGCTGGCAAGGAAAATATTAAGGCAACTCTATTACAATGTTTGCTAATTTAATAGGCAAATCACTAGCAGATGCTCAGCAAAGCAAAAAGCTAGGAATGACCAGAGTGTGAGGTACATTATTTTCTGCAAAATGTAAACATATGTTTATCTTGTAAATTTACTAAGCTCTTAGGATAGCATAGCTTGTAGTGAAATGTGAAAACAAAGATGTAGCATATATTGCGCTGTAAAGGAAATATGTGTTTGCATACAAATATGGCAAAGTTAACAGTGGAGAACCGTGAAAATAATCATTCCAAAACAGTATGTCAAGGTGGGTTTGGCAAGAGGGGCAGAGTCTTCATGTTGGATGCATCAACCCTCTTGCCCCATGGACAGGGGTGATACCAGGGGTCAGCCAGTTGTCAGCCAGTGCCAGTTGACCCCTCTCGCACCCGGGGCCATTATGCTCAACATCATCCTCCTTCACAGAAGTGCCTGACCTGGAAGTAATTGTGGTGATGTGATGTCACTGTTAATTACTTCCAGGTCATGAGTACTCACAACAGTTGTTAGCTGCTCTGGGCGGCCAACTCCTTTTTTGATTTTTCCCATGAAAAAGCATTGGCTGTTCAGAGTGGCGCACACCTACTTTGAGTGCCTGCAAGATAAGGCACCTTGATACCCTTCAGATATGGTACCGAGGCCCTGTACCCCCCCCCAGCAACTTTTGGCTATTCCATGGCCAAGTTAGACACTGGCTGAAGTCCCACATGCATCAGAGGACCCATTTGGCCAAGCTAACTCTCCCTAGGACCAGGGGCAATGGTGGTGTGTATTGACCTATAAACTCATAATACAATTGCACTTATCACCCCATCCACAAATGGGAATATGCACCAGAGATCTGTGTATTATTACAGGGCCTCTGAATGATGCTCCATTGAACAGTGGGAACGGCAGGAGCAGCCACCACTATCTATTATTGCCAACACTGCTCTCATACACATGAACATATGTCTCCCACTACACATGGATATACACAAACACATAGTGTGGACCTGGGTTTGCCCAGCTCAGAATTAAGCTAAATTAGGGAATTTATATGCAAGAGGTCAAATTGCAGTGTGTGGCTGTTTTGGGATTGTTGACTGGAACAGAGTGAACAACCTCAAAGTGTCTCCAATTAGACTAACAGTAACAATGAGACAGAGTTTTCCAAAAGAATATAGATCTTACTGAAAGAGAGAGAGAGAGAGAAATAAGGAAAAGGCAATGTTTTCTTGTAAGATCAGTTGCACAGATAATTATGTGATTGCAGGTGAAGGAATATTGGTAAATAGCTCAATTTGGACAGCCATGGGTTAAGCGGTAGAGGGAAAGAATGAAAGAGTTGGACTGCCAGCTGGGTAGAGTTTTCTCTACCAGAGATGATCCAAAGGAGAAAATTAGTAGAGGTTTAAAACAAGCTTTGGGGAACAAATGATTTTAGAAGGGAGAAAGAGTTGGTATGAGAGTTAGAGAGGAGAAGTTAAATCCTTAATCTGCTGGGTAGACTGGGCACTACTGTGAAACAAGACTACGTGGCTTCAGATCCCAGGGGAGGGGAGAAAAATGCAGCTAAAATGTGCTCCTCAGGGCTGTATGTTTCATAAGGGTGACCAGGCTGAAGCCTAGGAGTCCTGCAGGAACTAGGGCCCTGTCATTTTTTTTTTATTTTTTTTTTTGGCTGAGGTACTATAAAAAAAATAAAGATATAAAAAAATATTGTGAATAGAATTCATAAGGAAACTCTCAAAATGGATAGAGGGCTATGTACTGCAGACTAGTATCTACAGTACCAGGGTCAGGCTGTCAGCTGTAGTGGGGTGAAAGATTGAAGTGCTGGAAGGGACCCCAAATACCTGAAAGCCTAGAGGCCCAGCCATGAGTTAATACGGCACTGGTGCCCCTTGATGGACAAGGAGAGGAGCTCCTCTGGGGATGAGGGAGGCTGCAAAGGGAAGAGGCTTTTCTGAATGGGGCAGAAAGGAAGTCTCAGTTAGAGGAAAAGACTATCAAAACAGACTGCATGGATATATTCAGTGAGGAAGAAAATGCCAAAATTCTGCTTGCGGGGCAGGGGTAGTTGTAGGAATCTGGACAAAGAATATAAAGACATTCCTCCGTGAATAATGGTAACTGGATCATTTCCTGGGTGTGCAGCCAAGTATGTCCTCGATTAAATTGTGTTAAAGTATGTCTTCCCAGGAGGGCACAAAGGCTTAATTTGCATCCCCAACTGGAGAGGTTCCTGAGGGACAACATATATGGCAGACTGTGGGCTGCACCCCTGCTTACATCATTGGTGAGAGAGACTTGGAAATATGGACAAGGAATATGAAAAGGCTGTTCTATACATGGCTACTGCATAGTTAGGCTTAATTAATTATGCAGGAAGACTTGTTTTTGCAAGTCAGACTATGTCAAGGTGGAGAGCCCAAATTTGCAAGACTTTAAGCTAGCACAGAGATTCTCCACCATGCTACAACTTTCTGTCCCAATCAATGACTTTTTATTAATGTGATTTTGATTAGGAAGCCTCCAGCATGAAGCTGTGACAGACACTTAGGAATGTTTTCTAAAAAAACCAAGGTGGAGTGAAGAGAGAGTGCACGTTTTGGCAATTAAGGTCAATGGCAACATTATCCCCATCACTTGCCACTTGTAAACTTAAAGAATGTGGTGACCCAATACACTATGGCAGGCAGTACAAGACTTTGGTCCAGGGACTCCAGCAACCTTGGGCTGGCACTGCCCAGAGAGCAAGAATACAGAATTGATCCTGCCACCAATATATGGGCCATTGCATCATCTAAAGGGAGGGATTAAAGATGCAATGGGGTTCCCTGACTATCCAACTTTCCAGCACTGATGCAGCTGTGGTAGTGGGGCATGTGCTGCATCCTGCTGTGTGGGGGCAGTCATGGAGTCCTCCTCAAGGTAAGGGAATATTTGGTCCCTTACCTCAGAGCTGCAATGAGGCTGTGTCAGTGCTGGAAAATTGGATAGGATTAGGTCCTTAATCCACATTACAGGTGAGAGATGTGGTGGAATCCTAGAAGGGTAGACCCTTGGACCAGAAAGTACTGGACAGATGAAGGTTTCTGGGAAGCAACGTGGCTGACCCACATTTGATAGAAGTATGAAAATGCTTCGAAAGGCAATTGAGAAAATACATACATATTGCCTGCAGTGGACTGTGGTCAGTTCTAATCCTGTAAAAATGCTCTCCCCCAGTATGAATTAGAACTTGATGGCAAATATAATTGTCATGCTTGCAAGTCAATAGCTGGTGTTGAATTCATCACCAGTGAAATATATCATTGCACTGCACAATGTGGAAGCAAAAAATTTGGATCAAGTTAACTCAGGGGAAAAGAGAACTTTGTGATTGGGAATTACAGTGGTGCCTCGCATAACGAAATTAATTAATTCCGGGAGTCCTTTCGTTATGCGAGTTTTTCGTTTTGCGAAGCGCGTTTTCCCATAGGAATGCATTGAAATTTAATTAATGCGTTCCTATGGGCAAGAAAAGTCAGAACAAAGTCGAATTTGGTTTACAAAGTGTTTATTAAGTGCTCTTTAAAGGCATACATACTGTACAGAGGATTTCAAAAATTTCAAGCACAAGACTTCAACTTTTTAGACAGAAAAACATTTAAAAATCAGCAAACGTGAGGCAGGACCATCTGACTTGAGGCTCAACACTGAAACTGAACAGAAAGTCACAAACAGTCCTTGGACTGTGCAAAACTCTTCAGAAAGTACATTTTTAAGGCATGTAAACAGGGACATCATACAGAAACCAATACAGAAACTTTTTAAAATCACCAAAGGACTCTCTAAGGCTCTAGGGGACACTTGTACACAAACATTTTAAGGTGACCAAGTCAGGCTGAAGTGTCTCAACCTACAGGACCAGTCTTTTAAGTCAGGAAACTGGAGGCAGACAGAACTGTCTCCACTTCACAGCAGCAGTCTTTTACGTTCCCAGAGCTGCAGAGGGTCTCTCTGGGGATGGCATGAACACTGGTCAACTGGGAGAAGGCGCAGTAGAGTAGGCAGGGACACTGGCAAACTGGGAACGGTCTCAGGCTGGCTAGCTAGGACAGAAGCAGTTTGCAGTTAGCCAAAGACAACCAGGAGACAGACCCCTCTGCCCCCCAAGTCTCAGCATCATTGCTCTAACTTAACTTAACAACTTGGACAACGCTGGCAAACTGGGAGAAGACGCAGTAGAGTAGGCAGGGACACTGGCAAACTGGGAACAGTCTCAGGCTGGCTAGCTAGGACAGAAGCAGTTTACAGTTAGCCAAAGACAACCTGGAGACAGACCCCTCTGCCCCCCAAGTCTCAGCATCACTGCTTTAACCTAACTTAACTTAACAACTTGGACAACTGGGAGAAGGCTTCAAGGCTTGACTTCAAAGCTTCTAGGAGGACGAGGAGGAGGAAGAAGGCAACTGGGCACCACTGGTAGAAGCAGCAGGTTCCTCTTCCACTCTTTGCTTCTTCATGAAGAACCTCTCCATGGTCTGCTGCTTCAGCCACCTTTTCAGCACCCCTCTGAAAGAGGACATGATCCTTGTATCAAACATGTTTGCAAGGTCATGTGCCAGAGCCTTGTCTGGGTGGTGCCGCTGTGCATAAGTCTGCACGTTTTTCCACTGTTGGCAGATGTCCGTGGAGGACAGCTGTTCCTCACTTGTCGCTTCTTCCTCTTCCAAAGAGGTCTGCTCCTGCGTAGCCTCTGCCTCCAGGAACTCTGAGGCAAAGTCCTCAGCCGCAGGAACATCGGAACTGGCAGCCTCTCCAAGCCTGACCACGCTGTGGATTCCAGATCTGGTTTTGAATCTTTCAAACCAGCCTCTGCTTGCCTTGAAGACTTCTGGCTCAACTGAGGTTCCTGGCTCTTGCTGTACGACGTCTGCGTGCAAGGCCTTGGCCTTCTCACAAATGACAGCCTTAGTTACTGTGTTCCCTGCACGCTGCTTCTCTTCCATCCAGATGAGCAGCAACTTCTCCACCTCCTCCAGAACAGCTGGCCGGTTCTTCACGATCCTGGTGACTCTCTTGGCTACATCTGTCACAAGGATCTTCTCCCTCATCTTCAGGATGGTCCTGATAGTGGATGGATTCCTCCCGTACTCCCTGGCGAGGTCTGTCACTCGCATGCCTCCGTCGTGCTTCCGGATGATCTCCTTCTTCATTTCTATCGTAATCTTCTCCTTTGTCCTCTTCCCGGCTCTGCAGGAGCAGCCTTCTTTGCATTTGTTCTCCTGTGTTGGGGGGGGGGGCTGTTATGCCACTTGTTTGTCCCAGGCAGGTTTGGCCAGGGGTGGGAAGGTGTGTGTGAAGCGGATGTGAAGCACTGCCTTTTGTTTTTGCGAACGTAGCAACTGTGCTGACATGGGTCCCAACACAGGAGAACAAATGCACATGGTGAAGCTAAGCTCCCTGCCTTTCCACTGCTTGAGATGTCCCTGTGAAGAAGCTCCTTAAATCCTGGTCTGGAAAAACAGTTGCAAATGAGTTCCACAGATTCCCCAAACTGCTGGAAAAACTCCCCTAACCTCCCCAAAACAGCAGGCCAACACTGGCCAACTGGCCAGCTGGCCCCCCAAAACGTACCTCAAACGCTGGCCACCACTTCCCAAAAGTTATGAAAAGTTCAAAGAAACTTACCTTAACTGCTGGTAGTAGGTTCCCCAAGGAGTTGGTGACCTGCTCAGAACAGTTGACCAAAGACAGGGTTCGCCCACAGCACAGGCCACAGTTGCTCCTGGAAGTCAACCCTGGAACTGCACGTGGAAAAGTGAGCCCAGCCTTCATTGGGGAGGCTTTTTAAACCTCCAGGCACAATGCATCCTGGGTATTAACGGTTGTGCGATTTAAAACAAACCAGGACAATAAAAAAAGGAAAAAATTTGTCTTGCGAAGCATGGGTCATAAAAATTCATTGTGCGAGTCACCAAAAATTGCAAAAAGCTTTCATTTTGCGAGTTTTTCGGTGCGCGAGGCATTCATTATGCGAGGTACCACTGTACATCCAAATACCTCCACTTCTGTATCTGTGTATGCAACCTCAAACTCGTAAACTCAAATATTTGTTAGGTTTTAGACAGAATTCCTGCATGTAAACTGCTACTCCGTGTGCAAAGCATGGCATATGAATCTGGAAAAAGGATGTCTTATGGGAAAAGAACGGTCTTTAGAAGTGCTGCTGTTTTCCCCCCTGTTTATCCTTCCATCCGTTTCAGGCTCTTTTCCTCCTTATTGAACTCTAGGTACAGTTCTGAATAGCGATGAGGAGGACATGCAAACGACTGTAAGATGCAATCATTTGCAAAAAACCAAAAGCAGCTTTCCTGTCTAGATAATCAAATACGCAGGGACAATGACTGAGAAGCGCCCAGACTGGTGCTTCTCAGTTGCGAGTTGCCATAGTAAAATAATTATGTCTTTATAAATAAGACATAAATAAATATTAACAAGACTCTCAGCAGAGTTGCATGCAAGGTTTTCCTACAATAACATAAGAACATGAGAAGAGCCCCACTGGATCAGACCAAAGGCACATCTAGTTCAGCCTCCTGTATCTTTCCAAGGCCCCCCAGATGCCTCAGGTATCATCCAAGACAACAAGATACCTGCATCCTGTTGTCACTCCCTTGCATCTGGCATTCAGATAATAGCCTACTTTTAGAACCAAGAGGTCTGATCCTGCCCCTATCCTGGGCCTGATTCTCCTCCTCCTTTCCCAGTCACTGCCCCATTCCGCCTCCCCCTAACCCATTTTGCCCATCTCTACCCCATTCAACTCCCTTCCCACCTCCCTCCAACACCCTTCATGGGCTTACTGCTCCAGCAGGTATCCAATGGCCCACCGGAGTATGGGAGTCCGCTGCAGCCTCCCTGCTGGCAGGCCTACTGCACTCATTGGTGGAGGCTGCTTTATGAAAGCCACAGAGCAGCTTCCACTGGTGCAACACTAATTATGCTGGTAGGGGAGGGGAATAGGCCATCAGTTCCATTAGCTAAATCAGGGCTTTCAAACTGGGGCGTCACAATGCCTCAGCCTGTGAGCTCTGGCCTCTGCCCCCTTAAGGGGCGGGAGCAGCCTGGAGGCAGAGAGAAGGCAGCGGTGTGATCCCCAGGATCGTGCTGCCCAGGGGGGCTGCAGGGGCTAGGGTGCACTTACCCAAGCCTCCTGCAGCTTCCCCAGGCTGCGGGGAGTCCAGCGTGACCTGCAGCAGGGCTCCCCACAGCAGTGAAAGTAAAAGCGGAGCAATTGCGCCTTGCCTCTACTGAAGCGGAAGTGGAGCGCGTTCACTCCGCATTTACTTTCACTGCTGCAGGGAGCCCTGCTGCAGTTCACGCCAGGCTCCCTACAGCCTGGGAAGGCAGCAGGAGGCTTGGGTAAGTGCACCCAAGCCCCTGCAGCTCCTCTGGGCAGCGCGATCCTGGGGATTGTGCCGCTGCCTTCTCCCGCCGCCTCCCCCCGCCCACGCAAGTACTTAGTGGCTCTCAAACTCTCCCAGAGAGTTTGAGAACCACTGAACTAGATCTTAACATTGTGCATACCTCTAGCACTGCACATAAGCACCATGATCTCAGTACATAATTGTACTATTCTGGGGTTGCAGGCATAGACATCATCCATGTGTTTGGTGTTTAGGACAAAAGAGTTTTCACAGCATTTCATCACTTTAGAGCAGGGGTGCTCAGTACGTCGATCGGGATCTACCGGTCGATCCTGAGGCAAAAATTAGTCGATCGCAGAGCCCTGTCTGTAGGCACTGACACACACACACACACACACACACACACACACACACACACACACACACACACACACGGCTGGCAAGCCACAGTCACCCAGCCAGGCTCCCCTTCCCAACTCTGCCCCCTCGCAGGAGCCCCCGAGCCTGCGAGGCGAGGCTGCTCAAGGTGGGCGAGGATCGCGCTGGCCGCAGGGCGGAGGATCGGGGCCGAGGCTGGCCAGGCAGGTCCGGGTGCCTGGCAGGCTCCCTCCTCCGCCCCATGCTGGCTGCGGGGCTTTCTTGGGGGGCATCGGAGAAGGTGACACCGGAGGAGGAAGAGGAGGAAGCCGCGGGAGTCTGCAGAGCCGAGGACAGCCGGGGAGGAGGGAGCGCAGCCTGGCAGCGGCGTGTCCGAGGAGGAGGAGGAAGGATCGGACCCAAGGGGAGGGGCTCCCCCTGCCACCCATCCCCCCCGTGGTCTAGGCGTTTCGTTTCTCTAGGCAGCGTTCCCGGGTCTGCCCGTGCCTGGATGGAGAGGGCTGCCCTTTCTGGTCCCGTGAGCAGATGTTTGAAATCTCTGTTGATGCCTCCGGGTCGGCTGCGAAGTTGTGGGCGCTGCTGCCCCCCCTTCCTGCGGGCTCTCCCCGGGAGGTGAGAGCTTGAAGTGGGGCGGGCGGGTGACAGTGGCTGTCAGTGGCATCTGCCTTCTTGGGTCCATCTGTGGCCAGTTGTGTGGGTGGGTGTGTAGTCAGTGTGGTGATGGTGGGGGTGTTTTGTGTGTGTGGGGGTAGGGTGGGGTGGGGTGTGTGTGTGGTGGAGTGTGTGTTGTGTGTGCGTGCAGTGGGGGTGGTGGGGGTGAGGTGTGTGTGTTGGGGATGGTGGTGGAGGTGTTTTGTGAGTGCGGTGGGGGTGGGGTATGTGGTGGGGTGGGGCTATTTTGTGTTTGTGGTGGGGTGGAGTGGTGTGTGTGTGGTGGGGTGGAGTGTAGTGGGGGTGAGGTGTGTGTGTTGGGGATGGTGTTGGAGGTGTTTTGTGAGTGCGGTGGGGGTGGGGCTGTTTTGTGTGTGTGGTGGTAGTGGGGTTTGTGTGGAGGGGTGATGGTGGGGATGGTGTGTGTGTGTGTGTGTGTTTTGTGTGGTGGGGCTGTTTTGTGTGTATATGGGGTGGGGCTGTCCTCTTCTTACAGGCTTATTTGCAATAAATGCACATTTTACTGCCTACATCTTGTTGTCAGGATTTGGGAAAACATGTGGCTCTTCCAGGCCATCAGACACAAAAAACATCTGGATGGTGGGAGGAGAGAAGGGGGGCTGCTTTAGCATTAAGGAGAAGCATATTTCTGGCATATTTCTTGTGCTGTTAGCTTTCGTCAGCCTTGCCAAATGTGTCTGTGTGTGTGTGTATGTTAAGAACATAAGAACATAAGAACAGCCCCACTGGATCAGGCCATAGGCCCATCTAGTCCAGCTTCCTGTATCTCACAGCGGCCCACCAAATGCCCCAGGGAGCACACCAGATAACAAGAGACCTCATCCTGGTGCTCTCCCCTACATCTGGCATTCTGACTTAACCCATTCCTAAAATCAGGAGGTTGCGCATACTAATCATGGCTTGTACCCCATAATGGATTTTTCCTCCAGAAACTCGTCCAATCCCCTTTTAAAGGCGTCTAGGCTAGACGCCAGCACCACATCCTGTGGCAAGGAGTTCCACAGACCGACCACACGCTGAGTAAAGAAATATTTTCTTTTGTCTGTCCTAACCCGCCCAACACTCAATTTCAATGTTGATCTGTTTTCTCCCTTTCTTCTTTTGTGGGACTCAAGGCAGTCACAGGAGGCAATTGTGAGCTGTGCGCTTGGGTCACTGAGGCCGGCGATTGATGCGCCGCTAAGCTGGGGGGCACACGGCACTGCTTGGGCGGCGGTCAGGAGGTGCTGCCGGCCTCGGGGGGAGCCGAGACACAGAGAGAGGTGGGCACACCTGGCAGACTTTGGGCACAAAGTTGGACCAGGGTGAGGATGAGGAAGATGGTGGTGGTGGGCTCCCAAATCAGACACTGGGGAGGAAAGTTCAATGGGGGGTCCTGGCTTGGAAAAGTCCCTGTTCCCCTCTTGCCTTCTTGCCCCACTCACTCTGCCCCCCACTTGTGCCCCCCTGTACAGTGCCCCCCCACTTGTCCCTTCCACTCAAGATCCGTTCCCCTTGCCCTCATTCATCAACCCCCCCCCAGTCACTTAAGCCTGAGTAAGAAGGATGGCTTGGCTAGACCATCCTAGTGTGCCACTAACAGTCCTCAGGTGTGCCCTGGGGGGGTTTGGGGCAAGCTCAGGCATTACAAAGTACAGTGGTGCCTCGCATAACGAAATTAATCCGTTCCGCGAGTCCTTTCGTTATGCGAGTTTTTTGTTTTGCGAAGTGCGTTTTCCCATAGGAATGCATTGAAATTTAATTAATGCGTTCCTATGGGCAAGAAAAGTCAGAACAAAGTCAAATTTGGTTTACAAAGTGTTTATTAAGTGCTCTTTAAAGGCATACATACTGTACAGAGGATTTCAAAAACGGGGGGGGGATGCTGAGTGGGAAGTTTGAAGGCTGTAATCCTGTGCACGCTTTCCTGGGAGTAAGCACAATGGGACTTACTTCTGAGGAGACACGCACAGGATTGTGCTCTAAGCTGGGGAGGACAGAGCAGCCGCACTCAATTGCTTGCTTTTGCCATGATCATGGGGGGAAACGTGAAGAAAATGGGGCAGTGAGAGGGTGAATGAGCGATGGGGGGATGCTGAGTGGGGAGTTTGAAGGCTGTAATCTTGTGCAAACTTTCCTGGGAGCAAGCACAATGGGACTTACTTACATTAAGATCCGCCCCTTACTAGGATGAATGGGATCATAAACTGGCATGAAGATCCCCCCTTAAGTAAAAAAAAAAAAAAAAAAACATCTTGCGAAGCACAGGTCATAAAAATTCATTGTGCGAGTTACCAACGCTTTCGTTCTGCGAGTTTTTCACTGCGCGGGGCATTCGTTATGCGAGGTAGCACTGTAATTACAAGTAATTACAATTTTAAAATAAATAAAATGTATTGTTATTGTAAAATAAATAAAATATATTGTTATAAAACAATAAAATATTGTTTATTTATAAACTATAAAAATGTTTATAGTTAATTATGTTGTGTTGTGCAATATTGGCTCATTCGGTTATGCAAGGTACACCAACATACATCGTACACATAAATGTTATATGTTATGATGGCGCGAACATTGTAAAAAAACTCTGGTAGATCTCCAGGCCTTGCTGGGTTTCAAAGTAGCTCTCGAGCCAAAAAAGTGTGAGCACCCCTGCTTTAGAGGTTCCGGTTTAGGCGCAAAACCAAGGAATCCTGATGAAAGAGTTCCTGGTTGATCGGTAATAGGCTGGTTTGGACAATACCCTGGACAGCCACTTGTCATTTTGTGTGATAGGTCTGTACTAATAATAATAGTAATACTAATATTAGTATTACTAATAATAATAATAATAATAATAATAATAATAATAATAATACACCTCCCACCCAACACTCAAAGGGCTGTCCTGCTCTCATCTAATCAAGTGGGAAGAGGCAATTCATCTAAACTTTTAAACTAGTATTTGTTTTATGCATTTCATGGTTGTTTAGATGAATTACCACCTGTAAAATTAGAGGACAGTGGGATGGCACCTCTGGCAAGGGATAGACATCTCTCCTCTGTTCCTCCTCCACATGATAGTGTGGATTAACAACTGAACTAGCCCAAAATTTCCCTCTTGATGGGGAGTTATCCCAGTTATCCCTCTGCATAACTGAACTCTCCAAAATATACAAAAAAGTGTCAACCAGGGGTGACATTTCATATTCCAGTAATGAGATTTGGCAATAACCACAGTTTTAACAGTGTTACAACAGCAGACAAAGAAAGTTTTAAAGCAAGGAATTTTTTTTGGGGGGGGGGGAATGGGGAACTGCAGGTTTGGTACATGCGCTTGAAACAACAGAAAGTTACTCAGTGAATATAATCAATGTGCTGGGCCAGACTTAGGGCCCAATCCTATGCTTTCCTATCACCCAGGGCTATAGCGGTGCCAAAATGGCTACCACTCTATTGTATGGAGCCCGGGAGCAGCCAGAGTTCTCCTCCATAACAAGTAACAGCAGTCCCAATGGGTCTCCTTGGACCTGAGCCTGCTATTTAGTGGGCACAGATCCAAGGAGACTTGTGTCAAGTTTTTCAGCTCAGGAGGGAGCTCAGGAGGGTCACCATCTCCACCCCCCTCCCAGACCCAGTTCACCCTGCAGTCTGCCCTCCCTCCTCCCTGTTCTGCCCCCTACCTGCCTTTCCTCTGCCTTCCCCTCGCCCTGAAAAGCCTCAGGGGCTGCCAGTAAAACCTACCACTCAGCACTCCAGCAATGCATCATTCCGGCACTGAAGGCTAGCACCGACTGGTGCTGGCCTCAGCGCCAGCCCAGTAACCTTACAGTTAGTGTCAGAGTGCCTTATGGCACATTTTGTGATACCTGGAGCAGACAGTAAGTCTGGAGCGTGCAGGGGTAGCCCATTCGACTGTAATAGAGGTTTAGAGGCTCCCAAAAGGAAAAGTACATGTGGTAGTGCCAAATCCAGATAATCAGATTCGGGTTCTATTTGGACTGGAGTTGGGTTCAAGCAATTTCCTTTTAGGCCGATGGAAGTTGCAGACTTGTCAGGCAACACAAATTAGATACTGATATCTGCCTATAAGTCAATCTCACAGATAAGTCGAGGGGAGATCTTGAAGGAATTTTTCTATGACTCTCAGATAAGTCGGGGGTTAAATTTAGGGGGGTGTCTGACTTTAGTTTTATCTGATTTTACCTAAGGCCAGTTCCTGAAAAATAACCTACCACTAAGTGTTACCTACAAACTGTACAGTCTCTAATTTATTAGCAATATAGTAAAAGATCATAAGATATGTTTTTATTCTTTAACTTTTTAAATTCTGCTCTTCACAACGTTTTTGGAAACACTATCAGAGTAAGTACAAAGTAAACAACATACCAATAGAACAGTGGTTCCCAACCTGGGGTATATGTATCCCTGTGGGTACTCAACAGGACCTTTAGGAGTGCTTGAAAAAGAATTGAATAATAGCAGAAAAAGGCAAATAGTGCTCCAGAATGCCTTGCAGGCCAGCAAGGCAGGAAAGGAGGTAGCTAGTTGGCTGTGAAAGCCCCACCAATAGCTAGTTTTTGGTCATCAATTCATGTATGCACCAGTGATTGAAAAACAGCACAGTAAAAAAGCTGAAACATAATACGGAAAGTGATCAATCACCCAGAATCTCTCAGGACACTTCTGGTGCAAAACAGTGATAAAGCATAGTCTTCAGTTCTTCAAACAGATAAAAAGAGAAAAATACTGTAATGAATACATGAAATATGGGTATAGAACCCCCCCCCCATTTGAATCATAATTAATGGGTGCTGAAGTACCCATATATATTCATCCATAATGAATATGGATTATTCGTATTTATATGAGAGAGAGAGAGAGAGAGAGAGAGAGAGAGAGAGAGAGAGAGAGGAGTTTCTCTGCATCCTATTATTCTCTTTTTCATTCTATTGCTTCCTATACTTGAACACAGCTAGACGTTCACCACCTGGGTTACCCTTATCTCTTGGTCCACCAATCACTGGGTCTGCTAACTGCATTACAGTATAAAACGTAGCTTTTCTATTGACAAGCCTATTGATTTTCTGATTAATGTACTTCTTTTGTTGGTATTTGCAACAGGAGACATAATTTTAATGTTTGTATGATCAATAACTCCATCTGCACCAAGAATTCCTGCAGTTATTCCACATGGTTTTAACTATAGGGAGTTGTATATTTTTTGACAAATACAAGAAGGAAGTTGTAAACATTACCGAAACAAAGAAAATTGATGGGCTGTATGGATTCCTATTGTATTTTTCCCCCAGGAGATAATGCGAGAAGGGGGGGGGATATTTCAAGCAATTCTCTACAGAGAAAGAAAAGCAGTGGGCACTAATGGTTTGGGGTTGAATCTAAATGCACAGCAAGTAATTACTTCTAGACTTCCCATTGAAGAGTCACTTCATATCAAATTGTGTAAATACTCATAGCAGAAATTATTTTTATTCCATTTTAGATTTTGAAATGACATTTTAAACAGGCTAGGTTAGTTAACTTTGTAAGAGTAATGGAATTCTGTGGCTGTCATGGGTGTTTCTAAAGTTAAGGCAATCCATAAATTACATAAGGCACCTGAAGGCAGCTGCTTAAAATGCGGATAAAGCTGTTCTTGTTCTTTGAATTGTAATGGGTTTAAAAACAAAAAACAAAAACCCTGCTTGTTGCCAAATAGTTTACTTTCTTCTATTATTTTTGAGGCAGCAGGAGTGGATGAAGTTGGTTTTCTGCATAGAGACAGAAAGACTGTGGAACAACTTTATTCTGTTGGGTGATCCATGCAAATGAATGTGTGTAATTCTAATGGAGTTCCAAGTTAGCATTGCCCTTCCTGCAATGACTCCCGGGTATTCATTGGTGCTCATAAATCTCCCTTGAGTTCAGCATCATAGGAATGCCTACCTCTGCATGTCTTAGGTAGGCATTCATCATGCATGGTTACTGAAATAACAGAAGGAAAACCAGCATTTCCCAGCCCAGAATATTTCTGGTTCCTTGTTCTCTTCAAATGCAGTTGAGATCTAGGTCATACAGGGAGTGATCAGTTTTTGGGTATATCTCTATATAACTGAAGTGGAAAGCAAACACATTGCATTTTGGTATTACACTGGGTCCATCATATCCATGGATTAGGAACCCGTAGATTTGATCATCTGCGGGTTCCAAACCCGAGGATTTGGGCCCACCTGGACCCTCAAAACCTGGTCAGGTCCAGAGGGCGATCTGAGGGCCAGGGAGCCTGTGTGCAGCCTCTCTGGCCCTCAGAATGCCCATTCCAGGCCAAAAAAGCAACACTTCTGGTTTCCCCAAAATGGGAAGTGATGTTTTTTATGGCTGAAACGGCCCTCAGATCACCCTTCAGACCTGATTGGAGCACAGCTCTGGTCCAGGTCAGAGGGTTTTGGGGTGCCTTCATCTGCAGATTTGAACATGCACAGATCTCGGTATCTGCAGGGGGTCTAGGAACAGAACCTCTGTAGATAATGAGGATCCCCCTGTACTTTCCCTTTTTTAGAAAAATGTAAAAGGAAGGATCCAGTCCTATAGGCCTGTTGTGATCCTGAAACTCATGTTTCAGAGGAACAGTATGCTTTACAGCTGTCGTGAAAGACAACTTGACATTCCATGCAGTCAGACTGCCACCATAGGCTGCTGGGCTGAAATGGCAGCACACCAAGAGTCTGCAAAGGTTCCTCAGCACCAGTATTTCAGCACAGGGAGTGGGTAGGGGGAGGAATGGGGCAGTGACTCCACAGACATCCTATCCCCTTTCCCAGCCTTGATCTACTTTCCTGGGTCCTCTCGGATTTGCACCAGCAAAATCACTGGTGCATGTCTAGATAGGCACTAGTGGAGCAGTGATGTCTTACTCCCACCGTGTAAGGGAACAAATGTTCCCTTACCCAGAGGAGACCTCTGCAGTGTCCCCCCACAGGATGCAGTGAATGCTCTGGTGCAACAGCATTGATGGAGGGGTCAGATAGGATTGGGCTGTTGGAAAAGCCGACCAACAAAAATAATTTTTTTTTTAATCCTGCAACATTTAAAAGCGCAAGACTACTATGCCAACTTTGCTATGCTTTGCTATGGCTTTGCTATGGAAAACTTACATTATAGCATTTAAGTTGCTCTTAAGAAGTTGACTGTCATAGGGAAGGGAGCTGAAAGTTATAAAAAAAGGTACAGCAGTTGTGCCCAACCAGGTGTTCTGCGAGACCCTGAGAAATGATCCGCAAGGTCTCAGGGGGAAAAAAAATCACCGTTGATCACTCCCAGTATCTTCCAGAGCAAGCATTCCCCCACAGACCACCAGAGAGTAGAGAAAAGACTGCCAGCAGCTGCAACCAGCACTGAAATACTGGCTGCGGCTATGGGTGGTCTGTTTCCCATCCTCCCTGGTGGCTCCATGAGGGAGCACTTTCTTGGGACATGCTTCCTCATGCACTGCCAGAGAATGTACCACCCATAGCCACAGACAACACTTCCAGCATCTCGCCAAGTGCCCCTCCCCCTCAGAATATCAAATTTAATTGTATTTTTTGTGTGCAGGGGGTTGGGGGGTTGCACATAGTTCATAGTGATTCCAATTTTTGCCTCAGTGGTCTGCAGCCTGGGAACTACTGAGCTACTGTGGACCAGTGGTTGGAAACCTTCAGTCTCGAAAGACTATGGTACAAGCCTACAGCACCTGGTATTCCCAGGTGGTCTCCCATCCAAGTACTAACCAGGCCTGACCCTGCTTAGCTTC
Source organism: Tiliqua scincoides (assembly GCF_035046505.1). Taxonomy (NCBI): domain Eukaryota; kingdom Metazoa; phylum Chordata; class Lepidosauria; order Squamata; family Scincidae; genus Tiliqua; species Tiliqua scincoides. Next base: position 128,639,632 of record NC_089824.1, read on the forward strand.
CGAGACCAATATTGTGGGAACTATGGGACCAATAAAGAGTCTAGCTTATGCAAATTGTGTAGGAAGTGAAAAGAAGCATTGGAGAGAAGGTGGGACTTTGCCCCATTTTGGGACTTTGCCAAAGGTCCCCAAAAAGGTGAGATTTTGCCCCATTTTGCCCCATATCTAAAACAATTTAGATATTATATTTTGTGTTCTTTGACTGAAGGTGGGACTTTGCCCCACCTTTGCCACCTTTGCCCCACCTTTGACTGAAGGTGGGACTTTGCCCCACTTTGCCCCATATCTAAAACAATTTAGATATTATATTTTGTGTTCTTTCACTGAAATGAGTATGGATTTCTGTTGAAGCAGTCACATGAAAAGCATTTCTTCTGACGGAACTTGAATATAAATAACCAATTAGAATATTTATATACCGCTTTTCAACAACAAAAAAAAAATTCACAAAGATTATATCATGGCTAACATTCCTCATGGGATTGTTTAAAGCATGTTGTGTGACCAAGTCATTTTCACAATCTTTTTTGAGATTGGCATTTCTCTTTTAAGAGCCACTTGGCAGATAAAAAGGTATGGGTGAGTAAGTATTGTCTTGAAGTGAAAGGTGCATACTAACTGAGGGTATTGTGGTGATCAGTCTTTTCAAGAGATTCTTAATATTGTATATTAGTTTTCAGTCATTCACTTTTTGTTGTTTTGTTTTCTAGTCTGTGTGCACCCCTTTCTAGTCCCATCGCAACATCAGTGCAGTCCATAGAAAATGTTGAGATGGGTGGACAAGCCTCCAACTGTCAAGACAGGGCAAAAATCACATGCTAAGAAAGCCAGCCATTCTAGCAATCTGAATCTTCCTTTTCGCAAGTCTAAATAAATGACTGCCACACTAGATGTGTCTGGCACAGCTTGATGTGCAAATCATGCAATGTTGGTAGAAGCAGATCAGTTGTGATTAGCTGTCATACTCATGTGGTTACAAATAACATCTGTGCAGTTCATCTCTCCCATCTAGCATGTTATGTTACCCCGTGCTTTTAATGGAACATATGAAATCAATATCAGCTTAGCAGTGGCCAAATGATCTATGATTTGAACAGCATGGGTTTGATGAATACCCTTTTTAAGGTGGATGTCTAAAGTTCAAATGTTTTTTAAAACAGCATGCAAGAAAAGGCGAAGTGCACTCGTGGAAGGAAGGAAGCAGAAAGGGCTGATTATGTCAAGAAGGCCCCTTGGACTTGCTTCTACAGGACCTAACTTCACTGTGTGCTTAGTTTTTTCTTTTATTTCTTAAATCGGAATGACTGAAATTGATGTGGGAACTTTTAAAGATAAACAGTGTTGAAACTTTCAAGTCTGATTTGGGGTTACCTAGGTAACCATTTGTAATTAATTTTAAGCACCAGCTGCCTTGTGATGAGCATGAAACCTGACAAAGGTTCTCAGAAGGACTGTTTACCCATTCCATTTCCTTAGCCGTGCTCAGAAAAGTATTGGAATTTTCTTGCGGTAGCATAAGCGCACAAAAATGAGGGGATGCTGAGGCTTTGTGAACCAGAAATCAGGAGGGGAAAAAAAACAACAATTCAGAGACATTACTTACTCACACACAAACGTCAAACCTGTATAAGGAGCTCTTGTATATTATCATTATATAATGATAATTTATACAGTATGATATATGATCTGGTATATCCACATCAGAGACTCATTGCCCAATGGTGTCTGCTCTAATTAGTAACATTACAGCCCAATCCAACCTAAACCCTGCATGGTGATGCAGTCGTGCGGGCATGGGCTACACTGTATCCTCTGGGGAGATTTTTGGCTGTTGGGGTCTCCTCAGGGTAAGAGGACATTGCCCACAATGGGGTAATGGGTCGCAGTGGTCAACTTGGACCTGCGCTAGCAATATAGCTGGCACAGGTCCAAGTTGATCCGTGCAGGCGGATGAGGCCTGGGAACAGGGGCTGGGTACTGTGTGCACTGGCACTGCCAATCCCACCCTCTCCTGGGGCCAATCTGCCCACCCCTGCCCTCATCACTGCCCTTCCCTCCCCTGCCCCATTCAACCCACTTCTTCTCTTTCCTGTGCTCTCCTCCTGCCTTCTCCTACTCCTGCAGTGGATGTACCTACTCCAGTGTGTCTCTGCTGCTCCATTGGCGCCAGCGGGAAGGCTCCAGCCTTCCCACTGGCACACCTGGCCCTTGTGCTGTCACAAAGCACTTTTGCAACAGCACATACCAGCAGAATGCATGTGCAACCAGCACATGTCCTTGATAGGACTGGGCCGTTTTTCTTTTATTTTTAAGAAATTTAAGAAAGAAAAGAAAAGGTGTGGGCAATGGCTGCATTTTACTTGTTCTAGGAAGCCCAAACAAGGTCAGCTAGAATAAAACCACTTGATTCCATTAATGCCAGTAATGTTGATGATCTGGCCCTTAGTATTCAGCAATGATGGGAAAACGCTTATTTTGTTAACAATATGGACAGCTCAGTTTGTGATGCGTCTCCTATAATGTATTATTCTAAAAGGCTGGTCGATTGTTAATAATGATGAATGCACAGTTTTCTGAACCTTGGTATGAAACTCCATTTTATTGCTAAACAAAGCATTCAGATAGTTCTGAAAATTTTGAAGGATAATGTTTGAGGACTCGGAGCATTTGCTGCCTCAGGCTATGCTCTGAAACAGGCCTGGCATTACTCTGCCCGGGAATCCACAAAACAGTTTTTAAAAAATCTTCAGGGATGTGAGGAAAAGCTCGCTTAGAAATATTTGACTTTTAGTATTTCTGACTACACATAAGATGAAAAGTATGAAAATAGACCATTACCATATCTAAACCAGTTCAGTGTCTGTTTTACAAAATCTCTTTGGGTTTTTTTTAGCTTTAATAAAAGAAAATATCATGAAACAATCTAGGGAGAAAGAAAGGCAATCGCCATATTAGAATGTACAACCAAAAATTGTTTAGGGTTGATATCAGATTCAGTAGCTTATCTCAGGATGGCAATAAAAAAAAAAAATATCTAATAGGTAACTTTCTGATTTAATGATACGTACTTGCAGGTAAAACAGAACATAATGTTTGGTTATGGGGAATTTATTCATGCAGCGGAACAGTGTATCTATTCATATCTGGTTTTTAAGCAGATTCCTGGCAGTGTAGCCCCATTTCCACCCATGGGCTTTGCTGTGAATGATTGCCTCTTAATTGCCCACCAATTGGAGTTGTTTACTGCCAGCAGTCAAAATTTACCATAGGGCTAGGGAATCCATGAGAAAACTTTTCAATTGGAAGAGCATACCAACTCCCCACTACTTCCTCTACTGTTGCTACCCCTGGAGCTTATACATCAAGTAAGCTCAGAGATATAGCAGAAATAATTTTCATAGAAACATTGAGACTTTGCATTTCTATCAATCTTGAATATTAAAGAATTTATTCTAATAATAAGTATTAGTATGATTTAGGGCTGTCAGCAACAAAAATAGAGGATTTGTAGTGAATTAATAATGCCCTTTAGTGTACTGAAAACATGAGTTGAATGAGTTCATGCAGAATTCTGTATACTTTGATGAAATTAATGATACCATTATATATGATAAAAATGATCAAGATTAACAAGAAGAATGAATCATTCACATTTCTTTCTGCATCTGATAATATGTAATGCTGTGCTTGAATGGGGGAGGGGAGTAAAGGAGTGTGGCTTCCTTGCCTTGTGTGGCAGTCCTTTTACATACCGTTTTTAGAAGCAAACAGGGGAGGCACGAGTTGGTTAAAATTGGTAGGGGTCAGCAACTGTTACCCTGCAGATGCCCAATCTCATCTGATCTTGGAAGCTAAGCAGGGTCAGGCCTGGTTAGTACCTGGATGGGAGACCACCTTGGAATACTGGGTGCTGCAGGCTTATACCATAGTCTTTCAAGACTGAAGGTTGCCAACCAACCAGGAGTGGAACTTGTAGTTTTTAATAAGAGACCCTCTATTTTCCCCGGTTAATTCAAACACTGGTCCAAAGTTGCTTCATTTTATTTATTTATTGCAAAATGTATTCCTTGCCTTTTCATTTTTAAAAATGAAAATGTTGAAGGCCACTCACCTGAATTTTGAAAAAAATAAAATTAAATTAAAAAACCAAATAATAAAATAAGACACACAAAAAGCAGCAGATTAAAAAGAAACAATAAAGATCTAAAAGTGTATGGTAATTCATATGAGCAAATCCTTGGTTCCAGATGCAGTGATGACACCCGGCCTACATTCTTTTAAAAGGGAATTGGACGGATTTATGGAGGAAAAGTCCATCTCAGGTTACAGGTCATGATGACTGTTGGCAATCTCTGGGTTTTAGAAGTAACCTATTTCTGAATGCCAACTGCAAGGGAGTGGTAACAGGTTGCACATCGCTTGTTGTCTTCAGTGTTCCCGGAAGCATCTGGTGGGTCACTCTGAGATACAGGAAGTTGAACTGCATGGGCCCTTGGCCTGATCCAGCTGAGCTTTTCTTATGCTCCTATGTTCAGTTAGTGACAGAAACGTCACTAAGCAGCAGATAAATCAAAACCTTGTTTGAGTCTTCAATCAAGGGCAGAACAAAGAGGGAGAGAAATGATCCAATTTCTCCAGGATCAGGATTCAGAGACTTAATGTTGGGTCCTTTGTATTCTTGTTGCAATGTGGTTTTAATTATCCTTTGGCTACATTCAGGCATCCTGTGAAACAGTCTCCTGGGGTAGAGCAGTGACCGTAACCAAGGTTTATCAAAGACTTGTGAATTCTAACACAACATCAAATCACAGTTGACACCAACTGTGGTTTAGCAAACCAACTTCAGGCTGGAGTTTCAGACCTTGGTTTGTTGGGCCCAAACAAAGCATAGTTTGTAGGCAGTCTTGGGTTCAGATTTGATGTAAAACCACAGTTTAGTTAAACAAACCATGGTTTTGTATTATGTCTGAACTCAGTTTTTTATTTCCTTAATAAATAAGAAACAAGGGCTGGGATGTTTCACTTTGACCATGACTTTGCAGGAATCTGTTTGACTCAATTAAATGTTTCCTTCCATTCATGTGTTATAAAACTCATGAGCAAGAAGAGACATTTTAAGGCAGTGGTTCTGAAACGTTTTAGCACTGGGACCCATCTTTCAATTAACAACCTGTTGGGACCCACCAGAAGTGATGTAATGCCCAGAAGTGACATCATCAATTTAAGCTTCAAACCTAAACTGCAGTCAGCCAAAGTTTCCATTACACAGCATGCTCGTGCTATTATTTTGCATTGCTTGGAATTCAAACATGCCAGCTCAGAAGTCAAAACAGAATGCAGACTAGGATTCTTCTCCAACCACACAGCCCTCCCCCTTTCCAGCACCCCATCTTCTCACTTATTTGGAGCAAAGCACCAGGTCTGTCTCCCACTGGTAGCCCACCCTGCCCAGCAGCTCTGTACCCTGTATTTTCAGCTCTGTATTTTCAATGGCAGCTGAGCTAAGTGCTATGCAACCCTTCTGAAACTGGCTCACAACCCATCTAGTGGGTCCCAACCCACAGTTTGAGAAATGCTGCTTTAAGGGAATGGGATATGCCCTAATGTTGTAAGAAACTAGTATAACATTATGCATAGCCATAGGGGTTAAAAAGAACATGCTGGGTGTGATTACAATATCCTAATTTGACCTTCAGGCAGAATACCTAGGGAGATTTGTGACATCAGTACCAGTCCTTGGCTGACAAGGGATATGCTTCCATGGAATGGTGAGCTCTGGAAATACATCCCATATATTCTAGAGCAGCGTTTCTCAGTGTTTGTGCTCTGCCTTGCCACTTCGCATACACCTATTGGAAGTACCACTGGAAGTAGCTGCTGAGGATGTCATTTCCAGAAGGTAACAAAAACCAGTAAGAGACTTGGAGAGGATGAAAGGGCTTTATAAAGCACACAAAAAGGGTCTGCTGGAGCTCTGCCCACCAAGCTGAGCCTCCTACCACTTCTTGTCGCATAGCATTGTTGGTCTCGCTGCCATGCAGCAGGGGTCTAGGGATCACATGAGTACCACCAGGCACCATCTCAAGTACCACTCAAGTACCACTCACTGTACCAAATACTACTCAAGTACCACCTCAAGTACAAGTACCACGGGTTGAGAAACACTGTTCTAGAGCGGTTGTGAAGTTTTGTGGTTAAGATTCAAGCTTGTAGTATATGAAAGGTTCTTTCAAAAATCTCTGGCAGTTCAAATTTCATTCTTTCTGAAACCAAAGTCAGCTTTCCTGGCAGTGGTGGTATAAGCAGAAACCCTCTCCCCATGGATGGGGAAGGCAGGGATGTCCTTTGCCTGGTTCCAGCTTGCACAAGGCATGGAATTAGCCTGGGCAACTGATTGTTTCCTAAGCAAGCAGACGGCAGGGCCACAGATATTCAGCTTGCATGGGGCCTCTGTCCCTCAGCATTCTGAGACAGAAGGAGCGCATGACCCAGCCCCCCCCTCCCAATAGTCTGAGATTCACTAGTTGCTGATAGGGACCAGGTAGGGATTTTTACCTTATATCTGATTGACTCTTAGTGTGTTTTTTTTATTGGCTGTTTGTTTATCGGCTGATTGGCTGTTAGTGTGTTCGGCTGTTTTTTTTCCCATCTACCCCAGATTTTCCTTAAAGTGTGTTTAGCCAGGGTGGGTATGACTGGAAAGTACAGTGTGGGACAGGGAGTAAAAGTAGAGATTTGATGTAGGTAGGCATGAGAGAGAACCAGAACCAGTCTCAAGAGTCTGTTTGGCTTGGAAATGCAGGCTGGTGATCTCCCAGATTTGAATTGCAGTGTCTATTTCAAAGGTTGTCTGGCTTGGGGCAGGCAGAGCAATTTGGTTTCTTTGAACCCTTTTCCAAAATTGGTGTTGAAAAGTTGGGGTTGCTGAGAGGTGACCTTAGGTTGGAGTCAGGGTGGTTTCACCCAATGGGGTCTGGGCAAGTTAGCTGTCTCTGCCATGATAGGTGCCCACATTTAAGGGGGGAGTTGTATAGACAGGACCTGCAACAGTTGGAAATTGATCAGTTATAAATCATGGCTGTGAGCGCATAGCACTTCTCCCACTGCAAAGCCCAGAAAGGTAGCAATAAGCCTGGGGGGATGAAGATAGTCAAGGAGAGGCTTGGTAGGTTACATGGGCTGATGAAACCACCTGAGCAGGTCCAGAGAGGGCCAAAATAAAGTACAGCAGCACGTTCAAGATTTTATAGATAAAATGTGGCATGCTGCGGGTTGGCCACCCTTGTTATAAATCAATAAATGTGGTCCCAAATTTTATGCCAAATCGTATGGTCTCATGTCTTTTCTGGTGAGTACCTGAGTAAATACGATTGCTGCAGTAATGACAGAAAGTAACTTAGTTTTGGAAAGAAAGGAATGGTATTGTTTTTCATGCTTAACAAAGTAGTGCACCTTGAGAATTACTTCTCATCTCCAGTACAGGCTTGACAGAATACAGCACATTTTGTACGTGCTCCTTTTGCTTGTTTCATTTTCCTGGAGCGGAGAGCGAACACAAGCCAAAACAAATGCAAGGGGGCAAAGCAGCCCTTCGAATGTTAATTCTGCCGTCCCTTGTGGAAGGCAGGCAGGCCTTAGCATCCTTGTGTTTTATGAGACACATTTGCTGCAAAAGAACCCTTTACAGATGACATTATCTGAAGGCGGAAATATGTAACCTTGTGGTGACAACGGAGAAGCATTGTAATTGGATTCTAAAGACCGAGGAAAGGCAAAACTCGACTATATCAATTTCAGTGGTGGTAGAAAGCTCTGAATCAGAGTCGGGAAATGGAAATGATCAGTCTTTGGGTCTGCGAGAGCAACCGACCGAGCTAGAGAGACGCAATGGGTCATTAGGAGATCTCTGACAACCTCCACCTGTGTGTATTTTTCAAGACAAACAGCCACACCCTGGAGAGTACATCATAATGATCATAAATGGCAGAGCCCTCCCTGAGCTGAGAGGGCACAATGCGTCACTGTGATGAAATGCTCAAACAAAACCAAGAATCCCATTGTCCTGGCAACATACTGGAAAACACAGTCAATTTGGGGCCATTTTTAAAAAGATTTGTTTTTTAAATGCTTCTTATAATAAAACAGTTCGGTCATCTAACGGTTTTGTTGCTTATTAGCCCTGCGTACCAGCTATGGTGAATAATGCTGAGAAGCTCCCTCTGTCTGAAAACACTGAAAGTATCTCAGACTCGAGCCCAATCCTATTTGATGTTCCAGCTCTGATGCAGTCATGCCAATGGGGCGTGCACTGCATTTGGTGATGGGGAGGTCAGTCATGGAAGCCTCCTCAAGGAGAGGGAATGTTTGTTCCGTTACCTCAGGGCTGCACTGCAGCTGCATCAGCCCTGGAAAGTTAGGATTTGGACCCTCAGATTGTTTAAGCAGATGTGTCGTTGAAGTTATACTCCAGGATCTTTCCTACAGTAGAAGTGATGCTGTCATCACCTAGAATACTCAGACACCGACTTGGAAATTTTTTTTTGAAAATCTTTAGCCAAGAAGAGCATCAGGCTCAGCAGAAGATCAACTGAGAAATTTGCCTATGGCAGTGGTTCTCAAACTTTTCTGGCTCGTGCCTCCCCTGATCCTTGTAGCCATTGGCCACGGCTCCCCATTACAACACCTCACCTCAGTTACCCCCAAAATGGGGATCAAGGTGTTATAATTATACACTTGAAACAAGGCTGCCAGCACTCTGAGGCTGCAGTCCTAACCACACTTACCTGAGAGTAAGCCCCATTGAACAAAATAGGACTTACTTCTGAGTAGACCTGGTTAGGATTGTGCCCTGAGTTTGTTAGCAGCACACCTGGAGGGTTTTGGAAAGGGGGGGAAGTGATGAATTTGCTGGGGGAGGGGAAGACTTTGTTTTGTGTGTATCTGCTAATTGCAAACATTCAAACTGAGACCTAGAGACTGTTCGGCTGGAATCCTAACCCCACTTTCCTGGGAGTAAGTCCCACTGAACACAATAGGATGTACTTCTGAGTAGACCTAGCTAGGATTGTGCCTTTTGTCTTATAATAGCAGCCAACAGAGTACCCCCCCCCCAAAAGGAGACAGGAGGAAAAAGGGGAATGGCAAAAAAGGAATGGGAATTTTTATTTTTAATCAATTTTTGGAGACAAAACCATTAAGAGTGGCTTTTTTTTCTTTTTTGAAGGGGGAGGAAAAAGAGAAAGGTGAGGCTCCTGGGTTAAGCTGACACAGACCCCACGCCTATGTAAGTCTACTCAAAAGTAGGCCCCATTTGAGTCAATGGGGCTTACTCCCAGGAAAGTGTGGAAAGGATTGCAGCCACACCCAGCAAGATTACAACTCACCCCAAAGTAGATGGGGCCTGCTCACACACACACACACACAACATGCAGATGCCACCCCTGTTCCCCCCAGGCAAGACGGAGGGATGCAGGCTGGGGCATTTGGACACACCACACTAGGAGCAGGCTGGCTCTTTCCTTCCCAAGCAGCCTTGACCAATCCCAGGATGCCCAGGGCGAGGGGCACACTGGGAAACATAGTCCTTGGGGTGAGGTTGCACATGGAGAGAGCTCCATGATGAGATGTGGCACCTCTGCCCGCCTGCCCAGCCAGCCTTCTCTCCCACCTCCCCCCACCATGTTTCACACACCCTCCCAGCCTCACACTACCCCACCCACCTCCTTCACAGCTGCAGAAATGCAGCTAGTCAGCTGGCAGCAGGGCAGCCCAGCCCAGCCTCTCTCCCCTAGATGCCTGGCAATGCCCCTGGAGGCTAACCATGCCTCAAGCCTATGGGAATGTCTCAGCTTTAATCTTTCCCAACAGCTACCTGAGGGCCCAATCCTATCCAATTTTCCAGGGCTGGTGCAGCTATATCAGTGGGGTATGTGCTGCATTCTGTGGTGGGGGGACAGTCACATAGCCCTCCTCAAGATATGGGAACATTTGTTCCCTTACCTTGGGGCTGCATTGAGGCTGCATTAGAGCTGGAAAGTTGAATAGGATTGGGCCCTAAGACAGTATGTCGCTCATGTTACTTTAACACTACAATATTATGCAAATGTACCTGGGAGTAAGTTCTACTGAACACAGTGGGACTTACTTCTGAACAAATATACATAAGCTAGCATTCTAATATAGCTTTTATTTTCAATTCCTCTTTCAATATTTATGCATTTGTTTAGACCAGGGGTGTCCAAACTTTTTGGCAGGACGACAACATCATCTCTCTGATACTGCGTTGGGGGTCGGTGAAAAAGTAATTAATTTGCTTGTAAAATTTGAATACATTTACATAATTTACATAAATGATATATTAGAGCTGGAACTTATATGAATGAATGAAGGTCTTGCGATAACTCAAGGCCTATAAAAGGCCTTGCACAAAGCAAGGCCAGCCTTTCCTTTGCTGCCATTGCTGCGTCACAGCTATGAAACAGCAAGCAACATAGGAAGCCTTCGGTCCGCAGCTCATGTGAGAGGTCAAACAGTCGGCCCTTGCGCTGAAAGTAGTTGCAGGCCAGTATGGGGTCCAGCAAGTCTCCAGAGGACCAGAGGCTCATTGGAGACTGGGGGCTCTCCACAGGCTGGATTGGGGGGTCCCCGAGGGCTGCAAATGGTCCCTGGGCTGGGGTTTGGACACCCCTGATTTAGACTATTGCAGTTCCCTCCAAGAGTCTGGAATGAAATGAGCTAGACTGGAGGATATTTGACTGAAGTATATTAAGTTTCCAAGTAGAAATCAATGACAGGAGAAGGAAGCATTCTAATGAGAAGAAATTTAAAGTTGATTTTTTTGTTGTTGTTGGATAGTCTTAGAGGGACATGCAGGAGCGGGGTTATGACAGGCTCGTGCATGTCAACTTTTACCATTATATCACTGTTCAAACGTGAACATCAGTTGTTTAAATAGAACCCGAGAACAAAGTGGGAGCAATGTAATTCTAAACTGGGTGTAATATAGGACAAGTAGCAGCTGAATGACTCTGCACTAATTACAGTTTCCAGGAACTACTTTTTTTGTAGTTCCAGGAACTACAAAGGTAGCACCCTGCAGTGAGCATTATAGTAGTTCAGGAAAACAAAAAATTCCTCCTACCAGGGCCTGGGGGTGTGTGTGGAGGGGATTCATTGTACCTGGGCCAGGGGTCAAAAAACCAAAAAGGGCATCCAGGAGCCAAAAAGGGGGGCTGGTAGCCAGATTCCCATTTGAAGGAAGAAAGGAAGGGCCCAAGGACAGCCAGGAAGGTATAATGGTTCAGGAGTTGAACTCAGACCTGGAAGATCCATGCTCAAATTCCCACTCAACCATGAAGCTTCTTGGGTTACCTTGGGCCAGTCACTCTGTCTCCCAGCCTCACAAATTTGTTTTAAGGACAAAAGGAGGGGGTGTATGTATGTACCCCACCCTGAGCTCCCTGGGGAAAGGGTAGTATAAAAATGTGAAAAGTAAATAAATAAAAATAAAAGCAACTTTGTACCCCTTGATAAAATTCCCTCAATGGCTCTCCCTCCTACTCAGGAGGCATCAGAGTAAGGCCACAAACATTGCTTCAGGATGCTGCTTTTAGAGTTGAGCAAAAAACGGAAGCAAGACTCAGAGGAAAACATAGCAGGGCACCCATTGCCGGAAAGGGGAGCAAAGACATTGCATAGTTTGCATTTCTTTCCCAATTGCCAAAAATGGTCCCTCATCTTTGGAGCCTGTGAATGTGATGGCAAATGACAGAAAAGGCAACTGCGGCTCAGCTTGGCTAACCTCTGTATAGGACTCAAAAAACAGGAGTTGGGAAAATGTTTCACTTAAATTGTGCCATCTCAAATCTTCACAACGTATCTGAAAATTGAACTTTTTTTTTTCTTTAAACGATTTTTTAACCCCACCTTTCCTCTCTAAAAAGAGGCACCCAAGGCAGCCTATACCTCAATACAAATACATCATATCACATCCTGTAACAAAACGAATATTTCACTTAACTTTGTGTGTGCATGCTGATGGGATGCGAGGAGAAAATCGCAGAGGACGAAGAAAGGTCAACTTGGGAATGTAAAGAAAATGCAGGGAATGTATAATGATATCACAGAAGGCAGGATACAGCAATATGAATCAGAGTTTGAAAGTTAAGTAGAGGGTTTTAAAAAGGGGTGGATGACAAGAACCAAAAGAAAAAGAAAAGAAAAAAAGCAGTTATAGGAAGCAAACCAGATTTGCAGTGTGTGCTTTCTAGCCCTTTTAATGAATTCCATCAGTTATCTATTCTGGCCATATTAATTTATACTCCAGGGGTCAATATATTCAAATGCTGAATCCAATACATGAACAAAAGCCTCTCTCCATAGGATCCACAGAGTAATTCACCAATGCTGGTGTATATTTGTTGACATTTCTGAATATATTATTGATAATGAGTCATGAATGAGAGATTCTTGAAATGTAAAAACCTTGGGAGGGCTGCTGCGTAGTAAACAATATTTTGCATTCATTCGAAGTGTTGCTAGAACCCCAGAATGCCCACAAATAGCATTAGAATAATGAGGCTTTAGGATGGTGAGATCACAGGATGGTAAGCTGATCTGAAATCCTTTCTTGTTTTGCACTACATACGTCTCTTACACGTTTGTCATTGTGTAATCCATTATATGGATTTAAAGAAAAAAAAATAGCCATTTGATGGCTCTCAGTGATTTGAGAAGAACCACATTGGCAACTTTTATTTACAGCTTGATAGGAAATAAACCAAGTCAAAAAACAGAAAAGGTCAAATTCTATCATTAAGCAGGTCTGAAGAGTTTCCCAAAGTAAGGGTTTAACAGTGCAATTCTAACTAGTGCTTGTAAAGCCAGGTCGCATGGCCTGCACTGTATCCTACGCAGGTTAGGAGGTGGCTAGAGGTCATCTTGGGGTAAAGGGATATACTTCCTCTTATACTGAGTAAAGCCCCAGCATCCCTATGGGACTTCTCAGATCTACAACAGCTATTTGGATGGCTCAAATCAGTGTAATGTCAGGTGGGACAGGAGAGGGAGTAAAGATATGGTATGTGCCGCCACCCTCTCAGGAACGATGCTCCCCCCCCCATTCTGCCCTCCCCTGTCCCAAAATGCACTCTCTTCCCTCTGTTCCACCCTCTCACCATGCTCTTCAACCCCCAAGCCACCGGGCACACACTTACCTGTGCAGCCTGGTGCAGGGTCAGGATTCAGTCCAGGTGATTCCGGAGTAAGTGCAAACATGCCTTATGGCATGTTTGTGACACTCAGAGCTGGTGCAGGCCTCCTGCTCAAGCCAGGGTTTAGATTGGGCTGTAAGTCAAATTTCAAGAAGGAAACCCAACTTCAAAAGTTCTTGGTGAATTCGTACCATGGTATTTTCTATCTCTCTATCTCTATCTATGAAAAAAAAAAAAACACCTTTCCAATATTGTAGGTATAACTGTGGCAGCAAAAAATCAGAACAAACAATGGAGATACAGGTGTGCCCCAGACCTGGGCTCCCCTCACCTCCAGAGGGGCTTCTGAGCATTTCCCAGGTCTCCTAATGCCTTATAAGTCTTTAAAAATGTCACTTCTGGTTTTATTGTAAAAGCAGAAGTTGCTTTTTTTTTTTACGTTTTGACCATTCTGAGGCCTGCAGCAGCTGTGAGCAGTTGTGCATGGCCTCTGCGAGCCTCAGAAGACCCTCCAGAAGCAAGGGGAGCACAGCTCCCCTCACCTCCAGAGGGGCCATGTGGGGGGGGGGTGGCATAGATCTGATCCATGGTTAAGTGAAACCACTGATATGGAAACTGTGACTATAGCCCCCCCCCATACACACAGTTCTTTCTTTCACACATATTTAGCTTATTCGTAGTAGAGTGTATATGCACATTGGCACCCCCTACCTTAAGGGGCTGATGATCCAAGTGATTAAAACAAACACAAGGGCCAGGGTGGTGTAGTGGTTTGGGAGGTGGACTTAGACCTGGAAGATTCAGTTTCAATTCCCCCCCAGCTGTGAAGCTTAACATAAGAACATAAGAACAGCCCCACTGGATCAGGCCACAGGCCCATCTAGTCCAGCTTCCTGTATCTCACAGCGGCCCACCAAATGCCCCAGGGAGCACACCAGATAACAAGAGACCTCATCCTGGTGCCCTCCCCTACATCTGGCATTCTGACTTAACCCATTTCTAAAATCAGGAGGTTGCGCATACACATCATGGCTTGTAACCCATAATGGATTTTTCCTCCAGAAACTTGTCCAATCCCCTTTTAAAGGCTTCTAGGCTAGACGCCAGCACCACATCCTGTGGCAAGGAGCTCCACAGATCGACCACACGCTGAGTAAAGAAATATTTTCTTTTGTCTGTCCTAACCCGCCCAACACTCAATTTTAGTGGATGTCCCCTGGTTCGGGTGCTATGTGAGAGTGTAAAGAGCATCTCCCTATCCACTCTGTCCATTCCCTGCATAATTTTGTATGTCTCAATCATGTCCCCCCTCAAGCGTCTCTTTTCTAGGCTGAAGAGGCCCAAACGCCGTAGCCTTTCCTCATAAGGAAGGTGCCCCAGCCCTGAAATCATCTTAGTCGCTCTCTTTTGCACCTTTTCCATTTCCACTATGTCTTTTTTGAGATGCGGCGACCAGAACTGGACACAATACTCCAGGTGTGGCCTTACCATAGATTTGTACAACGGCATTATAATACTAGCCGTTTTGTTCTCAGTACCCTTCCTAATGATCCCAAGCATAGAATTGGCCTTCTTCACTGCCGCCGCACATTGGGTCGACACTTTCATCGACCTGTCCACCACCACCCCAAGATCTCTCTCCTGATCTGTCACAGACAGCTCAGAACCCATCAGCCTATATCTAAAGCTTCCTGGGTGACCTTGGGCCAGTCCCTTTCTCTCAGCCTCACCTACCTCACAGGGTTGTTGTGAGGACAAATGGAGGGGAGCAGCTGGGTATACTGCCCTGAGCTCTTTGGAGGAAGGGTGGTATAAAAATGTGAAAAATAAATAAATACAGTACAGAAAATATACTATTCGAAAATGGCAAATTAGTTGGCATTGGTCCAACGAGATATATTGGAGGCCAGGAAGGGGGGTAAGCAAGAAAAAGTTTTACTAAAGCCCCCCCCCCCCATCACTTGTATTGTGTGCTCAGGGTGACCAGATAGATTGGAGGACAGAGTGCCTATACCTTTAACCATTGTATAGAAGAGGAAATCTTGGCATGTGCAGCTCAACATGGAAGGGTTTAAAACGCTACACCTGCCAAGTTTCCCTCTTCTATACAATGGTTAAAGGTACAGGCACTCTGTCCTCCATTCTGTCTGGTCACCCTGTGTGTGCTGTATCACCAGTGCTACATGAAATGGAATGGTGGGGAATAGGATTGGGCCCACAGTCAAAACATTTACATTAAGACCTAAGTTAGGTCAACTATCTGTAACTAATAGCATCCAGTTATCTCCCCCAGTTTGACTGTGGAAGCTCCCTTAGTCCATTTCATCTTCATGTACAATTTATGGACACTTTTTTCCCCCCCAAAGTAATTGTTAGAATACCAGTCTTGCCTAAGATTTCAGAGTTGCTGTAATTGGAAGGAAGCATGAAAGGGTGTGTGTGTGTGTGTGTGTGTGTGTGTGTGAGAGAGAGAGAGAGAGAGAGAGAGAGAGAGAGATGCCAGTCATAAGACATATGTGCTCTCCAAAGATCTTCAACTTGGCGTCCTATTAAAATCTAAATCATGTCTGCCCCTTGATTAAAAAATGAACAGAGCATAGGATGAGCTTTATGGGATACCTGTGGTTGTTGTGCCTCATTGTTCTCATAAAGCGAGTGCTAACTTCCCTTGGGAGCCCAGATGTTCAAAGAAAGAACAGCGCAATCTGTTGTAGGTCAAAAAGCCAATAGGCTTCATTTTGTCTCCAGACCCAAATAACATTCTATTTAGCATCCTCTTCATGGATTTATGAACAGTCACACATGATTCTGGCATTTCTCCCCCATGAATTTTTTATCACCTTCCAAAAAAAGAAAAGAAAAAAGGAGCTTGAACTTGCACCAATGAGGTTTTTTCCTCATGCATTAATATTTTCCATCTGATAAAAGGAGAGCAAAAGGCAATTAAGCCCATCGTTGGTAAATATCATTGCCTAAGCCCATTATAATAACTCAACAAAGGCACTTTTTTCTGGATGAAATTCAATTTAACACTTGATGTTTCTAGTTAGTCTGTAGTTTGAGGGAGAGTATTTGATCTGGTCCTTTTAATACGCTGTCACTGCTTTCATTATAAGACAAACTGTCACCTGAGAAGCTGCAGAAACCTCTGATTAAATTGAAAAGGTGAAACTTATCTGATAGATTTGTGAGATGGCGTTAATGCAAACACCTATTTGCATGACCTAAATAAACATTTTTAAAAATTTAATTAAAAATAAGTCAAGTGGACATTTTTTGCCCTTAGAAGTAAACCAAACTTTAACATATTGGGGATGAGGGGTGAAGACATCCAAATATTATATATACAGTGTAGCTGATACTGACTAATGTAACTAGAAGTTTTTTTTTGTTGTTTTTTTTTAAAGGTGCTTTTCTAAGCTTCCATAAGTGACTGGAAAAAAGTGACATTTACTTATCATAAATCATTCTGCTTAAATTATAAATTACAAACAGTATTATAACTCCAGACAGTGGCTTAACAGATTAGACAGGGAAGTGAATCATTGAGAGGAAACAATGCCTTTTCAGCCCCCAAACAGTATCAGTGCAGCTTCCGTTGCATCCCATGAGAGAATTTTGGCTTGCTGGAGGTCTCTTCGCGGTAAGGGAACATCTGTCCTCTTGTCCCTGAGCAAGCCCCAGCAGCCACTATGGGTCAACCCGTATCTACACCAGCAATATTGCTGGTGCTAGTCCAAGTTGATCCATGTCAGTAGATCAGGTCCAGGAAGAAGGCTAAGATGTGGTGCATGCCAGAGCCATTGATCCTGGCCCATCCTGGGCCCAATCTCCACCCTCCCTTGCCCTCCCCACCATCCACTTCCATCCCCACCCCTGCACCAGACTCGCAGCCCAATCCTAATCCTGGTGTGTGGGGCTGCTATGGCATCAAAATAGCAGCTGCCAGGCAGCTGGTGGCGGCTCCTTGGGGGAAGGGGAATTTCATCTCCTTCTCCCAAATAAGGGAAGTATTCCCACAATAGTGCTACTTGAGTCTGCAGCGGCTCTCAAGTCAGTGCAGAATCAAAGAGTCCCATGTCAGACCATGCGGTCCAAAACGGAGCTCTGGATCTGGTGGAGTCGAGCACCATCAGTCCCATCCCTCTCCAGCCCAGCTCCCTCCATCTGCCATGCCTCCTCCCTGCCCTCCACCCACCTTTTGGCCTCCCCCTGCTCCAGAACCCCATCTTGCCCCACATCCCAACTCACCTCTCCACTGCCTGGCAGTCTGGGCTGCTTCCATGTGGTAGATTGCTGGCCTCCGTCTGGTGCTGTCCCAGCGTGGGCTCGTGCTGGGCCAGCTCCAGCGCACAGCCAACCCTAACCCTTGCAAATGTGCTTTACAGCATGTTTGCGATGGTGTGCGCAGGCAGTAAGCCAGTGCATCGAGCTCAGGACTGGGCTCTTACTTGCTCCAGTGGGTGTTTGTATGACCACTTGTGCCAGAAGGAAGGCTCTGACCTTCCTGCCTGCTCATCTGGCCATCACACACCTGGCTTTCTGGCACTTTTGTGACAATGCATGGCAGGGGAACTCCCATTTTGCCAGCACCCCTGGGGGGAATAGGATTGGGCCATAACAGAGCAATCCTATGCATGCCTACTCAAACATAAGTTCCATTGTGTTCAATAAAGTTTACCCTCAGGAAAGGGTGTATAGGATTGTAGCCTAGGAGATCATTTCTGATCATTTTAAGATGAAGGTGTTAAGTTCTTAAACCCTCTAAGTTAAAGGCAGAGCTAAAACCAATCATACAAGTCTCTTGTGTGTGTTTGAAGTCTACAATTACCACTGAATTTCACTTAACAATAAATTGTAAAGCAACCCTGCTTATTCCTGCTCCAGCAAAACTTGTTTCTTCCTCTTTCTTTGTCCCAGTAGAGTCCTTAACAAAAGTCGGTTTGCTGTGTGTGGGTTTGCTTAATTCTCCAGCTCTGCTAACCACAACCTTCCTCACCTCTGTCACCACAGGCACTAAGAGCTATAACTTCCCCCAACACTTGCCCCACTTGCTCAGTCTCGCCTCTTAGGCTTGAGTGCCTCTGTCATCTTAGTAATGGAGGCAGTTGAGCAGGAATCGTTCTTGTTGATGCAGCTGATTTTCCTGCCAGCAACTCCCACTGAACCTTGGATACCATCCTGGAGTCAGAGCTACTGGCTACTGACAGTGTTGGTTGTGGAGGTGACAGATCTGTTGATGACAAGGACTGCACCTGCCCCAAAGCTGCCTGTGCTGGACAGAGATAAAATCACCCTGAGCTCTGGAAAAAGGACAGATGCAAACTAATAGATTATACACATAGGTAAGGTAGGTAGGTAGATGATAGATGTTGTCATTCTGTTCATGGGGGGGGGAGAAAAAGAGAGAGAATACATTCCATATTTTATCCTTTCTTTGCAAAGGGCCTTCAAGAAATTATGTGCACCACATTTAGGCATTTAGCTTTCAAAAGAATATTGTCAACTACCAGGTAACAGTAATTCAGCTGGACTGGAAAGAAGCCTTTCCTTGATTGGTAGTGGCAAGCATTGATGTTGTAAATTTGCAGAACTGGAGTTTCCGAGAACTAATTGTTACCCTGTGAATTGCTTTGCACGCTAAGTAGTACAAGGTTACCGCAATGTTCTCTCTCGCTCAGGGAAACTGCTTTAAAGGTCATCCTTCCTTGCCGTGCATGTCAAGTTGAAAACTTGACTTTCCCAGTGGCTTTGACACCTCACTCGGCGAGCCGTTCAGATAACTTAGAATGGCTCTCACAAGTACTTCATGTTACCTAAGAGCACCGTTGCACAATGGAGCTAGAGATGTAGAGCGAGCTCTACGCAATGTGGGCCTATTTGAATTCTGCCTCGGTTTGGCTTTTAATGCGCAAACAAGCAATGCTGAAATACGTTGATGTTGCTGGCATGGATCGGAAGTGGAACATCCCCACACCACACCTCCCAGGACAGTTAGTTAGTGTTTCATTTCTCTCCTCATTTTGCCCAAGGG
Organism: Tiliqua scincoides; assembly: GCF_035046505.1. NCBI lineage: Eukaryota > Metazoa > Chordata > Lepidosauria > Squamata > Scincidae > Tiliqua > Tiliqua scincoides. The sequence goes on from NC_089824.1 coordinate 128,658,877, forward strand.
GATCCTCGAAATTCCCCTAGAAATTATGCAGAGACAGGATTCAGCAGTGGCTCTGTGAAGCAGCGGCAAGTCCTACAGATGAACTCCTGAAGCTGAAGTTCTGCTTCATGGTTCTTCGCTTTCTCTTGGCTTGCCTGTAGTGGGCTCTGAGCATATGAAGTCAAGATCACAGTAGCATGATGCAGATAATATAGTACCAGTTGGGGTAGAATTCTCTAACCAGCTCCGAATAATGGAGCATTTTTTTTCCCCTTCAGATGAGTTTCTGTTGCCCTGATACACAGATAGTAACTTGGGGGTGAGGGAGGAGAGAGAAAAGGCTTCTGAGGGCAGCAGCAATTCAGAACCCATGTGGTTGCTCACATTTGCAATGATATTTCAAACATTAGGAACCTAATCTGTAGGACCAGCCCCCCCTCCCCCCCACATCATAACCAAACACATTTGCCTGTGTGGATAACAATTCTTTCTTTACTTCCTTATTTACTTTAATGTTGCACTGTGCAATGTTAAACCTAATAATACAATTCATTAAACAGTCAAATTCACTCAAAGCCAATAAAATGTATCTCGCTATCAAAAACAGCAGCAGCACAAATACCTCTAAAGAGGAATAAATGAGTCCCTTGAGCAATAAAAGCAACAAACTATAAAACCACCAAAAAGCTAAAAATAGGCCGCCAAGTAAGAGTAGCGGGTAGAAAGCAGCAAAAAATGGCAAGAACAGTTAAACAGCAAGTCCGCATTATCTTCAGCCAGAGTGCCTTTTGGAATTTAAAAAAAAAAACAAAAAACTAATATATTGCCTTTAGAGAGCTAGCTAGCCGAGTTCCTTTTGCAAAAAGTTCTACACTGTGTGGGAGCCACTACAGAGAAGGCCCTGTTCCTAGTCAAGCATCACTAATCACAAAGAGGCTCTCTCCTCAACTACAGTGCTTGGCACTGCAGACAAATGCTGTTCTTGTGGTAGGTGAATATATGTGGTTAAGGAGCATATCAGCGTTGAGGCAAGTTCGTACAGTGTGCTCTTACTATCCCCCCCTCCAGTTCTTGTACCAACTTTGCTCAGGTCTGCATCAGGTTCCTATCTTTTGAAGGGTAGATGTGTTGGTCTGTTGGCAACAAAAGCAGAGAGTCATGTGATACCCTAAGACTAACTAAAATATTGAAACGCAAGCTTTTGTGAACAGAAGTCTACTTCATCAGATACACAAAGACTGGTGTGTGGATGGGTCAGTGAAATCTTCAATGTAATGCCTACAGCAGCTATTTTCAACCTTTTTCATATCGTGGCACACTGACAAGGCATTAAAATTGTCAAGGCACACCATCAGTTTTTTGACAATTGACAAGGCACACCGTGCTGCTGGTGGGGGGCTCATACCCCATTGGCTCTACTAATATATAACCGTCCCCCAAACTTCTGCGGCACACCTGCAGACTAGTTGCAGCACACCAGTGTGCCATGGCACAGTGGCTGGCCTATAGTATGAGAGGAAACCATTATTCAAATACAGGCCTCAGCTGACAGAATGTTTGAGGAAGTCTGAGTCTGATTTAGTGCTTTCATGATGAAATCTCCCTTTGACTGTATCTCCAGTAGAAGATGCCTGATAAATGCTGCCTTGAAGGCTTGATGATTTTATAATTTTTTTAATGTTCTGATATGCAGCTTTTTCTTTGATGATGATGATGATTTTAGTCATGTACTATTCTTTTAACCTTTGTTGTGAGTGGACCTGGGCCCCTTCTGATAGGGAGAGGAAAGGTGGGATATAAATATTTAAAAATAAATAAATAAAATTCAAACATACAACATTGCCTGGGAGCAGCTGGTCCACTAGTATCAGTGGACTAGACATAGTATTAGTAGTATGTGCAGAAAGTTGATTATCTACACCAGGAGTCTCCAAACTCCTACCAGCCGTGCACCATAATAATCTCCGCTGCAACACAGCAGTGGCAACGCCTTACTGTTCTGTACTGCTGTCTCCTTTTTCCATGCTTGATCTCTTCAGCAATTCATGCCAGACAGCCACTTTCCCCTGGATATCAGGGTGCAGAGACTTCTGGGCCAATGTGGAGCGGAAGTGGCTGACCGGCTCAAGTTCCTGCAGAGATTGGGCTTGACAAAGGAGGCTGCGGCACGGAATGGTAAGGCTTTGCCACTGCTGTGCCCAAGATTATTATCATAGGGCCCAATCATATGCATGTCTGCTCAGAAGTAAGTCCTGTTATAGTCAATGGGACTTACTCCCAGGTAAGTGTGGATAGGATTGCAGCCATAGTCACCAGATCCAGCCTGCAGGCCAGAGTTTCCATACTCATGATCTGTTCTACGCAAATTAGGGAAAGTGGCCTGGCAGTAAAAGAAGGCATGAATTGCACAGATTGTCTTTTTCACTACATGTGTCTTTCATTGCATGGAGCCAGTTATGCTAACTGTCATGTGGTGTCATGCTAACTGGCATGCTAACTGGCATGTGGTGTCAATCCAAGGTGGCTTCTGGGATAAAAATGGCAGCTATGTTGTAGAACACAACTAGTCAAAACCGATTGATCAGAATGCACCTTCTTTGCAGCTTTATTTTCTTTTTCAGCTGCCGATGCCTGTCATGGATCTGCAACTGCTGGAAATTTGTTGTAATAGAAAAAAAAAAGAGGTTTAACATCCAAACACAAAAACAAACCTAAGGTGTAGTGAAGAGGCAGCACAGTTTCATACCTTATCAAAATGGATAACACAGAGGAGCACAACTTGAATGGCCAGTTTGCAAATAGGCAGTAGAGTCTGTCTCAAATATTTACTGTACGTACATGGGAATAAAGGGTAATATAAAAATGTCACAAACTCTACAGCAAACTTTCATTTGAATATCTGGAATTGGTTAAAGAAGAAGCTGCCACACCATCCTGGGACTTTTTTTTTTTCACACTGAGCCATTACGTTTAACTGTTGCTATTAATTGGGAACAAGCTCACTTGATGAGAGTAAATACACAGACACAGACACACACACAGACACACAGACACACACAGAGAGAGAGAGAGAGAGAAGGAATATCCCTCCCATCCCTTCTGAGAGAATTTGGAGCATTCCTTTTCAGCACATGTGAAGTAATGGTTTATCTAAATCCCCACCACACAATTAGAAAAAAAAGCCCTGCATTCCCCCACATGCAAAGGAAGCAGCCAGGACATGTGCATTCCATGAGTCCAGTCATTCTTTTCATTCCAATGAGCCAAACAGGAGAATACATCCAAACAGTGATGAGTGGGTGAACATAAGCTAAACCAAATTCCTATATTTCAGTATTTCACCTGTGATGCTCTGTCCACCATCTTAGAGGATGGTGTTCAAGAAAAGAAACAGAATTTGAACAACTGTTATTGAGTCCAAATAATGGTATGTCATCTAGACTGCATTGGATGTTGGTGGTACTGTCTGCTACTGTTGAGGAAAAAAAAAAGCCACTGTCTAAAATGAACAGAGATATAAATGACGAAGTACGGAAATGTCTTTGTAAAAAAAACAAAGAATGACCTTATCAGCCTGTGTGAATTTGATTAAAAATTGTTTTAAAATAACGGCATGCTGGCTTCTGTCACCATGATGGCTGAAGACAATCCATCCTGACAGTGGCGACCCTGGGCGACGCCATGCCCAGGGTCATGACCAGAGTGCGCACCCCCCAGGCTGGAACCCACACCCCACGGGATGGCTTCCCCCTCACTTACCTGGGTGCTCCGGAGCCTCACGTGGTGTCCCAAAGCGTTCAGGAAGCCTTCTGAGCCTCCAAAGGCTCTTTACAGGACAGTGTTTAGGAACAGAACAAAACAGAATGTCTGATGATTAGTATGAGAGGAATCCAAGTGTTAGTCACCAATGAACTGTAAAAAGCTGCCTCATTTCATGTGCAACAGAGAAGGTTAAAGAAAATATGTAGTAAACGTTGAATGGATTGATTTTTTTTAATTGAAAAGGATATACATATCAATTGAAAGAGATAAACTCAAATGAGAGTTAATAGCTAGGTTTAATTTAACAATGTTTTAATATTATGACTGATACATATAGTATTTAATGTTTCAGGAACCTTGAATGGATTTTATACATTATCAATATCTTGTTCTTTTTCCTTTGTAATTAAAAAAAAATCTCTAACAAAAGCATTAAAATAAAGTCCACTCACACACACTGGGATAATTATAAATCAGTGACTAATGACCCAAACTTAATCCTTACTAGAATCGGCACAGCTTGTGCTCCGCCAACGCGCACTGTTGCAAAAGTGCCATAAAGCACTTTGTGACTAATATGCTTTCTAACAGTGCCAGTGGAAAGGCCAGAGCATTCCTTGTGAGCTTTCCTGGCATTCGTAAGGATGCCTGCTGGAGCAGGTAACTCCGACTCAGGGGTAGGGAGAGGGTGGAATAGGGTAGGGGGCAATGGGGCAGGGGTAGGTGGATCAGGTCTGGGAGGGGCAGGATCAGTGGCACCATTTATCCGCCTTTCCAGGCCCAATCTGCCAAAATGGATCAACACAGACTTGTGCCAGTGATATCTTTGGCACAGGTCCAAGTTGACCCATTGCGGCTTATGGAGTTTACCCTGGGGCAAGGGAACAATTGTCTCCTTACGATGAATCCTCCAGTAGCCAAAATCCCCCATGGGATTTAACGTAGCCGGCGCCACCACCACACAGGAATTTAGGTAGGATTGGGCTGAAAATCAAAGAGTTACCATCAGCACACATTATTTTCACTCCTACCCACTTAAAGCATATCTAAATAGAAATGGCAGTTAATCTTGTATTCATTTCCAGTCACTATCTCCATTATTATTATTTGCGTACATAAAAACTCTTTGCAGAATTCAAGATATTTTTTTTTTCCTTATTGTACTTAAATGTAGCAGCTTTGGGTACTATGTGATATAATTTATCATATAGTACTTAAATGTAAGGATTTTTCAGTGTTTTGGCAAATACTTTTTCCTTGCAACTATTTTCATGTTTCAGGAATTAGTATAGCAAAGTGCAACTTCAATCCTATCCACACTTTCCTGAGAGTAAGCCCCATTGAACAAAATAGGACTTACTTCTCAGTAGAACTGGTTAGCATTGTGCCCTGTTTTTCCCTCCCCCCCCCAAAAAAAAAAATCCTGTGCATTGTCATATAATATTATTTCTCTCTAACTTACTTTCATCTTTGATATTTTACTTATTTCAGGAAACTGCCTTGTGCAACAAGGTCCATTTTTTCTGGTCATTCTGGGAACCTTTGTGTTTAACTTGCAACCAGGAAGCGAAGTTCAGGCAGGATGGTAAGTCATCTTCTACTTCACTGGAGTGATAAAAAGCTATTTCTGATTATTTTGGTTATGCTTCAGTTACATATATTCCACCCGAAATTTTTCATTCTGACTTCAGCGATGTATTCCATCCTGTATTGGACATATAACAACTAACAGTAGAATTCAACGTTTTTCTTTCTGATGACTGAAATACTGACAAAATTGATAGTGCAAATGGAGCCATCCATCACCATTTCAAAGCCAATCTCCAGACTTAATGGGTGGTGATTTTTGCTTGCCTGTACAACTCGGACACGCTAACTGTGGTCTACATGTGCTTTTGCCTTTTAGACTGCGTAATATCTAAGTGCTTGATATTTCTGATTTTATACTTATACCATCTAGTAGCAATTTATCTCAACTGATTTTTTAATAGAGAGTTGACTAGGATGGTAAGCTGACATCTGTCTTGATTTCAAGTCCTTTTTCTAGTTGGCTCTTTCTGAGACACTGCATATTATTAATAGAGTGCGGAAAGTTAATTTTTTCTATCCTATCAAGGAGGGGGAAAAAATTATTCAGGCATAAAATCCATGTAAACTTGAGGTTGCCAAGTTGATCCTATTGGGGGGGGGGATTTTGCAAAATGCCCTCCATGGTCCCCAATCTATCCAGATGGGTCCTGAGGAAGTCATTCTGTCACCCAATTGTGATTCTGGCCCCTGTGCCGCCCAGTGCCAGGACTGCTAAATGCCCAGTGCCCAGCCTATATCACTTCCAGTTTCAGAGAAAATCAGAAGTTATGTTTCTAGGCCTTCTGAGGGCCGGAGAGACCGCACATGGATGTTTTTAGGTCTTCCGGAACCCCCAAAAGCCCAGTAAAAGGTTCTAAAGAAACAGCAACCAAAAAACGGGTTGTGGGGTTGGGGGGCAGTGGTGGCACACTGGGGTATTTGCTCTCCTGACTTCCCCAGTTATACCACTCCTGCCACTATCACATAATAGCCATGGGCACAGAGGTGGTCACACAGTTCAGCAGTGGGTCCTTGGCAGCCGCTCAACTATGCCAACATTGCTTTGGGTTCTATAGGTAGCTAACGTTAGTGCTGAAATTTCACACAAAGTGGAATTTGAAGTGAATGTAAAGGTTTCATCCTGGAAACATCTGAAAATTTCCCAGGGAGTCAAATAAGTTCCTATTTAAAAAATGGCATTGTTCAGGGGCTTTCTGTACATTCCTGCTTAATAACTCTACCCAGCTGCACTGACCATCAGCTTCTTCTATTGAAGGATATTTATTGAATCTTTTTTCTCCCTAAACTCTTTCTTCAGGCTGTTAAGACAATATTTCCAAATCCTGCCTGCTGACATGTCTGTCCCCATTCTGCAACTTAAGATCTTGTGCGTTAAGAACATGTTTGTTTTGCAAAATACTCAGAATGAATTTTGTGCAGCACACACAAAAAATGGGAAACATTTGTTTCAGTGGCAATAATCTGCCTAGTCTTTTCTGCCTAGCGCTATTTATCTGTGTCTTGTTTCATGTTTCCAGCAGAGATTCATATAACTGAAGGAGGAATGGATTGATTTTATGTTTTCTAGTGTGTAATGGCCAAAATATGTTGTGATAGTTGTGGGTGTCATAGTTTGTGTTTAATTTAAATGTTTGGTTTATTTTGCATATATAATTAGTTTCCCAGAAGTTGTTTTGTTATTGTGTTGTGTGTGTGTGTGTGTGTGTGGTTTTTTGGGGGGGGGAGGGGTGGGGGGAATGATGACAGCAAAACAAGAAAATGTTTTCAGAAATTACGTTTTTTGTAGACTTGTTGCTCTATCTGTAGTCATAAGAAAATACTAGATGAACGAGAAATGTAAAGGTAAAATTCTCTGACAGATACTCGGAGTATGCAACTCATATACGTGCTCAGAATTAACATAAATGTGTCGGAGCATAAGAAAACATACTACCAGTTGACACAGCAGGTTTTCCCATGTGTGCACATGGGTAACTATCAGGATCAAGGCCCGTCTGTCTGAACGACTTACATCAAGCAGTGAGTTGGAGGGAGCAGAGAAATGACGAGTGTGTCCTGCATCCACAGTTGCCCTCTGCTCCCTGGTCCCCTCTGTTCCCCTCTGAGTGGCTCTTCAATCCTATTCTTGCTCACCTTCTTCTTCCTCCATCAACACTCTCCAAAAGAATTATTTCAGTTTCCCAAACTGTTGGTCATGAGCCCATGTTCACTGGACCTGATGCTGGATCAGAGAGGATCAGAGAGCTGATTAAAGTACCTCATAGGGTGGCAGACTGAAGAGGGGCAACAGGCAGACCCAGGGTGCAAGACACGCCATTTGCTGCTCCCCTCCAACTTGCTGCTTGAAATGGCTGCTTCCGTCACCCTGATTGTGAGGTGGTTCTAGTCATTGGGTATTTTTGAAATAAGTAGTGCACCCAATCATCCATCTACATTTTTGCATAATCTTACTGTTCAGTAGTTTCCATATTCTATAAAACATAAGTTTTCTTTCTTTGTTGTCTTGTTTTTTTGTTAGAATGTATAAATACAGTCTGAATTAGTTACTGATTCTGAAGTGAGAACGATAAACCAAAAATAACAAAGAGGTGTCAGTGACATTACTGAAATCACCCATCTGAAAACGGAAAGTGCATGTGCACCTAACTGGATCATGTCAAAGAAAAGTCAGATTCTTTCACAGGATCACAATTAAAAATATCTAGAATGACACCAAAAACAAACAGACCAATAAATTAGCATAGTAAAAGAAATGCAGGGTGAGAAACCAGGGGTAGAGTCAAGCCAGCATCAAAGTTCCATTTGCTTCCATGAGAGCGTCAAGCATGCATTTTGCTCCTTTGGCTTGAAACCGTTGATTAAAAAAAGGAAAACAAAACTAAATTGCAAGGCTCGAATTTAGTTTGACCCTTAAAGAGTTTAAATTCAGCTTGATTGGGCTCCATCACCATTTATATTTGTTGTAGAGCAAAGAGTCCATTGTATCAACTGTATTTTTCTTATTCTATGTATGAATAGAACAAGAAGCATAACTAGGGTTTGTTTTAACTGGTGCCAGAGCACATTGCATCATCCCCATGATGGACCTCCTCCTGTACAAGTATACAGAATGAATTACAATATCATATGCACATCCTAAAAGCAGTGGCATCACTAAGGTTGGTGTAACCCCCTTTAACTGTATACACAACACAATCTTATGCATGTCTACTCAGAAATAAGTCTCATTATGTTGAAAGGAGCTTACTCCCAGGAAAGTGTGTATAGGATTGCAGCCTTATTTGTTTTAATATATAACAGTACAGGTCACTCGACAAATAAGTAACTAACAAAAAACCAGTGGCCAACTTGTTGCCACTCACACCACTTAATAAGAGTTACATAAGAACATAAGAACAGCCCCACTGGATCAGGCCATAGGCCCATCTAGTTCAGCTTCCTGTATCTCACAGCGGCCCACCAAATGCCCCAAGGAGCACACCAGATAACAAGAGACCTCATCCTGGTGCCCTCCCTTGCATCTGGTATTCTGACATAACCCATTTCTAAAATCAGGAGGTTGCGCGTACACATCATGGCTTGTAACTCGTAATGGATTTTTCCTCCAGAAACTTGTCCAATCCCCTTTTAAAGGCGTCCAGGTCAGATGCCATCACCACATCCTGTGGCAAGGAGCTCCACAGACCAACCACACGCTGAGTAAAGAAATATTTTCTTTTGTCTGTTCTAGCTCTCCCAACACTCAATTTTATCGAATGTCCCGTGGTTCTGGTGTTATGTGAGAGTGTAAAGAGCATCTCTCTATCAACTCTGTCCATCCCCTGCATAATTTTGTATGTGTCAATCATGTCCCCCCTCAGGCGCCTCTTTTCTAGGCTGAAGAGGCCCAAACGCTGTAGCCTTTCCTCATAAGAAAGGTGCCCCAGCCCTGTAATCATCTTAGTCGCTCTCTTTTACACTTTTTCCATTTCCACTATGCCTTTTTTGAGATGCGGTGACCAGAACTGGACTTAATACTCCAGGTGTGGCCTTACCATCTATTTGTAAGTTCTAGTGTTAACTCTGATACATAGAAATGGGAGCTGATTTATACTAACACCTTACTGGATCCCTGCTGTGTCATAGTCACACCTCATTGATCCTTGGAATAATCATCAGTCTCATTGGTCAGTTTTGAGTTAAGAAAAACCACTTTTTTTTACATAAGGCAGTTGCGTTTTCCTTTTCTAGTTATTTGGTTGTAATGTTTGATAGAATGCACATATTTCAGTGCAATTTGTTTCACTGCATTCTGCATTAAATTATCTATCAAATATATATTATTTGAAATACCAAGATTTTCACAATTTTGACCAATAGTGGTGTCATCCCCCTGAGGGTGTTACCTGATATGGTCTGCACTGAACACAGCAGTCAAGCAAACGACATTTGAATTCTATATTGATAGGAAACTTGCAACCTCCTTTTAAAAACCATTAGCTCTACCTGAGAAACATACCTGCAGTGCAATCCTATGAATACTGCTCAGAAGTAATTTCCTTTGAGTTCAATGGGGCTTATTCACAAGTAATTGTTCATAGGATTTCAGCCCTAGGGCCCAATCCTTTCCAACTTTCTCCGGGTTTCTCCAGCTTTCTCCCATCTTTTCCATCCTCTCCAAGTGAATGTCTGTTGCATTTCTGAGCCCTCGAAAGACTCTTTGCCCAATTGTGCAGGGGTCTCTGCTGAGAAACCTGTTCAAGTCATTTCTCTACGACTGTAAATATGCAATTTTCCAACTGAGAATGTGTGTGTGTGTGTGGGGGGGGGGAGTTATATTCATAGCATCCCAAATTGCTTCAGAAGTTAAACCAGTCTGTTTTAGTGGCTCTCAGAAATTTTCCCCTGGCAGTAGTTCATTTCTTCTGGTTAGCACCCCTGCATGCTTCCATTCAATGTCCATTCAATAATAATAATAATAATAATAATAATAATAATAATAATAATAATAATAATAATAATAATAATAATAATAATAATGGTATTTATATACTGCCTTTCTGGTCATCGGATTACTCCTCTGACTTTATTCAAGGCGGTTCACATAGGCAGGCTATCTCTAAACCCCCAAGGGGATTTTTACAATAACAGAAAGGTTCTATCTTTCAAGAACCGCACAACATTTCAGATGGATCTTCCACGGTCTGGGATCACTTCTGGCCCCCAGTTGCCTCCCATGCTGACTGACAAGCAGCTCCTTCATCTCTCACTTGAAGGGCAGCCAAGACACTTCTTCGCTCACACCAAAGAGCAGGTGGAATAACTCAGCTCAGCTTGTCAGCTGCTTCAAGGTCTTGCCATTCATGGAGCTGTCGGTGGCCTCGAACTGGCAACCTTCAGATGTTATCGTCAGGCTAACAGAGGCTCTACCCTCTAGACCAGACCTCCTGCCCAATGTTTATTCCTGACCTGAACTTCACATTATGAAGTGCTGCAGGTGGTCTTTGTGTAGCAGTTTTTGGTTGTAATATCTTTATTCTTGGCATGTCCCTTTTCCTAGTTTTATATCTTCTGTCTTGTTGGTGTGACCTCAGAAAAGCAATCAGTTACTTTATTTTCAGCAGTGGGTCTTCCAAACTGTCCTTAAGCCTTTTCCAGCCCATTCAGGATTTGATGGGTGACATGTCATTACAAATACCTTAACTGATCACAGGGATCTCAGTCAACTTGACAGGAAGGCATCTTTTTTTCTGTTCCTGATAGTTGGTCTTTTGGAAGGACACTTGAGAGCCAGAGCAAGACTTAACCACACAGAACACACATTGCTAATAAAAATCAAATAAAGCAACATATTACCAAAGATTTAGCTGCTGTCGAGATCAAATCCACATGGTAATGTGCCAAAATCTGTGCCATAATACTAAATCAGAAGTTTTATTTCATTGTACAAGCGACATTTCTTTTAATGGTAATGATAAAACAGAATGGTTTGGCCATTTTGCTTCTATGGAAAAAAAAAAGACAGAGCATTTAAGTTGCATTCCTTTCTAGACCATGAAAGATGTCAGTTCTGCTAACAAGAGCAATCAGTTTATATTAGAGGCATAGACTACTACTCAAAGGAATGCACTGACATTTTTACTTTCAGATCATTTCACTTCTGAACATAGATATACATTGCACATCCCCCTCATAATATGCCTGCTGCTCTGTGTGAATGGGTGATCGTCACATAAGAATGATTAACTATTATTTGATATGGCAAGCAAAGACATAGGGCCAATTCACACAATCATTTGGGATATTATTATGTCATAATTATGTCATAATGACTTTGCCACACGGTTATGCAACTGTTTCAAGTGCTGCTCCAGACTGACTCAGTATATCTTCAATCAAATACATTGCTGGGAATCACATGGAGGAAAGTCAACTCTGATCAGTTTTACCATCTGAGCTAAATGAGCTAAAAATGGTTATAAATATTTGTCTTTAAGTACTGCTTATCATGAATGAAACAGAATTACACCAGCCAGTTCCGTATAGTATAGGATGGGATGGGAAAATTGTAGTATGGGAAAATTGTAGCAACTTAGCAGTAACTTTATTTGGATATTTTCCAGATCCTGTCATGGTGTTTACCTTGTTATCTATCTTGGCTAATGCCTGCTTAAGAATGGGGTAGCAATATGAATGTTGCCATCTTGACTTATAGTTCACAAAAAGCTGGCACCACCAGTCCCAGTGGCTTTCATATCCTTGTCATATCCTTGTCCGCTTTTCCTAAATTATGGGGCACAAATGTGGCTATGTAGATGAGGCAGAATCACTTCTCACTTGCTCACATCAAATGCCATGGTGCAAAGTAACCAGACTGGCAGACTAACCTGAACTGCCCATCACGTCAGGACTGCCACGGTACTGAAACGGCTGCCACGGCATCCTGCACACAACAGGGCAGCCGCCACTGGCTCCTCGGGGAAGGAAACTCTCGTTCCCTTCCCCCAGATAAGGCAAGTAGCCCCACAATAGGGCTACTTGATTCTGCGGCAACCCTTGGACTGCAGTAGAATCAAGAGCCTCTGTGTTGGGCCTGCAGCCTGACACGGAGGCTCTGGATGCAGAGGAATGGAGCTCCTCCAGTCCCCTCTCCCTCCTGCCCCATTCCCTCCCCTGGTACGCCTTCTCTCCACCCTCCTCCACCCCAGAATGCCTCCTCTCCCCATGCCCCCACCTACCTCTCTGCTTACTGGCGTTGTGGATGACCACACAGTGGCAGAGCAGGGGTGGTCCACTGGCACTAGTCCAGTGCCAGCCAGTCCTGAGCTAGCACCAGCGCTGGACTGGCACTGAGGGTCGCAGATGTGCCTTACGGCACGTTTGCAACACTTAGTGCTGGTGGTGGTGCAACACTTAGTGCTAAGAGCTCAGGATTAGGCTCTGAAGCTGTAATCCTAAATACACTGACATGGAAGTCAGTTCCATCAAACTTATTGGGCCTTACTTCTGAATAGACATGCACAGGATTGCCTTGTGAAATATAGAATATGCAATCTATGGGGACAAAACCTGCTCTACACGCTGCTGCTAGAGAGTCTAGCAGGACACAGGCTTGTTCTTTCACCCACATTCTGCCCTTCATAATGACAGACATTTTGGGCCCAATCCTCTCCAACGTTTTGGGCCCAATCCTCTCCATCCTCTCCAGCAGTGATGCAGCCGTGCCAATGGGGTGTGTGCTGCATCCTGTGGTGGTGAAAGGGTAGTCATGGTGGCCTCCTTAATGTAAGGGAATGTTTGCTCCCTTGCATCAGGGCTGCAGTAATTACTATTAGCTGCATAACTGCTGGAAAGCTGGATAGAATTGCCCTTTGTTAGTTTCTGGTTTGTTTGTTTTTAATGGCATGCACTGCATCTCATTCCTTTCCAAAAAGTTAGTTTTCTTTGTAGTTTAAAGATACAGAAATGTTTTCAGAAAACAGTTCCAGGTGTTATTCAAGTCAACTATTATGCAGCTTGTACCAACACATCAACAGCGACAACAACTTAGTGACGAAGTTTAATGATAAAAATGCAAATATTTGAGCTTGTGGAAATTCTAAGGCACAGGAAAAACATTATTCTATCACTAAATTGATGATTTAAAACTATATGGCAAGTAATTACTGGGTTAACAAGGCCTGCAACTCAAGCATCAATCAAATACTGCAGAATTGAGGTACTATTTTTTTATGTTATAGTGCCATGCAGTTATCCATTCGTCATAATATAGTAGGTCTCAAAAAAAAATTCTCAGTATGCTAGAATCATATGCATGAAAATTCTATTGCTGTAGATCTTCAATATATCTGTGACATTTTTCAGTCCTGGCTATAATGCAACGAGTTATCCTTAAGGCACAATGACACAAAAACCTCATGATGTGATTAAAAATTATTAGAGCTTTGTATCAGATGAACACATTATTACAGTATCCAGCAATTCTGATTTTTATTGCCTCAAACAGGCTGTCATTTAACTGTCTTGCTGACACACAGACATTATTATGGCCAATGTGTCTGGCAACCCATCATGTCATAAGCAGGTATTCAATGATTAATATTACACCCCTTTCATCGCTGTAGTGAACTCATGGTACAAAGTCACAAGGACACAACTGCTGCACATATTCTCTCGTGAACATGTCCAAACTCTCTTTCAAGCTGGCATAATGTTTTCTTACAGAGACTTTTAAAAACCAAGTCTTGCGTTTGAAGTTGCCCTGCGTGACCGTTAAGAAGAGGATAACAGTTTCCAACGGTGAAATCTCTAGATAATTTGGAGGTAGTAGAAAGTTTCCGTTTTGTGTCTTCAATGGAAACCAAGTTGAAATGCAAAGCCAGAGGACACTCTCTTCCACATTCCACAGATCCCTGCCATGCATGTACATTGAATAGGAAACAATCACCAAGGACAAATAACTTGCTGGAACTTCCATTCTAACCAGCAAAATAGCCTTTATTTGACAGAATTTTTTTCGTGATTACAAAACGCATCTATGGAGTGCTCCAAAGGAAAGAGTAGGGATATGAGTTTCTAGAGCAGAGGTGAGCAAACCTTTTGGTACGAGGGCCACATCATTTCTCTGACACTATCAGGGGCCAGGAAAAAAAAATTAATTTATATTTCAAATTTGAATAAATTTACATAAATCTATATAAATGAATACATTGGAACTTATATGAATGAATGAATTTTACTGAGCTTATTTATAATACACATGAGAACTATAATACAGGCATGTAGAACCACACGAGCACTATGAACTGCTGACCACACATCTCTTGCACAGTGAAAACATACAGATCAAGCCAGTCTAAGCCAGAAACACATGGAGACGTAAGTTGGTCAGAGGCAGTGGAGGGGAGGGATTTAAAATAATGTCCAGGGAAAAGCAGAAAACACATGGAGATTATAAAAGGCTTTGCTCTAACTCGGCCCACAGCTTGCGTCTGGCAGTCATGCGGGCTAGTGCCAGAGGCCCATCGGAGACTGGAGGCTCCCTGTAGGCCAGATTAGGGGAACCCCAAGGGCTGTAAATGGCCCCAGGGCTAGGGTTTGCCTTCCCCTGTTCTAGAGCATTTGGAGGTATACAAGGTTGAGACAGTGTCTTCAATGGAAATCCAAAGTTGAAATGCAAAGCTAGAATACAAAAGGACCCACTTTCCACACACCTTTACAATGCAAGTACATTGAATAGGAAACTGTTGGCAATCATTAATTGCTCAGCCCTACCCCCCACAATTTGCACTGATGCAGCCATGCTAACAGAGCCCATGCTGCATCCAATTGTGTGTGTTTTAGTGTGTTTGTGTGTGTGGGGGGGGGGGGCAATGATCAGACAGCCAGCAGGAGGTAAATAAAAATATGAATAAAAAATAAGAAAAATCATTTTGTACTTACCCTCCAATAGGCTGCCCAATCACCTATGGATCCCTCAGTTCTATGTTTCTGACATGTTTGAGGATGGAAAAGGGGTGGGGTGGCCTGGGAAAGAGGGGATTGGATCCTGGTGCGATTGTCACAGGGATCCACCCCTTTCCCCCTTCCCTACTCTCTGCTTTCTTGCTCCTTGTCCTGAAACTCCCCCCTGTTCTTTCCCTTCCCTCTCATGACATGCCTCTGCTGCCAATTTACCAGCACTAACAGAGGCTTCTGGAGCCACTGCTGCATGCACTGCGCCACTGCCCATTTGAGGCAGTAGCCTAGAAGTGCGCTGCAGCACAGTGGCAGACCTCTCCAGCCCCGCTCCCCAGGGCAAAAGCCCCCCCCGTGGGCTGTCACCGCCCCCCCTGCACAGAAATCCACCCCACCCCACTTACCCGAGGGTCACGACCTGAGCCTGCATCAGGGAAGCTTCCTGAAGCTTCCTGAAGCTTCCCCGACGTTATAACCCGTGCTTCCAGGAAACTGGAAGCACAGTTTCCAACCCCGTCAGGAGCCTCAGAGAGGCTTCCATGGGGTCCTAGAGGCTTACGCCTGGGGCATTTGCCCCATCAAACCAAATGGGAGGTCTGCCACTGCTACAGCAGCCTGATTTTTGTAAAGGGCCTTGTGCTGCTGGAATGATAATTCTGGCAATTCAACACCCTGATAGGATTGGGGCCTAAGTTACAGAATCTCATTTAATAATATAATACATGTCACTTTTTGTATAAGGTATTTTCAGTGATTACAAATCTGGGCTACACAAAATACTACAAAGGTAAGAATATCTGCTTACTTTCAAATCCAAGCCTGAATAATGGTCCTGTCTTGCAGCATATAGGACATTTCCTGCATTCTTGTAGCTGTGTTACCAAGATTGGCCCATCCAGGATGACTGATCACCTCAGGAAGCAGATTGGAGGGGGTCCATCTCCATCCACCCACTTGCTCCACCCTTTCCTACTCCCTCAACTGGACAAGAAAGAGGGGGATAGAATACAAGTGTGGAGAGGATGTCACCCTGTTAAGCAATGTAAAATGGATTAAGGTTGGGGAAAAAGCAAAGAATTACTAGGCAGGACAGGTTACATGGGCTTTTAAGATGTATGTCTTAGGTTTTGCAGGGAAAATCACTTAAGAGTAGCCAACTTTTCAACTTTAACACTTCTCAGGAATCTCCTAACAACCCTTCTCTTAAATTAAGGGTGGCTAACTTTTCAGCTTTAGGGCTCCTGGACCTTTAACACTTGTGTAGAAGAGGGAATTTCAGCAGAAGCAGCTTGTCATCTCACAGATGTCCAGGCAAGTATCAGTAGGAAAAACACAGGCCTGCAAAACTGAAGGTCAGAAAAACTTTTTCAAAATTTTTGGTGGGATGAATTTGGGATGCATGACATTTGCTTCTCAGGGGGAAGCTGCTTGAATTATTCACTTATGAGGCTATGCCGTATCTCTGAAACTAGATTTTGGAATCAGCACCCCAAATATACCTAGGAATAGGTCTAACTTTTAAGTCAGAATTAGTATTCCATAAAACAAAAATAGAGGCAACAGCCAGAAACCCTAATTGTGTAAGGGATGGTATGGGCCCCATCCTATCCAACTTTCCAGCACCAACGCAGCCACAGTGCAGCCCCAATTAAGGGAACAAATGTTTCCTTATGTTGAAGAGACCTCCATGACTGCCCCCCCACCGCAGAATGCAGTGGTTAGTACCGCTACATAAGCACTGGAAAGTTGAATAGGATTGGGCCCCGTAAGGGGCAACAGAGGAAGCAGATAAATAAGCAGCAAATCCACCCCAAACCTTCAGATTTGAAGCTGAATAACTGGTCCTGTGATGCAGCATATAGTACATTTCTCGCATTCCAGAAGGTCGTAAAGAAAATATCTTCTCTGTCATACGGATGTGAAATTGTCGGCGTTTTACACATGAAAACGTATATGCAAGTAGATGGTTTTTATCCTATTGTATTCCTTTGGGAATGTATCATCTCCGAAATGAGTTCTGTTAAACTGATGGGAAAATACCATTCCTTTTTCCTAGAGGATTAAAAAATCGCACAAACAGAGATTTTAAAATTCCAATTAGGAATATATTTCACATTTACTAGAAAGAGGGGCTTGGTAAATCAAATAGTGGTCATGAGTCTTACATCTAAATTGCATAATGTTGCTCTGGCAATTACATTAACATTTCTTATGCTATTAGCGGAATTGAATAGAAACTCTCAAGGGTCTAGTCAGACGTTGGTTTTTACATTTCCACGGGTAAATGGGCTTTCCATTTTGGGGGAACTTTTTTTTCTTCTCTTTCAGCTAGATTAGCTAAGAATCAATGCCTTTTTAGGAATATTTGATATCTGCGTAGGAAAGAGGGAAGGAAAAATGTGTTGAGATACATATATAAGCTGAGATATGGGATAATGGAATGCTTTCCTGAGTGCAGCTTATTATATTGGAGTATATGTCTTTGGATGGTTTCTTTGTAATTCATTGTGATCTATTCGTCAAGAAAAGAACACATTGAAATAACCCAAATCCTTGAAAAGCAAATGTCCTGCAGCCAGATAACAGCTTCCCAGGAACATTGATTTACAGCAGTTTGAACTCTTGACATCTCATACTTGCCCTTTATATATTGGAACAAAAGAGGAAGAAATGAGACCTAAGAGCTTTCCCTCCAATAACTCTTGTGTTAATGGTCTGGGTTGTGTTACCTAGCTTCTATAGTATGAAAGCATTTTTCCCATCACTGCCTCTCTGTCCTATTTCTTATATAGTATGCTTCTTATAGAACAATCCTGTATATATCGATTTAGAAGGAAGCCCCACTGAGTTCAAGGGATTTACTCCCACATAAGTCTGTATAGAATTGAAGCCTTAGGCTCCAATCCTATCCCCCACTAGCTGCGCTGATGCAGCTATGCCAAAAAGGCACAAAGTGCATCCACTGGTAAGGGACAACATAAGGGCAAACAGGAGGTAAGTACAAAATATTTATACTTGTATACTGTGGGTGTAAGCCCTGGGGCTGCCTCTGGGACTACTTGGACATACACCATTTCTTTTGGTGGCGTATATCCGAGGAGAACAAAAGGGCAGGGAGGTTTGAAATAGAGGGGATAGGATCTGGTGTGTGGATCCACCCCTCCTGCCTTATCCCCACCCTGGTTTGTTCCCCTCCCCACCCAGTTACACCCCAGTCCTCCCACTCCTTCCTTCACAAGGAGAGAATCACAGCCAATGGGCTAGTGAGTGGTAACAGGTTTATAGAGCTTTCTTTCTGGATTTCCATGACTAGTTGGTGACACTGATTCAGCAAGTTTAACAGGATTGAGTGACTTCCACTACACACAGTCAGAAATCATAACACTTGTGGCATATCATCAGGCCATCGCTGACATTCTGGTGACACGGGTGACAACCATACTCTTTGATCATGGTCAATCTTAGAAAAGTATAATAGCCTCATTTGCCCCTCCTCTGCCTGGTTTGTATGAAAGAGCTGTACATGTTCTTCCAGTTTGCTTCAATAGTCCAGTCAGGGGCTTTGGTTTGATGACTAGTGCCTTGAAAATGCAACCTTCCTTTCAATGTGCCATTATTTACATAGCTTCTCTTTCTCAAGTCCCTCTTCCTAACTGAGTCTAAATTGCTCCCTTTCTTTCCCTTTCCGTGAGGGTATGTAATTAGCCAGATCCCTTGAACTCATCTTGACCTTGCAGCCCACAACTATTGCCTTCACTTTGCCTGCAACTGCCCAAGTTCCACAACATCCAGGTAATTATCTACCATCTCTCAAAACATAAATACAAGCATTTCCTCCTTCAAAGCTTTTAACACACATTAGGTAAGGGCATGTCGGAGATTTCTTTGACATGCAATGTTTAGTGTGTCCAGGAGTGTTGATGTCTATGATCACTTTAGACTGTATTCAGAAATACTTTCTATTAATAATGTTCCTCTAGGGGAAGATATTATTTGAACTTTCAATTTTGGGTGACCTTTAATTTTTGTGTGCTGAAGCATAAGAATAATGACTGTTCCAGAAACCCTTTCTTTCCTGGAGATCTGATTTTAGAGACAGTGTATGTCCCATAGCTCATTTGCACATATTACATTTATGCAAATTTTGAACATGCCAATTGCTTAGCAATGAGGCTAGGTAAAAAAAAAAAAAATTAAAGTAATGAATGACTCAAAATCTCAGCAGAATGTAATAAATCAGGCACTTTGACAATGGCCAGGTTGAAAAATATATATTCTTTCAAGATACCTCTGTATTTCCATGCTAGACAATAAAATATGATGGCATTGTCATATATTTTGAAAAATTATTAAAAGTACCTGCATATACAATGAAGTTGCTGAGATCATCCTGCTGTTAAATGTCAATCAGCTTCTTTGTGGCTTGCTTTATTGATATGAATCTGCATATGCCCTAGGGTGATGCGAAAACCCTCAGAGAAACTTTGCTGATCTTGTCCAAGTTCTTTTAACTTTCCTTAAAATTACTATATTCCAAAAAAAAAAAAAAATTACTTTTGGAAATCAATACAGTACCTAACTACAATAGCTCTTCATATAGTTGGGTGAAATATGCAATTTAATGTCACACAAACAATTTTAGTATTTACACTCTGAATCATACTATTATGACATTTTGATCAGGTTTAAGTGTAATGCTAAATATAAGAAAAGCTTGCCTTTTTTTTTTTTTTAAAAAAAAGGCCTATTAGAATATAGTCAGCTCTTCCAGATATATATTTAAAACAAGTTTATTCATTAACATGATCTGTCACACTTCCTTTCTCTGTTCATTTACTGCAGGTATCGATTTATGTCTGCAATATTTTGCAAAAAAACCCTCCAGCTCAAATTAATAAATTTCTGACAAGATTCCCATGCTTTCTCATAGGTTTCTCATAATAGTGGATTTCAGGTACTGTGACTGAATCACAATATCTTTAATTAGAATTTCATAACTTTGATACTCTTTTAGATTCTCTACCAATATTGCCGCTTTCATTTTCATGAAATATGCCTAAAGTCTGCTCTTACATTATTTCCAACAACTTCTAGATGTTGAAGCATCAACTATTGTGATGTCCAGTTCTTACATGGGAAAGTTGCCATTTCAAATGTTACATAACAGTTGATCCCAAAAGTTGATTCCCACTTTTTTCCATGCATCTTTTCATTACCCCTGACCCCCCAAATAAGACGCCAGGCTGAGGTTTCTTGGGTTGAACTAGGGCCACTTTATTAACAACAACACAAAACAGCAGCAGGGCTAGATGGGGCCAGGGGGCTAGCCCCCCGGCGTGCGGGGGCCTAAAATTGGGGGAAACGGACCTAGCCGTCTACCTCCCCCGGGGCTCAAGGGCGAACCAACTGACTCGGGCTGCCACCAGTCGATCGACTGGGTACAGCCTGTCTACGTCACCCCCAAAGGGGGCAGGGGAGCTGGCCAGCTGGCTCGCTGGGCAAACCATGCAAGCGTAGCCAGACCAGTCAGGGGGGTTTGCCAGCCTACCTCTTCGAGCCGGCTAGGCATCATGTGGGCGGTTCTGGCTTGCCCCCCTTGACCTTGCTGCCCTGGATGGACACCGAGTTGCCCTACCTACCCCGCCCCGCACGCATCACGCCAAGTGACCAGAGGAAAGAGAACCTATCAGAACCACACCTCCCAATACAGCAGTCTGGGGTAGGCGAAAAAACTGACACCTACGGCCAATCAAGGTGCCAGCAAAAAATTCCTACCCGGCCCTGCAAGAGCAACCAGCTAATCTCAGACTGTGCCAAGGGAGGGCGGGTGGGGTTGCTGCTGCTCCCCGGACTGAGCTCCTGCGGGCGGGAATTGCCCACGTGAGCTCAGCTCCCACCGCGCCAAACTACGTGGTCCAATGGGAGCCTGCCTCCTCAGCCTGCCCGCACGAGGTGGGGTGGGGCAATGGCCGATAGCGCGCACAGCGCTAACGGTCTTTGCTAATTGCAGACATTTGGTTCCAATATGCTGCTGGGTTGCCACCATTATTTTCATTAAAAAAACAAAAACAAACAACAAACAAAACTCTTCTTCATGCCATGATCCAAACCAATCAGGGATGAGGTAGTGAACTTGATGACACCACAGGCCCACACCACCAATCAGATTGGGCTATCTGGTGATGCTAGTGAGGGCAAATGAAGCTTCACTGCTTGTATCCTTTCTTCTGTTTATTTCCCCCCCCCCCCGCCTTTTGCTCATTTCATTGTCTGTTTACAGGGGCTAGCATACCAGAAATACCCCAGAAATTGCATCAATCCAGGGCATTCTAAGAAAAATATATACCCATACAACAGCATTAAGTCTAGAAGCCCCCTCAGAAGAAACAATAAAGTTTCCAAATATATGAGAGAAAAATTAACTGAATGAATATTATACTGGGGTGGGTGAGCTGGGGAGAGAAATTGTTTTTTACAAATAAATGTGCTGAAACAAACACATGACTCAATCCCTTCTCCTGCCACTTGCACCAATGCAGTTGCACCACAGAGGTACACATTGCATCTTATGGTAGATGGGTTGATCTGGGTTGATCAAGGGAACTTTTGTTCCCTTACCTCCAGGTAAGTCCCCTGTTGGATCTACTTGGAACCGTGCCAGCTCTTTGGCACAAATGCGAGTGGGCCCAAGGGGACATGATAAGGCCAGGTGGGGTACATAGGCTAAGAGTGGCAGCTTTGCCCCCAATAACCGTTCCCAGCCTGCTCTGGCACACCTCTTGGCAGCCACAATCCCCATCCAAATTCTACCTCTCTATGCCCCATTACACCCCCTCCCTGCTCAGTGCCCTCCCCCTGCACAAACCTACTAGCACAAGGGGAGCCAGAAGAGCCACTGCCACATGATCAGCACTACTCACTTTTTGTGGCAGTAGCCCAGTGGTGCATGATAGTGCATCACATTTTGTAACCCTGCAAGCCATGTTGCACTGCCAGAATGCATGTTCCAGCAGCACCAATGGGGGATAGACTTGGGCAAACAAACAGTAAACCATGCAAGGAGACCTCCGCTGTATCCTAATGCCCTTCCCAGGACAGTCAGCTTTACACAGGGCTTTCTGGATTTGTGCCAGCGATATTGCTGGTGCAGATTTGAGAAGCCCCATTCTGGGGCTTTACCCAGCATAAGGGAATAAGCACATGACATGAGGTCAAGCTACACCAGTATCTGGCCTACCTATGTGCCCAATATATATGGGCCCAAATAATACATTCAATTAAGTGGAATGTTAATCATGTGAGGTGAATCTGTAGATATTAGATTGACACATTTAGGCTATATACTAAGGTGATACATATACGTGGACATCTGGTAGACTTGGAAGCATGCGGCTGCAGTATGAAGACACAATCCTGCTCTTCTACCATCTTGTTGGCATCCTTCAGTCTCAGAAGACTATGGTATCGTGCTCTGAATAGTGTTCTGGAACAGAGTGTCCTCTCCAGTGCGCAAAACCTGGGTAAAGTAGATATGGAGGATAGACTGCTTCCCATGCAGCAAATCCCCCCTCTCCATGTCGCTGAAATGGTCTAATAGAGAGGCGGAAGCCAATGCGGTTGGTTCCAGCAGCGTCGCAGGAGTACTGATAAGTTCTGGAGTTCATGATAGCTGATACCTTCAAAGTCCATACAGAAGACACTGTGCTTGTTCTCCCAGTCAGTGCCAACTTGCCCACTTTTCTTCATAAATATTTCACACAAAAGGGCAAATATACCATTCTATTCTCCATTGTCCCATTCTCAAAAATTTAGGAACACAGTTGTTCTTAATTAGTCAGGGACCATAAGAACATAAAACATAAGAACAGCCCCGCTGGATCAGGCCATAGTCCCATCTGGTCCAGCTGCCTGTATCTCACAATGGCCCACCAAATGCCCCAGGGAGCACACAAGACAAAAAGAGACCTGCATCCTGGTGCCCTCCCTTGCATCTGGCATTCTGACATAGCTCGTTTCTAAAATCAGAAGGTTGCGCATACACATCATGGCTTGTAACCCGTAATGGATTTTTCCTCCAGAAATTTATCCAATCCCCTTTTAAAGGCATCCAGGCCAGATGTCATCACCACATCCTGTGGCAAGGTATTCCACAGACCAAGTGTGTCACACATTATTGACTAATCAATTAACCCATGCAATGTACATTCTCTTGCAGATGGTAAAATAGGACATCACTAGTTCAGGGACAAATCCCCACTTCAGAGAAACAATTTTCAGGGTGAAATGGCTGCACTGGGGAAATAATTAACTTCCTCTTCCCCACATAAACCTATTCTGACTGGGATCTTCTGGTTGGGACGAACCCAAGGACAAACCACTCCCATGGCACTGAAGTGCACCTTCCTTGTATTGAAGACTGCAATAGCTTAAAACAGTCCTGGATAATTTAGAGAAACTGGTGCATGGTAATGCTGCTGGGGCCTATTTAAGACTTCTCTCTCTAGGCCACCATCATATCCACAGTTCTGAGTCACCAGTAGAATTATTATGCATTTGGTTTCCCATATTTCACTCACTGTTCCTTGATCAGGGAAATCCAGGGAGGGCAATTATGATTGCTCATTAAGAATTGTATTGCTCCAGTTCCCTCTTAATTTAAAGTAAGCAAATGTTAGTCTGGCATGGCTGAGGCAAGCAGTGAAGCCACTGTTAAAGGCACCATTGCCCGTTAAAACTTAAGTATGAATCCCCACTCAACCATGACATCAGCCTAGTCACCAACCCTCAGCATAATATACTGGAAAGGTTTGCTATGAAGATAAAGAGGAGAGGAACCCAGAGTTCCAAAGAGAAAAGCTGAAGACCTAGGTTTTTGTAGGAGCTAGCTAGCTTGGCAGTCACTGCTAGCTTGGCAACATGGCCTGGGGCTGCCATCTTGTTCGCCACGTCAGTCAGTCAAATATCTTGAGCAGGTTCTGCCAGTTCCTCTCAAAATTACATATGTGGAAAAGGCAAAGGCATGTCAGGTTAGGCAGAAACTGTGAGAGGGAACACTTGAAAGAGGAGGGTCGGATTGGGTTCTGGAAAAATGCTTTGTGGAGCTGACGGAGTTAAAGGGTTCAATCGAGCCCTATGGAGATCCTCCTCCACTTCGCATGCACTGTTGGGGATACGTTTATGGATGGAAAGAAGGGTCCAAGGGAACAAAGAGTTAACTCCAGCAATTTATTTGCCAAGCCTTGTCATTCTTAGACAGTAGTATAGCTGGGCGGGGAGAAAGTACTGCAGGCATCACAAGGCACTTTGTAAGTGGCCCCTCCCACTCACCATCTGAACCATTCTGGGCTGCGATGGGAATGCACAGACGCTCACTGCAGCATCTCCTGCATGTACTTACCACCCCCCCCAACTACACTACTGAACTTAGATGCATGGGTTCTTAAATCAGTAACTTTCTTTCTTTCTTTCTTTCTTTCTTTCTTTCTTTCTTTCTTTCTTTCTTTCTTTCTTTCTTTCTTTCTTTCTTTCTTTCTTTCTTTCTTTCTTTACAGTAAAACTGGCTTCATCTCTGGCTCTGCTGTATCTTTGGATAAAAATAGAGAATTGTAGTGTCTGATTTTCCCACAATTGCTGAGCACTTACGTCTCTAATTGAGGTCAGTGAGAATTGTAGGCTCCAGTTCCTCTGAATATCGGGTTTTCAGTGTTTAGCATCACCTATTTAGCATCCTTTCAATTGTGCATCATTCACTTGGGAAACAAGTTTGATGCTGAGGTCAAGCACAGCACTCTTCCTCTCCGGCTGCCTCTGTTGAGGGCTCTGTGATTGAACTCAATGCAGTATTCTGTTGCTGGTGGCTACAGAGGCTTCTTGTAAAAGTGACCTTCATTGCTTACACTTCTGCTGTTTTTGAGCACACCGTCGTTGTTACTGTAATCATTAATTTCGTCCTCTGGAGTGCACTTCACATGAAGGATATCTCAGTGAGTGAAGACAGGCTGTGTCTTGGTAATGACTTTGAAGATGCGTCACAAAAATAGACACACACGGAGGAAAACAAGGCATTTCTCTCTGCAGCAGATGTAGCGCATCTCCAAACAGCTTTGTGCTCTCAGTTCTTTGTGCTTTGGGAAGCCACAGACCACAAACCAGTGGTATCAGGTAGTGGTTGAGACTGAAATGGTTGTTTGTGGAGATGAACACTTCAAATGGTTTGGGGCAGTGGTTCTCAAACTTGGGTGTTGCGACACCCCAGCCTAAGGGCCCTGGACGCTGCCCCTTTAAGGGATGGGGCAGAGGGGAATCGCATCACTATGGGGGGGGTGCAGGGGCCAGCATAGACTTACCAGACCTTGCAGCAGCCTCCCAGGGGTGCAGGGAGCCCTATGCGAACCTCGGCAGGGCTCCCCAACCTTCAGAAAATGAAAGTGGAGCAATTGCACCCCAATTCTGGTTTGTGATCACACAAACCTGTGCCCCCCTTAGCAACGCGATCCTGGGGATCACAGTGCTGCCTTCCTCCCACCCCACTGCCTTCCCCGCTCCCCCCCCCACACACTTACAGTGGTTCTTAATCTCCCTGGGTGTTTGAGAACCGCTGCGTTGGGGGATGCTTAGTCTGTGACATCAAGCATGAGAATTGGTGGAAAGAAGTGATTTCTGTCTACTGTGAAGCACATTGGCACAGCCATTTAAATACAGGAAATAGCCAAGATGCAAAATTAAACTGCAATCCCAAATAAAATTTTCCATGAGTAAGTCCTATTAAATTGGACTTACTCCTGAGTAGCTGTGCCTAGGGTTGTACTCTTGAAATTATTCCAAATAAATGTAAAAAAGCGTATTAGATTACAATCCTATAAACATTTACTTGGAAGTAGACCCCTATTAACATAATCAGGCTTATTTCTGAGTAGAAATGCATAGAATTGCACTGTTAGAGTGCTGGTCTACATACACGCATTCAGAAGTCTCACTGTGTTTAGTAGGGTTTACTTTTAGGTAAATTTGCATAGGATTAGTGTAGCCTTAATATAGCATGAACTACATGCTGTCTCTTGGATAGTCCTTGGGCAGGACAATGGTCTTCCCAAACTGTGGGTCTGGGACCCACCAGTAGGTCACTCAATTTTGGGTGGTTCGTAAAACTGACAGGGCAGATTATACTATGTGCATCAATGATTAAACAAGCTGTTACTTGCGAGGGAGGAGCACTGCTGCCCAATCACCATTATAGCCACATCTCTTGACATTTATACATCAGGCAGCAGCCTCTAGGGCCTCTAAAATGTTAGATAACCACTGGTCTAGACACTGATTTATGCCCCTAGGCAAATTTCTCAGTTTGTCTCCAACTAAGCCCGATGCTTCTTTGCCTCTAAATTTTTTGCAAAAAGTTTAAAAGGCAGCAATGCTACTGCTAATGCTATTATTGCTCTTGCTATAAGAGAAGTCCTGGGGCTCCTTTTCCCTTCAACAACACCCTGGGTGTATGCCTTATGATCCCAGTTGCGGCCCTTCTGGTGCAACCCATCTGGTTCTATCTGATTCTCGGTTGGCCTAGATATAGCTTCGGTCCGATCTGTGAAGACTCTTCTTGTGTTCTTATGAGTGGCCCCTACACAACCAGCAGACTATTTAAATTATCCAACTTTGTGGGTTGGGTTCCATCAAATTGGTCTTTCCCAGGTCATCAGCACCCCCTGGTCAAATTCCAGTTCTGTAGGGAAGGCCTTGTTCACATGGTTGTGTCATTTAAACATTCTCCCAATTGTGAGAGAGTTGATCTGGGACAAGTGGTTCTCACACAGCTGGGATAAACATCAAAAATGTCAACTCATGTGGAACTTACACCAAGTTTATTCTGCTCATAGCCCATTCTACAGTTACTAACCATTTCAGTATTAGAAGCTTTCATACTAAATTGAGTCAATTTTAATGCAAATATTAAACTGTGTTACTTAAAAAAAATTAATGCAAATGCCTGACGCACTTATCTTTATGAGCCTTCCTGATGCATACGCGGAATGAAGTTGCTGTTAACATTTCAACAATATCCTGTTAAATATTAAAAAGAAACCTCTCTAATTCAATGGAGTGTTTGAGGGAAATATCACTATACTCCTTAGGTTTTTAATTACAGGAATCTCCCAGATCAGAAAATAATTTTATAGGTAATTTGCAAAGAATGCTTTAATTTTCTATGGATGCAGCCACAAATGAAAATGGCTGTCATGTGAGGCAAAACCTGCTCTGTGACTAAAACACATGCATTGTAATGGCTAGATACCTAATGATGGAAAAACTGGGTCAGGATTTAAATAAGCCAGGCAAATCTGTCATGTAGAAGCCGGAACTCTCTGCTAGGCAAGGACTTGATCCTCCGAGAGGTAAAGGCATTGGAATCAGTTCATGGGTATTCACTCAAAAAAAGAATTTTTAGTTCATTTTATAAGTAGAGATTTGCAAAAACCTCTTCCCTCAATGAATGTTGCTAGTCATCGAAACTCCTTTGATTCCCATGATTCTCAAACCAGATTCTCAAACCAGCGCTTTATTTATTTATTTATTTATTTTCCAAGAAGCACCCCAATTTGCCTGACATTCTCCTTTAGGCAAAGTTTCAGTGACAGCTCCAAGCTTCTGGGCTATCAAAAACCGAGGGGATTTCCTATCCTCTGACATTTCTCAGAATACCAACAACACCAATTTACCCATCTCATTGCAACCAAATTGAGGGTAAAGTATAGGACTGTGGCTCTTATCTTTTCATTCAAACCCACCAAGCTCTCTCTCTCTCTCTCTCTCTCTCTCTCTCTCTCTCTCTCTCTCTCTCTGGATTTGTAAAAACACAATGGTAGTTAATTAAATCCATCACAACCTTCTACATCCTCTTTGCCCTTTCCTGCTAAGTGGTATTGATGTCCCACTACTGATGGGCCATTGTTCCACCTCTCCCTTGACCCAGATAGGAGAAAGTGAAGGCCAGATGGAATGCAATATGCTATCAGGCACAGCTCCAGTGGGTGAGAAAGCTGGGCTTCTGCGGGGGAATCAAAGATGCTCAAAAGTCCTTCTCCCTACCAGTAACACAATCCTCACTTTGTGTGATCCATGAGAGGATTCCCTGCCTTTTTTCAGATAAACAGGATAACAGAGGGTGCCTTGTCTGAAATAGCCCCAAATCCTGCACAACCACTGCACTAGATCATCGTTCCAGGGCAGAACCTTAATGGCCTCTATACAACTGAAGCACAGATATGGCCTTGACCACCAGGATGGCTCACCACCATTCTTGTTACTGCCACCAAGAAGCACCCACCCACCAGCACTTTATGTACACAATTTTTGTTGTTGTTGTTGTTGTTGTTGGCAACCTTCAGTCTCGAAAGACTATGGTATCGCGCTCTGAAAGGTGGTTCTGGCACAGCGTCTAGTGTGGCTGAAAAGGCCAATTCGGGAGTGACAATCCCTTCCACACCAGGAGCAAGTGCAGTCTGTCCCTGGTCTGTCTCCCTGGCTATGGGCCTTCCTTCTTTGCCTCTTTGCCTCAGACTGTTGGCCAAGTGTCTCTTCAAACTGGGAAAGGCCATGCTGCACAGCCTGCCTCCAAGCGGGCCGCTCAGAGGCCAGGTTTCCCACTTGTTGAGGTCCACTCCTAAGGCCTTCAGATCCCTCTTGCAGATGTCCTTGTATCGCAGCTGTGGTCTACCTGTAGGGCGCTTTCCTTGCACGAGTTCTCCATAGAGGAGATCCTTTGGGATCCGCCCATCATCCATTCTCACGACATGACCGAGCCAACGCAGGTGTCTCTGTTTCAGCAGTGCATACATGCTAGGGATTCCAGCTCGTTCCAGGACTGTGTTGTTAGGAACTTTGTCCTGCCAGGTGATGCCGAGGATGCATTGGAGGCAGCGCATGTGGAAAGCGTTCAGTTTCCTCTCCTGTTGTGAGCGAAGAGTCCATAACTCGCTGCAGTACAGAAGTGTACTCAAGACGCAAACTCTGTAGACCTGGATCTTGGTATGTTCCGTCAGCTTCAGTTCTTTCTATTGTGAGCAATAATGTAATGTAAAACCAAATGCAAGGAAAAGGCCTAGAGAATATCAGAAGCAATACCTGAATGGTCTGCTTTCTAAAAATAAAGCTTTCATTTCCTGTTGGTTAGATTTATGCTACAGAGGCATAATGGAACTATAAATGTCAAGTGTGATTGGTTTCCAGTCCTTCCTACTGGATGTGGTGTTGACATGTTTTATTTTTTAGATTTTCATACAATTATTAGCTACTTGAACGGTTTCTTTTCTTAGTGGAGTTACCTTGTGGCCTCTCCCAGCTGACACTCTGTCTTCTTGCTTTCCAAGAGCTGTTTTCCACCACCTCAGGTTCCTAGTATTTATCAGCCACATTCTTTTGGCTATAACCTATAATATGAAATATGATGCAAAAATACCATGAGCTATAGGAACCATTTACCAAACACTTTTAACCAATATAGGTTTACGATAAAATGTTGAGCACAGCATTGTATCATATAAAACCAACACAAACTTTAAAAAAAATCTATGATGCTTTAAAGTATTTACAGCATAAAGTGCAGCTACATTTTGTTGCATCAAGCCAAGGGTTTATCACTTGTTTCTAATTTGAGATGGCTGTCTTGCATATAGGATCATAGATTTAACCTGGTAAGAATTGAACAGCTCCGAAAATGTGGTATCAGTGTTAGTCAAGCTAGAGATGCGAGGATGCTACTAGACATTTCAATCATGACCCCAGTGCCTTCCAGGGCCAGGATCATAAAATACCCCCCCCCCCCAAACGGCCAAGAGGCCTAAAAAAAAGTTTTCTCCAAAAACTGGAAGTGACTTTTTTTGGGCTTTTTAGGGCTGCAGTGCATGGCCTCCCCGGCCCCCAGTAGGCCTTCTTCAGAAGGCCTAAAAACATCATTTCTGGTTTTCACCTTCTGGAGGCCCCAGAAGATCTTGATAATGATCCTGAAGGGGGAAAAAAATGGGTCACAGGGGGAAGGGGGTTGTTGTGCCATTCTTTGATGGGTGGTGTCCTGGGGCATTTGCCTCCCTGACCCCCCCCCCCAGTACACCAGTGTTACCAGAGGAGTTCAAAGTGAACTCTCCTGCTTAAACACTTGTGAGCAGAATCAAGACAAGCATTACTATATCCCCAAAAGTTTGAACCAATGTGAGCGAATCAACTGCATGCAGATGATTCTTTTTTACTCAAACCCTTACAAGCAGTAATGGCTATCTTGTTTTCTCTGTAGCCTGAACCAGGGCTACAGGAATAAGCTCCTCAATGAGCCATGACAATACTACACTTCCAGTACAGGCATGTCTATTCAAAAGTCCCCTTGTTTACAATGGGGATTACTCCCAGGAAAATGTGTATACCAGTGTTTCTCAAATTGTGGGTCCGGACCAACTTGGTGGGTCGTGAGCCCATTTCAGGTGCGTCCCCATTCATTTCAATGTTTTATTTTTAATATATTAGACTTGATGATACCATGGTATATGACTGCATCTGGGGAAATGTTTGAGATATGTACTTTAACAGGCTGCTATGTATATGTTTTTAACAATGATGGTCAATGTGGCTTGCTCCTGGGTAAGTGTGGATAGGATTGCACCCTAGGATTGTTAAAAATTTTCCTGCTTGTTGATGTCATTTCCGGCAATGACATCACTTCTAGGTTAATGACATCACTTCTGGTGGCTCCTGACAGATTCTCATTCTAAAAAGTGGGTCCTGATGCTAAAAGTTTGAGAACCACTGGTGTGTATGTTTTCAGCCTTCTTTGTTGTAGGGGAAGCTTGTCACTTCCAGGTGGAAGCTTACCACCTGATCACTCCTAATTGATGTTCCAAGCCTCCAAGAAAGAGGTAGGAAGCAGGAATTTTACTTGTTCTCGAAGTTTGTGGAACTGTATGGGGAATTGTGTGCTGGAGCCCTTGGGTTAATCTCTAGGTCTCTCCTCAAGTCACAAAGGGCAGACCAAGGAGTCTTACAGCCCTGTCCTAACCTGTGCTGGAACAGGCAGGCTGGCCGGCCTGTGCTATATCCAGAGAAGAGTAGGAGGTGGACCAGGTGCAACTTAGAATAGTGCCCCAGCCATCTCAATGGAGCTACTTGGATTTGTGCCAGCTAAATTGCTGGTGTAGATCTGAGCAGCCCAGTATAAGGTCAGGCTGCTCAGGATGGGGGTTAGGATTTGGCCTAGGTGCCAGAGGCCGGTCCCACCCCCCTCCTGGGCCTACCCCGCCCACCAGCCCACATGTCCTCCCCCACCACAGAACATTCCCCAAATACCTTCCCCCACCCTCCCCATACCCCTACACCAGTGGCCCACCACTGGCACAAACGTACCTCTGCCAGGGCTGGATCTGGCACGGGGAGGCCGGTGCGCGTCCTTGCGCTTGCCTCCCCAATTTCCACAGTGGTGCAAATGTGCTTTACAGAACGTCTGCAACACCTGGAAGCTTGCGCAAGAGACTTGTGCTGACTTAAGCACAATTTAGGATTGCACTTTTAGATTTCACACAGTCGCTGCACTCACACCAAAAGAGGAAAAGACAGAAACACTAAGCATATGGTCGATTTGATTTCACAGGAGTCACAGAAGATAGAGGGCCAACGGTCAGGGTCACTAAAGGCCAAGGTTACCAACCTGTATCTGCTGAGAGGAGCTTGTAGCACT
This sequence comes from Tiliqua scincoides, assembly GCF_035046505.1. Taxonomy (NCBI): domain Eukaryota; kingdom Metazoa; phylum Chordata; class Lepidosauria; order Squamata; family Scincidae; genus Tiliqua; species Tiliqua scincoides. The sequence continues at coordinate 128,690,858 of NC_089824.1, forward strand.
GCAGAGATTGTAAGCCTAGGGTGCCAGGACACAGCAATCTGTAGCTGGCAAAAGTCCAAGAAGGGAGGGACGGGAAACTTGGAAAAGAAGGAATGGGATTTGGTGTTCGCCACTGCCACGGGATCCACTGCCTCCCCACCTCCATTCCTCACCCCTCCCCACCTAGTTTCCCCACAAAGAAATGCTCTAATGCCACAAGCCAGGTGGGCGTGGAGAAGCAGCATGCCTCTATCAAGTTTCGAGTATTACTTTTCAATACTCTTTTACATTGTTTTATGTTCCCCTTGCAAGTCTCTGCATTACAGGCTAATTAATGATTTATGAAGGACTTGGAAGAGCTTTAAAGGACTTTGTTTCAGTAGAAGGATGTTTTAAATATTACTAAGGATCCCGGTACTTATGCCCGAGACAGTAGAGAAGCCACAGCATCAAATTGTTTTTACATCTCCTTGGAGGGGATAATAAAAGAATATACTGCACCAAAAGGGCTTTTAAAAAAGGAACGCGTCTAAAGGGAAGATGAAAATAAGCAAGCTATTGCCATTTTTTATGGTACGCAAATATGTGTGGGTACACACACAAGGCAAGGCGACTTGAATCCGTGGGATGGAAGACCATTTCACATCATCATTTTTGGCTAAATGACAGATATATGAACTGGGCTTTTATTTGGTCACAGGAGTGCCGGTCTGTGTGCAGGGAGCATAAAAGAAGAAATGATCTAATATACAGGCTGGAGAACCAACTTGAAATGGTGTAGGGCTTCCTACTTATTCATGATTTGTAGGAGTCCTCCGAGAACATTACTAACAACCTTTCAGGACTACTGATTACAAAGCGAGATGTTCTGCATATTAATGGCTGCACGTTGCCCAAGAGCCTCTGCAACCAGTCTGACAGTAACAAAAATAAAAGAAGAGGAATGAGCAAGGCTTTGGCACGGAGGGTAAATCAGCTGGATGAATTGAATGATAAAAATGCCATTGAAATAAAGTGAGTCAAGGAGGGTGACATGGCAAAGAGAGATAAGCAAGAAGGGAGCCAATTATTATTGGGCAGGAGTCTCCACTGCAATGCCGGATGGATCACCTCTCCAGGCAGCCAGCAGTGGGTTACAGGGACAGGGCCCTACCAGAAACTATCCATAGCATTGCAATGGATCGCTGTAAGGTATCATTTCTCGGTCAAGCATTGACACTAGGTGCTGCCCCACATACATAGTATGGCTGCCAAATAAAGGTCATATCCAGCAATCCATGTGGAGTAAGTACTGTAAGCAGTGCATCATTTGAGTTTGCCATCTAACCATTTGCAATGACCCCCACCGACGATTTGTCTCCATGATGCTGCTGTCACGTTTTCTGGTGATAAAATGAGAATGCACAAGCTGGGAGGTGGGCTCAGTGGCATCACTAGGCTTGGGGTCACCCAGGGCACCAATGGTGTCACCCCCATGGCCCTATCCCTTCCAGTTTTGCTCCAGTTTGGACCTTTTGCAAGAACAGAGCCAGCTTTGCAGACCAGATGCTCGCTGCTGCAGTGCTCGGACCACCCAAAGCTCAGTCACAGCTGACTCCAGTCATTACCAGCAAGGGAAAAGACACCGGCAGACTGATTGCTCACACTTCTGAATGATCGGTTCCAGGGTGTATTAATTATTCCAAAGAGCATTTAACACAGTTTAATAAGACAACACATTGAACCATAAATGTCATTTCCATTTGTTTCTGTTCTTTGGGATCTATCGCATTTGATTGCTTAATGGTCTGTATCATGCAGGTGTATTATTAGCCTTCACTGGCCCATTTTATTCAATTGTCATTAAGGCCCCAAAATGCCTCTCCTTTCATTTTTATTCGGAATCCCAGATAGAGAACACGATCAGTGACAGTCTGATCAGACAACTACACTGGGCTGTATTTTTCATCTCAGGGTGAGTTCCTGCTCTGCATATATCAATGCCACAGTTCCATCTCATTTACCAAATTGACTGGCTTGATTAATGAGCAAAACAAACAAACGAAAAACAAACAAAAAGCCTCACTTGCTATTCATTTCTCCCAGCATTTTCCCTCCTTCAGGATGCATAGTACAGGTGGGTTTGTGAACAAGAAGAAACAAGAAGAAAAAAACAGGCAGCAAGAAAATGGTGACAACCTTTTTTGGGGAAACAAACAAACAAAAAATCTGCTGGAGAAGTCCAAAATCATACATTGTCATTTATAATGCCTGCATCTCATTGATCATCGCATCTAGCCGCTATCCACATTTTGTGGATAACTGAGGCCAAGAGCAAAACGCTGAAGGTTTTTCATTGAACCCACCAGTAAGATGTGGTTAGAATGTAGGCATGTAACATCCAGCCGCACAATAGGGTCCAGGGGACCACACCAAAAATAGATTATTCTGTGCTTTCTAGTTTTGAAAGTGATCACTCTCCTCCTTCCCCCTCATTACCTTTGACAATTATTTTAACAGTTACAGCACAATCCTACCTAAACTTCCCTGTGCCAGTGCAACAGCACTGGCATGGGCTACACTGCATCCCGTGGGGGGAGGGGTTAGCAGGTGAAAAGTCTCCCTGGGGCAAGGAGACGTACATCCCTTTGCCCCAGGGTACTTGGACCCATGCCAGTGAAACTGCTGGTGCAGATCTGTGTTGATCCATGGTGCTGGAATGGGCCCAGGAAGGGAGATAGGATACAGCGTGCATCAATGCCACTGATCCTGCCCCCTCCTCTCTTTGTTTTTGGCAGTTTCTATTTATTTATTCAACAAATAAAGCAAATAACAAATCACTCAAATAAGATATAGGAACCATTAATAACTATCAACTAAAAAATCCTTCCCCCTCCTGGGCCCAATCCATCCCCCACCTTCATCAGTGCCCTCCCTCCACCTCATTACACCCTCCTCCATGTGCACACACAGACGGGTAGCCCTCCCTCTGTCCAATCAGTAGTTTGCTGAGTTCCTTTTTTCATAGAGCTGCTTTAAGTGGATGCTTTGGAAAATGTAAGAGTGCTGCTGTAGACAGAGGCTTAAGAGCACCATCTTCTCTATAGAAAGAGGGGAAATGTATTAATGCATCTGTTTGCATTTCACAGGAATTATTTAGTTGAATACCAGAGAAGAAATTAGATAATTAATGGCAATATACTTTAAGATTTGTATTGGCAGCCTTCAGTCTCAAAAGACTATGGTATCGCGCTCTGAAAGGTGGTTCTGGCACAGCGTCTAGTGTGGCTGAAAAGGCCAATCCGGGAGTGACAATCCCTTCCACACTGAGAGCAAGTGTAGTGTGTCCCTGGTCTGTCTCCCTGGCTATGGGCCTTCCTTCTTTGCCTCTTTGCCTCAGACTGTTGGCCAAGTGTCTCTTCAAACTGGGAAAGGCCATGCTGCACAGCCTGCCTCCAAGCGGGCCACTCAAGAGGCCAGGGTTTCCCACCTGTTGAGGTCCACTCCTAAGGCTTTCAGATCCCTCTTGCAGATGTCCTTGTATTGCAGCTGTGGTCTACCTGTAGGGCGCTTTCCTTGCACGAGTTCTCCATAGAGGAGATCCTTTGGGATCCGGCCATCATCCATTCTCACGACATGACCGAGCCAACACAGGCGTCTCTGTTTCAGCAGTGCATACATGCTAGGGATTCCAGCACATTCCAGGACTGTGTTGTTTGGAACTTTGTCCTGCCAGGTGATGCCGAGAATGCGTCGGAGGCAGCTCATGTGGAAAGCGTTCAGTTTCCTCTCCTGTTGTGAGCGGAGAGTCCATGACTTGCTGCAGTGCAGAAGTGTACTCAGGATGCAAGCTCTGTAGACCTGGATCTTGGTATGTTCCGTCAGCTTCTTGTTGGACCAGACTCTCTTTGTGAGTCTGGAAAACGAGGTAGCTGCTTTACCGAAGCGTTTGTTTAGCTCGGTATTGAGAGAAAGAGTGTCGGAGATCGTTGAGCCAAGGTACACAAAGTCATGGACAACCTCCAGTTCATGCGCAGAGATTGTAATGCAGGGAGGTGAGTCCACATCCTGAACCATGACCTGTGTTTTCTTCAGGCTTATTGTCAGTCCAAAATCTTGGCAGGCCTTGCTAAAACGATCCATTAGCTGCTGGAGATCTTTGGCAGAGTGGGTAGTGACAGCTGCATCGTCGGCAAAGAGGAAGTCATGAAGACATTTCAGCTGGGCTTTGGACTTTGCTCTCAGTCTGGAGAGGTTGAAGAGCTTTCCGTCTGATCTGGTCCGGAAATAGATGCCTTCTGTTGCAGTTCCAAAGGCATGCTTCAGCAGGACAGCAAAGAAAATCCCAAACAAGGTTGGTGCAAGAACACAGCCCTGCTTCACTCCGCTTCGGATGTCAAAAGGGTCTGATGTGGAACCATCAAAGACAACAATGCCCTTCATGTCCTTGTGGAAAGATCTGATGATGCTGAGGAGCCTGGGTGGACATCCGATCTTGGGGAGAATCTTGAAGAGGCCATCCCTGCTAACCAGGTCGAAAGCCTTCATGAGATCTATGAAGGCTATAAAGAGTGGCTGTCGTTCCCTGCATTTCTCCTGCAGGTGTCTAAGGGAGAATACCATATCAGTGGTGGACCTGTTGGCTCAGAATCTGCACTGCGATTCTGGATAGATGCTCTCTGCAAGTACCTGGAGCCTCTTTAGTACAACTCGGGCAAACAACTTTCCTACAATGCTAAGGAGAGAGATGCCACGGTAGTTGTTGCAGTCACCCCTGTCACCTTTGTTCTTGTACAGCGTGATGATGTTTGCATCCCTCATGTCCTGAGGTACTCCACCTTCTCTCCAGCAGAGACAGAGGATTTCATGCAGCTCAGTGACAATGATCTCTTTGCAGCACTTTAGGACTTCAGCGGGGATGCTGTCTTTTCCTGGTGCCTTGCCAAAGGCAAGGGAGTCCAGGGCCACGTGAAGTTCTTCTAGGGTTGGTTCACTGTCAAGCTCCTCCAACACAGGCAGGCACTCAATGTTGTTCAGTGCTTCTTCAGTGACTACATTTTCTCTGGAATATAGCTCAGAGTAGTGCTGCACCCAGCGTTCCATCTGCTGCGCCCGATCCTGGATGACCTCACCTGCTGCAGACTTCAGAGGGGCAATTTTCTTCTGTGTTGGACCTATGGCCTGCTTGATACCATCATACATCCCCTTGATGTTGCCCGTGTCAGCTGCTATCTCTATCTGGGAACAGAGCTGGAGCCAGTAGTCGTTAGCACATCTCCTGGCAGCCTGCTGGACTTTGCTGCGAGCAGCTTGGAGGACCTGCAGGTTGCGCTCACTGGGACAGGCCTTGTATGCTGCTTGAGCTCTCCTCTTTTTCTCAATGACTGGTGTCAGTTCCTCAGAGTGGGCTTTAAACCAGTCTGCCGTCTTGTTGGTCTTGCCGAATACGGACAAGGCAGTGTTGTAAACGGTATTCTTGAAATGTTCCCATCTGTTGGATGCGTTTGCGTCGGCCGGGCCTTTAAGAGAAGACTACAAAACCTGTGACCCCAAGGCTAAGATCAGTTCAATCCTTCTGTGACCGGAGTCAAAAAGGCAATATCACTGCCCGCTATGTCCTCTACTGGTGATGAGCTAAGGTAAATAACCAATTTCCAAGTGGTGCGTTTCATTGTAAGTAAGTGCAAATGATTGGGGTAAGTAATGCACATTGGGGCATAAAACTTCATGTATAGGCTAATGCGTTCTGTCTGTGACAGATCAGGAGAGAGATCCTAGGGTGCTGCTGGACAACTTGATGAAAGTGCCAACCCAATGTGCAGCGGTGAAGAGGGCTAATGAAGAAGGCAAGGAAGAAGGCTAATTCCATGCTTGGGATCATTAGAAAAGTTATTGAGGGTAAAACGGCCAATATTATAATGCCATTGTACAAACCAATGGTAATGTCACAGCTGGAGTATTGCATACAGTTTTGGTCACCACATCTCAAAAAGGATATAGTGAAAATGGAAAAGGTGCAGAAAAGATCGACCAAAATGAATACTGGGCCGGGGCACCTGGAAAGGCTACAGCATTTGGGGCTGTTCAGTCTGAAAAACAGGCACGTGAGAGAGGACATGACAGACATACAAAATTATGCAGGGGATGAACAGAGGGATGTTCTTTTCTCTCTCACTCCACACCAGAACCAGGGGACATTAACTAAAATTGAGTGTTGGGAGGACAAAAGAAAACATTTCTATATTCAACATGTAGTTAGTCTGTGGAACTCTTTGCCACAGGATGTGGCCTAGATGCCTTTAAAAGGGGATTGGGCAAATTTCTGGAGGGAAAGTTCATCACAGGTTACAAGCCGTGATAGGTATGTGCAATGTCATGATTTTAGAAGTAGGTTACCTCAGAAGGCCAGATTCAAGGGAGTGGCAGCAAGATGCAGATACCATGTTTTCTTGTGTCCTTCCTGAGACATCTGGTTGGCCACTGTCAGAAAGCTGGACTAGATGGACCTTTGGCCTGATCCAGTGGGGCTCTTCTTATGTTCTTATGAGATCTGGTGAACTGCTGAGCCTTGCTTGAAAGCTAAACCTGACTTGAAAGTCACATAGACTAGCAAGTAACAGGATATTGGGATTCAGGCAACCAGACTCAGATTGCTGGGATAAGTACATTTTTGAAGATCTGGGAGAGGCAGTGACAGCTCCCAGGCAAGAGAGATGGCCTACTAGTCATGCATTGTGGCCCACAAATGCTTGATAACTCCTTTGATTTTTGCATTGGTCAATTCATAACTAGTGTGCTGCAGAAAGACTGCATATTGCATATTTTTAGACCACTTTTTCATCAAAGAGATTCAAAGTAGCTTAGAGCTATTTGTATTACTACAGGTTGAAATCCAAGCTCAACCAACACAACCTTCCCTTCCTAAGTCTGCAAGGATGTTGAATTCAGCCTTCGCAGGTCAGCATGCGTCCCTGCACCAGCCCAGCTGACAGGAGACACAAACATGCTTTATAGTATGTTTGCAATCCTTCTGGGCCAGTGCAAGGGACTGTATATCATATTTTTTTTACTGTAAAGTACTTATGAGTGAGTAACACTTGGGTCACACCCCCAAGGTATTATGTATATGCAGTTATTCTGCAAATATGCAAGTGTTCTAAAATCCCCCAAAATACAAAATACAAAACATTTTTGGTCCCAAGCATTTCAGATAAGGGATACTCATCCTCTGTTTCACACCTCACTATAGGGTACTGTAACATCCCTGAATGTTGCCTAGAATGCTCTTGGGAAAGAGTTGGAAAGCAAGGCTTGCAAATGTAAGAAAGAAACAAAAGAAAAGCATAATATAAAAACCACCAATATTCCCGGCCTATAGCTTGCAACCTAAAATCCAGAGGGTAAAATTCAAACTCCAGCAGCATCTGTAGTAAATGCCAAGACACAATAAAGCTGCTTGCAAAGGTGTGAATCTAAAATATAAAACCCTCCTTAAAATAATAGAACAGAAGCCATGGATCAGATCATTTATCACTTTAAACTCTCCTATTGGCTCAGAGCAGAAAATCTATTTCTTTCCATTTTGAAAAATATTCCCTCTATATATGTCGGATGCCTTTGCTAAAGTCTCTCACAAAAGCAGCTAAGAAATTGGCTTGTCAGTTTTAGGTTCTCATTCTATGAGACCTGACTATATAGTCAGGAGAATTAATGCAATGAAAGAGGCATTTGTTTTCTTAGCACTCATTGTCATTGTCAGGATGTATTTAGAGCAATGAGATATAAGTGGTTATGATAAAAATGTGTGATGTCCACATCAACTTATCAAATGAGTAGCATTTACTATGGCAACTGGGTGGTCTAGTTTGAATACAGTTATAAATTGACAGTGATGATAGTAGAGTTAATAGCAAAAGAACTTCAGGCTTCAGCATATCTGTATGTGGGGGGAATTCATATTTCAAACTCCCTAATTCCAATTTTACTCCCATTACTATCCAACCACTATAAACAGGCATTCAACCTATCAATAAACATACACATTCCATAAAAGGCATAGAAAGGGAGAACTTACAGTTGAAAAATCTGATTAGGGTAGCTATTCTAAACCTGCAATCTTATGCACACTTTCTTAGGAGCAAGTTTTTACATTATAGTAGTGATTTTCAACCACTGTGCCATGACACATTGGTGTGTTACAAATGGTCTGCAGGTGTGCCATGGGAGTTTAGGAGAGGATCCTACATTAGAACGGCCATTGGAAGATATGAGCCCTCCACCAGCAGCATAGTTAGTCAGTTATCAAAAGGATGGTGTGCCTTCCTAATTTTAGCGCCTTCTTGTGTGCCATGAAATGAAAAAGGTTGAAAATTGCTGCATTAGAGCTTACTTCTGAGTAACCTTGCATAGGATTGTGCTGTAGTGCAGTGGTTCCCAAACTGGTGGGTCACGAAACTACAATGGGAGTTAGGAATTGCCCAGGAATGTGTGCATGTAATGGAAGATCAGAAGATCATCAGGTGGATGATGTGGTGTTGCCAACGATTCCATGTTTTGACAGCTGGTTGACAGCTCTGGGAAGGGCTGCCTCCACAGCTATAATCAATCAAGGCCAATGGAGACTCTGATGGACACCTGAGCTTCATTTGACCTTGATGAGACTTTGAATGGACGTGGACTCATGGACTGAAGAGATGGCTCAGCTGAGCCTAACTTGGACTTAACAAGGTAGCTCACAGCTGAGCTGCATTTGGACTTAACAAGGGGCTGCAGGATAAAAGGCAGCTTCAGAAGGAGCAAAGGACTGGCCAAGCAGGACGTTGACCCAGCCGGAAGCAGGATGCTGATGGAGCCAGACCCTGACCCAGAGGAAGAGCAGGACGCTGACCCAGCCGGATGCTGACCAAGAGGGCTACCTGACCCAGACCTACAGGAAGAGAGGACTGTCAGGACCCTGCTGGAGGAGACACTCTGCTGGAGAGAACACTGCTGGAGAGGAGGAACTCTACTGCAGAAGACTGGACTGTGCTTTGGAGACCGGATTGGACTTGGACTGGAGGCGTCAGACCTTCACCCACGGAGTTAAGTGGAGTTTTGGGGAGGGAAAGCCTCTGGACAAGAGGACTTGCAGGGAGTGTCTGTGTTTACAGCAATAAATTTGGTTAGTTGCTATAGATAAGGAGTTCTGTATTCATTTCTTTGCACACCGCAGCTGTTCTTGGAAAAGGAGGGTGTTAATTAGCCAAAAAGTGGGCATTAGAAGGGAGTTGAGATATTTGGACGGGACAAATTGGCGTGGTCGGCAGGAGTCGAAAATTGGGACAGAACAGTGCAGCAGTGGAACTACCGTGGAACAACTGGTGGATCCCAAATTACCAGGGGAATGGCCCAGGAATGGGTGCACAAATGGCGCTGCAGTGATTGCAGTGCCACAGGGACCTGGGGGCTTTTTTTTTTTACTTACCTGGGGGGGTTATGCTGACCTCCAGGAGGGTCCAGGAGACTCTCAGTCACCCTGCAAGCCTCCCCACAGCTCCACAGGGCTCCAGTCAATTCCATCACTAAACGATTATCTTTTCAACCATTTTTCAATTCACATCTGATAGCGAATTCATATGATAGTGTCTTGTGTGCTTGTCTGTCAGCCTGTGTGTCTGTCTGCGTGTCTGTGAATGTGTTCAGAAATAGACCTGAATACCTGGGTTGAGACCTGACTGATGTTTCCCGTGGGCAAACAACTCAATTATCAGAAAGTCTAGATGCATTTTCACATGAAGAACAACCACAAGACAAATCCCAAGTGCGGAAATTTCCACACAAAAACTGAAAAATTGTTCCGGCTCTAACGTTAGCTGTATCAGGCCTTAGTTATGCCAGTAGCAGTAAACTGGTGTGGCTACAATTCTTTAAACAATAGTTTGCATTCCCTGCAGATATGCAGGAGATCCACAGTGTACTCTGAACCCCCTACCAAATTTTTAATCCTAGAAACAGTCTCATAAAGGCGGCAATCCACTGTGGAAGGCACAGACAGAAGGAGACATAGCAGGTTCTTCTTCTCCCTTGCCAGGGCAAAACTGAGGCTTAATGAAAACTCAAATGTCACTGCAACCATAAAGGGAATAGTGTGATTTTTGGGGGGAGGGGGGAGGTTTGCAGGAAGATATCAGGCATTGGTTTATATGTAAGAAAGGATGCATTGTTCAGTGATGAGGGTACAATAATATGTCAGCTGCCCTTTCTGAGACCCACTGTATTGTGTCAGGCTATCTCCACTGAGATGTAGACACAGTTCTGCTTTTCTTCTTGTTCAGCACAAAGTGATTTATTTATAGAACTCAAGTGAAAGTGACTAACAGTCATCTTTTCTTTGAGATTTGGACAGCTTGCCCAAGTTGTTCAAGAATGACACAGGCAAAGAACCTCATGAGAGGAAGGAGACTATGTAGCAAATGCTGGGGGGAAGTTCTAAGAATTTTGCAAGTGTAACTTTAATAACTTTTTTGGGCAACAAAAAGGAAATACCACAAGAGGACTGTAAGGAAGGAGAGCCAAGGGAAGGAGAAAGGGAAAGAAAGAGGAAAAGAATATGAGGAAAAGTAGTCAGAAAAAGGGAAGGAAGGGAGAAGGGGAGGAATAAATAAAGGAGTAAATGAATGCTGGAAAATATTTACATGGTTAGTAGAGGAATTGACCATGACCTTCTAATTTTAGTTATTACTTAGCAATTACTCATTTTCATAAAGTGCCTGCAGGAATGTTTATTTATCAAAGGAATGCTTGTGGAAGTGTTAGCATATTAATTTTATGCAAGAGAGTATACAGATAAAATTGGTAAGAAATAGAAACATGGCCCTTTATTTTTGGACATCATTGGTATTGCACTCTCTCTCTCTCTCTCTCTCTCTCTCTCTCTCTCTCTCTCATGGAATAAAATGCATTGATTGATGTAACTAAACATCACTCCTTGATATTGAAAACACAAGATATTTCTTATTTGCTTTCCTGATTAATATGCGAACTGATTTTGTGTGTAACCCAATCCTAAACAGCACTGGTACAGCCAGGCCATATGGCCTGCACTGCATCCAGTGCAGTTTAGGAGGCAGTTGGAGGTCTCTTTGGGGTGAGGGGATATATTTTCCCTTACCCCAAGTATATTTTCACCACCATAGAGCTTTTTGGTTTCATACCAGCTATATATCTGGTGCAAATCCAGAAAGCCCGTGAAGGTCTGCCTGGCCTCAGAATGGGGATTAGGATATGGCAGCAGAGGCATCCACCGCCCCACCCCCTCCCAGGCCTGAACCGTCCCATTCTGCCCTCCCCTATCCAAAATGCCCACTTCCAGCAAACCCTCCTGCCACTGTCTACCAGCCCTCAGCCACCTGGCACACACTGACCCGTGTCACCCGGCATAGTGTTGAGATCCAGTGCTACTGAACCAGCACCTGTCACCATGCCCATCCAGTTGGCTCTCAGGAAGGTGAAAACATGATTTACAGCACATTTGTGACACTCTGAGATGGCACGGGGACAGTCACACAGGCTGAACATAAAGTTTGGATTGCGCCATCAGATATTTTTCTGATTTACAAATACTGCCAACCATATAACTGTTTTTGTAAAGGAATTTTAGAGAGAACTGAACCAGATCAACCTCCATACTTGTTTGTGCATGTGACCCAGCATCATCTGAATCCCACCCTCAATACCACCTCTGCATGCATATGCCCCATGGACAAAGGGAGGGCAGGTAGGCAAATGAACAGGCACACCCCGTTCCCTCTTCTCTTTATATATGATGAGCATGGTGTGCAGCCTCCTTGCTCTATGCCACTTCTTTTGCATGGGAGACGTTTGCACAAAAACAAACACACAATGGCTGACTTTCTCTCATCCCACAAAACAGAGGACTGAACAGATGCAGCATCCATAATGTTTTAGCATTCTATTACTGATTTGGATCAGAATCTACCTAAGAGCTTGTTGCTATTGCACTATAATAACAGGCCCAATCAAAGACTGTTTCCTTAATATCTGCTGCCACGATATCAGAAAACTACTGCAAAGATTAGCAAAGATTGTGTGCTCTGTGAGGCTATAAAACTCCTCAGCTTCTCAAAGCTTTAATAGCACAGATAGATCTGCTGCTACACATTTTTGAATTTCCCTCTGAGCGAATTAATGGTGTGAGAAGACCTAAATGTAGGCTATGTATCTGGAACAACTGTCACATATAAAACAAGCAGGCATTTGATGGTCTTCATTCCCCATCCCCCGCCCTTTCGCTTTCGTTGGTACTTTGTGTAGGGTTGCCACTGACTAGGGAAAAACAGTTGGTCCTGCTCCAGGAACCCCTGCTAACTGGTTAACAGGCACTTTTTTCAAGTGGGTGCTCCTCTTTTATTTAGAAGGGGGAAAGTAACTGGGCCACCTCACCCCAGCAGTGTCTTTTCTAGTGGCTGTCTGCTGGCATTGCATCTTTTTAGATTGTGAGCCCTTTTGGGACAGGGAGCCATTAGTTATTTGGTTTTTTCTGTAAACTGCTTTGGAAACTTTTTGTTGAAAAGTGATATATAAATACTGTTGTTGTATAACTTGATTAGCCCCCTTGATCTAAAGAAGTCAGTAGGTGACACTTTTCATGGCACACAGAAAAACATTAGTACTGGCTGATATTTTCAGATCAAGGTTCTCTTAAGATGACCAGAGGTCTATGCAAACTAGTAAAAATGTTAGCAACATTAGTTTGGTTCAGGGAAAGAAGAACAGGAAAAAGAAAGTAAGCACATTGATTTGTGTGTGTGTGTGTGTGTGAGAGAGAGAGAGAGAGAGAGAGAGAGAGAGAGAGAGAGAGAGAGAGAGAGAGAGAGAGAGTTTCCCGATCGCCCAATTACAAGCAGGGAGATGGGAGTTTGTATGGCCTGGCCAGAACACGCAAGCCCCTTCCCCTGGGGGGAGCAGAGGTATTCTAAGGACACAGCAACAGCCCCCCTTCCTTCTTTGCTCGTGGGACCTGACCCCATCCAGCCACCTTGGACTCAGGACCAGTGCAACTTCCGAGGAGGCCTCCTGTGCTGGATTCCACGTGCAGCGTGTTTGATCTGTAAGTTGGGGAGGGGGGTTTGGACAGGCTCTGCCCAAGGAAGGATCAGGTGCAGTCCAGGCACACTTTCCTGGGAGTAAGCCCCATGGAGTGCAGGGGGACTTGCTTTTGAGCAGACATGCTTGGAGTGTGCGCTCAGTTCCTGGCCTGGTGGGCGGAGGGGGCAGGCTGCTGCCTTCCAGCTCAGAGCCAGGTCTCCCTGCTGGCCTCGCATGTAGTGCTCGCAGCTCCTGCTGCTGCTTCCTGGGAGGGTGTCCACAGGAGTTGCTGGAAAGGGGCACCATGATCGCGCAGCTGCTCCAGGGCTCCTGCCTGCCCAGGGGGCAGGTTGCAGTGTGCTCCACGTGCTTACATCTGAGGAGCCAGGCAGAGGCTTAAGTGCTGGGGCTGCAACCCCAACCCGCTTTCCAGGGAGGAAGCCCCTTGGTCTATAATGTTGCTTGCTTCTGAGGGGGCATGCAGAGGCTTGGAACATAGGGGTCCAGTCCTCACCCCACATGCCAGGACGTAAGCCCCGTGGCGGCTATAATGGGGCTTGCCTCTGAGACCGCATGCTGAGGCTTGGAACACAGGGCTCAGATCCTTGCTCCAACTTCCAAGGAATAAGTCCCACCAAGTATAAGCGGTCTTGTTTCCAGGTAGACATCTCTGGACTTAAGGCTACAATCCTGTCCGCACTTTCCTGGGCGTGTGTTCCATTGATTGTAATGGGACTTACCGATGTATTATTGTATTGGCAACCTTCAGTCTCGAAAGACTATGGTATCGCGCTCTGAAAGGTGGTTCTGGCACAGCGTCTAGTGTGGCTGAAAAGGCCAATCCGGGAGTGACAATCCCTTCCACACCGGGAGGAAGTGCAGTCTGTCCCTGGTCTGTCTCCCTGGCTATGGGCCTTCCTTCTTTGCCTCTTAGCCTCAGACTGTTGGCCAAGTGTCTCTTCAAACTGGGAAAGGCCATGCTGCACAGCCTGCCTCCAAGCGGGCCGCTCAGAGGCCAGGGTTTCCCACTTGTTGAGGTCCATCCCTAAGGCCTTCAGATCCCTCTTGCAGATGTCCTTGTATCGCAGCTGTGGTCTACCTGTAGGGCGCTTTCCTTGCACGAGTTCTCCATAGAGGAGATCCTTTGGGATCCGGCCATCATCCATTCTCACGACATGACCAAGCCAACGCAGGCGTCTCTGTTTCAGCAGTGAATACATGCTAGGGATTCCAGCACGTTCCAGGACTGTGTTGTTTGGAACTTTGTCCTGCCAGGTGATGCCGAGGATGCGTCGGAGGCAGCGCATGTGGAAAGCGCTCAGTTTCCTCTCCTGTTGTGGGCGAAGAGTCCATGACTCGCTGCAGTACAGAAGTGTACTCAGGACGCAAGCTCTGTAGACCTGGATCTTGGTATGTTCCGTCAGCTTCTTGTTGGACCAGACTCTCTTTGTGAGTCTGGAAAACGTGGTAGCTGCTTTACCGATGCGCCTGTTTAGCTCGGCATCGAGAGAATGAGTGTCGGAGATCGTTGAGCCAAGGTACACAAAGTCATGGACAACCTCCAGTTCATGCTCAGAGATTGTAATGCAGGGAGGTGAGTCCACATCCTGAACCATGACCTGTGTTTTCTTCAGGCTGATTGTCAGTCCAAAATCTTGGCAGGCCTTGCTAAAACGATCCATGAGCTGCTGGAGATCTTTGGCAGAGTGGGTAGTGACAGCTGCATCGTCGGCAAAGAGGAAGTCACGCAGACATTTCAGCTGGACTTTGGATTTTGCTCTCAGTCTGGAGAGGTTGAAGAGCTTTCCGTCTGATCTGGTCCGGAGATAGATGCCTTCTGTTGCAGTTCCAAAGGCCTGCTTCAGCAGGACAGCGAAGAAAATCCCAAACAAGGTTGGTGCAAGAACACAGCCCTGCTTCACTCCGCTTTGGATGTCAAAAGGGTCTGATGTGGAGCCATCGAAGACAACAATGCCCTTCATGTCCTTGTGGAAAGATCTGATGATGCTGAGGAGCCTGGGTGGACATCCAATCTTGGGGAGAATCTTGAAGAGGCCGTCTCTGCTGACCAGGTCGAAAGCCTTTGTGAGATCTATGAAGGCTATAAAGAGTGGCTGTCGTTGTTCCCTGCATTTCTCCTGCAGTTGTCTAAGGGAGAATACCATATCAGTGGTGGACCTGTTGGCTCGGAATCCACACTGCGATTCTGGATAGACGCTCTCTGCAAGTACCTGGAGCCTCTTTAGTACAAAGAGACTTACTAAAGAGTACTAAAGAGACTTACTGATGAGTATACAGGCATAAGATGAGCTCCTGTGAGTGCAAGCCAGCACAGATCCAGCAGCTCCTAAACAGGCACATGGGGATGCAAGGAACTGGGGCTGCCCATCTTGCACCGGCCTGTAGGAGGGCACTACCCCCAGCCCAATTCAGCCCCCCATTGGCCTGAAAGAGAGCACCTTACTGGCTTGCACAGGTGGCTGTGTCTGCTGCCCCCCCCCCCCCAAAAAAAAACCCAGGCAACTTAGACTGTGCATCTGACAAGGAGCAGCCCAGGGTCTGGTGGTCGGGATGGTAGAGAAACTCACAGTATCTTACAGGGATATTGCCCCCCCCCCGGGCTGGGGAGGGGAGGGAGTTGCAAGTATTGGGCAATTTGGGATTTTGATTTACACCTCCGTCGTAATTTGGATGTGCCCTCTGGGGCCAGGCAGTTCAGAATATGGGGACAGAAGACACCATGCCTGTCAGGGCTATGGTATGTTGTGCTCAGCAGGGCTATGCTTGTGAGCAGCATTTCTAGATTTAGGGCTTTTCGCTACCTAGTAAAACCCCACTGGGGCTCGAGACATGGCTGGTTATGCCACCCAAAGGGGCTTGGAGGAGCTGGCAAGGTAGCAGGCACCTGATAGCTAGCGGCAAGGCTTAGTAGTCCTAGGTGCTGGGAGACGTGCCATGGGTGCAGATCCCACACACTTCTGAAGGCAGCTCGGCCGGCAGCTTCACTAGGAGCAGTTGTTCTCGAGCACATGCCTGCAGGCTCTGCAGCATAAATCAAGCAGTCTCCGCACACCTTAGGGTGGAGTTGGCTCCAGTCTGGACCCTGAGGGTGAGCACGGGATAGCTGCAGAGGAGGCACTGACTCCGCCAAAAGCCAGAAAGGGGAGTGGCACCAGTTAGATCCCCCCCCCATTTACTTCATTGGTTGAAGCCTTTGACCCGACCATCGGTCACCATTAAATCAATGCAGCAGTGTAGTTGCCAGTTTCTTGGCCTGGGACAAAGGTATTTTGTTAGTTTTGTAAGTTGCAACCAGCATTGGGACTCTGCAAGCATCTGGGGAGAGCTTCACTTCTATGGCATTTTGAAATGAACATGCAGACACTTTTGCCCAGCATGTCTCTTGAATAAATAAGGACAGAGCTGGGGCTCTTCCCCCTTTTAGGAAGAGCATCCTGGCAGCCGGCTCAGGGGCACGCCTGGACTCTGAGCACAGTCCTCCGAGACCTTGGCTCAACATGGACCAGTATGCCACCTGAGCATGGGTGGCATAACCTTGCAGATCCAGCTGCCGGAGGAAGACATGCAGGTTCAGCAGATTTGGCTGGTCAGCTCCCTTCCCAAAGGAAGGTTCTCCCCCCCTTTTGTCTCTCATGCCTTCACTACTGGTGCTAGAGAAAAAGACCTTTCCGTTAGGCCCAGGAGCGGATGGCGAGATTACGCCAGGGACTTGCAAAATAGGGAAGATACTGGCGGGTTTTAGTAGAACCGCCTTCATAGTTACTGATGGGCACAAGCCAACTACCCCCAGCATCATGTGCAAGGATTAACATGAAATTTGCTTATGTTGCCCTTTGGCTTGTGAGGCTTCACTGGGCAGCCTAGTATCTGGGTATCTTTAAGGGGCCGCATTCCCCTCCCCCAACAAGCTGCTTGCAGAATCCAGGTTTGCTTCCCCCTTACCAAGCATTATGGCATGAGGGGTGCAGGTTGAGTCTTAACACAACATACTTGCGCCTGCAGATGGATGAGACTGACCAGAAGGGGCATGGACGATGTTGTGGTGGTGGCTCCCCTAACTGTCGCATCTGCCCAGCTTACACCAGTCCAACCACCTGCAACAATCTCCTCCCAGGCACCTGACCTCCTCCTTGTTAATACTTCATCAGTTTCAGAGGATATTTAGAGGCACATGGGGAGCCCCTGGCCATCTTGGATGGCTGACAGCATGTACTCCATCTATGTGGGAGACACTTTGAAAGCCAGGCCAGGCTTCAGCACCCAAGGAATTGAGCAGAGTGGATGGGGACACACTGGTGCATTTAATACAATGTTTTCCCTGTGCATCAGCGGGGCATTTAGCAACTCACTTGGTGGGCATGCTGCCCCTGCTCCTTGAGAGAGGAGATATGTCCCATAGCACCCCACTTAACAGGTGCTTTGCCCCCTATGCCTTTAAGGGAAGAGTGGTGTTCCATTACCAACCTACTGAACAGGCATGCTACCCCTTCTCCTTAGGGGAGGATGTCGATCTGTTACCAGCCTGCCTAACGGGTGCGCTTACCTGACTCCTGCGGGGGTGGTGGTGTTCTGTCAACAGCATGCTTACCAGGAGTACTGCCCCTACTCCTTTCAGAGAAGGGGGGTGTTCTGGTGCAGACCCACTTAGTGGGCATAATGCCCTAGGCCTTTGGAAGAGGGGAGGAGGTTCTGTTAACAACCCGCATAGCCACTTCTCCTGAGAGAGGGGTGATGTTTCATTACCAGTCCACTTAATGGGTACACTGGCCAGGCTCCTGGGGGAGGGGCAATGTTTGATTACCTACCCACTTACAGATTTGTGGCCCCTTCTTCTTCAAGAGGGGGGCCTTCTATTAGCAACCATTTAATGGGTGCTCTGCCCCTCCTCCTAGGAAAGGGGTGATGTTCAGTTACCAGCCCGCTTGACAGGATTGTGGCCTTTCTCCTTGAGAGGGAGGATTTTTCTGTTAGCAGCCCGCTTAACGGGTGCTCGACCCCCACTGCTTTAAGGGCGATGTTATTACCAACCCACTTAATGGGTGCTACCCCTGCCCAGTGGGAGAGGGGTGACGTTCTGTCAACACCCTGTCAGCGGGTATGCTGCCCCAGTTCCTTGAGAGAGGGGTGAGGTTGCCAATCTGCTTAATGGATGAGCGGCCCCTCCTCCAGTGGGGGAGGGGTGATGTTATGTCAATAATGCTGCTACCAACCTGCTTAACAGGCAGTGTTACCAACTGCTTTAATGGGCATGCTGTCCCTGCTCCAGTGGATGTGCTGTCAACAACCTGCTAACAAGTATGGAGCCCATATTCCATTGTAGAGAGGGGCGATGCCACCAACTCACTTAACAGGTGAGCGGTCCCTGCTCTGGTGAGGGAGGGGTGATGTTCTGATGACAACCTGCTTAGCTACCCCTACTTCTTTAAGAGAGGGGTGATGTTTTCCAACCTGCTTGACAGGCGGGTTGCTGCTGTGCCCGGTTGAGGTGCTGCAGGAGTATGTAGCACATTCAGCGGCGTGAGCAGGAACCTTGATCCAGCACGTGGATGGCTCCCTGCTGACTTTATTCCAGTCTAGGGTGGTCTTTTCGCATGCCCTCATAGCCCTGGAGTCGTAGCCAAAGGAGTATAGCCTTCATTCCCTGGGTATCGAAGTGGCTTCTGCAGCTGCGGCGTTGTGCCTGTCCGGGGCGACATTCAGTGGATAGGACATTGGCAGCTTATCTGGATAGGACGTTCTGCAGCTTATAGGCGCTACGTTCCGATCTTTTAGAGGCAGACTCCTTCACTGGCATCCCCCCTTTATGGGGGGCGCTGCAAAGGGTAGGGGTTGTGGCAATAACTTCTCTTTCTCCTTCTGCAGGATGTGGTGAGAAGTCGGTTTGTGAACTGTCTGCAACCATTCCATGGTAGTTTAGGCCAGCAAGTGGGCGGCCATGAGGCAATTTGGAACGCAGCTCGGGCAAGTTGGCTGGCTGGCCAAGAGGGGGATGCGGTGGGGCCAGCTGCTGCCCGCAATGGCGGAGTAATTGAAGGAGAACTTGTTGCCTGACGTATTGGTGATCCACCTGCGTGAAAATGATCTGTGTGAGATGTCCGGGCTGCCGCTCAGGCCCAGAGCAGGCAAGGAGCTCGCCACCCTTCAGGGTTGGCCGCCCGGCATCACGGTGGTCTGGTTGGACTTCCTACAGCGGCAGGTGTGGTGTGGTGCCAGCCGCTGTGCTGAAGTGGAGAGGATGAGGAGGAAGGTTGCCAAAGAGATTGGCCAGTTTGTGGCAAGGACCGGTGGACGGGTCATTGTGCATCCAGCCATTGCCTTCTCAATGCCTGCTCTCTACAGAGGAGATGGGGGCACTTGTCTGAGCAGAGGGTGGACATCTTCCTGAGAGATCTGCAGGATGGCTTTAAGGCACTTCTCCCCCTGTTTGAGAGCGGGGGGAATCAAGCGCTAGGCTGACCCCTCCTTCTGGCAGATGGTGCGGTAGAGGCATGCTTGGGACTTTGGAGTGCACCTTCAGACAGCATAGGCAGGGCAGAACCCAATAGCAGTCCTCAGGGGCTCAGCGGCACGAGGACATTGACTGGGGCCCTGGCCGGGACCGTGGGGGTCCTCCTCAGAGGCTCAGCGGCGGCACAGCCCGCGGTCCGGCTGCCTTCCCCTTATGGGACAGACCTGGATGAGCTGCATCGCCCAAGAATGGGGTGCAGCTTGGAGTCGGGTGCACATCCAGCCTGGAGGACAGAGTTGGTTCTGGGGCTGCCCAGTGGTCCCGCCTCCGCACCACACAGGGGTTTTCGCTGCCCCTGCAACTGCAGGTCTCAGTCTCCTTTCTGTATTAAAATACTAATAAAGTAGCCCTTTCTCCCACGTGTGTTGTCTCGAGTGTTCATTGGACGGTGCCCAGACAATATTAATAGCGTTTAACCTTAGACCTCGACACTGAAGCAAAAAAAAAAAAATGATGTTCTCAATACTGCTGCCCTTGGACTTTTGAATTACATATATGAAAAATAACCAGGACTCGGGGGGGGGGGGGAGATGGAGATGTGAGAAGGTTCATTTTTCTTTAATTGGATTAAAAGGTCTCTGTTTTCTCATTTGGTGTGGATGAGGTTTTGCTAGAGAAGTAACTTCTGCATTGGCAGAAAAGGATTAATTTATGGACCTCTGTCAGCTTGTTGACTAATAATGTATCGATTGTATCTTTTAAGATAAGCAGAGTGTCTGTCAGGAAGGGAGTCACTGTGGAAAGGGAAATTTGCTAGCATATCTGCCGTGATCAAAGCGAGATTAATATTAGGTAGCTGTGAGCAACCACCTGCCTCAGCAGCGGAGTGTTTTACGTTCCCGTCTTGAAGCAGACATCATAACCACTAATAATATCCACCCACGAGGCTGAGGGACCTATTTGTGTAGTTTCAGAGGGATTCCCCCCTCCTTTTCTACTTTCCATGAATGTGTTCCTGCAGACATATTGAGCTACTGCAGCTTAATCCCAGCGGAGCCTGCAGGTGGTATTGTCCTTGCATTGAAGAGTTATTAAATTCTTAAGGTCACCATAAAAAAAAAAAAAAGCTTCCATTAAATTGAGTTAATAAAAACATTGGGCAAAGGTTTGCAAAGAGTGCAGGTGTCAAAGCCTGGGAAATTGGAGTGTCTTAAATGACATCAAGCTAAAAGAATAATTTAAAATATATCACAATATATAAGGATTATAAAAAAATACTGTGCACATGAAAGAAATCAGGGTGGTATAGAGAAGTTGCTAATTTACTGGTGGATTTTTTTTTAAGGTATCTGTTATTTTTTTCCTAGACAGTAAGGAAGCTTCAGGAACACACACACACACACACACACACACACACACACACACACACACACACACACACACACACAAATAAAGAGATGTACATTAAGACATAGGTGAGCTAGCATTTCTAATGCTCTATTTTGATCACCTGTTTGTTTGTTTTTTTCTCCTATTTAAGGACAACCAAGCCTGATTTTCTCTGCTGTGTATAGTGCTATATTTAGCATTCTGATTTTATATCTTTCTCGAGATAGACATTTCACCCGAGAGTCAGCTCCAAAATATTTCTGATCCAAAACAGAGGGAAGAACATGGGCCTAATCAGTGGCAGCCCAGAGATGAGGCAAGGTAAAATGGGCTATCTCAACCAATGGAGGGGTGCATCCTCTGCTTCCACCTTCACTTCACCTTGCTACTGCGTAGCTCTGAGATGTGCTGCCCTGTTTACAAACAGAGCAGCAAAGCTGCCTGGAAGAAGGATTTTCCCTTTTATGGAAGTGGGGTGGAGATTCATCCAACATCCTTCCTATGGCCAGATCTACTGTTGTGTTTGAAAATAGGGCGTCAGAGGGAGAAGGAGGAGGTAGCAGGTAAGCTCAGGAACCAGCTTCCAGCACTGCAGCCAAACATCATGGCCACACATTGTGGAACTGAAGGAGGTTGTCACTACTGCACAATTCCACCACCATGTGGTGGAATGGTGCTGCTGCCAACATCCCATCATCACCTCCCCTTCATTTGGTCAGGAAGGTGGATTTAGCCAGCTTGGAGGAGGAGGCAACAGCAGCAATGGGCCTACAAGCATGTTGCTTGTACTGAGAGGGCGGTGGGAGGTGATGGATTGGGCTGGTACATCCATCACTGTTCCAAGCGGTAGATCAGCAGAGGCAGCCTCTGGGCATAATCAGGAACAAGCTGGTTGCAACTACAACTGGGGAGCCCGATCTTTCGCAGCTCTCCATGTGATGATGCAACTGTGGCACCTGCTGAATCCTGCTGAGGAGTTGCAGCTTCCAGAGGTTTCCTTGTGGTAAGGGATCATCTGTTCCCTTCCCCTTTGATAAGCCTGTGCTGGTCTGCTGGGTCTACCTGGACCTGCGCCAGTTCTGTAGTAGGCACTAGTCCATTTGGATTCAGATCGGGGGATCGAGGCCAAGAAGGGGATGAAGATGGACTGTGCTGCTGCTGCTGATAGTGCCCTCTTCCTAGCCCAGATCAACTCTCCTGTCCACCGCATCTCCTCCCTGTTCCTCCCCCTCCCCACCTCCCTTTAACCCCCTGCATTAATTTACCTTTCCGACAGTTATTTGGCATACTGTTGGAGTGCACTTTATGGCTACTTTGCAACAATCAGTTCCAGCAGAACACACATTCTGCTGGTAGTGAGGTCCAATAGAATTGGGCCATTATTCATGTTCTTGGGCTAGTAATTCCTAACATTGGTTCTCTCTGTTCCTGAGTTCTCAGTGTCTCTGGTGCTTGTCCCTCCTTGCTGCTGCCACTCAGCTACGAAACTCTGTTTGTAGTTTCTTCCTGTACGTAGGAAAATATCGGAAACTAAGGAACTCTGGGTCCTGTCATTCTTGAATGAGAATTGTACATAGGGAGGAACTCCAAATTACTAGAGCTTCTGTACCAGCTCCCTCTCCTACATAAGAGCCTACAACAATAAGCCACTATTAAGAACGTAGTAGATTCTGTTCCAGGACTGTTTCTAATTGGCTCCAGCAAATATGGGAATAGTTGGGTTCAGTATGTTTCATTTGTTTGCACGTTTTGCTATTGAAACCTGACTTCAGCACCTTTTTAAAAATATCATTTGTACAGGGTTGATGTCAGGGTCAACCACACCAGGGTCTGGCTGAGAACTCATGCCATGGGAGAACTAACATCAAGGTTGGCATTTCTGACTGGAGCTATTTCTAGAGATTATTCCCACCATATGATTAATAATAGAAATTACTAGAGGCCCTGTTAAAATCTCTAGCATGGCTTTCAGTAGTCATCTGGATATTGATGTTGATTCCTAAAGACTCCAGAACAATCTTGGAGGGTTGACAACTCTGCAGAGGACACACCTGGCCAGGTCAACACCTGAACCTTCAGTGCCAGTGGCAGTATTGTTGTCTAATGCCTTCAAGAGACAGGCTGGGGCATCATGTGGGCCCACTGAAGGGCTTTGCTTCAAGGCTCTCAGCAACCTGGTGCTGGCACTGACCGTGTTTGAACTTGTGTAACAACCACTGTCACATCTGCTCTGGCTCTGAAACATCAAGGACAATATGATGAAGGATTAGATTGCTTCAAATTGTCTGCTAGGTTGTGTGTGTGTGTGTGTGTTGGTTTTTCCTCTTTTAAGGACTTGGTTTAATGGAGTACAAATGAATTGCTCTATCTTAATAACATTCATTTAGGACTAATCTCCTTGGGGATATAGTTTTTAGTGACAAAATATGTGATAAATTGCATATTTAATTACATAAAAGCCAAGCTGCTTTTATGTAGTAGCTTAGAAAGTAACCAAGAATTACTCTGATGCATGCTCATTATTTTCACTGATGGTCATGTTGACTTGTATTTTGAGGATCCTTAATTTTTGCAGTAAACTGTTTTCTAAAACAGTGTGCTAAATCTCTGCATGTTTATGCTAAACATTACTGTAATTTAACCATGTCTCCAGTCGTTATCTTAAAGAAGAGAAGTCTGCCAGTTCATCTAAGCCAGTGGTTCCCAACCTTTAAGAGCCTGTGGATCACTGGGGTAAAAATTGGAGTTGTTATGGACCACATGCCACCCCCCCCCACACCCTGTACACAAAAAATACAATTAAATTTGCGAGTACATGGGGAATCACTTGACTCTGGAAGTGTTGGTTGTGGATGGTCCATTCTCCACCCTCTCTTGTGGTTCATGGGGAAGCTTCTCACCAAGTGAGTGCTCCCCCATGGACCACAAGAGAGGGTGGAGAATGGACCACCTACAACCACAGCTAACTCTTTGGTAGTCAGCGGGGGAGCACTCACTCAGCAACACACTGGAAGTGGTTGAGTCAGTCATCCTTTTTTCTTAGACCTTGTGGACCACTTCTCAGGTCTTATGGACCATTTGCAGTCCACACTGGAAGTGGTTGAGTCAGTCATCCTTTTTGCCTTAGACCTTGTGGACCACTTCTCAGGTCTTATGAACCATTTGTGGTCCATGATTTGCGGACCAAAGGTTGGGAACCACTGGTCTAAACCAAAACATGCATTTTAATTATTACATCTCAAGTGAAATATCTGAACTGTGGATATGATGAAGGCAGTGCATAGTTCAAATATTTTCCTTTCAGCTGTTTTTATCTTTTTATCATGGAATCTTCATAACAACCTTGCAACATTAGATTACTATTTCCCTGTTTTCAGATGGGGAACTGAAGTGAATACAGGCCAGCGCTCATTATGTTTGAATCAGGTCGGATGTTTGAATCAGCAAATTTTGGGGCCACCTGGATACTCTGAACCTGATCAGAGCTGTACTCCAGTTGGGTCTGGAGGGCTACAGGTGGTCCATCTTCTGGGTTTGGAACCTACAGGTATTCAAATCCACAGGTACTGAACCAGCAAATAAGGAGAGCTGACCTGTACAGGAATTTTCTTAAGGGTGATCAGTGAATCTATGGTAAGGGTAGTAGGTGAACCCAGAACTTCCAGATAAGAACTCCTGCTGCCCATCCACTGGGTCAAACTGGCTCTATCAGCACAGGATATTCTGATGGCCACTGGTTGGCAACCTTCAGTCTCGAAAGACTATGGTATAAGCCTACAGCACCTGGTATTCCCAGGGGGTCTCCCATCCAAGTACTAACCAGGCCTGACCCTGCTTAGCTTCCGAGATCAGACGAGATCAGGCATGTGCAGGGTAACAGCTGTTTGAAATCTTCCTGAGAAATATTGCTAGTCTTATCAAAACACTTCTTTGTTGACCTTTGAAGTTCTTCAGAACTTTTTTTCCTAAGGGGAAAAAAAACCCTCCACATTTGCTTTTTGTTTTACTCTACAGTATATGGAACCTGTTCGTTGGCAACCTTCAGTCTCGAAAGACTATGGTATAAGCCTACAGCACCCGGTATTCCCAGGCGGTCTCCCATCCAAGTACTAACCAGGCCTGACCCTGCTTAGCTTCCAAGATCAGATGAGATTGGGCATGTGCAGGGTAACAGTTGCTGTTTGCCTTAGCATATGTGGCACACAACCTCCCACCACTACTTGTAAAAGGCGTTCCTCTTCAAGTAAAATGTCTGAGGAATTTTAAGGCAAGCAAAAAAAAACCCAAAAAACTTTTAACTGAAATTTTTGGGGGAGGGGGCATATATTAGAATTCCATTTTTTTAAAAATAGTCTTCAAATTCTGCTTTTTGCAGCAAGGAAAATTCTTGAATTAGATAAATACATAGATAGTGAGGGGTATGCCCAGTAATGTCTATTAGGACCCAATCCTAAATGGCCCTAGTACTGGCACTGAGCTCCAGTGCCTGTGCAGGTTGTCACAAATGTGCTGTAAGGCATGTCTGTGGCACCCAGCGAGGAGGGATCATGGTGTCGGGCTAGTGCCAGTCAGCCCTGGACCCAACGCCAGGTGGAAGCTGCACGGCCACCAACTATAGGTAAGCACGCTGAGCGGCAGTGTGGGCTTTTGGGGTGGGAGCCACATTGTAGAGTGGGAGAGAGCAGGGCAGGAGAGGAACCAGTCCAGAGGGGGATGGGATTGGCAGAGCCCTGCTCCACCAAATCCTCCCCTCCGTGTCGGGTGGCAATGCCCAACAGGGAGGTTTTCCAGTCTGCACCAGCAAAAAGCCGGTGCAGATTTGAGTAGCCCATTGTGTGGCCTGCACCCTTACTTGGGGAAAGGGGATCAAAGTCCCCTGGATACAGCAAAAGACCGCTGAATATAGCGGTTGTCATTTTGGCGCCGCTACACCCAGTGGCCCTGCCAAAGATAGGATTAGGCTGTTAGTTCTAAGAACTATAAATGAAACTTCCATGTCTAAAAAGGGTGTATCTTTGATTTTCAGTTGCTGAGAATAACCTATAAAAGACCTCTTTTATAACGTCTCTTCATCATGTCCTGCTTGGAAACTGGCCGTTGTTGGAGCTGATGACTCAGCATCACAATTTGTTGATTTTTATGCAGTGGCATTGACTGTGAGGTGACGCTATCATCTGTGGTACTATTGATCCCCATATGATACCCACTAGGGAGCAGGTGGAGTGTACCGCTGGCACAAAACACTGCAGTGAAAACCACTTTCCCTGCACCCTCTTTACCAAGCTACTCCTTCCCTCCAAGAGCAGCTGTTGAAGGTCAGGGTATCATTGGATTTGGCACAGGACTGCAGGAGGGAGGGAATACCTGCTAGCAACATATCTGCTAACTACAATATCTTGTGGGTTCTGGGACTCCCCTCTCCTGAGCTGCGTCCCATATCATTGCCAAGTGTCACCTGAAACTCAGCAGCACAAATGCTACCCAGGATGGCACCCACTGTTTTTACAAAAGTCAAGGATGGAGCTAATTGATTGTGTGACCCCACCCCACTTATTTGTCATGAACTTTAACCCTGATAGTATAAGCTAACTAAAGCCCAAATCCTAACCAATTTTCCAGCTCTGGCTGGCACAGCTGTACCAGTGGGGCATGTGCTGCATCCTGCAGGTGGGGGGCAGACACAGAGGCCTCCTCAAGGTAAGGAAGTGTATATTTCCATACCTCACACCTGCATTGCCTTTACCTTGGTGGTGGAAAGTTAGTTGGTTAGGATTGCGCCATAAGGCTCCCACTGGTGGAACACACATTCTGCCAGCAAATGGGCCATCTCAGGAACATGGTAGAGTCAATGCCAAGGCTCTTTCTAATGTTAACATCACACTCTAGGCCAGATTAAATCTGAATGGGAAGAACCCATGCTACTGATCTTTCTCACATGATTCCTTCACACACTCGTTCATGTAGTAGATTCTTCGTCGTGTTGGTAACTGTGCATTGGTTCCCATTAATAATAGCAACAAATTTGTCACAACAAGGCCACCAGCGCACATGGTTGGTGGCTGTGTGTGCAAGCCAGTGGAGAGGCCTCCTGCCAGCAGTGTTGGTAAGTTGGCTGCGGGGGTGGGTGAGAATGGGAGGAACTGGGTGAAAACGGGGAGGAATTGGGGAGTGTCTGGGTGGGGAGTGGGCAGGCTGGAGGCAGAGCAATGAGGGAGGGGTGGTTCACAGCAGCACTGGCATGCATCAAGATGGTATCCCTGTTCCCCTTCTTCTTCCCCCTTCTTTACTCAACTTGGTTTTTTGCCAGCAAGGCTGGTGCAGAATCAAAGATACTCATTTAAGCAGCAGAGGCTTGCCCCAGGGTAAGAGAATGTCCATTCCCTTATCATGAGGAGAGCTCCACAACTGCCCCCCCACCATAGGGTGATTCCTGACCTCTTTCCCAGGTCTAATCAGCCTTCATGGATCAACTCGGACTTGCTTCAGCAATCAAGCTGGCATAAGTCCAAGCTGACCCAAAGTGGCTGCTGGAGGTTACCCCGGAGCAAGGGAACTAATGTTCCCTTACCGCAATGAGGCCTCCAGCGGCTAAAAATGCCCAGCGAGATACAGTGGCACTGCTACATCACCACCTGGGGGTTTAGTTAGAATTTGCCGTAAGGCCCACAGCTAGAAAGTTTTTACAAGTCTGTCCCAAACAGCTAACCTTCTCTGACTTTTTTAATTCCAACAGCTGCAAATTTTGAAATAGTAAACAACTTGTGTGTGTTTTATGTGAACAAAGAAAAAAAAATAATATTTGCCTATTTTTTCTGGGTTAGTGCCTGATTTTAAAACATAATTGTGTTTTATCTCAAACTTTATTAGGAAAAAAAATGAAGGAAGTTGCCATTAGTTACAAATTTTGGCCCCGGTACATATTTCAAGTGTTTATAAATTGCTTCTTCATCTGGTTTCATTCAGAAAGCAAAAAATATCATTTTTGGAAGGACCATATGGCAGGTGCCTTAATGCTCTAGGGTGACACTAAAGCATATGACTCTAGCTCATTATAAGTATTTCCTGGGATCATCTTAATTGCATCTGTAATTAAAATTCTTTCTTCCCCCTCGCCATCTCCAACCTGCAAATTGTGAAAATGCCAAACAAATAATATGGAATTCGTATTGTCGTTGGAATATTACATAAAATAAAAACATAAATTGTAAGATAGTGTTTGAAAAAAAAAAAAATCTAGGGGAAAAATCCTTTTATAGTCATGTGCTTTATGAGCTATTCAAAAATGTCTCCTGTTTCATTTGCTACCTGGTATCTATTTTTCTCTCTGCAGGTGCATTGTCTCTACACAAGTACTATAATGCTACTGTGTTGTATTCCCTCCTGTAGTATCTTCTGTGGTTTATAAGTGGAGCCTTTGCATCTCGTGTTCTGAGCTTCATGAATAACATTTGAAAAAAAAAATCACAAAGGAGTCCAGCTCAAACCCACCTTGACCCTCAATATGGAGAGCGGTCTAAAGAAGTGTGAAGGCACGTCAGGGCCAATACTTGCTTATCTGCAGTGGCATGGGAACCCCTTGTCAATAGTGCAGTCCACAATGCTCAAGGAACATGGGCAGAGAAATGCCAAGGCTCTTTCCCGTGTTAACATCACACTCCTGGTCAGATGAAATCTGCATGGGAAAAGCCCATGCCACGGATCTTTCTCACATGATCCTTCACACACTTGTTTGTGTAGCTGTGTGGGATCACACCATGTGGAAGCAGATTCCGCATCCTGCAGGTAACTGTGCATTGGTTCTTATTAATAATAGCAACAAATGTGTCACATTTAGGTAGGATACTTCATTGCCTTACAACCCAGTCGTAACCAACTTTCCATTGCTGATGCCGCCATACAAATGTGATGCATGCTACATTATATGGTGGGATTGTAGTTATGGAGGTGTCCTCCTCTACCTCAGGGCTTCATGGTGGCTGCGTTGGTGCTGTAAAGTTGGTTAGGACTGGGCTGCCAGTCTCAAGACTGGTCCATCCATGAGGCCAAATGAAGCAGTCACCTCAGGCAGCAGATTGGTGGGGAGCGCCCATCTCTGTCTGTCCACTTGCCTGCACTGCTCCTCTTTCTCCTGCCACACCCTGGATTGGAGGAGGGAAAGAGGAAGTGCCAAGGGGAGGAGAGTTGTGAACTAGAACATTGGAGCATGGGAAGAGCAAAGGCTGGCACACCATTGAGTTATATGGGCAGCATCTACTAGAACTTGGGTTGGCCCTCCCTGGTTGAAAGGGTACCGCAACATACCGAGTATGATAAACTTTCACTCAAACTCATGAATTACTAGAATACCAGCACTGCTTCTAACAAATTGCAAGCAAGCCCGTTCAAGAACTGGGACCTGACAATAAGTCAGCTTCTTCACATCCTTTTTGCCTCCTAACTGAATCCATTGAAGCCCATCATCCTGTTTATGAATTGTAAATGTACATAGCTATGAATATTGATCTCCAGAATTTTTGAAATAAAAATATGCAAAGCGTGTAACACTGAATATTACTTATCAGAAGCGAACTTTTAGCCTCCGACCAGAAGTGGTAGATAATGCTGCTGGAGGGGGATTTAACAGCTTCAAGTGCCAGGCAAATTGGAGTCTTGAGACTCCCCAATCTTACATATTTTTAAAAGTTCCACTTCTAACCCTCATAATTGCAGGCACAGCCTTTTAGATGGTAACCTTGAGTTCCCTTTTGCCTGCCTCTCACTCTGGAGTATGTGCACCTTTGTACCTTTCTGTTCCATTTCTTCCTTTAACACGTCCTCCCTTTGTCTCCTCTTCTGTGGATGTGATGAGTGTATGCCATTATTTTGCATGTTACCTTAAGTTGAGAAAGTCTGATAAGGGATCTCTGGCTGTCAAGCTTGTTAGCTATTCAGAGTTCTTGTTCCCAATTCATTTCTCTATTGCTGATTTTGCCAGGGGACTAATCATGTAAACTTCTTTAGATTTTCTGTGATTGGCTTCCGCTATTGCAGATGCTGCATGGAGACTAGACATTTCTGCACACCAAGCAGCAATTGAAATTTCATAATTCTGTATTCTGGGCTACTGAGATGCTTCTGGATATTTGCATCCTAAGTAATGAAACCAATTAGCCTTGGGAGACTGGATTTGGCACTTGCTCTATACCTACTAAATTTCTTCTCAGGTAATGTCATGTTGCCAATGACAACATTGGCATTGCTGAAGAAAGACAAGAGGCCTTCAACCCAATAATTTGGCTGGTTACTGCAATATATTGGTCCTTTATGGCCAACTGCCAGAAGGCAACTAGCAAAGAGGTTCTACTCATGTAGCTCAAGAGAATCTATTCACATCACTAAGAACTAAGAGGAAGTTCAGATTAGCCTGAGCCTGGCTTCTTTTGTTATGTAGTGGTTGTCTTATATATACAGTAGGTTGAGTATCCCTTATCTGAAATGCTTGGGACAAGAATTGTTTTGGATTTCAGATTTTTTTGAATTTTGGAATATTTGCATATACATAATGAAAATGGATGGGGATGAGACCCAAATCTAAACACAAAATTCATTTATGTTTCATATATACCTTATACAGTTTGGCTGTACTTGTAAGAGGCGACTAAACAGCCACCGGGTAGATGGGACTCGTCAGCCTGGGAAGGCAGCTCATCTGAGAGAAGGAAAACTTTGATCCCAAACCTCCACTGCCTTGTGGCTACATCCAGTTATGGAAAAGGCTTCAGGAGTCAACCTCGAGGCAAAATCCGGAGCCGGAGTCCCTGAGGCAGTTCATGGCTGAACACAGTCACGTTCTGGCAACTCCTGCGACGTCGCTGGAACCAACTGTATTGGCTTCTGCCTTTCCATTGGACCATTTCAGCGATGTGGAGAGGGGGGGTTTGCTGCATGGGTAACAACCTATCCTCCATATCTACTTTACCCAGGCTTCGCGCACTGGAGAGGACACTCTGTTCCAGAACACTATTCAGAGTGCGATACCATAGTCTTCCGAGACTGAAGGATGCCAACAAGAATACCTTATACTAATAGCCTGAAATTAATTTTATGCAATATATATTTTTCTTTTTGTATGAAACAAAGTTTGTGTACACTGAACCATTAGAAAGCAAAGGGGTCACTATTTGAGCTACTGATTTTGGATTTTGGAGCATTTGGGATTTCAGATTAGGAATGTTGAACCTGTAATACAAACAGTTGTAAAGCCAGCCTGACTCTTCTACTCACCCCTGACCTATGAGTGCCATTCATTCATTATAGCAAGATTCATTCATTATAGCAAGATTGAATGAATCAAAAAGATGTGAATTACCCATTCTCATCTCATCTCATCTCATACCCATTCTCATCTATTCCTGACCACATGCACCTCTCGTCACTTCTCTTTCCCAGCTGAGAGCCCAATCCTGAGCTCAGCGCAGCAGCTTCGTGCTGCTGCACACTGTTGCAAATGTGCCGTAAGGCACGTCTGTACATCCTACCGCCAGGCTACTGCCCGTGCTAACCCGGCCCTGGTCTAGCGCCGGGTGGGTGCCCGGCCTCCACTGCTCGGCGGTCTCAAGACCTCTGAGCTGCGGCACGGTAAGCAAGGGC
The DNA here is from genome assembly GCF_035046505.1 of Tiliqua scincoides. Taxonomy (NCBI): domain Eukaryota; kingdom Metazoa; phylum Chordata; class Lepidosauria; order Squamata; family Scincidae; genus Tiliqua; species Tiliqua scincoides. The sequence continues at coordinate 128,722,389 of NC_089824.1, forward strand.
GGGAAGGGGGGTGGGGAGAAGGCGTTCTGAGGAGGGGAGAGGCTGGAGGAGGTGTGATGGAGAGGTGGGGGGCAGATAGAGGGCAGGCGGGAGGCATGCCGAGGGAGGGAGCGGGGAGGCAGAGATGCTGGTCCGTTGGAGCTCCGCTGCACTGGATCCTGTCTGTTAGTGTAGGGCTTCTTCCCTTACCTGGGAGAAGGAGACGAAAGTCCCCTTCTCCTGAGGCACCGCCCATGGCAGGCTGAGGCATGCAGGATGCGGCGGCAGCTGTTTTCGGCACCACTGCAGCTGCGTGCCCCGGACAGCTCAGGATTGGGCTGTGAGGTGCCTTCCTCTGATCCTAGTTTCTTGTTCTCATTCATTGTTCTCTATCATTGTGACCATCTAGCCATATTCTAAATTTATTTGTCACATCTGTTGCCTACTTATGCCCCTTTCCTAGAGTCCATTTCTTCTATTCCTCTGCAAGCCCTCCTACTCTGTAAGATCGGTGTAGATGAGAGGACGATAGCCAGAGCCCCTGACAACAGCTTCATTACCACTACCACCAAATCCTTTACTGCATTATGCACCAGATTCTGATATTCTTCCTTTTGAGAGAAAATCACTCTGGGAAAGGGGTTCTGAACTTGCTGTTGTGTAGAGAATCGGGATCCATTGTTATAACTGGATAAACAGAGGGGCCTCATATTGCCCAAAGACATGTGAACTTCTCAAATCAAGCCACATCTTTGGTGTAATGTTACCACCTTACAGCTTCTCTGCGCTATGAGTCATTGTCACTTCCAGCGTTCCACTTCCCCTCATTTCCCTCAGCAATTTGATTAATATTTTATTAGCGGCCTGTTTTCCTCACAGCAGACTGGGTGTCTTAACTTCCTGGCCATATTAGATCTTCAACGTGTAAATGGGAAACTGAAAAGATACAAATCACTTTGTCACGCCATGTCTGGAAATGTAATTGGCTAAATGTCAAAAACACATCAAGCCCCCCCTTGCTGTGGTTTCAGAGTTCCTAAAGACAAAGATGTTCAGACAATGCTAATGGTCCCCGGAGAGGCTGTTGTAGCCTTGCTAAGGACAGCAATTGCCAAAGGTGTCACCAGCAGTCAGGGAGCATCACACGCATTTTACTCATGTCTCACCTGGGTTAGGCTGACATTTTTCTCTGCTGTCCGACACGTCCAGGCTTTTCTCCACGTAGCAGAGTCTGCTTGTCAGCAATGCAATTTATTATTCATGCAGACCTGGAATATGCTTTTGCTTTGTTTTCGTAATCCCACCGTTAAGAATGTCTTCCTTTGTAGATGGTGCCCCCAAAAGTGTGAAGTAAACCCACGTTTTGCATGAGATATCAGAGTCATGGTAGCCATTTGTCCAAGAAAGTTTGTGATCTCTTTGCAGTCTATGGGCCCAATCCTATCCAATTTTCCAGTGCGGGTGCAGTTGTGCCAGTGGGGTGTGCCCTGCAACCTGTGGGGGAGGGGCAATCACTAGAGCAAGGTATGGAAATATGTGTTCCCTTACCACAGGGCTGCATTGTGGCTACCCTGGAGCTGGTGAATTGGATAGAATTGGGCCCTATGTTATCTCAAGGACCAGCGCCACAGTGATTAACTTTTGATTGATTTACATTTTATGCAACCCTAAAGGATGTGTCGGGGAGGAAGGAGATGGAACTGTCAGAAGCAACTTGCACCTAGATCCTATCCCCAAAACCCCTCTCCAGAATGCCCCTTGGCTCTTCAGACTTATGCTAGCAACATGGCTGGTGTATGTCTGAGAAGACCCAAAGATGATTAGACAGCCTACTGGGAGGTAAGTAAAAAAATATTTTTACTTACTCCTGCAGGCTGTCAGATCATACATATACCTACCATACAATGCAACACAGCCTCTATTGGTGCAGCTCCATGCTGTAACATCATGGAGGATAGGATTGGGTAATAAGATGGGAAGGTTACTACCACTAAATAGATCTTTTTCCCCTGAACATGCACATCCTAAATCAGCTTGCTCATGACCCATGTGGTTTGAATACCATCTGTATCCTTTTTATAAGAGAGATGTCTGTGTTTCTGGTATCTCATAGTGGCAAACTGAAGAAGGCACACATTTTCACAGCTTTATAGTTTCTCCATTCAGGCCTTCATTTCATTTTCATTCACTTCACTCTTACAATCTCCACCTCAACATATGAGGCTCTACCTGGCTCATCTTACTTGTCCCTGTACACTGATTTGCCATGATGTCACATGATGGGCTGAGCAGATAGTATATCATGGCTTCGCTGACTGCCATTTGTTGAGCCGCTCTGATATCACAGTAACTAGGAAACCTTGAGCTAGGCATTCTTGGGCTAAGGTGGAGTGGAAATACACAACTTATTTTTGAATGAAACCTTGCTGGCAAAGAGTGTGGTGGCATTTGCTTCTTATGATTGTCAATGCAAGAAGTATGCTGTCCTTTTAGATATCAGGTCTTAAATGGCCCAAACTCTAACCTTAACAATTCTGGACACTAACAATTCTAGATGATTCCCTTCCACTGCCGTTCAAAATAAAGGAGTCTCCAGCTGGTAGAACATTGTTGAGTCCCATTTCCACTGAGATGAGAACATGTTCTCATTGTTACTTATTTACTTACAGTAGGTCTTGTTATGTCTCTGGTATCCTTTCATGCTTAGCTCTTCTTTACAATTCTGCTTTGCACAACCAAGCCAAACTCAGCTTGTAACCTATGTATTGTAGCCTGAAAAATGTTTGTTAATCTCTTCTTTTTTTTACAGTCCTAAGTAAGTGGAAAAGCCAGGAAGCTGATTGAAGCTCCTGTGGGCCACCCTGCATGGCTGGAAGGCTGAATTCATAAATTCAGTTTGGTGGGTCACAAATTTATGCAAGCCTGCTCAACATAATGTTGGTGATGTAAATAATAATAACAGATTCTGTACAAAACTTAAAAATAACAGTAGATAGATAGATAGATCTGATCTACAACAACATTTAGTGAGTGCATCATGTATCAATGGTATCTATGCCAAAGACATCACATGTTCTTAAGGTATGTGGTTAATAATATTCTTAAGGTATGCAACTTTTGATTCTAGATTTAATAATTTTTTTTTCTATTACCACCCTTGTAAAGTCTCAGAAGCCCTTTATTCAAACTGGAACAAGGCAGAGTTAGCAGGTGTTATTAAGAGAACATGTCTGTTGCTTTTGCAAAATGCCAGAAGTTGATTGCAGACCAACTGGGGAAGACCTATGAGATTCTTCCAGTGTACACAAAAGGAATGAACCTATAATTAAATTACAGTTAAACACAGATGGTTATTTTACAGCAGGTGCTTAACTTTCAAAGTGTATCTCTTGACGATATTTTTGTTCCAACATGATGTCTGTCCCCTACTGGGTTTCCAGTGAATTTTATGGTTCAATAGAAAGATTTTTCTGTATAAACTATAGCCCTTTTTGCCAGAATCTAAAGCTATTGAGTTCTGTGATATTTCTAATGGGAAGATGGAAGAATAACCATCAAGCCGAAATTAAATTTAATGTTTCAAGCCGTGCTGACTCATTGCATACGATGTACATGATATAAAGTGCTTACAAGTAATTGCATACAATTTATATGATATAAAGCACAGAAGCTACTGAAGCTAAAGTGGATACTAATGGTTTCTGGATATTAAAAAAAAAAAGATTCTGTTAAATAGGAAAGAATTAAAAAAAAAAAAAAAAACAGCCAGCACATGAAGTTACTTTTGTATTTGTATACTCTAAATATGTGTAGTCATTCATGAGCTGTTTGCCATAAGAAATTATGTAGTTAAATAATTGAAGGTTTTCATTGGTCCAAATTACCAACCAAAGGGGAACTGTGTAATTCAGTGGCAGAGCACATGTTTTGAATGGGGAAGTTCAGTCCCTGGCATCTCAAGGAAAGACCCCTGCAGAGCCTCTTCCAGGCAGTACAGCCCATACTAAAAGGACCTGGTTGGACTATGTTCATGCAGAGCCGGGGTGGCCAAAATAAGAGCCACATACAATAAACTTCAAATGTTTGAGAGCCTTCAGAGGGATGTTTAAGAGTTAAAAAAAAAAACACATATTAAATATGTTTAATATTTAAGAAGCATTTAAATTCTTTATTTAAATATTTATTTACATTTAAATATTTATTAATATTTATAAATTTATTTATTTAAATATTAAATATTTATTTAATATTTAAGAAGCATTTAAATTCTTAAATATATTTTTGTACCATGATCATTAAACTTACAATTTAATCCAGTGGACTCTCTTATACCCAGTAAATAATTATAAAGCTTGAAAATGTTTTATTTACCTTTTATCTTAATTGTGATGCAAAAAAGGAGCTGGGCCAACATATTTCCTTGAGCCACACATTATATGCCAAAGAGCCGCTTGTGGTTTGGCCACCCCTGCTATAGAGCCTACATCCGGCGCCTCTTGATGATACGTTGCTGAGAAGACTTCCAAAATTCAACCACTGTGGGTTGGGTAATTATATTGTGATTGAATCATTCAATCACTTTTGATGTAGAGGCACAGCAGAATTACCTGGCCTCAAAGGAGGCGTATTCAGATGAATGACTCATACAGAAACAGGGGGTTAAATACCTCTGGTGACAGGTACTTCTTTCCAGGTGTAAGTATCAAGTGTGCTTTTAATTCAGAAAACGTTTCTTAACTATCGGGCATTTGGGAAACACTGCTCTAATCTTTTCCAAGCAGAAACATTTTGTCTTCTAACTTCAGTAGCAACTGTGGATACACATTTCAAAACCTATCTGGAGCGATATATAGTAAACATGACATTTTTTTTGTAAATCCTGGCATGTGAGGCTGGTGATACAACTGCTCTCAGGCACATTACAATGCTGATTACAACTCAGTGACTGGAGGCAGCTGAATTTATGAAGCGTAGCCAGAGATTTATGTAACCTCCCACACATAAGAATGGAAAGGGTTTGTGTGTGTGTATTTGTGGGGGGGGGGGATGCACACACTTGTGGGGGAAGATAAGGCCAGTTGCTTTACTGTTGTTGAGTGCACTGATGACTATTTTGGAGGCTGCAGCTGATGGAACTGCTGCAACACACCTTGGCTGTACCATAATGAGGAACGGTATAATATGATGCAGTCACAGAATCACCTCTCACATGTTTTAAAATGTCTAGTTATCTACTTAAATGAGCTCACCATCCCAAGCATGTGATTGAATTAGATCTGAGGCTACTTTGGTCGCTGCTTTTTGGCACATATGGGAATAGAAATACAATGAGCTCAGCTACTTGTATGGAATCAAATGGTTCAGGTAACTAATTCTTGGGCAATCCACTTCTAATGGATAGTTTGTCTCTTCTGACAAGTTTTAAGGAAGGGAAAGGGATCGTTTGAAATGGTTAGTCATCAGCCTCATTATAAAGCCACCTGCTGTAAGGCTTTGACTCAGGCTGATGTATTGCTTTTATAATGTAGGTTTTTAGCAAGGGATAAGTCCATTATGAGCGCTTTGCAAGAACAAAAAAAGCAAATCCTCTTGCTGCAGCGCTCCATATAGATGAATCACATACGCACACCAAAATCTTATACAACAAAGGGGAGGTTGTAATTCACAGGGTGATGCCAACAAAGGCTTTTGAAGCTGTGCCGGAGAGATCATTCTCATGGGATGGCTTTGCCTGAGGATTTGTCAGATCCATAAACATGATGGTGATGACAGCAAACTGTTTTGTTTTTAGGAAGCAACAAGCGCCCTGTACTCATAAGTTCACTAATATGGCTTGTATTTGTCCAATTAAATTGCCATGTGGAACAATAGCTTATGGCCCAATCCTAGCCAATTTTCCTGTGCTGATGCTGCTGTGTCAGTGGGGTATGCACTGCTTCTTGTGTTGGGGGGGGGGCAGTCACAGAGGCCTCCTCAAGGTATGGAATCATTTGTTCCCTTACCTCGGGGCTGCACTGGTGCTAGAAAGTTGGATAGGATTGGAATCTTAGAGGGTTATCCCCCCCCTTTATCTTGTCCAATTTGGGTTGTTGCCATTCAGTTGTTGAAAATAGCTACTAGACAATGCTATGCATTTCCATTCTGTTTATATTTACATGGGACAAAAAAAGAAACATTTTCTAGTTGAAGTAAGTGAAACAAAGGTGGCTGTACCTTGGACTAGGCTTTATATTTCCTTGATTAATATGCCAAAGAAACTCCACCATTGAAACATTCAACATTTTTTACTTCCATGGGGAATTTGATTGGGAACACAGCAGAAAATGGTTGGCAACCTTCAGTCTCGAAAGACCATGGTATAAGCCTACAGCACCAGGTATTCCCAGGCGGTCTCCCATCCAAGTACTAACCAGGCCTGACCCTGCTTAGCTTCTAAGATCAGACAAGATTGGGCATGTGCAGGGTAACAGCAGAGACCAGTGGTGATTTAACTCTTTTCTCCCATGCTGATTCCCCAACTTAAATTTCATGCATAGAAAATATAGGATTCATGACTAACAGCCACCTCTGGGAGCAATTTGAATTGAGGCTGCAACCCTCCCTCTGACTCCACAACCCAATCAACATTCCTTCCTCACCCCCACATCAGGGACATGCAGTATGGGGGCAGCAGGTGAGGCAGTACCACCCTACTGTAGTCCACAGAAAATAGCCACAGCACACGCTGAGTCAAAAAGTGGGTGGAGCTCATGTGCCATTGCAGGGGAGGCTATTGTCCCAGAAGTTGCCTCACCTGCTGCTCTACATTGCATGCTCCATCAGCAGTCATTTTATGAAAGCAAAGGTGTCTTCCACTGTCATAAACTGCTCCGCCCCAGTCGTTCAAAGGATTGGACTGTGACTGAGATAGAAAGCTTGACCAATAAAGAGACAGCACACTAATAAATGGAGGAAAACTGCGTACAAGGTCCCGTAGACAACTACATAATGCTTAACCTAAAGACCACAGGAGGAGAGAGAGTCATTAACCTAATACCCCAGGAGGAACTGGCTTAGATCTGCAGCTGCATTGCTTCTTCTGGACCCACCCCAGCTTAAGCTTGAGCTACCTGTCCACCTGAGAGAGAATAGCCATGGCCAGCAAGCATTGAGCTGGCACCCAACAGCTGTCCCAGTTCATTTGGATGCCCTAAAATCTTGCCAATTGTCCTGTTTAGAGTCATTCCAGTTCCTCAAGGAAGACATCTCCCAAGTCAATTGCATAAATGATTCCCAAACTTTTGCAACTCGTCACTCCTTTGACCTACTCAGCCATTGGCCATGACTCCCTGTTAGGATTCAAATCCTAAACATTGTATGGGTTGATGAGTTTTTCATGAGGATTCCGTGGTTCCCCTAGCTGGTTTCCACAACTCCCTGGAGAACCACAGCTCACAGTTAGGGGAAACCCTCTGAAGAGCCAATTCTCCCTTCACACTGGTTGTTTTCCACACAGCTCTACCAAACAAACACACAAAAAAATTATGTATGTATATATTTAAATAATTTATATCCTGAATTTAAATATATCTCCCAATTAAATGGAGTGCTAAAATCAGCAATCAGCAATTACAGGTTAACCTATGAACAGCCAGTTAACCTATAACAATGGAATCACCCCAAAGAAGTTGAAAAATCAGGCTCCACAATGGGCAGTGAGCCTGACAAAAATTCCTTTCTGACCCCCCAGTAGTGTGATCCAAAGAAATCTACCTTTGCATTGAAATGGATAAAGAAGGATGCTCTGAAATCACAGCTGCCTATCTTAGAATGGTTAAAATAATCTGCTTCTCTTCCCATCCCTCCCCCAACACTTCACTTTCCTTTGTTGCCTTTAATTACATTGTCAGGTGATCATCTCTATGTACCCAAGTCCCCGAAGTGAATTATTGGCAGGCAAACTCTTACTGACAATATTGTCAGAAGACTGATGTGGAGCTATTACATCCATGTTAATAATAATATAAAAAAAATTCCCAGTGCTCATTTTCAATGTGTATGTCATTTCCAATCAAACTGTAATATCACTAGTCCCTGCAGGTGAAGACTTTGAGTGAGAAGGGAACACTGTGATGCCAGTTTTATTAGTAGTAGTAGCATCTTTTAGAGAATCTGCAGCCCTGCTGCTACCAGATAGCTCTACTCTGGGAAAGTCCTAGGTGTACAGGAAATGCGAAATAGAGAGGAGCCCAAATTATCTATTTTGTTTTGGTTTCACATGGTTTCATAAATTTGTCGGGGGAGGGGACAACATCAGAATTTTGTTTGAGTAAAACAAGCATTTTGAGACTTTCAAAAAGGAAGCATATAAGTATAGGCTGGATACTTATACATAGGGTGACCCCCAAAAAACAGAACCAATAAAAATTTTATTAAATCCTACAAAGGTCCAGTAAATTTCAAAATGTCTTTTCTTTGGTTGACCAAGACATATTGGGGAAGATTATTGTTCCAATATTTCATGCACAAAGTTGACTTGTATACCTGAAAGAAAAAAGAAGAAAAATTAAAATTAACAGTTTTATTCAAAGATTTGTGGGTTCTGTTTTTTTTTGGGTCGCCCTGGATATACATATTGGCCAGGTACCTATATGTTTCCCACTGACCATGGGACAAATAGCAGTCATGGAGTTGGAGAGAAAAGTAGTGCAAAGGGAAAGGGTTAAGGTCGCCCCTCCTAGCACTGTACTCCTGATCTGAATTGCCCCTCCCCAGTAGGAGATCCCCTTTGCAGATATGCCAAGTTGTGTCTATTTGCCTCCGCCCCCAGGCAATTACTTTCTTTTTTGAATGTCTGTTGTAAGATGAAGGAAAAAAGCACTTCCCCTTCCCCCAAGTCCTCTTCGAGTGCCAGAGAATTTGGGGCAGGCGGCCCAATCCTGAGCTGCCCCTTGCATCAGGATTTCTGCAGTGCTGAAATGGCTGCCGCAGCATCCTGTGCACAACAGGGCAGCCACCAGGGGCTCCTCAGGGAAGGGGACTTTTGTCCCCTTCTTCTGGGTAAGGGAAGTAGTTCCACAATGGGACTACAGGTGGAGCCTATTTATCCGCATTAATTCCATTCCATGACTTGGTGCGATTAACAAAAAACGTGTTGTGCTAAATTCCATAGAGTTACGCAAATACACTGCAGCCTGACACTTCTGGATGGAAGGAAACTAAGGCAGCTGTTATCAATCCCCTCCCCTCTGTACTCAGCCTTCTCTGTTGCCAGCTGTCCTGCTGAGCTTTTAAGAGTCCAGACCTATGTGTTGCTACTCGTGTGGAGAGGATTGTAGGCTAAATAGCATGCTTTGTTTGCTGGGAAGGCTTGAGGCTGGAGCAGGAGAGCCTGCAGCATCTCAGTGGGGGGGGGATTTGGCAAACACTCCCTGGGTTTTGTAAAGCAAGCTCCTTTCCTCCCCTTCCTACCTCCCCCTCCTGAGCCCTCCCCATTGCCAGCTGTCCTGCTGAGCTTTTAAGAGTCTAGCCCTATTCGTTTCTACTCAGAAGTAAACCCCATTCCAGTCAATGGAGCTTACTCCCAGGAAAGTGTGGAGAGGATTGTAGGCTCAATTGTATGCTTTGCTTACTGGGAAGGCTTGCTTGTGTTGGTGATTGCCTGCACCATCTCAATGGGGGGGGGTTGCTTGTGTCGATGATTGCCTGCACCATGGGGGGGGGGAATTGGGCAAACACTCCCTGGGTTTTTTAAAGCAATCCCTTCTGTTGCTACCACACCTGCCCCTGAGTGAGTGAGTGAATGAGAGAGAGAGAGAGAGAGGGAGAGGGAGAGGGAGAGGGAGAGAGAGAGAGAGAGAGAGAGAGAGAGAGAGAGCGCGAGCGCGAGCGCGAGCGAGCGAGCTCCACCTTGCTGCACATGTTCTGGCTACAGAGATTTTCCACCCCCTCTTCAGCCTCTTTGCTGGCTCAGGGGCTCCAGGAATGTTATTGTTCCTTCCAAGGGGAACCTCTTCTAGGGCTCCAGGGCTATTTCCCTGCCTGGGCGAGGCGTTGCAGTGTTTTGGGCTGCCTGGAAAGTGAGCAAGATGCCAGTGCAGGGCAAAGGAGGCAAAGGTGTGTGTGACTTTCAGTATCCCCACCCCATTCTCATTGAGACAAATCTGCAGATTAAAAAATCCATAGATAAATAGGCTGCACCTGTACTCGATTCTGCGGTAGCCCCTGCATCAAGACCCTCTGTGTCGGGCCTTGTGGACACAGCTCCTTTGGAGCTCCGCTGGTTCTACCTCCCTCCTGTCCCACTTCCTTACCCCACCTCCCCTGCCCTGGAACACCTCCTTCCTCACCTCCTGCCACACCCCCATTCACCTCTGCCACCTAGCGGTCTGTGTGACTGCTAAGCAGTGGAGCTCCAGCAATTCACCGGCGTTGGGCATTGTGCTTTACAACACGTTTGTGACACTCACTGCCGATGGAACATCAGCGGTACGAACTCAGGATTGGGCTCTAACTTGGTGGTGATCACAAATAATGACTCTCTACAGTTCGAAGCAAAATGTGTGGACTGCTGCTTTTTAGGCTGATACCATTTGATGGAATATAACATGGTGTGGTGACCTGAAAAAAAGATTTGCTTCCCAAATAACACCATTGAATTTGGCTGCAGGAGTGACTGATAACACTTAATGTTTTAAGTACCAAATAAATGTTATTTAGGTTTATTTGTCAATCTCACATTTTGAAGACCGATTGTAAAATTGCCAGGTTGTCATTGACTTTGGTCTTGCAAGACTGAGAAGCACTGTAGAATGTAGAATGTACATTGTAGAATTTACATTATTTTGTTATGTTTGAGTGTATTCATGGTGTATGTTTTTGCTAGGCTTCTATAAAGCTTAATGGAAGTTACACAGATGCCTATTATTAATTGCTCACAAGACAATTAACATTCATTTGCTAGCATAACAAGGCCAATGGTCCATTCCTCTTTATTTCAAATGAACAAAGCAGCAATTTCTACAATTTTAAGATTGATTGTAATTAAGGAAAAAAAAATATAGCTTTATACTGAAATATTATTTGCTAGTCTCATTACTTAATTGCTGCTTTTTAGGAGCTGATATTCATGTTTTTAATGAACCATTTGAGGGAGAAATCAAATTTATGAGTAAGTGTGAATCAATTACTCTTCTGTGTCATTTGATGACACTGAAGGGTTGAAGAGGACACTTGCGTGGCTGCTAGCAGGATACATGAAGAATGATGATCAACAATGAGCCATTGCACGTCTTCAGTGTTTTCACCTTGTAATACAAAGTAATTTTTTTTAAAAAATACTGCTCTATTTACTTATTTTTTACTGCTCTATTTTAGATTGGGACTTTTACTGTGATTTTATTTATTGGCTGAAAGAGGCTGAATTCATGTCAAACTAAAGCTTGAGGTGTTTAACATCCAACCTGGCAATCCAGAATCAGAAATTATAGTTTGAAGCAAGTTTGCAATTAACGATTTGAACTTGCTTGGGATTTGGTATGATGTCTAAAATGACAAATCCTATTTAGGGACTGTGGTTGCTTCTGTACCTCAGAGATGGGAGTGCTCAGGAGATGGAAAATGAAAGGACAAGAGTAGGTCCAGCTGGTACATCCCTGGGCATGCCCTCCTTGACAGTCAAATCTGCCCACAACCTCATTATCCCAACCATTGTGAAGTGCCCACGGAGTCCCCTTCTATAGGGGAAGTTTACAGTACAAGATTAAAATCATTAAATCTTTGCCCTGCAGTCCTTCTAGTACTAAATTACCGCTGATTTTGCAACAAAGTCGTACACTGGGTCTCCCATGGTGCCCCCACACATCCCCTGATGGCACATTGGGTTTCACCACTGCCAGGAATACTGAAGCATCAATGGTCAGGCAGGCCAACCTTCGGATGGGTGTGACTACTTAAATAGTGCCAAAATTGGTCAAGCCATTCTGGAGTTCACCCCAGTGCTCCATCACCACCAGGCCCAGCTGTAAAGTATGTGACTATCATGTGCTTCTTTTGCATGCAACAGATATTTGGCCCAGATGTTCAGTGGTACAGTCAGAAACAAAATTCCACATTCTCCACCTCCCCCAGTCTACTTTAATGCTCCATTTGCTCCTACAAGTTCAGGCATGCAAGGCTGATAACCAAACACCTCCAGGAGGTTTCTTTTCTTCCTGTTTTTATTATTTGCACTTGTAAATAATGATTATCTCTACTTTGTGTTCATCTCTGGCATAAACCATCTGCCTTGGCATGCACCTCTGTCTTTCATATACAGCCATTTGTTAAGCAAACTGTTCAGTCTTTGATTAAAGAGTTAAGGGGAAAAAACACCATAGACTCACGATCCAATTCTATGCTGGCTGGGCACTGGTGTAATGTGCATTACATTGTCAGAGGGTGCTTTTTGACAGTTAGAAAGCAGCCTCCCCCAGTTCATGCTGCCTGGCTGCTGGCAGGGAAGCCAGAGGATTCTCATGCCCTGGTAGATGGCCTGCTGGAACAGGTAAGCAGGGATTGGAATGGGGCAGGGGAAGGCGGGAAGGGGAAGGGATGAGCGGAATGAGGCAGTGATGGAGTAGAGAAGAGGGTTCAGTGGTGGCAGCACACGCTGAATCCTGACCCTCTTCCTGAATCTGATACACCTCCCCAGCTATAGAACTGGAAGAGGGCCAAGTTGACCCATGAGGCCCACAGGGGCTGACCCTGCAGCAGAGCAACAAATGTTCACTTACCTCGAGTAGACCTCCCAAGGCTGAAAATCACCTGTGGAATTCAGAGGAGCCTGTGCTGGCGCTACTGCAACACCGGCACGGAGTTGCATTGGATTTGGCTATTTGTTAAGCACATGTGTTTAAACACACCATCACACACACTCACCCAAACACCCCCCCCCAAAAAAAAAAAAAAAAAGTTGTAGCAAAATGGTGTGGATATAGTATAGTTAAAAACCAAGCCCAAACTTTAAAAAGTTCTATTTAAAATATATCTTAAAAATTATATTCTTTACTAAAAATAGTATAACAAAATGTGTTTTCACACCCCTTTGTCACAAAGGGGGAGAGATGCAAGTTAAGGTGAACCATTAAAAATACCATGCTGTATTGCTTCTGATTTTCATTGTTCTGAAGTGCTGTGCTGCAATTTGATGCTTCGATGCTTATGTTCAACTCTCACATACAATGAGACTTCAATGAATACGTTATTGTTCAGTGCCTGTTGTGTGTGTATTCCTTTCTGAAGGACCTTCCTCGCCTTTCACAATTCAGCATTCATGAGTGTGTGGGCAATTTGAGTTGTTCAAGGTCATCATGCTTTCAACATTCCAAACTGTTTCAATTCTTTGGATGCAACCTTAACTTGCACCACATATAGAATAACACAATGAAATCCTAAAAATATAAGAAAACCCCTCCTGGATCAGGCTAAAGGCCCATCTTGCCCAGCATTCTGTATCCCACAGTGGCTCACCAGCTGTCTCTGAGATGCCTACTAGCAGAAGAGAAAGCATGGTCTTCTTCCACCATTTCTCCTATGCAGCTGGCATTCAGAGGCATTCTGCTGTTGAGCCTGGAGGTGGCACATAGCCATCATGACCTGTTCTCCATGAATCTGTGCAGTTCCCTTTTAAAGCTATTGAAGTTAGTGGCCATCACATCTTGTGGCACTGAATTCCACAGTCTAATTGTATGGATGGATGATGTATGAAGAAGTGCTTCCTTCGGCAAAGAAGAGGAGTGCAACATGAAACTCTGAGTGTGTGAAATTTCACACATGTTTTTGCTCCCCATTTTCAACAACTTTTCCAGCAGCATTCAAATGGCAGGAAAAATATATATATATATTTGCAGCAGGGTTGGGAGAATTTCTAGGATGTGGACAAAAAATTCAGACGTCATTCTCATTCAGGCCCAGCAACAGAGCTCTTTGAAGGAGGCTTTTAATTCATGTTAGCATGTGAATTTTCAGACAATGGACTTTTGTTTTTAGTCTCTTACTTACTAATTGCTTTTAAACCCAGGTGCTTGTGTTTGTATGTGTTAGTGCACAGGAAGGGTGCTCTAAAAGCAGTCTTAATGTTAATTAAAACAGAGATTGGCTCGTAGCAATGGGACTGAAAAGCAGCACAGGTGATATTCTTTCTGTTAAAAAAAATGGCAATAGGGCAAAGAACCCAATTCGATCTTCCCTCCCCCCTCACTGGTGTAGTCACATCAAAAAAGTGTGCACATTATCCAATTGGGGAGGATGGATCAGGAGGCTTTCGAGGAATCAGGAGGTTTTCCCCTTACCACTCTGTAAGCCTCCTGCCCCGCACTGGGTCTCCTCAGACCTGTGCCAACTCTGTAGCTGTTGCAAGTCTGAGGAGAAAAAGGGAGCGGAGAGGCTTGCAGAAGAGGGGACAATATGCCCTGTGCCATTGCCACTGGATCCACCCCTCCCCCAACCTCCCTGCCCCTGTTCCTCCTCCCCCCTGCCCAGTTTTGCTCCCTCCCCCACCACTGTCTTACCTGCTCCTGTGGGTGCAGTGGGGTCTGTCAATGTATGTAGACCACTGCTGCCTCTTGCAGCCACTCTCCCCAAATGGCTGCCAACAGAGCGCTCCATTCCGCTGTCACAAATGCATTCAGTGCGACATCATTCAGGTGGATCAGGAAAATAACTGTGAAGTAGAATGTTTTTGTGGAACATGTTGCACCCACTGACACACACCAGGCTTTGCTTAAACAATTGACCAGAGAACATAAGTATTTGGTATTGATTCTTTGTTATGGTAGGACTCAGAGGTTCACCATGGTTGGTTGGCAACCTTCAGTCTCGAAAGACTATGGTATAAGCCTACAGCACCCAGTATTCCCAGGCGCTCTCCCATCCAATTACTAACCAGGCCTGACCCTGCTTAGCTTCCAAGATCAGATGAGATTGGGCACGCTGGCTTGAGTGGAAGAAGCATAGAGGCTCACAGTGATGTCATATCATGCAAAATCACCATGTGCCTGCTAGCCCAGTCTCTGTCCCTTCCCTAATTCTGTGGTTTGGCTGCATACATTTTTGAGTACCGCATGTTGTTTCCAATCACATTAGTGCTTTTTAAAATTGTATCTCAGTCTTCATTATTATCACCAGAGCCTAAGAAATAGAGAAGAACACCAAATAAAATATTAAAGCGGGGCGGTACATAATGCAAAACAACTTGTGTGCCAACACGCTACCTTTTAAACAGAGCAACGGCATCTCTTTTCTTATTCTAGTTCTGTAGTCTAGAAAAAGCACATTTAAATTCCGAGACTCTGCTCCCTTCTCCCACTCACTGAGTTAAATTCATTTCGGCAGCCATTATGGGAGCCTGCTAAAAGACTCATCTGACATGAATCACAGGCCTAATTATGGCAATGTCAGCACTCTGTTAAACTTGTAGAAACATTTATTTTTGTGTCTCGTTACATCTCTGTAATAATTACTGAGAGTTGCCAATGCCTCTTATGTAAGCTTTGACCATAAATTATACTTAGCCCATGCATTTTTGAAGCCTGGAGGCAAGGTAGCTGACAGGTTTAATTTACTGGTCCTGTTGTCATTAGTGTGAGCAAAGTGAGAAGTACGGTGAGAAGAGGGTCAAGGCTAAATCCTTCATAAGTTGAGAATCTGCCCACAACTGTAACAAATGATCACCCATCCTACACAATCACTTTGACAGTCTCTTAGCGTGAGTGACATCTACTGGCAGGTAGGAGCAAGCAGTGCCAGTTTAACCTGGCGTCCTTTGTCGTGACAATACCTGACCTCAATGTGTTTGTGACAAAAAAAAAAAAGTGTTGTAAATTAGAAACTAGCAGTGGAATTCTATGCATGTCTACTCAGAAGTGAGCCCCATTGTGTTCAAAGGAAAGTTGTGTTCCTGGAAAATGGTGTTCCTGGAAAATGTTATAGAATTGCAGACCTAGTCTAATGCTATTTATTTCTTAATTAAATAGCATTAACAAAATGCTTGCTTTAGAATTAAGACGTTTGACAACCCAGTCCTATCCCCACCATGCT
This sequence comes from Tiliqua scincoides, assembly GCF_035046505.1. Classification (NCBI taxonomy): domain Eukaryota; kingdom Metazoa; phylum Chordata; class Lepidosauria; order Squamata; family Scincidae; genus Tiliqua; species Tiliqua scincoides. The sequence continues at coordinate 128,738,424 of NC_089824.1, forward strand.
ATAGCATGCAGCACCACCAATGGAATTACACTGCCTACGATGAGGGGGGAGAGAGGGACCAGAAGGCCAAAGATAAGTAACTAAAAAACTTTTTAGTTATCCTTTATTAGGTCTTTTGGCTGCCTATGAGTTTCTTTGAACCCACACCAGCTACATAGCTGTTGCATGACTGAAGGAAGGAAGAGGGTGAAGCAGGCTGGAACATGGAGGAGAAGATCTGGCAAAATTCAGTAGGTATTATTTTCCGTCACTGCGGAACAGGGTAGTAATGGCTCAGAGAAGAGGACAGATCAGGACTGGGAAGCTGATGCTTCCAACAGCAGTGGGACATTCTGAAACCTAACCCCCTTTCCAGCCTTGATCTCCTGATCCAGGTCCACAGACTTGCATCAATAACATACTGCTGCAGGTCGGATAGACATGGGAGCCAGCATGAGCTTACCATAGGCAAGGGAACAAATATACTCCAATAAGGCCTCTGGAGGCTGAACTTCCCCCCTAAGATGCAGCAGGTACTATGTTGGTGCCACTGCATCACCACATAGGAAGTTGAATGGAGCTGTTTGCCAGTGCCTCCTGGCAGGGAGGGAATCCAGTGGAAATTATCAACATGGGCCCTCCATAATGCTCTGGTTTCTCATGGATAACTGAAGCGGCATGTTACGCCACCACAGGAAAGACTCACTGAAGAGCAAGGGGTGTGTGAAGGTGAGACACAAGCCCTGTGCAGACACTATCATGTGTGTGCACTTTGTATGCACAAAAGGGGGCAGGTTTCATCCCCTTGAACAAGGACTTTGCAGTACATGCTATAAGGATGTTATCTGTATGATCAGGAATGCTTTCTTTGTAGTTACTGATTGTATGGTCAGAGAACTCTTTGACTTCAGAACTGAGTACATTCCATCCCGCCCAGGTGTTCTATGAACATGCAAAGTCCAGAAGATGGAGACTGCTGTTATGACAACGACCCTTCCATATTCATTGATAACTACTGCACAAGGCTAAAGATGAAGCCAAATCTATTTCTATGACCACTCAACAAAATGATGTCTCTGCATGCTTTCTTTCTACACACTTCCATGTTTCATGCCAACCATATGCAACCAGCCTCCATAATTTCCAGTTGGCAGGGGCCCAAATATATCAGCTGGGCTTACTAGCCAAGCCTGTCTCTGCCCATGTCACCTATTCCATCCCCACCCCTTTGACATATGCAGAGGACTAGTGGAAGAGAAAAGGATTTTTCTTCCAAGCCCTCTGATCTTGCAACAAGGAGAAGAGAGACCGTCTTGGAGATGCAGGCCTCTTTGGAGAATACACAGTGTCAAGGAGAACACCTGCTGGCTTTTTGTCACTCTTTTTGAGCAAGAGAGAAGACTTCTTTGTGGCCCTTTGTTCTGGTGTTTGCTACAGGATTGCAGAAAGCAACCAGGCATCACCCTGAACATCTCTTTGTTCTCCAGAACTGCCTGCAACTCCAGGAAGCCCCTGCTTGACCTCCCAGACAACCTGCTTGCAGTCAATTAGAAAGGAGAGGTGACGTCTTCTTAAAATTGCAAGCGGTTTTGAAGAACCCAGGACCTATGTGCCTGTAATTCATTCTCTGGGTCCTCTGATTAAACTTTACAGTGCATTTCTATGCGAGTCTATTCAGAAGTAAGTCCCATTAAGTTCAATGATACTTTCTCCCAGACAAGTGTGTATAGAATTGCAGCCTCCACTTCTTTTACTCTGCCTTGGTTGTGACTGAAGCTGATATGATTTGAAGTTGAGGGCAGGAGATGGAAGCAAGAAACCAATCAACTTCATCTGAATTGGTCTGTGTATATGCAATGCTATGAAGATGTGAGGAAGAACCAGACGACTGGGGAAGGACAGGGTGAGAATTGGTTCTAAAGATGGATGTGAGTACAATTCTTTAAGCAGCAGGAACCTGAAGACCTGGGGGTGATGAGAGGCATAAAAGAAGATACGAACAGATGAATATCGTATCATAGGTGATACATATCACGGCCTGCCTGTGATATGGATGAAATGTCATTCATAGCAGACACATGCAGGAACATCTGGAATTGGTAAGGGTGAGACTTCCAGGACCAGTAACTCCAGAGGCCCACTATTCTAATTCTAATATTAGAACACTAATATTAGAAGTTTATTAGAATATATCCTGTTTATTAGAATATATCCTGGACTCACCTCCTGTGGCCCCACCCATAAGATTTAGAATAAAAGTTATTGCTTCTCACCTTTTATCTTATATATTTTATTTTATCTATTCACTCAACTAAGGAGATCTGTGGTGGAGCAAACCTAGTGCCCATCTAGTTCAGAATCCTTTTTCTAGTAGTGACCAGTCAGTATATCCAGATACTTCCAGGAAGTCCACGAACTTTACAAGGCAGGCCTCCAACTTTACTTTAAAGTAAAGTAAACTTTACTTTACAAGGCCCCCAGGCACGCCTCTGGCATGCCCCCCTCCCCGCATCACACCGGCCTCCCCGCCCCCTCCCCGCATCATGCTGGCCTCCCCCCTCCCTGGAACACCCCCGTCCCTGCCCTGTTTGCCATTCCGCAGCCCGGTGGTGGCAGGCACCTCCGAACTGCGGAACGCGGGCACCCACCGGATGATGGCTCAGCGCCGGCTGGAGCTGAGTCACCTCCGACAGGAGCCCGGCGATAAGCCCCGCAAACGTGCCTTAAGGCACGTTTACGACTGTGGTCCGCGCCGCGGAGGCACGATGTGGACCATAGGATTGGGCCCTTAGCTAATAGTCACTAATGGACCTATCCTGCATTAAAAACTATCTAAGGAAGTGGTTTCCAAACTTTTTAGCACCAAGACCCACTTTTTAAAATTACACTCTATCGCAGCCATTTTCAACCAGTGTACTGTGGCACACTGGTGTGCCATGAGTGGTCCACAGGTGTGCCACAGGAATTTGGGGGAAGGTCATTTATTAGTAGGGTCAGTGTGGATGTGAGTCCCCCACTGGCAGCATAACGTGCCTTGTGAATTGTCAAAAACCTCATGGTGTGCCTTGACAATTTTAGTGCCTTGTCAGTGTGCCATGAGATTTTAAAGGTTGAAAATTGCTGCTCTGTCAGGTCCCACCCAGGTTTACCAGTCTTCAAAAAATGAGATCTGGAAAGAAATAATATTTTATTTATTTATAATCAGGAAAAAAAAACCTTCAAACATTTATCTCCCTACCCTTACACATGCAGGAACTCAGTTCTTTGTATCAGCAGCTACAGTATCTGTTTTTTGAATAGCCTCAGGGCTTGAGGCAGTTAATTATCTGATCTTTCTGTCACCACTGACAACCCACCAAAAATCAGGTCACAACCCACCAGTGGGTCCTGACCCACAGTTTAGGAACCACTGTTCTAAGGTAACAACCATCATTACATCTTGCAGTAATGAATTCTGTAAGATCATACGCTGTTGTATCAAGAATTACTTTGTTTCACCTTTTGCAAACTCAATTCCAATCAATTTCGTGGAGTGAGATCTTGTGCAATATACTACACTATTCATACTTTTATGAGTCTTTATTACGGTCCTCCTTCGTTGGGTATTTTCTAGACTAAACAAATGAAACTAAAAATCCCTCATATGCTTTAGCCTTTTCTGGTTAAGAAAGATGCTGGATCATTTGGTTGTCCTTTGGTTGGGTAATATTAATCTCTGGGTGCCTCCCCCCTCTGCCATTAACATTTAGTTAAGAGCTTATTAAGATGGCCAAAAGGTAGCAGTTATGGCTATCTTGAGATTCAACCTGGGTTATTCAGGAATATATCTTCTCTACAAGAGCTGCATTGGCCGGCCCATGTTTGAAGTTTCATTTCTTTTCTAATCTAGTCCAATTTGCCTTTGGCTGATTTATAGACATCTTCCACATCCTTCATGTCAGATCTGTGGTCATAGAAAAAGCAATCTGTTCTTTTAATTTGAGAATGAGCAATCATGTCATCAGTGTATGCCAAGCGCATGCACTTAGTTGTTTGTAATCCAGTAGCTTTGATTATTGGATATATTTTCCCAGGGTGGTAGTGATATTCCTCTTTGACCTTGGACAGCAAGTTTGTAGCGTGGCGAGTTAGGATAAAATATTGCTTGAATGTGATGGACAGGGTAAGTGGAAAAGACATAACTTAGAATATGTGAACATGCTGAAAATATTGCTTTTAATAATATAATGCAAACAAAAATAAAAATACAGAAAATAAGAAATCCCCAGTGTAACTATGCACGCACTGGAGACCTGTGTATGAACATATACGAATGGACTCAAAACCTGCATGTGTAGTGTGGTACCATCAGAATATAGACCCGCCTCTTTTCAGTACAGACACAATGGCTCCAACTCCAGCATTCACAACATGCTACTGATTGGAAGCACAGTTCACTAGAAACTAGGTGATATCCCATCGAAAAAAATGGAATGGGACGCAGCATCTCGACCCTATGTTTGTTTAGATGAAATAAGTTCCAGTCGAATTGGGCTTTGGCTGCAATCCTATATACACTTACCTGAGAGTGAGCTGGAACACAGGGGGACTTACTTCAGAGTAAAAGGCATAGGATTGTGCTGTTAATGCACATTCATTAGGCTGCAGTCCTAACAGACACACCTAGGCACCGTTGAATTCAATTTTACTTACTTCTGAATACACATGCATAGAATTGTTCTATAAGTCACAATTGACGCCCCACTGACTTCAACAGCAGTCAAAGCCAGTTTTTTCTGGTTTACTTTAAATGAACAATCTGCAATGTAATGTTTGCCCTCAGGATTGGCTTAAGGCAATTTGGCTAATTTTGGAACTGCACCTTGAGGGGGCCCCACAAACTTGGGTGGCAAGCGGAGTGCCCACAGCTGCAGCCAGCACCTCTCTGAAGTTGATGCTCCGGCATGGAAACTTTCATAATAAGGCATCATGAGGAGAGTGCAGTGAGCAGAGATTGCCACTGTGTGGCCCATCCACCCACCCCTGGGTTCGATTGGCTTGAAATTGTGTCCGTCTGTCCCCCGAAAGCAGTTGGCAGAGACACCACAGCTGGATGCCTCACCACTGTCCCTTATCCTGATGATTGGTGGGGGTGAGGCCCCCCACAAAAATGTTTTGCATTGGCTCCACAGCTCAATAGCAGCCCTGCGTGTCCTCAGATGAATATTCTGGGCTCCCAGACTCTCAGCCACTGATGCCATCTGCCAACACAACAAAGGCAAACAATTTTGTGCTGCAGCCATTGTGGCACTTTTCATTTTTTTCCCAGAATGCCCTAAATAAGATGCTACATCTGAGGCACTGTGAGGAACAAATGAGGCCACCAGGATCAGTTGCTGCATTATGCAGGGCTGCTGATGCATACACATGAATACACATGCATGCATAAGATGCATGAGATGCAGCCTCTGCTGCAACTCATAGGTTGGCAGGGAACAGTGATGGCAGGGAGTGATAAGTAAAGGCATTTTTTACTTATTTCTTCTGCCACTCCCTTGCCTCCAAGGGGCCTACTCAGATCTATGCCAGCTATTTTCCTGTGTAAACTGTTAAGCCAAAGGGGGAGTGTTGGGCCTGGGACAGGTCTCTGAATCTCTTTCGGCCACTGCCATTGAGATCCACCCTTGACCTGCCTTGACCCAGCCCAATCCCCACATTTTAACAGATTGTAAGATTTTTAATTGATGAATCTAGCTGTTCACTCATTTAAACATTGCAGACTTGACGCACGCACACTTACGTTTCCTATCCTGTCTTTTAACCAACGGCACAGAGCTGCTCTTCATGTCACTTGAAAGTGATCTAAAAGATCTCAGCTGGTGCCATGTGGCTTCTATGTACCTCACGAAGTAACAAGCATGCTTCACCTTCAAAGTCCACTTTACAACACAGCTCTAAATTGAAGCACTGAATATTGACTGTTCCTTTTCCGTCATGTTAAAAGAAAATTGCCAGCGAGGAGAAGCGACAAAGGATCAGCAACTGTTCAAGAGACTTGCTCTTTTACCAGTCCTGACTATTGGGGACTTTCATGGGCAGTTGTCTGAGACGCACACCAGAATATTGCCTTTCTAAAAGCATTGATTTTCCTTTCCCTTGCCCCTCCCCCTGATTTTGTCTTCTTCTTATTGATTAATTTTACATTACGGGATAATACGAGAACATATCCTTTGGAAGGATCCTCGTACATATCCTTTGGAAGATGACAGGCATATTGTCATATCTTTGGATGTCTCTTGATTTCTACCTCAGGGAACCCAAAAGTGAGCAAATGGATTCAAAGGTTTTGTTAAATGGGACACCCTGTCTGGACCCAGCATGGCCTTAGCCAAATGGCTTGGTTGATCAGGCCAGGGATCAGATTTCAGCACAGAATCCTAAAGTCTGGAGGCAGATAATCTGGTCAGAGGAGGCTGTCCCTGAGTACAAAATCCCTTGAGATACTGTAACCACTTACAGTAGGAGAGGGTGGGGGTTCAGCCTTGATCAAGGCGGAGATAGGACTCTGCAACTTTCATGGACACTATCCCCGGGTACAGAATTCATGGAATTTGAATGGAATTTGAATTTGAACTTACTGCTGTCTGGCATGAATAGCCATCCTGTTCTCAACTAGTGATCCAGCAGCTCTCTGGACTCAGCGAGCAACTAAGAAGCCTACACTTCCCTTCACGAGGAGACCTCTTCAGGCACATCTCTCTCTACGAACCGAGGACGCAACCTAACATTCTATAGAGTTCCTTCTAAAACAAAATTGCAACTAGTTTTTTTTTAAATCTAGTTCTTTTGTCATTCATCCTAACCTGGAAGTGAAGCCCCCAATAGGCTGGCTTCCAAGTACTTCCTTTAGGTAGCAGTTACTCAGACTGCTCCTTTCCTCTGAGTAGAACCAGGTCTAAATGCTTACTTCCCCCTTCCTCAATTTTGCCATCCCATTTACAATGAAATTGGGAGACATTATTGCAATGGGGAGGGGGGCTTATGGTCAGTGGCAAATTATACTGCTCCTGATAACTGTAGAAGGTCACCTTTTCCCCCAATGCCCCTTCATAAAGGTTATGAATGAATGGCAGGGCAGTGGCATCGCTAGAGGGGTGTAGGAGGTGTGGGCTGCACTGGGAGACAAGTGCGGTGGGGGTGACCCACTTTTTAAAATCTTTGTATTTTTAAATAATACCATCATGTTATATATCATTCGGTGTGTGATGTCATGCAGAATGCAATGAAACAAACCGTGTTGAAATATCTCTATTCTATCAAAAGTTATAGCCAAAAAGACCAGTGGGGCTGGGGCAATGGTACCATCCAGAGGATGACGCGCTGGCCTCTCACACACTAGTGATGCCACTGTGGCAGGGTATCATTTTGAGGGGGAGCTGGAAGACAAAATGGCAGCTGCTGCCACCATGGGGAAACTGATGAAATATTGAATGAAAGTTCTTTTGAAGACTTCTAACTCAGTATCGTTAAAAGGCTTGCTTAAAGCCTTTTAAAATGCCTCTCTTTTTTGCTGTGTAGTAATATGAAAGGAAGCCTGAGAAGGCAGTGTTGTGCGTCTAAACAGAGTTTGAGCAGCCAACTTTCCATACAGCTGGAAACATAACTTGCAAAGTAAACTAAGTGGCAGGTTTTTCATTACTATAAAGTGGAAGAGATGTTTTAGCCCACTTCTCAAGCTATTAGTGCTAATGCTGAAAATGCTATTGCTGTAAGTACTCACCAGTTAGTCCCACTGCCGGCTCTTGGCCAATTGTTTACTTGTCTATGAGTAGAAAAATATCTATGTTCTGGTTTTTCTTTTGATTAGATGATAGCTTTATAGACAAATTAGCCTATCTGTTTCAAATGGGATAATATTTGTGTAGGGAACACACTGGTGTTCATTTGAAACCACTAGGGGAATGTGACAAGCACAGGCATGGCAGTCCTTTTCCAAGGCCTCTGGCACTGCTTGCCTGTCTTCTGCAGCAGTGACTATCAGCCCAATCCTGGGAGTAAGCCCCATTGAGTCTAATGAGACTTACTTCTGATTAGACATGCATAGGATTGGGCTCTCAGTCACCTTCATGAGGCTGTGTCTACAGTGCAACTTAATGCACTGGCATCCATCAGTGTCCAAGACTGGCTGGGAAGTACCCATTGCCCTTCATGTCAATTGAATTCTGATGTATTTACCTAAAATTTCATTTTGCTCCTTAAATTAACGTGTTGCCTCCTTAGGACTCTCTCTTCATCAAAAGAGGTTACACTCCCAGCTGAATAAAGTCAAAGTCTCCAAGACGTTGAGGACTCTGCAGTGTCTGGACCAAGAGGCAAGCCCTCAGGAAGAAACTCCTGCCCCTTTTGGAAGGCAAATGCCTCTGGGATATTTGCAGACATAGGTGGTCTGCTGAAGGATGATTGGCAGCGTAGAAGGAAGGACTACTAGCATGGCTTTTGCCACAAGGAAAGCCCCAGATTGCAGTGGACAAATGATTGGTTCCAGATGCTGCCTGGGATGACTCTCACAAACACCACTCACAGATGCATTTTGCCATGGAACAGCTGTGTGTCCATTGTGGGACTTAGTATAAGGAAGCTTTATTTCTTCTAAGTGCTACGTTTTCCATTATGTGACATCACTGTGGTTCCTATATACAGTCGGTTCTCTTTACATGCAGATTCGCTTATCTGAAAGGGGAAGAATTGCCACCTACCTCTCGTTATCTGCGACTCTGTTCTCATTATCCGCTAATACTGTGCTGGTGTTGCATCAAATGGACATTGGTATTGGTCCGTGGAGAATTGTGGACACATTTGTATCCACTTCCAGACCTGCCCCACCATCTTGGGCACCATCTCAGGGACACCAGCTGAACCTTCACAACTCTGGTGATGATGAGAGGCTGATGATGAGAGGTTTCTGGAAGGCTACCCAAGGGCTGCTCTGGGGCAAGTCCTGGGGCAGGTGGAGGAGGAGGACAGGCGAAGAAGCCCCCTCTCCATGGCTGATCTCTGAGGCCTCACTGTTGAGCCAACAACCTTCAACGAGTCAAGGGATAGCCAGCACAGAGAAATTACCATTGCCACAGCCTTCAACGCATCAAGGAATATCCAGCATGGAGGACAAAGCATTGGATGTACGTGAGCCCTCGTTATCACCCGATCCCATAGATTTCAAATTAAGATGCAGGTTCATAATGTTCATAGAGTTTATGGTGAAGAGGGTTGCCCTGGAACCCAATGCTATTTTCCCCATCAGCTCAATGAATCAGTATCTGTTAATTCAGTATCCACTAGGTTTTCCAGAAACCTAACTCTAGCGCATGTTTTTTAACTTTTTTTGTCTCACGGCACACTGACAAGGTACTCAGATTGTCAGGGCACACCATCTGTTTTTTGACAATTGACAAGGCACACCATGCTGTTGGTGGGGGACTCATATCCCTCAATGGCCCTACTATTAAATGACCCTGCCCCAAATTCCCACGGCACACCTGCAGACCATTTGCAGCACACCAGTGTGCCATGGCACAGTAGTTGAAAATGGCCTAGCGCAGTATTTCTCAAACTGTGGGTCAGGACCCACTAGGTGGGTCTCGAGCCAATTTCAGGTGGGTCCCCATTCATTTCAGTATTTTCTGTTTAATATATCAGACTTGATGCTACCATGGTATGTGACTGCATTTGGAAAATGTTACAGACCTGTACTTTTAACAGGCTGCTATGTATATCCCTTTAACAGTGATACTTCTGGGTAAGTGTGAGTAGGATTGCAGCCTAGGATTGTTAAAAATTTTCCTGCTTGATGACATCACTTCTGGTGATGACATCACTTCTGGTGGGTCCTGACAGATTCTCATTCTAAAAAGTGGGTCCTGTTGATAAAAGTGTGAGAACCACTGAGCTAGCGGATAACGACAGCTGACTGTATTCTTAGAACATTTGGGGAATCAAGGCATAAAGACATAGTTGGATATGCCATCTTAAATATATTTAGCCCATTCTTGCCAAATGGTATTTTAATGTGTCTCATACATGTGCTCTCACACACCCACACACTCACCACAGAAACTGTCCTTGTTATAGTCTTTTGTCCACTTCTGGTATTTTTTAGTTGGCATAAAGGCAAGTAGTATGTATTTGCAGATAAGATAGAAGTCATGGCAAGCTTTCCTGGATTCATTACACAGCTTTTACCTGGATTCTGAGTACCCCATTTGCTGTACAGCTTTCAACATTGGCAGAAGTTATTCTTGGGGGACAAAGTCTAAGTATCAACAAAATGTGTTTCTGGTTAGATAATCAAGCCTTGGTGGAATTGATCAGTTGGCAGCCTCCCAGATCAGGCACTGTCTTGCACCTGCTCGGTCTATTTGTTTTGTGCAGCCTCTGGTTTGAACATACTGTAATATTTAAGGAGAGCAGTCGGATTCCACTAATCAAATTCCTAATGTTTTTTCCTTCGTCGAGGGCAAGAAATTCCAGATGCCAATGCCCAGTTGGCAGTTACAAAGCAAGACGCTTCTCAAATATAATTAGGAACGTGCCAACATTTGCAATACTATATTCTCTCTTTATCAAAAGCCCATAGGCATCTATGCCATTAGAGCTCAAATTGCCCAATAAGGACAAATATTAAAACACAGCAGGGCACAATAATCAAAAAGTAAATTTGTCAATTTGATCTTATTTATTACTCACATGAAGTGTAAAGGGTCTTTTTTCAAAAATGAAAATCAAAGCCTGCAAGCACACTTGGCTAAAACTGATCGATAGCAAATGAGGGAAGCTGTTTGAATCACATGGTGAACTATGGACAGCCCTAATCAGACGTCACTTACTGAAATCAGATAACACACATTTATGATGGAGCTTCACATCAGTGCAACTTATGCAGGCCTCTGCCATTTAACTGCAGCCTGATGAGAACCTGCACTGGCACATGCCAAATCCAGCAGAGGTTAAGAGCAGGCTGGAGATCCCCTCAGGGTAAGGGAACATTTGTTCCCTTACCCAAACATTACTCCCAAACATTTGTTCCCTTACCCTGGCACAGATCTGAGTAGCTGCATTGAGCATACTGGGAATAACCCCAGTATGCTCAATGCAGCTACTCAGATCTGTGCCAGCTGTTTAGCTGGTGAAAGTTCGAGAAGCCCCATGTAGGACTTCCAGGCCTCCCTACTTGAGAGCCAGTTGGACCAGCACCAGATTCAATCCCCATTCTAGCCGGCACAGTTAAGTTCATATTGGGTGGTGCAAGGGCTGGTGGGAGAGGATGGCAGGAGTGCAGTTTGGAGGTGGGACGGAGGCGTTTTTGAGCAAGGAAGGGCAGAGCAGGGGAGGATCAGTCCTGAAAGGCATTGGGGTCAGTGGAGGTCTTCTCTGCAGTATCCTAACCCCCATGCCCAGGTCGGGCAGCACTACACAGGCTTCCTAGAAGCCCCATAGGGGTGGCTGGGGCTTTACTTGGGGTAAGGGGAAAAAATCCCCTTGGGGTAAGGGAATATTTGAATGCAATGCTGCACATACAGCAGGGATGCTTTGTCTAATTTCATGATCTCTGAACACAGGCTTTAAACCAGGTATCATCCATTGTCCGAATCCTCCCAAAGTCTATTCATTTAGATTTACTTGCCACCTTCTGTAGAACAAATGGGGGAGGGAAGGATAACTGGATATCAATATTGCATTTTCCATGACTCAAAAGTGATTCTGTAAATTAGCATGGATTTTTTTCTAATATAAGTGCAGGAAACATTTGGAGGGGACCTTGTTGCTTACAACAAATTCCTTTTTCCTTTTTCTTTTCTTTTTTATTTCTAACCCCTTAATAGTTTAGGTATTTGTATGGCTGTGACATGTTTTGACCAGGTATTCAGCAGTATCCTAAATTACTACTCTTGGGTTCGGTGTAGAGGTGGGAGGCTGGATCGGCTGGTGCCTTTCTATACAATGCCATTTGAACTGCCACTGACTGCTTGCTGACAGGTAAGGAAGTAGTTGTCAACAAGATTTAAAGTTACTGTCATGTTTACACAGCAGCATGGGAAAAGGTTGAGAGAGGGCTGTGATTTTGCTGAAATTAAGTACTGTACTAGCAACTACTGGATAATAGCATGGTACACCGGTTATCATTAATTCCTGACATTTGCATCTTCCCCCCCCCCCATGCAAAATGCCAGCATATTTCTCATCAGTTTTATTATAGATCAACATGGCAAGCTTTCAAGCATTAGCTCTCTCACACAGCTGCCTGGCTTGTTATCATCCTGTTGGCATTCTGTGCCTTCAAGAAAGGCAACGCACTCACAACATCCAGATAAATTGTTGTAAAAATGGGAAAGATCTTGCTTTTGCAAATGTGGCTCTGAATAATATTCTGGCTACCTTCTAACTAAAGCTGAATCAAAAGTATTCAGTTTATTGTAAACATTTTCAGCAGTGCTGAAAAGGCTTTCTTTTTTCAAGGATTTTTCAATTAGCCCACCCACCTTCAGTGATATAACTGCGCAGCCACATCTATTTAGCTATATAATACTGTGGTACATCCCATTCACTCTTCGATCCCTGAATGGTTGGGATCACAAATATGACTGATCTAGAAAGTAGAAGGGCAGGGGTAATGTGATATTGAAGAAACAACAACCAAAGGAAAACATCACACCAAATCTTCATAAAGCGTTTACAACAGTCGTATTCTGTTTGCTAACATAGGGCAGCCCATAGGATTGGGCTGTAAATTTCTCAAAACAAAATCAAAGACAAACCATTCAATTAAGGGATACTTCCGCCAAATATGGATTATGTACACACATGTTTGGTTATAACACCAGTACCTATTGTCACAGTTACCATGCCGTTACTAACTGATAGCAAAAATCCTACACTTGTATACTTGGACGTATCTTCCATTGTGTACGGTGGGGCTTACTCTCAGGTATAGAGTGCATATAAATGTATATAAGATTGTAACCTGAATCGGTGAAATACCATTGAAGGAGTATGCCATTTCATAAGAGCTAATTGTTATAACCACCCCCATCTTTCCTCTTCTTCACATACATTTCTGGTTTCTCTTGTGGGCATTTTTAATGACTAAGGCCCATCTGAAACCCCTGCAACTTTCAGGAGAGGGTGGGATAAAAGGAGAATAATCTGTTAAGCAAGTAAATAAACAAATGTGGGTAATGTGCAAATGCAATAAACCAAAAAAAAAGTTTCTATTCTATTATGATCCTAGAATATAAAACATTAACACATCTTTTTCATGCAGAGAGACAAATTTGTTTAACCATCTTTCCTGGATGCATTAATTATGTCTATTGCAGACAAGTAATCTTTCCTATTTGTAAGACTAGCAGGAGGCTTTGGGCACACCCTGACAAATAAACTAAATGCAGATGACCCTCATCAACCTCTCCTGGATGGTATAAAGAGTCAACTTGATATATAGCCAGTGTATACAACCTATAAGCCAGCATCAGTCCAGGAGCTGATGAGTGCAGTCATTTCTCACTGCTTCTCTAAACCATCATTTGCTGAGATGTCTGGAGACTTCTTAAAGGTCAGAGCATGAGAAAGGCGAGTCTACTGGTTAAGGAATACATCTGAAGTTGAGCCTAAGCTGCTCAAAATGGTGCAACCCAAATGAAAAATAAAAAATAAAATATATGATCTCTTTTTGTATAGGCATCCTCCATAACTGCTAATGCAGTTTTGGAGGGCCCGGTGTACATTTCATGTTCTGCCGTGCTGTCATAAATATTCAAGGCACCCGTGAGGATACCGCAGCATAATCAGCATCTCTCAGACTCACCAGCAAGACAACCACTCATCATTTCCAAGGTCAAAATGATTGCACCTGCATCAAATACAAGAGAAAAGGTAAAACTGAGCATCCAGTCATGTGCTAAGGACGGGATTTCACAAGCTGGTCTGCATCACCTTGGAGGTTGGAGGAGGGCAAATACTGGGTTGGGTTCCTCCAGGTCTGTACTCACAGCTGTATTCTCTCTAAGGGGTTCATGCCATGCTGATGTGTAGACCCCTTCTTCCAAGGCCAGCCTTAAGGCAATTTGACAGATTCTACTCAATCGGACCCTGTATTTTGGGGCCCCACTCTGCAGCCACCACCTCGCTCTGTAGCTGACCCTGGCATGGAATCTTCCATGCGAGAGCATCAGCTACACTGCGCAGCAAGTGGAGCATTGCTACGTGCAACCTGCCTGCCTTCCCCCGGCTCCAGATGGCTAAAAATGCCCCCCCCGAAGCAGTTGGCAACATCATCACATCACCACCTTCCAGGTGCTGTGGTTTGCATGGGGCTCCATGTGCCCCACGCTCATTGCTACGGTTCTTCCCAGTGAGTGGGGGAGTCATAGCGAAAAGGGGAGGTTCCCACAAAAATATTTAGCGTTTGGCCCCACAACTCCTAAGGCTGGGCCTGCCTTCTTCAGGTGCATGGCCATGTGACTATGTCACAACACCATTCTTGGACGCTCAGCGCTGATGTCACATGTCATCAACAAGCTTCCAGGTTGCCAAGCTCCATGCTGTATGGATCTTGGCTCAGAGTTAAGCAGCCACACAATTTACAGGAAGCACTGACCACCAGTTGAACATGACAAGTTGGATAAGACAGCAGCAATACTGACACAGGACTTAGTTTCACCTGCTTGTCAGCAAGGAAGTGGGTATCTTGCATTTAGAAAGGTATGGCTACCACCACCACTGACAGACTGACTCAGAGCCCTATTTTCAGAGTCCGTTGAGGGAATACAAAAGCTGCTTTAGGAATTTGGTTCTGTTCTGTTATGATTTTGTGCCAGTCCACCTGCAAAGGATGCCTATGTCTCCTCAGTTTCCTGGTTTCAGACACTAATCCAGTTCTTGAGCATCCCCTTGTCTTTTCTTTGTAAACAAAGTTTGAGTTGGCTGCTAGGCCTCTATAATGCCAACAAACTCCTCATCATTAACTTTGCCCCCACTCAGAAAAGGCCATTTGAGACCTGACTTTCCTCTCATGTCATCAGCAACTTGCCCCAATGATATATACTTGCACTGATGCAGCCATGCTACTGCTGCATCCTATGGGGAGAGGGCAATCAGGAGGCATCCCCAAAGTAAGGGAATTTCTTTTTCCCTTCCATTACCTCCAGGTAAGCCCTCTGTTGCCCTATGGATTGGATATGCCTCAGATCTTTTTCTGTTGCATGTCTGAGTGGACACAAGGGGGTGTGGCAAGACAGGATGTGCAGGCTATTGGCAGCACTTTTACCACCAATAATAGCTCCCTGCCTACCCCTGACCCACCTCCCAGCAACCCCAATTCCTTTGCTGATTCTCCCCCTCTCCACCCCATTACTTCCCCTTCCCCCACCCACCACCATTGGAAGAATGTAGTGCCACCATTGTGCTTTATGCTATAGTGGGGGTGGGGGTGACCAGATGCTTGGGAGTGGTAAGTAAAAATATGTTATACTTACTTCTCCTTAGGTCGCCTGGCCATCAATGGATATGCTTGAGGAGAGTCAGGGGATGGGTCCAGGCTAGGAAAGGGGGGTAGGATCTGGTGCATGCTGCTACTACTGCTGCTATCTATCACCTTCTGCTCTCTTACCTTCCCAATTCCCTTCCAAACCACCCATGGCCTGCCCCGTCACAATCTTACCTGCTCCAGTGTGCCCCTGTCACCACCTTCTCCAGTGTGTCTTACTTTGGGGAGGCCTCCTGATTGTCCCCTCCTCCAGTGGGCTGTTGGTGGGTATGTGGTGCCTCTGACCATTTGCACTGGCAGCTCTGAAGTGCCCGACATCGCCGTGCCTTTCGTGCAGCTGTAACTGGACTTATGGCAGTGGATCACAAGATCCAGGAGAAGTCTGGGGCCATTAGAGATACAGTCTTGAGGTGCAATGCTATACACACTTAGTTGGGAGTGTGATGTAAAATCAGTGGGACTCAATTTCAGAGTAGACATGCATAGGCCTGCACTGTAAATGGATTAGCAGGTCTCAGTTCTGGGTAAGACATTGACATATAGTAATATTTGCCATGAACTCTGAAGTTATCTTGATATAAATCACTCTTTTCCTCTCATGCCACCTCTTTGGATTGTCTATATTGGATAGAATGTATCTCTTCCCTTCTGAGCATAACCAAGAACCAAAATATCTGATGTTACCTGATGCTGGTTTCTAGGTGGCGGAGGTACTACTGTATCCTATGCACACTAAGGAACAGCAGTGGGCATGAATGCAGCAGCAGTGACATCTGAGGATCAAGAGTCAATATTTTACATTAACCTCTTCGAGCCTTCATCAGTCACCACTGCCTTTTGCCTTAAAAAAAATTCTTATTTTGATTATTGTGACTCAATTATCTCTCATTGCCAGCCACCTTAGGGGCCTTTTGTCAGGCAGGAAGGTAGGATATAAATATTTGACATAAATAAGATAAATAATGGCTTTTGTAAATATGCAGTTGTTCCAGCTAGCTTTCAAGGAACCTTTGTACTCTTACCTTTTTTTACCCATATTATCGGCATTTACCAGCATAATCATCTCTAATGGCATTCTTGTCAAGGAACAATACCATCCGTCTAAGGTTATATCCAAGCTAGTTGACCTTGCAGTAAAGAGGAAAGCTCTAGAGATTTATTTCAGTCATGACAGAATAACTCTTTGTACTTTGGTAATTTTTTTATTGCCTTCCCCCTTTGCATGAATATTTATCTTTATTTCACTCCACTGTATGTGTGTAATATTGACGTTAGGGTAAGACAAAACATGGCTTCAGTATACTGTAGGCAGTAAAAGACTTTTCTCCGAGTGATGAAAGATAATGAATTACTCCCAATATTTGTTTTCACTGTATTGTAATCATAACCTTTTTATTTTGTTGTCAATGAAAAACCAGGCAGCTTAGGTAATGAAATATGAGCCATGATGAGTTTTTAGATTTTCATTTAGATATAAGGTAGGCTGGTCTGCCTGAATGGCTAAGTGAGATGCAATTGGAGGTCATGTTGTTTGCATAAGAGTCTTGCATAGAATTCCGCATAGCCAAATCAATAAGGGGCTACTGCTTTCTTGTTGCTGTTGCCTGTAACCTCTGGTGTTTTTTTTGTTTTTTTTCCAGTAAAGCATACAAATGACTAGATGACACACGGACAAGTAATAAAGTGAAACCTGATAAAATAGTTATGAGCTTGTAAGTTGTCCTGGAAGCAAGATGTCTGGGTGTTGATGTTAAATGCTTCATTCTTCTTGCCCTCCAGTCTATGATGTTTCTGATTTCTTCTTTATTGATTTTAACTAAAGATGAAAAAAAAAAAACCAAAAAACAATAAAATAAGGAAGTGAATAGATATAACCCATTAGACTGGCAGCTACACTTATTATTTTTGTATTCTAGCCACCATGGGTTCCTTCCAATAGAAAGGCGGGGTAGAAATGCAGTGAATAAATTATTCTTGCACTCACCAACAAAAATTGTAGATGTCGGGAACAGTGGCAGGTAGACAGAATGAATGCAGTTAGTAAAAATGGCAAAAAAGGCAACAGACAACTTCAGTGCTTAATCACAACACAAGAGAGAGATTTGAGAAAACCGCAGTTATTTAATCAACTTCATGGAAAGTTCAAAAATGGCATGATCAAGTCATTCTTGTTGAGAAACGTCTCTCTCTCTCTCTCTCTTTGTATTGTGATTTTATGTGCTGGAAATTGTAGCCTACATGAGCAGAGAACCTTGCATCCGTAACAGTAGATCAGGAACACAAGATGAGAAGAGCCTTGCTGGATCAGATCAGAAGTGAGTAAGCATTTTCTTTCCTGCAGTGACCAGCAAATGCCTCTAGGAAGGCCCATAAGCAAGAGATGAAGCCAGTACCCTCTCCTGTTGTTGGTCTCCCGCAAAGGGAAAAAATCATATATTTTTATAGTGGTGTTAGGATTTATTTTATTTATTTATTATGGTATGCCTTTCTCAAGAATGAAGATAGTTTACATTGGCAGGTTGATCATAAACCCTATTTTTTTTTTTCAAATGGGGTTTTTACAAATCCCACAGAAATCTTGTTCTACTATTTTACAAATCTTTATTGTACTGTGAGATAAATTCATAGAATCCTCAGGTTCCCACCCACCAAATTTTCACTGCACGTTCATCCCAACAATCTTCTTTCCCTCCCACTTTACTTTTTAAGATTGATATTTGAGGAAACCTGGAACTCATGGTAGAAACTCTAATTTTAACATAGACCTCACAGAAGATTTACATTTCAATGTATGTGCATTCATTCATGCTAATTTGCAAAGCAGAACTATTTGTGTTTCTCCAGCCTCAAACTGTGACTATTCTTTAAGAAAGCACATAAGTTACCTTCCATTCATAAGAAATGATTGGCATTTTCAACCTATGACATTGTGGAACATGGCAAAGGCCTCTGCTCGTGGATCATAAGGTCTTGTATAGCCTAAGGATATTCTGAGGGCTGTGCTAAACCTTGCAGTGCCCCCAAGGAGATCTTTGGCACACTGTGTAAGGAACGTTTAATGATATAATCAATTCATGCAGCACACTGGAGGCTGTTTTCAGGCTGCTTTGAAGCTTGGAATTGCCATTCCAGAATTCAGTGAATTCTTTGATCCAGACAAGAGATTCCTTAGAATCTCGACCCAAGAATCCAGTTTGTCTGCAACTTCCCAAGGGGAAGCATGTGTTTTGACTCAACTCCAGGTACAAGCAAGCCCCTCACAATGGAAATCAATAAGACTTGTAGTTCAAACCTTTACACAAAGTGAGTCCCTGGGTGAAGAGTTGACTGAGCATGCAACAGCAGCAAAGGCAAATTCCATGCTCTTGCTAATTAGGAAATGGATCAAGATTAAGACTACCAGTATTATACTACCCTGATAGTAAATCTATGTGTGACCACACTTGGAATATTGTGCGCCGTTCTTGTTACCACATCTCAAGAAAGAGCTGGAAAAGGTACGTACAATCAAAATGCCTGGAGCACCTTCTCGATAAGGTACGGCTACAGTGCTTCAGGCTTTTATCTTGGAAAAAAGTTGACTGTTGACTCTTCTGGGGTGGAGTCAGGAGGAATTATATTACTGCGGTTCTGCTCCTACCTGTTAGTTGGATCCCAGAAAGTGATGCTGGGGGACTGTTGTTCAACCTTTCATCCTGCAGAGTTCTCCCAGGCTATTAATTGGTATATAAAGCCAGTGGGAGAAGTCATATGGGAATTTGGGTTGTGATGTCATCAGTATGCGGATACCTTGCACAGTGTGCTGATGGCACCCAACTCTGTCTTTCATTTCCTTCCGGTTCCAGGAGGACTGTGGAAGTTCTGAACCATATGTGAAGATTGAATGTGGGCGAATATACTTCCATGTCAAATCAGAAAGAAAGTGACGCGTATACATGGAACAATAAAATAATGGAATGGAGGAACACTGGCACATCTCTAAATTCCCACACCAACAAGAGCCTCTGTACATTCGAATTTCCATGTGATATAGGTCTTCCTGAGCATCGGTTACAGTCTTGGCACCATAGCATCAATGTAGAACTGACTCACTCTGCTCCTAATGAACATCAAAACAAAGTGGCACATAGTGGCAATATCAATAACATCAACACAAAGGGCCCAATCCTATCAAAATTTCCAGTACTGATTCAGCTGTGCCAATGGGGCATACACTGCATCGTGCAGTGATGGTGCAGACACAGAGGCATCCTCAAAGTAAAGAAACATTTGTTCCCTTTTCTGGGGGCTGCATTTTGGCTGCCTTGAGGTTGGAATGTTAGATTGGATTGGGCCCGAAGTGACATAACTGTAAAGAGTAATGAGATCACAGTGACAACATCCTGATGGAATCTGACAAACGTTCCAATGGAAATTGCACTTTTTGGGAGGCCATCCCAGGATTCTGTACAGATTCTTTACCTGATATACACTAAACACGGCACCGAAACCTCGGGTGCTTGTACAATATTTGCATGATGACTCGGGTTTAAGATATTAGCCTTCTGCCCTTTCAAACTTGGGATACACCTTTAAGGGCAACCTGAATGTAATAGCAGCCCCACTTTTACTTTATGTGTTATTTCTCTCCCTCACCCAAATATATTAAAAAGGAAAATGAAGGGGCTCATAGGATCCCCTGAACCTGTAGCACATGTGCAACAATTTAGGACATGTTCAACAGCCAGGCTGAGTCCTTGATTGAGATAATCAAGACCTCTATCAGTGCTTCCTTTGTCATGGTTCATGAAAAGCCTAGCAAACCATTCTAAATTTGCAAGACATGTCTCATTTATCTTCACCTACTTTCTATACTTTTGGTTGACATGTACTTCCAGTCAGACATGATTGTCACTCTGACTACTGTCAGCATTGTGCTGGAAAGGATGTACATGTGTTCCTTTAATAAATGATACTACTAATGCATCTTCCCTGTTCAGATAATTCCTTTTTCTTTTCTTCTCCCCGATGCTCCCCCACTTTCTGATTTTGACACAGACGTTTTCAATGCTACCTTTGAAGTTTAGGGAATATTATTCACTCTATTGTAGGCACCGCTGCAGATCAAAGAACATCTGAAAGAAAAAGCCTTTTCATTGACAGGAAATAAATGATTGACAGTTGGCACAGGGACTTTTGTTGAAGCACCTTTAATATTCTTTTCCTTCATTTAATTAAAAGCATTTGAGATGGAGGGAAAAACCTGGTTTCCCAATTTATAAACGCCTTTCAGATACAGGGATTCAGCTCGTGCTGCCAATAGCCTGCAATGATCAAAACAGTGACACCCTAATCCAGTGGAGCAACTGAGAACTGTATGCAGGGTCCCTTTACATATGCCTGAATACCACTGACAGCTCTTGGGTGGGAATACAAGGTTATTCCCTGATAAGCTTCATCCCTTCACTCCTCCTAAAAGGTGGATCACAGGGTTTTTAACTTGCATAACAATTCTTCTAGATCAGAGAGAAAAAGACTGAGCACACAGCCCCTGGTTTTGCATGCTCCTGTCTGTCTTGCTAAAAATATGCATACAGAAGCCTCTGTCTATGCACATAGAGCCACATCTTGCTTAAGGCAAGCGAAGGGGATTTTCAAAAGCACACCACCTTATTTCTCTAATGACATAATTCATTGGCGGACACTTCCCCCACTGCGGCAAGTTCTGCAGGTTAAATTGCAGATCTTTTGCTATTTGGTGTTTCATTACCTTTCAAGGCTCAGCTCTTAAAGTCAGTGCACATGGCTACAATAGGCATTCCCGTACCTCAGATACCTCTGGACATAACAGGGAGTTGCTGGCAGGAAGTGGGGGTGTCTTCTGGTTGAGTCCAGGAGGTCCTCTGTGGCCCTCCAGCTGTGGGCTCGGCATCTCCGGATACACAATTTCATAGATCAGGGCTTCTCAAACTAGGGTGTTGTGATGGCCCAGCCTGAGGGCCCCGGCCTCTGCCCCCTTAAGGGGCAGGAGTACAGGGGAGGTAGCGACGTGATCTCCAGGATCACGGTATCCTGGACGGTATCAACAACCTCCCAGGTATGCGGGGAGCCTTGCGTGACCCTCCGCAGGACTCCCCAATGTTCCAAAAGTGAAAGTGGAGTGATCACACTCCACTTCTGGTTTTGCGGAGGTGGAGCTCAATCACTCCGCTTTTACTTTCTGGAGGCTGGGAAGCCCTGTGGATGGTTGCACAGGGCTCCCCGCACCCCCAGGAGGCTGCAGCAGGGACTGGTAAGTAAATGCCAGGCCCTAGAGTCCCTTTAGTGATGCGATCTTTGGGATCGTGATGCTGTCTCCTCCCAGCCCCCACAAAGACTTACTGTGGCTCAAATTCTCCCAGGAAGTTTGAGAACCGCTGCCATAGATACTGAACCCTCATGTAAGGAGGGCCTACTGTACTGCTTTTCTCAGAATTCAAATCACGTTTATGGATTGGGGAAAAATGTCTCCATAAAAATAAATGACAGCTGCATTTGGAAAAGACTGCATTCTCTCTTTCAGGTGTGCATTGAGATATTCTATGTTTTTGGATTTGATATTTATAATTACAATGAGGCATTTGAACCTCCTTAGCTTTTCAGTATGGATGACCATGCTGAAAGAAAATTCCTTTGTAAGTATGTTGACATCGACATTGTGTCAAAAGCTGCTCAAAATGGTAACTATGGATCAAATGATGAAGTGTCTAATCATCCAGCTAAGAACTTCATTTCTACTCCAAAATAGCAGCCATGCAGAGGTATATTCTGGATCACTTTCATTTGCTACAATGGCACTTTGGGAGTCCAAGGGAATTTTTCACTGGAAAAATGTCTTGGAGATACCATTGTGCAATGGTCCCAGTCTCGATTGTGCCCCATGCATCCGCTACTTGAGAGGAAAAATAAACCTCAGACTGACTGGTGATGTGTGTAATATCACTTCTAGTTTTCCTCACTTGGATCTTGAGCTTGCTCTGCTTTAAAAATAAATGAAGTCAAACCATTGGATGCCCTTGGAACAAGGAGTCTTTATTTCTGTAATAAGCACTGAATTCACTAACAAACTCATGGTGAGGCTGATTGAACTCCAAATAAAAATCGTACACTGCATTTTGATTGAGATGGTGACAGTAGGGCTGTTGATCCAATCCTCCTCTCATTTTTGCTTCTGCAGACAGGCAGTGCTTGAATTAAAATGAGACTAGTCTGTGATGGTATCTTTTTGTGATGGCCCCCTTAGCTCTTGTTTTAGAAGGCTACAGGAGTGCAAGATTTGCCTAAAACTGGAAGAGTCAGAGATAACACTTGTAGTTTTTATTCAGGGCACTGCTATCATTTCTCCTATGTTGAGCAGCAAGACAGGATTCTTCAAATGTGAAAGTGAAATTCATTACAATCAGGGCTGGCCCAAGACCTCCTGATATCCAAGCTAGCATGTCAAATGCTGCCCCACTTACACAATGATGTGTCCACCTTTGATCACTCTCCAATGCTCTAAGCACTCTTGTCTTCCCCTCCATGCTTCCACTCCCTCTCTGTCTCCCTGTTCTTTTTCCAGTCCAGGCAGTGGAAGGAGAAGGGGGAGAAGTGAAGGCAAGTAGATTGATAGAGATTCACACCCCCACTAATCTGTTGCCCGAGGCAATTGCCTCAGTTGGCCTGATAGATCAAGGGTGCCAACATTAGGCCCAGGGCCAAAGGCAGCCCAATAAAGCAATTTATCCAGCCCCTGCTATAATTGGGCTCTCCCAGCTTGTTAATTGGGCTCTCTCATATCTTGAAAATATGACCAAGATTTGCACATTTTCTCTTCTGTTATTTGCAGCTAATGAGTTTCTCTGTGAGAACAAAGTGCTTATTTCAGGCCATCATCTGCTTAATGATGTCACTTTCTGCTTAATGATGTCACTTCCAGCCCTCTGCAGGCTCCAGGAAAGCTAACTTCAGCCCTGTGCATGAAACAAGTTTGATATCCCTGTCATAGACGGTCCGGCCCTGATAACAATGCAGAACCGAATTGCCCATTGGTTAAGCTTACCTTATATATTTATTCTTTGCATCACTAATTATTATTTATCATTTAGTATATTCTGATTTTCAATAACAGCAAAAGTTTACAGAGTCTCAAACAGTTTACAGGAGAGGGAGAGAGAGAGAGAGAGAGAGAGAGAGAGAGAGAGATATTCCCTCTCTAAAGGAGTTCACAATTTTAAAACCACCCAAGGAAGACACCAGGAACAGCCACTAGAAGGAATGCTACCTTGGTCTTAATAAGCGCAGTTGCTCTGACCATGCTAAACATATGAGAGCTATCACTTTAAAAGTTGCCTCTTTGCTCTGTTAGTGGGGTAGCCCAGTTAGCAGTTGTCATTAGATTACCTGTCAATAGGAAGCTCTCCCCATCTTCTCCCCCCCCCCCAAAAAAAAAGCAAGAGACCATAAACAACCTTTTATTGGAAAAGTTTGGGAAGGCCGGGGATTAAAAGTCAGGCTTTCATGGCACACGACTGCAGGAAATTATTTAAAAACAAGGCAAATTTATATCCTGCTGCTGCTTTTGCTATCGATTATTGCTTTTATTTAGTATTTAAGTGGCACACTTGCCATTTATAAGGTTTATCTGGCCATTAATGTGTTTCTCTTGACGTCTGCAGGACACTTTAATGGAAAGCATCACTGACACAGCTGTTTCCTTCAGGTGTAAAAATCCAGAGCGGGGGGGAAGATGATTAGTCACCGTGACAGGCCGAACATTTGGGAATTACTTTTCTGTGCATATCATTAAAAAAAATCAATGCCATGAATATATAGAGGCCAATACTATTTACTGTAGAAGAACAAGGGAAAACAGAGAGGCCACACTCTGCATTCCTTAGCTTCATTGCTGTGAGTTGAGGCCTCTTGTGAAAGGAAACTTTTTAGAGAGGTTGTAATGAAAGTCACCTCAGCTGGGCCTAATGGTTGTTTTCCTGAACCTGGTTGAGTTGAAACTTGGCAAAGAAGTAAAGGTAGCAGTGGTTGCCATTTTGTCCATTTCATATTGTATACTGAAGGGGAAAAAAAATGATTTTCCACAACAAGGGAGGGACTTTCCTTTCCAAGCGCTATTCATCAACGAAGGTTTTAGGGTCATAAGCGCTGTTGAACTTACAAATACTTTCCTTTGGGCTTGGTGTTGGCACACACTTGGGTTTAATCTTGGAGCGTGCTTTTTTATATACAAGTTTTAATGAATATCGGATTAGCAATGCTATAAAAAGTGACTGGCTTCTCGTCCAAATTGATGAGAGAGACTCACAGGGACATTAATCACCCGCTTGAAATTGTGCCTGATTGCTCTACAGATATCATTTTCCTGTTCGGGTTTGATGTATGGAGCCGCATACTGAGAAATCAGGAAAAATAATAAACCATTAACCACAGTCTTCCACTGTATAAAGAAGCTAATGGTTCATAGCAGTGCAGAGAAAAACCAAACAAACCTCGTGGTTTTTTTCTCGGTTCAACATGGAGATAGTTAAACTGTGTCCAGAAATGGAACCGTTGGTAAGGATTACCCTACAATCTAGGAGATAATGAACCCAAGTGAAAAAATGTTGCATGCAGATTGGTTCACAAAAATGTCCATGACTTGCAGTGCAATCCTATGATAGTAAGTATGCATAAGATTGCAACCTTACAGCACAGTCTTAGGTATGTCTACTCTAAGACCCATTGCATTCTTGGTTAAGTGTGCCTTGAATTGGACGCTTACATAATGTAGCCCAAAGTTTGTTGCTTCTGGTGGTTTCTTCAGCAGTCTCTTGCTCAGGTGCCTTTGACATGGGCAACTGCTGGCTCACTAAGAATTTCAATCCAATCCTAGCCTCAGATTGTGATGGGGGATCTTGCAATCTACCATTGCATCTCATGAACTGCCATTGCTTGAGTCATTCTGTAAGCAGGTGACTTCCTCCTGCTGGCATGGAAGCCAGTAAGCCCCATGCCAGCAATGTTGAGCAGCAGACTGGCTGCTAGAGCAAGTAACGTGGTGGCGGCAGCGAGTGGATCAGAATGGATCAAGGCAGGGATCATGCTGGGTTAGAAGAGGATCTTGGCAGCAGCAGTGTCTGCAAGATCTGGAGCCCTGTCTCAAGTGCTCCATGCTCCCTTGGACCTAAAACATTTACACCACCAAAACAGCTGGCATACATCTGAGTAGGCCCATTGGGGATCAAGGAGTGGTGGAGGAAGTAAGTCAAAAATTTCTTTGGTTACCTCTCACTGCTGATCTGGTTCCCAGCTGGCCTGCAGGATGCAGTGGATGTGTCACCATCCCTGCATCTCACAGGCCAACCGAGAATAGGATAGGCCCACAAGTTAACCATTGTCTCTCAACCTACTTCACAGGATTGTTGCTAAGATAACACAGAAAGTCATATCATCCTGAACTGATACTGATGCTCTGAGGGACCTCCTCTTCTGAACTCCCCAGACCAAAATCCAAATGCTTCCTTCTATGCATCACTAGTTGGAGCAAACAATATAGACCAGTGAACTCAATAACCTCTAACTGAAGTTCCTGGGGTTGTCCAGCAGTGATGGAAAGATTGGTCTATTGCATTTTGAAATGTGACTAATGTTCACAGACACAAGACAGGTCTGCCTCTTCCTGCTTCACCAATTATCAGGACTTAACATCACCATGTCAGCATTGATAATTCAAGATAGCTTGTTTGCTTTGCTTTATTTGTAAGCCTCCTTCCATTCCTTCTCTAATCATTCCAGGGTCCCTGGAGTCATTGTTTTCATACGAATGACTCTGGCATCATCCAACAGTTCACAGCTCCCCTGGAAGTTTGATTTCCATCTTGATTAATTGATCTAAGCCTCAAACTGTGCTCTCGGAAGAAAAATAGATTTTGGTTCCACTTCCCCTCCAGTGGGGTGAAAAGTGATGTGGATCTTTCATGAGCAGGTTAGCTTTCACTAAAACACTGTAGACTACCCAATGCAGAGAAAGCAACAGCAACATGAATATATCACCATTGGCTTTGCAGCCAGAATAAAACTCCCCCCGTTCATTCCAAAATGGGGGTTTCAAAATACAGCTCCTAACAAATAGCTCACACATAAAGCAATCCTTCTTGAAATGCATTCAATAGAGAATAAGAGACAAAACATCTCTTGTTCCTTGAAACTGCAATCTATTACCTACCAGAAAAAGAACCTTTTCCATAAGAAATGTGAAACTTTCCAAGCCTGGTTTTCTTTTCGGACACTAATGAGAAAAACTCATCTCATTAAAAATTAACACCTTTTATTATACCTCATTTGCTTATAAATCTTATTGCCTTTCATTATCAGCGTTCATGGACATCTCAATCAACCTTATGATTAAATCTATTTTATTCAGGCTATTCTTTCCCTACTGATTTTAATTTCATCTTAATGACTTCCTTTTTTTTTTCCCCTTGAGTGTTCACTCCAACCATTACTTTCCCACTGTTTAATCAGCCTGCCTGCCTATGTCTTTAAATCCAAGTGACTTCGGGTAGCTTCTGTACCTACTTGGTGAGTTTCTCCCTCCCTGCTGTGTACCATTATATTGAAAGGAAGACTGCATCTGTCTTTCTAGAATACTTTCAGATCAAGGGCATTGTTTGAAAGTTGCATTTTGAAATCGTAATAACAGTCTTTGATATGTATAACAAATGACTATGAGTTCTTAGTGTGTGTGTTTGTCATCCCCCCATCCTGTTATTATGTTGTGTTCTTGGGCAGGCACAGAAACCAACAGCTTGACTGTCAGGAAGCACAAAAGCGACGCTCAGTACAATACAAGATAAGGCAGCCATTTTCAACCACTGTGCCATGGCACATTAGTGTGCCGCAAGTGGTCCACAGGTGTGCCACAGGAATTTGGGGGAAGATCATTTATTAGTAGGGCCAATGGGGATGTGAGCCCTCCACTGGCAGCATGGCGTGCTTTGTCAATTGTCAAAAACCTGATGGTGTGCCTTGACAATTTTAGTGCCTTGTTAGTGTGCCATGAGATGAAAAAGGCTGAAAATTGCTGAGATAAGGTCTCTCACAGAAGCTCCTTAGTGCCAGGATGTGCCTGGCACTTAGTGCCTATGAAAGATTCCACCGTAGAATCTCTGTGGGTTAAATTACCAGGCTTGTGCAGCGATGTAATACTGGGGGCGTGCTGTCGTCCTCCAGACCAGAAATCGGATGGGGACCTTGAAATGAGGAAACAGATCAGGGAGGTGACAAGGAGGGACAGGGTTGTAATCATGGGGGACTTCAATTATCCTCATATTGACTGGGTCAATTTGTGTTCTGGTCACGATAAGGAAACCGGATTTCTTGACGTGCTAAATGACTGTGGCTTAGAGCAGCTAGTCACGGAGCCCACCAGAGGACAGGTGACTCTGGATTTAATATTGTGCGGTATGCAGGACCTGATTAGAGATGTAAACGTTACTGAGCCATTGGGGAACAGTGATCATGCTGCGATCCGTTTTGACGTGCACGTTGGGGGAAGAATACCAGGCAAATCTCTAACAAAAACCCTTGACTTCCAATGGGCAGACTTCCCCCAAATGAGGAGGCTGGTTAGAAGGAGGTTGAAAGGGAGGGTAAAAAGAGTCCAATCTCTCCAGAGTGCATGGAGGCTGCTTAAAACAACAGTAATAGAGGCCCAGCAGAGGTGTATACCGCAAAGAAAGAAGGGTTCCACTAAATCCAGGAGGGTGCCCGCATGGCTAACCAGCCAAGTTAGAGAGGCTGTGAAGGGCAAGGAAGCTTCCTTCCGTAAATGGAAGTCTTGCCCTAATGAGGAGAATAAAAAGGAACATAAACTGTGGCAAAAGAAATGTAAGAAGGTGATACGGGAGGCCAAGCGAGACTATGAGGAACACATGGCCAGCAACATTAAGGGGAATAATAAAAGCTTCTTCAAATATGTTAGAAGCAGGAAACCTGCCAGAGAAGCGGTTGGCCCTCTGGAAGGTGAGGGAGGGAAAGGGGAGATAAAAGGAGACTTAGAGATGGCAGAAAAATTAAATGAGTTCTTTGCATCTGTCTTCATGGCAGAAGACCTCGGGCAAATACCGCTGCCCGAACGGCCCCTCCTGACCGAGGAGTTAAGTCAGATAGAGGTTAAAAGAGAAGATGTTTCAGACCTCATTGATAAATTAAAGATCAATAAGTCACCGGGCCCTGATGGCATCCACCCAAGAGTTAGTAAGGAATTGAAGAATGAAGTTGCAGATCTCTTGACTAAGGTATGCAACTTGTCCCTCAAAATGGCCATGGTGCCAGAAGATTGGAGGATAGCAAATGTCACACCTATTTTTAAAAAGGGAAAGAGGGGGGACCCGGGAAACTATAGGCCGGTCAGCCTAACATCCATACCGGGTAAGATGGTGGAATGCCTCATCAAAGATAGGATCTCAAAACACATAGATGAACAGGCCTTGCTGAGGGAGAGTCAGCATGGCTTCTGTAAGGGTAAGTCTTGCCTCATGAACCTTATAGAATTCTTTGAAATTCTATAAGGCATGTGGATGCGGGAGAACCCATGGACGTTATATATCTGGACTTTCAGAAGGCGTTTGACATGGTCCCTCACCAAAGGCTACTGAAAAAACTCCACAGTCAGGGAATTAGAGGACAGGTCCTCTCGTGGATTGAGAACTGGTTGGAGGCCAGGAAGCAGAGAGTGGGTGTCAATGGGCAATTTTCACAATGGAGAGAGGTGAAAAGCGGTGTGCCCCAAGGATCTGTCCTGGGACCGGTGCTTTTCAACCTCTTCATAGATGACCTGGAGACAGGGTTGAGCAGTGAAATGGCTAAGTTTGCAGACGACACCAAACTTTTCCGAGTGGTGAAGACCAGAAGTGATTGTGAGGAGCTCCAGAAGGATCTGGAGAATGGGCAGCAAAATGGCAGATGCGCTTCAATGTCAGTAAGTGTAAAGTCATGCACATTGGGGCAAAAAATCAAAACTTTAGATATAGGCTGATGGGTTCTGAGCTGTCTGTGACAGATCAGGAGAGAGATCTTGGGGTGGTGGTGGACAGGTCGATGAAAGTGTCGACCCAATGTGCGGCGGCAGTGAAGAAGGCCAATTCTATGCTTGGGATCATTAGGAAGGGTATTGAGAACAAAACGGCTAGTATTATAATGCCGTTGTACAAATCTATGGTAAGGCCACACCTGGAGTATTGTGTCCAGTTCTGGTCGCCACATCTCAAAAAAGACATAGTGGAAATGGAAAAGGTGCAAAAGAGAGCGACTAAGCTGATTACGGGGCTGGGGCACCTTCCTTATGAGGAAAGGCTACGGCGTTTGGGCCTCTTCAGCCTAGAAAAGAGACGCCTGAGGGGGGACATGATTGAGACATAAAAAATTATGCAGGGGATGGACAGAGTGGATAGGGAGATGCTCTTTACACTCTCACATAATACCAGAACAGGGGATGCAGGGGACATCCACTAAAATTGAGTGTTGGGCAGGTTAGGACAGACAAAAGAAAATATTTCTTTACTCAGCGTGTGGTTGGTCTGTGGAACTCCTTGCCACAGGATGTGGTGCTGGCGTGTAGCCTAGACGCCTTTAAAAGGGGATTGGACAAGTTTCTGGAGGAAAAATCCATTATGGGGTACAAGCCATGATGTGTATGCACAACCTCCTGATTTTAGAAATGGGTTATGTCAGAATGCCAGATGCAAGGGAGGGCACCAGGACGAGGTCTCTTGTTATCTGGTGTGCTCCCTGGGGCATTTGGTGGGCCGCTGTGAGAAACAGGAAGCTGGACTAGATGGGCCTATGGCCTGATCCAGTGGGGCTGTTCTTATGTTCTTATGTAAAGGGGAAACATTTGTGCAGGGGTGACAAAACACCGACCCAACCATTGAGGCTAGCTGGCCAGCACGATGGAGGTGGTCATGAAGGTGGTTTAACATCCCATATGTCAATCTGAAAAGGAAATTCAAGCACTCTGAAAAGATGCTGGTAGATGGCACAGTTTTCTGCAAGTCAGTTTGCATAGCAAATGTACACACTGTGTATTAAGCTGTTTGCCTTGAGAAACCTTGGTGTAATTCAGACAAGATCTATGGATCGAGTTCCATAATGGAGCTTATGTAACCAACTGCTCTGTTTGAACAGCAACAGATATATTTGGATGACACAGGTCCCTCAGGTCTTATTCGAAAGGTTCTTTGAAATGTATGTATATTTTGGAAATGTGGAAACTAAATTTTGAAAACTCTCAATTATTGGCTCTGATAGAGAAAGGTAACCTCATGAAGTGTGAGTTGTCAAAATAATCACAATCTGCTATTTCAGTTTGTGAATTAGTATAGTAATAGTGCTCTCTCTCACACACAAACACACACTCACACAGAGACTCTCTCTGTCTCTCTCTTTGTGTGTGTGAATGTACTAACCACTTTGGTGAAACTGAAATATAATGTAAATAGACTGATTGTCTCAAATATATGTACACACCGATTAATTTCTGGAGTATATGAACACATGCCCAGTCATTTTGAATGGATATCTTTCCTATCATGGCTGGTGCAGAACCTTCCTTCTTTTAAAATGTAGGGAAACTATAGGTGTAAATATCAGGGATGGGAAAGTCCAGGGCAGCGTGAATCAAGTCGAGTCACAAGTCATCTCCCTCCTGTGACTCGATTCTAAAACAAGTCATAATAGGGGCACTTTCTGAGTCACCGTATCACCCTCTCATGACTTGGTAGGACTTGAGTCAAATCACCCCTTTTAAAAAGCCTGCCGCCATTCCACAGAGGGATGTGGGGCTACAGTTGGGCTGTGGGCGTGCTTTGGCATTCCCTTTCAACTGTCTCCTGCCATTCCTGCCCACCCTAATTTTCGGCAGCAGCGCAGAACACGCCAATCCCTTCCCTTCCCTCCCCCATTCAATCCCACCCCAGGTGCAACAAAGTAAACCCCCCCCCTTCACTTCATGGGTATGGCAGGGAGCGAGGGTGCATCCACTGTGATTCTGCTGAGGAAAATGGGACTACGCTGGGCTGTAGGCATGTCTCGGCATTCTCTTTAAACATTCTCCCGCTGTCCCTGCCCACCTCACCTGTCAGGCATCAGTGCGGAATGTGCCCACCCCTTCTGGCACAGAACATGTAGCTGAAAAAACAGCAGGAGAGCAACAAGGAACTCTGCCAAGAAAGACTTGGACAAAAGTGCAGGTGATATAAGTCCCTCCCCACTGTCCCCACTTCCTACCTCCCCTCCTTCTCCTTGCAAAACCTACTTGTTCCTATGGGGAAAAACAGCTTCTCCTATCCCATTCCCTTTCCCAGAGACACATCCTTCATCCAATGGAGGCAGAGAAGGCTTCTGCAAGTGCCTCGCTGTCTGGGTTATTTGCAGCATCCAGCTCAAATGGATACACTTTGCAGAGAAACCACAACAGGTGCAGCATCAGGAGAACCAGCCAATTTTTTGGAGCGCAAACCAAAAAAAGGTTAACCCCTTCGCTCCACCACCCCAGCCCATCTCTGAATGTAGCATACCCTGCTAGCTGCTGGTGCTGGAGCTCACACATGCAAAAAACAGCTTCCCAGGTGAATGCAAGAGGTTTTTCATGTGACAGAGAGGCAGCGCAACCCATCGCTGTTGGCACACGACTTGAGTCATCAGAGTGAAATGCAAGTTACAAGTCAGGAGGCCATGACTCGAGTGTTTTCCCGAGTCCTCCACATGCATGATTCACAAGTCCACAAGTCAGTGGAAAATGCATATTTTCACAACTCGAGTTAGAGTCACCTGACTCGAGTTACCATTCCTGGTAAATATGCATTTGTCCAACAGATCTTTCAGTGTTTGGTTCAATAGCCTACTCTGGCACAGACAAACTGCCATCAGAGAAAGCCAAAGATGTTTTGAATATATATTTTTTCATGACTGTTAAATATAATATGATAATAAACCAGGGTTCTACATTGATTTTTGCTTGCATGTTATTAGTTTGCATGCTTTTTTAGGTGCAAAGATAATTCCAACAGATGCAGGAGACAAAGGCCCAAATCCTAAACAACTTTCCAGCACTGACATAGCCTTGCCAGTGAGGCATGTGCTACATCCTGCAGGGGGGCGCAATTACGGAGGCCTCCTCAAGGTAAGGGAATATTTGTACCCTTACCTCAGAGCTGCATTGCCCTTACATTGGTGCTGAAAAGTTGGTTAGGATTGCACCCAAAATGTATTAATGGACGCAATATAAATCTCAGTGTCATTCTTGCAATTAACTCTTCATCAGGGGACTGTCACAAAAACAATAGCTCACATCTATCCTAATTTATTAGAAAAGTACAGTAATTCTAGACTGGGTTAGCTGATTTCTTAGTTTACTCAGCCCAAAAGGAGCCACTGAACTAGAAGAGAGTTTTGTATGGCATACATTATTTGAATTGCTAGTTACAGAATAATATTGCCTTAACATTCATCAGCAAAAGGACAATTATCTTTAGTTTTTAAAGGTAGCTCCTCATCAAGGCTAAAATGTGGATGTGTTTGAGAAAGAAGTTGTTGAAAAAAAAGTGGACCTGCCATTTCAAATCTGGGTAAGATTTTTTTTTTTTTCAACTTGTAATTGTCAGATAACACAGGCCAACACACATTTTGCTTCCTTAAATGTTACACCAATTCCTCGGTATATTTGAGGTGCCGATTCCAAAAATGGCATCCTTTTTGCCCTATCATGTCTAGTTTTGGAGATATAGTATAGCCTCTTTAGTGAATGATTCAAGCAGCTTCCTCATGAGGAAGCCTACACCATGCTTCCTCATGAGGAAGCTGCTTGAACCATTCACTAATGAGGCTATGCTATATCTCCAAAACTAGACACGATGGGGCAAAAAGGATGCCGTTTTTGGAATCGGCACCCCAAATTCATATCAAACCACCCTAAAGTTTGGGAAAAACGTTTCTGACCCTCAATTTTGTAGGCCTGTGTAATTTATAGTGGTGGCCCCCCAGCCATGATAGGTTTTGGATAGTGCATGTCATTGGAACAATGCTATAAGGTGAGCATGATTATCCCCATATTGCAGATGGAGGCTTCCCTATGGACACCTAGTGGGCTCATGGTGAAGACGGGTTTCAAACTGGCAGAATTCACAGCTTATTCAAATATTTGGAGTTAGGAAAAGAAGCTCATCCACAAATCCCCCTCCCCTTGCCAGTTGGTCTCTCAATCGGCTCCAGCCCAAATTCAGCTGATATCGCAATTAAGGCGACTGCATAGGAGTAGGATTCTCAACGATTCCTGTTTCTGGATTCCAGAAATTTACTGCCTGATCCTAGCACCCACCTGCACTGCCCTGTTCTGGCAGTGCAGCGTGGCTTTGTGGCACTGCAAAAAGTGACACAATATTGTGCACTACTGGACTCTGCCTCAAACCACAAGCGTTGCCAGCCATGCAGTGGTTCATCTGGCTCTTCCAGCAGCAGTAAGCACATTCAGGTTAAATGACTGTCGCGTGCGTGGTGCGGACAATGTATCATGCAACGCGCCCTACGATTAGGCAGAAATATGCTGTGAATAAAACCCGCTCCACCCTGCGCTCACTACTCTATCTTTTGTTTCCTGAGTTTTCAGAAGTGTTCCTGGTTCACTGTTCCTGGCTATATTGTTTCGGGCCTCTGGGTTCTAGTTTTCAAAATGCCTGTCAGGTGATTACATTTCTGCCAGTTTCACGATATACAAGAAAATGCTGTTTGAATATCTGCCTATGAAATTTTTTTTAAAAAAATACACCCCAATGCTTTCAAACTGATAAACATCGCCCTTGAAATACACTCATCCCATTCTGATCTCCCAGAGGTCACGGATATTTGTCTGAAAGATGCACTCGATATTTCAAAGGCATCCATGGCTGTCTCTCCATCATTTAGAACTTCTTCCTGGCTTAGAACTCGCTTTCTAACACTCTTCTGTAAGCAAAGGAAATCTCTATGTGGTGAGGTGGGAGGGATGTTTCCCTGTTTTGGTCTCCTGACTGACCCACTTCAATTGTTTTCCCATCTCTTTTCTTTTGAGTTCTTTACTTGGGTCTTTGTTGTTTGAGTCAGCTTGTCTCTCTGAAAAGAAACAGCATGGGATTTCTTTGAATAACCAGACATGTGTATGATAATACTAATGTGGTTGGAAAATAAGTAGGGGGGGGGGGGTGGAGAATAACAAGTGGCAAATTTCAAACATGTTTACTTCTAACATGCAGCTGTCCACCTTAGAATAACCTGGATGTTCAGGAATTGATCATCCCTAACAACGGAACCATCAGAGCCATTAGTTATTTGATTTTCTCTGTAAACCACTTTGTGAACTTTTCATTGAAAAACAGGATCTAAATTCTGTTGTTAACAACAACAACCAACAGGAAATGTAGATCTAAATTATTATTCAGAAACACCTCATCCAGGAAAACCAGCATGCAGGTCTCTTGCTGTCTGGTGTGCTCCCTGGGGCATTTGGAGGGCCACTGAGAGATACAGGAAGCTGGACTAGTTGGCCTATGGCCTGATCTAGTGGGGTTGTTCTTATTTATCTACTAGGTCAGCCTCTACATGCAATGATAAGCAATGGCTGGAGGTGTACTTTTTTGATTTTACTTTTTACTATCACTACTACTATTATTATATTATACTATTGTATTATACTTATACTTGCTTTAAAAGTGTACTAGGTGTTGGAGTTGGTGCAACTCCGTCTGCTGTCCAGAGGGGGCAGGATGCTGTCCAGAAGGGGTCAAGCTATGACCCAGTGACTCTGACCTTTCTACCTGTTCTCTCTGTGATCCTTGTGGGGTGTGGCCCTAACCCTTTATCCTTCCCTTCTCCTCTGAGCACTTTCTTTTGTCCTCTTACCACAGACCTGTTAAGATGGCGCACACCAGGGCTCTGATGCCCAGGCCATCTTGAGCACAAGGCATGCAGGGTGAAGCAGCTCCAGGGCCTTGCTATCTCTAAGTGTTAGCTGCACCTCTGATTCTAATCAGATGCTGTAAATATACACTCAATGGAACTGTAAGTAAATAACTTCTTTTTGCAACTTTAACAAGCCATTGCCTCTTTGTCTTTTTTATTGATGAGCAGTCAGCTGGGTGGGGGAGGTTCCCTGGGGTAATACCCAAAAGGGGGGGGGTCTGCTGCTTAAGCTACTCTGCTTCCCCCCAAAGAGGAAACTATTTTTAATTTATTCCAACACTAGCTATGTGATATAAGTAGTATAGTGTCAGCTGATGCGGCCACGTGCATGTAGAGGTGTTAGATAATATGTAGAGGCGTAAGAGAATGGTTTTATTTTTTTGCAGATTTGGGGGTTTTTGTTTGTAATTTTTTTTTTTTTTTACAAAAATGGGAAGCAATGTTATGTGTTTTTATTCTATTATCACCATTTTCTCCCACCTCTAGCAGTGGCTGATCATATATTGTAATATGTGAGACAGGTCTTCAACATGAAGGCCGGTATGGACAAAGGACTTCCATCTGTGGGAGAGAGAGTGCACAGTCATGCCACCATGCAAATGGGATTCTCTGCCCACAGTATTTTAAACATAGAATGAGAAGAAATGGCCATAGTTAGAGGGCCAGGGACCCTTGGGAAGAATATGCAGAAGAAAAGTCTTCAAACATTCAGGGTTTAATGTTCCAATGCATGCAGCAACAACCCAAGTCATGCCCTGACCTTTCCAGTTCAGCCTAATTCCTCAGATGGGCTCTTTTGTGAGTTGCCCACAGCATTCTGAAATAAATGGTTTGAATCAAGGAATGGCTTCATCTTAAAGCTCAC
The DNA here is from genome assembly GCF_035046505.1 of Tiliqua scincoides. Classification (NCBI taxonomy): domain Eukaryota; kingdom Metazoa; phylum Chordata; class Lepidosauria; order Squamata; family Scincidae; genus Tiliqua; species Tiliqua scincoides. The sequence continues at coordinate 128,774,774 of NC_089824.1, forward strand.
AGTAATGATAATGGAATTTTAGCCAGTAACGGCCCAAACGTGTGGGCCTTTTATGACAGAAGGATGAGCATCCCACTGATGTAAAGCTCCCAGCAACTGTATGCAGTGTGCACCACTGCCAGGCCAGTCTGAGCCACCTCCACAAAGTGGTGGCAGCATCGGAGCCACTGTGGCAGACCCCCAGCTGCGTCGGGCTCAGTAAGTCAGCGGCGAGAGAATGTTGTGAGGGGAGAGGCAGGTGGATATTTGGGGAGGATCAGGAGAGGGCAGGGAGCCAACTGGGGGAGTGAGGAGTGGATCCCAGGTGCAACAGTATGTGTCAGAATCCTATCCCCTTCTCTTTTCATGGCCCATGTCCTTTTTTTCTCCTTGGATTTTTTCTGGTTTATAACTACCTTTCTGTTACTCTTCTGTAAGTAAAGGAAATTTCAGTGTGGCAAGGTGGGAGACCCGTAGCTGCCGGGAGACCTACAGAGAAGTAAGGGGAAAGTAGTTTCCCTTACCTCTTGCAGGCCTTCTGGTCACACACAAACACTCACCATAGCATATAGTACATGCCTCAATGGAATGCCTGCATGGTACAGTGTGGTGAAGGATAGGATTGAGCTGATAGTCAAATCAGTTCAAAGACTGAGTTTATGCACACCTGTTCATTGATCAATGATTGGTGCAAGAAATAAAGAAAAAGTCATTAGAAATCAAATGGACAGAGCTTTCACATTACCTTAGGTATTCTCAAACTCAGGAAAGTTCACTGGAAGCAGTTCACACTTAGCAGGTGTGAGATGTTCTATGTGCATATATGAATTAGCTCTCGGATAACAGAGAAGCTGAGTTTAACAGGATGCGGCAATTGGGAGCTTTAACATGATTTAAGGGCATGCCTACATCGCGCTTATTTTGGGTATTAGACTTGCTTAGCCACCTTAAAATGGATGATAATGTCTTCTCTAGAACACCAGAAGACCAAATCCTAGACTTGTAAATATTCAGCTAAATGAAATGCATTACCTGTGATGAAAACATACTGATCATTTGCAAGGAGGAGCTATCTTGAGAAACAGAGAAACCTTTGTGAGTGGGGATATGGATTGAGCCAAGTCCTGTAACTATAATTAAAAAGTAAGCAAGTGATTTTTCCTCTTGTACTTTCTATATAAACTAGCCCATGTAAGGCTAATCAGGCTGGGAGTGCGGGTTAGAATTTGAACTGCACTGCTATGGCCAATCCCACCCCCCTCCCAGGCCCAATCTGCCTCCTGGTCCACCCACCCCATCCAAAAATGCCCTTCTCCATCCCCAGAGTGCCCTCCCACCACTATCTCCCGCCCCCTGCACTGGCCTGCCTTGGCTGGCACAAACTCACTGGGTCTGGGTTCAGATCCAGCATGGGGAGGACAGTGCATATACTTGTGCTGGCTTAACCTGCTCAAAAGGAGGCATGAACATACTTTATGGCACATTTGTGACATTCCTGGGCTGGCGCAGGTGACCGACAGTAGCCAAAGCCAGAGCCAGGATTGCATCTTTAGAAATACACTGTATGGAATTTGGTTCGTTCAGGCATGTATGTCACTTGGTTCATTTAGGTCCCCATTTGTTTGGTTAACAAAAAATGGTGCACTTCCTTAAGAGTGTGACAGAGCAGTAGGTATCTGGGCAGTGACCCCCCCCCCCCAAATGCCCCAGAAGTTGCACTGGTCTGACATACAATGGGGGAAAATGATCTTCACCGGGAGGGGATTTTTCTGAGGCAGGGGCCATTTTTACCCACAGTGGTATAAACCTGTTTTTCAAGCAGTTGTTCTCGTACTTAAGGTGGTGTCTGGTGGTACTCACAGACCTCCAGATTTCTGCCGCCTGGCAGCAAGATCAGCAAAGACAGCAGCAGCAGGAGGTTCGGCTCTGCAGCAGAGCTCCAGAGTGCTCGAAAAAGCCCTTCTGTCGGCCCTGAGCTTCTTAAACAGTGTTTGTTGCATTGTGTCTCCCTACCAATCCAGAAGTAATTGGTCATGACATCATTTCCAGTTACTTTCAATCAGAACCTCTGAGAGGAATTTTATCAGGGGGTACAAAGTTGCTTTTGGGCCCCTTTGCAAAGGAGGAGGAGTGAAACAGAGCAGGGGAGGGAGGTGATGGGCGAGCCAAATGGGGGCAGGGAGGGGTAAAACAGAGTGGGGGAGGGTGGAGACAGCTGGAAAAGTCTTTGGAGCCCAGGTCTACCTACCCGTGTGGCATCGGCAGATAGATACAGTAATACCAAATACTCCTAAGTCTCTCTAAAATCTTTCAAATATAGAAAATCATGCAGAAAATTAGCATCACCATATTTAGGCTCACACTAGAATGGAAAGTGTCCTGTGCGCACCAAAGCTTGCTTCTACAGCACCTGTAGTCTTGCAGCTGTGTCCCTGAGCTCCTCTACACTCCTTCATGGTAAGAAGATCCACAAGCCAAAGAGCTACTGTAGCAGGCCACTTTCCTCCCAGATTTCACATTTGTTAAGGAATGTCATGTATGCATTCCTTGGCCCAGCGTATATGACTTGCCAGCAGCTGCAGCCGCATTCTCATGATATTGTCCCCAGCATCTTGTGACGGCAACAAGTCAGAGTAGATAGGAAAATGCCAGATCCCAGGAAATTTCTGGGGCCCCTCCTTTGTCTCCTGGGCCCCCTTTTTGACCCTGGGCCCAGGTACAAATGACCCCCTTTACCCCCCTCTCCTAGGCCCTGCTTTCAATGGTATTTCCAATAGGTGGATCATGTGAAGTGGTACAGTGGGGGACAAATGTTGATATAAACCAATGCAATATCTAGGGAATTGTAGGAAAAATGGTCACTGCCAGAGATACATACCTAAACAAACTCTATTGTCTTTTCAGCTTTAAATAAGCAACAAAGCCTGCCACTCTGAAGCACTGCATGGAAAGACCTCCCCACTCCTAAAGCAAATGGGGGCTTGATTGATTTAAAATAATTGATTTAAAATAAATGAATAACCAAAGGAAGCAGGATTTTTGTAATGAAAACAAACAGAAGAAGGAAACACACAAAAACCCCTTGCACACCCCTTCTGGTTCTATGACTCATTGCCTCCATAAGGGTTGTGTATCCACAGCTTCTCCAATTCCCATAGTGGTGATGGCTTGAAAGTATGCCGTGTGTGGGGGAGATGTGTATGTGAAAAAAAATTATGAGCTATGTGGTGTTAGGAGCATGGTGTGGAAGCAAATTAGGCCCTGGATTTAATTTCTAATTCAACCCAGTGGCTGCAAGCAGCACACTATGATTGATTGATTGATTGATTGATTGATTGATTGATTGATTGATTGATTGATTGATTGACTGATTTTTTATACTGCCCTTCTTCCAAGGAGCACAGAGTGGTATATAGGCTTCCTTCCCTCTTTTTGTTCTTTTTTGGTTGGAGATGCTGAGAGATAGTGATGGGCGCAAGGTCATCTAGGAAGCTTCATGGCTGAGCAGGAATTGAAACTGGATGTACCATGTCTTCATCCAACCCCAGAACCACTACACCACCCTGACTCCCTTATCAAGCTTGGAATTTGCAGCCATAGGAATAGAGGAATTTTAGTGTACATTGATAAGTACACAACAAGGGTTTATTTAGTTAGGATGTGGTACGGGTGTCTTGGTACAGGAGTATTGGGAACTTTCATTTTCACATAATGGTTAAGACAACAAAGTAGAGTATCACAGTTTGCTATTGTCATAAAGTGTAACCTGGTAATTTCATAAGAATGCAGAGTCCCAATTTGTTCCAGTTTGTAAGTTGAACCATCATGCTTATAACAATATCATGAATGTTGTTTATGATTCAGTCTGAGCAGTTCACTACTTTATTTGTTTAGCTGGGCTCTCTCTCTCTCTAACCTGAGTTTGAAATAAAGTCCTCACAAGAGTATCCTCACAAGTTTAGGCTTGTTGCGACTTCCTACCTCCGCAGAGGCAGGGGACCGTTTTCTATGGTCCGCCCCCGGAGGCTAATGGATCCTGAAGGCTTCCTGAGGGCCCTGGGGGATTTTCCCACTGCCAAGACTGGTGCCTCATCTGTGTCCCTGGTCGACCTCTGGAATGGGGAAATGTCCAGGGCTGTGGATGAGATTGCTCCGGAGCGACCTCTGCCACGCCGCAGACTCGGAGCAGCTCCTTGGTTCACTGAGGAGCTGCGAACGATGAAGCGGCAGGGCAGGCGTCTAGAGCGACGGTGGCAGAAAACTCATGATGAATCCGATCGGACACGGAGTAGAGCTCATTATAGAGCCTACTCTGTGGCGGTGGTAGCAGCGAAGAGATCGTTCTTCTCTGCTACCATTGCGTCTGCTGATAGCCGTCCGGCAGAGCTGTTCCGTGTGGTGCGGGGCCTCCTCCATCAGGCCCCGCCAGTGGACCAGGAGGAATACACGGTCAGCCGCTGTGACGTGCTTGCCCAACACTTTGCAGATAAAATTGATCGTATTCGTCGCGACTTGGATGCCACATTGACAATGTCTGTTGATGTCCCCTTGGCAACTGCTTGTCCAGTATTGTGGGATTCTTTTCAGCTTGTGCAGCCTGAGGATGTGGACAGACTCCTTTGGAGTGTGAGGCCGTCTGCCTGCCTGCTTGACCCTTGCCCAGCTTGGCTGATTAGAGCGGCCCGGGGGGGACTGGCTGAGTGGACGGGGAGGGTGGTCAACTCTTCTTTGATGGAGGGGACATTGCCGCTCGCCTTGAAGCAGGCAGTGGTTCGCCCCCTCCTGAAGAAGCCCTCCCTGGATTCCACTGTGTTGAATAACTATCGGCCAGTCTCCAACATCCCGTTTCTGGGCAAGGTAATTGAGCGGGAAGTGGCGTCCCAACTCCAGAGGGTCTTGGATGAAGCGGATTATCTGGATCCTTTTCAATCTGGTTTCAGACCGGGCTTTGGGACGGAAACTGCCTTGGTCGCCTTGGTGGATGACCTACGCCGGGGACTGGACAGGGGGAGTGCGTCCCTGTTGGTCCTGCTGGACCTCTCGGCGGCTTTCGATACCATCGACCATGGTATCCTTCTGGGCCGATTGGCCGAGTTGGGAGTTGGAGGCACTGTTTTGCGGTGGTTCCGCTCCTACTTGGAGGGTCGGTCCCAGATGGTGGTGCTGGGGGATGCCTGTTCGACACCCTGGCCCTTGAGGTGCGGGGTGCCGCAGGGTTCAATTCTGTCCCCCATGCTATTTAATATCTACATGAAACCACTGGGAGAGGTCATCCGGGGGTTTGGAGTGAGGTGTCATCAATATGCTGATGACACCCAGCTCTATCTCTCCTTTCCTCCAGAATCCAAGGTGGCGGTTGAGGGCCTGGAGCGCTGTCTGGAAGCAGTGAGGATCTGGATGGGGGCTAACAAGCTGAAATTAAATCCGGATAAGACAGAGGCTCTCCTGGTTCGGAAATCCTCGATGCAGGTGCTGGATTATCAACTTGCTCTGAATGGGGTTGCACTCCCTCTGAAGGAGCAGGTTCGCAGCTTGGGGGTCCTCCTGGATTCGCAGCTGCTCCTGGATTCCCAGGTGGCGGCTGTGGCTAGGGGGGCCTTTGCTCAGCTTCGGCTGGTGCGCCAGCTGCGACCGTACTTGGATCGTGCAGACCTGGCCACGGTGATCCATGCCACGGTGACATCGAGGTTAGATTACTGTAACGCGCTCTATGTGGGGCTGCCCCTGAAGACGGTTCGGAAACTACAATTAGTACAGAATGCGGCGGCCCGTGTGGTCACCGGAGCCAGGCGGTTTGACTCTGTCAGCCCGCTTCTCCGGGGGCTGCATTGGCTGCCCATTCGTTTCCGGGCCCAATTCAAGGTGCTGGTTTTGACCTTTAAAGCCCTATACTGCTCTGGGCCAGGATATCTTAGAGACCACCTACTCCCATACAATCCGGCTCGCCATCTCAGGTCATCAGAGAAGGCCTTTTTGCAAGTGCCGCCACCCAAGGAGGTCCGGGGGGTGGCTGCAAGAAATAGGGCCTTCTCGGTAGTGGCACCAACATTATGGAACTCCCTTCCCCTTGACTTGAGAATGGCTCCCTCTCTTGAGAGCTTTCGGCGAGGCCTGAAAACACTGTTGTTTAAACAAGCCTTCTGATTTCTGGCCTTCTTAACTTTTTATACATCTTTTAGTTTTACAGGCTTGATTCCTCGGTGATCTGCTCTTTTACTCTTTTAATCTGACTACTGTTTTTATGGCCCTGTAGTGTGTCTTTAAATGTTTTTATCTGTTTGTATTAATGTTTTTTAAATTCTATTGTTTTTAATATGTTGTTAGCCGCCCTGGGTCCCTAGGGAGAAGGGCGGGATAAAAATAAAGTTTTATTATTATTATTATTATTATCCTTTGGACCAATGTGGGATCCTGCTTCTTTATTTAAATTATTCCTCCACAGCACTGAATTCATGAAACTATACGATTCAGGAGCTGTGACATCAGAAGGAGCTGTGACATCAGAAGTTACTAACATGATGTGATCTCCTAAGAACTACTTATGGTACTATCATGGCCTTCCTACTAGTCTTGACTAAACTGTCTAAAGTTTGGCCTTGAACAGAACTGACACCCTGATCTGAGAATATCATGACATCATGAACCACCCTGAGATTATTTGGATGATGCCCCCACCAATCCATTCTTATCACATGGGAGAGGAGAACAGGCATGCACATCACCCCTCTCAGCTTGTCTTCCCAGTGCGGCCTAATCATGCAGGAATGCTTTGTCCTTCAGCATGCAAATCAATGTAGCATTAATCAGTGCATCCAGGAGAGCTTGAATAAATTGCCCCCCACTTGCTTAAGCAATGGTAGGATAATGCACTGGGAGATACACATGCATATGTATGCCCCTACCCAACATGATTGGCATGGGCTAGTTGGAATGTCATCCTGTTTTAAGGCTTTGTATTCTCCCTCTATATTTTCACAGATGTATATCTGCATACCATGTGTGCACTGCACTAGAGGGGTCCTGATTCAGTAATTTCTAGGAATGTACTCAAGGCATGCAGCCTGAGTTGCAAGTCGAGTCCAGAGTCAGTGACCCTGTGACTCAACTCACAAGTCAGAGTGTGCGGCTGATGTAACTTGATTCATGAGAAATTCTGTGTTGAGTCATGAGTCATTTTGAGAAATGAGTCAAGTTGCAAATCAAGGGCTTCCTCGAGCATGACTTCATGCAAATAAATAATCAATCAAACTTTAAGCCTTCTTCCTCCCCTCAACTCCCCAGCCCTGCCTCCTAGAACAAAAAACCTACCCTCCCAACATTCTGCTCTTGCCATTGGTCTGAAGACCAGCTTCCAGATCGCCCACAAGGTCTTCAGAGTGACAAAGAAGTGGCAAAAAGTAAGTGAGAACACACACACAAGAGAGTCAGACTCGAGTCATTTCTTGTCCCAACTTTTTTTTAGTCACCAGCCCTGAATCACAAGTCTAGCTAGGATCAGCAATGTCCTTGACATGAGTCATCTCAGTGGCCAAAAAAGCGTTTTTGCATAACTCAGGTTGAGTCAAGTCAAATCCCCATCCCTGGTAATTACTCACAAGCCCAACAACAAGCTCTTCATACTGCATAAAGCTTCCCACTTATAAAGCCACCCCATTCCTTCCAACAAAGACACCACTGAAAATGCACACTGGATATGATTTTGGATCAGGGCCCATTTTATTGTGTACGAATAATGTCTATTTGGGGCCCATTTTATTGTGTGTGAATATTTCTTGCCTGTGTGCTTATCCTTAAAGTTGAAGCCAGTGAAAACCGCCTTAACAAGACTGCTGAATTTCCTCTGAGCCAACTTTGTGATAAATCTATATATGATGTATGCAGTTGGCATGCATAAAAAAAGTTTATCTTTGAAAATTTAAGCTGTTATTTTCTAACAATCTGACAACCCACATAAATTCCAAACAGTTTTTATGGTGCTTTTCCATTATTTTTTGTTGCTTGCTAATTACTTTTCTTGCCCAATTTCATTTGCAGTTTGAATAAATAAACTGTTTGGTTCTGCCTTCAGGATATTGTAAGAATAGTCAATATGCAGCTATAATAAAATCATAAATTTCTTTGAACAGGCAATTTCCAGCATATCTTTCCATGGGGCTTTAAAATGCCTATTGTTATAGTAACTTGCTTGCAAGGTGAAAAGTTTCAGCGCTAATTTCTGAACTTTGGAATAATTGAAAAGAGAAAGAAATAGTATCCCATTGCTCTACATATTGTACAGAGTAATTTAAATATTTATGCTAGGTGACAATTCCTCCAAAGTGCACAAAAATGTGGAAAGCTAAATGACCTTGTTTATTCAAATGCAAGGGAGTTGGAAGATTTTTATTTTAACAGCACTAAAGGAAAATACACCCGGTACAATCTCTGAACAATCAAACACAAAAAAGATCCATTGCAATTAATGACAGCATAAGTGAGTCTCAACGAAGCTTAAAGGTATGGCAATGAATCGCAAAGGAGATACAGCCCTCACTTGCGGGTGATGACATGTAAAGAGAAATGATGAAGTGTGGCCCAATTTCTGCCAAGCCCACAGGTGTACACATTTGATCCCTGTTGTGTATATGCAATGTTGGGCAGAAATGGTTTAAGGGTTCTGTGCTGTTGCCCAGACCCATTCAACTGCTGCACCCAAGCCCTGTGACATTTCTGGACAGTGATGACATTACATATCATCGCCAAATGTCCAGGAACACTGAGCTTTGAGCTACGCAGTGCTCAGTTTCCCAGGGCTTAGAGTTGCATGGTCATGTGGCTGCACAACTTAAAGGGAACAGCGGTGGGACTGCAGCCACTTTACTTCAATGATTCTTTTCCTACCTGGATGATCATTTCCTGAAGGTAGGGGATCACCGTGTTGCCATATGGTAATTATGGTCTGGTGTGTCTCGGGGATTTAGACCCCAATCCTAAGGGCTCTGAGCACTGGCGCTGAGCGTTAGCACTGGGTGTCATAAATGTGCCGTAACACACATTTACGGCACCCTCCGTGTATGGAGTGCCGGCGTCAGCACAGCACCAGTTGGCGCAGGGCTCAGCACTGGATGGATGCCACCCAGAGCAAGGGAAGAGCTCCATGCAATGGTAGGGACTTTGGGGGGTAAGAGGCATTATGGGGTTGGGAAGGGTGAGATGGAAGGAGTGGCTGGCCCGGGAGGGGGGTGGGACTGGCAGAGCCCTACTCCACCATATCCTATACTCTGTGTCAAACTGTAAAGCCTGACATGGAGGTTCTCAACTCTGCACCAGCAAAATAGCCGGCACAGGCTTGAGAAGCCCCATTGGCAGGACCTGGGACTTTCCTCGGGAGAAGGGTAAGAAAGTCCCCTTCCCCTGAGGAGACCTCTGGTGGCCTCAGCAGTGCTGCAGGATACAGCAGTAGCCATTTTGGCACTGCTGCACTTGGTTTTGCACCCCTACTACTTCATCTGAATCTGGTGAAAAGGAGAAGTGAACATGTATTAATGGACATGTAGTTCAATATATTATTAATAATAATAATAATAATAATAATAATAATAATAATAATAATAATAATAATAATAGGTATTTATATACCGCCTTTCTTGGTCTTTATTCAAGACTTTATTCAAGGCGGTTTACATAGGCAAGCTTTTATTTAAATCCCTTATTAAATAGGGATTTTTACAATTTGAAAGAAGGTTCTTTCTTTCAAGAACCGCTACATTCAGTGTTTCATTCCGATCTGGCTTCACATTCTGGCCTCCATCCTCCCACGCTCAGAGCAGATGGAATTGCTCGGCTTCAGCTTGTCAGCTGCTTCAAGGTCGCACGGTGCTGGTGGCCTCGAACTGGCGACCTTGTGGATGTTATCTTCAGACAGACGGAGGCTCTACCCTCTAGACCAGACCTCCTGCCAGGTCTTGTTTCAAATCCCCAGTGACCTCACTCACTGGTTTCAGGCAGCTGTTAAGCAGATGGGGGAAATGGGCAGCCCAATCCTATTCTTGGTGAAAGGAAGGAGGAGAGAACTTAGTGAGGCTCTGAATCTCCTCCATGTCCTCTTGCTCTGTTCTGGGCTTCTCCTGGCTGCAGTGACATGCCTGAATAGCCCTGACCCCTGTGTAATGGAAGATCAGAAGATCATCAGGTGGATGCTGTGGTGTTGACAGCGATTCCATGTTTTGACAGCTGGTTGACAGTTCTGGGAAGGGAAGGGCTGGCTCCACAGCTGTAATCAATCAAGGCCAGTGGGACTCTGATGGACACCTGAGCTCCATTTGACCTTGATGGGACTTTGAATGGACATGGACTGAAGAGATGGCTCAGCTGAGCCTAATTTGGACTTAACAAGGAGCTAGCAAGGTAGCTCACAGCTGAGCTGCATTTTGGATTATGAGACATCCAAGGATAAAAGGCAGCTTCAGAAGGACCAAAGGCTACCCTGACCCAGAGCGAGACGCTACCTGATCCAGAGGAGACCTGACCTGACTGGAGCTTGACCTTGACCTTGGACTGGACTCTGACTTTTGCCTGCTGCACTTGTGAGTTTAACAAGGGAAGCTAATTAGCCTTAAGTGGGCACACGGCCCAGTGGATTGGGATTTGGCAGAACACCCTGAGTGACCCACAGACAGGCAAGGAGATGATCTACATTGCATTTATTGGCAGAAATTTCTCACCTTATAGGCGAGTATCTACGGTACTAAAGATTTTCCTACTGGGAGAAAGCATGATGTGCCACATAACAGTGCCAGTGCCAGGTTACTGATGATACAACCGTCCACTGGACCCCCCACGACATCCTCTGCTTAACCCTTTATGGAGCATTTGGTGGTGCCACTGCTACTAGTACTGGAGATTCAGGGATCAGCCTGGCCAGGTGGACCCTTTTCTGAGCTTGGGCCTTTAGCCAGTGCCCCACTTGGTCAACCTCTGGCACCACCCCTGCCAAATAAGCACCTGTATGCTTACTCTCATGGGCTAAATAGAAATTTAAGGGGCAATTAAGAGCAGGGAAATGGTGTGGGAAAACTTGGTTATTCCCTCTCAGTCAACTTTTGTTCAAAAAATCTGATTAAAAAAAAAAACCTTCAGAAATTCCTCATCACAGACCTTCTGTATCACAGCTAGTTTGGCCCTTATAAAGCTTGTCTCTAAGCATGCTATAATCTTTATAAAAGGGGGGAAAATTCCTACTCAGTTGTGTTGAGGTATGCCTGAAAATGCACAATAATGCAGACTTTGAGGAAGAATACAGTCCTCATTTTGTGGGTGATGTGTTTTGCAAGAGCTGTAATTAAGGAAGAAGTCCTCTGATTAGCATTCAAGCCAATTAGCCATGCCAAGCTGTGGGCAGATGTGCCTGGAGGAAACACTTTGATCCTATTCTATTAATATGGAGTATGAGAATTTTGCTTCCTTCATCCCAGCATTGCAACACAGTTGTGGGAAAGGCGCCATCCCCGTGTTGTAGCGGGAGATTTATTATCATTGTCCTTCTTCACTCCATGGGAGCATTTGCATGTTGGTCCTTTAAGCACTTCTGGGCAAATGCTTGTTTAACCTTGGAGCTCACTTTGACCCACTTTCTCAGGTGACTTCTTCCCCCTCGAGATCACTGAAGGCCTCACAATGAGATCATAGAAAAAGAAATGACAGCTTCAAGTAGCTTTGCATGCATAAACCTGAAGTTAATAAGACCTTAATTTCACTCTGCCTGATGCATATGTCAACACAAGTGCATCTCCAGTTTTGTTAACACAAAGAACCGGGCACAGCCTGTCCATTTTTCCCAGGTTATCTAGGCAACAGTACCAAGAGTGATGCTTCTAAAGTGCAAAATAAGTAAATAAAATAAAAACGGCAGAGCTTTACCCACACCACAAATGAGAAGATTACTTTGGAACTTTACAACCACAGTGTAGTATCTCTGCAAGCTCACTATCCTAAATTATATGGCCTGCTGTTGGGCACAGAGGCAGCTTGTGGGAAGTATGAATAACTGATCTGAAAGACCTGCCAATCTGGAGTTGCTAATAGGTTCACCAGAGGCTAGGGCTGCAACAGCAAGGACTAGTGGAAGCTTTTGGAAGCATAATACACATCTGGTCAATGCCGTCATGTAAAGTGACCCCAATCTCTGTGTTCCAGAAAGGGATTGCTATATTATAGAAATTAATTCAGCTAATCTGGCCTGTATTAATGACAGCAAGCAAATTAATGCTATCAGGTCACAACAGAATTTTCTGACTACACTTCCTTGCCATCTCTCTCCCCCCCTCCCCCGCTTGCTGGAAATGAAAGAAGGGTTGATAGGATCTTTAGCTAATAATCTTGGGATTTGTCAGCATTGTTCCCTATGGTCTGTGTAAGTATATCAGCTTGGGAAAAATTCTAGCCAAGTACTCTGCCAAAAGTATATTTGGTGAACAGTGAAATAATGGCTAGTTAGCTTGTGTCAGAGCTATATTTTTAAATTGTGTTCCAGTCCACTGATGCCAACAATCAGGTCCGTGGTGGCTTGTGCTTGCTTCATAAGACTATACATGCAATCTGGGGGTCTTAGAATCCCAAGCCCAAAGCTGCTCCCCTGACTCAGGCTTTAGATGTTACCTGGATTCTCAACAGTGTACATATCCCCAAATCTGGTATTTCAGAGGCTTCCACACTGATGAGTAGGGGAAGCAAAGGCTTAATGTTTCTATCCCACATGCAGAAGAGGAAATGACAGTACATGTTCACTAAATGAGGAGTAAAAGAGCTGAAACACTATAATGTCGAGGATCATTTGTGGCAGGGTTTGCAACAGAATTTCACAGAAAGTGAAACCTGAAGCAAATTTTATCTTTGCACATGCATGGTGTCAGCATCATTAACCAAATGTGTGAACTCTTTGGCAGAGGTGACTCAACAGTGCCGTTTACCCATCTTAGCAAAACACTTAGATTGGAGCCAATGGATTTGTTCGTTCTGATTGCGTTTGATAAGCTGAGGTCTTAACATCACTGTGATTTGAAATTCTAGGGCACACAAGATTGTGCCTTTGTGGTGAATGAGGCCCCTTCACCCAAGGCCCTTGATTGCACAATATGACAATCTTAGGCAATATTATCTTAGGCAATACTAATACCTTTGGCCTCAGTGACTTCTATAACCTGATCAGCCACCAGGAAAGCTTAACATGGAAAATGGATTAACACCATTAGTTTGACTGACACCTGGCTCTACTAGGACAACTGACTAGGCTGAAATCACCAGCATCTCACTGGTACTCTGGTCCACTGACACAATTCTACCCACATGACTTCTTTCAGTCCCTCCCCATGCAAAATGGTTCCTTTCAGTTGATGAATCCAGCAATGAGCCTAGGTGTGGCTCTTTGCGGAGAACTAGGTTGACAGAAGCTCACTTCATACCCAAAGCACCTGCCATGCAAAAATACTAGCCACAGGATCTCACCATAGTTCAATGTTTCTCAAACTATGTGTCAGGACCCACTAGGTGGGTCGCAAGCCAATTTCAGGTTGGTCCCCATTCATTTCAATGTGTATTTTATTTTTAATAGACTTGGTGCTACTATGGTATGTGACTGCATTTGGGGAAATGTTACAGATCTGTACTTTTAACAGGCTACTATGTGTTTGCTTTTAAAAGGGATAGTCAATGGCACTTACTCCTGGGTAAGAGTGGCTAGAACTGCAACCTTTGGGATGTTTGGGGAATTTCTTTTCAAACAGATCGGTAACTGCTTGGGAGAGTTCTTCTTTAAATAAATTTTTAAACTTATCGTAAATGTTTAATTTACTTACTTAATTGATTTGATTTTGTAGTATGTGGGTGTTAAAAATTTTCCTGCTTGATGACATCACTTCCAGCCATGACATCCCTTCCAGGTTAATGACATCACTTCTGTGGGTCCCAACAGCTTGTCATTCTAAAAAGTGGGTTGTGGTGCTAACCACTGCCCTAGTTCAAATGGTTCAACTGGGGAGAAGTGCCTTCAATGCCCCATCCATTTGTTCAGCTTTTCAACACTTTTCAGTATGTAGTATCTGCATGCATGCCTTATCTTTGTCATATAAGAGAGAGTACATATGCACAAATGGAACTTCAAATCTGTGCTTATTATTCATGTTTTATATAAACAATTTTGGTTCCTCAAATCTTATAGATGCTCTCTAACTTCAGAATATCGGAAACGCTTTGTACCTCTGTCCCGTGCCCTTTAATTCAGCCCTGAATCTTGCATTGCTATGATTTGTACATCAGCCTTTTTGCAGCATGACAAATGCCTGGAATATGCTGTGCCATCAGTCACTAGATCTGCTTTCTCGTGGTTGTATGATGCACTAAACTGTGCAGTGTTACCTGTGCTTAGAGCATCTCCTGATCTGGGTGTTCTATGAGTGCTATTTAATGATGTTTTCCCACATGTGCAAGGCTAAATATCACTGCGTAACAGGAAAGCTGTCACAATCAGTATGAGCACCTTGTTTTTCACAGCCCTGAAGCCATCGGAAAGTGATGCGCTTGTGTTGCTACAAGCAACGCACATAGTATGTTGCTTCCATATGCTGCACCAGACCAATTAATTTTCCCACACGTCAGGCTGTATACAGGGCGGATTGCTCATAAGCAGTTTTCTCCATAGAGGAACTCTGATGCCCTCTTTGTTCACAACAGGGAAGCTGCAGTCAGTGGCTCAAGACTAATTACATAGAATTTGATCAAAGTCCCAGCTGGTGCTTGCTTTTTCTTGCAAAATCAATACAACACCCCAAAAAGGTCCCCTTCTTAAGCATAGAAAAGAGAGAGCATTCACACACTAAACACTTTTTAAGGTCTATAAGGATCCTTTGCCACTACAAAACACGGACATGTTGAAAGCCAATGGCACCCTGAGCGTTACACTTTTCATCATTAGGAGCACCATCAATATCACCACAAAATATTGCATACGGACATCAGACCCTTATTTTTGCATCCACAGTTATTTTTTTCAGGCAAAAGAGGGGGCTGTTTTCATCTCAGTTTTACTGAATTGTTACATTCCAAGAAAACAGTGGTCACAAACCAAGTAGTTGTACATGCACATTCCCATGTGCATACTGCATTTTTGCAGTGTCTGTTTTTGAAGTTCCCCACCACCACCACCAAAAACTCAGATCTCCCATGCTGCAAATTATACTGTTCAATTGGCAATTCGAGCTCTGGCACAAGATCAAAACTTTCAAAAAAACCCTTTGGAAGAATACTGAGGACATTCTATTAAGGAAGAAGAGAGTGCTTCTGTTTGGCTGCAGACTAGTTGCTACACATTCCATGCTATCCAGTCCAAAGAGCTGTAAGCAACTGAGTGGACCTTGCATCTGATGTAGGGCTAGTGCAAAGCTGAGCAGATTGGGATGTGATTAGCACTCAGGGAAGATATAATACTCATGAAGGAATATTTTAGAAAGATTAAAGGGTCTGTAGGAATCTGCAAGCTGTGACCTGATCCTATTAATATTCTCTGGTCATCCCCCTAGAATGCATGCTTTCTGCCTGTTAGTCTGTCTATAAGCTTCATGCTTATAGTGACTAGTAAAAGCAAGATACAATCAACATTGGTACTAGCGGTAGGGATCAAAATTAAGTTAATGGGCAAGGGAGGCCTCGATCCATGAATAAGTGAAACTGTGGATACCAGATTCAAAGATATACCTGTACTTTCCAATGTCTGATTATGGAGGTTGCCAAGGTAACATGCATTACCAAAGACCTCACTTGATTTGACATCAGAATACATTTAAAGCCATTTCTGCCCAATGTTGCATAAATGCAACAGGGATCAAATGTGTACACCTGCAATCTGGGCAAAAATGGGTGAAACTGGTCCCAGTTCAGCTTCAATCTAAAGTTGGAAATGGGAGAGGAAGGTGGGGGAAAACAGTGATCTCAAAACCTCTGTTTCCTCTTTCAGCTATCCACAGGATGGAAAAATCACAAATGGGCTGGGGAAAAAATGGCTGGTTAGCCATCATACTACTTCCTGTTTCTGTTTGCAGTGATTACTAGTTTGATTAAGCCCTCTGTGGGATTTATTTCTCATTTTTCCATTCATTTTTCAATTGCACATTATATAGCAGGCTATAAAAAAGTCATAAAAGAGCACTCAATAGAGTTAAGCTCATTTCTGTGTGTTTGGAGAACCACCGCCTTAGTTACATTTGCATTTAGACTCGTATCAATTTTTCAGAGTATTCAGTTAACCTTTAGTTTCAACCTTCACTAGTTCCCTTTGAAACGAGAGCCACCTTTGGAAATGGAAATGAAAAGGGTAATGTTGACTCCAAAAGCTTTCAGGAGAAGTTTAAATCAAGATTTAGTAGTAGGAGACAGACAGGGCCAGACAGATCCTTGTCCCGGTAAAAAACTTACTAGCAACTTGTATTTTATCTCCCTGATTGCATTCCATCAGCTGATGTGCTCTCAGCCTCTGAGGCCTCCCTACTGCATTGGCCATCAGTTATGATGAACAGAAGGAAAAAAGCCTGCAGGTTTCTAATCAAATAAATTTGAATAGTGCAGCCATGGGTGCCGTTCTGACTTTGTGACGCAGTAACACTTTATAACCCTGCCAAGAGAGTCTTAGAGAAATGCCTGAAATGTAAATGAACTGCACCTCAGACAACCTTCAAACACAGCAAAGTTTCCCAGACAAGTGAAACTTTCCGGACAAACTTCGGTTGCTTTTTTTTCAGATTGGATACAATGGCATACAAACAGAGAAGCTGTTCAATCTCAACCCCAGGACTGATTGGAGCATCTGCAAGCAATCGGAAGACACAGTGATGTGAAGACGTAGTGTCAGATTTCTGATGTTCTACTGAACAATAATTTCAGTAATGTCACGACTGAAAAAAGAAGCTTGGGGAGTGCACCTCTCTTGCCCTATCATGCATGTATGAAAAGCTCTTTAAATAATATTCAGCTTTGTGACTCCCTCTTTTTTTTCTGTTTTAAAAAATAGGAAGATTTTATTGCAGTTTTTTCAAAGACAAAATATAACTGAATCAAGGAATTCAGCCATTGTGAAAGTACATAAAGCACTTTGTGACAGCCCAGCGGGAGTTGCCACCAGCACTGAGGCCTGTGCAGGCAGGCGCTGGTCTCATGTGGCAGGATTGGGACTGGCTACTGGATGAAGTAAGTGCAGTGCCCAGCTCCAGGAAGGCAAAACAGAGCAGGGGGGAGGCAGGGGATGGTGGGGAGGGGGCAAAATCGGGCAGGGGGAGAGTGGAGAGGAGGGCGGTTTAGGCATGGGAGGGGGTAGGGATGGTGGCAAAGGCTGCCACTAGACTCTATCCCATCCCAAGCCTGAACACACTACATAGGGCTACTTGGTTCTGTGCCAGCGATTCAGCTGGCGCGGATCAAAATATACCCATAGCAGCTGCTGGGACTCAACACTGAATAAGGGGAACAAAAGTTCCCTTACCTCGATCCACCACAGGATACATCGGCGCACGTTTTGATACTGCTGTATCACGGCATAGGCAGCCCCATTAGTATGGGTCTGCCCGACTTGGAGTGGCTTTAGCTGAGTTTATAAATGAAGTTCATGGTGTATGAAACTTGGCTGCTCCCCCCCACAAATGTATACTTTCACTCTTGGAGAAACTTTAAAACTGGATAGATTTTAGAAGTATGCTGTCTGAACATGAACATTGGGGAAAAGTCTAAGAGGTGAATGGGTTTCTTTTTTATTTTCATTTTATCATTACAAGATGTCACTGACAATGCTAAAATTGATCCTGCCCGCGGACAGTCCCCTAGACCAAGAGAGGATGTTTTCCAATCACTTGCCATAGACCTTGGAAATTATTTTGTAATTTAACACTCTCAGGTGTCACAGCTAGATAAAGAATCCTGTTCAGGACTCTACAGCATGTCCCTTGCCAGTGTGAAAATCCGAGCCTGATGTTAATTCCAAAAGTCCAAACGCACCAGCCTGCTTCCAAATTATATCCACTTTGCTGTGAGGTGAACTCATAAGTTAAGATTTTAAAAAGTCATCTTCCTTGGAGGCATGTACTTTCCCTCTCCCCACCCCATAACAGGAAGAATGAGTTCAGGGAGTGCAAGTAAAAGTAATTTAACCTTCTTAAAGCAAGCAAAATAGATTTGCTCCAGAAAAGATGCATGCCTGACAATGTTCAAATTGGGGACACTGCTTGAAAAGGGAACATCTCCCTACTTACTTTTGAGTAGTTTCAGAGAATTACATAAAGCGATTTTGTACAGGGCCTAACCCATTCAAGGTGCAATGCACGCATGTTTACATGGAAGTAAATCCCACTGTTTTCAGTGAGGATCTCCTCTCCAAGACTTAAGACCTCATTTATCCAAGGAGGAGATGGAATTACTCTCAGAGTGCCCAATCCCTTCCAACGCATGAGTGCCCAATCCCTACTAGCATGAGTGCAGCTGCAATGCAGCGCTATAGTAAGGAAACAGACTTTCATTTACTTTGAGGAGGATTTTGTGATTGCTCCCTCACTCCAGAATGCAGCACACATCTCATTGGCATGGCTGCATCAGTTCTGGAAAGTTGGACAGGATTGGGCCCCAAAGATCTTCAGCTCCATTGTCTTAATCTTGTCCCATAGAGAGAACACACTGATAGAAATTAAATCAAAACAACACAGAGAGGAGCTGTAGCTCCGGGTTAGTGCTCCAGTTTTGCATACAGAAGATTCCTGGTTCAGTCGCTAGCATCTCCAGGTATTGCTGGGAAAGACCTTTCTCAGAAACCCTGAAGAGCCCTTCCAGTCAGTTTTGACAGTATTGAGTTAGATGGACCAATGGTCTAACTCGATATACGGCAGCTTTCAGAATAAAACCCTATCTTATTTTCAAAAAAGGTTGACAGACTTTCTCAAATTCTGCTGTGCTTTGTGACATAAATTCATGCCTACGTGAGATATTTCAACGTGGTTTGTTTCATTGAGTTCTGCATTAAATTACTCACTGAATGATGTATAACATGATGGTATTATTCGAAAATTTCAAGATTTTAAAAATTGGAAGGCTGCCTCTGTCACCCCTCTGAAGCTTGGCAAGCCCTCCATTTGTATGTCACTGCTAGTGATAGCATGGGGGTGGAAAGGGGTGTTAAGCACAACAAGGCGTTTTGGATACTTCATACTTGTGACTGGTGCAAAATGCAGTATCAAATCAGCATTTTGGGGTGACACAAGTCTGCACTGAGGTAGATCAGGGAAGGGCCTCTGGATTTGATGTGCAGTGGAACTGCCAATCCCGTTCCATTCCAGAGCCTAATCTACCATGCCCCTGCCCAACTCCTTCTGCCCCCTCCTTCTGCCCAACTCCTTCTGTCCCCCACCCCATTCAGACCCCCTCCCCACTCTTGTGCTGGATTTACTTGCTCTGGCAGGTCTCTGTAGCACCACCAGAACCAGTGGGAAGGCTTCAACCTTCCTGCTGGTGCACCTGGGCCTTGCCCTGCTGCAAAGCACTTTATGGCGTTTCTGCAGCAGCAGCACATGCTGGTGGAACACATGTTCCACTGGCCAGTGGCATGGCTAGGTCATTTGACACCCAGGGCCCATAAATTTTGACACCCCCATATGACAAAAATTATGTAATTAAGTAATTTATATTTTTCACATTTTTATAGTACCCTTCCTATAAGGAGCTCAGGGGCATGGTTCCTCCCTTTCTTTTGTCCTCACAACAACCTTGTGAGGTCGATGAGGCTGACAGATAGTAATAGTCATGACATGAAATGAATAATAATCATGGCCAGAAAATAAACGTAGCAAATATTTCCCCACAAGCAATGGATGAACGTCAGTGCCCTCCCCTGCTATTGATCCCCTGCACATCAGTAACCTACTGCCCCTACACCTGGAGATTCAATGTAGTAACCACTGGTGCCCTAGTAACCTAGTTAGTAACCACTGGTATATAGGGACCTATAGTCCACCATGAATGTTTAGAATCTGCTTTAAGTCATCTAAGCCAGTGACCAACATCCAACTTTCCCCCCAGTGGCATCACTAGTGTCGCCTGGTCTGATAACTCATGGTGTCATCCCCATTAACTTCATTCATTCATTCATTCATTCATTCATTTTACTTCGAACAGTACAGGTTATCCAATCAATCAGTAACCAACAAAAAAAAACCAGTGGCCAACTTTTGATAGTCACACAACTGAATAGGAGTTTGAGCATTAGCTCTGATACATGGAAAAGGGAGCTGACTCATAATAACATCTTATTGGTTCCCTGCTGTATCATAACAACACTTTGCTAACTCTCAGAACACTCAGGCTGAAATCCCATGATTTCCTGGGAGTTAAGTCCCATTGACTATAATGGGCCTAAGTAGACATGCCTAGGATTGTACTGTCAGACTCATTGGTCATTTTTGAGTTAAGGAAATCCACTTTGTTACATAAGGGCCCAATCCTATCCAAATTTCCAGCCTGGATGTAGCCACACAGCAGCCCCAAGGTAAGAAAACAAATGTTCCCTTACCTTGGGGAGGCCTCTGTGACTGCCTCCCCACCACAGGATGCAGTGCATGCCCCATTGGCACAGCAGCACCAGCACTGGAAAATTGGATAGGATTGGGCCTAAGTCAGTTGTGTTTTCTTTTTCTGGTTGTTGTTGTTGTTGTTGTTGTTTTTTGCCATAACTTTTGGTAGAATGGAGATATTTCACTCAGGTTCATTTCATTGCATTCTGCTGTAAATTACACATCAAATAATATATAACATGAAGATATTATTCCTAATAACTGTGATTTTCACAACTTTGTTCATCAGTGGTGTCACCTTCGCAATAGCCATGGTTGGTCACAATAGTGGCTCAGATGAGCTAGGCTAGGGGCCAAGGGGAGCATTTGCAGCTGTCCCCCTTTGGGTTGCAAGTCAGGCCTATGATGATAGCGCTACCCTCCATACTGGATTTAGGTTAGCACTGTTACAATAAATCTGTGGCTAGTTTTTATCCATAATTCTTTGTCTGTCTCTTATTTGTCTCTGCAATTATCATCTTTAGTCACTCAGTTACTATGGAGAATCTAGATAATGTTGGGCCCAATCCTATCAAATTTTCCAGTGCCAGTGCAGCTGTACCAATGGGGTGTACACTGCATCCAGTGGTGGGGAGGCAGTCACACAGGTCTCTTCAAAGTAAGGAAACATTTGGTCCCTTACCTTGGGGCTGCATTGTGGCTGCACCGGTGCTGGAAAGTTGGATAGGATTGGACCCATTGTTGCTAAATTATTGTGATCCAGTGTTTGTAGTAGCACCCATATTTTTTTTTAATTTGTGGGCAAGTCTGCACACAAATTATGCCTGATTTGTGGGCATTTTTCTGACATGATATTTGTTGTGTGTGTGTGTGTGTGTGTGTATATATATATATATATATATATATATATATATATATATATATATATATATATATATATATATATATATATATATATATATATAAAAGTCTGGGATAATAAAAAGGTGGCAGCAAGAAAATAAAAATGTGAGGACTAAGTGAGGGTCTGGAGGGGGTGGAATTCCTCAGAATGGCACCATCAAGAATGCCCCTTTCTCTAGTCACTACTCACCTTTCCTGGCAAAGGCTGGAGGATAGCCTCCAAGAAAATCTCAAGGTACAAGTAGGTTCAGGCTTCAACTGATCCACCATCTGAAACAGCAGTGCCAACCCCCAAATTCTGTCATCCCATTTTTCTGATGTGTGCACACAACCTTAAAAACATAAGAGCCCAGCTGGATGAGGCGAAGGACTCATCTAGTCCAGCTTCCTGTATCTCACAGTAGTCCACCAAATGCCTCAAAGAGCACTCTGAAAATGGCGACTGATGGAGTGCTGTGCACTTTGTTGGCAGCCATTTTACAACAGCAGAAGACTCTCTGTATAGGATTGGGCTGTTACTTATACAGAAACACGCCTGCCATTAGGCTGCCCATTACAGCTTAGAGAGCTCTGTTTGAAGCGCCTCACTATCCCTTCTGGACTTCACCACCCAGAAGAGTTTAGCATCATCCGCAAACTTAGCCACTTCACTGCTTATCCCCAACCTTGCACCCCCTGGCAGCCAGCAGCAATAAATAAATAAATAAATAAATAAATAAATAAATAAATAAATTTGGGGGGGGGGAATGAGGTGGTATCTTGCCTGATGTCCTTCTTCTGGCTGGTTGTGCCAATCTGTTTGTAAATAGGACAGCAGAGTGAAGTTCTTGGAGGTAAGCAGAGACAAGGTAGGGCAAGGTTGGAGGTGGTGGATGGTTGCAGGCTGCAGCCTCCACTCATTTGCGGCTTGAGCAGCTTGCCTCACCCTGCCTCATCAATAGGTTGGCTCTAGGTTGGTTGCAGGAGTTCCTTCTGCTCTCTAAGGCTCCACACCTTACAGCCCATAGTGCCAGTGCTGAGCTCCAGTACTGGCGCTCGATGTCATGCCATAAACCATATTTATGGTACCATAGGAGGATGGAGTGCTGGTGTGCCAGGCCAGCGCCAGTCAGCGCTGGGCCCAGCACCAGAAGGGCAATGGCCGGGGGTAAGTGGACCGCTGGGCAGTGGTGCAGCCTTTCAGGACAGGGGAAGGGAGTTCCAGGGTGTTGGAGGGCGGGGCAGTGGAGGAACTGGCCTGGGAGAGGGGTGGGACCAGCTATGGCCTCCTCCACCAGATCCTTTCCTCCATGTCAGGCTGCAAAGTGGGGGGAAAGGGGAGAAAAGCGGTAGCCATTTTGGCGCCACTGTTCCTCCAGATGCCAGGGAGCATAGGATTGGACTGTAATTCCCCAGCGATGTAGGGCTTCAGAAGTATAGTAAGGACTAGCACTTTTCACTGTATTCAGAAACAGAGCAGGAGCCAGTGAAGCACCAGCAAGATATGTTCCCAATGATCAATGCCAGTAGACTGGTGGTCACATTTTCAACTAGCTGCATTTTTCTGGGTAGTTTCTAGTTTGTCCAGTATGAACTGGCAAGGAATTATTGGTGCAGCTGGAGTTGCAGTGTTCTGACTTGTATCTTTTAAAAAAAAACTTTTCTCACCTTCAGTTTGGTCCAATAGCACAGCAATAATTGGGTCGAATCTGAGAAAGAGAATGTGTGGAGGTAAAATGCAGGAGCTGAGTAAAATGCTTAGGGGCTGATCATGATGATCTTAAGTTGCCCTCCTTGAGGGCTAAATCTGTCCATCACTGTACTGTCAATCTTCAGAACAAAATGGAAAACTTTTCTTTGTTGTTATTTACTCAATTCGGCGGCGAGCTTTTCTGCTTTTAACTTCTCTAGATAAGTTATGTTGCTCTTATTGTTGACTTTCTAGATTTATTTCACTAAAATAATTTTTCTATTGAGATAGGATCCATCCAGGTTAAGGACTTTTGTCTCCCATTCATTTCAGTATAAGAGATTTAAACAAATGCTTAAAAATGCCCATTCTTTGATTGAATCAGCCCCTTCATTAGCCACCTTAGTTTTCTTTGGGGGGAAAAAAGAAAGCATATTAGAAATTTTAGAATGAATTAATAAATAAGGTGTTATTTCTTTTTTTTCTACATGAAATGCTTATTGGCCTGCATTCACTTGGTAGGCTTTTAATAAACCCCTCTGGTCAAATGATAGGAGCAAAACCTCATAACATTTTATGATATCCCTTTGAAAAACTGCTGTTAACATAAACATAATTGAACATGCAATTTGCATTACAATTAAACAATAACACCAAAGGGAAATTATTTCTATGAGAGTATAGGCATATTGTTGTGGGCTGCTTATTTGTAAGAATAAGAAACTTTCCTTGGGCAAAACCACCATTTTGTAATTAAAGCATAGAGCTGTGGTTATCATACATTGGTGCAGGCTCTATGAAGGGGATGATGGGTAGTATCACAAGACACTTTGAAGAGACAAAGTTCTATGGAGGACAAAAAATACTGCAGCAGGTGAAGCAAAGGACACTTTCCTTCCTCAGCAAGGCCACCCCATCCATGAGGCCCACTGAAGTGATAACCTGAGGCA
Source organism: Tiliqua scincoides (assembly GCF_035046505.1). NCBI lineage: Eukaryota > Metazoa > Chordata > Lepidosauria > Squamata > Scincidae > Tiliqua > Tiliqua scincoides. The sequence goes on from NC_089824.1 coordinate 128,798,845, forward strand.
TGTTATCACTTAACCTGAGACTGGGGCACCTATCTCCATCCACCCACTGCTCCTCCTCCCATTCCCAGGACTGGAAAAAGGAAAAGGAGGAACATATCATAAGAGGAAGTGTGGAGGTGAAGCCCGCACATCATCAGGTAAAAGGGGGGGGGGCGGTTTTTTGCACACCTTCTCAAGCAACAGGAGGCCTTGGGCTGGCCCTTGCATTGGTCACCCCAACTTCTGTGCTAATTATGGAAACAGCAGAGACACAGAGGGCATATGGAGCATGTTGGCAGAAGGTGTGGACCAGAGGAAGAACCGTTCAGATCACTGGAGGCTAAGCAAACACAGCCTGGGATGTATCTAGAGGAGAGACAAGAAAAGTCACTGATCCAGTTGCCTTGACCCTCAGTGACAGAGAGGAGTCGCTGTTGAGTGTCATGCTGGGAGAGCAATTGGAATGTTGAGCATTTTGGTGACAAAAAGGAAAACAGCTGGAAAATCTCTTGCCGGCATGATCTGTGTATCTTACCTGTGAAAAACTTGAAGTGTTCTTGCAGCTGACTACACCATTGAAGGATAACAGCTGGAGTTTGAAGGGTTCTATATACATAAAATTACATTGTACAAACCCTTGAAGGGTCTAGAAAGCATGCCTATGTAAACCAACTTGAGCAATATCCGAAGAGCATTCTGAGAAGAAGGAAAGCTGGTACATACACACACACACACACACATAACTGCTGACCACCATAGCAGCTTCCTGTCTTCTTAGTGGGCAGCTTTTTGGAGGAAATCTGAGATGCCCTGTTCTTAGTAGTGTCCAGTCCACAAACCTTTTTCCACACACGAGAAAGTCACATAAATGCACCAGTGAGTGAGAATTCTCTGTGCTTGCCACCTGTAAAAATGAATTGAGGAACCAAGGGTACCTTATTGCTGGGGGCCATGGGGCAAAGCCTTGCACTGGTTCCCATGGCACCCCTACTGACCCCCTGATGGTACACCGGCTGCTGCCACTACTATCAGTTACCTGGAACTGAAGGTTCAAGTGTTGCCTCAGCTGGTTGAGCTTTAAGATAAGTGTCACTTAGAAAGGAGTCAGGCTTTGAGAAATTTGAGAAACACTGGCTCAGAGGATAATGTCAAACAAGACACCATTCACTGTCAGACATTGTGAGGGAAAAGCTACATAAAGATATGAAAAAGAAAGAGAAATAAAAAGATTAAGGAATGAGTCATTTACACACACACTAAAATACACATTTCAGAACCTTCTTGGAGAAAAATAATACAAACTGTCCCACACTCTCCGAATAAACATCTCATCTCCCCTGTGTTTTCATTGGTGAAAGAAAATAGGTCCCAGTCCTCATTACTGGCTTGTCTTTCAACATGGTTAATTTGGAGCAATTAGTGATTTTTGCTCACCTCCTCTTATGCTCTTAATTCTTTTTTGCCTTTTATATTCCCACTTTTTTTTTGCTGCTCAAACACCACAACATTTCCATTTAATTAGAGTGTGCCAACATCTGTGTGAGTCGGTGTGCTTGTGGGGGTTGAGAACTCTCACAAACAAAACTCAGCATACTGTCTGCTGAATGGTGATTTTAAAATTTTTGCAAAAAAAAAAAAAAAATCTAGACCAACAAGAGGCTGAAAAAACCCTAAAATAACAAGGGATTTCACTCCTGCCATGATGATACACAGTGTGATTCTCTGCCTTTCAGAGTGTACTGCATCTGAAAGTTCTAACAACTGAATCCAGTTCACTACCACCAACACTGATGTGTGCTGCATCCTATGGTGGGGGGACGACGACGACGACAGGAAGGCAAACTGGAGGCAAGTGGAAAACATTGGCACTTACCTCAAAGTAAATCCTCAGACTGCCTATTCATCTCCTTGGACATGTGTCACCTATTTTGACATCCCTTCTCGCCCCATATTTCCCTCCTCTTAATCCTCCTCCTTCTCCTTCCAAGAGAAGTTCCATTCTCCTCCCCTCTCCTTCTGTCTCCACCTCCTAACAGCCTTCTGTGGCTAATTCAATGATGTCAAAGTTTAAATCCTGTTTTGCTTTTTGAGTGCTTTCTGCAGACTTGGTGCATCTTTGTTCTTGCCTCAGTCATGCTTTCACTACCAATTACATAGATGTGCCATTGGCCAATACATTGGGTCCCTGCACATGATTGGTTTTCACCTGCGTTCACATGTTACATGTATTTTTAAAAGCATTGCTCGTAACACTGCAGAGCTCGCCTAGATCCCTGGTCCTGAAGAGTCCATCTTTGTTCAGGGCCCAGCATAATATTAGTGTGCTCAATACAAATTTGTGATATGGACCCATCCCACACACATACCGTGACCCCCATTTCATACATATAGTCCTTTCATATGAATCAAGAAAGAAACATGTCTCTATTAATTCTGAAATTACACTCTCTACATAGCATCTGAGAGCTTCTCTTCATCATTAATTGACAGGCAGCCCAATCCTGAGTGCCCGGAGCATGGGGCTGTAGTGGAGCCAAAAATGGCTGCCACTGCATCCTAAGCACTAACCGGGCAGCTCTGGCAGCTCCTTGGGAGAAGGGGACTTTCGTCCCCTTCCCCCGGGTAAGGCGAGTAGCCCCACAATGGGGCTATTTGCTTCTACGGCAACCCTTGGGAGGCTCAGGATCCCTCCCACCTCCCTCCCGCCCGCTCCCTCCCCAGCACGCCTCCTCCCTGCCCTCTCCCCGCCCTCTCCCCACCCTCCCCCGCCCCAGAATGCCTCCTCCTTGCCTCCCCTATGGACCCGCCTATGTTTCTGCCATGCAGCAGAGCGCACGATTGCCAAGCAGTGCTGCACCAGTGCTCCACCGGCATTAGCCCAGTGTTGGCCAGTGCTAGAACCTCACAAATGTGTTTTATGGCACATTTGCGACAGTACACGCTGGCGGTAAGCCAGCATGTAGTGTTTAGGATTGGACCCATAGATACTATCTGTATAATGAAATCACGTTCATTGTCTGTGTTCATCCACTTCCTGAGGTAGCATATTAGCTGAACTACAGGAAGTCCTTGTCTGTTTTGAAAAAGCTAGGGAACTGATGGTGTCCTTTACCTCCTTTTAGCTCTCTTTGTTTAACCTGCTTACATTTCTGCATTGTCTGATTTGTATTTATAATAATCAGGCATGGCAGTTTGGGATGTGTATGTGTGAACTAAGTATTTAGTTCTGCAGACGCGTGTGGCCTCTGGGAACCAAGTGCCTTGGGAACTAAGTGCCAGGTAAGGCACAAGAGTTTAGCATCTGGGCGAGTTCAGCAGCAGGGCAAGGAGGCCAGGGCCCCATACACTGCCCTTCCTCTTCCCTTGAGAAGAGGGCTGCTATCCAGTGTACGGTTTTTAAAAGGACCCCTAAATAAAACAACAACAACAACAAAAAAAAAAGCTATGCAGTCAGACAGTCAGCAGCAGAGTGGGGGCTATCCAGTGTTCTGCATCGAGTGCCACATGTATGATCATATGCCTCTGGGGCATAAGTCATGGGTGTGTCCTAGGTGCAAGGTGCTCCAGGCTCTCAGGGAACGCGTCCGCTCCCTTGAAGCCTTGGTGGCCGACCTGGAGAAGCACAGGCAGCCAGAGGAGGACCGTGGGGAGACTTCCGGGGATGATCAGGCTTCGTCCCAACCTCAGGCGTGCAGCTCCTCGGCTGCCCGGGTGGGAAGTCTCGGGACTGGAGGACGTCATCCTGGAGAGGAGGGAAACAATCCCCTAGGGGGGATCCCTTCTCCAGGGGATGGGCCCGTATCCGAGCGCACTCGGGATACTCCTCGGTGGGAGGGGGGTCGGGGGCTTCTTGTAGTGGGGGATTCAATTATTAGAAACATAGAGAGGGGGGTTTGCGACGGATGTGAGGACCGCATGGTGACTTGCCTGCCTGGTGCGAAGGTTGCGGACATCACTTCTCGTCTAGACAGGCTAGTAGACAGTGCTGGGGGAGAGGTAGCGGCTGTGGTGCATGTCGGCACCAACGACGTGGGCAAGTGTAGCTGGGAGGTCCTGGAGGCCAAATTTAGGCTTTTAGGCAGGAAGCTGAAAGCCAGGACCTCAAAGGTAGCGTTCTCTGAAGTGCTACCTGTTCCACGCGCAGGGCCAGCTAGGCAGGCGGAGATCAGGGGTCTCAATGCGTGGATGAGACGGTGGTGTAGGGAGGAGGGGTTTAGATTCGTTAGGCACTGGGGAACGTTTTGGGACAAGCGGGGCCTGTACAAGAGGGACGGGCTCCATTTGAACCAGAATGGAACCAGACTGCTGGCGCATAACATTAAAAAGGTGGCAGAGCAGCTTTTAAACTGATCCCTGGGGGAAGGCCGACAGGAGCCGAGGGGCATCCGGTTCGGGACTCCTCATCCCTATGGGATGAGGATGGGGAGGTTAGAGAACAACAAGACAAAGGCAGGGTAGGAGAAGAAATTGGGAAAGGTAGGGAGATGGGATGTGATAGACGGTTTGGCACAATGAGAGGATGCGGGGACAAAGGAGCGAATAAGCAGCCCATCCTGGGGCATTCCATGTATAAATGCTTTTATGCGAATGCCCGAAGTCTACGAGCAAAGGTGGGAGAACTGGAATGTCTGGTGACAAGGGAAAATATTGACATAGTGGGCATAACGGAAACCTGGTGGAATGCGGAGAATCAGTGGGATACCGCAATCCCAGGCTATAAACTCTACAGGAGGGACAGGCAGGGGCGTGTTGGAGGTGGGGTGGCCCTTTATGTTAAGGAAGGGATAGAATCCAGCAAAGTAGAGATTGAAGGTGGGTCCGACTCCACCGTAGAATCTCTGTGGGTTAAATTACCAGGCTTGAGCAGCGATGTAATACTGGGGGTGTGCTATCGTCCTCCAGACCAGAAATCTGATGGGGACCTTGAAATGAGGAAACAGATCAGGGAGGTGACAAGGAAGGACAGGGTTGTAATCATGGGGGACTTCAATTATCCTCATATTGACTGGGTCAATTTGTGTTCTGGTCACGATAAGGAAACCGGATTTCTTGACGTGCTAAATGACTGTGGCTTAGATCAGCTAGTCACGGAGCCCACCAGAGGACAGGTGACTCTGGATTTAATTTTGTGCGGTACGCAGGACCTGGTTAGAGATGTAAACGTTACTGAGCCATTGGGGAACAGTGATCATGCTGCGATCCGTTTTGACGTGCACGTTGGGGGAAGAATACCAGGCAAATCTCTAACAAAAACCCTTGACTTCCGACGGGCGGACTTCCCTCAGATGAGGAGGCTGGTTAGAAGGAGGTTGAAAGGGAGGGTAAAAAGAGTCCAGTCTCTCCAGAGTGCATGGAGGCTGCTTAAAACAACAGTAATAGAGGCCCAGCAGAGGTGTATACCGCAAAGAAAGAAGGGTTCCACTAAATCCAGGAGGGTGCCCGCATGGCTAACCAGCCAAGTTAGAGAGGCTGTGAAGGGCAAGGAAGCTTCCTTCCGTAAATGGAAGTCTTGCCCTAATGAAGAGAATAAAAAGGAACATAAACTGTGGCAAAAGAAATGTAAGAAGGTGATAGGGGAGGCCAAGCGAGACTATGAGGAATGCATGGCCAGCAACATTAAGGGGAATAATAAAAGCTTCTTCAAATATGTTAGAAGCAGGAAACCCGCCAGAGAAGCGGTTGGCCCTCTGGATGGTGAGGGAGGGAAAGGGGAGATAAAAGGAGACTTAGATATGGCAGAGAAATTAAATGAGTTCTTTGCATCTGTCTTCACGGCAGAAGACCTCGGGCAGATACCGCTGCCCGAACGGCCCCTCCTAACCGAGGAATTAAGTCAGATAGAGGTTAAAAGAGAAGATGTTTCAGACCTCATTGATAAATTAAAGATCAATAAGTCACCGGGCCCTGATGGCATCCACCCAAGGGTTATTAAGGAATTGAAGAATGAAGTTGCAGATCTCTTGACTAAGGTATGCAACTTGTCCCTCAAAATGGCCACGGTACCAGAAGATTGGAGGATAGCAAATGTCACGCCTATTTTTAAAAAGGGAAAGAGGGGGGACCCGGGAAACTATAGGCCGGTCAGCCTAACATCTATACCGGGTAAGATGGTGGAATGCCTCATCAAAGATAGGATCTCAAAACACATAGACGAACAGGCCTTGCTGAGGGAGAGTCAGCATGGCTTCTGTAAGGGTAAGTCTTGCCTCACAAACCTTATAGAATTCTTTGAAAAGGTCAACAGGCATGTGGATGCGGGAGAACCCGTGGACATTATATATCTGGACTTTCAGAAGGCGTTTGACACGGTCCCTCACCAAAGGCTACTGAAAAAACTCCACAGTCAGGGAATTAGAGGACAGGTCCTCTCCTGGATTGAGAACTGGTTGGAGGCCAGGAAGCAGAGAGTGGGTGTCAATGGGCAATTTTCACAATGGAGAGAGGTGAAAAGCGGTGTGCCCCAAGGATCTGTCCTGGGACCGGTGCTTTTCAACCTCTTCATAAATGACCTGGAGACAGGGTTGAGCAGTGAAGTGGCTAAGTTTGCAGATGACACCAAACTTTTCCAAGTGGTAAAGACCAGAAGTGATTGTGAGGAGCTCCAGAAGGATCTCTCCAGACTGGCAGAATGGGCAGCAAAATGGCAGATGCGCTTCAATGTCAGTAAGTGTAAAGTCATGCACATTGGGGCAAAAAATCAAAACTTTAGGTATAGGCTGATGGGTTCTGAGCTGTCTGTGACAGATCAGGAGAGAGATCTTGGGGTGGTGGTGGACAGGTCGATGAAAGTGTCGACCCAATGTGCAGCGGCAGTGAAGAAGGCCAATTCTATGCTTGGGATCATTAGGAAGGGTATTGAGAACAAAACGGTTAGTATTATAATGCCGTTGTACAAATCTATGGTAAGGCCACACCTGGAGTATTGTGTCCAGTTCTGGTCGCCGCATCTCAAAAAAGACATAGTGGAAATGGAAAAGGTGCAAAAGAGAGCGACTAAGCTGATTACGGGGCTGGGGCACCTTCCTTATGAGGAAAGGCTACGGCGTTTGGGCCTCTTCAGCCTAGAAAAGAGACGCTTGAGGGGGGACATGATTGAGACATACAAAATTATGCAGGGGATGGACAGAGTGGATAGGGAGATGCTCTTTACACTCTCACATAATACCAGAACCAGGGGACATCCACTAAAATTGAGTGTTGGGCGGGTTAGGACAGACAAAAGAAAATATTTCTTTACTCAGCGCGTGGTTGGTCTGTGGAACTCCTTGCCACAGGATGTGGTGCTGGCGTCTAGCCTAGACGCCTTTAAAAGGGGATTGGACGAGTTTCTGGAGGAAAAATCCATTATGGGGTACAAGCCATGATGTGTATGCGCAACCTCCTGATTTTAGGAATGGGTTAAGTCAGAATGCCAGATGTAGGGGAGAGCACCAGGATGAGGTCTCTTGTTATCTGGTGTGCTCCCTGGGGCATTTGGTGGGCCGCTGTGAGATACAGGAAGCTGGACTAGATGGGCCTATGGCCTGATCCAGTGGGGCTGTTCTTATGTTCTTATGTTCTTATTTACTGACATATATTTTTGGGTTTATATCCTACCAGCAGCATTGCCTCCCACTGTCCTAGGATCATAAGAACATAAGAACAGCCCTGTTGGATCAGGTCATAGGTCCATCTAGTCCAGCTTCCTGTATCTCACAGCGGCCCACCAAATGCCCCAGGGAGCACGCAAGACAACAAGAGACCTGTATCCTGGTGCCCTCCATTGCATCTGGTATTCTGACGTAGCCCATTTCTGAAATCAGGAGGTTACACATACACATCATGGCTTGCAACCCGCGATGGACTTTTTCTCCAGAAATTTGTCCAATTCCCTTTTAAAGGCATCGAGGCCAGATGCCATCATCATGTCCTGTGGCAATGAGTTCCACAGACTAACTACACACTGAGTAAAGAAATATTTTCCTTTGTCTGTCCTAACTCGCCCAACACTCAATTTTAGTGGATGTCCCCCAGTTCTAGTATTGTGTTAGAGGGAAAAGAGCGTCTCTCTATCCACTCTATCCTTCCCGTGCATACTTTTGCCTCATTTCTACATCGAAATAAGTTTCTATAAATATCCTCAAACATGACTGACAATTTAAACTCACTTTTCGCCCACCTGGTAAAGGAGTTGCAACTTGGGCTGCCCACCAGGCTTCCGGTACCTTGTAAAGCAGGAGCATCAAACCTAAGGCCCACGTGCTGGATGCAACCCTTGGTAGCTCTTTATCTAGCCCTAGGGCTCTACCAGCACCACATCAGCCGCTCTCAGCTACTCAGCTATGCTGAGGTGTCATTCCTGAAAGGGCAACCTGCATGATAATTGGGCTATCCCATTACTTGAAAATAGGATCAAGATTTGCGTATATTCTCTTCGGTCATTTGGTGCTAATGGGTTTGTCCATGAGAAAAGGGGCTTATTTCTGGTCAATGACATCACTTCCTGCTTAATGACCTCATTTCTGGCCCTCAGCAGGCATCATGAGTGTAATTTGGTCCACTGTATGAAACGTGTTTGACCACCCCATTGTAAAGTGTACTGCCACCTCTCTGAGTTGGGCCCTGTCCTTATTTATTGTACACGTTGCCTTACTAGTACTACCTTTGCCCAGGTTAGAACCTTTCCTGGAGTGGTGAAAGGCTTTACATTTTCAAGCAACAGTCTTTTGCACTTGCTGCAGAGAATGAAATGCATTTATTTGGCTTACAGAAACATGCTCGCTCACTCCCATCCCTGCAGAAATGCGGCAGAGATGACAGAATGCAATGTGACAGTAATTTGGCAATATGTAATTCTAATATCAATGTAAAACATGAAGGAGTAAAAAATATCAAATTCTCTGCAGAGTTGATGTGAAAAAATAAAAACAGATCCTTTATTGACTGATTTATTTTAATCTTCCAACCTGTCACGAAAGTACGATGGCCTTTGGAAGATGTGGCTCTTGAATAAGAGTCAATATAAACCAAAACCGTGTGGGATTATATATCTTTAGCTAAACGGAAGCAATATGATACAGATCATTAGCTCTAAACACCTTCTCCATTCATCTTTAGCAACACTCATATTGAGGTTGCTGAACTGAGAAATGTTACTCGGGTGCAGGCCATCCATTCTAAGCAGCGATAGGGAAAATAAAAACGATATGGGAGGGGGAAAAAAAAGAATTCCTCTTCTGAATTATTATTGGGTTTGCTTAAATAATATTTCTGCAGCTAGGCCTCCCCATAAAATGTCGAGCGTAGATCATTGAACGATGTAAAGTAGGCTATGTTTATGTGTCGGATTGCTGGGAAGATGGGTCGTGATTTAATGCCTGTATATGCATCAATGCCCTTTTTATCTTCATGGACAGGCAGCTTGGGTAATAGCATGAAGTAGTTTCCCAACATGTTATCCTAACTGTGCCTAATCATGGTAAGTTATGACACGCCACTGGCATTAACCTCCCAGTTACATTAGACGACATCTCCTAGCCTCTAAAAACAAGAGAAGCACATATTTATGAGCTCCTCTGGCCACATTTCCATTCTCCAGATAAAAATTTATTTCACGACACCCCCCCCTCCCCACCACCACCAAAAATTCCTGGTATATATTTTGCAGCTGTGGTAAACTGTTAAAATTTAGTACAGCTTTTTGCAGTAAGTACTTCGGAGCAATATTTTACAACAGAGGGCACAATCATCCATTCTTGCAGATTACCCTGTGGACTTGTCACGTCCATATTATCATTTTTTCTCCCCGATATTCATGTTTCAGTAGCTGAGGCTTTTCCTCTTCTTAAGATGAAGTTAAATAAATGAGTCTTTAGATATCGGAAGGAGGGGCAAAGGAGAAAAGACACTGATTATTTAGAATTAACATATTACGCTTGCAAATATAAAATATATTGCCAGGCAAACAGATTGGGAAAGGTCTGAATTTCTGAGAGAGAGAAAAAAATAGGTGCTGAAATCACAAAATGTGACCAGTAGGGGGAAAAAAAGATGCTGTGGATTGGGTTCAAAATGCTTTGTAAGCAGAATTTATATATGATGGGCCATGACCTGCCTGTTGTCAGCCACATCTGTGAGACAACATACATATACATCCACACACATGGCCGTTGCTTGAGCTACAATGTCATGGACATTGGCAGAGAAGACTAGGGCAGGCAAATTAGGAGATAGAAGGGCTGAGATCTTGGAAGTTGAGTTGGAAAAGGGCCTTGCAGGCAGGGAGCTAAGAAAAAAGGAACCGATAGCCCAATCCTAACAGATTGGGCTGTTGCACTGAGGCATTTATGACAGCAGAACTGACTGCACAGAGCACCATGCTCCATCAGCGACCATTTTCTGAATGCTGCTTCAAGAGTTGGCAGTGCTCCACCACCATTTATGGACCCCACCATGTCCAATGGAGAAAGTAAGGCAGTAACGGGGCAGGAGCAGGGAGGAGATGAAACTGGACAGAGAGCTGGAGGAATGGGGGCAGGGAGGCTGTGGGAGGGGATGGATCCAATGGTGATGGTACACACCAGATCCTATCCCCTCTTTTTCAAGCCTCCCCGCCTCCTTTGTGTCCTTAGACTTGCGCCAGCTACAAAGGTGGTACAGTTCCAAGGGGACCCACTGCGGAACAGGAGACTGATGGAGGGGTAGGGGGAAATAATTCCCCTTCCAATCTGCCCCCTTCTGGATACAGCGCACCCATTTTTTGCATGGCTGCACCAGCGGGGGGGGGGGGCAGAGGAAGGCTAGGATTGCCCTCCAGATCAGATGGTAGAGAATTGTATGTTAAATTGTCCTTCTCATGGCATGGAGGGGCTTGCATACACAGAAGACATACACAGAAGAGGCAGCACAAAGTTCTTTCACACAGACATCCATGCTGCGTTTTGCATTTACATAATGTTCTGTGCAACATGATGCACAAGATGTCACATGGTCAGAAATTATGCCATTTCTGCTACACGCACTGGTAAAACAGAGCAAAAAGCCACCTTATTTCCACATGCTCACCCTGAGGATAAAGCTACTGTCCAAGTGGCCATCCAATAGTATGAAGAGGAGCATGCTCCTCTCCCACAAACACATGGCACACCTTTCCTGCAGTCATGCGGGTGCAAACCATTCAAACTTCCCCAATCACATGGTGCAAATAGGAATGGTTTAAGGATTTCACCCCATGTGACTATGTGAGGATGCAGAGGTACACCATGTTAGGAGGGAGATGTGTGTATTGTGCACACACGAGTGTGTATACATGCTCCTTACGTGTTTTGGCAGTACACAATACAGTCATGAGGGTGCTGGCAGGCTTTGGTTGTTATGCTTTCAATGGTCCTGCTCCATTGGTTGTCAAGATATTTCCAGGCTCAATTGAAGGTGTCCTTGTGATATTTAAAACCCTAAGACCCAAATCCTAACTAACTTTCCAGCTCTGACATACCTGTGCCAATGGGACATGTGCTGCATCCTGCAGTTGGGGGACAGTCATGGAGGCTTCCCTAAGGTAAGGGAATGTTTGTTCCTTCACCTCAGAGCTGGATTGCCTTAAACTTGGTGCTGGCAAGTTGGTTAGGATTGCACCCTAAATGGCATAGGGCCAAGTTGCAAATCCCAGGGCCTTCTGCAAATCCCAGGGAGGGCCTTCTGAGAAAGAGTTGGGAATGCCTGGGAGAGCCACTCCTGAGGCCCCTTGTGAGATGCAACTTGGCTAAAGATGTTTTCTTTCAGCAGGCATTCTCATCTCCTTTGATGATTTATGCTGCTCCTGCTACCTGCTATGTCACCTTCTCAATGCTTCCTCATTCATTTTTGGATAGATTGGTTTTGCTCTGGGTTTTGTTTTTGTTTTTTTGCTATTGTTTTAGTTTTTGTGTAGTACTGAGGATTTATAGTATGCCTAAATTCTCTGTTTATAAGTTGCTTTGAGTCAGCTGAAGAAAGGAGGACTATACATTTTTAAATCAATCAATAATGCTTAAACAACATTGAAACATGTCATCATCATGGGCTAATTTTCTTGTCCCTACATTTCACTGGCTGCCACATGGGGGCAAAAACATTGATTGCAATTATGTCACATTGTTTATTTGGCTTTCCAATGGCCTGGTTCAGGTGATACCGACCAGCCCCACACATTAAAAGACATGCTGTTCATGTCCCACACATTAAAAGACATGCTGTTCATCTGACCAGCCCCACACATTAAAAGACATGCTGTTCATGGTGTGCACAAGTCCTGTCCCCCCGATTCTAGTATCTCAAATCATGTGTGGAATATGCACTGAATCTTGTCCAATACTTATTAGGTAACTGGTATGATGCAAACTCTAGCTGTTGAAGGAGAGAGCCATGATTTGTGCATTCTGTGAGCATGCATGTCTTTAAAAGCATGGACCAGCTGGTGTTGGATGGAAAAGGCGTCATCTGAAGGAGGCGGCGGGAATACAAGGTTGCTGAGTTCAGTGTCTATCGCACATCTCCATGAACATCTAGTTCTACCTTCATTGCTAAGCACATTTGGATTTTAGAGGCACATTAGCCTCTAAAATTCAAGGTATACACCATTCTTCTAGACAGGTATGCCTATGCCATGTCCTCTGGGGCCAGTCATCGGCAGTGGACCTCCCATAGGAAGAATGGGACAGAAGCCCTGGGTGCGGAGCTCGCGCAACTCCAGGACTTTTGCATTTCCGGAAGCACAGTTTAAGACCGCGGAGAAGCCTCAGATGGCTTCTCCTGTTGGTCCTGGAATCGTGTGAGGCTCCGTGGTGATCCAGGTGATGGTGGGAGTGGCTTCATGTGGGGGGGGGGCGGCTTCATGGCAGTTTGCCCCAGGGCCATCGAGGGAAGGTCTACCACTGCCAGTCATACCCTTGGTGAGGTAACCATGTTTTCTGCTGCTCAGGGTGTATATAGTTTGCCCCGGTGTTCCTTTAGCAGTCTGAAATCCCAAGCTTTAAGTTTAATCTTAAATCCGCCACATTTTGAAAAGGTAACTAACAGTCAAAGACAGTATAAATCCAGCAGAAGATTTTTTTAAATGTCTTTCTTTGTTGCTTGTCCATATTTTATTGTGTTAACCACCTTATCCCCCTTCCTGTTTACCAAAAGCAAATTTGCAAAGTTAAATCCCTTTTTAGTACAAACTCCTCTTTCTGAGAAGATACCATTGCTCCCCTGTGAGAAGATTTAATAATACTAGAAGATGATGTGGAGGCTTACAGAAACATCTTCAAAAGTATCACATCCAAACTGCAGATATCGGGGAACAGACAGTGGACCCAGGCAAGACCAGGAAAATCTTTAAAACTTTCTAGGCTCATTGTACTCCTGTTAATTTTAAATTCTTTTGAAACGTCTTTCTTCATCTGTGCTTTACTTTAAAAAAAAAAAAAAAAGAATAACTTACAGCTCCTGTGCTTTTCTGTGAATTTTAGATACATCATAAGCAGCACAGTAGTTGTTATTCCACAGACATATATAATCCAATTCATATAAGTCTGCAGATTTTCAAATAGCATTGAGCCCCACAGACATTATTTAATTCAGTTCATGGAAGTGGCCCAATTTTTAATAGTACCAAACAACCCAGAATCAAACAAGACTTAGGGCCCAATCCTATCAAACTTCCCAGCTCTTTGCAGATGCCTGATCTTGTCTGATCTCAGAAGCTAAGCAGGGTCAGGCCTGGTTAGTACCTGGATGGGAGACCGCTTGGGAATACCGGGTGCTGTAGGCTTATACCATAGTCTTTCGAGACTGAAGGTTGCCAACCAGGTGCAGCCACAATACAGCCCTTTCCCTTACTTTGAGGAGGCCTCCCTGACTGCCCCACCACCACAGGATGCAGCCCATGCCCCACTGGCATAACTGCATTGGTGCCGGCAAATTGGATAGGATAGGGTCCTTGTGGCCAAACTAGACATGATGAGGAAGGACAGTTCCACTCTTCTAAACTAGGGATGCACAAGCATCTCAACGTTCACCTCAACAGGACCTTAGCTTTTATGCACATGCCAACTGAACTCTTTCAGAGGTCTTTGACCCCTCTGCGAGCCGTCAGTCTGGCTGCTTGCAAAAGGCTCAAAGGTGCTCACAGTGCATCCACATGTACCACCTCTCCCTTCCCCTGCCCTAAAAGCCCAAGTGCTTATTTTTGGAGGCGGAGAAGGTGACAGCAGCAGAGGCAAAGGCAAGTGTTTCCAATGTCCACCAGGAGCATCCTTTTCTACTGAGGACTGGGACTACCACTTCTGGTGGGAAACTGGCACTATCTACTCTATGTCATTTCCACTGGGGAGAAACCCCTTAGAAGGCCTTGGAGGCTCTCTCCCTGGTGGAAATGATGCAAATGTAATCAGCTTTCCCACTGATAATTCTGAGACTGCTACTTTGTAAAGAAACCAATGAGTCTGTGGCATCCCCACCACTTCCCAAGGTGGAAGGTCCATGTCCAAGGGACTGGGGAGTGGCATCTCACCTCCCTGTTAATTAGAAATGAGATTCAGAGTCCAGAAAGTGACCTGCACAAGGGAGTTTATTTGCACAGCTCAATGGAGTGGGGGTATGCACATGGGGGATTCTTCATGATCCCCAATGGGAAAGCCACAATGTCCAAGAATTACAAATGTTGGTCTGCTACCTGTCAGTCAGCTCATGCAGGTGGTGGCACTACCTACTGAAATTGAGTCCCGGCATTGCTGGTGGAGGAAGTGGTAAAGAGTAAGAGGCCCCCCATCTCTGGGCTCAATGGGGACATGATCTCTGGGCTCATTTCATGAGGCAATGGGTCTTGGGGGCCTCAGGGGCAGATTGAACCTGGAAGTACTGCATTCTTCCCCTTCTGGTTCCTGTTAGTCTCTCTGGTCTCCCTTCTCCAATCCCAACTTTCTTTCTCACCTCCTCCTTCCTGGACCCTCCTTCTTCACCTTCCTCTGATCTCTATTCTTTTTTGCTGGATGGGACCATCTTCTCAGTAGTGGTGGGCTGAGCTGTAAGTGCTGCATGGCTCTGAAGATCGCCGTGTGAAGTGTCCCTCTCCCTCACTCTCAGGGCCATTCCAAGGAGTGAAAGCTATGCTCCTCCACATTGCTTTCACTCCCTGGACAGGCTCTGAGAGTGAAGGGGAGGGGCAGCTTAAACAGCAGGTTTTGGAGCGGTGCTGCACTTACAGCTCCGCTCCCTGGCTCTGCTACAGCACTGTCCCCAGCTTGCCTCCTTCTGGATTCCCTTCTCCCCATCCATCCCCCTCCACTCACTCCATAGGTCTCCTTTCCTCCTACCTTCCACAAATCTTAATTTTCTGCCCTGCATCTTTCTCCCAGTCTCCCTCAATTTTGCCATTCCCTGAGATGCAGTTGACATTTTGGAGAATCCCAAAGCTCAGCAGTGATGCATCACCAAGTGTGGAATCAGGCGGCAATGTCTTCTCTTGGGTCAACCAACTTGGAAGACAGCTTTGGCTCACATGATCCCAAAGTGGTTCTCCATGCTGCAATTTCTTTATAGTCTATAGATCAGTATTTCTCAAACTGTGGGTCAGGACCCACTAGGTGGATTGTGAGCCATTTTAAGGTGGGTCCCCATTCATTTCAATATTTAATTTTTAATTTATTAGACTTGATGCTCCCATAGTATGTGACTGCATTTGGGGAAATGTTACAGACCTGTACTTTTAACAAGCTACAATGTATATTCTTTTAACAATAATAGTAAATGAGACTTACTTCTGGCTAAGTGTGGGTAGGATTGCAGCCTAGGATTGTTCAAAATCTTCCTGTTTGATGATGTCACTTCTGCTCATGAGATCACTTTTGGTGGGTCCTGACAGATTCTGGTGCTAAATGTGTGAGAACCACTGCTATAGATGCTATATTATTATTATTATTATTATTATTATTATTATTATTATTATTATTATTATTATTATTATTATTATTATTATTATATTAATTTATACGCCGCCTTTTTGCCGAAAGGGCACACAAGGCGGCTTACAAACAATTTAAAATACAACATTAAAAACAATCATTAAAACAATTTACAATATTAAAAAATCTAAAAAACAAACAAACCCCGTGGATTCTCATATAAAAAAAGCAAGAACGCCAGCCAGCCTGTCAACAATTAAAAGCTTTTTGAAATAAAAAGGTCTTCCGTCCACGCTGAAAAGTTAGCAATGAGGGAGCAGTTCTCAATTCTAAGGGGAGGGTATTCCACAGTTTGGGGGCCACCACCGAGAAGGCCCTCTCCCTGGTCACCGCCCCTCTCACATCTCTTAGTGGCGGCACAGTCAAAAGGGTCCCCCCAGATGATCTAAGAGCACGGGCAGGATTGTAGGGAAGGAGGCGGTCCCTCAAATACCCCAGACCCGAGCCGTAAAGGGCTTTAAAAGTCAAAACTAGCACCTTGAATTGGGCCCGGAACAGAACCGGCAGCCAGTGTAGCCGCCTATATAGATGTAATATAGAATTATATGTCATCTACAGCCTATAAAGAAATTGTAAGATACTGTATGGATGTCATGCAGATCGTCTAGGAGAACAGAGAGAGAGATTATTAAGTATGCTAGTGATTTACCTTGAAACATTGTGGGAGCCATTGACTGTTTTGGTCAATAAATTGTTTTTTTCCTACATAGGATCAAGGTGTACTATAAATGCTTCGATGATGCTTTTTGTTCATTTTTTTTTTTTTTTGATGAACAAAATGCTCTTTGTTCATCATAAATCTCTAATGACCCAATCTTAACTAGCGCTAGTGCTGACAGAAAAAGTGTTCTGCAGGCATAGACTGCCACAAAGCAGCCATAAAGTGCTTTGCACTAGTGCTAGCAGCCGGTGCTCCAGCTGGAAGGTCAAAGTCTTCCCATGCACACCGGTGGATGCCAGGAGGCCCACTGAAACAAGTAAGCTCAGCATAGGGGGGTGGAATGGGACAGAGATGTTGCTAAGTGACATAGGGCGCAATCCTAATCAACTTTCCAGCACTGACATAGCTGTGCCAATGTGGGTGTGCGCTGCATCTTGCAGTGGGGAGGCAGTCAAAGGGGCCTCCTCAAGTTAAGGGCATTTTTGTTACCTCATCTGCTCAACTGCTACCCCCTGCACCCCCTTAGCTATGCCACTGGGGGCAGGAGATTGGGCCCAGGAGGGGGTGATTCGGTGGCATACAGAAAATTCAAACCCCTTTCATGGATCTGAACCTCCTGCGTGCAGCAATGCAGACTTGCACCAGCAATATTGTTAGCACAGGTCCCAGTTGACCAGTTGCAGCTACTAGGGCTTACCCTGGGGCAAGGGTCAAATGTCCCCTTACCCCAAGGACACCTCCAGCAGCTGAAAATCCCCCGCATGATGCAGTAGAGGCTGCATAAGAGCCACTGCATCACCACAGAGGAATTTCGGTAGGATCGTACTGCCTAGGGAAAAGTGTTCTAGGACTGAATTTAACAATACACTGCGAGGGAGGGAGGACCATATGTCTGCTGATCCAATGATCCTCTTCCCAGGCTGAGGGAGGTATGAACTTCTGCTATGGTGTAAAGAATATATGGCATGGGAGCCCTATCAAACATCTTTGGGAACAGAAGCAAAACGTTTTCTCCACGAAAGAAAAACGAAAAATGACGGTAATGCCGCACAGATTGGGCTGCCAAGTGTGCAGATCTCCTCATGGAGCATCCACATGAGAGATATTATAGTGCAGGGGTGCCCAAACCCAGGCCCTGGGGCCACCTGAAGCCCTTGATGACTCCCAATCCGGCCCTCAGGGAGCCCCCAGTCTCCAATGAGCCTCTGGCCCTCCAGAGACTTGCTGGAGCCTGCGCCAGTCTGATGCAACTACTTTCAGCGTGATGGCCAACTATCTGACCTCTCATGTGAGCTATGGGACAAGGGCTCCCTCCACAGCTTGCTGTTTCACATCTGTGATGCAGCAGCGGCAGCAAAGAAAAGGCTGGCCTTGCTTTGTACAAGGCCTTTTATAGGCCTTGAGCTATTGCAAGACCTTCATTCATTCATATAAATTCCATCTCTAATATATTCAGTTATGTAAATTTATTCAAATTTGAAATATAAATTAATTCTTTTTTTCCCCGGTCCCCAATACAGTATCAGACAGATGTGGCCCTCCTGCCAAAAGGTTTGGACACCCCTGTTATAGTGTGATGAAGTCAGTGTATGCAGGAAAAACCAAATGATTGCCATCAAGATACGCATGTAATCCAGCCATTAAAGTCATTTTGCATTGTTCTAATAAAACAAGAAGGCTTCATATTTTTGTTCTTCAAGGACTTTTTATACAGCCTGAGAAGTGGAAAGTAACATTACCATTTTAAAAGCGAGAGGGGGGGGAAAGGGTTTCTGGATAAGTTAGGCTGGGCAGAGAAAAACAATAGCCAACTATTCCATGTGGAAAAATCTTTCCATTGAAGTGATTAGAAGACTAATATATGGAGGCATTCATGCATTCCAAAGCAAAAGTGCATTAGCATGTGTAAGGGAAGGAGAGTGGAAAGAAGCCAGCGGTATCCCAGTGGATTATGAAAATTGGAGAATGCTTTTTGAAAATCAACTTTTATTTTCAAGGAACTCAACAACCAAGAAATCAAATTAGGTTGACCTAAACTTATTTTGAAAAGGGCAGTGCTGGTGGAATAACGCATTGATCTATCACGAATGTTAGCCTCGATGATTTGATGGAAAAATGTGTATGATGAACAGCCTTCTGGATTGTTCCTACAATTAGTGGACGGAATATGCCGCGATTAAATTTACAGAACGTTCATGCATTCCGTTTTCCCCAACTCTGCTCATAATATATTTTGGAGCAAACCTGATTAGTTAAGCAACTTTGTTACCTATTTAAATTTCCATAATGCTTGTATTTCACAATATCACAAGGCTCCGGGCAACAATAAAATGTGAATAATGACCCTTTTCATTTCAACACTGTAAGCGAGAGGAAGAAGCATTCGGTGTTTACGAGAGAATTGTGATTGGTGAAATGAATAAATAGTAATCGGTCTGCATTAAGCAAACAAAGGAATACCGTTGTATATTAATACACACTTGGTTTTATTGCCGCTTATTCAGATATTCTAATCAGCCATGACAGAAACAGAAACTATTGGCTGCACACAAAGGTGTTGTTTATTAATTTATCTTAACACTTAATGATGGCATGTCAAAGTAAGTTATGTTGCTTCATATGTTGCCTTTCTTTGAAATGCCACTACAGAAAATTACTGGTTCATCTGCTTTTGCTTTTCTTGTGTTTTCCTTGCAGTAAAAGCCACTGGCTATTCATGAGGATGGGATGGCTGGACTCTCTGTTGTGTAATGCCTTTTATAAAATTGTACATAAAATTTAAAGCTACCCTCACCTTTCATCATCTGCTTTGCAAAGTCATTTTTCCTTGCTGTACTCCAACGGTTCCACTCCGACAGGTCCACTATTGTACAATGAATCCACCCTTATTGGAGAACTCGCTGTTCTCTAGGTAGTTTGCTAGAGCCCAGAAGTTCATTTAACTGCACAAACTAACCCCCAAGTAGATGAGCTCCATTATGAAGTTGATACCCCAGTTGATACTGAAGTTGATACAACTGGCCAAGTTTCCACACCCATTACAGCAGGGGTTCTTAACATCTTTACCATTACAGACCCCCAATAGGTTGCTCGATATGTCTCCATATCCCCTTCATCAGATTGTTGAAATCATCATCATCATCATCATCATCACCACAAGTCCTATTAGGTACCAGTACAACTTCAAAAGATATCAATAGCTTGGTCTCTCTTTACATATGGAGCCAACAAACAGGTCTTCCATTATGTCTGAATTAAATTTTAGCTTGCCCTCCCCTGTCCAATCCCATACAGTTGTCAATTCAGTGTTCAGGATTGTCACTGTCTCTCCATGATCCTTTGAAAAAGAGAGATGGTTGGGCATCATGTGCATACTGGTGACCTCTCAGCCCAAACCCTTGGTTGACTTCACCTAGCCATTTCATGGAGATTTTAGAAAGCAATGAGGCAAGGTTGAAGTAAAGGCCAAGGGGCAGAGCAGCCATCTTCCAGCCCTTCCTTCTGGATCATTGCTTCCTTCCAGAAATGAGCTCACAGCCCAATTCTAAGTTGCATTAGCAAAGCCAGGCCACACAAACTGTGCTGCATCCAATGCAGCTCAGGAGGCAGCTGGAAGTCTCTTTAGAAAAGTGGTTCCCAAACTCCTACAAGGGAGTTGGGAACCACCTAAATAGGTGCAGGGGTAGGGCTATAGCAGCAACGCAAACCCCAGGATTGCAAAACTGGCAGGAACTGAAGGGGAGTTTCGTTACCTCCTATAAGCAGTTCCAGTATCTGGCGGGTACGTGGAGAGCCCTACAAACACCTCTACAGGTCTCCTCAAGCCTCCGAAACTGAAAAAAAGTGATCGGAATCTACTTCTGGTTTTTAATTGTGAACCGGGAAGTGGGTTCTGATCACTTTCTTTACAGTTTCTGAGGCTTGGGGAGCACTGCTGAGGTGTCTGCTGGGTTCCTCTCACCCCATGGATGCTAGTGCCACTTATAGGAGGTAAGGAACTGTTCCTGGCTGCCACACAATCCTGGGGATCACATCGCTGCCTTTCCCCCTCCCCTCTCCTCCCCTTAAAGAGGCATGGATTCGTGCTTCCCAGGCTGGTGGGTCACAACTCACCAGTTTTTGGAACTGTTGCCTTAGAGTAAGGGGACATATTTCCCCTTATCTCTGGTCGAGCCCTAGAGTCATGGGGACATGTCTGCAGGGACAGCCGTGCCAGCTCAACTAAGGGTTACAACTGCACTGTCAGTCACACAGCTGTCTACTCACAGCCCAAAAGGGTACCATAGGTAATAATATCAGAAACTGCAGAAAGGTCAAAGAGAATGAACAGAAAGAAGTCATTACCTGTTCCCACATAATTGCTTTGAGGGGAATTAGGGAATCTAAAAGAACATTATCAGCACCTTCACTAAATAACAATTCCCAGGATTTGCTAAAAAATAAGATGAAAGTAAATGGCTATGAAAAAGATGAAAAATGGCTATAACTTTCTAGGATGGATAAGACCTAAGAGTAAGCAATGTGTTTTTGATGGAATTCATCATACAGAGTTTTGCTAGTCCTTTGACAGGCAGTTCAATCATAGCAGACAGACATATTCAAACACTAGCTAAGACAACACTGTTCAACACACACACACACACACACACACACACACACATGCACACATAAATACAAAAGACAGCAAAATCACTATTCACTTGTTGAAAACTACAAGTGTGTGTGAGAGTGTGTGTGTGTGTGTGTGTGTGTGTGTGTGTGTGTGTGTGTGTGTGTGTGTGTGCTTTAAAGATTTAAGCGCTTACAAAAGAATAAGAATCAAGAAGAAAACATTTGGGAAGGTTCTTTGGCTTTGGGTCTTCCCCACAGAATTCAGAGCTCATGAAAGCTGCCAACCTCAAAGAAAAAGAAATATGTGCTTATTTTCAGAATAGGAGTTATGCAAACCAAGGGAGAGTAAGTGTTTATACACTGGATGATAACTAGTTTCAGTACTAGTTCAGTACTAGTCAGTACTAGTGCCCTCCCTTGCATCTGGCATTCTGACAAAACCCATTTCTAAAATCAGGAGGTTGCGCATACACATCATGGCTTGTACCCCATAATGGAATTTTCCTCCAGAAACTTGTCCAATCCCCTTTTAAAGGCGTCTAGGCTACACGCCAGCACCACATCCTGTGACAAGGAGTTCCACAGACCAACCACACACTGAGTAAAGAAATATTTTCTTTTGTCTGTCCTAACCCGCCCAACACTCAATTTTAGTGGATGTCCCCTGGTTCTGGTGTTATGTGAGAGTGTAAAGAGCATCTCCCTATCCACTCTGTCCATCCCCTGCATAATTTTGTATGTCTCAATCATGTCCCCCCTCAGGCGTCTCTTTTCTAGGCTGAAGAGGCCCAAACGCCGTAGCCTTTCCTCATAAGGAAGGTGCCCCAGCCCTGAAATCATCTTAGTCGCTCTCTTTTGCACCTTTTCCATTTCCACTATGTCTTTTTTGAGATGTGGTGACCAGAACTGGACACAATACTCCAGGTGTGGCCTTACCATCGATTTGTACAACGGCATTATAATACTAGCCGTTTTGTTCTCAATACCCTTCCTAATGATCCCAAGCATAGAATTGGCCTTCTTCACTGCCGCCGCACATTGGGTCGACACTTTCATCGACCTGTCCACCACCACCCCAAGATCTCTCTCCTGATCTGTCACAGACAGCTCAGAACCCATCAGCCTATATCTAAAGTTTTGATTTTTTGCCCCAATGTGCATGACTTTACACTTACTGACATTGAAGCGCATCTGCCATTTTGCTGCCCATTCTCCAGATCCGTCTGGAGCTCCTCACAATCACTTCTGGTCTTCACCACTCGGAAATGTTTGGTGTCGTCTGCAAACTTAGCCACTTCACTGCTCAACCCTGTCTCCAGGTCATCTATGAAGAGGTTGAAAAGCACCGGTCCCAGGACAGATCCTTGGGGCACACCGCTTTTCACCTCTCTCCATTGTGAAAATTGCCCATTGACACCCACTCTCTGCTTCCTGGCCTCCAACCAGTTCTCAATCCACGAGAGGACCTGTCCTCTAATTCCCTGACTGTGGAGTTTTTTCAGTAGCCTTTGGTGAGGGACCGTGTCAAACGCCTTCTGAAAGTCCAGATATATAATGTCCATGGGTTCTCCCACATCCACATGCCTGTTGACCTTTTCAAAGAATTCTATAAGGTTTGTGAGGCAAGACTTACCCTTACAGAAGCCATGCTGACTCTCCCTCAGCAAGGCCTGTTCGTCTATGTGTTTTGAGTGGTGAAGGAATGGTCTTCCTTGCATTTTTGTTTATTAGTATTTTTGCAGCTTCTTTCCTCTAAGATTCTGAATAGAGAGAATTTGTCTCTCTGTATTTGTATTTTGTAATTATGTCTGAGAACAAATAGAACTTATTGACCATCAACAATAGATTTCAATGGTTGATTGTCCACTCTTGGACAGTGAAGTAGCCTAGTCATTAAGCAATGTGAACTTCCAGAACTAATGTTTGTAAAGTTTAATTATCAAATTTCCTTCTGCATGCATATGACTGTTCCTTTCTAGAAGAAGGTTTCTGTCCTCATTTGTGTTAAGGGTATTTTTAGTGCACCAAAAATGCAAAATACAAAAAAGGAAACGGTGTACACGGCAACCTGGCCAGGGTAGCCTCGGGATCAGAAGCAGCCAAATGAGGCCCTGGCCAAGAGTTCATGCCTATCAGAAGGCGAACCAGGCCTGGCCAACACCTGAGTCCTCAGGACTAGTTGCAGTGATAGCACCCAGTGTACCTCTAGGAATGAGAGTGAGGAGACCAGTGCAGGACATTGTCCAGAGGCCTCCAAAAACCTGGCAATAGCTGTGAGCTATTTTCTTTCTTTACTTACTCTTTCAATAGTGGTGCTTGCCATCAAAGCATGATGTGCGTGTGCGCACAGGCATGAACCAAGTGTCTTGAACAACAGGAAGGAATTCTCCTTAGGGACAGCATTTGTCTCTTCAGACAAATGCAGTAACTATGTAGGGTGATGGGATGGGCTGTAGAAAATATCCGTGCTGAGGGCAAGACTTTCCAGCTCACTTACATTGCCTCCAGCTACACATTCCTTCTTCATAATGATGGTATGACTGAAAAGAAGTAAGGCATATTCTTATACAATTACAGGTACAGCCTATTTATACATGGATTTTTTTATACATGGATTTGACTCAACACGAATGGCCCCTGCAAATGAGAAGGAATGTGTTGATCCCTGGAGAAGGGGAAAAATGCATCCCTTTAAAATCAGTTTTAAAAACTGAACAGTCCTTTAACAACAGCCTCCTGAATGAGAGAGAGAGAGAGGGCAGCTGGCTGACAATCCATCAATCCTTCGCTCTCCTGCGGACACCTTCCTTCCCCCAGCACTTGAAAAAAGTTGATCATTTTGCATTGGTGAAGGGAGGGGCTGAGAGAAGTGCTGATGGATTGTCTTCTTAATGACTCTTATCTTAGAGTCAAAAGGTCAGCAAGGCTGTTTTTCAATCACTGGAGCAAAGAAACTTTGTTTTTTCTTAATCCACGTGAGTGCTTGGAATGGAACTCACACGAATAATTAGTCTCAACCTGTAGCTAAGGGAAGAGGAAGGATAGCTATTCTGAAATGGGCAAAACTGGGTTGTTGGTATTGCTGCATGCTATAAGGTGGCAGAGGATAGGATCGGCCTGTTAATGACTGCACAAAAGAACCATATGGACCATTTACCTGACTCAAGCAGTTTTTCTTTATAGATGTTGTTGGAGTACTGTGTGATCTGACCACTATCAATAGTCGTACCACTAAAAATGGCAGAGGGAGGAGTGGGAATCTGCCTTGCATGATAAAACTTACGTAAGCAGAAAGACATTTATTCAAAACCAGAAGAATTGACTTACTTTGCAAGATTTTACTTTATTTTGTAAGAATACAAAATAGTATTTTCAGGGATAGCTTCATTCAAGCACATCCGCTTTGAATGGTGGCTCCTCCCTTAGTTAGGATTCTGTAATTTAAGAATCTCATTTAAGATGCTAATTTGGACTGAGTTGTCATGTTTAGCTCTGGTTCAAATGTAGTTTTCCCACAAGGAGAGAGAAAAACCAAACTTCTTATAGAAGCAGATCTTCTACATCTAATTGCACTTTTGTCTCATAGGACTCGAGTGTCTTCACAGCTGCACAATACACCAAAATTCAGCAGGTGGATCAGACGCGGTAAGGAATAAGCTTCAAAACATTGCTCAGTTCCAGTATGTTGTGAGTGAGAAATCAAAAGTATTTGTATATTAACAGCATCACAGACTAGAAGGCAGACATGGCTCAGTGCTAAGGGCATCCAACTCCACTGGAACAAATGTTCCAGTGGTGCTCAGTGCTTTTCAGCTGTCGCAAAGATGACACGCCAGACACATGACCTGGCTGCTGCCACAAACAATGAGCGGCCAGCTCCACACACTAGTGGCCACTGAACTCCCACCTGCACTGGTAAGTGTGTGCAGGAGGCAAGGGAGAGGCAGGGTGGGCAGAATGGAATGGCAGTGGGTGGTGGGTGAACCAGGACCAGGAAGGGGACAGATTAGGTGGCAGAAGCATCCGTCATATCATAACTTCTTTCCTGGCCTTAGTCCCCTAACCTGGGTCCACATGGACATGTGACCAGCAATATCACTGGTGCAAGTCTGAGTAGACTCAGCAACCTGGCATGGGCTTACCCCAGGGCAAGGGAACAAATCTTCCTTTAAGCCAGGGAGACCTTAGGAGGCCAAAACTTATGCATGGGATACAGCTGGCGCCACATTGGCATTGCTGCATCACCTCACAGGGAGTTACTTAGCGTTGGACTATTAATGTGCAAGGGAGTTGAGTTTCACTTTGGCTTTCTCCACCCATCTGGCTCCTTTCCTAGACCTTCCTGAGTGCTGGTCCCTGGGGAAAGAGCAACTGTTACAGCCCTCAGGCAACCTCTTTTCCATGCCCCCCCCCATCACCAGGCTGGACTGCCCTTTTTGAATTGAATTTATGACCTATGGCGTCCACCCCCAAAAGCGTAATGGGGTAGGGACATTGATGTCACGCTGACACCCTAGAGATTGATATAATGACATTGCATGATGTTATGATGTCATTTCTGGGCTCACCCCGAAGGAGGAGGTACTGGCTTCACACCTGCAGGGAGAGCCTGGAAGAGATTGCCTTCACACTACTTGTAGCCTGAAGGCAGTCACCTCCAGTTTATCTCAAGAGAAGGAAGCACTGGCCTCACACGACTGCACCCCAGTGTGGCTGTGCCTAAAGAACTCAACAAGACCACATGAGAGAATGTGCTGGTTGGACACCAGAGCTTGTGTCATCTCAGACCAGCATGAAGATTGTTGGTTGGGCCTGGAGGCCCACATACCCAAGTGGTATGTTAGGAACCATCATGCCCCTCCTGCACATTTAGTGGGGCAGTAGGAGAGTTGGATATCCCCAAGTGAGTCTGGGGACCAGCAGGAACAATATTGGAATATGTTAGTAACTTCTTGGTCCATCTGAAAATATCCATATTCTACTAAGTGTGCAATCCTAACTCACTTTCCAGCACTGACATAAGGTCAATGTAGCTCCAAGGGAAGGGAACAAACATTCCCTTACCCTAAGAAGGCCTCCATTAGTGCCACCCAACTGCAGGATGCAGCACATGTTCCATTGGAGCAGCTATGCCAGTGCTGGAAAGTGGTTTAGGATTTGGATGTAAAGCTGTTAATAGTACACTTTTTAGTACTTCTTTAAATTACTAGAAGATTATTTGTGGCTGCAAACATCTAAATCCATATCAGACAATTATATGGGCACAGAATTAGCCAGAAAAGAAACTGCTCAAGGAAGACAAGGTGAAATGATCAGTGTCTTCATTTTCAAGTCAAAGGTTATTCCATTAGGTTGTTACATAATGCAGCACAATTGCATTATAAACTGAGTTTGCATTTCCAATTTTAATTGCACTTTGAGTATTTAAATTCCACAGACATGTGTCAGAGCTTAATAACCATCAACTACATGTTCAGATTGAGTGACCAAGTCAATTATTCCTCTGCAGATAGTTATTAGAACAGCACCAAAGTCACGTGAAGTGTAATAGGAACATGCTTCCAAAATTAATTTGCATCCATTTTAAGATGATACATTTCTGTGGAATAATTATTCCTGCTCTTGGACCACATCCAGAAGGTGCAGGACTAGTGCTCAGTCAGAAATCAGTGCTGAGGGCAAATCAGCAAACCATTCTGTTTACAGCAATGTTATTGTAGGCATAGATCAAGCAATGTAAAATCACCCCAGTCTGCTCATTGAACACTAAATGATTCCTTTGGGCAACTCTGAACATTCTAGAAAGTATCAGTTGCAAGTGTTATTGTAGGGCTACAAATGCAACAGTAGGCTGAGCAAAAACAGATATTTCTGAGCACATTTGGATGTAATTAAGTCCCATTGAACTCGTTTAATTAAAAAGAAGGCATTGATGTATTCTCGGGCACATGGGCTTTCATGGGAAACCAAACAATGCTCTTGTTTTGTACTTCACCATCCTAATATAATGAATAAGTAATCATATAACACATGGACTAGGACCACACTAGTCATTTTATAATTTACTGGGTAAAATACAACCTCCTGG
This sequence comes from Tiliqua scincoides, assembly GCF_035046505.1. Taxonomy (NCBI): domain Eukaryota; kingdom Metazoa; phylum Chordata; class Lepidosauria; order Squamata; family Scincidae; genus Tiliqua; species Tiliqua scincoides. Next base: position 128,826,146 of record NC_089824.1, read on the forward strand.
GTCCTTTGGAAGTCCTGTGATTTATCTCAGATTTACCAGTTCTAGGTCTTTAAGTCACAGATTCCGATTTCAAAATTGATCGGACTAGTCTGAAAAATTCTGTCTGAACAATTTTTTTCACATTTGTTTTGTTATTAACGTTCAAAGCAGTGTATTTTGCAAACATGGTAAGCCAAGGAAAAGTTAAATTTGCTACAGCAAAATCAAGCACTTCGTGAGATTTCAGCTGATATGCAAGCTAATTGAAATTAGTATTTCATTACTTATTAACAGCCCAATCCTGAGCTGTCCAGCACCCAGAGGAGCAGTAGCTCTAAAATGGCTACTGCTGCATACTATGGGTTTTGGGCAGCCAGTGGCATCTCCTCTGGAGAAGAGGACATTCGTCTGGGTTCTGGATCCAGGGTTCTGGATCCAGAGGTACATAATTCCACTGGTCCTGCTCCAATCACTCTCCTGCCCCACCTTCCTCTCACCCTCTCCAGCTCTGGAATGCCTCCCCCCTTACAGTGGCATCAGTAGGGTTCACATCACCCAGTGAGGGAGGCCAGTGCATCACCCTGTGCTGTGGGCGGAGCAACACCCCAGGTGGTGGGCATGGTGATGTACCATTGCCCCACCCCCACTTGTTTTTTGGCTGTACCTTTTGACAGAACAAAAATATTTCAACACAGTTTGTTTCATTGTATTCTGCATGAAATTATGCTTTGATTGATATATAACATGATGGTATTATTCTTACAAACTGTGATTTTAGTGATTTGAGTCACTAGTAGAGTCATGCATACCTCCCCAGGGTGTCAACTTACTAAAACCTTATTGCAACAGTTCTCAAACTTTTAACACCAGGACCCACTTTTTAGAATACCAATCTGTCCAGTACCCACCGGAAGTGATGTCATGGCCAGAAGTGACATCATCAAGTAAATTGAAATAAATAATTCTAAATAATTAAATTAAATCAAACAAATAAATAAGGGGAAGCCAGCCCTGATCCATCAAGTGAATTTTCTCTGTAGCCTGCCTACAATACCTCACCTTTCTGATAGACTAAGACAAGTTTACCTACTTGCAAGTAAACTCGCGATACGGCTCAGTTTCACTTTCAATAGGACTACACGCATTTTTTTTGTTTTCTGGTTTTTTGTCAATAACTTTTGATAGAACAGAGATATTTCACTCTCGTTTTTTACATTGCATTCTACTGTAAATTCCACATCCAACGGTATATAACACAATGGTATTATTCCTAACCACAGCAAATTTAGCACATCACCCCCAGTGTACGCATCACCCCCTTGTGCGTCACCTGGTGCCCACACCACCTGCACCCCCCTAGCCACGCCACTGCCCCCCCACCCAAACTGAACTCTCCACCACCCAGAGCTCGTTCCTTGCTCCAGACTGTATACAGCAGACCTCCAACTAGTGCTGGCTCAACTCGAACTGGTGCAGACCAGCACCAGCGCTGAGCTGGCACTGATGGGCGTGCCTTAAGGCATGTTTACGACACTCAAAGCTGATGGACAGCCATTGCAGAAAGTTCAGGATTGCACCCTTAGTTTCTTGTTGTCCCTACCTTTGGCTCATCCCCAGATTTGGCTTCAAATCTGTGAAGCAGGTTAGGCTGAGAGAGAGAGAGAGAGAGAGAGAGAGAGAGAGAGAGTGAGTTCTGGACTTTGATTTCTTATGTCTTAACTCTAGTTCTTCATGGCTGAATTGGTTCAAGAGGTTAACTGGCAGCATCTGCTGCTCTAGCCCACAGTGGAACTTCTCATACTCAAAGCAAGAATCATGTCCCTAGACCAGTGCTGCCCAATCTGTGAGCCATGGCTCCCTGGGGAGCTGCAGAAACCAGTCAGTGGAGCCTCAGAATCCTACAAAAAACCTGCTGCCCTCTATAATGTATAGGATTATAGCCCTCATGGGAAGCCGCAGCTAATGGCCCAGTAGGTCAAGGGAGCCATCAGTCAAAAAAATTGGGGAGCCACTGCCCTAAACCAAGAAGCTTGTCTCTTGTACAAATCCTGGCCTTGGATAGACCTAGATAATACTTGTGACATCAATAATTACCAGTGAGAGTTCTAGTGAAAAAGCAGACTTCTCAGCAACGCCCTTCAAGACGAACCTCAGTTTAAAGGGGACAAAGCAAGACCCATTATGGTGAGAGAAAATAATTAAATAACGGTAGTGAGAAGGGAGACCAGAAGCACTCACCATTTGTGATGGTAGATGGCCAGGATTGTAGGAAAGGAGCAGTGAATAGATCTAACCAATTTCTGAGGGCAGAATGGAATACTACACTGTGAGAGCCTTTTCCTTCTTTTTGATACTTTCTGCTGCAGAGTTCAGCAGCGGAAACACAGCAGTCACAAGAGCTGGCATCAAGCCGTGTGTTTCCATAACGGAAATAAATCACTGGCTGTGGACCAGTGGAGAAAAATCCTGTGATGGAGGGGCAAGGAGTAAGACGTAAACTGGAGTGGACAGGGAAGGATAGGCTGCAAATTGAAGCGAAGTGAAAAAGGCAGGACCGAAATTAGCTGACTTTAAAAATAGAAGCAGGTGACGCTGGAAGTGTAAGGGAAAGAGACAACTTGCGGCCTAAAGTCCGAATGCAATGTAGCTATTCCGCCCACTAGCTTGTGGTGGACCAAGTGAAGGCCAATAGTCTAATCTGGTGCATAGTTAATATCATCTTCTATGGGCAATGCTGCCTCTCCAATGCCTTCTTCACCTTCATCATCGTGTTGTTTGTGTGCTCTTTACTGAACAAGAGGACAACCTACATTGTCAGGAAGCCCCAAACTGACATTTATCTCCATGACTGAATATCCTGGAATAAAAGAATGGAAGAGGGGAATATTCTCAATGACTTTTTTTCTGTCCTCAAAACGTATGCAGTCTCTCCGAACCCCATTCTGGTTTCCTCTGGCTACGTCTGGAAGCTCTCTTGGTTGGATGGGCTAGAAGTCTCAGCAGGAGCTGTTTTTGTTGTGTCTGCCTTGTTCAAGAAAGATGTGGGTTCAGAGAGCAAGTGCGGGTGTTCTGGATTAAATCAGGTTGGATAGGGACCAGGCTTATAATTTTCCACATCACTGCTTCAGGAAGAGGTGTTTTGGTGCATGTTTTTAGTGGTGGCACAGTGTACTCTCACACCACAGTGAAAAATCAGCAATGAATGCAAAAGTTGTAGTGTTGCCTGTAGGGGTGTCTGGTGGGCTGGGGGAGAAGGCAGCTTCTGCCTGGAGATGGTCCCTGTAGGAGGAGATGGTCCCTGTGGATGGGCCCTTTAGGAGGTGTCAGGTTCGGTCAGGGGGAGGGGGTTAAGTCACCCTGGTACTCCTCCCTGAGTCCTAGGCAGAAGCTGTTGGAGACAGCCTTCTGCCTCTCTAGTTCTGGCTTTCTGCCCTCATCATGGGCCTCCTGTCAGTTATATAGGCTGCTTCCTTCTCCAGCCCCACCCCTTCCTTACTGGGGAAGGCATAAAAGGGACCCAACCCAGGCTCTCTCTTCCTGGTGTTACCTCCCTTGTCTCTCCCACCTTCCTGACCTCTTACTGGGTCAGGTCCTTCTGGGCTCCCACTTTCTCCCCGACACCAGGTGCTCCAGTCAGGGAGAGGTGCCCTGTCAGCATGTCTCTCCCCACAAGCTGGGGATGCGGGAGGTTGTCGGTCAGACTTGCCTACACTGGGCAGCTCTCCCTGATACCTGGCCAAGCTGCCATCCCTGTGTGCCTCCTTGGCCCTCTCGCAAGGTAACTCTGGGTCTGGCGGGGAGGAGGGCACCCCGACATTGCCAAAAAACCAGGGAAAAAAAATTGGGGGGGGGAACTAAGCTGGATTTTTAAATACTTCTGAACTGATGACAGTTTGTTTTGTATCAAAACCAAAATTTGTCTGTCACATTTTTTTTCCCTATAAAATTGGACTTTTGGAGAAAAGTCCGTATCGTGTTTACAACACGATAGCATAGTGTTCACTTAGTGTGCATGCTTAAGACTATGAATCCAACACACGCCCATAGAGATGGGGCCAGAGCTCAGTGGTAGAGCATGTGCTTTGCATGTGGAAGGTCCCAACTTCAAGCCTGACATCTCCAGAGGAAAATACCTGCTGGGGAAAATACTTGCTGGAATCCTTCAGGAGTCGTTTCCAGTCAATGTAGACATGGAGCAAGGATCTATCTCAGAAAAAAAGCAGCTTCCCATAAACATTTGGATACCAGCTTGCTGAGAAAACAGCCTGAAATTTTGGGGCGCTGTGTATGTGTTTGGGGTACACGTATGTGTGATTTCTTCAAAGCCGCTGTTATGTATGCAAGTTTAATCAAAATCCTGCATAACCGATTGGCCCAGTCTTATGGCTGGCCAATTGGGAGGTGGATCAAGATCCTACCCATCCGATTGGCCCTCTAGTTTTGCCTGCCAATCAGGTGGAGTGATTCAACAGCACCAATTGTGGGAAATCTGGGCAGAGCTAAGGGATATAAAGCAAGGGATGTTTGCCTTGTGTTTTCATTGCTAGGTTCTGTTCTGAAGATGAAATAAATGTGTTGAGCTGTTATCCCTCGGCCTTCATTTATTCGCATGGACCCACTATTTAACAGTCACCATCTATACATTCTGCTGAGCTGGTAAATTAGGGTTTGCCGTGGCAGATATGGCAAAGGTAGTTGTGAGAATCACTCTAACACCCATTTCCTATGTGGTATTGTCTGTTGATCTTCCACTGGTCCTTCTATTTCTGAATTCAGAAATTGGCAACCCTACAGTTAAGCAACTTCATGATGATTTAATGGTGCTCCCATGTTTTCGTATTATATTCAGAGTGGCCTACATTGGGCCTAAGAGGAATAGCAATATATACTAAGGGTACAATTCTATCCTGCGCTGGAACAGACAAGCCAAGAGGCTTGCGCTGTATCCACTGCAGGATAGGGGCCCAAAGTGGCTCAACCAGAGGTAAGGGGAAACTGCCTGAGTAAGGCACCCTGGCCCCTATAAGTCTCCTCGGACTTGTGCCACCTCCTGAGGTGGCACAAGTTCGAGGAGAGAAGAGCAGTTTGAAGCCGCTCCGAGCTCCCAGCCCCGCATCCCACTCCCCACTCGTCCACCCATGGGTCTGCCCACCGCCCGCTCTCCCCACCCCAGAACACCTCCCTCCCTCCTCCTCTCCACCCACCACAGACTCTTGTGTCAGCCAAACTCAGCTGACGCAAGACTCAGGACCTCCATTGGTGCAGAGGCTTATTCCAGCCTCCGTGGGCTGGCGTGCCTCTGCGCGCTGGCCTTGCCAACACCCAAGGAGATGGAAATGTTCCTTAGGGCATGTTTGCAACCCTCCTGGGCCAGTGCAAGGGACTTGTGCCACTCCAAGTGCCTTCTAGGATTGTGCTTCACATCTGCAAGTTACATTTTGGTTCTGTTCGGTAGCTTTGTTTGGAAGTTGAAATGTATAGAAGTCAGAATATCTATTGCACCTGTGAGAAAGCACCAGAATGGATGGAGTGCATGAAAGTGTCAATATAGCTGCCCAGAACTTGGATGTCCATAAGTCTGATGTTTACAACTTGGGAAACCCATGTATTGTATTGTACAGGGTTCATCAAGGAAGGCCACATTCTATGCTGAGCATAGATATTTCTGGGAGCTTGGCACCTTGCAAAACCGAGCTTCAGGCTACTGTTTTCAGACATCAAAAAGGAACTCATTTCATAGGTTAATTGAATTAGTTGAATATAAATTTGTTATCCGAGATTTTCATCTCAAGGATAAATTGGGTGAGGACGAGGTGGAAATGCCATTTTATTAATCATCAGTGCTTTCTCTGATGGATTTTCTATAGCATCTTCTATTATTGAATCTCATTTTCTTTTTTTTCCCTATCATAATTCCCATCCAGTCCTAAGTAAGTGCCAAAATGTCTTGCAGATTGGCTTTATAGCAATAAAAGTGGTCTCCTGTTTTTTCTTGTTATTGGTAGTTTAATTTGTGCCAGCTCAACCGTGGCATCTGTTTTCACCAACAGAGTTCAGCCTTGGAACATATGAAAATCAGAATAGATGGAATCATCCCCTAGCAGGTGACGATTGTATCCTCTCCCCCCCCCCCCAACCGTGGAGTAGCTGCAAAGGGCCAATGCATATTTCATGCGAAACCGTGGTTTGGAACTGTGAGAGCCCTGTGCAAAATTTAGCCCAGATTCATTTTGGACAGAGTTTAACTGCAATCTTCTGAGAATGCCAATTCAGGTCACTGACCTCAATCCTTGCATTGAAGTGAAGAAAGGCAACAACTGAATATGTAGCAAAATAATCCGATATGCTTGCATTCTGCCTGGACTAGGAGTTCATCTAATTTGCACCTTACTAATTTTGGATTCATTTTCAGGTCCTATGATATTGTTCTAGATGTTCTAGACTAGATGGGCCTATGGCCTGATCCAGGGGGGTAGTTCTTATGTTCTGGCAGCATAAAATGGTGTTACCCACCTTCAGATCAGACCCATAATAAATGAAAATTCCTCATTCAATATTAAACCCTAAGCAGAGTTAACCGGATAAAATTAAACAGGAGGGAACAAAATGCAACTAATAGATCAGTTGAAGCACTCAGAGCGGTCTTGTTGAGAAATTGGTTCATTATTATTTAGAAGTTCCACATTTCCAAGGTTATGAAGTTGTCAAGGCAAAAGGTTCCATATTGCTTTTCTAACCAAAGCTGACTGATTAAGGGTGCTGGAAGGAATATGTTTTCCTTCTAGAATCTTAATTAGTTTGACTTTAACTTGAGACAGGAGATTCTGCCAGCTGTCAGCTACTGCTTGGATCTCTTACTAATTAAAACTCGGAGGAAGCCTATTAAAGGTGTTCAAAAAGCCAAATCTTCTTTCTCAGCATCTCCAGCATTGCAGCAAAGAGTGTATGACAGCTACATTATAGCTTGGAGATTTTGCCTTTTGACTTTCTCATTGGCAATGAACCAAGAATCTTTTACCTTCTTTATTCATTTGAAGTCTATCCATGATTGGGTTGGGATGAGTCTGTCAGTTGTCTTGGTATTCTATGTTAGCATACTTTTGACAATGCTGTGTTTTTTTTTAAACAAGGACTAGTTGTGATCCCTTCTGCCTCTAAAATGTGAGGTAGATGGAGCTAATTCTGTTTCTGAACTTGTGTTATGAGTCATGTAATGTCAAGATGGTGTGTGTATCAAGAATACCTTTTTATTTTCATGAAATGGTTCTCAAACTATTTAGCATCGGGACCCACTTTTTAGAACGACAGTTTCTCAGGGCTCACCAGAAGTGATGCTATTAACCTGGAAGTGATGTCATGGCCGAAAGTGACATCATCAGCTTAGGCATCAAGCCTAAGCTGCGATCAGCCAAAGGTTCCACTACACAGCAGACTTGTGCTACTGTTTTGCATAACTTGGAATTCAAACTCTCCAAGTCAGAGCATAACACAGACTTGGATCCTTCATCAACCACACAGCCCTTCCCCCTTCCCAGCATCCGTTCTTCACGTCGATTCAGGGCAAAGCACCCTGCCTCTCTTCCACTGAGAGCCCACCCTGCCCCGCAGATTTGTACCCTTTATTTTGAGCTCAGTATTTTCAGTGGTGGCTGAGATAGGTGCAATGTGACCCATGTGAAATTGGCTTGCTACCTACATAGTGTGCCCCAACCCACAGTTCAAGAAAGGCCGTTTTAGTTTAATTTAAGCAGCCTAGTTCACACATGCATGCCCACATGCAAGGCATCACTTGATGTTGCACTCATCATCTGATGATCAAGTGATGCCTTGCATGTGGGAATGAGCACATAAAAGACCACAAGTGTAACTTCCATGAGGGGAGTTGGTTCACACTTTCAGATGCTAGTCATCAAGTGCACACATATACAGTCATTAATAGTAAAGAAATCAAGTTCTGTACTTCCATGTATGATCCAGGCTAGATTACAGCCCAGTTCTTTTAGGAATCACAGGGGAGAGCAACTTAAATGTCTGAGTGAAAGTATTTCAGTGCATACTGCCCAAGACTTGTATATTAATTCTAATTTGGAGATCACAACAGGTATTGTATCCTGCTTTAGAAATGTTTTGTGCAGCCTGAATATAAGTAGAGAACGGTAGTCCACAGCTGCTGGTAACAGTGACTCAGGGCCCCATTCTCAGCTTCGCGTGCCAGCTCTCTGCCGGCACACACTTTTGCAAACGTGCTGTAAGGCACGTTTGCAGGCTGGTGCTAGCCCAGCACTGGCTGGCACTGGGCTAGCACCGGTGGAGGATTGGAGCTCCGCTGTTCAGCAGTTGCACGGACCACCAAGCAGCGGAGAGATAGGTGGAGGCATGGGAGGAGGCAGAGAGGAGATGTTCCGGGTGGGGGGAGGCAGGAGAGGTGGGGAGAGGTCAGGGAGGAGGCATTCTGGGGGGAGGAAGCAGGGCAGGAGGGAGCTTTGCTCCACCGGATCCAGAGCCTCGATGTCGGGCTGGCCGCCTGACATGCTTCGATAGCCCAGGGGAAGGAGACGAAAGGAGGATGAGGCGGCGGCTGTCTGGAGTGCATTGGATGCGGCGGCAACCATTTTTGGCACCGCTGCAGCCCCGTGTGCCAGGCAGCTGAGGATTGGACCGTCAGCCCCAAGCAATCAACCATTATTAGTCCTTATTTCTTTAATAAATAGCACACAAATCAAGCCCTGCCATGGATCAGGGCCATAGCGGGTAGGAAGGCTGTAACGTTATCCCCACCAGAATCCCAAACTGTTGAAGGTTGAAACAGCTTTAGTGTCAAGTTGCACGTTCAGTACAAACCCATTAAAATGTTACTACTTCTTTCTTTATAGCATTACCTAATTAGGAAAAAAAAAAAAAAGAATAGAAAAGCAGAATCAAACAAACAAACAAACAAAAACCAAGCCCCTTGGTGTTGGGTATGCTGTTATTCAAGGACACTGGCCATGCTAGAATTGTCATCCATGAATGTTTAGCGGATAAAATCCAACACTTCTGTTAGTGCTGTGTCTCCAGGGATTTGATGTTGGATAACACTGCATTTCATCAGGCACTTGTATGCCTTTTAAAATTATTTATAGAAACCACACAGACCTTGTGTGGTAAGCGCTAACTTTCGGAGTGCTCGATACTACAAGCTGGCTGTGCCAAGACTAGATGCCTTTAATTTGCACATCTTCCATTTAACGCTAAGACTGCCATTCACAACACAGAAGTAATAGTTCTAGCCTAGCCTTATTTACTGCATATGGTCATGCATTTGTCAATAATTTACTAGCAATGCAACCTTCTGGAGAATCTCATGCTTATGCCCTTGTATGAGAAGGTGTTAAGTGTTTTCATTCACATGCTTGAGAACAGCCCTGCCACACTCTCTCTCTCTCTCTCTCTCTCTCTCTCTCTCTCTCTCTCGCTTCCTTTCCAGCAGTATCTCAGTGGCATGGATCACGGAGGGCCCCGGTTTATCACATCAAAGAGATGTTACAGCAAGTTGCTTTAACCCTTTGACCCACCACCATAAAACACAAGGTGTTATAAAAAAAAAAAATAGCCAGCGGTGAAATAAATCTGTCTGCTCCAACAAGGCCAAACCTGCTGCCTACTCCTCTTTAAGCTGCAATTCATGACATGGAAAAGGAATCCAAAGGGGTCAGCAGACATAACTTATAAGTTGACATATGTGGTCAATAACTTCAATCTCTTTGTAAGTCACATTAGGTGGGGTTATGGATTGCTGTTGAAATGCTAATGTTTAGCATTCTGGAGGGAGGGCTGGTCCAGACGACCACATGTCCATCACATCGCATGCAGCCCCTTTCCGCCCACCCAGCATGTCCTCAGTATCCCTTTCTCCCAAGTACCCCTACTCCCAAGTACCCCTTTCTGCCAGATATTTCTTTGTTTTCTTTATTTTCATCGCACGCACTCCCATTCATCTCTCTTATTGAACCTAAGAACTAGCTTAAATATGGAATAAAATGCTAAACACCTGGAATCAAAGCCCTGAGTATGCTGTTAAACCCCTTTATTATAAATAAAGAGGGGAAAAAATTTGTTTTAAAAAATTCATATGAGAATACCAAGGTAAACAGGAGTCATGTGATTTCCCTTCCTTTGCTCTTCTTAATGAAAGCAGTGTGTCAGGAATTCAATGAGAAAGAAACATTCATTACTGCTTTTGTTAAACCACATTAGTTTTTCATTGGATTAATGACACCTATATTTAGGTTAAAGGGATGTCATGAAAAAACTGGTTAATTAGGAATGCCCCTTTAAAACAACTTTTTTCACTACTATTAGCTACCACAGGAAAATTGATGTTTATGTATATTTTTCTAAAATAGTCTCAGCATATATAGGGTTTCCCAATGTTATACATGTGTGCATGCATGGCTATACAATTGAGCATTGAGTAGATACAATTGCCATGAGTGGATGTGGAATCATAAGATTCTTGAGGTTCTGTGGGATTTTCTATGGCTATTGCTGATAGTTCTGTTTAGCTCCAGCTAACATCTGGAATGGGGAAATGGAAAGGGCATTACACACGATCACTCCTAAGCACCCTCTTTCTAGGTCCAGAGCCAAATCAGCTCCTGATGTGGCCTGCATCAACAGCAGATGGTGGGAAGGCGAGGGGAGTGGGTTCAGTGTAATCTTCACCCTGAGTCTGCAGCCACCTCACTCCAGCCCACCTCAGACACAAGCCAGGTGCAAGGGAGTGGCAACAGGATGCAGGTATCTTGTCTTGTGTGCTCCTTGAGTCACCTGATGGGCCACTGTGAGATACAGGAAGCTGGACTAGATGGGGTTTTGGCCTGATCCAGTGGGGCTCTTTGTATATTCTTATGGGTCATATTGATCCACTTCCTGCTTGCTCAAGAGGCCAGTGGATCATCCTTATCATGCTCTGTCATGTGGTTTTCACAGTCTTATAGGTGTGGAACTTCCAGTTCTATTGACAGGGGCTGTGAGAATGACGAAGCTGGAAGTCCTACGCTTCTGGGTTTGTGAAAACGTAGCGATGATGCCCAGTAAGGGGCTTTTTCAGTACAAGGTGGCAACAGAAGACCCAAATGACACGGGGCTGTGTCCCTGGTTGTATCACTCCAGCTTGTCAACCTTTGGGAAGGCCTTCTGTGTGGTAGCCCTTTTCATGTGGAGCTCCCTCCTGCAGGAGATGCACTGGCTTTCCTCCTTATCACAGTTTTAGATAGGGCTGAAAACATCTTTTTTCAACTCACCTTCCCAAACTATGTTCATTTTTATGCTGGCTTCTTTTCTATTGTTTTGCTTTTTCATTTTATGTATATGATTGTTATTGTTTTAGCATGTTTCACAGTTATAAACTGCCTTAAATTGCACAAGAATGACCAGGTAAAAATATTTTAAAATACATTAAATAGGTATAAGAGATTACGTCATAAGTCTTCTTAACTGATGCCTCAGTAATAGTTACTGACCTGAAGCAGAAGTGATGTTCCCCTCATGTCTCCAAGGTTTTTTCTCCTTGATCTGGTCAAGCAGCAAGTCTGGTCTAGAGGGTAGAACCACCATTAAGCCCGAAGATATCATCTGAAGGTTACCAGTTCAAGATCACTGGAAGCTTCCATGAGCACTGAGATCTTGAGAAGTGACTGACAAGCTAAAATGAGTTGTTCTACCTGCTCCTTGAAAGAAGCTGTCTTGGCTACCTATTAGTGGGAGAAAAGGAGCTGTTTGTCAGTCAGTGTGGGAGGCGACCCTGGCCAGAAGTTATACCAGACTATGAAAGAACCACCAGGAATGTTGTTGTTCTTGAAAGATTAGAACTTCTCCGTTATTGTTACAGAGAATAAACCCTCAGGGGTTTAGAGAAAGCCTGCCTATGTGATCCACCTTGTATTAAAGTCAAAAGACTAATCCAATGACCAAAAAAGATAATAAATAAATAGTGGTGGTGGTGGTTGTTGTATAATTATAATAATTATATATATATATATAATAATATTATTATTATTATTATTATTATCTCTGGCATAATAATAATAATCTCTGAATAATAATAATCTCTGGCATGGAAAACTAAGAAAAGTGAACTGATTTAGCTGAATCATTCTATGTTGTTGTTTTAGACAGTCATTCTCCAGCTTTTTTTTTTTTTTTTTTTTTTTTTTTTTTTGGCCTTACCCAGCACTTGTGGAAAAACTGTACAGTGTGAATAACCTGGATGTTTTTCACTTGGTTTATATTTTCTGGAATGGTTCTGTAATGTCTAGGACTGAGCCCAAATTAGCCAATAGAGGGTTTTGAAAAGGAGGGTTTGAGTGGCTGCACTCTGGTAGTTGAAGAAAATTGTAAGGGACATGGTAAAAGAACATAAAGTGACTTAATAGCTTGGAAGTAGTGGTTTCTAGGCAGCATGATCTTGCAGAAATATTGATTTTTGTAACTTGACTGAGAGTGTCAGCTTAGAAGGGATGCAAGCTTTAGATATCAGAATAACGGAAGGCCCTGATCTTAGAGGTTTATTTAAACCAGGGGTGCTCACACTTTTTTGACTCGAGAGCTACTTTGAAACCCAGCAAGGCCCAGAGATCTACCAGAGTTTTTTTACAATGTTCGCGCCATCATAACATATAACATTTATGTGTACAATGTATGTTGGTGTACCTTGAGCCCCACTGAGTTTAACAGGACTTACTCCTGAGTAGACATGCCTAGGATTAGGCTGTGAGGCTGCAATCCTAGCCACACTTACCTGGGAGTAAGCCCCATTGAGTACAATGGGCCTTACTCCCGGCGTTTCCTCCCAGAGGCACCTGAAGGGGGGGGTCGGCACTCCGCGATCTACTCATTTTGCTTCACGATCTACTGGTAGATCGCAATCCACCTATTGAGCACCCCTGATTTAAATGATCATCTCTGGAAATGACTTTCTTTTGCAGGGTAATATCTGAGGATACTTTGAATGGTTTCTCTCTCTTTAGTGTTGCAGCCTCTAAACTCTGTTGCAGATATGTTTGCTAATTACACGAGTTCCCATCTTGCTTTCTGAGTAACTGTTAAGCATGTCTTTTGGCAGAATAGTAACTAATTAGTCATCTCTGGGTTCCAGCTTTCATTGCCTATGTTGATAACCGTTGTATTGTCCTGGGCAACCACAAGATGATGTCAAGACTTAGGGTGATGGTATTGTAGTTCAGTGGTGGAGCACATAGTTTCCATGCAGAAAGTCCAGGTATTTCCAGGCAGTAGTGTAGCTGGGGGGTGGCATGTCATTGTGTTACCTCCCAGCACCTGCACAGAAACCCCCCTCCTCCATGCATGGCCCTGGAAACGGCTCAGTTTGGAGCCATATGAGAGCCTGGGCAGGCAGGAGGACCCATTTTGCTGCATTTCTGCACACCAAAAGGCAGGCGCTGTCACCCCTCAGCAGAAACAGTGGAAAACCGCCATTGTGCTGCAGGGGGCAATGGACCCCTCCCACAGGCCCAGCTTAGCTATGCCACTGTTTCCAGGCAAAACCCTGCAGCAGCCCTGCCACCCAGTACTGACAAAACTGAGCTAGGTGGACAAATGGCTGAACTCAGTTTAAGGTAATCCATATTAGTGATTTCCAGTACAGGTCCAACCTTGTTATACGCAGATTTTTTTATACATAGATTTGACTCAACACGAATAGCCACTGCAAATGAAAAGGAATGTGCTGATTCCTAGAGAAGGGGAAAAATGCACTCCTTTAAAATGCTTCTCTTACTGTTGTAAAGATTATCTCAACATGATGAGAAGGGCCCTTTAAATTAAAGGAAAACAGTCCTTTACAATAGTTAGAGAGCGGCCAGCTGACCATCAATCATTCTCTCTCCAAGCGACCCCTTCCCTTCCCCCTGAACATGTGAAAGAAAGATAATCCTTTCTAAGCGCCTGGAGAGAGACTGATTGTTGGATTGTCATCTTAATGACTCTATCTTAACATCACAAAGGTCAGAAAGGCTGTTTTTAAATCACCTGAGCAAAGAGACATTGTTTTTAAAATTGATTTGCTATAGTGCAATTTTTGCCATCCACATGAGTTCTGGGAATGGTACCCATGCGAATAATGAGACTCATCCTGTATTGTGAATCATTGTATTATACCAAAGTCTCACTTTAGCTATGGCAGAGTGTAACCACTAATAATGGATGCTAATTAATGGGTGAGCAGGTTGCATTGACTATTTGGATGGTCAGTTCAGACTCACCTGCACAGAGAACAATCTGTGCAACTAGTTTCCCTAGTATAAATGTCCAAGAAATCTGAGGATGCAATTTTTTTTAATTAGTAGAAAGGGGGGAAAAAAAAGCAGTTATGCATTCTGGAGCTAGTGGCAGAAGCTTCAGGGATGCTGCTCTTGTTTTAGTTTGATGCTGCTCTAGATTAAGCACTGCTTACCTTTGTGCCTTCTGGCTTCCTAGATGCTCAGCCTGTACATATTTACAGTAATGTGTCTTTGTCTGATTCATTGTTGGTGGTAAAGTTAACAAATCTTATCACATGGACATTGATCCTTTAATAACTCCTTCATAAGGTTTGTAGGTTGGGAGAAGACGAAGTGAAATTTAGTCTTTGCTGTCCAGATAAATTGCATCCCCTCTAAACATATTTTGGAGGGCCCAATCTTCATAGGCCTGTGCTGGTGGAATGAAAAGCACACTGTGAAGGCCCAGGTGCCCTGACAGGAAGGCCAGAGCCTTCTTGCTGGTGCCAGCTGTAGTCTGAAGGCCCACTGAAGCTACATCCAGTGCAGGGATGGGGACAGTTCAGGGGAAGGACAGAATGGACCCAAGAGGGGGGAAGGATCAGTGGTCCTGGCATCTGACATATCCAAACTACCTTCTCAGGCCTGATCTGCCTGCATGGATCAATGGGGTTTTGTGACAGCATTATCACTGGCACAGATCTGAGTTGACCCATCAACCCTCTGTGGGATGCAGTGTATTCTGTGCTGGTGCCCATAAATCATTTCCAGCAAGAAGCATTACAGAAGATTCCAGTGCACTCACATTCCGAAGGCATGCAATCTAGTTAAAGACTGAACAGGCGTGCCCCAAATTTAGGGAGATGGCACGAATGGAACTGTTTTATAATGTATATGTAGTAAATGCAAGTCTATTGGGCGAGATTGGTGATAGAAGATCCTGCAGGTGGGTAGGGAATTTGACTAGATGACCTTCAGGTATATTGCAGCATCACAATTCTGGTGTTGGTAGATCACCTTTATTATAAATGAATGCTCATATGAACTTTCTGGTACAGGCATTCTAGTCACTGGCTGGTGACTGTAATGGAATTGGAAAGAGAACAAGCAGTGCAATACTCATTACTGTATAGGGACATGGCTTCTAGCCCAGTCTTCTCCTAGAGATCTTATATTTGAATGCACAATGAGTTTTTTTAGTTGAGGAAACTTTCTAATGTTTGATTTCTCTCACCTGCTATCTGCTAAGGTAGTACACCAGATATGTTAGATGGGGCTTTTGATTTTGCCATTTGTGTTTTTTTTTCTTTCAGTTTTGTACTCCTATTTTTCACGGCCTGTCATGTGCCCTTTTCTATAAACTTCTCTGCCTGCTTAACCTATTTCGCCATTACCTCTCTACAGGAACACACTCAATCAGCTCTGCAACCAGTTAGTGAGCCCTTACTGTAATTGATAATAATAAATATATAAATAGAAGTGGGTTCTACATTTACATCAGCGGTCGCCAAAGTCACAACCGCTGTGTAAAGAAAATGCAGTCCCCATTTGGACCACAGCTTACCGTTCAAGGCTGGCTCAAGGGTTTGGAGTAACCCTTCTGCTCTAAGACCACAGCTTACCATTCTGCCAGGTTGCCATATGAATTCTACAGAGATCGGGAGACAGGGACGCTCTGGGCGGTCACGTCTGCTGCCCAGTGTCCCAGTTGGCTGTGCAACAGGATATCAGGGCAGATGTGACTACCCAGAGCATCCCTGTCTCTTAATCACTGTAGAATTCATGTGGGGACCCATCAGAACGATAAGCTGCAGTCATGGGGCAGAAGGTTACTCCAAACCCCAGATCCAGCCCCCAGGCTCTGGTTTATCATCATCATCATCATCATCATCAACTGTATTGATGTGCCACTTTTTCAATGAAAAGTTCACCAAGAAAAATCTAATAACTAATAAAATCAAATAACTAATGGTTGACATTAATACATTACATTAATGGTAACACATTACTATTTACATTAATAAATAGTTTACGTTCAGTAGATTGTGGGCAAAGTCCACCTTTAAATACTTTAAAGTACTGGTTTCCAACCTGCGGTCCAGGGTCTGCAAGAACCTGAGAAGTGGTCCATGACGTCTCAGGGAAAAAAATTGCTGTTGATCACTTCCAGCATCTCACTGAGCAAGCAGTCCCCCATGGACCACCAGAGAGGACGGAGATTGGACCGCCTGAAGCTCAGCTGGCAGCAAAAGCAGCAAACCATAAATATTCTCTATAAATAATAAATCTCTAATAAACCTTTTCTAATTACATATCTTTTCTAATTCCCGAACCTGTGGTGCCTGCAAACCTGGAGTCCCCGGAGGTGCTGTGCTCTTCTTGCGTCCAGAGGCTCTTTGGAAGCCCATAGAGGCAATATACATCCTTCCATGACCTCTGTGGGCTTCAGAAGGAAGTGGAACGTCCAGTGGAAGTAGCCTTTAAACAAGTTCAGGCTTCATTCTAATGCCTGCAAAGTTTGAGGGCAGACACACACAGCCTCTGCAGGCTTCAGAAGAGCCTCAGCACTGACCAGAGCTCAGTGGTGGTCAGGTTTTGGTGGGGGCAAAAACCGTGTTTTGAATACTTGAGGTTTTAGTTATCAGTGCGGGCTCTGAGAACAGAACCCCCATGGATAATGAGAACTGCCTGTATTGCAAATTTAAATGTATTTTTAGTGTGAGGGGGTGGGGGGTTACATGTGGTCCCCAACAATTCCATCTTTTGCCTCAGTGGTCTGTGGTCTCCTAAAGGTTGGGAACCACTGCTTTAAAGGCTATGGTAATCTCTGCCAACTTGGCATGTCCACTTGTTCCTTGTTCAACATCTGTGCAATGCCAATGTAAATTATGACCTTCTGCTACAGCAATTGGGGTGCTCCAGCCAAAACACTCACATGCTAGAGCACTAAGGCTTAGGAATGAGATGCATAGAAATCATTTTTTGAGAATCCATTTGGAATTGAACTTTAATGAGAAACAAGGGAAAAAGATTTACAGTATACTCCTATCCAGGGCCGGCTTGCGCTGTGCGGTCTGGTTGGGAACCAGGCTGGCTGGGAAAGATACATAAAGCAATTTTTTTTACTTACCTCCACCATTGCTCCCTATTCCCAATGGACCTACTCAGATCTACACCAGCTACATTGCTGGCATAAATCTGTTAGGCCAAAGCAGGCATGTCAAACCTGTAATGGGTCACAGGATTCTATGGACACAGCTGTCACTGAGCCCCTGACCTTCCCCCGACTCACCCCTAGCCTGCTCTAACCTCCGCCCTGATTCTCCCTGATCCATCCTCCCCCACTTTATCCCAGCATGGGGGTTACTAGCTGCTGTGCCACTGGCTAGTGGCTGCAGCGATGACAGCCTGCGGGATGTTTTCCCTTCCCTGTTGTTCTTTATTGGTTTGCTTCTTCCTACACCAGCTCTGTCTTGGCATAACATGTTTCCTGTGTTGGGGATGTGTCCATCATCTGAAGGAGGGTTAGGATATGGTGCATGCTACCTCCTCCTCATCCTTCATACCTCTATCACATTTTGCCTCAATCTCCTTTTGTTTTAGCCTTTGCACTGGTGGAGTTTTGACAGCATATGAGATATGACAGCTGAGCACTGCACCGCACCAGTATCCATGGCACATCTGTCAGTGGGCAGACCTCTGAACCAGTGGGAACAAAAGTGAACATACCCCAGCATATCTGAAGGGTAGGATTGTGCTGTTGGTCCACATGCATTAGCACTGGAGGAGGCCTTCAAAAGCCCAGGTAGCCTCCCCTTATATACATCCCTCCCTTAACCCTTTGAGCAGGCTTAGGTGGGCTTCTGCCTATCACATAGGCTGGCTCCTCTCAGATTACCTACCATCCTGCTGGCATTGTTACAATTTGTGCAATGTTGTATTTGACAGCTGGTACCATTCTTTTTGCTCCATGTCAAGGTAACAACTTGATTATATAAGCACACAAGATGTATCATTTAAAATAAATGCTGAACACACACACACACACACACACACACACACACACACACACACACACACCCACCCCACTCAAGGTATAATGTTTGCTACTGCTTATTCAGATGATCACACTAGAAAGGTGGAAAGATATTTCACAGAAACAGTTAATTTAAAGCGTGAATGCTGTGTTAAATAACAGGTTTTGTTCTGAAATGACAATAGGAGGAATACGATATAACAGTAAATAACGTGGATATTGAAAAGAGTTGTGCATGGGAGAACACAATTTATAGCCTTTAAATGTGAGGCAAAAAGGAATATAGCTTTGTATTAAGACTTGATACGGTAAGGTGTTAGTTGATGTGATACACGCTTTGGATTGCATTAGGTTGCTCCCTGGGAAATCACAATCATATTATATTAGTATGAAACACAAACAACACTTCATTCCTTTTAGCTGGTTAAGCTGTCTTTTTCAATGTTGTATGATAGTTGTACTGACACAAACCTCCTATTCCCTTTCCAGAAGTGTGTGAACATTATGTACCATTAGGTTTTAATGGGAAATGTTGCCATCTTGCTCTTAACAAGTGTAGATAATGTTTTCCTTCTGATAACATCCTGTAAACTGGGGAGAAATGGACTGAAAAGCAGCTTTTCCAAGGACTAAGGAATCTAAGGTCTAAAGCAGTAATTTTCAACCTTTATCAACTCACAGCACACCGACAAGGTACTAAAATTGTCAAGGCACACCATCCGTTTTTTGACCATTGACAAGGCGCACCACACTGTTGGTAGGGGCTTCACATCCCCCAATGGCCCTACTAATAAATGACCCTTCCCCAAACTCCACCGCACACCTGCAAGCCATTCGCAGCACACCAGTGTGCCACGGCACAGTGGTTGAAAATGGCTGGTCTAAAGCATCTAAGGTCACCTCATTTGTGCATCTATTAATCTGAAGGGGTTCTCCTTCAAGCAGCACCTTTATCTCAAGTGAGAAGAATGGTGGCTTAGGGGCAAATCTCAGTAGTGGCACAACAATTATGGAATTCCCTTGTGGGGGAATTAAGAGCTACTCCCTTCCCTTTTCGGCAAGGGCTCAAAACATATCTGTTTAATCTTGCATTTGGCTGATGGATGGATATTTGCCCTCTGCAACTCTGTAATAATGCTTTTGGTCTAATAGTGCCTGGACTAATTTGTTCCCCTCGCCCAATGGCTTAATGATACATGTTGGATTTTGCATTGTTTTAATGGTTTTTTTATGTTTTAATGTTTAATTTTAAAATTAATGTTTAATGCTCTGATTTGATGTTTTCTACTTACTCTTATGGTACATTGTACTTTTAGTATGGAGCTCTGTAAGCTGCCTTGGGCATGTGCTTTGGCATGGGAAAGGTGGGATATAAATGTTTATGAATGAGGGCACAACCCTAACCAACTTTCCAGCACTGGCATAGCTGTAGCAGTGGGGCATGTATTCTTCAATTGCATCCTGCAATTGGGGGGGGGGGCAATCACGGAAGACTCCTCAAGGTAAGGCAGTGTTTGCTCCCTGATGTCAGAGTTGCATTACCCTTACCTTGGTGCTGGAAGGATTGTACCCCAAGTGATATTCAACAGAGTGAATACAAATCATGAAAAATACTAATGGATTTGGTCAGCGGTTCTCTAACTTTTCCGACCCATGGCTTCGCTGATACTTGTGGTCATTGGCCACAGCTCCCCGTTACATGACCTCACCTCAGTTACCTCCAAAATGGGGATGAAGGTGTTATAATTATACACTTGAAACAAAAAAAAACAAAAAAAAATAGCTGCCAGCACTCTGAGGCTGCAGTCCTAACCACACTTACCTGAAAGTAAGCCCCAGTGAACACAATAGGACTTACTGCTGAGTAGACCTGGTTAGGATTGTGCTCCTAGCACACCTGGAGGGTTTTGGAAAGGGGGGGAAGTGATGAATTTGCTGGGGGAGGGGAAGACTTTGTTTTGTGTGTATCTGCTAATTGCAAACTGATGCAAACTGAGACCTAGAGACTGGCTGGAATCCTAATCCCACTTTCCTGGGATAAGTCCCATTGAACACAATAGGACTTGCTTCTGAGTAGACCTAGCTAGAATTGTGCCTTTTGTCTTATAGTAGCAGCCAACATGGGAAGTATCCATGAAGATCCTTGGTTAAGCTGACACAGACCCCAGCCTATGTAGGTCTACTCAGATGTAAGTCCCATTTGAGTCAATGGGGCTTACTCCCAGAAGAGTGTGGGTAGGATTGCAGCCTAACCAAGCAAGATTACAACTCACCCCTAAAGTAGATGGGGCCTGCTCACACACATAGACCCCAACATGCAGATGCCACCCCTATTCCCCCCAGGCAAGATGGGGGAACACAGACTGTAGCATTTGGACACCCCCCTCCCACTAAGAGCAGGCTGGGCTCCCTCCTCCCCAAGCGGAGGAAAGCGCTGTGCTGCCTGTACTTACTCTTCCCTCCCAGTTTGAAGCCTACCAGGCTGATGAGATACAGCACCTCCAGCCAGCCTTCTCTCCTACCTCCCCCACCATGTTTCACAAGCCCTCCCCACCTCACACTGCCCCACCCACCTCATTCACAGCCAAGGAAAAGCAGCAAGTGGGGAGGCAGCGCATGCAGCTGAGCTGAGCAGCTGTGGCTACCTCTCTCCCCCAGATGCCTCACGATGCCCCTGGGGGCCATCCACGCCTCCCTAGGGAGCCCCTACACACAGATTGAATACCTCAGGACTTGATGAATTATTACAGAGGGGGTTCATTGTCCTTGGCCCAAATCCTATCCTTTCTCTCCCCTACCAAAAGCAGCAGCAAAATCCCAGCAACATTTGGGGGGGCAGCCCTTGTGGTCATTCCCTTACACAGGGTAAGCTGTTGGTCCCAAACTGCGGGAATGCTAGTTCCAACAGCATAAGGCCTAGATAGGATTGGGCTGCCTATAAAGAAATTGCCTTACTTCATACAGGAATGGTGCTCATTGGAATGGTACATAAAAGGTGAATGAGTCATTCATCTGGCAATTTATCTTCAGGAGTCTGATTGGGGGAAAACAACCATATTTTGAGCAGCTACAGTGGCCCCTGCTGACAATGGAGCAGAAGGAATGATTTAAAGATAGTGGCTATTTTCTTCCTACTGGAAGGACAAGATACAGAATATCATAATATCAACACAGCATAAACTGAAGTTCATTTTTGTCATAGTGCTCTGTCAGAATCACAAGCCACACATCACAAAGACACAGGGTTTCCACTGCCAGCCATGGAACTGAAAAGATTTCTGCACGCACCATGTAAGGGAAGGGAAGAGCAGCATCGTTTCATACCTTCCCATGCTACCAACAGTGCTCAGTTTTCTGGACTGCGGCCAATATCCGGGTGTGTTGGATACTGTGTGCCCACAAAGACATTTGTTAGTCACAGAGAAATACGGCTCATTCCCAACTGCCAAAATGCACAACAATTGAAAGCAGCAATGTCTATCAGAGGTTCATTGTTCAACCATAAGCAACTTGACTGCTTTTATTTCTCTCTCTCCTCAGCTTTTTCCCCCGTTCTTCTCCCTGGTTAATGTGAAATGTTAATGATGACTTGTAAATTGCAGCCTGCAATTTAAGCCTGTCAAATGTCTATTGTAAATTGCAGATACTGCAGCAAGAGCTCCGGCAGTCTGATTGTTCCTATTACAACTTGCTCCTTTGGATATCTTTCCAGCGGATTTTTGTACAGAAACAGACACTTGATGCAGAAACTTAAACACCCCATTTCCATCACTAATGTTCTCGGTTACTGTTTATATTAGATCTTGACTTTTTAGTGGAACTTCAACTGGATTTCAAAACAAGACGGGCAGCCCAATCCTAATGAAAGCCCAGCGTTACAATCCAGTGGGGCTGGTGCAGCCTCCATGGGAGTCAAGGTTGCCAGAGGACTCCTCAGGAGAAGAGGACATTGGTCCCCTTGCTCTGGGGAAAGTTCCTGTAGCCACTATGGGTCTACTTGAATCTGAACCAGCAAAATCACTGGTGCAAATCCAAGTGCCTTGTATCAGTGGATCAGGGCTGGGAGGGGGGATAGAATCTGATGAGAACCTCTGCTGCTATTCTCACCCTCCTCCCAAGCCCAATCCGCCCACCTCCTGCCCCATCACCTGCCTCTCTGCCCTGTTTCACTCCCTCCCTCTGCGCGCTGCTCAGTTTAGGACATACCTCTCTCAGCACTGCAGATCCTCTTCTGCTGGTGACAGAGGCATGCCCAAGCTTATATAAGCTTTCCTGCCAGTACCTCCTTCTGCAGGTACATTGTGAAGTACCTTACGGCACTTTCACAGTGGCATTCTCCATGGCAGCATGTGCTAGGCTGGTGCACCTGCCGTAGAGAATTGGGCCATAACAGAACTATTTACCTATGATAGAAGTTGCTTTTTCTCATTTTCCAACCCAGCAGTGTTCTTGCATCATACAAATGTATGATAGGCAATCACTCCAGTTATTAATTCTGGACAACCTGCTGAGATAACTGTATGTTTGAAATATATTATGACTTTTATTTTTTGGTAGTCTAGAGCCTACTTCAACCAATGTGTAACCTTCAGTTGGCAGATCCACAGAAGCATAAATAAAGGGGGGGAAGCAAATGAGCCTGGGTAATCAAATTGTAGATAATCAAACTGTAACCTTTTTGGCTCCATTGTGTAAAATGTTCTTCCCCCATGTGTGTGTGTGTGTGTGTATGTGTATATATATATATATATATATATATATATATATATATATATATATATATATATATATATATATATATATATATATATATATATGTGTGTGTGTGTGTGTGTGTGTGTGTGTGTGTGTGTGTGTGTGTGTGTGTGTGTGTGTGTGTGTGAGAGAGAGAGAGAGAGAGAGAGTAAGGCCCAAATCCTAACTAATTTTCCAGCACTGACATAGCTGTGCCAATGGGGCATGTGCTGCATCCTGGGTGGCAGTCACGGAGGCCTCCTCAAGGTAAGGGAATGTTTGTTTCCTTACCTCAGAACTGCATTTTCCCTTACCTCAATGCTGGAAAGTTGGTTAGGATTGCCAACCTAACATATACACATAGCTGTAGATACATTAATGTGCTTACACATATACAGGCTACAGCCCATCTTTATCAAGTGTTCCCAGAGACCGCCCTGATGCTTGGGGCAGCGATGTCATGTGACATTGTGACATCACCTCCAGGTTCTCCCCTGAGGGTGGGGTGCTTGCTGCTGTGGCTCCACAACCCCCACTCCTTTTCCGGTAGAGCAGTGGTTCTCTCCCTTTTCATCCCAGGACCCACTTCTGAGAATGACAATCTGTCTGGGACCAACTGGAAGTGATGTCATCAACCTGGAAGTGATGTCTTGGCCGGAAGTTACATCATCAGATAGGAAGTGACATCACTGCAATGCCAGAGTCGGAAGTGATGTCAACAAGCAGGAAGTGACATCACTGCTCTTACCTAGGACCTCAAACTGTAAGGTTGGGAACCTCAGGTTCCACCCAATATATGCCTCCGAGTCTTACATTGTTCATAGCTATAGCAATTTGTCAATCAACAGATATATAGCTCAGTATTGGAAAAGGATTGGAGCTCGGTAGTAGAGCACACACTTTACAAATAGAAGAGCCCAGATTCAATCTTTGGCATTTCCCAGTAGGGACAGGGACATGTCCTGTATAAAACCCCAGAGAGCTGCTGTAAGTTGTGACAATACAGAACTAGAAAGTCCAACTATCTGACTTAGTATAAGGCAGCTGCACATTCATATGGACAGAAACAAGTCATCTGTGTCCGATAAAGTAGTTCATGAGAATGTATGCTGTAATACATTTTTTTTTTTAGGTTCTGCAAGAATCTTGGTTGTTTTCATCCCAAAAGCAGTCACACACAGTGACACCTCTGGAGTTTCTGAAAAAAAAAATTGCCACTATCACACTGTTAAGAGTGCCATCTTCTAGACACCTCTAGTTACAGAATTAAGACGAATACTAGTTGATGAAGACAAGGTATGAATGGCTTTGGATGGATGTTGCTTTGGCATAATATTTCCATTTTGTCCAGTAATTTCTCTACCCAAGAGTGCAAAGTGAGTGCAAAATGCCAAGGTTTGCCCATCCAGCTATGGAAAATTGGTCTTCTAAAGGGAGGGCACAATCCAGCTAATATTAAGCACTTGGGGCTGCAATTTTATGCAGAAGAGCCTGACGTAAATCCCATTTACTGCAGTGGAGCATACTTCTGTGTAGATTGTGCTGCAAATCTCATAGGTTTCCTTAGGAGAGAGGCAGCCCAATCCTAACCTGCCCTGGAGCAAGCAGGCTGATGGGCCTGCCCCGCATCCAGAGTAGGATTGGGGCCCAAAGTAGCTCAACCCAGGCAAGGGGAATTCATTCCCCTTACCCTGGGTAAAGCTGCAGCAGCCCCAATGGGGCTACTTGGATATGTGCCAACCCTGAAGATTTGGTGCAGATCTGAGCAGCCCGATACTTCCCTGGGCTCTCCAGGAACAGGGATAGGATCCAACGCAAGCGCCAGATCCTGGCCTCACCTCCCACTACCCACTGCCCACCCACAGTCCAGCCTTCCGCCCGCCCTCCCTCTACACCAAAATGCCTCCTCCCCGTTCTCCCCAAGACCCCTGTGCTGGCCTAGCTCAGCCAGTGCGGGCTTACCTTTCTGCTGGCCAAGCAGTGCTCTCATTGGCTTCCTTACTCCCTGGCGTATAAGCACATTCATGACAAGGGACTTGCGCCGGCCCAACCAGAGGTTGGAATTCTGCTCTCATGGTCCAATCCTATCCCCCACATAGATGACAATGCAGCTGCGCTGATGGAATACACACTGCAGCTTGCAGTTCCAATAGTGGGGAGAGGCAACTAGGAGGGCAACAAGAGGTAAGTAAGCCTATGGATGGTGGCCTATGGTGGCCTATGGATCTCCTTAGACCCACATAAACTATGTAGCTGATGCAAGTCCAAGGAGATAAAGGGGGCAGGGTGGGTTGAAAAACAAAGTGATAGGATTCTGGCACAAGTCACTGCTGGCAAGTTCTTTCCCCTCCAACCCACTCTCTGCCCCCATCCTTCCCCTACCTGCCTCCAAATGTCCCTTGCCCTCCCTCTTCTCTACCTACAACATACACCTGCCACCAACTTACTGGCTCTGTGCGGTGTCCTGGAGCTGCAGGTGTGCGCACTGCACCTTTGGCCATTTGCGGCAGTGACCCGGAAGCGCACAAGGGCAGCTAGACTTCTGTGCAGCCATAAAGAGCCTTGCACTGCTAGGGTGTAGATTCCAGCAGCTCAAGGCCCAGATAAGGTTGGGCCATTAAGGTGTTTGTCTTCTATCACAATCAGTAAGACTTAAAAGTGCTTAATTTTGAATGGATCACGTCCAAAACTTTTATATTTACTGCTTCATTCTCAGGATTTTCTCAACAACCAAACCTTGTGATGAATCTACAAAGGAGTGAATTCCTTTAAAAAGATAAAAGAGAACTCTATATATTGTAGAGAAAGTATCAAATATTCCACCTGCTTTTAACACACATACAAACCAGGTCATACTCTGTCCTCTGTTCAGGATGAGGAGAGAATGTGTTGAAACTTTAAAGTAAAATGCAAACACACAATACAAAATTATGCAGTCAAACCTGCTAAAACTGATATAAACCCATATTCTTCTCCAAGTACACACTTGCCGGCATTAAACAGTAAACAGCACCAAAGCATTGCATGCAAATTTGAGATGAAAAATGTGATTTTTCATGGTTTATAAATGTACTGGAAGCATGATGGATGTATCTGTGTTTTATAAAGAGAGATTTTATATTTGGGTCAAAGGAAGTTCTCCTGAGGCAGCACTTCCCTGCATATAGGCTATAAAATATGAAGAAGTAGAACTAGAAAGTGAATGCTGATATGAATGGGGAGAAAACAGAGAGAAATCAGTAGCGTGTTGTTAGGGAGACACCATAGCGAACTGCCTGTAGTGATGGCTCTTGGGGTATAGTAGTCTCTCAAAGGATATAGTAGGTGATGGGAAGTCATAGAACATATGCCTTGCCAACAGAAGGCTCCAGGTTCAATCTCCAGCTCCACCAGGTAAGGTAAGACTGAAAAGACCCCAGTTGAAGGTCCTGGCAAGCAATCTCCAGCCAGCCTAAACTATCAAACTAGAGGGAGCAATGCCCTGACTCTGACAAAAGGCAGTTTTTTGTATGGTTTTCAATTTTTTTTCATCTCAAGGCACACTGCTAAGATTGTCAAGGCACGTCACTGGTTTTTTGGCAATTGACAAGGCATACTATGCTGCCGGATGGGTGAGGACTCACTTCCCCCAATGGCCCTATTAATAAATGACCCCCCAAACCCTCCCCCTGCAGACCATCCACAATGTGCCCATATGCTACAACACAGTGGTTCCAGAGCCCCTAAAGAACAAAGCATATTAAAGTGCTTCTTGGTGTGTAATTGAAGAGATATACAGTGTATAACAATGTGTATTGGTAGAGAGAGTTAACATTTGAGATTGGAGTGTTACATAAACATATCCTTATTTTCATCTGTGAAATGTTGGTGGTAAATACAGGCCTTGCCAAGGTGGTAAGCCATATCTGAACTGCATTAACTCAGACTGAAGGAGGGAGCTGGCATGATTGAGTGCACCACCACACAAAAAATGAACCCATGCACATAAAGAACTAGCTTCTCTTTGACATGTAAGGTGTTGTAATTTGGATGTAATGCTTCCTGTAGGACTCTAGTGGGCAGTGTAATGTCCAGACATCTGAGATCTCTTTACCTGCTGTCCTATGGTTCTCCCAAGATTTGTGGTCCTTAACACTATTTCCTTCCTCCCTTCTTTCTCATATTCTCTCTTGTCTCCAGACCATTGTACAAGAAGGATACGTGCTCTGTCCCCACAATGGCAGAATACACCCCCCCTACTTTCACACAAAGGGAACAGCTATTAGGGTTCTGTGTTCCAAAGTTCCGAACTTCTGACCAATTCAGAAGATGTACGTAAGCAACTATGAACTGTGAGTAAAGTATTTCTTATGAAACCTTCACCAAGCTTCTGCTCCTGTGTATGTTTTATTGATAGCAACTAGCCAAGTGGGATATCTTACCCTAGGAAGTGGATGCTTTCACTGATTACTCGGCTTGCCCCCTCAACTTAAGGTCTATGTGGTAACTTTCTTCTATGGAGGAGCATCAATCATGTATGTCTTTCCCTGCAGCCTGAAGGGGTACAGTCCAGAACAGGTTTACCACCCTACAAAGCCTTAATTTCATTCTTTTATTTTAAAGGCATTTTCTAATATCCTGTGCAAGCCGATAATTTGTTTTAATCATCTCCCAGGACTGAGAAGAAGATCTATACAATCAGGAACACCCAGCTTGGCCTAAAAGCTACAAGAACTCATTAATTCTTCCAGTTATTTTTAAAGCAAGCATCAGAAGGAATTGAAATCAATACCAAAGGTCAGCTCACATTAAAAGTATTCCAATGAGCTTTAAAATCCAGGCATTTATCTATTATGTAGTTATTGCCGATGAAATGTCGGCCACAAAACCTTTACATATAAGTGTGCATGATTGCTGTTCATTGCTGATCTCACTGTTGTGTGCACCTCGAATGTGCTAAGTTCAATTCTTGTGAAACATAAACACTGTGAGTATTGTGAGTACATCTGTTAGCATTAACTGTGTGTGAATGTACATAACATTGTGTATATGTTAAGTATTATTGTTAATATAATTATTCTATTTATGTAGCAACATTGAAATAAGTCTCTGTAAATCAATACTGTTGCCATTCATTATGGGCATCAAGTTAATTGGAACTATAACAATGTTATTGATAGAAAAATGCAGATTTTTGAACTTTAGAAGTTTAACAGCCCGATCCTGTCTGCCACCACTGATGCAGCCATGCTGATGGCATTGCATTGTGACCAGTGGTGGAGGGGTGACAAAAAGGCCATCCAGAGGCCAGAAAAAAGTTTCTAACAAACCTCTGGGTAGGCCTCTTGTCTACGTATGCGTCTACTTGAAACTACACCAGCTATATAGCTGGCATAATTCTGAGGAGAGAAAGGGATGAGCTGAAAAATGGGGGAAAAGAATCCAGGGACACTATCCCCAAGTGTTCACAAATCAAGTAGTACAATATAGAGCAGTGGTTCTCAAACCTTTTAGCAGCAGGACACACTTTTTAGAATGACAGTGTGGTGATGTCATTAACCTGGAAGTGACATCATCCATTGAGGTTTTAAGCCTAAGCTGCAGTTAGCCAAAGGTCCCATTACCCAGTGCACTCAAACTTTTGCATAACTTGGAATGCAAACATTCCAACTCAGAAGTCAAAGCAGAATACAGACTTGGATCCTCCTCCAACCACACTGCCCTCTCCTCTTTCCAGCATGTCATCTTTTCACCTATTCAGTGCACAGCAAGATGCCTCTCTCCCACCAGGAGCCAACCCTGCCCAGTACCTCGCAGCTCTGTAGCCTGTATTTTCAATGACAGCTGAGCTAGGTGCTACATGACCCTACAGAGAAACACTATCCTAGAGAAATAGATTCTTTTTCACATTTTTATACAGCCCTTCCTCTAAAGAGTTCCAGGTGGTATACACAGCTGCTCCCCTCCTTTTGTCCTCTGTTCTGTCAAATTCCCAATCCAGTCTCTACCTGGAGAATTATGCCCACATTTAGCTAATTAACACCCCTTCCCCCCCAAGAATGACGGTGGTTCTGCCTTGCAGTCCTACTGGACCCCACCTCCAGGGTAGCTCACCTGTTCAACCTGCAGAGGTCCTCTCTCCTGCCAGCAGCCTCCCACCCCTATAGCAGCCCCTTGGTCCGCAGCAGGTCTTGGGTACAACAGCCACACACCAAACTCCAGTGTCTCCAGCAGTCTCCAAAGTCCATTCACCATCAATTCCTTAGTCCATTAAGCCAGTCTGTCCTTCCTCAAGCTTTCCTCTTTCTGTTACCCACACCCCCTTCCTGCCTCAGGTGCTCTTGTATCCCTGAGGGCCCTATTGCCTTCAAGTGGCTGCAGCTGTGCAGCACACTCTCTGGAAGCCCAGGCCTTACCCTTAAAGGGGCCACTGCTGATACCACATCTACCTCCTCGCCAGATCTTCCACAATTCCAATACATCCTCACAACAACTCTGTGAGGTAGATGAGGCTGAGGGGGGATTTGAACCTGGATCTTCCAGGTCTAAGGCCACCTCCCAAACCATTATACCACCCTGGCTTTCGAACAGGGACATCTACAAACAGGGACATTATTTCTGCCTTCTTAGCTATAAGATGTTTTGTCCCCTCCTCCTTCCCCTTCTTCCTGAAATAGGGTCTAAAACCAGCATTATTACTTTTTTTTCCCCAAGAAGTTCTGCTGAACACTGCTTCCATTATAAGTAACTTGGGCATTTCTGCCAATCTGCTTAAGTGCTTACCATTTTGAGATTCTGTTATATAACTGAAGGACAAAAGAAAAGAAGTTTAAATAGTTAAATGACAGCATTGCCTCTTTGCCCATTCATGGTTATCTTTGGCACATGGCATGCCTCACTTCAGTGAAGAGCAGTTTGTCAGGATGACTGCTTTACCAAGACATCTCCCAAGAAACCAATTTAACCTAATGATAGTGAATGGCAATGACTGTTCCTTAATTGTGACATTATTAGGCAAAACCCCACTTATGTGGTGTCTATATTCAGTGAGTGCTAGGAGGTTAAGTAATGCTTAACAAGGTGTTAAATCAGAGTAAATTTCTCAACTCTTGTCTTGTCATATGGAAATCTCCAAATAAAGATCTAATAGCGAAATTTCGATGAAGGGATTTTCTTTTCTTTTTTGCTTTGATCTTTACTAATGGATTTGATTGATGGCTTTGCACATGCTTCTCTTTCTTTGGAGAGACTTGTAAGGTTCAAGTAGAAAACAAGGTCAGGTATAGGTATGGCACCAGGGATCCACTCTGCCACACTGGCTCTTGTTTTTTTAGCATGTACCAACTCACAGTGTGGTGTGCAAATAAGCCCTCAGAGGAATAAAGCATGACACGCTGAATACACATAGATTCTTGCTGTCCTGGAGCACTTGTGGGTAGGTTCAGTTGATATTTGCTGAACATGTCTTGCTCCATGCAGAGAGAGCTGGGACTGTACACATCCCATTCCTCCTTCTGGGGTACATTCCTCCTTTGCTAATTGAGTGGGGCACAGTTCATCAAAACCTTTTTCTCACATGTGGTCCACCTTTCTTGTGCAATGTGAACAGGGCTACAGTTGCATGTTGCCAGGTGGCTGCTGCGAATGGCAAGAGGTACAATGTGTGCAGCGGCAGCTCCAGGAGACTCCGCAGGAAACTATAAGTTGGTAGTAGGGACAGAGAGTGGGCAGAGAGAGGGAATATTGGGGCATGTTAGAGGAGGAACCAGGGCATGGGGAGGGGGTGGAACCAGCAGCAGTTGTGTAAGTCAGATTTTATCTCCCATTTTTCTGCCTGCCTTATCCCCTGGCTCTCCTTGAACTTGAACTAGCAAAATGGCTGTCATATGTCTGAAGAGACTCGTAAACAACTGTGCAGCCTACTAGGGATAAGTAAAAAAAATATTACCTTCTGTAGATTGTCCAGTTACCCAACACCCCCGCCCCCAAATGCAGCACTGGTCTGTTGGCACAGCTGCCCCACTCCCCCCATGTCGACCTACTAGTACCGGGGCATCTTTGGAAGTTGCTAGAGTGCACCTACTCACTGTTTGTTGTGGGGCCTGGCTGCCCAGAATGGCGTATCGCCTTTTGTGACAGCCAGCTGCGCCACTAGAACATGAATTCCAGCAGAACACCAGACACATAGAATTGGGCCTTAGTTTGATCCACAGGGCTCATATGTTCTTAGGTATAACCCTGTATTCCACACATTTTTCAGAAGCTTGTGGTTTTACAGTAAATGTTGTTTAGTTATTGTGAACTGCTGGTCACACACATAAAGTAGATGATTGGATTTTATTGATTTGGATGCAGTTTGCACTACCTGAACAGCAGTGCAGAGAACTTAATTGCTAAGAATGTCCATGAAAAGACCTTTCAGTACTTCCCCATATGGGAGTAAATCCTGGGGTCTTGAGCAGGAGTGATAAGAGAGATGAACTGTGGGCCCAATTCAGATAAGGAGCTCACAACCCAATCCTATGGGCTTCAGCTAGCAGCGGAATGCATGTTCCACTGCATTACTGAAATTGATTTTTAGGGACTGAAAAGATGAGTACTTCCGATATTCATTCAAAACATATATCAATATTTGACATTGTGCTCAGAGGTTAAATTATATCTCTGTTACTCTCCCCCTCCCATAAGGAAAAAGCTATGATAAAACTAGTGGAAAGAAATCAAAACGTGTAGTTAAGAAAAGCATATACAATATTGGAAAGAGAGGACCAAGGTTCAAATCCTGTTTGGTTATTAAGCTCACAGAGCGACTTTGGGCCAGTCATTATTTTTCGGCCTAAACTACAGAGGACCCTCTATATCCACGGATTCGGAACCCATAGATTTCATCATCCGTGAGTTCCAAATTTGTGACTGGACCCCACTCTTAGACATGAATGGAACCTTGTTCAGGGCACATCTGGGAGGATTTGGTAAGGCTCTGGACACAACTGAAACCTTGTTCCAGCTGCATTCATAGGGTCTAGGTGGCCCAAATTTGCGGATTCAAACATCTGTGGATTTCGGTATCCATGGGGGTTCCGGAGAGGGAACCCCCATGGATAACTAGGGCTGCCCTGTATCTCACAAGGTTTTGTGAAAGTAAAATGAGATAACCCCAGGGACACCACCGTACTCAGAGGAAGGCAGAGTATAAATGTGATAGAGGTAATTGTAAGGAAGCAATTTTAGAGTCATTTTCTGAAATAGAAGGCGAAGGCCTAATCCCTGAAACTTTGGAGGAGTATATAATATCAGTAATTTGCATGGGGTGATATTAAATAGGTGAAGAAAGCAGCGGAATTCTGAGGAGGCCAACAAGAAGGATCCAGAGAAGCTATAGATTCTGAGGTAGAATAAGGAATACAAAAAAGAAAGGCAGTAAAAATGTCTTGCAGTTTGATGTACTCCTAAACAGTCTGATTTGCTTTCTCGTCCTGGACGAAGGAGACCAGCACTGCAGAATTACTGTGGCATGTATATCACGCAGCTAATTCTGGCAGAAGGCTAAGTATTCTGTTTTATGAAGTCAAATATAATGAAAAGCCCGGGGCAACTAACAAATGTGATGTCATTTTGGTAAATGTGCTGTTTTCCTTTCCTAATAAAATTAATGCAGTTTCTCAAGTTTGGAACACGGGCAGCCTTTATTTACAACACAATTAACAGGATGCCATCGGATCGGTAATAGGTATGAATACAAACAGAAAACTTTTTCAAGGAAAAGAACTTGGTGCAATATGCAATTGGTTAAAAATGAAAGCAACTTTGCTTGCTTTGCCAACCTTCAGAGTAATTCTGTGGGCCTGAGAAGTAGCTGCTTTGCTGAATGCTTTTGTTAGACCCTCGGGCGAAGTTCTGTCCTGTTCTTGAGCGTGTAACTTTGCCATCAATTTCCATGGAGCCAAATTTCACTTCTGGAGTTTGTGATGGGGAACGTGCACAAGGTTGGGGAAAAGAACCTTCCCAGCCACTTTGAGTGTCCTTTGGGGAGAAAGGCAGGGTACAAATCGAATGAATGAATGAATTCTCTCAACTCATAATTATATTCTGTCATTTCCTTATGTAATACTAAGGAAGAATGCACTTCAATTTTTGAAACTGCAGTAGTTGAGGAGATCCTGATTCTATTGCATGGCCCTTCTCTTAGATCCCAGATAAAATGTATGAAGCAGACACAGCTACCCTGACCTCTGCAGACTTCCTGCTGCTACTTGGAAGGCTTTTGACAAAGGTCCTTGTTCCTTCTGACTAATTTATTTTATGACTGTGCTTTCCCGTTCTAATATAATTCTAATTGTGGTTTTGCCATTGCTGTTTTATTATAACTTTAATGCGGGTAGCTACCTTGTGAAGATGATAATTTGGAAAAGAGGATTCTAAATGAATAGTATACAGATATAAACTATGTCAGTGCAAAAAATATAGCAATTAACAACCACTCGGGTATGCCTCCTTACCTATTACAATCTTTACAGGATGCCTTGGCTTGAATGTCTTGGTCACGGGAGAACTGATTGGTTAGTACTCAGGGCAGAGCATCAACAAACTGTATCATATGTTTTGGGGAAGCTTGTCAAGGCTGTTCTTTTTAAGCAGGACTTCGGGGATCAGACCTGATTTTGTGCAGTGGGATGGACATGCAGGGGTGAGCCAAGAATGCTACTTGGATGATCGTGGATTGTATTCGAATCCAATCCTGACTAACTCCCCTAGCACCACCAATGCAGCTGCTCCAACAGGTTGTCCACTGCAGCCGTTGGTGGGAGGGCAGTCATGGAGGCCTCAGCTTCCCCAATGGGTCTTTTGGATCTGCAACAGCTATTTTGCTGGCATACATTCAAGAAGAGGAAGAGAGAGGAAAGTGGAGAAGGGACAGGGATAAGATCCCAGTACATGTCACTGCTGCTTGGATCCACCCTGCTGCCTTCCCAGACACTCTCCTGTTCCTCTTCCTCCCTGCCCTATTCCTCCCACCACCCACCCTCTAAGCTGGCTTACCTATGCTCCCATGGGTAGCCAAGCCACTGGCACCAACTGCCATTTGCAGCAGCAGCACCTGCAAATGTCCACCAGTAGCGAACTGCATGAGCTACCATATGGCCAACTGCAACAGCAGAACCTCTGTTCAGTGGCTGCATATGTTATTTAGGATTAGGCTGTTAATTTACTATTAAATAGAACTTCAAAGGTGAGATGCTGACAGCTGTTTGGGGTTGTTGATATTTTGCACATGTTGAGGCAAGAATGTGGGGCATAGGTCTCTGTGACTGCAGTGGTGGCCCACTGCAGCCCCGTGCCCTGTGCCCTGGGGCAAAGGTCTGTGATGGCACCCCCCAGCGGGCTGTCGCCACCCCTCCACGTGCAAATCCACTCCCTTCCACTCACCGGAGGCTCATGGAACCGGGTGCAAAGGTCCACGATGGTGCCCTACAGTTGGCTGTTGCCACCCCCCTATTGACCTGAGGCTCACAGAGACTGGTGCAAAGGTCTGTGATGGTGCCCTCCAGTGGGCTGTCGCTGCCCCTCTACTCACCTGAGGCTCACGGAGCCTCGTGCAACCCAAGGTTGTGTCCCCAACGCTATAAACTGTGCTTTCAGGAAACCGGAAGCACAGTTTCCGACCCTATCAGGAGCCTCAGAGAGGCTTCCATAGGGTCCTACAGCTTCACACTTGGGGCATTTGCCCCACAGAATATAATGGGAGGTCTGTAACTGTGTGACTACATCACCTGGGTCGGTTGGTTGCCTCCTTTCCAGTCCCTTCAGGATCCTAGTAAAGAAGGAGTTATTGGGAATGGTATCCCATATGTGAGAGCAACTGTTCTTACTGGCTCATTGCCTCTTTGATTTCTCCTTGACAAAAAGAACATTCACTGTATATATCCACCACTTCCCTAATGACATTTTGTGCAATTCCCATGTTTTACCTACTTCAGCTTTTGTAGTGTTCAGGATGCTACATTAAGTTTGATGTCTTTATAGCCCTTGAGCTAATTGTGTCCGTGTAGACTGTTAAGTAGCACGGTCTGAAAACTATTAAGGAGGGATCTAGATTATATCTCTTTTACAGTATCTTGTACAGCAGCCCTAGGTCTTTGGCAGCTTTAGCAAAAGTAGAAAAGGTCGCAGTAGCATTTTCTCATATGCCTTTCAGCAGAGTGGTTTTACAAGCTGTAAATATTTACATCATTCTGTTTCAATGCCAAGCACTTGGTTTTGCGTTTGTGTTGTTTGGGGTTCCAAACCAGGGTGACAGTTATTACCTTTAAAGTCTTAAATGACAGATTTTTTGAACCTTCCTCTTGCCCACAAAAGTCTCCATCCTTTTTAAGATCATCTGGAGAGGCTCACTCATGTGTCCCATCACTTTCAGAGGTGCATTTGGGATGCAAGTAGAAGGGGGCATTTTGTATGGCAGCACCAGGTGATAAGACCCCCTGCCCTGGAAGGGTTCATCTTCCCCAAATATGCTCTCATTCTGAGGGCAGCTGAAAAAATTTCTTTGTAAATCAACTTTTAACCTGTTGTAATTTCCTGACCTCTGTGGCCAATATGTGTGTTCTCTCTCTCTCTCATCTTGATCAATGGCCATTTGTAATATTGTTGTTAGCTGCCTACTTTGTATGAAAAAGTGGGATGAAGATATGTGAAATGATGTGCCAACAATGTTTTGATAGCCTTCTATACTCTATTTTTATGTAATACATTTTTATTCTACCTTTCCCCCCGCTGCTGTGGGCACCCAAGGTGGCTTACAAAAAATCAATTATAAAGCAATGGTTGGCAACCTTCAGTCTTGAAAGACTATGGTACAAGCCTACAGCACCCGGTATTCCCAGGCGGTCTCCCATCCAAGTACTAACCAGGCCTGACCCTGCTTAGCTTCCAAGATCAGACAAGATCAGGGATGTGCAGGGTATTTAAAAGAACACGCTGTACTCCAAATCCTAAATCCACTTCCTGTCTACTCTAGACATTCCTTTGCCACAAGAGTGGGTTCCAGCATATTCTGCTGATCAGCAGTAGGCCATGGGGCACCCTTTTCCAGAGATGAGTTTTGCCCAGGGTCATCAGTGGTGAACCTTGCTTGTATTGCATATACAATGCAATATTCCTTTAGTGCTGTATTTAAAGAATCCCCTTGTTGGTTCCTGTGTTATTTTCTGAGGAGACTGCCTCAGCTCTTTTTAAACTGATTGCTGAGGTCAAGAGTGGAACTGTGTCGGACAACTTGGACAACGGCTTTTATCGTCAACATCCATTCGACCCTTATGACTCTATGATTACGTTGAAAAGAGACATTGATCGATACCACTGCAGTAGAGCTGCTATGCAGTTATTCCAATGTGTTGCTGTTGGTGTTATTCTTTTTTGAGTGATAGATATTGCCGGAGAGAGGAAGGTAGAAAGTTTTGATGATTGCCTTTTGTGCACACCACTTGCTTTCCGGATTCTTTCTGATGAAGGCTTTGCATCAGTAATGTTGCTTCTAAAATACATTTTCTTTCTGTCACTATGACAAATGCATCGTAACAGTTCTTGATTCCCCATTTTGATTTGCCTATCCGTCTCCTCTTATTAGAGGGTGGAGGCCCTCTCTCCAAAAGCTAATGTCTTTTTGAGCGAGGTGTTCCCTTTCATTACGGTTCAGTAATTGGCCTCCATTCTATTATTGCAGGCAGCTGGGCCAACTGCAGTGTTTTACAATTGCAAATTATTTTATATGGCTTCCCTCCACGTGGTATATCATGAAACATTTTACAATCATTTACACAGAGCAGGATTATGATTCCAAGGGAAGAGGGGGTCAAAGTAGATGCAAACCAATTTCACATCTTTCCTCAACACAGAGCACCAGAACACTGCAATAGTTGAATGAGCAATGTTGTGAGGGAATTTGCTTTTATACTGAATTTCAAGGCTTTTTTACTTCAGTCACACTTTAGGGGATTAAAAATTGAGAATCGTTTTACAGGTTCAAAGAAGAATGCAACAGAATGCAAAAAGACACCCAGGCTGTAGGCATTATATCAGTTGGATGTTTTTTGTTCTTTGCTTTGTTGTGATTTGGGAATGCACACATTCAGTATTGCAAGTATTTTTCATACATGTTCAGGATGGATGGTATTTACATATCTCCTTTGAACACAGACATTTTTCTTTCTGACCTGCAGCAGCGGTTAGGTTTTCTGACATGTGGGGCAGGAGGGGTGAAGCTAAGCACTAGGCTAGCTTCCTCGTGCAGAAGGTGCTGTGTGGTCATGGGAATTAGAAGTTGTTTGGTTGGTGTGCATCCTGAGGTAAGCAGGGTCAGAGGATAAGCTAGCACTCTCTGTCAGATGCTCTCCAACCTAGCAAGACTGGCTAGTGAGCCCTCTAGCTTGGAATTGCAAAGACAACCTCTGGTCTGTGGGAGTCTGCGCAGTCCAGCTGCCTCAGTTCTACAGGGCTGACCATGAAAAGCTAAGCTGTCTCCAGATGAATTGTGGTTTGGAGTTACTGGTAGGGGGAAGGAGTTTTAGCACGCTCCCTGCCACAGGTGGTCTGAATTAATAATTTAAAAACCAACCCAATTTAAATCCAAGACTTTATCTCCTGTGCTTTATTGCGGGGTGCACAGGCGAAAAAGGACACTTTCTTGGGTGTAAAACAATAGGGTCCTTCCAGCCTGGTTCTTTATACATAGTCATAAAGGAGGTGGTAGCGGAGAAGTAAGACGATGAGGTGAGTGCCGGTGGGGTGTGTATATGTGCTGGTGCAAGAGGGGTGCTATCATGCAGGATTTGTGTACATCAGATGGAGGGCAGCAGAATTTGGAGGTCTGGGCAGCAAGTTCACCACCATTTCTATTCACCAAGGGCAGATCAGCTTGGGCCACCCTTTGTATGTATGTATGTACATGCACACATGGACGCGCATGTATTTTAGCATAATGCAGCATCATGTGGAAAGGTTAGTGCAACAATCTTTGTACTGGTACTGGGTATTTTGGGGGTGACACCAACTTGTTCATTTATAACAGAATCTTCTTTGTGTCCCCCTTGTTTGTCCACAGGGGGCAACCAGAACTGGTTGTGGAGAAATTACAGTATTTGGTTCAATTTCTGAAGACTTCCTCCATATTTTCATGGAAGCATAACAGATTTTTAATCTAAATACACTGAATTCTCATGATGTTGGCAGGATTCTGTGCAAGACAGGAAAGGCAAATTGGGAAAAGGATAGCGATATATGAGATGAGGATATCTGCAGGGAAGTTTGGAGCAGGTTGGACCTGACTCTGGGATCCGCTGGCAGCAACTATGAGATTA
Source organism: Tiliqua scincoides (assembly GCF_035046505.1). Taxonomy (NCBI): domain Eukaryota; kingdom Metazoa; phylum Chordata; class Lepidosauria; order Squamata; family Scincidae; genus Tiliqua; species Tiliqua scincoides. Next base: position 128,864,488 of record NC_089824.1, read on the forward strand.
ATCATTTGGTGGTTGTGATTCTAACAGGAGCCATATAAAAAAAGCTACTTGATACAAAGTCAGAAAATTGCTCCATTTAGCCCAGTACTGTCTATTCAAGACTGGCTGTGAAAAAGAACATCACTGGCAGAAATCAGCAAGACAAATGCCAGTCGTGTATACTGGCCTTCTAATCACTTGACAACCCCATCATCATTGAAGTCCAAAAGTGGCTCTCCTGGGTGACCATACATGGCTGGCAAGCTGAGTGAAGTTGGATAGTGTTACCAGATTTATAGCACCTGCAGAAGTTCTATTTTCAGAACTAGTTGTATGCCCGACTCTGCTTTTGTCATGAGATGAAACACTGAAAGGCATTCAAAAGTTGGAGTATGTGGAAGGATTTGATTTTCTAAATTTTAAACTGCACCAGTAGTGTTCCCACGGGGCAAAGTGCTAGGTTTTGAAGGGTACTGCAACATGCCCTGTAAGCTGCCCCTCCCCCTTGCCTGCTCCTCCCCCTTGCCATCAGAGGCATTCCAGGCTCTCCTGGGTGTTGCTCTCACTGCCCAGAAGGGCTCCAATAGTAAGAGGGAGGGGTAGCTTACAGGCCAGTTTGAGGTGCCCTGCAAAACTTAGCATTTTACCCCCCCCCCTTGGGAATACAATTCAACTGCACCATGTGACAGCTTGTGCAACACCAACAACATAAACAAATATATTCTAGATGATTTTTATTGATTACACACACACACACACACATATATATATATATATATATATATATATTTCTAAGCAGTCTGTTTTAATGGCAGCAGAATGTACATTAGCGCACACCTACGTTTTAAAACTGTTTTAATATTGCTCCTTTCACTGCTTTTCACATGCTTTCAATTTATTTTTAAATCAAAAAGGTGTTCCATGCTTAAAAATGGAGGCTGAATTTGAAGACATCAAGACCATCTTGGCCTTTAGTTTCAGGCTGAATTGATTGTTAAGGGATATGACAGTGAATTCATGCTTGAGGAAGTCATGTACTCTGAAAAATCGTCTGAAAATTTTTACAGTTGATGCATTTTGCCAAAGCAGGAAATGATGACTCTTAATTAAACAGATTTTACCAGTCAGGAAAAGAGCTCATCTTTTATAGATTGATTTTTAGGGATAATATAGAGTGAAAAATGAAAAGGAGCAAGGGAAAAAATCAGCAGGCACCCACAGTGGTGTAACTAGGGTTTGTGTCACCCGGTGCAGGATGCCAGCGCATCAACCCCATGCAGTGGGCGGGGCAACACCCCAGGTGGTGGGTGTGGTGATGTACCATCACACTGTCCCCACTGGTTTTTTGGCTGTACTTTTGATATAACAAAGATAGAACACATTCTGCATGAAATTACGCATTGATTGATATATGACATGATGGTATTATTCTTCTAAACTGTGATTTTAGTGATTTTGGTCACTAGTGGTATCACACACACACACACACACACACACACACACACACACACACACACACACACACACAGCCCAGGGTATCAACTTACTAACACCTTATTGCAGCAGTTCTCAAACTTTTAGCACTGGGACCCACTTTTTAGAATGACAATCTGTCCAAGATCCACCAGAAGTGATGTCATGGTGGAAATGACATCATCAGGCAAATTAAAATAAATAAGTTTAAATAATTAAAGTAAAACAAATAATTAAATAAGCAGAAGCCAGCCCTGGACCACCAAGTGAATTTCTTCTGTAACCTGCCTGCAATAACACCATCTTTTCCAAAATCAGTAAGGTTTTCAGTCCCACCCAGTGCCCAGTTCAATTTAAGAACTTCTGTTTAAACCAGATCACTGTCAGGATCCACCTGGCTTTGCAAGTCTCAAAAAGTTCACCTTATCAGCTGAAGCCTCTGTTTTGATCCTTTTTAGTGGAGGGGAGGGGAGTCTGCCTTCTGGAGCACTTGTTTAGGTGCAGGTGCATAGGATCAGGACCATTCTGGTAGCCTTGCACTCTCCTTCAACTGATCTTCCACACCAGCCATGGCACGTTTGCTTACTTGCAAGTAAATGCAACCATGAGGCTTAGTTTCACTTTCCATAGGGCTCAATACATTCATCTGCTTGGAGGGAAGGACTTCCTTCTCAGGTGTTATTGGGGGCTGCATTCATTGGATCAGGACCATTCTGGTGTCTTTGGATTCCTCTCAGCCTGCCCTTTCCAACAGACTAAGGCACGTTTGCCTACTCACGAGTAAACACGCAATACGTCTCACTTTCACTTTCCATAGAGATCCATGCATTTTTTGTTCTCCAGTTTTTTGGCCATAACTTTTGATAGAAATGAGATATTTCTCTCCAGTTTTTTGCATTGCAGTCTGCTTGAAATTCTGCATCCAACAGTATATAATATGATGGGGTTACTCCTAACCACTTGGATTTTAGCATGTCATCCCCCCAGTGTGTGTCACCCAGTGCGGCCTGCACCCCCTGCACCCCCCTAGTGACTCCACTGGGCACCCATATATGCATTTGTTAAGAATTGGCATTCAAAACAGTTTCCAGATAGATGTATTAGAAAACAATAACCTTCTTTGAACATTCTAACCATGTAGAATAAACCTGTGTAGGCAGGAGATGGCATCATGGTGTCAGGCTCTACCCTCGGCCTACATATGTTCATTTCAGATGGTGAAACCAATGTTCATATGTCAGAGAGTGTAGTACTAAAGTCTGTCAACACACTGCCTCCCTCCCACCCACTGTTTGTGCCCTCCCATCTATTTATGGTTAGAACAACGGAACAGAGCTCAAGAATATCTTAGGGATTACAGAGGCCTACCTTCCACCGGAAAACGCTGTAAGGCAGTGTTTCTCAAACACTGGACCCACTAGGTGGGTCGCCAACCAATTCCACTTGGGTCGCATAGCACCTAGCTCAGCAAATACAGAGTGCAGAGTTGCTGGGCAGGACATGCTCCCAGAGGGAGACAAGCATGGTACTTTGCCCTGAATAGGTGGAAAGATGGAATGCTGGAAAAGGGAGAGGGCTGTGTGGTTTCAAGTCTGCATTCTGCTTTGACAGCCGAGCTGGAATGTTTAAATTCTGAGCTATGCAAAATAACAGCACCAGCATGTGGTATAATGGGACCTTCGGCTGAGGGTGGCTTAGGTTTGAAGCCTAAACAGATGATGTCAGTTTGGGCCATGACATCACTTTCAGATTCATGACATCATTTCTGGTGCATTCCAAGAGTCATCCTAAAAAGTGGATCCTGGTGCTAAATATCATTACTTAAGTTCTCCTGAAAAGACCTTCAGGAAGCTGATGGTAGTGGAGCTGGAGAAATGAAGGTCACAGACATGTTCCAAACTCAGTGTTTTATTTCTGTTTATTCCTGTTTGATACAAGGCATGCAGAAGACTCACACTCATCACATATACTTGATGCTTAGCACCTGCCTGGACAACAAAGGGCCAGACCAGCAATATCAGAAGGGCTGTTCTGGAGGAAAAATCCATTACGGGGTACAAGCCATGATGTGTATGCGCAACCTCCTGATTTTAGAAATGGGTTATGTCAGAATGCCAGATGCAAGGGAGGGCACCAGGACAAGGTCTCTTGTTATCTGGTGTGCTCCCTGGGGCATTTGGTGGGCCGCTGTGAGATACAGGAAGCTGGACTAGATGGGCCTATGGCCTGATCCAGTGGGGCTGTTCTTATGTTCTTATGAGGTCTTGATCCCCTCACCAGGAAGGCCACACTTCTGATCTTGAGCCAGGTAATTGAAATCCCCTTAATTAAGAATGGAATTCAATGCTCCAGTTTGAGATAGAGCATGTTTACAGTTTAAAAAACAAACAAAAAACTAAGAGCATAATCCTACCCTGTGCTGAACAGGCAAGCCAGGAGGCTTGTGCTGTATCCAGTGCAGGATAGGGGCCAAAAGCGGCTCAGTCAGAGGCAAGGGGAAACTTTTCCCCTTACCTCTGGGAAAGGCACCTTTTCCCCTATGGGTCTCCTCAGACTTGCACCACCTCTTGGGGTGGCACAAGTTGGAGGAGAGTGGAGCTGCTTGAAGCTGTTCCGTTCTCCCCGGGAATGGGGGTTGGGATCCAGTATAACTACCAGATCCCAGGCCTGCCTCCCTCTCTTAGCTGTTTAATCTACAGAGTTGCATTCAGTTACCTGATGAGTTCATAGATTCAACTAGCATTCATTTGCCAATTTATAAAATCAAGAGCTATGATGAAAAATGATGCTTTCTATATTTTGAGTGTGATCGTTGAGTGCATTATCTGGTCATTTTTCTTGCACTGGAAAAGGAATATCTTTAATGCTTGCATGGAAAGAAAGATTAAGGTATGATTGTTATCAGCTGCAGTTGTACCTCCCCAGCAGTAAGTATTTAAAGATGTTCTATCTCCATATATGGAGGTGAACAGAGAACATAAAAACTGCTTATCTAGATCACACAAAAGATCAAAGTTCAGTGGCCTATTTTGTAGATAAGTCGAATGCAGCAAATTCTGAAAGGGTAGTCAATAGGGTACTGGAGATCTCCTTTACCATAGAGCAGTAGTTTGCTGATAAATTTTAAGTGCAGGAGCATATTATGACACCACTACCCCCATAACCATGCCTCATGAAGTTTATAATTTTAAAAAATCAACTTTAAATTTCTTCATTAGCATGTTTTCTTTAAACTTCTTCATTAGTCTGCAGAAGAGTGCAACCAAGATGATTACTGGGATGGCGTACTTCCCTTATGGGGAAATGCTTCAATGTTTGGGGCTCTTCAATTCAGAAAAAACATGAAGCATGACATTATTGAGATCGATGGAATTATGCAGAGGATGTATAGAGTGAATAGAGGGATATTCTTTTCCCTTTCGTACAGCACCACAACCAGGGGACATCACTAAGGTTGAGTGCTGGGAGAGTGAGAACAAAGGAGAATATTTCGTTGTCCAGCAGGTGGTTGGTCTGTGGAAGTCCTTGTCACAGGATGTAGTAGCAGCATCTGGCCTAGAAGCCTTTAAAAGTGGATTGGACAGATTTCTAGAAGAAAAGTCCATCACAGGTTACAAGCTGTGATGGGTATGTACAACCTCCTGCTTTTAGAAATGGGTTACTTCAGAATGCCAAATGCAAGGGGATGGCAACAGGATGTAAATATCTTGTTGTCTTGTGTGCTCCCTGAGGCATCTGGTGGGCCACTGTGTGGGTTACAGGAAGCTGGACTAGTTGGGCCTTTGGCCTGATCCCCCAGGGCTCCTCTTATGTTCTTCTTCTGCCATTTATTTCTATTGAAACCAATTCTACTTCATTTAGGCCCCAATCCTATTGCAGCCTTGCGCTGTCGGATGGTGAAGTGAAAGCTGGGCTGCTCTTGCACGCAGCTGTGCTGCTGCCACAACAGCGAGAGACTTGGTACATGTGGCAACAGCTCCAGCAGGCTTTTCCAGCAGGTTGGAAAAGGGCAGGGAGGGGGAGGTTTGGGGGAACTTTCAAGTGGGGAGGGGGAGTGCAGGGGGCGGGGAGCAGGACAGTGGGAGAGGATGTTAGCGATGAACACACCAGATCCTATCACCCATTTAATGGCCCACCTCACCCTATTTCTCTATAGCTGGCATGGGTCCAAAGAGCTTGTCTGCTTCACTAGACAAGCCATATTCAGCCTCTTTATAAGAGGCATTAAACTCTACAAACACATTTTTAAAAACTTTGCTTCCGGTTTGTAAGTCATAATGACTTACCACTGAGCACATGAGTTGGTAAGAAAGAAAGCCAGAAAGCCGGCTCTTAAAGAAAGAGGTAAGCAGTCTTCGAAGCTAACAAGGTCAGTGTGCTCATAATTTTCTTCTGTTATTTCCATTTATGAAGGAATAAATTGTCTCATTGCTACTGCTATGGTTACTGCTTCCTCCAGGCTCATTTTCAGGAACCTCGGCTCACAGGTAGAAGCTACTGAAGTGCATATGAGTTTGGCCTGCTGTCTGAGAAGGTGGCATGTTCGGATGAGGAGAATCTGGTAGGAATGAGTTGATCCCCAAAGTCCCTTTTTCTTTTTTAAAGCACACTGACTGACAATTCCAAATCCTTCTGGTCCATGTTACGTGTCAGGGTTTTAAAAAATATATATAAATTAGTTTTCAGTAGAAAGATCCCAATGATTCTCATGCCGTTTTTGGTTTCTAGAATTTGTCGGTTCTGATTTTGCAGTGCAGTCAACTCAGCACTTTGACTCAGTGCCTTCCACTTGGTACTACTGAAATTGGGGTCAGGAGGGGGCAGTATTGGCAGCAGTGGTGCACGCTCATGTCCTAACCCCCTTTCTGGCCTTCAGCCTCGGCCCACAGCTGCCTAGCTGATGCATGTCCTAGTAGACCCAGCAGGGCAGTGAAGACTTATCCCAGGGCAAGGGAACACATGTTCCCTTACCCCCAAGGAGGTATCCAAATGCGAAAACTTCCCTGCAGAATTCAGCAGGCACCATGTTTGTGCAGCTGCTTTGCCACGTGGGGAGTTGTGTAGGATTGGGTTGTTAGAGTATATATTTTTCTTCTCACTTTCTATCTTTAGGAAAAGATGTCCACATTGATTTCCTATATGCCTGCCACAGAATCCCAACTCACAGAGGAAGATCACAGGACATAACCTACAGCACTCATGTAGTTAATGGACAGGGAAGAGAGTGTGATCCAGGGTGTGATCCTTGGGGCTGGCCCATCTATGAGGATGACTGACTGCCTCAGGCCACAGATTGGTGGGCACTGCCCACCTCCACATATATACCCAGATCCACTTCTCCTACTCCTCCCTGCTCCTTCTTCTTGCTCCTGCTCTCTGAATTGGAAATGGAAGAGGGGGACTGAGTGATGGAGGAGAGTAGAGGGAGGAGCACGGAGATGAATTTGGCATGTCACCTCAGATGTCTAAAGGTCTTGGGCTGACTCGGACTCCCCATTCATGTGAGGCAATTCTAAGGTTCAAGCTAGACATTACTTCAGGCATTGGATTGGGGCAAATGTGCTATTTTTAAAAATTAAATAAATTGCAGCCAGATCATCTCTGCAGACTACAAGCAATTCTAAGGTCTGGCAGGACCTGAGGTCCTTCTGAGGGCAGGTGACCTACAAGCAATTCTAAGGTCTGGTCTAGAGGGTAGAGCCTCCATTTGCCTGAAGATAACATCCACAAGGTCGCCAGTTCGAGGCCACCGGCACCGTGCGACCTTGAAGCAGCTGACAAGCTGAGCTGAGCTATTCCATCTGCTTTGAGCGTGGGAGGATGGAGGCCAGAATGTGAAACCAGATCAGAGTGAAACATCTGGACTGTTGTGGTTCTTGAAAGAAAGCACCTTCTTTCATTGGTAAAAAATCCCTACGGGGATTTAAATAAGCCTGCCTATGTAAACCGCCTTGAATAAAGTCTTGAATAAAGACCAAGAAAGGTGGTATATAAATCCCTGTATTATTATTGTACAGTATTATTATACAAGCATGGCATGGGAATGGGGATTTAGCCCATTGGAACTAATGGGAGCTTGTTTCCAGGGCAAATGGTATTCATGGAAGTGGGGAGAGCATGATCCAGATTATGAGGGGAGCAAAGCCTTAACCCTTCCCCATCCACACACATGCTACACCTGCAGCTTGACATGGTACAGTCCTGGCAAAGCTTTGCCACTTGATTCTTCTCTTTGTATGCAGCGGTTCTCAGTCACTTCCATTCATCATACTGGAGCTGGACTCCCAGGTCTGTAGTAAACTGCTCGGTTTAGCCTAGCTTGTCAAAAAAGACCGTTTCCCAGGTGACAGAATGTTTTTGCCAATTTCCATTTTGTCGAACTGATGACTGCTGTGCTGACTATTCAGTATTGCCGAGCATTGGAGATAACCTTTTGGGTGGGGAAAGGCTCAGCCTAAGATACCTATATTTGTAAACTATCACCAACAGGCCCCTCAGAACGTCTTTCCATTTAATGGAATTTCAGCTTATTTCCAGGGGCAGTGGAAATAAATTGCTTTAATAAAAATGGATGGCACATCACATTAAATGGGGTTATGTGGCATTATTTTGTGTCATGCAACATAATGCAGAAACAAGATGCAAGTTGGAGAACACCTGCAGACTTTTCTCTCCTTTATCCTTCCAGATAAGATTTATACAGAAGACGTGGCCTTGCCCTGACCTTTTCTGCAGAAATCAGGATCAGCTTCTTCTCCCACAACTGCCTTCTAAAGCTTTCGCTAACCATGGCAAGGCAGCACACAGAGAGACCTCCATACGAATCCTTTGCCTACCTCACCAAACAAAAAAAGTACTTTTTATTCCTTTAACCTGGGCAAATTTAAGGGTCAAAAGAATTTGGCATGGTATTGATCATGAATCTCCCTAGTCAGGCCTGGTCAGCACTTTCTCAGAACAAAATGGATACCTCAAGATATCATTTCAAAGAAACATAAGCTATTGTGAAGACTTCAGCAGAGACAAGGTAATGCTGCCACAAATAGTCTCAGTTTTGGCACTTTATAAATTAGGGTTAAATGTGCATTACTACAGGGAGGGGAAGAATGTAAGTAGAGAAAGGGCTTGGGTGTTGAAAAGACCCCTGAAGGCTTTCAGTGCATTCAGGTAGCATGAAAAGTCAGCCAAGTTGGGCAGCGGCCAAGGTCACATTCCCATCGATGGCCCATCTGAAACCTCAGTATTTGCAGATAGCAGTGAAAGGATTAGCCACTTTGAATGCCCATTTGGGAGATAAAGCGAGATATAAATTTATAAACATATAAAATAAATAAATAAGAATCCCCTGAGTCATCAGGGGGCTGGCAGAGATACTATGAATGTAAATAGGTAAAGAGATGCATTCTGGGATCCCTGGAGTGGCCCATGCCTCCCCACTGTCCAATCCCCCTCCACACTTTTGCCAGCCCTATGTGCATTCCTGCAGGCACACACACCTCACTAGCTTCCCCATGAATGGGGTGATCACAGGTAAAAGAGTGGGGTGGGAGGGTGGGAGATGAATGAGCGGATGAGCAATCTGAAAGGGCCCTACTTGCTCACCTCCCCACCTGCTTGCTTGGTCACTCTCCTTATCCATGGAAAGGAGGAGCAAGAAAGTGCCCCCCCTATGGATAGGGATGAGGGAGAGAAGGGCCTGCACTCCCCTCCTTTTATCTTACCAGGAGTGCAGCACATAGCTTTGTTCCAGTGTCGTGATTCTGGTTTGAATGGAGCAGTATATTCTGGGTTTCCAGCATGGAGCCCACTCAAAGGAGAAGCTCCATTCGAAGTAGAAGCGGCAGGAAGTGAGGCTATGTGCCACACACCTGGTAAGGCCAGGCCAAAGGAGAAGGGCTCCAGATGACTTCTCCCTGCCCATTTTGTAAGCTCCAAGTGGGCAGGGAGAAGTGATCTGGAGCTGCTGCAGCTTTTTTGCCTCGGTCCTTCCTATGGTTCCTGGAGGAAGAAGGAGCCACTATGATCTTCTTCCAACTCACTCTCAGCAAGCCAGAAGAGGAATGGTAGGGTTGGAGAGGGCAGCAGACAAGCAGGCTGGGGTCTCATCAGATCACTGTCTATCCAACTTTGTGGTTCCAAATGTTCATTTCAGGTCACAAAGCTGGCCTTACCCAGCCTCAGGGACAGAGAATAGGTTTTACCTTGATTGCAACACTGTATCCAAGAGCAGCAATATTGTGCCTTGGCTGCCATTGTAAGGGTGATGGTATTTTTGCCCCATCCCTCCCTTGCATGAGGCAGGGCAAGAGATTCATGGCACCCTACTGCATGTTAGGGGTGCAGGCCATGGTCAATAGTCAGGCTAGCTCGCCCCCTTCAGGTCAGCGTGCTTTGAGTCTGCCAGTAGCTCATCCCCAGCTACCCGCTGGGATATTATGAGGAGGGCTAGTTGCTTTCTGGAGCTGGGTAGGAACTTTTTTGCTTCTCACCTGATTAGTCTTTTGGTAAGGAACATTTATTTTTAAACTGCCCCAGACAGTTCGAAGGATGTGATGTAATTAGCCAGGTTGATCACAAGTGCCAAGTATAGTGCAGAATAGGGAAAAGGAATATGGATTTGGTTGTGTGCCTTTTGGAAAGCAAAAGTCATATGGGGAATCAGAACTAATCTCAAGGGACTGTCTAGATCAGGGATGCTGGCAGGTAACCCCATGGGCTTGGATTGCAAAATTGACCTCAAAGTCATTCCTATTTGGGGAGGCAATGCAATTCTGTTTCCTTGACCCCCGTTGGGGGTTAATGGAGAGAAGCTGGGTTTATCAGTAGATGATCTGCAGCTTTGAGTCAGCATTGGATGCCCAAAGGAGAATAGTCAGTATGGTGCTTTCTCCTCCAGGGTCGGTGTCCACACTAAATTGGGGAAGAGTGTAGGGAGATAGGACCCAATGAAAAGTTTGCAGTATATTATTGATTGGCATTCATTTCAATAAATGTGGCCCAATTTTAAGTCAAACTCTGCCTTATGTGTTTAGTGGAGGGTGCGCAAGCAATGTCTCTTTCTTAATAGGAGTAAATGGATACCATTCATTGATACAAGAGCAAGAAAAGAGGCTCACTTGGGGACATTGTTGTTGAGAGAGCTGAACTTGTCCCCTGGCCTTGATGACCCCAGCAACTGAGGATCAAATCTGCCTTTTCATTAGCATAGAACTATTCTAGTTTCTAGCTCACACTATATTGCATAGAAAGCAGTCCTTCTTTAAACACAGAATGGCCTCTTCAAGCACATTTTCTTAACCACTGAGTAGCACTAAACAATACCTCAACTAAAAGCACTTTTGTTGAAGTAATGTTAAAGCAGGAACAAGGGATATTTGCAGTGGAGAGTCATTGGGAAGGCAAGAGTACTTAACTCCTCTCACACTTGCCAATTATCCTTGACAAATGCTCCCCAGAAGTAATTGTTGCCCCAGCTGGGCTCACGTCCTGTCTCAGAGTCTAGCTAAAAAAGAAATGGGCCAAAACCAGCATGGTAAACAATTAGAGAATTTGAATGCAGGGGTGGATCTACTAAGAAACTAAGGAAGCTTAAGCTTCAGGGTCCCTAATCCTGGAGGGGGCCCATAAGCAACTGGTTGGCAACCTTCAGTCTCAAAAGACTATGGTATAAGCCTACAGCACCCGGTATTTCCAGGCGGTCTCCCATCCAAGTACTAACCAGGTCTGACCCTGCTTAGCTTCCAAGATCAGACAAGATCAGGCATGTGCAGGGTAACAGTTGCTGCTGTAGTCCACATTTCTCAAAAATGTTGGATCTACTGTAGGAGAACACTTCAATTAGGTTCTGCTCACAAATCAGCTTATTTGTGGTGGTCTGTCCTAGAACAACCCCTTGACAAAGTTGACAGTGGTTACACAAACCTCATTGCTGTTTGTGAAGGGCCCCCCATAACAGTTCACGCTTCAGGTCCAAAAAGACTAATCCACCACTGCTCAAAACAGTCTTTTGGACCTGTAAATTCAAAAAACAACAACAACAAAAACAACAAAAAAACAAAAAGCAGGTCCACCACTGCTGGAATGAGTTCTCTGCAGGAGACAAGTTAAGGACCATCTGCACCCATCCATTTTCCAGTAGATGGCTCCCAATTCTCATGTTAGCATTACAAGAGAAAAAAACCACAAATGGGAACCCCCTGCTTGTCACATGACACGTAGTTCCATCCTGAATACTATTCTAACTCCCATATGGTCACTGAAGGCAAAAGCATGAGGTCCTAATCCAATTCACCTTTGGAACATATTCCTGAGAATCTGCCGGTCATGAAGAAAAAAAATTACATCCAAATAAATTTGGAATGATTTGCAATTCTGTACTGTGCTAAAAAGGGATAGAGGAATATAAATGAAGTGCCCAGTGCTGCAGAATTAACCCCCCCACACACACACACACACATTCAGAATAATTTGAATTTGCATTTGCCATTATGATGCATGAGGCTGTAAATTCTGTGTAAACTAGTAACCAATGAAAATGATCATAAAGCACCAATGTCAGGTAAATATTGGGGGGGAAATGAATATTTGTTTAAAGAAGAGAACCAGGTGCAAGTTATTTGCATTTCATTATAGTTCAATTATTAAAAGTTTCTGTTAGAAAAGAGGGAATAAACATAAGCATGGACTAGTGAAAGCATCACATACATTACAGGCGGAAAAATCAGTTTGAAAATTTCTCCTATAAACTAACACTTGGCAAGTATTCAATTATGAACAGAGACTTTGGGTTTTAACTCCTCTGTAAATTCCAAAAGGTCTAAATTCATAATGAGAAATGTGACCAGCTGTATACAAAAACCTTGTTCAATTTGTCTAAGCAGCAACAAATTGATATTATTCTGTGATCCAGACAGAGCTCAGCTACACAGCCCTACGCATACAGGCAATCCTATTTGCTTTGCTTATTACAGAATTTTTGTGAACTCATAGGTTGCAATCCTGCTATGAAACTCAGTGAAAGAAAGTTGGGCTCTTGCTGCTAGCAGTGTGGCAATCACTCCGGTCATTCAAACACACATATTTTTCACTGCCGGCAATGGAAGACTGCAGTGAAAGGCTTTGGATTGATTTTTTTTTCCTTGTGGCCTGCCTATCCCAAAGGCTAAAGGTGGGTAACAACACACAGGGGGCCTGTTTTGCCAAATTCCCAGTCCAAACTTCACTTAGAGAAGTATGCCCACTTCAAGCTAATTAGCTCCCCTTCTTTCCCCATCAGTGGCTATAGTTCTGCCCTACAGCACTGCTGGATCCCACTACCAGGGTAGCTCACCTGTACAACCTGCAGAGGTCCCCCTTCCTCTCCTGCCACTACAGCAGCACCTCTGCAGGTCTTAGGCTGGCAGCCAAACACCAATCTCAGTGCCACCAGCAGTTTCTGCTCCAAAGTCCATTCACCCTTCAGTCCAGCAGCAGTTCCATAATCCAGTCTACAGCTTTCCTCCTTCTAGTACCCACGCCTCTTTCCTTCCTGCTGGTGCTGCTTATGTCCCCAGAGACCTCATTCCCTCTAGTAGCTGCAGCTATGCAGCACACCCTCTGCTGAAATCCCAGACCTTAACCCTTAAAGTGGCCACTGCTGATACCACATCCTATCTCTACAAGGTACCATGCACATTTCCATGACAGTGCCCCATATCTGTGGATCCTGTATCTTTTTTTCTTTTTTTTTCTTTTTTAAATATTTTTCAAAAAGAAATATAAAACACACAACACAAAAAACAAAACAAAAAACATAACACACAAAAGAGGGTGCAGGAAATCATATATCATATATCGCTAAAACTAACAAATCATTACATATCTTAATTTCCTCTTCTAAATTGACCTCTTAATATCATTTTTCATTCATCATTCATCTATAATATCATATCAAAAATTCTATATATAATACAATCATCTAAATGCCCTATCATATATTTCTAAAACTTCATTTTCAACCAAGCATAAAAAGGTTTCCATTGCTCAATTTGTGTCGGTTTTTGTTGGTGACCCAAAATTTCTGAAAATCTGTCCATTTCCACCACATTCATTATTTTCTCTTTCTCTTCTTCCTCACTCTCCATGGAACATATCTTAAAATTTTAACTTTATTGTCATCCTCTATCCATTCCTTTTCCTGTGAGGCCTTCAGTAATTTATCTCTTTAAAAGGTTCTGATGAATTTCACATAAGTTTCTCTTGGTAATTCATGTTTTCTCAAATAAAAAGTGCTTGCTCTTCTCACTGGATCCAGTTCTTTAAATATCTCCTCCATCAATATATCAATCCCTTCTAATATTAATCTGGCAATCCGCCATGACGTATCTTCTCCTTTCTCTTCTTGTATATTTTGTATTCTCACCCTTTGGACTTTCACTGTTTTAGCTGCCATCTTTGTTAATGTTCTTTAAGACCACTAGATGTCCTCAGCATATTATCTTCCTTGCTCCACTTATAAACACAAATCCAGTTCTTGCAATGTCTTTTTAAATCCACTAGATGTCACTGGTACACTGTTCTTGTTTTATTTTTATCTACTGTGTTTATACATGTAGCCTTGGCAACCTCATTCCTCAATCCTCAATTTGGCAACCGCATTCCTCAATTTGACATTCCTCAAGAATGTCAAAACATCCTGCCTCACTCCCAAACAATAGTAGCAAACCAAGGCAATAAACGCTCCAATGCACGAACTTTATCCAAGGACAGTTAATTTATAATCCACCGAAATTCAAAGTTGTAAAGTTGTAAATATATTTTCAGATAACCATAACAAGCTTGGTAAATCTCTTCTACGATTTCTCCTCACACCGATAAACAGCTGGGGGGAAATCTCCCCCCTCCTCTTCTTCTCATAGCAAAAAAGAGCCAAACCAGGCAATCAAATTACTCAGTTCACGCCAGGTATACACAAATGGAATAACACTTACTTAAGTCTTTTAACATCTTTCCCTGCAGGGCCCTTCAGCTTGGTTCAAAAGAATTCTTCACCATTGCTGCCATGATGGTGGAATCTCCTGGGAAAGCCCCCTCACCGGGTTTTATCTCCTCAGGAATCGTGCCATCACATGGAGGAGTTTGTCTTTCCTGACAAACAATCCTCGGATCTGCTTGGATCCGCAGTTTTTGGGAAAAAACAGAGTGCCTTTCAAGAGCCCGAGAAAGGCATATCTGCTCAGTGCTGGTCTTTGATCCCCCATCCCCCATCTGCGGATCCTGTATTGACAGATTCACTTATCTGTGGATTGGGTCCAGAAGCCCTGGAGGGCTTCCCTGGGCCCCCTAATGCCTTATAAGGCATTCAAAACATCCCCCATCTGCGGATCCTGTATTGACAGATTCACTTATCTGTGGATTGGGTCCAGAAGCCCTGGAGGGCTTCCCTGGGCCCCCTAATGCCTTATAAGGCATTCAAAACATCACTTTTGGTTTCTCCACGAAACCAGAAGACATGTTTTTTAAGCTTCTGAGCTCAGTCTGAGCTTGGCAGAGGCTGGAGACAGACATCCTTGACCTCTGCTGAGCTCAGAGACTCCTCTGGACGTGAGGGGAGAAGAGCTCCCTTTGACTCTGGAGGGGTGCACCCCCAGGACTGCAGGGAGGGGCATTTGCTAATAACCTCTGCTAATTGGGTAAGAGGCACTTTTTCAAGTGGGTGCTCCTTTTTTAGCAGGGGGAGAGTAACTGGCCCACCTCACCCCAGCACTGTCTGTTCTAGTGGCTGTCTGCTGGTATTCCTTGGCATCTTTTTAGATTGTGAGCCCTTTTCGGACAGGGAGCCATTTTGTTATTTGATTTTTCTCTGTAAACCGCTTTGTGAACTTTTAGTTGAAAAGCGGTATATAAATACTGTTGACTGACTGACTGACTTCTGCAGGATTCCATATATTTGTGGAAGGTTCTAGAATGGAACTTCCATTAATAAGGGGGCACACCTGTGCTGCAAAATACAAAACTCTTACAAAAATGAACATTCCTCCCTCATTGTGTCATATCCTCAGCTTCCAAAAATGAACAGAAAGTTTTACACCACTTTCAGAGCATTCTCACAACCCAATCCTATCTACCTCCATGCCTTGCAGAGTGGAGTCCCCAGGAATCAGCATCAATCTTCAAGTGGCTACTGAAAACAATCCTGGAAATTTTAACAGAAATGTCCAGCATTACATCACGTGTAGGGGGGAGATCTCAAGGAATAGTTTTAGTCAGCATTGGCAACCCTAGCATGTTACCACAGCAGATAAGAACCACGGCAGCAGTGGCAGGCTTTAACACTTTGCCCTCACTCACTGGCGTGGCAAGCAGTGGGGGGTCCACCCCCTACGCCAGCTGTGATGTCTGGACATTGCCCCAGTCGCTGCTGTGAGTGTGTGCACTCCACCCACTTCCTGATTCTGAATCAGAACAGCAGATGGAGTGTGTGCACACTCACAGTGGTGGCTGTGGTGCCAAGTCACCATCATGAGCGTGGACACGCTCCACCCACTGTTCTGACTCAGGAGAACTCAGAAGTGACATCATGATGTGACTGCCCTGGGGTGCAGCAGTTGGAGACTATAGTCACCATCTATATTGGGACCTCACAGAGCAGCTGCTATTTACATTTAAAGAAAAAAACAGAGAAACATGGCTCCCGAAAATCATGTTATCTGTCCCTTGTCTAGTGTGGCTCTGAGATATGCCTCCATTTTGTTTAGGACTTTATAGCTCTTGTTGCAAGTCCTTTCATTACTTTATTTTTAAACTTCATTTGGACTTCCACCCAGAAAGCCACAGAGATCTAGTGCAGATGTTGGAGCAGCGGGGATCATACACTTTCCTTCCATGACCCAGTCTTGTCAGAAGTCAATCACAGGTAGTTGCCACCTGGCTCTGGTTTGTGACCCAAGAGTTTGGAAACCTCCATGGACTTGAGAAGCGATGGATGGAAATGAACAGGGAGCCTAGTTCTGTAAGACCACGGTTCACTTGCTTCAAAATGAATGTCATATTTTTGAGCTTTCACTCTGTTTAATGTTAAACCTGTAATTACCATAGTAACTGTTCCTAAGTGAAACGATTACACATGCATGCATCAACAAGGCAAAAAGGTGCTTTCACCTTTCTTAACAACTGCGTTTCAGACTGTGATTCTCAGGCGGGTCCAACCAGAATGACATTATTTATTAACTCCAGAGATGACTCTGAATTGCATATGACAAAAGGCTTATAATTAAGTCATTATAGAAAGAAATAATGGATAATGGGCTAAAGGACTCCATGATATGGGCTCAAAATGTTTTAGGAAATGACCACTCATAATCATTGTGAGACCAGCATCGCTTTGGCCTGCACTATCTCAGATAAATCTTTAGAATGAGGATAAACCAATCTGAAGTTCGTGGCTTAATGTACTATCCATCATTCGGATTTTATCAGTGTTTGACATATACCACCATTAATTAACTGTGCGGGCAGTTCTGCCTCATTTCCTAGGCTATTAATCCTGCAGGAAGCAATGCAGCAGTCTGTTGAAAATGTGTGGGTGCCCCACAAATGATACTAGTTTGCGTCTTCACAAAACACAAATGTCATCACTGTGTACTACAAGGATATGAAAAATAGAGATGCCATGACTAGTCTGTTGAAATTCCTATTCTGGTTCCTCTCCCATCTGTGTTTAGCATTAGCAGAATGGGTAGTGTAGGGGGAAGGACCAAGAAATATCTAAAGTATGCTCTCATGCTCAGTGCTATCAACCCTAGATCAGAATAGTGTAGGGGGAAGCACCAAGAAATATCTAATGTATGCTCTCATGCTCAATGCTATCAACCCTAGATCAGTGGTTCCCAAATGGGTTAGGGACCCACTGGTGGGTTACAATTTTTGGTGGGTACCATAGCAGTCTATTCAAAAACCATATAGCTGCTAGCTGTCCTGCAAAGAGCTCACCCCCTTGCAAACTGTTTCTGCAGTTTGCAAGCATGTGAAAATATAGGGAGATAAATGTTTGAACATCTTTTGGGGGCTTATTCCTACTTGTAAATAAATATATCATGTCTTTCTAGATCTTATTTTTTAAGTCTCAGAAACCTAGGTGGGTCCCTAGGGTCATTTTAAAAAGTGGGTCCCAGTGCTAAAAAGTTTGGGAATCACTACCCTAGATCATGTTAAGTGGAGGGGGAAGGTGAGGCAAAAACAAAGAGGGAATTGGGCAAAAACACTACCTGGTTTGGAACACAATGAAGTATGGTAAGGGGCTGCTTCTTCCAAGCATGCTAGAGAATGTGCTGTGCTGACTGCAGTAGAGCTTGGTAAGGAAATGGATGGTCTGCAGCCCATGGGCTGGAGAGTGGGAGAAAGCCGGCAGCAGCAGATAGGGTGAAGGGCACCCCAAATATTTTATTTATTTTTTCATATTTTTTTTTTTATACTGCACTTCCTCGAAGGAGTTCAGAGTGGTGTACATAGTCCCTCCTCTTGTTTTGTCCTTACAACAACCCTGTGAGATAGGTGAGGCTGAGAGTGACTGGCCCAAGGTCACCCAGGAAGCTTCATGGCTGAGCTGGAATTTGGACCTGGGTCTTCCAGGTCTAAGTTCAACTCCTGAGCCACTATTCTGGCTCTCCTCCCACCCTGATGTGAGCCACATCGTTTGCTTCATGGCTGTGCCAGGTCCTGTCCAGCACACAGTTTGGAAATGACAATCATAAATAAACAGATTTTTTTAAAAATATTATGGGTGACCATTTCAATGGGACTAGGGCTGCAATTCTATCCACACTTACCTAGGAGTAAGTTCCACTGACTATAATGAGACTGACTTCTGAGTAGACATGCCTAGGGTTGGGCTGTGAGTATCACTGAATGTGCATCCATTTGTTTCAGTTTTCAGAAAGTGAGCACTGCTCAGTGTTCTGCAACCAAATCCAATCCTCATTTTGTTATCGGCCCTTAACACATGAAAAGTCTGACTTCTTGTTGGTTCCACATTTTCTGTTTAAGAAAAGAGCTAGAAGGGGAACCCATTTTAGCTAGGGTTACCAGATACAAAGTGGAACAAAGTGCCTATGCCTTTTCCCATTGTATGGGGGGGGGGGGGTATTTTGGCAGCTGCAGCTTTTTAAATGCTTCCATGTTGAGCTGCACCTGCCAAAATTCCTTCTTCTATACCAGCCATTTTCAAGCACTGTGCCGTGGCACACTGATGTGCCGCAAGTGGTCCACAGGTGTGCCACAGGAATTTGGGGGAAGGTCATTTATTAATAGGGCCAATGGGAGATGTGAGCCCCCACTGGTAGCATGGTGTGCCTTGTCAATTGTCAGAAATCTGGTGGTGGGCCTTGACCATTTTAGTGCCTTGTCAGTATGCCGTGAGATGAAAAAGGATGAAAATCACTGTTCTATACAATAGTTGAAGGAAAGGCTACAGTGTTTGGGCCTCTTCAGCCTAGAAAAGAGGGGGGACATGATTGAGACATACAAAATTATGCAGGGGATGGACAGAGTGGATAGGGAGATGCTCTTTACACTCTCACGTAACACCAGAACCAGGGGACATCCACTAAAATTGAATGTTGGGAGAGTTAGAACAGACAAAAGAAAATATTTCTTTACTCAGTGTGTGGTTGGTCTGTGGAACTCTTTGCCACAGAATGTGGTGACGGCATCTGGCCTGGACACCTCTAAAAGGGAATTGGAAAGGTTTCTGGAGGAAAAATCCATTACGGGGTACAAGCCATGATGTGTATGCACAACCTCCTGATTTTAGGAATGGGTTAAGTCAGAATGCCAGATGTAGGGGAGGGCACCAGGATGAGGTCTCTTGTTATCTGGTGTGCTCCCTGGGGCATTTGTTGGGCCGCTGTGAGATACAGGAAGCTGGACTAGATGGGCCTATGGCCTGATCCAGTGGGGCTGTTCTTATGTTGTTATAGGCACTGTGTCCCATTTTGTATTTGGTAACCCAAATAGTAGCCCAGCAAGCTGACCATGGTGGAGCTATGCAGAGATTAACTGTGTTGTCTGTTGAACACCAGCTACTCCAAGTAGCTGTTAGCAATAGACAGTTTATTGAATGAGGTCCTACACAGCTCCCCAGCAGGGCTCTTATTGCAGGCCTGCAGCAGGGTTTCTCTGTTTTAGGAAAGAGAAGGAGCAGGAATACTGGAAAGTGAGTTGTACTTAAAGGGACAACCAACGGTGAATCAACAAGATCTGCTATAGAACATAAGAACTCCATGTGGCAGTCTCCCCCTTATTCTTGCCATCTCATCCTCAAGCACAGTCCCCAACATCAGTGGATGAGTGGACTTTATTTGCTGAAACATCATTGTGACGTGTCATGCAGCCTGAGCAGAGAATCTGCAAACGCGGCTTCCGACATTAAAAACCATTTCTTCAATCCAGCTTGCATTGCCATTTCGCCAGCCCAAATTACTGAAGGGCACAGATCTATCTGCTTTCTCCTGTACACGGAAAAAGCCTCCCAGGCAGAGGTTTCAGTTCAGCACATTCATTACCTTTTAATTGCTTCTAAATTGCATTGTGACCTGTCGCGTCGATAGCAAATCTATCTAACAGAAACTAGCACAATCTGAGCGTATGTGGTGTTAAAAGCTTTACTGGCAGTTGTTGTTTTGTTACTCAATTGCATAAAGGACATTTCATGAAGGACAATGTCATTTTGAGAGATTTTCTTTTTCCTCACTCTCCCAGAACTGTAATATTAACTTTCTTTGTAAGTGTCTTTTTATGCCAGTTCTGTTAGATGAGAAAGAAGCATGTTTCTTTGGGGCTCTGAATGGCACATCTAAATAAAGAACAGGGTTTCTCTTCTCTTTCTCTCAAGTATGATTTTGAAAGTGAATTCCTCTCCAACTAAATTAAAAAAAAAAAAAAAAAACACCATCAATGTCAGACATGCCCTACACTGAGAAATATACACCTGCATGCAAAGTCATGACTGAATAAAGCATTTTAGTTAAGACTTGTAAGTCACGGCACAAAAATCACCTCCGGAGAAAAGATAAGCTTGACTACCTTTTAAGTTGAGCCACAGCGGGCGCAGTGCCATAGAAGGCAAGCTATCATACCAACCACTGAGAAAGTGGAGGTATAAAAATCATTGCTCCCCTGGAAGACTTATCCAAAGCTATTTTGCAGTTGCTTGAAGAATGCATCCCAACGCCGTTCTGCTTCTGATGATTACAGCTAGCTAGCATTTTCTTGGGTTTTCCGTTTTCCCCCCTTCTCCCTTTTGAATACAATTAAAAGGGCTGTTTAAATTTGAACAGTCCATTGGTTGTTTGAGATTGCATTATTAGTACCATTACCTGGCAAAATGCTGCACATTATGCTTGGTGGGGTGTGTGTGGGGGGGTGTGAGTGTGAAGGAAGGGAAAGCTTGCCTAGTATTATACAACACAGATCTCTGCACACCTCTTTCCTTTTGCGGGATTCCTATATATGTTGGCTGAGGCCTAGTCATCCATCATCAGTAATAGAAGAAGGTTCCGGCAGCAGCAGTCCCAAGTACAGGTGGGCCCTGGTATCCAAGGATCTGGCACCTACAGTTTCAGTTATCTGCAATTTTTGTGGATATTGGGGCTCCAGTTTAAAAATATTTCCAAAGTGAAGAAAAAAACTTTCCCTATCATTTTACCCCAAATAGCTTTCCCTACCATTGCACAGCAAAACTGCTGCATTTTGAGGGCTCCAAGAAGTCTTCTGAGTCCACCAAAAGTCACATGGAAGCCCCTCCCTTTGCCCAGCTTTGCCCCAGCAATACAAGCCTGGGTAAAGCGAAGACCCTCCGCATGATGAGGAAGGGGCTCCAGGGAGCTTGGAAGACTGCCTGGAGCCCTCCACAGGCAGCAGTTTCACTGCACAACGATAGGGAAAGCTATTTGGGGCTTTTTCTCTTCACTTTGGAAATGTTTTTTTAAGGTATCTGCAGATTTGCAGTATCTGCGCGGGGAGGGGGGAATTCCGGAATGGACCCCCCGCAGATACAGGGGCCCGCCTGTAAAACACTTTTTCCCTGTAAAACTAAGAGGCAACTATTCTTCAAGCATATAGGAGAAAGGAGAGGCATGCATTTAGGGATAGCACTGCGGAGGGGGTCAAACCTGCCCCTGGAGAGCCATCATAGGGCCCAATCCTAAGCAATTTTCCAGGGCTGGTGCAGTGGTGCCAATGGGGAATATGCAACATCCTTCAGTGGGTTGGCAGTCACTGAGGCCTCCTCAAGTTATGGGAACATTTGGTCCCTTATCTCGGGGCTACACTGCAGCTGCACCGGTGCTGGAAATTTGGATAGGATTGGGCCCATAGTCTCCTATCATTAGTCTCCTTGTGGCTTCTGTTTCTTGCTCACACGACACACCAACAAGACAAGACACCAAAGATCCATAAACAGATCTCTAATCTATTCCAATTTACCTGCAAGAGTACCTGCGAGTTTTCTCTAATGGGACAAATAAGAGCTTTGGGAGATGAGACATTTTCATTGGGAAAACAGCACAGAAGAAATTGTTTGCGCACCGTCCAATGAACACTCGAGACAACAGACATGGGAGAAAGGGCTACTTTATTAGCATTTACAACTGAAGGGGAGGCTGAGACCTGCAGCCACAGAAGGAGCGAAGCCCCCCGTGGTGCAGGGGCGGGACGAATGGGCGGTACCAGAACACATCTGCCCCCAAGCTGGCATGCACCTGACTCCAAGCCACGCCCCAATTCTCAGGCGGCGTAGCTCATCCAGGTCTGTCCCTTAAGGGGAAGGCAGCTGGACCGCGGGCTGTGACGCCCCGAGCTGCTGAGCCACTGGGGCGGACCCCACAATCCCAGTCAGGGCCCCATTTATGTCCTCATGCCGCCGGGCCCCTGAGGACAGCAACTGGGTTCTGCCCTGCCTATGCCGCCTGAAGGTGCATGCCAAAGTCCATTTCACGCCTCCTAGCCCGCACCACCTGCCACCAGGAGGGGTCAGTCTAGTGCTTGACCCCCCCACTCCCAACCAGGGGCAGAGGCGCCCTAAGGTCACCTCGCAGGTCTCAGAAAGATTTCCGCCCCTTCTTCCGATAAGTGAACTCCATCACCCCTGTAAAGGTAAGGCAGCAAGAAGACTATTGTAGGATGCAATACAACCCAGCCACCAGCACGGGACACAAACAGGCCAATCTCCCTGGTGACCTTCCTGCGCATCCTCTCCACCCTAGTGCAGCAGCCGGCCCAGAATTTTGGGATCAGAATTTTCCTTCTCTCAGATGAGCTGCCTTCCCAGGCTGACGAGTCCCATCTACCCGGTGGCTGTTTAGTCGCCTCTTACGACAAGTACAGCCAAACTGAAGGCATATTCTTATCCCCAGCCCCCAGGGGAAATGCCAACAGGCTCATCAAATACCTGATGGATGACCATTCATTGCTGGTGGGCTGTGTCCAGATGGTGGACTTCATCTGTGTATTTATGCATATTAGATTCCTGCTCTTGTCTGAGAATGAGACAGGCTGAGGATGGCTTCTGCAACTGAAACGGGTAAATATATAGATCTCAAATATAACACATTACCCTCACTCCATTAAAGCATTCAGATCTGCCGGGCCGGGGGGGGGGGGTGGAGGAGAGAGAGAGAGAGAGAGAGAGAGAGGTTTAAGTATTATATCACAGCATCTGCAGTATAGATTAAATAGGTTTTCAACACTGGAACTATCAGAGAAGATGCAAACCCTTTATATTTTCATGTGGGATGGAATTTTCCATGCAAATGCTTTCACTGATTGCTTAACAGAACAACAGCATTGTGTTCTGTTTTACATGTTAAAATTAATTGAATCTCAGTGTTTTGAAAAGAAAAAGTAGAGGGAAGTATGTAAAATGAAACTTTCACTTTTCTAAAATCACCTGGTTTATAACTGGAGCTGTGAAAGCAATTTAATGAAGACATCCCACTGAGCGAGGACTAAGCTGTGTAAGTGTCAGTGGTGTTTAGCGTAGGAAGGAGGATAAATTATTACATGTATTAAATAAACACCCAAAAAATGATGTCAAGAATAATGTTACCCGGCAAGGAATCTCTCTGAATTATAGCCACCACAGAACATGTATCTCTGAGCTCTCATGTTCATCCCTTACATCGCATAGTAAATATTGCACATTCTTCTGCCACTGCTTGAATGGAGCATCATAAAACCAACCCCACTAGAGACTTCAGCCTTGCTGTGCTTTGCTTGGCAAGGAGCCAGAGAAGCCAGTTGGACTGAAGTAGCTGTTATCCATCCTTCCTCTCTGCTGGTCAAGGGAATAATTGGCAAACTGGATTGGTCCGTACTGCTACTTCAGAGCACAGTTGTATTTCACAGTAGCTAAGGGCAAACACTAACAACCACTGTTCCTATTGGGTGAGCAATGGTATGTCACATTTTCTTTAAGGAATTTTCTAAGCTGAAATCTAAGTGGCCTTTGACTCCTAGCATAAGGAACCCTGCTGGTCAGAATCAAAGGATTTTATAGTCCAGAGGCATTCTGTTCCAACAGTGAACAGTGAGGTGCTTAGGGAAGCTTAGAAGCAGGGCAAGAAAACACCATCTCTCCCTTGTGAATTGTGCCAGCACTTGGTATTCAGTAATGCCCTGGACATGATGATGCCATTTAGCTGCCTTGCCTATCACATGCAAATTTGTGAAGTCTTTTTTTCAAAGCCATCAAAGCTCATTCCCATCTCTATCTTGTAGCAATGAACTCCATAAGTTAATTATACTTTATATGAAGAAGGAACACATCTTCGCACAGCACTTACGCATTCCTAAGGACAGGGTGCTTAAGTGCTAGCCCGAGAGAGGAGAGCTCAGTTTGGTAATCTTGTGAAATTATGTCCATGTTTTGCTTTGAGAAGAAGAGAGTCCTTTCATTTCCCATGAACCAGGCAATAAACTTAGGACATTTTTGCTCTACTGCATACCAGCTCACAGCTAATGTGTTAATGTTCAGCGCAATGGATCTTTAAATCATTGTGTCATAGCTTGAAAACAATGTTGTCAACTCTCTCTCTCTCTCTCTCTCTCTCTCTCTCTCTCTCTCTATGTTGTCTATACACACACACACACAGAGGTGCACCCATGTATACATAAATATGTGTGTGCGTGTGTCAGTGACATACGAAGCAGTGATTAAAATGTGTGTAAGACAATGGAGAGTTTACCAGGTGACATAAAAGGGTATCTTTAAAGTAACTTTCAAAATAATCAAGTCTGTGACTGTGATGCACTTTGAGATTCTAACAGCACTGTAGAGACTGGACTGGTTTAGTATATTGACTGTTTTGAGTGGCTACACTGATTATCAACCCATTTAAGTTATGATGTAATTATCATTACAGTTATGATGCAATTATCGTTCATGGCAGAAGCAAGATTTGAAATGGGAAATTCCCGATTTGTAGCGGGCAGCCCAATCTTATGTCGGATTTCGGTTGCCAGCCATAGCACTTTGTGAAAGAAGTTCCACTGTTACAAAATGGCTGCCAACATAGCATGGAGCTCTCCTTTGGCAGCCTTTTTGTGACTGCTGCTACAAGAGACAGCAGCGCTCCTGGGACGTTACCAGACCTTGTCACATCCGCTGGAGCAGGTAAGGCAGTGATAGGGTAGAGAGGGGGCAAAATGGGGAGGGGAGAGAGAGGAATGGGGAAAGGAAGGCTGCAGGAGGGGGCGGATCCAGTGACGATGGTGCACACCAGATCCTGTCCTCCCTTTTCTCTGCTCAGACTTGCACCTGCTAAAGAGCTGGTGCTAGTCCAAGGAGACCTATTGCAGAGCAGGAGGCTTATGGAAAGGTAAATCTCCTTTCCCTTCTGAAGTCTCCTGATCTGCCACACACCCCCTGCTGGATACAGGGGGATTTTCAGTGCATGACTGAGGATTGGGCTCTAAGTCTGTCTTCCTCAGAGTTCTGTTTGTTTTTTAATAATCATATTGCTATATCTGCCGTTCCTCTTCTTTTGTCATCTGCAGCTGCATAAGATGTCCCAGAAGACGAACTGGCAGCTGCCAAAAGCAGCATTGTTACATCTTCAATTCCCCCTCCTTCTCCTTTTCCTGAGTTGAGTAAAAATAAAAAAAGACTGAGAAGCTCTCCACTCATGCAAAGCGTGGGCACTGGAGTTGAGGAGGAGGACCTCATAATATGATGACATCATCTCGTACATTTAGGGCACAATCCAGAAACACCCTTGGGCTGGCGCAAATCCCTTCAAGCACTTTCACACCACTGGGAGAAGAGAAAAGCCAATACACATCCATGCATTGGCCTCCAGAGGTCAACATGGGCCCCACAGAGCCAGCACACTGGTAAGTTTGCACTGGTCGAGTCAGGCTGGTGCAGTAGCTTGGGGAAGACCCTTGGGCCAGAGCCACTCCTGGGCAACTTGGCGCAGGCCAACTGGCCTGCCTGTTCCAGATTGAGTTAGGATCGGACTGCCCATTTAACTAGACATGGAGTGAGTTTGGATGATTCTGTGAACCAGCTTTCCCTATCAGGTGGGGCAGAAGTGTGGATGTACACATTTTACCCACCGCCCCCCTCAAACAACCACCCTGTTGCCATCCGCTTTTCCTCTAATTGCTCTCTTTAAAGTCGTATCTGTTTTTACTTACCTACTTTGTATATTCCATTTTCAGGGAATGTACATTTATTCACTACTTCAGAAGCTCCTAAGGCTAATGTGGTGACACCTGCCATTCTTTCTAAGCAGTTGGCTAGATCCATTTCTTTCAGCCTCCCTTGCTGAATTGATGGGGCTCATAAATTCTCACCCTCCCCGAATTGTGCTGATTCTAATCAGTGAACTTGAAATCCCTCACTGTTAATTTAATGATGAGACTCATAAATTTCAAGCCATGCACTCGGCTGGAGCCAGTTCAGAAATCTTGTTGGCTAATGAAACCACTTGGATTTCCTTACAATGCCTTGTGAAATGAAATAGTGTCCCAGTGTCTGTGAGAACGACGGACAGAAAGTATATATTAGTCAGCTCCCATGTTGTTTTATTAATATTGTACCTATTAATTTTTTACACAGGCTAGACAGTGCTTTACAACCTAGGTGGCTGGAGGGGTTTTTTTGATCCTAGAATTAGTTGGGAATTTTATTGTACAATAAAACAGTGTCTAGCTTTCATACTTATTAAGAAGCTGGAACCATATAGGAAAAGGTCATCAAAATGCAAGTAATTCAAGCCGATCATCTTGTGCTTATAACTACATAACATTCTCAGAAAGGAAACTCATTATTGATTACCCCTTAGGCTGCTAAGATCAAGTATGTCAGTATCGTTAATTGGAATCCCGCCTCCCCCCCTCTTCTGCATCATTTTTTTGCAACGGCAAGCTCTATTTCAGTTTGTGAAAGTATTGCATTGTTGTAAGATTTGCAGATGGGTCTATTAGACATCCATTAATTAAATGACCACTGGAAATGTGGAACTGCCCAGTTGGGAAACGGTATTTTGTCATGAATAATGTTTATGTATTCCAGCATTAGTGACATCTCAGCATTCCCCGATACATTCTAAGGGAAACAAATCAAAGAACAATTTAAGTAAAAATAGATTCAGCTGAACACGTACTTTTCGCTAGAGGTGGATGAAAGTTTTCTGCTCCGGACTTGTTTCCTGCTGCTACTGTCATTAATTCCAGCAAGGCCTCAAGCAAACTTTTGCAATGAGCTGGTGGAATGACTTGTGTGAGCTCCAAATCTCACTTTAGTCACCAGGGAACTCTGAGGTCAATCTTGACTCTGGGGGCCCCTTAGTGTGTGCACACCCACCCACCCCAATTCACAGTTAGATCCCATAGGGTGCTTCTCAGTGCTCAAACAGTACTGAGACACAGCCAGTGAGATTGCTCCTCTCTGTGTCCTCAATCTGGAGCTTAAGAACAAGGGCCGATTTAGTCCAGCTTCCTTCCTTGGCCTGCAGCTCAAATGAGAGGTCAAGCAGTTGGTCCTCGTGCCGAGTGCAGTCGCATCAGACCAGCGTAGGTTCCAGTAAGCCTCCTGTTATGTATGTAAGTTATGAGGATCAAAATCCTGCATAACTGATTGGCCCAGACTTATGGCTGGCCAATCGGGTGATGGATCGAAATCCTACCATCCGATTGGCCCTCTAGTTAAGGTTTCAATTGCACCAATCACGGAAAGTCTGGCGGAGTTAAAGGCTATAAAAAGCTAGGGGTTTGCCTTGTATTTAGCTAGGTTCTGAAGATGGAATAAACGTATTGAGCTGTTATCAGTATGCCTTCCTTTATTCGCATGGACTCACTATATAACACTTCCGGTGGGTCAGAGGCTCCCTGGGGGCCAGATTGGGGGTTCCTGAGGGCCACAAATGGCCCCCGGGCCAGGGTTTGAGTACCCCCAATCTATAGAGTAAGAATTCAGTCCAACTGGAATTCATGCAAGAGCATAATTATGTGAGAGAGCCCTTTGGGACCCAAGTAAGCTCTAATTTTGATTCTGATACTGCTCTTCTAAAATTTCCTCCCACTCAGAAGGCAGTGATCATTATGAATTTGGCAAATGAGCAGGAAAAACATTACTAACTATGGAGAAATCGAAAAGCGCTACATTTCAGTAATGGGATTAGGCGTTTGAAAGGATTCCCTTGGTCTATATGTGCAAGTGCATTCTCTTCCCTATACTTATTCAGCTGGTAATATACTGGTTTCCTGCTTTGGAATAGAGTTTAGCAATCTTGTTGGCAAATTGTGAAATCCTGAACACACATAATATCAATTACCCTTACTGTAAAATCCCCAGCATCCTTTTCACAGTGGGTTTTGTCACTCCACATATCTCCCTGAAGCACCAATGCATGGTGCAACTTGAATTTCTCCCTCAAGATCTCTGTGATCTTTGTAATTACACAATTCCTTAATCCAGACCAGCATTTAGAATACCCTGGGTTAATCACAGACTGTCTATTTGAAGACTTAGATTAGACTGAAAGTAGAGGGAAGATTCTAAAAGGAGTAGACTTGTGCTTGTGGTCACAGACCTGTGGAGAAAGAGGGGCAAAATCCCCAGGCAAGAGGGCCTGGGCTTCCAGGGGTCCAGGCAATCCCAAAACAAACTTTATACTACAAAACAAATTTATTACAAAATGAAATAATAATAAATTTGGGTACCTCAATTTCAGGCTTGCTAAGTTAAAATTGTCTATTAAAAACTTGTTTTTAAAAATCTAGTAACATTAGGTTTGCAGGAAAATTTAGGAAGAGGGAACCAGTCAGGCATCATACCCTAGGCCCAATGCCAGCTCTCAGTGACCCTGTGTGGCCATATGCAGAAAAGAAAGCAGTAGATATTGCCTTTTGTTAAGACCATTCTGCATTCCTCGTTTTCTTCTATAGTCATTGAGGGTGTCTCACCTGTCTCACCTGGAGCACCGCTTACTGGCTGCCCTCTGCTTGGAACAGCCTGCGAGGTGCCCGTAATCTCGACCTATAGAGCGTGGGGCACCAGAGCAGGAGGCTCCGAATCACTAACCTCCCCTGGTCCCCGCACACGCTTCCTGGAAGACAAAATCTCACTCAGCTGAGCACCACACCCCTTTCTAGTTGATCATTGAGGGTGTCTATTCATAAAAGACATAGTGGAAATGGAAAAGGTGCAAAAGAGAGCGACTAAGCTGATTACGGGGCTGGGGCACCTTCCTTATGAGGAAAGGCTACGGCGTTTGGGCCTCTTCAGCCTAGAAAAGAGACGCTTGAGGGGGGACATGATTGAGACATACAAAATTATGCAGGGGATGGACAGAGTGGATAGGGAGATGCTCTTTACACTCTCACATAATACCAGAACCAGGGGACATCCACTAAAATTGAGTGTTGGGCGGGTTAGGACAGACAAAAGAAAATATTTCTTTACTCAGCGCGTGGTCGGTCTGTGGAACTCCTTGCCACAGGATGTGGTGCTGGCGTCTAGCCTAGACGCCTTTAAAAAGGGATTGGACGAGTTTCTGGAGGAAAAATCCATTATGGGGTACAAGCCATGATGTGTATGCGCAACCTCCTGATTTTAGGAATGGGTTAAGTCAGAATGCCAGATGTAGGGGAGAGCACCAGGACGAGGTCTCTTGTTATCTGGTGTGCTTCCTGGGGCATTTGGTGGGCCGCTGTGAGATACAGGAAGCTGGACTAGATGGGCCTATGGCCTGATCCAGTGGGGCTGTTCTTATGTTCTTATGTTATGTTCTTCTTAAGAGTTCTTGGCACTCTGTGAGGGTTACCTGCTTCCATAACTGGGTTTGAATGATGCTCCTGTATTGATGATGTCATCGTCCTTGGTGATGTCATTCTCAGACAACCGTTCACTCCCGACATTCCTGCTGTGGAGCCATTTCATTGCCCACAGTATTTTACTCCCCACAGTCACCATGTGCTAAATTTAATCCAGCTCCTTGACCATCTTTGGAATTAAAGGAATTTTTTTTTTCTTTATTCATGAGGGTGCATGGTTGTGTTTTAGTTAAATTTTTAGCGCTAATTGATTTTAACTGACATACTTAGATAGGAAGACATATATTACTCACTCTGAGTCTTTGACACAGTGAGCTAAAAAAAAATAGTCACCAGAGTGTATTCACTTGAGTGATAACATGAGAATAAAGACAATGCAAAGCAAATTATAGCCTGTCATTTGTGCTGCCCTTGATCGGCAGAAGGGTTGACATACACTTTGTTATTGAGTTTTTTATTGTCAGACTGTGCCAAAGAGTACGATAGGGATGGGAGTTGTTTTAAGATCTTGTTATATTGTGGCACAGTACAGAGACATAATACAGGGGGCCTTGTCCCCATTGAGTTTGCAATCTAATTACTGCATTTCCAGTTTGATTACAGTATGACTTTGACCATATCTCGCTAAGGGCCAAGGCCTCTGAAAGAAAAGCAATCTGTGTTCTCTCTCTCTCTCTCTCTCTCTCTCTCTCTCTCTCTCTCTCTCTCTTTCTCTCCCCCTCCCTCCCCCCTAGCCTGGCCAATTATCAGAAGAAATAATATTTAACAATGTCTAAAGCAGGGGTGGCTAACCTGCAGCATGCCACTTTTAATGTGCAGAATCTTGGAACATGCCACTCTACCTGCCTCTGGTGGCGTCCCAGCTGCTTGTGGCTTGGCCGGGATGTCGCACCCTGTTGAGAGTAGGAACTGGGGGGTAGGAACTGACACTGCTTGCCTCTGATGGTATCTACTGTATCTCATCTTACCCTGCAGCCCCAAAGGCCCTGTCAGCAACAGTGCAAAACCTCTGCATACTACAGCATGGACTAGCTTGGCATGAAGGCTGACGCCAAGCCGGGGTTAGCATAGGCTGGCTGGCAACCAGTCACTCGCACTGAATTGCCCATTGGTGCAGCAGGTGTTTGGCAAGGCAGAACAAATTGCAGCAGGTCTGGCCACCACTTGACGCAAGCTCAGTTCCCACCCCCTCTCAATAGCATGGGGTGCTGCACACAGCTGGGACCCTACCAAAGGCTTCACCCTAGTGGTACCTATGCCACAGATTGGCCACCCTTGGTCTAAAGAGTGCCTAACAAGAAGCTAGTGGCTTTACTAGAATGGTGTGGGCAACACCGGGTGTCCACCCTGGGGGGGGGGGTCACATGACACCACCCAGGCCTCCATTTGGTGATCTTTGCCCTGCTCTAGGCCCAGTCACCTCTTGCAGTAACCAATGATTTTTTTTTTTTTCATCATTCACCAATGAGAACACAAAGTGACTGGGCCCAGAATATGCCAAAGATCATTGAATGGAGGTGGTCCAGTGCTGGGCTTTTCACATTGAAAGTAATATAATCAACATGGAAAGTTGAGGGCGATGTGATTATGTCATTACATCACCTCTGAACTTGCAGAATGTCAAGCTCCTTCAGGAGGGTGCAGCATTGGGTGGTACCCACCCACACCTCTGCAAGAGGCCCTTTGTTGCTGGATCCCAGACGTACATGAATGTGGCAGTGCTCAGAGCTGGGAAAGGAAGCCCACACCTTGAGCGTGGGGGTCTGAGAGATGTGGCCTCCAAGCCTTCCATTACCCCTATCATGCAACAACTAGGGGAGAGAAAGGGATGCTTGTGGAAGAACAGTTTGTCACAGTCAATCAGCACAGCAGGCCTCCATGAAGAATAGTGGGTCCCAAACTGGTTGGAGCTGGGCATTGTGGTTCTCTTTCTCATGTAGGTGCCTTTTCTCCCGCTTTCAAGGTCTTGGAATGGGGTTGCTAGTACCTAATTCTTGTCATCACCTCCCTTCAAGAAGGAATGCAAGAGCAAGCACCTGTCTCTTCAGTATGGGGGATATTCATTTTAACACCATGCAAAAGAAGCCTCGTGCTATGTGTCTGTTAATTGCTGTATTTGGGAGTCTCCCAGTTTCAAGATAAGAGCAACATCTGTCTCCTGACAGTGGACTGTTGGGAGGCATAAAAGCACATTCTACATAGAAACAAACCAGGTGTACACGTGCTTTGTAGGTATATGCATATTGTGAATTGCATTGTCTACGAATTTACTGCTGGGCTCAAATGAAAGTGTTGGTTATGACTTT
Source organism: Tiliqua scincoides (assembly GCF_035046505.1). Lineage (NCBI taxonomy): Eukaryota > Metazoa > Chordata > Lepidosauria > Squamata > Scincidae > Tiliqua > Tiliqua scincoides. The sequence goes on from NC_089824.1 coordinate 128,896,560, forward strand.
TAAAGCTCTCGATGCTGGGGCCTGGTTATACCTCAAGGACTTTCTCCTCCCATGTTTGCCTTTCATTACACTCCTTTCATCATGTGAGGCCTTGCCAGTCATGTCTGAGCCATGACTGGCATCCACCAGGAGCAGGGCCTCCTCTGTGATGTCACCAGCCTTGTGGAATGTCTTCCCAACAGAGGTCCATTTGGTCCCTATTTTGTACTCCGAGCTTTTCCATTCTGTTTTTGAAGGAGGTGATGCATGGTGCTGGGTGGGTGATACTGTTGCATTTTTCAGAGGGAATTTTTGTTGTTTTCTGCTGCCATTTAATTAGTTTGAACGGATCTGTTTTATGAATTTTGCTGTTCTTTTTATTGTAAGTGAGGTAAAACATTTTAAATTAATAAAAACATAAAATACATAGTATTTTATGGAACTGAACAGTTTTTTTCCAGCAACATTCATATATCTATACTCATAGACTTAACATAGAAAACAATCCAGTCTTAATGGTACAGAAATGCTTAGTTAGCTTTATATGTACGATACACAATAAGGGGTATTAGCCACGGTTAATATGATATGTCCAGTGATAAATTATTCCTAGAGTCATTGAGGGTGTCTCCTTGCACATCCTACTGTTGGCAGAAGTGTGCTTGTGGTGATGTGAGAGGGCCTTCTCTGTGGTGGCACTATGGTGTGGAACTTTCTACCACATAATGTGAGTTTTCTTCATCCTTCCCACTGTTCTGGTGAAGGTTGAAGGTTTCCTTGTTTCATTCATGTTTGGATGCCTACTTTCTATTGCTGGTGTGGATGGATGGCCTTGTTGTTTCTGTCAGTTATTTTACCGTATTTTTCGCTCCATAAGACGCACTTTTTCCCCCCAAAAAAGTGGGGGGGGGGAAGTGTGTGCGTCTTATGGAGCGAATACTGGGGGCCGCGCCGGGGGCAAGGTCCTCATTTGCACAGGCGCCACAGGGGGAGGGCAGGCTTACCTTAAAAGTAATTTTTCCTCCTCTAAAAACTAGGTGCGTCTTATGGTCAGGTGCGTCTTATGGAGCGAAAAATACAGTAATTTTTTGGGGAGGTACTCTTTTTGCGGGTGTTGCTTGTCACTGATTTTACTTTCAATGATATTGTTATTGCATAGTTTTTATTGTGTTGTTAGCCACCTTGAGCACCTCTGTACTGAAAGGGGAAAAGTAGAATATAAATGTTTTCATAAAATAAATATTATATGGTAAATAATTCTCCAACCCATTTAGGTGTGGACTGGACTTCAAAGGCTGACCACAACAATTAAATAATAATCTCCAATGAGTTGTTAAAGGTAAGCAGGGACTAAAACCAAAAAGACTGTGCTCATCAGCTTCATAGAACAGGGTCTCCTGACCATTTTAAAGAATGGGAGGAAGCCCATATGGGAATGGACATACCCTAAAGTAGGTTGGACCCTACTTGTGCAGTATTTTGTGTATAATTATGAGGGGAATTGCATTAGAGTGTGGCAGTGTTACACGAGCCATCCAGAAAACAGGAAAAAGGAAATTTCAGGCCTTCCATGTGGTAATTAATATCTCTCCACTTGAGTCACAAGCACTAAATATTAGATATCTGCATTGATTATCTAGTTGAAATATTTGGGATATGGAACACTAATTTTTGTCCAAACCCAAATGAAAATGAAATTTTAGGAAGCTCTAATGAAAGCCTAATTGAATTATGTCCATATTGAGGTACTGTATTCATTTCAGTGCAGTCATGCTAATGAATCTCCCACTGTTCATTTAGTCATTATCATCTTTCATCCTCAGCATTCAGTATTGTCTTGTTATTAATTTGCCACCAAACTGGCATTTATAGAAACCTGACTGTGCCCACAATCCATAACGTGGGAGCAAAAAATGTACTTCAGAAATGCAAGAAGTCTCCTGGTAGCCTCCCCTAAACCCATCACAAATAACATTGGGATGAAGACAGACATGGCGCTTGAAGGACAGGTCAGTTTCTCATTGGAGGGTGGGATTTCTTCAACTTCTGTAACCAGTCATAAGTCCTGATCAGGTGTTATGTAACTGAGGACACTGGTCACAGTTACACAACTTCTGGGAGTGCACTGGCAATCCCTCCCCCTGTTGCCAATGGTCTCCATAGCTCACCTCCCCTGCCGTCCCTGGGGCTTACATTTAAAGAGGCAAACACTATCCCTAGGGAGATAATATCTTGGTGATTTACAGCCTGAACTTAACTAGGACTAGGCCACCCTTTACAACAGCGGGACAGTTCTGCTTTTGTAAATGATCATATGGCAGTATGCACAACAGGCTCCAAGTGGCCATTTGGGGGATGCCATCACAAATGGTGGTGTTGCTGGAGGCCCACTGCTATAGCTGGCTGCCTCTGGCAGCAAAGGTAAGCTGGTGACAGGGGCAGGGGTTGGCAGAACAGGGCAAAGAGGGGGAGGAATGGGTGAGTTTCTGGCCTTGGGGGGGCAGGCAGGAAGTGGAACAGGGCAGAGAGGGGGTGGATCCTGGCTGCTGCACCTTTCCCTTACTCTCTGCAAACGTGCACCAGTAAAATAGCTAGTGCTAGTGCAAATAGACCCATTGGGGCAGCATAGGCTTGCTCTGAGGTAAGGGATCAAATGTTCTCCTACCTTGAGGATGCCTCTAGATGCCTTCACTGGGTGCAGTTCACGCCCCACTGGTGCAGTTGCATCGACTGCAGCTGGTGTTTAGTTAGGATTGGGCTGTATGAAAACTGGAAATCTAGTGATCTGCATTATAGGAACATTCTCTTATGTGCAGTCTTATGTCCAGCTGAAATGTCTGCGTGACTTCCTCTTTGCCGACGATGCAGCTGTCACTACCCACTCTGCCAAAGATCTCCAGCAGCTCATGGATCGTTTTAGCAAGGCCTGCCAAGATTTTGGACTGACAATCAGCCTGAAGAAAACACAGGTCACGGTTCAGGATGTGACCTCCCTGCATTACAATCTCTGCGCATGAACTGGAGGTTGTCCATGACTTTGTGTACCTTGGCTCAACGATCTCCAACACTCTTTCTCTTGATACTGAGCTAAACAAGCGCATTGGTAAAGCAGCTACCACATTTTCCAGCAGCTACCACATTTTCCAAAATTTTCCACATTTTCTCTCACAAAGAGAGTCTGGTCCAACAAGAAGCTGACGGAACATACCAAGATCCAGGTCTACAGAGCTTGCATCCTGAGTACACTTCTGCACTGCAGCGAGTCATGGACTCTTCGCTCACAACAGGAGAGGAAACTGAATGCTTTCCACATGCACTGCCTCCGATGCATCCTTGACATCACCTGGCAGGACAAAGTTCCAAACAACACAGTCCTGGAACGAGCTGGAATCCCTAGCATGTATGCACTGCTGAAACAGACGCCTGCGTTGGCTCGGTCATGTCGTGAGAATGGATGATGGCCGGATCCCAAAGGATCTCCTCTATGGAGAACTCGTGCAAGGAAAGCGCCCTACAGGTAGACCACAGCTGCGATTCAAGGACATCTGCAAGAGGGATCTGAAGGCCTTAGGAGTGGACCTCAACAAGTGGGAAACCCTGGCCTCTGAGCGGCCCACTTGGAGGCAGGCTGTGCAGCATGGCCTTTCCCAGTTTGAAAAGACACTTGGCCAACAGTCTGAGGCAAAGAGGCAAAGAAGGAAGGCCCATAGCCAGGGAGACAGACCAGGGGCAGACTGCACTTGCTCCCGGTGTGGAAGGGATTGTCACTCCCGGATTGGCCTTTTCAGCCACACTAGACACTGTGCCAGAACCACCATTCAGAGCGCGATACCATAGTCTTTCGAGACTGAAGGTTGCCAACAACATGTGTGGTTTTGGAATAATATACCAAAATAATTCGTAAATATTTTCAAAACAACTGCAGTGCTGTTCCAGATATTGTGAGGTGCACGGGTGATTGCACAGGCACTAGCCAATGTACCCCCATGATAGTTAGGACAGGAAAAAATGTATGGGTTGAATCTCATTATTCCCAAGGGTTGCATTCCAAGAACTCAGTGGATGGCAAAAAGTGCACTATAGCAAGTCACTTTAAAAAACAAAGTTTCTTTGTTCTGGTGATTTAAAACAGCCTTGCAGGCCTTTGTAATGCAGAAAGAGGCCGTCAGTCTTTCTCCAGGGGTTTAGGCTTCACTAGAAGGCAGCAATCTCTCCCTTCACCAGGAGCCCCAGCAAGGGGGAAAGAATGGAGAAGGTGATAATTGTGGCCATCTAGCCTTCTTTCAGGTACTCAGGGAGAAGGGAGGAGTGAAGCCTGCAGAAAGAATGATTGATGGATTGTCAGCTGGTTGCCCTCTTTGGCATTATTAATTGACTGTTTTCCTTTAATTTAAAGGGCCCTTCTCATCAGCTTTGAGATAGAAAAATCTGTGGATACTTAGGTTATACCTGTAATCACTTGTATGTCTGTTTCTCTGCAACAGTAAAAAGCAGTTTTTTAAACTGTGATTTTAAAGGGGTGCATTTTTTCCTTTCTCCAGGGATCTGCACATTCCTTCTCATTTGCAGGGGCCATTCGTGTTGAGTCAAATTCGTGTATAAAAAATCTGTGTATAGCAAGGCTGGACCTACACATTGATTGAAGCTCAGTCTTAAAATGTTATATCCATCTTTCAGATGCTAGAACAATGATGAGTGGATGGCAAACTGGTTTTGCTTTGCAAGCTATGAATTTGTTCAGAGGGAAATCATGACTGCTACTAGATGACTGAAAAAAGAAAGAACTCTGTCATTCTGAAAGGACAGGAAAAAAAGCAAAAGGAAATGCAAATATTTTTAAGAGGTTAACAGTTGCCTAAGTGGTCTATAAAGCAGGATGCTAAACCTTGTAGTTTGCAAAATTTATGAGCAGAGCAAATCTAAGTTCATCTATCCTTTTTGTTTTGTCTGCCTGCCTGCCATCTACCAACACCAAAAGGGTCTGGAGATTATGATATTGTCTCATAGATTAGATGACGTACACCTAGAGCTCACACGGGGGGGGTTCCCAGAGTACTGTCATGTGGCAGCAGCTGTCCTTTATTCAATCAAAAGGCAAAACGGAACCTCTTGTTTCAAGCTGTATTGTAAGAAAAAACATCAGGCATGAGTAATATATACCATTTTTATCCTAGTTGGAAGCTCAGCCTGAGTGATTACAGTCTAACAGAGCAGTTTGTTCTTGGAAACCAGGAAAGTCGTCAATAACTACAGCCAGCTTTGCTTCCATGAGGCACATTTCATAGACATTGGATGTGGCTTTTATTTTCCAGAGAGAATGGATCTGGATACCCAGAGGGTGTCTTAGGGCCCAATCTCGACCTGGAACAGTGCTGCCAGCAACCACCATCACAAAGTGCCATAAGGCACTCCTGTGCCAGTGGAGAGGAAGCAGTGCTGAGGCCTTTGCCAGTCTGCACTGGACCTCAGTGCAGAGAAGATGACAGTGGAGTGCAGCCAGCAGTAAATACTACTACTGGCCAGCAGAGAGGATTTTTGGGATGTGGAAGGATGGGAAAAGGTGGGGAGGGGGCAGAACTGGGCAGGGGGAGAGCAGGCCGAATCGGACCGGGGGGGCCGAGATGGTGGCAGACTCTTCTGCCAAATCCTGTGTCTCCTCCTGAGCCAGAAAACCTGACCCAGGCCTCCTTGGTTCTAAATAGTAGGCACAGATCTGAGGAGACCTATTGCCGGCCATGGAGCTTGACACAGGATAAAGGAATGTTTGTTTCCTTATCCCAAGGAAACTCTGCTGGCCACTCCAACTGCACAGCATGCAGCAGCGGCCATTTCAGTGCCACTGCCCCTTATGGCAGCCCTGGGCCTTAAGATTGGGCTGTTAATCTGTTGACAACTTCAGTCAAAACAAATACATTTCATGACATCTCAAGAAAATGTTTAGGCTCAGGCTTTGGTGAACCTCCAGGAAAGGGAGTTCCGTAATGGCGAAGGTGACGGCCCATGCATTATATTCTAATTTGGCACATGGATGAAATTATCAAGAAGATGCTGTCTAGGCGCAAGCCAGTAAGGTGACCACAAAGAAATGCATGGAAAAGAAGATGAATCAATCAGCATGTTTGATAGTGTTTGAAGCTATACTTGCTATCCCTCCAAGTAATGGGAATGGCCCATACAAATGAATGCGGTACGTACTGCAACCCAGGTCAGTCCAGCAGCTGTAGCTTCACACAGACAGTTGTGTTTGACAATAACTGGCAATACCAATCAGCTGCTTGGGAGTGAGCACCTGGATTTAGTACCCCCTTTCATTGTCAAACAGCTACATGGCACAAATGGCTCTTCTCAAGCCAGACACTGGGGCTGTTGTGGCTGTCTTGTCCCTGGAATGACTGAATGGAGTGACACCACATCTACATCACCATGAAGAACTTCCTCAGGCCTTCTCCTTGAGAAAGACGCTTCAAGCAGAAGAGCAACAGTGGTTGTAACTGATCCAGGATTCAGGCAAGGGCTGAAGAGAGAGGATAAGAGGGGTACAAAGCTCTCCCACTCCCTGAGGCATTTTTTACCTAGTACCAACCTCTCAAACTTGACATGAAATTTTGGGAGAACGATGAGGTGACATATGATGATAAAAATGTACAATTACAATAACAGTGCTGCTTCTAAAAAGGAAAGGACCGTCTTTAATACTTTCTCTGTTCCTGTAACACCCCAGAATCAAATGAGCCTGCAAAATAAACAGTTGCCTTTAACCTCCACAGATTAAAATAGGCCTTTACCATTTAAAATTGCATCCTACTGTCAATAGGATGCAGTTTTAAATGATAAAGGGCTATTATAATTGATGAATCAACCAAAGCTTTATCTTGTTATGGCCCAATCCTATCACAGATCTCATGATCCACCGAAGTAGACACTGTTGCAGCAGTGTGAAAGCCACACCACTGTTGTGTGCAATGAAGCCATTGGCAAAAATGGCCGATGGCTCTGCACACACTAGTCTCACCCAGATGCTTCATTGGCCCAGGTAAGGTGGTACTGGTGCTGATTTGTGGGTGAGGAGGACATTCAGGGGAGGTTTGGGGGAGGTCAGGGGTCAAGACGTGAGTTGGAGGGGGTGAAACAGTAGCAAAGCACACACCAGATCTAATCCCCCCCCCTTTTCAACCTGCCCTGCCCTCTTCTGCTCCTCAGAGACAGCCCACCAAAATGCCTGCTGTGGGTCTGGGGAGATTCATCAATGGCCAAGAGGTAAGTCCTTACCTCTTGTTAGCCTTCCAGTTGGCACACCATCATAGCATGCAATGCACACTCCATCAGCATGGCTGCATACTACAGCATGGTGGGGGATAGGTCTGTCAGTCTACCAGTTAAACCAGTTATAGTTGCCAGCCCTAATTTCATTATCAATTTTAGTGGACTAAGATGTTTTATGAATTTTTTTAGCTCCCCTTTCAGAGATACGAGTGGGATAAAATATGGGAAAAAGTGTACATAACGAATTTACTAACTTCAGTAAGTAAAAATACTATGGTTGCATGAAATCATTCAGCATGACAGATATGGAAAGCTATCAGAGTTATAGGAACTATAACTTTAATGGCATTTCTTTCACAAATAAGAAACTAAAAAGAAGAGAAAATAGCACTCGCAAACCTGATTTCTCCTTTCTAACAGTGTATCTTATTTGTGAACTGTACAGGGTAATGACACTGAAGTACCATAATGGCCTGAACAGCGGCGTTGCTTATTGCCATGAGGAAAAGTGGACTGAATGAAGTGTGACTCACTGAAATATGAAAATACCTATCATTGCAGCAAGCACCACTTTTTATGGCCAAATGGGCATTGTATTTAACTCAGAACCTACGCTGAGGAAGAAACATATCCCTGGGTGCATTTCAAAGCTTTTATCCCCACTGTATATCAGTTTCTTTGCACGCGCCTGTGTGTGTAAAAGTAGTTTTTTTGTATACACAGCAGGCTGACTAGCAAGACTGGATATGAATGCAATGAGAAAACATTGTGAAACTCATATTGAGCTGATCAATCTGAAGTGTGCAGCACAGAAGTTGCCACAATGAACCTGTTCTCTTCGCTTCCTTAAGTACATCAAAACAAGGACTGTCATTTCAGGTGGTGCAGCGGATATTAAAAGTGCTACATTTTAAAGTCCAGTGAAGTGAGGGTGACAATATATGGCCCAAGGGCTGTATTACAGCCTTTAGGGTCCCTAGTGCAGCCTACCACTGTATTTCACCCAGTTTTCTGTACTCAGAAGTCAATGCCCTTAGAATAGCAAAGAGGCTACATGCTCTTTTCTTGTTATATTCACACTTTGTTTAAGAATTAGCATGTTCCCTGAGCAGTGGGAACAATTTCTGTGTTTCCTGAGTTCAAAATCAAACTGAAATACAACTATGGGGTGAAAAATAGGGGTTTGGCTCTTGAGCGTCTCATAAGAACATAAGAGTCCCATTGGATCAGGCCAAAGCCCATCTAGTCCAACTTCCTGTATCTCACAGTGAAAGACACAGGCCCAGCAGATGCCTCAGAGAGCACATGAGGCAACTAGACACCTGCATCCTGTTGCCATTCCCTTTCATCTGGCATTGTGAGGTAGCCTAAAACTGAGGCTGTATGTGTCCATCATGTCTTGTAACCTGTGATGGACTTTTCCTCCATCAGTCTGACCAATCCCCTTTTAAAGGCATCTAGTTCTCCTGGGTGGGTAATTTGGCCCTATAATTTGACACAGGGGTCTCATACAGGGGGCTTTGTCAATGGAATCCAGATCTTTTATTCTCTGTACCTGCATGGAAGCCCGACAGAGGAGAAATTGGTCTGGTTTTTGCTGTGCTTTAACAACACACTTGTGCAGGGATGGGAAAATCCAGCACGGCTGGACTCAAGTCAAGTCTGGAGTCATCACCCTCCTGTGACTCAGCTCGAAAAAGAGTCATAATAGGGGCACTTTCTGAGTCCCCGAGTCACTCTTTCGCCCGCCGCACAAAAAATGCTCGCCCAGTCTGAATGATGGCCCCAAAAGGTTTTTTCAAGCTGCAAAAACAGTAAGCAAGCACACTCAGACACAGGTAGACTCGAGTCTGTAAGTGTGGGGAAAAGTGCTGAGTCAGGGGGGCCCTGACTTGAGTGTTTTCCAAGTCTTCCACATGTGCGATTCATGAGTCAATGAGTCAGCGAAAAACACGCATTTTCATGACTCAAGCCTGAGTCATTCAAGTCAAGTTCCCAACCGTACTATTGTGTGCCATCATGCAATAGAGTCAATATCGCAACTAATATCCCAGCAGATGTCAGGTGACCCAAGAGACCAATAGGATTCCACCTGGACCTATATATTTGCTGACACTAGAAAGGCTTCTCAGGGCACAATCCTAACCAACTTTCCAGCACCGAGGTAAGGGCAATGCAGCTCCGAGGTAAAGGAACAAACATTCCCCTTGAGGAGGCCTCTGTGACTGCCACCCAACTGCAGAATGCAGCATATGCCCCATTGGCCCAGCTGTGCCCATGCAGAAAAGTTGGTTAGGATTTGGGCGTCAGTCTGGGAGACTTGCCATTCTACTTAACTCCCATCTTGACCACCAGATGATTTCACAGTTCAATGACCAACTTCCGTCAGACCACTGTGCCTAACATGTCCTCCAAACCACTTTTGAGACCCCAAAAGTAAAGCTACTCCAGGCAGCTGGGTCCAAGCTGACTTTAATGGAATAAACCAGCAGTCACCAAACTTTTGATCCCTGTGTAGTGCAAAAACGGTCCCCATTTGGACCACCTATTAACATTCTGCTGCATGGCTCACTAGAAGCCCCTCTGACTGCCACTGCATGATGCTCTGGGCAGCCACTTCTGTGGCCCACTGCCCCAGCAGGTTTCACACCCAGATTTCTGGCCGGACGTGACTGCAGAGAGGGTAGAACAATGGCAATCAGAGGGGCTTCTAGTGAGCATTGTGGCGAGACAGTAAGCCCTGTTCACAGTGGGGAGGGAATAGGTGATGCACTGCATCCGGCCCATGGGACATGGTTTGGCAAGTGCTGTCCTAAACTGTTGCTCATCTGTTGAATTTTGCTCTTAAAGGAGCTTTTGCAACCTAGAAAATTGGTTAAATCTTGAATGTGATGGACACCTGCAGAAAATATTTAGTGTCAAGTGTCGGAGCATGCAAATATGTCAGGAAGCCCTTAATCAAAAGAAACCCAATACACCAAGCTGTTTGCTCCTTCCATTGTCTTCTGCAGCTGACTCATTACCTCCAATAACCCCATTATCTCACATACCTCCTAAGCACTGATAACAATCATTTCCCACATCATGGGATACTAAAAAGGATGTATACTGCCCATGTTTTTTTTTTTTTTTTTTTCTGGCATGCTCAGTGCAGCATAAATGGTCCAGCTAATACGAAACAAATCATTAAAACTGTGCTAGCTTTTCATCGAATAGTTATTTTTATTCCCTTCCTTCCTTTCTGCCATCTGTCTGTATATTTATTGATTTATCCCACTGTTCCATCCTCTGTACCCTAGGTAGAAGGGGTGCAAAATGGTAAGGACTGCAGGTGCCACGATGTGCTGTGTAAAGCGCCCCCCCCCCCCACAGAATTGGAGCCATTCTGGGCAGCGACGGCAATGCACAGGAGATGCCGTTTGGTTCAACGGGAGTCTGTGTGTTGCTGTCGCTGCCCGGAGTGGGTCTGACAGTGAGTGGGAAGGGCTGCTTCCATGGCACGTTGTAGCGAACTGCAGTACTTACCATTTTGCTTCTCTCTTGCTATGCTTCTGTCCTTCCTTCTTCTTTTTGACACATTATATTAGATCAGTTTATTTTTTGGTATAGTTATAAATTATTTGTATTTGCATGTGCACCCACAAACATGCACACAAATTAAGGATGGAGTGGGATCCCATCCCCACTGAGTCCAGATTGGAACCATGGCTTCCAATGGGTATAGAAGCTTTTCCACAGTAGCCCCAGGACCCCTTGCTTTCTGGCAGATTCCAGGCCTCATCTGGAAATGAAGAGAGAGCTTTTCCTTCCTACAATGTCTTTTTCCTTCCTACAATGACTTTAGAGGCCTTGAGGATGGCAGGCAGGGACCATGATTCTTCTCACATCCTAAAGGCCCCATAATACAGTGTAGCAGAAAGTGTCCTTATCTTCTTCCCTGAGGGTGCAGATGGACGGTCCCAAGATGTGGAGTCTTCGCAATCACTGCATCCCAAGATGGAAGGTCTGTGATATCATAAGACTATTATGTAATACAATTGTTTTTACCAATTTCTTACCTTGTTGCTTTTGAGCTGTGAAGCAGAACACTCTCAAAATCCTCAAAAAGAAGTCTGCTTACAGTAAAAGGTATGTAAAAAGGCCACTCCCTTGTTATAGTAGAAGGTCACTGGGATTTGAGATGAAGCCTAATGTATTCTGACATATTGAAGAGAATAGTGACATATTGATAGTCTTTTGTTACAGTAACATCGCCCTCTCACTGTATCAAAATGCAGTTAGTCATATACAAAGAGGTTTTAGCTATATTCGAGGCCAATGTGCATATTTATTCATTTAAAAGATTTATACCCTGCCCTTCCTTCACCAACCAATAACGGGGCACCCAGGCATGAATTGCAGATGCCATTCCAGCTTGCATGATGCACTCCTGGGTTTTGCCGAATGACAGGTTTTCAGAACTCTCTGATTTCACACATCCACTATTCCTTAGACATTTCTATGATCATCTGTACAACCACATTAGAGGGCAGCAGTTAATAAGCATTCAAATGTCCAAGGTGATAGGGTGATACTTCAATATGCAATCAAGAATCCTTTGCTTTTGTCATATAATGGATAACATACAAAGCATAGTAATCAAGACACAGATCTGAAAAGTGTATTAATTAGGCCAAGCACATGATTTGTCAGAGTTTCTGTTTCGTTTCCACATCAGATTTTTTTTCCAAGTTAGGAGTATACAGTACTTCTTTATATTTCGGTTTTGTGCCTTACTCATGTGGCACTTGTTTTTCTTCCTGTGTGGAAAGGTTTGAGTGAACATAGATAGAACAAAATATAAATAATGCAGTAGGTAATCAAATAAATATGTTTCATTTTTTTTGAATCCTTCACTGTGGGTCATCCCAACTACTATTTTAGTAAATCATTCAGCCATTGCTCACTCTCCTGGGAAACAGGGAAATGGAAGAGTTGTTACTATTATTGAGAAATATAATGCATATGAAAACACTGTCAAAATATCAGATATATGAATTTTGATTTTAAAACACCACCACCACAGGCTGCCAAGAATAAATAACAAGCAGCCCTTGCGCCATTCTCATTTAAGTGGGTACTCATCTAAAAGGGTGAGCATGAAAATGTTTTCCTATAAGAGAAAACATTTTCATTGCAGAAAAATAAGCCTCAAACAGAAAATGATTGATTTTAATAGACTTGATGAATACATATCAAGGAGCTACCATGGAAAAAATTTGGTGGGAGCAAGAGAGAAATTCCTTCTTTATGTTTTGAACCCTTTCCCTCAATCGTTTTGTGAAATAAGAGTAAGAAATCCATCACTCAAGCAAAACATGTCTTGCAATTTTACAAGATGTGTTTCCAATATATACCCAAATATAGAAAGATTTCTTCCTAAACTGAAAGGGTGCATTTCAGAGAAGAAGAGTTGTCATATCCTTTTTCTCTTTATGAACATTTCAATTTATTTGTGAATGCTAATTTCTTAATTCTGCAGCTTCCAATTTTTCCAGCGCAGTGGCCCACCTTGCACTCTGCAGTGGGTTACAACACTGCTGGTTACAACATTGCTGGGAGGCTTTGGAGACTTCTTCTGGGACACACTGGGATGGTGGCCAACTCTATTGGCCTCCATGGGCCTCCAAATGGCCCACAGAAGCATCCAGAAGCTATTTCTGGTCAAAACCAGAAATTGCTTCAGGATGTTTCTTTGGGCCATTCTGAGGCCAATAGACTGGGTCGCTAGACTGGCATGACCCAGAAGAGGCCTCTGGAGGTTCCTGGTAAGCCATTCCAACCAGCAGTGTTGCTGGGCTAGCACACCCCTTCTGGAGTGGTTCCAATTTAGAGCCAAACAGTCCTAGGGGCAGGCAGGTCCAGCTCGTAACCCACCAGTGGGTCTTGACCCACACTTTGGGAACCACTATCTTAATTTACATATACTGTCATTCTAAATAATGCTCTGCAGAAAAGGGACTGTGTTGTTTACTTAAAAATGTAATAAAACATTAAAATAGAACTTAAGGTCCAAATAAGCAGTGTGCACTGGCTCACTGCTGGTGCACAGTGTCGCAAACGTGCCATAATGCATGTTTGCAGGCCCTAGCGCCAGTGGCGTGCTGGTGCTAGCCCAGTACTGGCCTGTGCTGAGCTGGCGCCAGCAGAACACCACAGCTCCGCTGCTCCATTGTTGCGTGGACTGCCAGGCAGCAGAGAGGTAGGTGGGGGAATGGGGGGAGGTGGAGAGGAGGCGTTCCAGGGTAGGGGGAGGACGGGCAGAGGGAAGGGAGGAGGCGTGCTGGGGTGAGGGAGTGGGCAGGAGGGAGGGGGAGATCAGTGGAGCTTTGCTCCACCAGATTCCGAGCCTCCTTGTCAGGTTGTCCACCCATCATGGAGGCTCTGAATTCTACACTGCTCCTCGGTTCATTGTAGAATTGAGTAGTCCCATTGTGGGGCTACTCATTTTTACGTGGGGACGAAAGTCCCCTTCTCCCAAGGAGGCGGTGGCAGCTGCCTGGGTTGCATTGGATGCAGCAGCAGCTGCCATTTTTAGCACCGCTGCATCCCCGTTCACTGGGCAGCTCAGGATTGGGCTGCCCAACACCCGCACTCAACATATTTCTTTGCCCTGAACCAGGATATACAATCAGTATGAAAACACTACTGGTTATCATGTAGAAGAAGTTTGCTGTACGAGAACATGGGATGGGTGGGGTACTATTCAGGCAGAACAGAGGAAGGAAGTGGAACTTCATTGAGATGAATGAAATGTACCAAGGGTGTTAGAAGCATCCTACTACATTCTTTTCTGGGAAAGCGCATTTAGTGACAGGTTACACTCTTAGTGAAATTTGGATTTTAGTAACTCCTGATAAAAAAAACTTCCTAATATTGTATGGTGTGGCTCTGCTGTTCTTTGTCTTCCTTTCTAGAATAACAAGTTTCAGGTGTCACTTGTAGCCCAGTTCTATCTCCCACCAAACCACAACACATAGTGCCTCTGTTAGAGTGTGCATTGCCTGCTATATGGGCAGAGCAACAGACAGCCATGGAGAAGTAAATAAAATTTTTCCTTACCTCCCCATAGACCACCGGGACTCCAATGGGTCTCCTTGAACCTACATCAGCTATTTTACTACTATGCATCCAAGGAGACTCAGAGTGCAATCCTAACTCATGCTAGCAGCAGGCCTGTGCTGCATCCAGCAAAAGTTTGGGGCCAAACGTTCCCCGAGCTAAGGGGAAATCTTTCCCCTTACCCCATGTCATGCTGCAGTGGCCCCAGTGGGTCCTGACCCCTCCCTCCTGTCCCTGCCCACTTGCCCATGGTCCTGCCCATCACCCACCCTCCCCCATCCCAAAATGCCTCCCTCCCGCCTCTTCCCTGCCCTCCCTGTGCCCCCCCCCCAGACCCCTGAATCAGCCAAGCTTGGCCAACACAACTCACCTTCTCCCAGGGGCCTGCAGCGATGCAGGGAGTCTGGCTCATGTCCATGCACTAGCTTCAACAAGTGGCACAAAAGTGCTTTAGCACTTTTGCGACACTCTCGGGCCAGTGCAAGGGACTTGAGTTGGTCCAAGTCCATTTTAGGATTGTACCCTCAGGAGGCATTTTGAACATAAGAATATAAGAACAGCCCCACTGGATCAGGCCACAGGACCATCTAGTCCAGCTTCCTGTATCTCACAACGGCCCACCAAATGCCCCAAGGAGCACACCAGATAACAAGAGACCTACTTCCTGGTGCCCTCCCTTGCATCTGGCATTCTGACATCGCCCATTTCTAAAATCAGGAGGTTGCACATACACATCATGGCTTGTACCCCGTAATGGATTTTTCCTCCAGAAACGTGTCCAATCCCCTTTTAAAGGCGTTTTGGGGTGAGGAAAAAGGAATCGCATGTCAGCATTCACCGCTGCCACCAAGATTATCACCCTCCTGCTACCACCAAGATCATCCCAATATCCTCTGGCCCAGCCCACCTCAAACTGTACCTGCTTCAGACCAACCAGGGAGCCTCTGTTGTGTGTGTAGGGCCTTTGACCATGTGTGCCAGAGCATATGACAGCGGCATAGCTTTCACACCAGTATCCTGGGCTTTACAGTGGTGGGTTGTGAGCTCAGCCTCTGTATAGCCCCACAGAATTGAGCCATTAGCCTTTCTTTCCATTGTTTTAAATAGATGCGAAATGTGAAATGACTACCCAACTGATGAATTTTGGCACAATGCATTTTGTGTCACAACCCCTTTCAATTCTGCAGCATTAAGGAAGCAGCTTAATATTGATGATGTTCACTGTGGTGATACAAAATGATTCTGATTCTTGTTAGTGTTCAAAAGTTCCAACCAAAGTGATCATTCACATTAATATCTGTACATTCAGCCCTAAGGAAAACCATACAAATATAAATCTCCTTGAAAAAGATATCAGTCTTGCAAGAGAGCGTAGAGTCGCTTCTTTTGGTTATTAAAAAAACAAAAGCTTTCTGTGTTTACAGCGATCAGTCATTCTGTTGAGATCACAGTCTAAAGGTCTTTCTTGGCTGTCCTTTGTTGGCTCAATTTGTTATTGAGGAAATGTAAAGACAATGGGGCAAACAAAATTGCTTTGGACTAGGGATCCAGGCCAAGGCAGGGCCATGGGCAGTCATATCCAAATCTAGATTTGGATGGAGTGTGCTTGAGCTCAGGATGTCTGAAGTTATTGGCTAGAGCAGTGGTTCTCACGCATTTAGCATCAGGACCCATTTTTTAGAATGAGAATCTGTGGGGGCCCACTGGAAGTGATGTCATGACCAGAAGTGACATCATCAAACGGGAAAATTTTGAACACTCCTAGGCTGCAGTCCTACCCAGGAGTAAGCCCCATTTACTGACGTTGTTAAAAGCATATACATAGTAGCTTGTTCAAAGTACAGGTCTGTAACATTTCCCCAAATGCAGTCACATCCCATGGGAGCACCAAGTCTAATATATTAAAAATAAAATATTGAAATGAATGGGGACCCACCTGAAATTGGCTCGTAACCCACCGAGTGGGTACCGACCCACAGTTTGATAAACACTGGGCTAGAGATGCAAGAGCCTCACATGAAACAAACTGAAGATAGTGAGCCATTAATCAAGTCAGGACAGAACTACCTGGTCAGGCAACAGGTATTTGTACCAGGCCTGACCAATCCAGAGGATTCAACCTGTCTGCCAAACACCAAGTGCCAATGTTGTACATCTTTGCTCCTTTCCATTCCGGACAGATTCCTATGACTTTCTCAGGAAGGGAGTCTTAAGAATTCACAAGTTAGAGGTTAGATTTGACAAGTGATGAGGTGCTAGAATACACTGACTAACTGAAAACAAGCAAATCACTGGGTCTGGGTGCTATCCTCTCAAGGGTTTTTAGGGAACCCAAATGCTGAATGATGGGCAACCCAATCCTGAGCTGCCCGGGGTGCCCAGGCATGGCGGCATCGAGAACGGCTGTCGCTGGATCCTGCGTGCCCTGGGCTACCGCGGGAGGTGCCTTGGGAGAAGGGAATTTTCATCCCCTTCCCCCGGTAAGGTAAGCAGCCCTGCAATGGGGCTACTCACTACAGGTAAAGGCGCTTGTGTAGGGCACGGAGCCCTCCATGAGTGCCTCGGATCCTGCGGAGCAGATCTCCACGGACCCGCCTCCCTCCCTCCAGCCTGCCCCCTCCCCACGTCATGCCTTCGTGTCATGCCTCCCCCCGCCCTGTCTCCACCCCCCATCGGCCTCCCCCCTGCCCGGAACGCTTCCTCCCCTCCCCCATCCCAGCCCCTGCTTACCGTTCCGCAGCTTGGCGGTCCGGGAGCTGCAGAGGCTAGGCGACTGCCCCATGCTAGCCCAGCACCAGCACCCAGCACAAGCCCAGCGGTGAGGCTATCAAATGTGCCTTACGGCACGTTTGCGACAGTGCTCAGCAGCACGGAGCTGTGCCGCCGAGCCCAGGATTGGGCTCTGAGGCTGCAATCCTAAGCATACTTTCCTGAGAGTAAGCTTCATTGAACATAATAGGACTTACTTCTGAGTAGACCTTTTTAGGATTGTGCCCTAAACTTCTAACAAAAATACATAACTTACCTTTTAGACTTCAATCATTTCTCATGTCAGAGGACTGCAAAGTAGCCAACATTATGCCAATATTTAAAAAGAGATCAGGGAAATCTGGGAAATTACAGGCCAATCAGCTTAATGCCTGTTTTGGGTAAACTGGTGGAAAGTATAATGAAAGATAAAATGATTAAGGATGTACAAGAATGAGCCTTGCTGAAGGAAAATCAGCATGGTTTCTGCAAAAGTAAGTCCTGCCTCGCTAACCAATGCAAGAGTGGAAAACAAGCATGCAGATAGAAGTGATTCCGTTGACATGTATGCTTGAAATATCCGAAAGTTTTTTGCTGTTGTTTTTACAATAGTGGCATCCGGAATGGCATGTCCATGAGGCTGACTGAAGTGGCTGCTTTAATGGCAGGTTGAGGGTGGCAGCAAACCGGTACCAAGTGCCCCGCAACCTCTGTCCACCTGCCACAGCTGACGCATTGCCCAACCGTTCCAAGTGGCCACTGCCCCATTCTTCTTTCTCTATTGCATTCAGAGGATGGGGCGGGGGATTACTTTCTCTTCCTGTACCACCCCTGCTGAAATCTTTTTCCTGAGAACTCCCCTGAGTGTTGCCTTCCCTTCCTTTCTGCTTCTTGTAAAGTGGAGACATTACACATCCATGATCCTCCTAGACTAGCACCAAATGGGAAACAATGGAGGAAGTGATGACAGAAGAGGGTGATGAGGTGAATGCTGATGTAAAATATGTGTGCTGGCTGATGTAGGGGGATGCTGCCATATGCACAGGCAAGGGTGTGTGGGTGGGTAGCAGAATTTGGGGGTGGGCTGGCAGAATGTACTTGACATGAGCAGTGGTCATGTAAAAGATTCTTCCTCTAAACATCCCTCAGCTGTTTGCACTAATTGCTAGGAGCAGACACAGAACAACTAGTGGGAAGTTAAACAACAACTATGCCTGATTTACCTAACCAGCAAACAGTTTGCATCAGTGGTTCTCAAACTTCTAGTACTGGGACCTATTTTTTACAATGAGAATCTGTCAGGATTCACCGGAAGTGATGTCATGACCAGAAGTGACATAATCAAGCAGGAAAATTCTTAACAATCCTAGGCTGAAATCCTATCCACACTTACCCAGGAGTAAGCCTCATTGACTACCTTTGTTAAAAGCATATACATAGTAGTCTGTTCAAAGTACAGATCTGTAACATTTCCCCAAATGTAGTCACATATCATGGTAGCATCAAGTCTAATATATTAAAAAATAAAATATTGAAATGAATGGGGACCCACCTGAAATTGACTCGTGACCCACCTAGTGGGTCCCAACCCACAGTTTGAGAAACATTGGTTTACATAATATACCAATTAGGGTTTGGAAAACTGGAAATTGGCAACCCTAAGCCAAATACGTTTCTTTGACAAGTGAAATTTCTCCAAGGTTTTCTGTACAGTCCTGTGTAAAACAGGTATCTAAAGTTCACTGATGACTTGCAGCAAAGCGCAATTAAAATGTTTTACGTGAGAGTGCCTATCACAGAAGAAGGCTGTTCACTAGACCTAAAATATTGAGAATGTATAAGTGACACCAAAGGCTCTTCTAACATGTTAACCAGAAGCCGAAAACATCAGCAAAGAAATAAAACTTGCACATTAGCTAGCAAGGTAGATTTGATCCTCACTCTGAAGAGACAACTTGTTTGAGTAGAAAATGACTGTGGCTCGGGCGCCTTGTCAAACACGTTCATTCCTTGCTGTCAGAAAGTGCTGTTCCATTTCTGATATTTCAGCACCAGTCGCTTGCTATTACAAAGGTAGTGCCATTGGCTGTCAGGCCTTTACAGTTTCAATTGGCAGACTTATCTATGTTCAGCAGGATTAGACAGAAATATGTCTCATTCAGATGATGTGCCAGCCCAAGGCTGCACCGGCCCCAGGAAATTTGAGTACATTAGCTTCAAAGGAATTGTCGGCACCCCCTTGTGAAAGTCAACTTAGAAAAGTGCTCGCCAGTCTCCTCTTCAAGCTGTTGCCTCTGTCTTGAGTACTGTATTTACTTTTTGCGTTGAGGTGGTTATCTTGACAGCGAACATTCTCATTCTCAGCACAGTTGTTTGTTCAGGGTTGGTCTAATTTCTCCACTTCCTGACATAAGCAGTAATAGATAATTAAGATAAGATGAAGTAGGACTGTGTTTGAGGCTAGTGATCATTCAGTTTCCTGTGATAGGAACCTGTATGTTGGATGGGGGGAGTCCAGATTTTATCCTTTCAGGGGGTAATCTTTTTTCTTGCCAGAGTCTTAGAAGCTGTCAGCACAAAATAGCCATTTGAGGAGGAAGAGCCAGTCACAAAATGGTGGACTGGGAAATGGCGGCATTTCATTATTTATTTATTTGATTTGTACTCCGCCTATCTCCCCGAAGGGCACCCAAGGCGGCTAACAGTGAATACTTTAAAATACAATATAAAATACAAATTAAAACATTATAAAAACAATAAAAAGCGCAATGGTCAGCAATAAAAACCGCACAGTAAAACACTGATTTATAGAAGCAGCCATTATAAGATCTCAAAGGCTTTCCTGAATAAAAAAGTCATCAGGCCCCACCGGAAAGTTAATAGAGAGGAGGCTGTCCTCAATTCAAAGGGGAGAGAATTCCATAATACGAGTGCCACCACCAAGAAGGCCCTGTTTCTGGCCACCATTCCCCTCACCTCTCTTAGTGGTGGCACAACCAACAGGGCCCCTCCTGATGACCTCAGAGAATGGACCGGAATATATGGAAGGAGGCAATCTCTCAAATACACTAGTCCCAAGTTGTTTAGGGCTTTAAAGGTCAAAACCAGCACCTTGAATTCAACCCAGAAAAGAATGGGCAGCCAGTGCAGCCGCCGGAGCAGTGGCATGACAGAATCAAACCACCGACCTCCGGCACCCACACGAGCTGTCACATTCTGCACTAGCTGTAATTTCTGGATCGTCTTCATGGGCAGCCCCGCGTAGAGCACGTTACAATAATCTAATCTTGATATTACCATGGCATGGACCACCGTGACCAGATCTGCCTGAGACAGGTACGGCCGCAGCTGGCGCACCAGCTGAAGCTGGGCAAAGGCACTCCTGGTCACAGCTGACACCTGGACATCCAGGAGCAGCTGCGAGTCCAGGAGAACCCTCAAGCTGTGAATTTACTCTTTCAGGGGGAGTGCAACCCCATTCAGAGCAGGGCAATTGTCCAGCACCCACATTGAAGATTTCAGAACCAGGAGGACCTCTGTCTTGTCCGGATTTAATCTCAGCTTGTTCACCCTCATCCAGATCCCAATTGCCTCCAGGCAACGCTGCAGGATAGAGACAGCCACCCTGGAGTCCGATGGAAAGGAGAGATAGAGCTGAGTGTCATCCGCCTACTGATGGCATCCAACTCCAAATCCCCGATGACCTCTCCCAGCGGCATGTACATGTTTTTAAGCACACATGCAACTTTGTAGGGCACTCTGCTAAATATTATGTCCATGTCCCAAACCAGGCTGGACTAAGATTTGAACCCAGGTTCTCAGGAGCTGTTGAGAAGAATTCAAGCCACCAAGGCAGGAAGGAGTAACTTTAGATTCCTGTCAGACCTGCTGGTAGATTTGGAATGACCTTCTGCCCTGAATTAGATGATGCAAAATAGAATGCCACACGGTCCAGCAAAGCTACTGATTCTGGACTGTTTCCTCAATCTGAGTAGCTCATCGCAGAGACACAGAATGAGATAGTCTCGCCTGCCCACCCCTGCTTACATACTACTTCCCTATTTGCCTCCAGATCACTCATCTTAAACACTATATTGCACTAGCTTTCGCAGCGTGCAGTGGCTACATATGGTAGCATTTCAGTTTCCCGGACGATGCTTGTTATCCTCAAATCCATTCCTTCAAATCTGCATTTTCCTATTAGCGAAACAGTCTTCCTTTCACTTTATGTCAGTTCAAATTATGCATGCCTCAGACGCAGCATCTCCCAGTTGCCTCATATCAACGTAAATATAAATGTGTGTGTGGGGGGGGGGGGGGAATGAAGTTGATAATATTACCAAAAAATTGGTGTTCAGGGTGTAATAGGACAATTCATTCTGCACAGATGTTCTGCAGAAATGAGATCGCCACCTCAATGTAAGAAGGTGCATTACCTTTTTTTATTACTCTGGATATACGGAGCCAAGCAAGGGAACATGGTGTATGACCTTGAATGCATCACAGAGGGAAATGATGCCTTTAAAAGCCCAATTGTAACTGCAAATATGTTCACAGGAGCCAAAGAATGAACAAACAAATGGCACAGGCAGTGGCTAGCCTAGGTGTTTTTTTACTGTAAATACTTCAGCTGAGATGAGGAGTGGTTGAAGGGTGAAAATTAGACCACTCCAAAGGGAAATCTATTACAAAAAATGCAAACTGACCCTAAAGAGATCATTCAGACTTCACCATGTGCCCTCGAGGCCAGAGTTCTAAAAGACCAGTACAGATTTGTTTTTGATATTCTAAAACAGGGGTGCCAAACTCCTTTCATATTGTGGGCTGAATACCATGCATGATGCCTGCTGAGGACAGGAAGTGACATCATGAAGCAGAAAGTGCCATCATTAAGCAGATGATGGCCAAAAATAAGCACTTTGTTCTCACGTAGAAACTCATTAGCTGCAAATGACAGAAGAGAAAATGTGCAAATCTTGTTCATGATTTCCAGATATGAGAGAGCCCAGTTATAATGCTGGGCCGGAGAAATTGCTTTTGGGGACTGCATTCAACCTGCGGGTGTTATGTTTGACACCCCTGTTCTAAAAATTGGACTTTGCTGAAATATGTTAGGTTTGTATTTAGGATGAACGCCAATAAAATATGACCTCTGCTTAATTATTTTAGCAGTTCTCCCAGGTGCAGCAAGAGAGATCTAAACCAAAGCTTTCTTTCATGTATATAGGTAATGCAGACACATTTTGATGCAACCCCATCTGTACGACAGTGTCATTCTGGACTCCACTGAACTGGCACTGAGGTTCCCCATTAGGGCTACAGTCCTATACATTTTATAGATCAGCAGGTTTTTCACAAGAATTCAGCAGTTCCCCTGGCTAGTCACTCCCAAGGAGCCACGGCTCACAGTTTGGGAACCACTGCAGTAAGGTGTTACTGGACTTCTTTAAGGGAATTCCATATTTCCAAAGACATACTTTGGAATTCACTACTATAGAGCAAAACATTCCTCACAGAAACTCATATGTTTCAGGACTTCCTCCCCAACCATTCCCCAATGGTGGCACAAAAATCAAGTTCTTCAAGGATAAAAGCAGAATTTGAAAAAGTGAGAGAATACGACTTCCTTCAAGCTATTCATATCTATAGTTGTACAGCTGAAGCAGAATCCCATTAAAAAACATCCCGAGAAGCCCGTTCCTCATCTTATTATTTTCTTATTTTAACTTTGTCTCATGAATGATGAGATGAATTGGTTTGTTTCCCTAAGTTTTTACCATACCTGTAAATGATTTTATTTGAATGGAGGAATTTCAGGCCCAAGGTGATGCAGCCTCTGTAAAACGTTAGCAGCAACTGTTACCCTGCACATGCCCAATCTCATCTGATCTCAGAAGCTAAGCAGGGTCAGGCCTGGTTAGTACTTGGATGGGAGACCACCTGGGAATACTGGGTGCTGTAGGCTTATACCATAGCCTTTGAGACTGAAGGTTGCCAACCAGTGACGAGATATTAATATTTGATTGCTTTTCTCATACATCTTATTTCGTGAAGATAAAATCCTATTCTGAAGACACTCCCAATCAACCCAATTGGCCATTCTGTCTGCTGATATGCATAAGCCCTGGGATAAGCGACTGGGATAACCTACTCTGGATACCCCCTTACAAAGGAAAATACATTAATTAAACATCTTTAAATAAATGATGCATATAATTATAGATTATATGTGTGCCAGATGAGTCAATGCTTGCTCATTCAAAAATAACTCTAAGGGCACAATCCTACCCTGCGCTGGAACAGGCAAGCCAAGAGGCTTGCGCTGTATCTTGCATAGGATAGGGGCCCAAAGTGGCTCAGCCAGAGGCAAGGGGAAACTTTTCCCCTTACCTCTGGGTAAGGCACCCTGGCCCCAATGGCTCTCCTTGGACTTGCACCACCTCCTGAGGTGGCGCAAGTCCAAGGAGAGCAGAACAGCTTGAAGCCGTTCCGAACTACCCGGGAACAGGGGTTGGGATTCAGCATAACTGCCAGGTCCCAGCCCCACTTCCCACCCCCCACTCCCCACCAGGGCCACCCACCGCCCGCCCTACCCCTGCCCCGGAATGTCTCCTTCCCTCCTCCTCCCCGTCTCCTCCCCGCCCACCCCAGTCTTGTGCGGCCAAGCTCGGTCGCTGGCACGGAGACTTGTGTCAGCCTCCACTGGCTGGCGTGCCTCTTCACGCTGGCCTTGCCAACTCCTAAGGAGGCACAAATATGCCTTAAAGCATGTTTGCAACTCTCCTGGGCTGGGGCAAGGGACTTGTGCCGGCCCAAGGGCACCTCTGGATTGTGCCCTAAGAGGTCAATCTTGTCACAGAAATGCCACAAAGTACTTTGCAACAGCACAGTATATGCAACTTCATGTGTCCCATTTTATGTTGGTTGTTTCTTAAACTGCCAGTTGTATGTTGGAAATCAGCTTGGGTTGCTCCTTGAACTGCTATTAAATCACCATAAAAATGAACAGACTCCGCAGTTTCAGACAGTTGACTTTTGGGAACGAGAGAGTATTGATGGCTGAACTTCTGAGCACAGCTGCTTCTCAGAGCCCTGGGAACTGTTTGATTCTCAGGTGCTTCAGCACTTTGGTCCTTTTGTCATTTAAATCCCTCTTCATCAGATTGTAAATATTTGTTGTGAGAGATAGAAGAGAGTTTCTTGCATCTGGCTCTCAGCGCTTCACTCTAGAGGAAAGGAGACTGCTGGGATGAAGTCTCTCTCTTTACCCCATTGCTTGGAGACAAGTTGAACAAGTTTCTTTTACATTGTTTTGCCATTGAACGCATACATTCGGTCCCCTCCGTAGAACAATCCTTTGTTACAGCTAAATTCAGAGAAGTGGAAAGAGTTCAGAACGGCTTAACACTCCAAGCTGCAATGCCTTGCCCATGCGCCAGAGCTGAGAAAGTTATAACCCTTGTACTACAGTTAGAGAGCTATGGCTAAGATGGAATGGCTTGCCTAAGTGGGAATGACTTTCCTAAGACCACTTAGGAGGCATGTGACAGAGGTGGGATTTGAACTGGGGGAGTTCTTCATCTGGAGCTCAGTCCTATGGCTTATGTTAGTGGTGCCCAAACTTTCTGGCATCACGACCCACCTTGTTCTCCCCGGCAGGTCATGATGTGCTACTCCATCCTGCGTTGCCACAGAGGCGTCTTCTGGGCCAACAACCCACTCTAACAGCGTCCACGGGCCTCATAGTGGCCAGAAGAAAGTCACTTCCAGTTTGTGGAAGTCAGTTCTGGTTTTACATCCTCTGGGGCTTCCAGAAAGGCTCCAATTTGGAGCCATCTGACAGCAAGGGCAAGAGGCGTGGCCCAGGTCATGACCCACCAGGAATAGGCTCATGACCCACTGGTGGGTTGCAACCCACACTTTGGGAAACACTAGCCCGTTCCATACCAGCTGTGGAGTCAGACTTTCAGAAATATGCAGGCCTGCCATTATGTGAACTTAAATCTCATTTAATTTAGTGGCTCATACTTCTATATAATGGGCCTCAGACTGGAACAAAAGTTCTATACGCAACTCAATATATCTATAAATTTTATACTGCCAGTGTTACAGTGTTGCAGAGTATTCCCGACTTCTAAGATGAGTGCTTTTGTTAGGACTCCCAGCAACCTGAAAAGAAGTTTTACTACAGCTCAGCTCTTGTGGGATGTTTTGGAATGAGGGAAGAGGAAAAGAATACTCTTTTCCTCCTTCCCCCCTTGACTCCTTCCCCTGTTGTGCTGTATGCACTAGATGCAAGCCCAAAACCCGAGCACTTTATTGTCATATAGTGGAATAGTTTCTGTTGGCAAACTCCAGTCTCGAAAGACTATGGTATCACACTCTGAATGGTGGTTCTGGCACAGCGTCTAGTGTGGCTGAAAAGGCCGATTTGGGAGTGACAATCCCTTCCACACCGGGAGCAAGTGCAGTCTGTTCCTGGTCTGTCTCCCTGGCTATGGGCCTTCCTTCTTTGCCTCTTTGCCTCAGGCTGTTGGCCAAGTGTCTCTTCAAACTGGGAAAGGCCATGCTGCACAACCTGCCTCCAAGCGGGCCGCTCAGAGGCCAGGGTTTCCCACCTGTTGAGGTCCACTCCTAAGGCCTTCAGATCCCTCTTGCAGATGTCCCTGTATCGCAGCTGTGGTCTACCTGTAGGGCGCTTTCCTTGCACGAGTTCTCCATAGAGGAGACCCTTTGGGATCCGGCCATCATCCATTCTCACAACATGACCGAGCCAATGCAGGCGTCTCTGTTTCAGCAGTGCATACATGCTAGGGATTCCAGCATGTTCCAGTACTGTGTTGTTTGGAACTTTGTCCTGCCAGGTGATGCCGAAAATGCATCGGAGGCAGCTCATGTGGAAAGCGTTCAGTTTCCTCTCCTGTTGTGAGCGAAGAGTCCATGACTCGCTGCAGGACAGAAGTGTACTCAGGAGGCAAGCTCTGTAGACCTGGATCTTGGTATGTTCCGTCAGCTTCTTGTTGGACCAGACTCTCTTTGTGAATAGTAGGAAAGGAAAAAGGTGCCCTTTTGCTTCCTTTCTCCTGAACCATCCAAATATACCACAGAGGAGTTTTCTAATCTCATGGCATGCATCCCACCAACTCTAACTCCGCATGTGAAGCTTTCTTCTTCTGAATCAGACAATTGTTCTGCTTGGCCCAATATTTTCTACACTTGCTGTCAATGGCTCTCCAGAGTTTCAGACAATGGTCTTTGCTCAACCTACCTAGAGATGCCAGAGTTGAACCTGGGGACTTTCTGCATGCAAACCATGCTCTCTTTAGTGGAGCTCATAACACAACAGTGTTCTAAATCAACCAGGTTTTCTCTTAGCATTGCTGACTGGACTGTCTGGAACCAGTTGTATGAGGTAACTTAGGGCCCAAACCTATCCAAATTTTCAGCACTGATGCAGCTGTGCTAATGGGGCTTGCACTGCATCCTGTGGTGGAGGGGCAGTCACTGAGGCCTCTTCAAGGTAAGGGAATATTTGTTCCCTTACCTGGGGGATGCATTGCACCTGCATCAGCGCTGAAAAGTGGGAAAGGATTGACCCATAAATTGTTCTAATAAGGACAGTTTACCTTCCCAAAATCCCCTGGGGGCTGGGGATAAGAATAGGCCCTCAGTTTGGCTGTACTTGTCGTAAGAGGCGACTAAACAGCCACCAAGTAGATGGGACTCGTCAGCCTGGGAAGGCAGCTCATCTGAGAGAGGGAAAACTCTGATCCCGAACCTCCACTGCCTTGTGGCTACATCCAGTTATGGAAAAGACTTCAGGAGTCAACCTCGAGGAAAAATCCGGAGCCGGAGTCCCTGAGGCAGTTCATGGCTGAACTCAGTCACGTTCTGGCAACTCCTGCGACGCCGCTGGAACCAACCGTATTGGCCTCTGCCTTTCCATTGGACCATTTCAGCGACGTGGAGAGGGGGGATTTGCTGCATGGGAAACAGTCTGTCCTCCATACCTACTTTACCTGCATAATAATCCAGTAACATGAAGTAGTGATTGGAATAGTTAACTGCTATATTTTTTTCCCATTTGTATGCATCACAACCTTCAGCTATGTATAATTAAAGGCATTTTCATAAAGGTGTTGACTCAATTAATGTTGTAGAATTACTCGAGCATTTAAGAAGAATGAGCTAGATGAAAAGAGAGTTTCTGTCCATCCAGGCAGAACTCCTGAACTTTTGAAAATTCCATCCTGATGAATTACAAGTCCCCCTTATCATTTGCAGATCTTTTCTAGAAAGCAGCCTCAGGTGACATGCATATTGGATGCACATCGAAGAGATTAAAATAGGTGTGTTCCCCCCTCCCCTTCTACTTGCTAAGAACTGCATTTAAAAAGACCCTGCAGAGAAAGACAGAAACAGGTTCAAAAGAACAAAACAAGAAGGAGCTATTCATGGAAAACTTCAAAATGGTTGAAATCCCTGGTGAAAGTCTATGCTGGCTTTTAAAAAAAAATGTTTTACTTCAGTAGGTTTTCATGCCATCATGGGAAAAGAGAAAATGTAAGCATGTGAGGCAAGAAGTCAGCAAGGCATTGCCTCTTGATACTAGTGTACTGATTTAATGAAAAATTACACATTTATTTTCCTACACCTCAATCCTATTGAGGGCCTGCGGCAGTGAGTCTCACAATCTGCTGCCGTAAGTCCCAGGCAGGTGTTCGAAAAGCCTTGCCACTGTCATGCATTGCGGGACTGCCAGCTCAAATGGCTGAAAGCCCTGTGCACACACCAGTGGCTCACCCAGCCCACAATAGAGCAGATAAGGTGGCTGCAGGTGCCGTTTGGGGAATGATCAGAATGTGGAGTAGGCTGAACCAAGGGTGATTCAGGAGTGAGGGTGGATATTGGCAGCAGCAGTACTTGCCAAGATCCTATCCCCTTTTTCCTGACCTGACATGCCCGCCGAGGCTCTTCAAACTTACACCAGCTAAATAGGCGGAGACCCATTGGTAGCCTGATGGCTAATGGGGAGACAAGTGAAAAACTTACCTTTTTTACTCATTTCACTCAAGCTGTCTGGTTCCTGTCCCCCCATATAGCAGGTTTGTGTGTGTGTAATGATTCTGCTTCTAAATATTCATGTGGTGGCTTGGTGTATATAGTGCAGAATTTTAAATTCTGTACTTCAGCACAGCAGTATTGAAGTCATCTAAACCAGGTGTATATATACTCATAAAAAATTACATACTCATAAAAAATAGTATACCATCAAAATACCCAAAGACCCTGCATAAGGACTTAACACATTCTTCCATCTTTCAGCACAATCCATAGGATAATTTGCCTACAGAACTCCCATAAAAAGGAATGTGATCTGTGCACAGTAGTTCCTTTTTGTTTATTTAAAAAAGATATCATAGAACCAGAATAAGGCAGCTCAACTGGATCAAAATGTTGGACTACCTTCCTAATAAGAAGAAAAAAAAAACAAAAGCTTCTGGGGCTTTTCAGTTTATAAAAATAAAAGAGGACTGACAAAAAAGAACAATGGACAGGGAGCTAATATCAATGGGAGCAACATCCACAGTTGTCCTTCCTTTTAAGCAAGGAGGGCTCTTCTTTTGGAGCAAGGGAACAGTAAGTGCTACCTAGGAATTTTTTTGTCTCCTCTCTGTACTAAAACTCAGAGTCAGTGAAGATGACTGACAGTTGTTTTAGGGAAGACAAAAAGACATACTTAATAGTCTAGTATGTAATTGAAATGCACTGCAAGCATGATGTGATGATCGATAAATTAAATAACTTCAGAAAATGATGAAATGCAAAAACAAGTCTATCAGCACTGACCAGATGTGATGGTTAAATGGAACCTCATATTAACAGAGGTTGGTGACAGACAACAGGGGATTGCAATTTTCTGCATGCCCTACTAGTGGGCTCCCAAAGAGATTCATCTGGTTGCTGAAAACAGAAACACAATGCTGAACAAGGTGGACTTTCATCTGAACCAGCAAAGCCATTCTTATTGCAATGGCCCCTATGATTGAGTACATACTAGGAGGACAGTGTAGTGGATGCTCATGGAAATCTGAGGTCACTCAATCTTGCCAAACTCTTTGAGGCTTGCCCTGTTATGTATGGACCTAAGTGGAAATGTGCAGACTTCTTTAAAAAAAAAAATCAAGCTTTTTATTTGTCAGTTCCAGAACTTGGCTAACCTGTACAGATTTTTGAGTGTGCCCCAGGTTGGAATTGAAAAGGATGCTTTTTATTAAAACTGTCACTCATGTGCTTCAAAACTGGCTTCAGACTGAGTCCCATTAATTTTCAAAGCGGGATCACAGAGGCAGAGCGACAGGTGGAAGTGCACGCCCCAGAAAGGACAGTGACGTGCCTTGATGTGTCCTTGATGTCTGATGAGGCAGTGATGTAGCAAGAGAAGTTATTTCATTATTTGCGCTCTTTTAAAAAGTGTCAGATTTTACCCCACTATTAAGCAAGTCTCTTTCATTCCCAGCTGTCTAACTGTCAAAAGAGCTACAATGTGTTTGTGTTTCTGACATACTGTAGGAAAGTCTCATTCCCCCACCCTGATTTGAGTATACATGGGAAGGATAAAAATAATAGCAGGGGATATGGGTGTGTCTTATTACATGTCAGATACGGTCAATTATTTTGTGCAAAATCATCAGATTTTTAATGTTGCTGATAAAAATAAAAATCTGCTAAAAATTCACAGTAGAAAATTTTTAGGTAAAACATATTAGTTTTGACTTTCATTCTTCCTTATTCCAGTTGTTTGAGGAAGCACAAAGAGCTTGGTTAAAACGAGCACATCATCAGCCGTTGCCAAATGATCCACAGAAGAAAACAGAGGTTCTTTCTCTAACCCCCTTCCTGGGCCTGATCCACCTTCATGGGTCAATGCAGATTTGTGCCAGCAATATTACTGAGCTGACATGGCAGCAGCTGGAGTTTATCCAGCAAGGGAACGAATGTTCTCTCTTACCTCAAAGAGCTCTCTACATGCTGGCCATGCTGCCAGGACACAAGGAACTGCCTATTGACAATTATGGAACAAAACCATGTGTTAGAATCTGTGGGCAATTTATATTAATAGCAATGTATACAATGGCTGCTGAGGGGCAAAAGGATGCCACAAAGGGTTCCAGCGTCAGTTGCCTTTTGCCCCCCCCCCCCCAATTCATTTCCCTGATTGCTTCCTTTTTAAATCAGACTCTTAAAATACCTTGAGATCAGGGCCTCTGAGAGGAATTTTATCAGGGGGTACAAAGTTTCTTTTGGGATAGGGGAATAGGGCAGGGAGAAGGTGCTGACAACCAGAACAGTCTTTAGAGCCCAGGTCTACCAGGTTTCTTGATGTGGAGCCCAGGTCTACCTGACCATGTGGCAGTGGCAGCTTGATAAATATGGAAAACCAAATACACTCCTCTCTAAAATCTTTGAAATATAGAAAATCCATTGCAGAAAATTAGCATCTTCATATTTGGACTCACACTAGAATGGACAATGTGCTGTGGGCACCACAATGAACTTCTGCAGCAGCTGTAGCCCTGCAGCTGGGTCCCTGAACTCCTATACACTCCTTCATGGTTACTGGCTCCACAAGCCAAAGAGCTACTGTAGCAGGCCAGTTTCCTCCCAAATTTGACACTGTGTTAAGGAGGGTCATGGATGCATTCCTGGGTCTGGTGTGTATGGCTTGCAGCAGCAGTTGCCACTGCATGCCCGTAATTGTGCCTTCAGCATCATACGCAGGTAGCAAGTTCAGGTGAAATTGGAAGTTGTGAGATCCTAGGAACCTCCTGGGGGCCCTTCCTTTGACTCCTGGGCCCCCTTTCTGACCCTGGGCCCGGGTACAAATTACCCCCTTTACCCCCTCCCCCCAGGCCCTGCTTGAGATATACCACCTCAGTATATTTCAGCAACTGGAATTTGAAATGCTGCATTGAGGGGAAGTAGCTAGTGGAAGGCAAAAAGCAACCCACCCTAAAATGCTCTTGGGGCAAGATCGCATACAGAGGTAGCTTGCTTTTTACCCTCACTAGCTATTATTCAGCACGCAAGGTTCCTGCATCTCATTGGAATGGAGCCGATCAACATTTTTTCCTCCATTTGTTACAACTCCTAGAACTCAGTGCCTTTTCAGCCCTATGGAATATCCTTGGCCTGTCCCAATGTGGTCAAGGACTTCTAGAGTCAATGTCATAGCTCACTGCTAAGATCAGGCTCCAACAACTCTCCAGGCCCCTTGTTCAGTGAGGGAAGATGAAGTATTTCCATAAATGTTTTTTGAAACTCTGAATCATGCCAAATGACTGGGCCGGTGGGGGAGGCAGGGAGGAGGAGGGAGCCCTTAAAAGCACCTGCCTTTTATTACACAGCTAAGGCATGCCATATCCTTAATTAAGCTATTTGAATGCAGAACTTCTGGCATTTAGTAGAAATGAAAAGAGATGCTGGATCTAGAGTACTGACTACTGTAAAAAATGCATAGTCCATTTTATCGCTGACATCTGGACTGGCACTAATGCATGGTTGGCACATCTGTCACTACGATCTCACTGGACTGCCTTCATCTATAAGTTAGGCATGTCTCTTCAAGATGGTGAGAGAGATGTTGCTCTGTCTAGTGCTGCACTGGCACATGATATCTGCCATTTTCTCTTTGGGCATTGAGAGGAAGTATGTCTATCTCAACTAAATTTGTAAGGGATAGGTAGACATTGTGGTACATAAGCAGTCCAGTGGGGAAAGGGATTTTGTTTGTTTGAGAAAGGGAGAAAAATATTTCCTTCATTGAACAGAATGAGAGCACATCTGCAGGGAGATATTTACGGGAATCAAGTGTGCATTCATTGTATAGGATATGCTGTCTCCAAGATGCCATGATACTGGGTTTCCATGATATTGGGTTCATCAATACAGAGTTGCATTTTCTTTTTGTATAAATATTTTTGGATCATCCCGTTTAACCCCACGGTGCCAAATCAGGACCTTGAGCAGTTCCTGTTTAAATAGCATCCTTAAAATTATATCAGCACACAAGCCCCATAGGCTCACCTCTAGATAAAGATACTTCTACCAAATTTCTTTACTGGGTGAGATGCCGGGTTGTTTTAAAATTTTAAGACTGGAATTAGAATTTGTTTGAGATTTACTTCATTAGTCCAGATTCTGATCTTGTTCTGCTGAAGTTGCACATGAGATATTAGGGGTACCTGCAGAATCATTCATCAAAACAAACAAAAATGGTATACAGTTATGGAAGCAGCAAGGATCATGGATGGAGTTTTATGGACGTGCTACATTCAGTGTGAAGCAGCTGAAGTCATGGGGATAGATATTGCCTTGAGCTTACTGGTTGGAAAGTTGTATCAGTCCCAAGTGAAATTTTTTTTTTAATTTTAAGAAAACAATACATTAAATATTCCCCTGGGGGCTGGGGATAAGAATAGGCCCTCAGTTTGGCTGTACTTGTCGTAAGAGGCGACTAAACAGCCACCGGGTAGATGGGGCTCGTCAGCCTGGGAAGGCAGCTCATCTGAGAGAAGGAAAACTCTGATCCCAAACCGCCACTGCCTTGTGGCTACATCCAGTTATGGAAAAGGCTTCAGGAGTCAACCTCAAGGCAAAATCCGGAGCCGGAGTCCCTGAGGCAGTTCATGGCTGAACACAGTCACGTTCTGGCAACTCCTGCGACACCGCTGGAACCAACCGTATTGGCTTCTGCCTTTCCATTGGACCATTTCAGCGATGTGGAGAGGGGGGATTTGCTGCATGGGTAACAGCCTATCCTCCATACCTATTTTACCCAGGCTTCGCGCACTGGAGAGGACACTCTGTTCCAGAACACTATTCAGAGCGCGTTACCATAGTCTTCAGAGACTGAAGGATGCCAACACACATTAAATACATTATTTTTTTTTGTTTCAGGGTTCAAAGAGTAACAATTTTAAGGTCAATGTGTGGTGTACAGAGAGATCATGTGACTAGAAAGCAACAGAGGCATCCAACCTCTGACGGTGATAGTAGCAGCAGATTTTCTGCTTTCCTGGAATGATGCCCTGGTGCATTCTAGGACACAAAATGGCACCTGATAGGGATGGATGCTGGGAAAGCAAAGCAGCCCCATCATAGCTTCTGTTACCACCCTCTTTGGTGGTGCTCATTTAAAGAGAAAATAATACCACCAGCAGCCCTAGCAAGACCCCACCCCAAATGAAATCTAAAACTTGCATGGGTGGATCCACAAAAGTGGGGTTGTCACTCATATATTGAACATCCAAATCCCACCTCCCCCACCCAAAAAAAAAACACACACACAAAAGGTTGAGGAGGAGAAATACAGAAAACAATGAGGCTAAAACTGTGGCCCAGCAGTAGCTCATAGACACTGGTAAGTATATCATCTGCATTTGCTCTGTTCAGCCACTTCCAGTTATGGAATCCTTTAAGGTACTGAGTCACAACTGACAAAATAAATCAATATTCACATGTAATTCATAGTTCTGGAAATGATATTAGCACCGCAAGCCTTAATTTAGTTTATACACATTTGAACCCCAGGAACTGGTAAAGCAGGAAGTTTACTGAAAGTGATTTCATTTGATTTCAGTTTTGTACACCTGGGGAGTGTGTGTGTGTGTGTGTGTGCGTGCGTGCGTGCGTGTGTGTGTGTGAGTGAGAGAGAGAGAAACAAGGCTAACATATTGTCAAGTTAACTGGGTTTTAGTTTTGATGAAAATGGTGCTTTAATCAATTAACCTGCGGAGATAAAAAAAAAAATTCTCCGCTTGCCATCACACAGAGGGGAATGCAATGAAGCTCAGAGAGCTAAACTACAACTGATCAGCCCTTCAAAAGCCCTTTCAATGACCTTGGTCAAACTGTTGCTGAACCAGCCCTGGTGTTTCCATCCCAGAAACCTGTGGGATAATAACCTGCCTTTAATAACCTGCTTTCACCCCAAAGGCATTTTTCCTAGTGAGACCAGTGGCAGAACTTTGTGAGACCAGTGAGACCAGTGGCTGTGACTTTGATGCTTCCAAGTGAGCAAAGGAGGGTCAAGTCTACCTAATAGGCAGTCTAGGCTGCTGCTTGGTGTGGAACAACACTGAAATTCCAGGCTAAGGATCAACCTACGCAGGACACAGTGGGATCAATAATAAGTCTTGTCAGCACTGGATAAGAGGACAATTAAACCGTTCCCCACGGTCCAGGCCTCCCCTTTGATTAGATGTTCCATGGTAAAGGGCTGAACCATACATTTTCCAAGAACTGTTAGGTGAATTTTGAGGGCGGGTATGGGGGTTAAAGGAGTAATGAAGCTGGCATATATTTTTAACTGTTCCTTTGTCTTTTGCCAGCACAATGATAGTAACTTTAGACTTTACCCTGCACATACCCAATCTCATCTGATCTTGGAAGCTAAGCAGGGTCAGGCCTGGTTAGTACTTGGATGGGAGACTGCCTGGGAATACCGGGTGCTGTAGGCTTCTACCATAGTCTTTCGAGACTGAAGGTTGCCAACCAACCGATGGCAATAGCATTCCTCTGGCAGGAGATGACACCCCCTCCCTTTTTTCAAAGGAAGAATGCTCCTCTAGGAAATGTCACTTTGGGTCAAAAATGGGTCACCCGAAGTCACCATTAGTCACCAGAAGCAGTGCTGGTGGTAAGGCTGCCTCTTCACTCCAATTTCCATTTCACCTCCTCCTGGGGTGGCCCACAGGGAACATTTTACTTGAGTCTAATAAATACAATCTGATTGGTGTGGAACAGGTGTAGCTCCTGCACCTGAATTCAGTTTCAGTCTGACAAGATGCTGATGTGCCACTTGTTTGGATAGCAAAAAGACCCTTATTAAGGAGGAAAATGCAAATGTCTGCCCTGCCACATACAGCAAGATTTAGAGGGGCAGAAAGCATAAGATGAATTTCCACTTGGGTCAGCAAAATGGTTTGAGCCAGCTCTGAGGGGAAATGCAGCCTATGTGGCAAGACAGAGTTTTAAACCCTGTAAATGGCAAGCAGTTTGAGGGAGAAAAGGCCCGGAGTAGAGATGTGATACAGTCTGTTCTTTTATTTTAGTTTTGTCTGATTGCGTAAAGGTCAAAATGTGTGTGGTGTAATTTCTCTGCAAGTTTTTGTATTTTTTTTTTTAAATAAATCCAGGACCCACCAGTCAGTTGTGATCCAATTTTTGTTGGTTCACGAAACTGACAGGGCAGATTACGCTATGTGCATCAAGGGTTAAACAAGTTGCTACTTGGGGGGAGCACTGCTGCCCAATCACCATTATAGCCACACCCCTTGACATTTATAAATCAGGCAACAGCCTCTCAGGCAGCAATTTTTAACCTTTTTCATCTCATGGCACACCAACAAGATGCTAAAATTGTTAAAGCACAGCATCAGTTTTTTGACAATTCACAAGGCACACCGCATTGTTGGTGGGGACTTACATCCCCTATTGGACCTACTAATAAATGACTCTCCCCCAAACTTCCACAGCATACCTGCTGCCCATTTCCAGCACACAAATGTGCCATGGCACAGTGGTTGAAAATTGATTCGCTAGGGCCTTTAAAAAGTTTGGAAACCACTGCACTAGTGAGTGCTGACAGAATACTGGGAAAATGACTTTCCTACAAGCATGTGTCATTATGAACGTCATGTTACCCTGATGTTGCCGGACTCGGATATATTCAAAATAAGACACTGATTTGCTACTGACTCAATGTTACAAGAGTACAGGACTCATCCCTACCAGTTGCTTGTGAAAAGACAAAATCTGTTTCTTCCTTCTCTTATTTGCAATTTTTAAAACACTAGAATCTATCTTGTTATGTCACAGTGCACAGGTATTAATCAAAACTCTTATCATGACCGCACTTACACACTGACCTCTGAGAGATACTAATCTCCATATCTGATGTGGGGCAGCAATGTATGCAGTATTTGACATTAGAAAAAGGCAGTTTCGAAAATCTTGCAAAAACAAGATTTGTGTTGGGGTTTCATAAGAGTAATACTTCCTGAAATAAGGAAGATGATTCCTCTGGCTTGCCTTTGTATTCCTACATTAGCTGGGAAAGATGAAACAGCAAAAGCACAGCCAGGAAGCTCAGTCACGGTGGCCCACTGAGTGCTCTGTTCAAATTGCAGCACAGATAGAAGTCAAATGCATCCCAAGATAATGCATCCCAAAACAACACAGGCGGCGAGTGAGAGCTGCTGAAACAGGAGATAAACATTAAACACTAAAACCTCATTCTTTGCTAATGTGCTGTGGGGAGTCAATAAACTAGACTCAATCAGCACCCCAGAGTAAAAAGAAATGCAAATAAGAGGAGACTCAAGTTCGTGAATTTTATTTTAAATATGAATAGATTTGCAATGGGTTTTTGAAATGCATGTGCATGACAACCCTTCTGTGTCCTTTCTCTCTGAGCAAGGTGATGATAATTCATACAACAGCAACCTCATTTTCAGAGCCCATACCTAACTCCCCCATTGTAGCCACAAGATTACACTCTGTTACTCTGGATTAATTCAAGCCAAAAACATCAGCACCTTGTTCAATGCTTTAATTAGGGCTCATTGGAAATAACATGCTTTTTCAGAAATATGATCGTCGGTGCTAAAAAAAAAAAGGCTCTGTTTTCCAACTCTGTTTGGCAATTTCTAATAAAATGTCCATTTATTCATTAAATTGATCTAATTAATAATCACTGTCAGTTGTCCTCACTTGTGCCCAGTGATGTCATCATGCAGCCAAAACTGATTGGATTCCGTGTGCACTGGTGCTGCCAACCCTGCCCTTTCCTCCCTGATCCAATCTGCCCATCTTCTGCCCCATCTTCTCCCAGTTCAGCCATCTCTCCACCCTGTTCAACCCACTCCCCACCCTCCATCTTCCCCTGGTCTGGTGGACTTTTGTTGCTCCATTGGCACAAGCAGGAAGGCTCTGACCTTCCCACCGGTACGCCTGGGCCTTGTGCTACCATATAGCATTTTATGGTACTTTTGCGGTAACTCACATTCCACCAGCAAAGGTCCTTGATAGGACTGGGCCATAAGATTAATTTATTGTTTACATTTTGGTTCCAGCCCTATCTCCAAAGAACTCAGAGCGGTATATACAATTAAGCCGGCACCTTCCTTATCCTCACAACAACCCTGTGATTGCATGAGGGGGAGGCATGATGGATTGGTAATGATGGCAAAGGAGGTGGCAGAGGCAAATGCAAGAGTCCTGGTTCTGGTGCTGCTTCAGGCCCTCTCATTATGCCTTCCTCAGTTTTGAGGAATTATGCAGTTATGCCTTCCTCAGTGGCCCCAGGCTTTCTACCTATTCAGCTCACATCCTTAGAACTGAGTGGGGGACTTGCATAAGGCACAGCAGATAGGATCTCAGGCAATGCAGCGCTTCATTCTTGCCCTTGTTGCCATGCTCGGGAGTGATTTGCCATCACCTCGGACAATAGGGAAATTTTCTGAAATTACTCAGAATGTGTGGCATTTCACACTGGTAACAATAAAGATCTTATCTCAATGGCATCAAATCAAGTCTTGAAACCAAAAGTTTCCAAAAAAATTACCCAAAAAGTTACTGATGCACATCTACACATGTGTGCATTGATATAACATGGCAAAGAAACAAAACAGGCAATCTTGATGTGATGATTATATGTTTGATTGTATCAAGATTCTTTTTTGTATGGTGTTTTACTAGTGCTGGAAAGTGCATATATGAAAGCACTTTCAGTAAAGCAACACACAAAGATAACCATGATACAACTGAAAGTAAAATTATGTTTCTTTTTTTTTCCTTTTCTTTTTTTGCAGAGTTACCAATTTGCACATGGAAATGTGGTAATGTACAAGGAAAGAAAAGACACAAATGAGCTGAAGAAACTAAAAGCTTTAGGTCTGGAATGAATTTTAGACATTCTCCTAGTTAAAGCAGAATTGAAAAGCAGTTGAATTTAGGGCAGAAGAAAAGTATAAAGGAAGTATAAAGTGTAAAGGAACAGAAGAGGGGAAATCCTCTCATGTCTAAGCACGGATATGAGAAACATTATTGAAAATACATCTGATGACCAAATCACAAACAGTTTAGTATATTAACTGTGAAGTTTGTGATTCACCTGCCTGCTACAGCGGAAGTGTGGAGAATGACTTGTTTTGATTCTTCATCGTTGGAATTTTATTAACCTTTTATCATTTTAATCAGATAGCATAATAAAGGTCAACTTTTCAATATGCCTTTTATGGCAATTTGGTTCCGTTCGCTTCTTGAGAAGCTAGGCCTAGAAACCTAGGTCATAGCTATACTACAAATTTAATCATGGCTTCTGAGCACAATTCTATGG
The DNA here is from genome assembly GCF_035046505.1 of Tiliqua scincoides. NCBI lineage: Eukaryota > Metazoa > Chordata > Lepidosauria > Squamata > Scincidae > Tiliqua > Tiliqua scincoides. The sequence goes on from NC_089824.1 coordinate 128,935,054, forward strand.
TTCTCTGCAGGATAATCAAGACAATTAAAATAATTTCCAGCTGGCTTAGAGAGACACTATTCTCTCTTCACAGAATTTCAGTTCTCAGGTAGCCTGCACACATGTGGAACACACATTCCACAGGCACTAGTCTTCAATAGGATTGGCCTGAAAATCACTACAGGTTGAGCCTGATTATTTGCGTGGGTTCCATTCCCAGAACTCATGTGGATGGCAAAAAGGCACTAAAGCAAATCCATTTAAAAAACAAAGTTTCCTTGCTCCGGTGATTTAAAAACAGCCTTGCTGACCTTTGTGATGTAAGATAAGAGTCATTATGAAGACAATCCATCAATCAGTCCTCCTTCAAGCGCTTACAAAGGCTCTTCACTCAGCCCCTCCCTTCACCAATGCAAAGTGATCACCCTTCTTTCACATGCTCAGGGGGAAAGGAGGGGTCGCCTGGGGAGAGAAGGACTGATTGATTGTCAGCCAGCTGCCTCTCTCTCTCTCTCTCTCTCTCTCTCTCTCTCTCTCTCTCTCTCTCTCTCTCTCATTAACGAGGCTATTCAGTTTTTTAAACTGTTCAGTTTTTTAAACTGTTCAGGAAGGGATGTATTTTTCCCCTTCTCCAGGAATCAGCACATTCCTTCTCATTTGCAGTGGCCATTTGTGTTGAATCAATTCCGTGTAAAAAAAAATCCGTCTATAACAAGGCCGGACCTCTATTTAAAATATTCTCAATTTTTTGGATCATCATCTTAACCACAACCTCCTCTAACCTAACTTGAATCCAAATAATTTCTTTTTCATTTTTGTTTTCTTTAAATCACATGGGCATTTGCTATCTTTTTTGCTCCTTGTGAAAAACAGCACATTCTATATTGGCCTTCAATTTGAGCACATCAAACCATCAGGGTTCAAATTACCATGGGTTAAAACCTACTTCAAAAGACTTGCATACTTAATGCACCAAGGTAAGCACTGCAGTGCTTTTGAAAGGCAGGGTAATGAATAAGTTATCAAAGGAACTTTTAACAAGACTAGAAGTAACATATATCCCATAGGAAGCTACTTTATGTGTCCCATTAATACCACAAGCCAAATTTTTACTTATTGAATGTAATCTTAGTGTTTAGGAGCTATCATGTTGCTGAGGTCTTGTGGTTGATACGTTCACTTAATTTTGCTAAATGTCTGGCTCACCCTACTGTCTGTTATATAAACACTACAGTTTCATCATCCAAACCACAATCAGGAGGAATCACTTATTCATTCTGAAGTAGAATAAAGTACACCTGAGTTCAAGATCAAAGGCTGGATAGATTGCGACAGGCCAATCCTCAGTGCTGCAGAATTTGCTCTCAAGTAACTGATGAAGGGGTCATCAGATGTTGAAAAAATTTCGTACTCCAGAGCACATGCGGGACATACAGGAGAAGTGTGGGACACCCAAGGAAACTGTAGAACATATACAGGGACACATGGGGAAAGATGGGGAAGATCAAGGAAAAAGGTCGCAAAGGCATGGAAAACGATGACCCCGGGGTCATCAGATGTCAAAAAAAATTTCATTATCCAGAGGCACATGTGGGACATGTAGGAGAAGTGCAGGACACCCATGAAAACTTAGGTATCCCGCACTTCTTCTGCATGTCCCACATGTGCCTTGGGAGGTCAAGATTTTTTCGACCTATTTTTTCAATGACCCCGTTGTCATCATTTTCCATGCCTGACCGCCATTTTTCCTCGATTGCCCCCATCTTTTCCCACCTATCTCTGTTAATGCTCTACAGTTTCCTTGAGTGTCCCGTACTTCTCCTGCCTGTCCCACATATGCCTCGGGAGATCAAGACTTTTTCCACCTATCTTTTTGATGACCCTGGATTTCTCAGGCCTGACCCCTGTTTTTCCTTGATCGCCCTCATCTTGTCCCACGTATCTCGGTGGATGCTGTGCAGTTTCCTTCAGTGTCCCGCATTTCTCCTGCATGTCCCACAAGTTCCTCAGGAGGTCAAGATATTTTCAACCTATTTTTTCAATGATCCCTGGGTCAACATTTTGCAGGCCTGGTCTCCATTTTTCCAAGATCACACTCATCTTGTCCCATGTATTTCTGAGGATGGTCTATAGTATCCTTGGGTGTCCCAGACTTCTTCTGTAGGGGATCATCAAAAAAATATGTTGAAAAAATCTTGACCTCCCAAGGCACATGTGGGACATGCAGGAGAAGTGTGGGACACCCAAGGAAACTGTAGAGTATCCACAGAGATATGTGGGACAAGATGAGGGAGATTGAGGAAAAATGGTCAGGCCTTAAAAATGATGACTTCGGTGGAAAACGATGACCACTGATTTAGATGAAGTAGATCTTTGCTCAAAATTCCACTTATTCACAAAACTCACAGGTAGTCCAATGGTATGTAATGAATAGTAATGGACAATAACCTTTGACTCAACTTTGAATTGGCTGTATACTGTAATTATGAACTTTGTCAGCATCTATTCAGGGAAAAAAGCTTACTGCTTCAAGATTTCCTTCCTAGCTCATACTGTAAGCACATGAGTTCTGATAGCAGCATGTATATGGACCATATCATCTCTTCCCACCCCTGACCCAGAAATTGAACTTTCTAGCCATGATAGGAAACCTCTTAGAAATTCAATACACACACGCCCCTGAATAAACATACTTGGGACTAAGAGAAAGTCAGGATGTTACAGTTGTTCAGGAGTTAGACCTGGAAGATCCAGGTTCAAATCCCCTCTCAGTCACGAAGCTTGCTAGTTGACCCTGGGTCAGTCACTCTCTTTCAATCTCACCTACCTCACAAGGTTGTTGTGATGACCAAAAAAAGGAGGGGAAGAACCATGTATACCACCCTGAGCATCTTGGAGGCAGGGTGGTCTCTGACTGTGAAATATAAATAAATCAGGATGAAAGACATCAGCCACACAAAAATTTGCAAGAAACAACTGAGAGAATGAACCCAAATGGAAAACATATCCCACTACAGAAAAGAGTGCTTGCTTGAGTTGCCTAGTTATGTAGCTCATAGCAATCAGCAAGAGATTCCTCAACACTGAGAAGTTAACACTGAGGAATTCTGTAGTTCTGTACCATTTTGTAGTTCTGTAAGTTTTGTAGTTCTACAAAGCAGATGGCTTTTTCTTTGTTCTCTTCTTCTTCCCCTCACCATCCATTTGTCCACACTGCCTTTTGATCTGATGAGCTATAGGGAGATGTAATGTTGTTAACGATGTCCCAAATGCTCATAAAATCACATGGCTTGCCACAGCCCACAGGACGGAAAGGTGGCATAGAGCAGATGAGGACGCTCAGAACAGAAGACGTGTTGCTGAGATGAACACCAAATTTGAGACCAGTGGTGTAGCTAAGGAGGTGCAGGGGGTAGCAGTTGCATCAGGCAACAAGCTTTAGGGGGGCAACAAGCTGAGCTTGACACTAGTGGCCAAAATTGTGAAAAAATTGAAGCAAAGATGTATAAGCTCCAACCAAATACAGAACGTTGGGAAAGGTTCTCGAAAGACTCCTCCATACTTAAAAAGGAATTATTAAGCATGAAGGAAAAGGACTCTCTTAGCATGCAGCCTCTAACCTGTCCAGATGATGGATCCAAGTTGATGCTTACAGAAGGGTCCCTTATATCAGCTTGCCAAGTCTCTATGCCATCTGCTCATTCATTAGGAATAAAGGTTTGAACAAAACTATGTGGGCCAGAGGGTGTAAAAAGTTTTCTTAATATTGCCCAACTCAGGGCCCAATCCTATCCAACTTTCCAGCACCAGGGCAGCCACATTGCAGCCCTGAGGTAAGGGAACAATACCTCGAGGAGGTCTCCAAGACTCCCCAACACAGGAAGCAGTGCATACCCCATAGGCGCAGCAGCACCGGCACTGAAAAATTGGATAGGCTTGGGTCCTCATACAGCCATCTGTAGCTGGCATAAGTGGAGCTAAAGATCTTCCAGGTGATTTATTTAGCCACAGGGGTAGGCCCTGGAGCTCTGACAAATGGCTGTATCTGTTCACAAGTGGCGCTAATGGAGAATGTTTGAGAGTTGACTTGCGGTACGTGCCCTCTTGATGAAGTTGGCAAGTGATGTGATAATGGTTGGAGCCTTTGAAATGCACCAGCGGCTTCCATAAAGCTAACTCAGTGGGTGTGTGCATATATCCTGGATGATAACATCATGGGCCATAATTCACTGAGTGTGGAGCGAAAAAGCAGGTTGGATCCAAGGGTGAAAGGCAGAACTGATCTACAGCCATATCTAGACAGCATCTAATAGGTGAGATAGAGCCCTTGCTGGAGACAGAACATTAGACACTGACATAGCTAGCATGCCAATCCCAGCATTTGCTTTTATTGCATGTGATGACCTCTTAGTGCTTGCATGCTTGTCTGCTAGGCAGAGCCCTCTTAAGTGGCTCTTCTTGGCATCCATCATCCCTTGCTATATAACTCACTGCCACTATGGAAAACTGCCCTTGGTCTGATTCCCACTAGTACTGTGGTCATCCATCACAGGCTAGTCAATAAAATAGTCTCACTGCTGTGCCTGTTTTGACATCTCATCTGTCAGCCAGGGGGTAGTTTCCTAAATGGTGATGGTTGCTAGTTCACATTGCCCCTTGCAGCTAGGAGATGCCACCAGCGTATATGATGCCACTGTTCTCGTGTCATTACCTGGTTTTCTCTCCATTCATAGAGATCATCAGTGGCACATCTCCTTATAGGTTTTGGCATTCAAGAGTTCAGTGAAGAAAAAAAGGACCCAATCACTATCTTGCTCACTTGTGTTGCGCAGCGTTTCTCTTCCAAGCTTTCAGTGTCTTACTCATTCTAACTTCTTAGTCTCCTAGAGTCAATAAATGTGTGCATGTCATTATGACACATTCTGCCATAAAATCCCTGTACCATACTAGTAGCTCTGGGCCAGAGTATGCAGGTGGGGCCTCGATATCTGCGGGGGATCCGTTCTCAAAGCCCCTGCGGATACCAAAAATCGTGGATAAGTGCATCAGCGATTTTCAGACACTTATGCCCTCCAAGCATAAGGTCCTCCAAGGGGGACCACAGAATGGCCCACAAAGGCGAAAAAATGCCACTTCTGGTTTCCCAAGGGAAACAGACTTATTTACGCCATTTGGTTTCCCCAAGCCTCAGAATGCTTTCAAAAGCATAAAAAAGTTGCTTCTAGTTTCCATCCGGAAACTGGAACTGGTGTTTTTTTTTCACCTTTATTTGCCATTCTGAAGCCTGGAGAGGCCGCGGACAGATGTGAGCAACCTCGGCGGACTTCTGAAAGTCCTCCAGAAGCAACCGGAACACAGTTCTGGTCACCTTCGAGGAAACGTGTTCAGCCAGATCTGCGGATAAAGGATCTGCAGCTACAGAGGCCCCACCTGTATAATAGTATATTTTAAAATATTTGTTTAAATTGAAGTGCTACCAAAATAAAACAGAATGAGACGTTTTCACCCTGTCTTCAACATACCCAGAAGAAATGTGAATATAATTCACCGAAAATGTGGTCATCTGCACAATAAATCTCCATTTGCCAAAGTCCAAGAATTAAAGGTCATAAGACTTTATAGCCATTCCATATTTTGACTTGACTCCATTCTCACTGTTGGTTGATACCTTCAGTCTCGAAAGACTATGGTATAAGCTTACAGCACCTAGGATTCCTGGGCAGTCTCCCATCCAAGTACTAACCAGGCCTGACCCTGCTTAGCTTCCAAGATCAGATGAGATCTGGCATGTGCAGGGTAACAGCTGCTGTCTAACTGTTGGTCAAATGTAATTTCATCCATAGTCATGGTAATGCATTGTTTATTGAACCAGGAGTTTCACCCTACTCTTGCTTCTGCTGCTCAGATGCTTTGAGGATAAGCTGTTGCTAATATCATCTTAAAAGGAAGCTTGCAGTCTGTTTGCACTCTTTCTCCTAAATATTCCGATCAAATTGCCTCCCCCTCCCCTTTTTACATGTTGCTTTTTGGGCCTTGAGTTTTCATTGTTTTGTTTTCATGATGTCTTCTTGTTTAATGCAGATTGTGGCTTGGCTTCTGCACAAATGTTCTGCAATCAATGACCACTGTTTTCTGCCAACTGATAGTCAATAGATGGCTAGCATGTGACGCAAGTGATGACTTGCATGTGTGAATGGGCCTCCATAGATTACATTTTTGCTGCACCACTTTCCAAATGCAGCTTTTTTCAGTGCCATCACCGAACTGATGAACCGTGCCACGTCCCAGCCACTGCTATGGGGCTATTTGGACCTGCACCAGTGAAATCGCTGGTGCAAATCCAATCAACCCATGTAAGGCTACATGTAAGGCATGTAAGGAACGGGCATTAGGATTTGGAACGTGCTGCAGTGGCCGATCCCACTCCCCTCCTGGGCCCAGTCTACCCAAAATGCCCCTTCCTCGCCTCTGTTCCATCCCACCACCCTCTTTTACCCCGCCCGTACTGGCCTGTTTGCCCCAGCTGGTGCAAACTCACCCAGTCTAGGTGACACAGAGATGGGAACAGGCCAGCGCATATCCTTGTGCAGGTACAGTCTGCTCCCAAGTTGCCGTAAGCATGCATTACAGCACACATGCACTACATGCAACACTCGGGAGCTGGCGTAGCGAGCCTGCACCGGCACAAGGTAAGGTTTGGACTGCACTCTGAGCCAGCCAATCCTGGCTTAATACTGAGTGCACATATTTGTGCAATATGCTTGTCTTATTCATGCTTCAGCTTTTAGATGTATGCTGGTACCGAGTTGATGGGGGTCATTCTCTAAACATAAGTGCTGTGTGCGCATGTATTTCTGTGAAACTCAGGGGAACATTCGTCACATTTATTACTTTGCTGAAATAGCATGATTGGGCTGAGATTGTCACCATTTCCCAGTCCTTCTTTGATTGAGGGCACCAAAATCATGCACTTAGAAGTTAAGGCATTTGCATTGTGAAATTACCAGCTAAGTTTTAAATTAATTCGCTGACTCAATTTAGAAAAGCTAAACTGAATGAGCTGGAAGGCTGACAGTCTGATCCTACGTTTCCTATTCAAGCAAATACTTCATTTACTATAACAGATGAATAGGCAATTCAAAAGGATCGCCACGTTCCCTCTCTATCACAGAAAATCAAGGTTATGCTGCTACCAAAGTCGGGCTGCAACATTTTCATTTTGGTAATCGTCACAATATTGGGTTTAAACTGAGGATGTCTGTCTCTGCCGTTCTTCTCTGGATTCTATATCTCTGGATTTGTTTGGGTGTTAACAGCCACCAAGCATGCAATTAGAACTCCGCGCATACACTAAGCGCATATTTTGCCCCAGTGCTCTGTCCTGCCATGGCAGAATCATGTCAGTATGAAACATCTGAATTGTCCTTCGCACCCAATTTACTTTAAAGTAGTATTTCAGTTGCACATTTGAATGTTCTGATTTCCCCATATGTTTACATAGTGGCCAGACAGCACTCCAGGGACAGGATGCACTTCCTTTCATGTGTTTTGGCAGACCAGGGTTTGTCTCTGTCAGTTCCCAACATTCCATGTCACTTGACATTTGATACCTTCTTGTTTCACCCAACAAAGGGAACCAAGGATGGGACTATGCAGACTCTCAAAATCTGATGTCTTGCCAGTGATGTGGAGCAGCTTTAACCCCACCTCAATGGTATGTCAGGTATGCATCTCTTGATTTTTTTTCCCCCACATACATTTATGGTTGTCACATCTCTGAGTAAAAGTAAAGTACAGCACTTGGGGATGCTGTGAGCATAAAACTTATCCCCCATCCCAGACAGTAGGTGGCCACATTAATAGGAAGCATGCACTGCACCTGCAGATACATTTCAAGGAGCTTGCAAGCTGCATACACACACACATCCCCCTCATCATAATAACAGTCTAAAATGCTAGTCTGAAATGTTCACTAGTGTCTCAGATATCTCTCAATAGGGTCATTAAACGCACTTTCCCTTTTAAGCCCACTGCATAAAACATTGACCCAGGAAATGCATAAGAAAAAAATCAATTAAAAAGGACAAGCTATCTAACAACTGGAACAAGAACAAAGTAGAGCATTGAGAGGGCTCCCCCTCCAAGCAATTAGCTTTAGCTGAAGAAATCATTCCATATCCTTTAGTTTTTTTGGGTTTTTTTTTTGCATTTTTCAGACTTATGCATTAGACAGCAGGTTTGGTTTGTTCTGAAATGACGGATACAAAATGGTCAGTTGCTGTTGCCTTAGGATATTCCTGCCCTTTACATTGGTAGCTTTTGTTCTGTAGTCTGGGTCACGAATAAATGTACATTGCTAGAGTACTCTTAATGACTAGAAGTTGAACATGTGACTGGACATCGTTGAAAAGGATATGAGACAATATGAAAGGCCGGTTTGCCATGTTATAGCTGTGATGACTCATTCATGTAACTTATTCACCAGACTAAGAGCCCAAGCTTATGCATGCCTACTCAGAAGTAAGTCCCATTATAGTCAATCTTATCCACGCTTACTCCCAGGTAAGGAGTTGTAGCCTTATAGGATTGTAGCCTGAATTAGGATTGTAATAGGATTGCAGCCTGAATTATCTTCTAGTTTCTCACAATCAACGGTTTCTCACAACCATTTTGGAACCCTTGCCGCAGATCAAGGAAGTGTTGGTGGCTTGCTGCCACAGCCATCTACACGCGGGACCACTGATAAGCGGGCACAGGGGGCGGGTGGTGGGAGGAATGGGGCGAGATGGGGAAGGAATGGGGGAGTGCCAGGGCAGGGAGGGGACAGGTGGGAGGTGGAGCGGGGGAGGAAGGGGGGGTGGATACTGGCAGCATCCTGGCCTGTTCCTTCTCTTGTTCTGTGTCCTTTACTCAGGCCTATACAAGTAAAATAACTGGCACAGATCTGAAGAGATTCATAGGGGTAGCAGAGGCTTGCCCCAAGGTAAGGGAACAAATGCTCCCTTACCTCAAGGAGGCCTCTGTGACTGCACCCCCCTCCATAGGATGCAAATGTGCTTTGTTGGCATAGCAGCATACCACTGGTAGTTTACATATTTCCTTTTTTGAAAAATTATTCTGGTTCATTTAGGCTCCCAAGGCTCAATTAAAAATAAAAAAAATCAATAACATGCAATAAAACCATTGCAGTAAGAATACTTTTTTTTTTCCCAAAAACTCAGTTACATAAAGCATAAGTGCCTTAAAATGCTCCAACAGTTCATAAAAACAAAGACTCTGTAAGTCCTTCCAAAGAGATAAATTTTCACTGATTTTCTAAAGGCTAGACAGCTATGCATATGTTACATTGTATGTGCACACAGGTGTGCATACATGCAAGCAGGGCTGGTTCATCCATGAACTATGCAACTCATGTCAGCAGCAAGTGGAGTGGCAGATTCAGGGGGCCCTTCACTCCAAGTCTGCCACAGTGCCTCCAGCCTGCTGTGGACCAAGTTGCATCAATCCACTTCCTGCTCGATTTTCAAGATCTCACAGGGAAAGAGCAATGTAAGGAGGTGTTGAAGCAGCCACCTGCCAAGCTTCTTCCTTTCCATGCTTGAAAAAAAGTGCCATGCATGCTGGGAATTCCCACACTTCCTGTTTTGACTCAAAGGTTTGCATGGAAAGAAACATGGTCAGTAACTGCATTTTTCCCCCAGTGGGAATCTGTCAGGTGGCGGTTCTAGTTTGGTCATCCTGCATATATTTTTGTGTGTGTGTGTGAATGGTTGTATGTGACCTCTTCCACTTGAGGTCTTCAAGCAGAGACAGATTAGCCATCTGTTGGGCCCCCCTCCAAGTCTATGATTCTAGAATTCATCTTAAAAGTCAACACATGAGTCCAATCCCTGTAAAATATAGAGTACAGTTTGTGTGTACTACTGTACGCATGTTCAACATAAATGTGTGAATCTTATACACATGTACAGTTCAACAGCCATGTACAGTTTACCCAGGTTGCTTGTGCACTGAGCATGATACATGGTTCAGAGAGAACCAGCCCAAGAGGCTGGTTTCAAGAGGAATTCTTGAAATTCTCCACTCAGAGAAGAACTTAGGGCGTGATCCTAACCAACTTTCCAGCACCGAGGTAGGGCAATGCAGCTCCAAGGTAAGGGAACAAACATTCCCTTACGTTGAGGAGGCCTCCTTGACTGCCATCCAACTGCAGGATGCAGCACATGCCGCTTTGTTGCAGCTATGTCAGTGCAGGAAAGTTGGTTAGGATTTGGATTCTTCTTGTTGCCGCTGCACTTCCAAAAAGAAAGGCATGTGGAATAGATCTTCTCTGCAGATCTGAGAGCACATGGGAGTGCATAGGGGGTTATTTACAGTGACAATCAGCTGCTTGGAGAGTGAAGTATGAAGAGGAAACCCATTCAGATTCAGCTCCCCACCCCTAAAGAGACACACTGTACAGTTGTGCAACATAATCAAAGCTGGCAGCATTGGCCACTGATGAAGGGTGCTGAGGATGTACCAGTCTCAGTCCAGCACAGGGACATGGAAACACCTTCTTGACAGCTGAATGGGGGAAACCAGCAACAGGAATTAGAGAGCTGTTACAAACACCCTCTTCCCCAAACATGTGTCCATCTTGGTTTCAGAGTCAGCCAGGCCTCCCTGAAGTGAAAAGGGATGAGATTTTGCTGGCTCCCAAGGAAAGGCCCCTCTATGATTGATTAAATCTGGGTGCTTGATGTCTGACAAAGGATAGCTAGCAAGAACAAGTCCTGCCTGAATGTTAAATTGAATTACAATGGCCCAACTAGGTAGTTCCTTTTCAGACTCTAGGCCAAGAAGTCCTTCCACCTGAGATAACACACCCTGCCACACTATTGATGAGCAGGAACTTCCTGGATGGGCCATCAAGCTCTTTTCTGACCTCCTAGAAAACTCAATCAAGGCCAGGAAGCCCAAAATGCATCACCCAAGAAGCTCTCCAAACTCCTTTGTCCTGCAGATATTCCTTTGTTTCCTTTGTGAAAAGTCCAATGACTTCCCTGCTCTAGAAGCAGATTAGAAGAAGAAACGACACAGAACAAGATGCAAGGACAGAGCCAGAGGAAGAACAAGACAAGAACAGAAGAAAGAGTTTCGTTCACTCCAGGGGCAGTGGAGGAATACAGCCTGGCATTTCACTTTGGAAGAACCTGGGAACTTTGCAGCCCTGCCTTGCTGTTCAAGAAGGACTTCACACTCAAGCAAACCAGCAGACTAGGGTAGGTGATTCCCCCTTTTATCTCTCTCTCTCTCTCTCTCTCTCTCTCTTCCCAAAAGATTATTTCTTTAATAAACTCTTTATCTTCTTTGAAAATAAGAAGGTTGTTTTTCCACATGTGGAAAATAACATGTGGTTACTGTTAGCCTAATTTTGAGGGCCTTTGAGTTGAGGGTTGCACTACTCATCCATGTCAACGATCCCAAACCCTGTCACACTGCTAGATTTGACCTTTGGCTTGCTAATTTCCCCAATTTCAGATATTTATGTATGTGTGCATGATGTGTGTAGGTCACATGTGTACATGTGAAGGAGCAGTGTTGGCAATAGATTGCCGGAGAATGTGGGCATGACAGATTGGTGAAGCAGTGTTGGCAACAGAGCTCATTGGTTTTGGTATTTTCAACCTGCGCAAAGCCTGATGGTCAGCATAGAATTCTGCTGCGCATGACCCACTGAAAACCTACTGAAATGTCTGGATCACCTTCATTAGATTCGGGTGCCTATATCATAAGTATTCTATCCATCCTGTGTGCTCTTTAAATTTCAATAGTAGAAGACGTTCCTATGGAGTGTTACTTTTTGCATTATGGATTTATGCACTTGTTGTGGTTAATTTTAGTAAATGGTACCAGAATGATTTCACTCATTGCTTCAAGCGGACCCTCAGGAATCTAAACCGGTGCTGGCATTTTTATACCAGGAGAAACACAAAAATATCTTTTCAGACAGTGTAACACTGAAAGCTGTGTTGAAATGTTGCAAAATGCAATCAGGAATGCCATTTTTAAGGAGTAATTTTATTATCTAACAGCAGGGACTTCAGGCGGTTTTTATAGTTAAATTTTTGTAGGATGAATAAAAAGTCACTTAAATAAGAAAAAAACACAACTTCAGTTTGCAATGTTATCAACATGAAAATGTTTTCATTATATACATTCGTCTACATTTTGCAGTCAATAAAACAGTCCCTTTGATGTATCCTTAGTACTGTGATCCTAATCACTTACTGCAGTTGTTAACTGCATTGCCTGAAAACGGCACATCTTTACAAGTCCATGTACTCTGGATCACAAGTCTGGATTGAATCAAACGCATAAAAGGAGATACTGTGATGGGAAAAGCTAAGTTTATTTTGTGTTTGTTTTTTTATTTGTATGGTGTAATGATTGATTTGTACACAGACATGCAATCAGCTACTGATTACATTATAATGCCGTTGTACAAATCGATGGTAAGGCCACACCTGGAGTATTGTATCCAGTTCTGGTCACCACATCTCAAAAAGGATAAAGTGGAAATGGAAAAGGTGCAAAAGAGAGCGACTAAGGGTGCAATCCTAACCCGCGCTGGAGCAGGCAAGCCAAGAGGCTTGCGCTGCATCCAATGCAGGACTGCAGCAAGCAGCAGCTCAGCCAGGGGCACAGGGAAGCTCTTCCCCTTACCCCTGGGTAAGGGCTGCACACCCCTATGTGTCTCCTTGGAGCAGAGGAGCTGCTTGAGGAGCATGAAGCTGCTCCGCTCGCCCCGGGGACAGGGGAGTCCCAGCCCTACCCCCGGCTCCCCGCTCCCCGCTCCTGGGCCCACCCTCCCCCCACCCAGTAATGCCCCCTCCTGCCCCCCCACGCCCCCCCACGCCTACCTTTGCTGCTTGTCTCTGAATTCCTAATCTGGGAAATCAAAGTGTTCAAGTTAGAGCAGAGGAGAAAAACTTGCTTTGTTTAAATGCTGGTACCTTTGCTCACTTTTAAAAGAAAGTTTGCAGGCAGGTAGGGTGTGGTATCAGTCATTTTGTCTGTTTCTGGGAGTTGGGCTAGCAGTTTGGCAGTTGTCTCAGAACTGTCTGCTTATTGTGAATCTGTGCTTTCTGGCTGAGCTGGTTGTCAGAGGCTGCTCTTTGAGCTCTGGGTTAAAGTGTTTTGATTTTTGGATTTTTGCAACGGTGCTTTGTGATTTCGGGTGCTGTTTGAAAAATCATAGAGCATCTATGAAAAATCTATGAAAAAAAATCATAAAGAAAATTCTTGTAGTATCCAGGAAAATGGAACACAATACAAGTAAGGATGTTTCCTCTCTCTCTTCAGGAGATCAAGAAGTTAGTGAATCAGTTAGTTGCAACATGGAACAAGGTAAGGATGAGCAAACCAGGTTTCCTCAAGGAAGAAGTGAGAGATGTACTTGCATGAGTCAAGCAGGTGTAGAGAAAATGGCATTAAGGATTTGGGAAGAACAAAATAAAAAGCAAAAAGTTAGGGAGAAGAAGCTAAAAGAACAAACTTTTTCACAGCCATGGTAGTAGCAAAACCGAATAAGGTAAGGCAAGAAATAGAAGGATTTAATCATGTACAGTGTTGGTTATGCCAACAACGTGGACCTAAGAAAAAGTTTTGCCCATTGTTGATGAGATCCAACAAAAGTTAGTACCTGAAGAATGATAATGTTACCTTGGCGTCTGAAGAGAGGAAAGGTAAGATTTTGTAACGTAAATGTGCTTTCAGTTGTTGGAAACCTCATAATGGAAAGAAATCTGAAGTAAGTAGGCAGGAGGTCTGGTCTAGAGGGTAGAGCCTCCGTCTGCCTGAAGATAACATCCACAAGGTTGCCAGTTCGAGGCCACCGGCACCGTGCGACCTTGGAGCAGCTGACAAGCTGAAGCCGAGCTATTCCATCTGTTTTGAGCGTGGGAGGATGGAGGCCAGAATGTGAAGCCAGATCGGAATGAAACACCTTGAATGTAGTGGTTCTTGAAAGAAAGAACCTTCTTTGAAATTGTAAAAATCCCTATTTAAATAGGGATTTAGATAAAGCCTGCCCATGTAAACCGCCTTGAATAAAGTCTTGAATAAAGACCAAGAAAGGCGGTATATAAATACCTGTTATTATTATTATTATTATTATTATTATTATTATTATTATTATTAAGTAATAATAAGTTTAAGATGAATTATTTAAGCTGTGAAATTAGAGCATGTTTAATGAAAAATGTATTATATGTGTATGAGTGTATGAGTAAATGCTGTTGATTGTTAATCTTAGAATGTTTGAAGTGTGTCCATGGACAAACGTGTGAAGTGTGAAAGTACATATGATTGAAAAGCGGTATTTCCTCTTTGTTCAGACTGAGCCAGAAACCATGTGGCTTGATTTTGAAAAAAGGAAAAAATAGTGTGTTAGTGAAGAGTTGAATTAAGTTGAATAAGGAATAAAGATTTAGTAATTTTTCTGTATTTTAAATGTTTGACTTGTTGAATCTCTAAGTCTTTGATTTAAATTAGAATGGTGTTAACTAGATTGAAAGGAAAACACTTTCAAACATGTTGTCATATTAAGAATCTATAGTCAGAGTGGAATTTTCCAGAAGCTGTGCAGAGTGAATGGGAAGCAGCCAACCTAAGAACATAACAATTGGATGTTCTTGGCAAAGGTTGACCAGAACTAAGGTCAGAACATATCAAAAGTACAGATTTCCTGTATGTGTTAACAAAATTTAATTGACCTACAAAAAAAAAATACATATAGAAGTTATTGAAATTTGGGGAGTGACCCTAGACAGATTAGAAGCGGCTAAAATAATAACATAAGTTATTCTTCATCAAATTTTCTTCCCTCACAGTAATTATTTTTACAAATTAGCTCCCGGATAGAGAAAGCGGTCAGCTTTTGGTTGTTGCCACTTGGGTTTCCACGCGCACCCTTCCTAAAAATGGGAGGGGAAATCCATTTTTAACTGCAGCCATTGGAGCTGGCAGCATTTCTAGAATAACTCCTTTTGCAAAACTGCTTTTTCTACCTAATAGTACTCTTTTAGAGAGTGTTTGCAATGTGCATTGAGAATTGTGTCGGCCATATGAAGTTAGCTGCAAACAGAATGGCAATAATCTTAAGGTTACTTAAGTCTGAAGGGACTTGAGTCAGCTTAGATTTGCAAAGCCAAGTGAAGCAGCAAATGGAAAATTAGAGAAATAAACAAGGTGGCACAGATGCTCTTTGCAATCATTGAAGTGAAAGAATATAGGAGTACTAACAGAAATGAGAGGAAAAATCTATTGATCTAATTGATCAAGTAGTAAAGATTGAATATTGAAGTGCTGAGGATATTTCACTTTATGCACTTATACACAGTATATATATTTTTGAAATGTATCTTTAGTCTACTACTATCATAGGTAACATCACCTAGGACACAGTCCTAACCAGGTCTACTCAAAAGTGAGTCCTATTTTGTTGATGGGGCGTGCACTCAGGAAAGTGTGGTTAGGATTTCAACCATAGTGCCTTAGTCTGACATATACACACTGTCACATAACATGAAGAAACAAATGCACTTACATAACAAAAAAGCTAAGCCTAACAAAGGGGGGGGGGTTCAAACAACATGCATATCCTCGGACAGCTATACCTTAAGATAGTGATGTGGCCAAAGATGTTCCATCTTGGCCAAGAAAAAAACAGAGGATTGAATATTTTGGGATGCAGGGCAGTATGACTGCCTAATTAGAGCCGGGACCATGCACCAAACCTGTCATAATAGGCCCAATAAGGAGGTGGAAATGACATACAGTGTCACATGGATAACTTGTTTATCTCACTTTATTTAATGTGGTTTTCTGGGTGTGGTTCTTTGAGAAACAGGATGGGAAACAAGAGTGAACATTTGTATCCAAACTGAATCAATTGGCTTGTGTAATTCACTTACTATTGTAGAAATAAAGCCTCCAAACCTTTTTAAAAGGTCTGTGACTGTTTAGCATTGCATCAGTGAAAAGAATCTGAAAATCTTTCCAACACTAAGATGATTACTGGGCTGTGACACCTTCCTTATGAGGAAAGGCTATGGCGTTTGGGGCTCTTCAACCTAGAAAAGAGACGCCTGAGGGGGGATATGATTGAGACATACAAAATTATGCATGGGAAGAATAAAGTGGATAGAGAGATGCTCTTTACACTCTCACATAACACCAGAACTAGGGGACATCCACTAAAATTGAGTGTTGGGAGAGTTAGGACAGACAAAAGAAAATATTTCCTTACTCAGCATGTGGTTGGTCTGTGGAACTCCTTGCCACAGGATGTGGTGACGGCATCTGGCCTGGACACCTTTAAAAGGGGATTGGACAAGTTTCTGGAGGAAAAATCCATTATGGGTTACAAGCCATGATGCGTATGTGCAACCTCCTGATTTTAGAAATGGGCTATGTCAGAATGCCAGATGCAAGGGAGGGCGCCAGGATGCAGGTCTCTTGTTATCTGGTGTGCTCCCTGGGGCATTTGTTGGGCCGCTGTGAGATACAGGAAGCTGGACTAGATGGGCCTATGGCCTGATCCAGTGGGGCTGTTCTTATGTTAAAGCCATGATCAGGTTGCAACTGATGGATGTCAGGAGGCAATGATAGATTTCATTAAGGGTGCCCTAAACTGTCAGCCCTGAGGTATATGGGGCTTTTAAAGAAAATTTTCCTACAGCAAATTCTAGTGGGTCCTATATTTTGAACTGGGGTGGTCTTGGAGGCAGTAGCATGCATCATAGCTGGCATAGGAGGCAACATAGCTGGCATAGGACTGAGGAGACACATAGGCACCAAGTAGCCTGCCTTGAGGTAAGTAAAGAAGTTTTTTACTTACCTCTTGCTGGCCATATGGTCACCAATCCCCTCCCCCCCATCACAGCATGCAGAGCACATTCCATTGGCATAGCAGCATGCTAGGGAATGGCAGGGGATGGGATTGGACAGAGTCCCACTTCAAATCCCCTATTTTGGTTTTTGTGCATGTTCTGTAAACCTTTAGTGCACCTGTACCAAAGACTCAGTTATCCTTTCACCAAGAATTACATTGACCTACCATTAGATTCAGCACAAGATCCTTGCACATGATTGCTCCTCCTCCCCCTCGTGTGCATGTTACATGTGTTTTAAAAGAGCACTGGTGGTCAGAGGCAAGCTCTGGTCTAAGCGACACATGCAGGTATTGATGGTCCTGAGGTTATAGAATTGGCCATACCACTTTAGACTTCAGGAGGAGAATTTGCACCCTGGCATTCACTCCATCAATCTACAAGGCGGCTAAAGAGAAATGTTAAAATGATAATAGATAATAAAACCCAAATCAGTAGACACTAGTCAAGCATACTGTAATACAAAAGCAGCAGTACTTATTCAGTAATAAAGCAGTAGCTAGCACAGTCTGAAAGCTTCGCTACAGAGCTAAGGCTAGGACGGACCTTGACAGATAAAGGCCCATAATGCAAGGTGGACCTCTCTGACAGTGGAAAGGAGCGCAGTTTTGCTACCAATGTTGATGTCTTTAAAAGGCTCTATTCTGTATTTTATATAAGATGGCAAGAGTACATGGAGCAGGACCTCCATGGAAGATCTCCTGACGTATGAGCAGATTCACAGGAGAATAGAAGTTGTAGTTTAAAGTTGAAACTTTAAAAACTGAGCAGCTGGTAAGCCTTTTATGAGTCCGGCAGACTCCTCTGCTGGAGTTCCTGTTTGTGTAGAACTTAGAAAAATCACAGGAAAATAAGAGAGCTCATCTTCAGCAGTGTACACAAAAGCCAGCCTGAAGTCTTTCTCCTGTACCCAACTTTAGGAACTCCTGAGCTTTCTTGCAGAACTACTTCTCCTTAGTAGTAAAGAGGATCTGTCTTGATAGTGCCACAGAAAAAAGCCATATCACTATAGAAGCTTCTCATCGGGTTTTTTTTTTTTTTTTGCAACACCTATATCCTTATTTCTATGCACTAGCATATCTGAGGGGGAACAAGGGGGTCCTGTGTCCCTGGGCAGCATTCATGGGGGAGCTGCTCTGCCATCACCTGCCCCTGAAGGAATCCCGTGCCACCATTACGTTCCTCAACAACATGCTCACAAGGGGAGGGGGGTGCTGGCGGGAGAATGTACTGCGGAGGCCTCCTCACTACTGCAGTATCTTCTTCACTCACTTTCTTTGCAGGTTATGAGCCGCTGAGCGGCCAATGGCTTTTTTTTTTTGCCAAAAAAGTTTAAAAAGCTGTTAACCATTCAGCGGCTCGTAGCCAAGTGCCTGAGAGGGAAGGGGGCATAAAAGATACTGCAGCATCAAGGATGTATCCTCGCCATCGCTGTACCTTTTCTGACACCCCCTCGTCATCTTGGAGTGGCTATGAGTTAGCAGCCAATGTTGTTTTTTTTTTTCATTCCTGCCTCCCAAAAAAGCACCCCCCCCCCAAAAGGCTGGCTGAGAGCAACCCACAACAGCTCCACACAAGCCGTAAATCCAGAATTGCCGTGATATCATCAATTATTTCTGGGTCGGAAAGGAGGGGGTGGCATTTTTAGACATGGCCCTGGGGTGGCAGAAAGAGGTATGCTGCTGTTTCAATGTTCCTCATTGCTACATCAAAGAAAAAAGAAAACAGCCTGGCAAGATGAACTTTATTATTACGTTTTATGTCTTTTTCATTTTTCATAAATGGATAACACATAGACTGTAGTAGAACTGGGCATCAAACAAACAAACAAACAAATTGCAACAGATTAAAAAAAGGTGAGAAAATTTATGGAGGAAAAGTCCATCACAGATTACAAGTCATGATGCATGCAACCTCTGGGTTTTAGAGGTAGCCTGTCTCTGAATGCCAGATGTGAGGCAGAAGCAATAGGAATTGTGAGAGTCTTCCTATGAGCTTTGTGACCACCTTCCTCAAATTTAGTTTTCCTGGACATTTCACCCTTAACTATGAAGGGCATTTTCAAATGCCAGCTACCTAGGTAGCATTTTAGTCCTTTTGACAATGCGCTTCATAGTTAATTGTGAAACATTAGGAAAAAAACAAATTTGAGGAATGTGGTCATAAAGTTCATAGGAAGACTTTTACAATTGGTGATAATTCTGACTACAAAATTCTAGGTTCCTAGGATACAGGTATCTTGTCTTTAGCACTCCCTGAGGCATCTGGTCGGCCACTGTGAGTTGATGATCCTTTGGCCTAATCCAGCAAGGCTCTTCTTATGTGAGTGCTCCATGTGGAGACCAGTCTACATGATGTCTGAATTACCATGGTTGTTCTTCCCTTCAGCAAACAGAAGGCAAAAGATTGCTGCAATGAAGCTATTTATCAGTGGAATTTAACGTCTCCTTCACATACAAAACAAACATAATTCCAGTTGTTCCACCTTCCTGAAAAGGAGAACCAATTTCTGAAAACATACAATAAGCCAGTTGGCCAGATGCACTTTTCTGGGATTGTCTTCTTAACCAGTCACATTCTTATTACGTATTTAAAAAATATACTATATTGTCAAAAAGCTAACAATTCACTATGCACATACTCATTAACAATGTCATTGTAAGAAACGTGAATAGGGAATATTCATGAACTTGAACACTCCTACTCACCTCAGGTTTGGAGTTGTGATTCACTCAACAACTTAACAGCCCAATTCTAAGAAATACTGGCACAGTCAGGCCACTCAGCCTGCACTGCATCCAATGCAGCCTAGCAGCCAGCTGGAGGTCTCTTCAGGGTAAGACAGTGCTTCTCAAATTGTGGGTCGGGACCCACTTGGTGGGTTGTGATCCGATTTCTGGTGGGTTGTGAGAAGCTGGCAGCAGCCATCTTGGAAGATGGCAAAAGACCTAGGTGGCACCATTTTGGAAATGGGCAAAGCCTGGGCGTTGCCATTTTTTTTAAGCTTCCCAGCATTGAGATGTAACTAAGAGCAGCTTGCACATGTGCAAAGAAAGCAGTGTGCCACTTTTCCCCAGAAAGTGTGCTGCTGCCTTCCAGCTGGACCTCCCTCTGCACTTGGAGGCTTCCCTCAGGGGGGCCAATCGCGGAGTGCAGGTTTGGATTGAAGGCAAAGAAGGACGTGGACAAGCCAGCCAGGCTTCTCCCCACCAACCTTTGTCAGCTTGGCTGCCTTAATGGGATGGTCTGCCTCGGGGTTGCAAGACAGAGCAGCTCCCCCCTCCCTGCAGCTGGACTGGGCTGGAGAGTGTAGGTGGAGACCTGAACACAGGGCTTGGGTGAGTAGAGGCAGACCCGTGTGATCTCCCCTCTTGTGAGCCTGCCTTGAAAGCAGCATCGCCGCCACCACCACCCCATTGCCGTTCTTGTCCTCTGCATCACGACCTCTCTCCCTCTCTGAAATCACCTGGAAGCCGCGATCCGTTCCTGCCCTGGCTTGCACATCCTCTCTTTACGTCTTTGCTGGGGTGAGGGGGGATCCCTGGTTGCCTGGCTGCCAAGAGAGCAGCCAAGAGGTGGGGGAGAAGGGAGGGCAAGCCTGGCATGTGGGAGGGGAAGCACCCAGGGAGAGTGCTGCTTCCCCAGCCACTTCTCTGATGTGCACCCTTCCCCTTTTCTCTCTCTCAGGCTGCAATTCTGTCTACTCTTACCTGGGAGTAAGCCCCATTGCCAATAATGGGAGTCAATTCTGAGTAGACGTGCTTAGGCTTGGGGGAGATGTGGGGAAGTGTCCCTGCTTATCTTCCTTCTGAGGGGGATACTACTGTTTTTATTGCCTTTATTTACAAAAGCTCAAGCTACTTCTTGCATTGAGGTGCATGAGTAGGGTGCACTTGTTTCTGGCTAGTGCTGAGTGCAGTATCAATAGCCACATCAATGTTTGTTAGTTTCAAGCGCAAAACAAGAAGTAGCTTGAGATTTTGTAAATACAGACAGAAATAAAAACAGTAGTAAATAAATACACAAATATTTTGATCCAGACGTTGTTTTATTTTCTGCTTGATAGCATTGGTAGCGAGGGCAGGGAGAATTGGAAGAAGCTTCTGCGCTGGAATACTGTCTTTTGTCATTTACAGTTTGAGTTTCTAGACAAGAACTTCCTGCTCGATGACATCACTTCCGGCTCTGACATCAGTGATGTCACTTCCTGTTTGATGATGTCATTTCTGGCTATGACATCACTTCCAGGTTGCTGACATCACTTCCGGTGGGTCCCAGGAAGATTGTAATTCTCAGAAGTGGGTCCCGGGCTAAAAAGGGTGAGAACCCCTGGGGTCAGGGGATAGCAGTCTCCCTGGCTATGCTGGGTAATAGTCCAATCCTATTCTCCACCAGCCCATACCAAGTGGCACTACTGACAGAGCACATACTGCATGCTATGGGGGGACAACAAACAGGCAGCCTGAGAGAGGTAAGAAAAAATATTTTGTACTTACCTTTCTGTAGGCTGCCTTGCCATCAATGAGACTCCTCTGACCTATGCCAGCTCTTCTGTTGGCCTTAAATCTGAGGAGAAGGGGTGGGTCTAGGCCAAGAGTGGGAATAGGATCTGGCATGCGCTGCTGCTCCTGAGATTCACCCCTTCCATCTCCAAACCACTACCGGTTCCTCCCCCAAGCCCCCTGATCCTCCCCCAAACTGCCCACAACCTGGCCCACCGCCTGCTCCAGTGCGACCTGGGTGAGCCATGGACAGGCAAGCAGAACCTCTGGTTGTTTGCACCTGTGACTCTGGAGTATCCAGTGGGAGAACCCATTCCATGCCACTGTAACTGGACTTATGACAGCAGATTTCAAGATCTGCTGTTGTAGGCCAGGATAGGATTGGGCCACTAGTTAAATAACAAACTGAGATAGGAACAATGGTTTCCTCTTATAACATACATGGATGAGTCCAGACTGGTGAATGAAGGGATCATGTGGCCATTATACAGAAGAAACGGTGATCCAGGTTCAAAAATAATCACAGCACATGCTTTAAAAATACATTTCATCTTTGTTTGCAGTTTAATATTTACTACCATATATCCAAGAGTAAAACCTCCTGAGCTTCTTATCCCCCTTATTGAAGTTTCCCTATACTTGAAATCTGTAATGGTTCCACAAAAGCTTCCCAAATATAAGAACAGTTCAGAAATAAAATGGGAAGGAGGAGAGAGAGAGGGTTTTTTTGGATACTTGAGTTTTATAAAGTATTTCGCCTGAGGGCAGAGGATTGGAGTAGATTATTTGTAACACACACACACACACACACACACACACACACACACACACACACACACAAAGAGCCTCCCTCTTTAGACTCTACAGAGGTCGAAACAAATGTCCTGGAATTGCTTTCCAAAACCATTTTCTACCATTGTTTCCCAAAGCCATCTTTCTAAACCTATTTCAGAATCTCTCAGTACAAGACTACAAGATGTAAAGTAGAGCACTGAACAGGCACAGCGTGGACATATTGCCAACTTAAAAATACGCACTGGTCTCAGACCATGGCATGCAAGCTATACATAACAATTGGACCTATTCATTCTCCCAAAGGTTTTATACCTAAACAGGCAGGGGCAATACACAGAGAGAAGCAGCAGCCTGAAACACAATGCTTTGAAATGATGCAAAGCTGCTTTTTCGTAGATGCCCCTGCAGTATAATCCTTCCTACTACAAGGTCAGGAAAAAGGGGCCACTAATTTTATTATGATTACACTGGTGTGTGGAGGGGAGGTGTGGGGGGAGGAGGAGAAGGACCTTCAGGAGAAAGCAGTAGGTAGGAGAAGAGTTGAGCACCTCTTTCCACCCTCCCCCTACTTCACCACTGCAAATTGTATCCTCTCCCTGGAACTTTGCACTTTTCCTTGACATCCTAAGTTCTCAGATATAGGATGCTGCCAAACATGCTGTTTTACTTTGAAATGTTGATAATGGATAAAAGTGTCTTGGTGTGAATCAATACATTTGTGGGCCTTGCTTTGAGCGACTCTTACTTCTTTGAGCCAATCTTGGTGTCTGGATTCAGGATGGTTTGTTTTATTTGCTGACCATTTCAGCTCATCCTCAAAATAAAAAAATGTTTATTTCAGTTTCAACTTGTTCAATGTTGCATAAAGTGCAACATTGTCTATAAAGTGGCAGAGTTTCCTGGTGGAGTTTCCTATTCACATAAATAGGTAAGGGTTTACAACTACAGATTTGGAAGGGCTATTTTCATTCATTTAACCTTTATTGGCATAAAAGAAGGGTTATTTTTTTTAAAGTGAGAATTGTTATCTTTAACATAGTCCTATAGTCTTAGCATCTATCCAGTTCGTAAGGAAGATAGCATTTTGCCGATACAGCATAGTACCATGAAGCTCTATTGCAGTTTACCAACAGTGGCAGCTCTAGGGTTTGCATCACCCAGTGCAGAAGGCCAGTGCGTCACCCCTAGGCAGTTGTGTTTTCCTTTTCTGGCTTTTTGGCTGCAACTTTTGATAGAATACAGAATTTAAATGTGGTTTGTTTCATTGCATTCTGCATGAAATGATATGATGGTATTATTTGAACATTTTAACAATTTTGGCCGATAGTGGTGTCACACCCTCACACTCCCGTGTTTGCCACCCGACAAAGCCCGCCCCCACTAGCGGCCCCACTGTTTACCAAAAATCTGCCCAAAATAGGATTTGTTGGGATTTGTTGTTGGGGATTCGTTACCAAATAAAATAGATCTATCATCATGTTTGATCTAATTTAAAATGAGAATTTTTTTTCCAATCAGTTGTCTTCTCTGAAATGAAACAAATTTGAATCTCATCTCATTTCTGACACTGAAGATTAGCATTGAAAAAGTAACATTTTCAGTCTCCATTTTAAGAAAAATTATTCTGAAATAAAGATAGGCAAGACTATGTTTTTGTGACTTCCCCTCTATTTTTAACTAATTCTGGAAGGATAAAACAATCTGAATGCCTACTGCTTCCTAATTCTTCTGTATTTATTTCAAGCCGAGTAGTCTGAGCTCTTTTTAAAAAAAGAGAGAGAGAATTCTGGCAAGATCTAATCTTATGATGTCCCTGAACCCCATCCCTCCAAGGATGGACTCTTTCCAGAGGCACACAAAAGAACTCCTAAAAGAAATTGGGTGAGCTTTGAAACTGATAACCAGCTGGTTCCACAGTCTCAGACTGTTTGCCATTGAAACGTACAGCAAGTCTAATAATAGGCTGGAAAGAATGACTGTTTGGCTTACATTTTCCGAATGTCTGGCTGAGCATATTTCTTGGCCTATTACCAAATCATCTCACTTTATGGACCACCTGAGTAACATCAGCCCTTTCATGAGCTGAAAAGGAACACAAACACCATGCCAGGTATGCACTTCACACAAAAATAATCTCTGCTGTTGTGTTTATAAATTTTATGGCCTTTAGCACAAAACATCTAAGGCAACCGTACCTGTTTGAAAAAGGATACCAGGAGAATAGCAAATGGAGAAATCCATTCCCCAGCTGCTGCAAATGCAGATGTGACAATCAACACAGGTCCTTTTAACCCCCCCCCACACACACACACACAACCCAGCAACCATAATTCTTTGTTCCAATATATCTTACTAAAGAAATTGTCCATATATTCTTAGGAAAAGATTTTCAATTATATGACCTACAGCACAAGTCTATGTGTGTTTACTCAGAAGTACCGTCCCACTGAACGCATATAGAATTACAGACTTATTCTGCCCCAAATAAATAACAGGCAGCCCAATCCTGAGCTGCCCAGGGTGCGCAGCTGCAGCGGCACCGAGAATGGCTCCCACCACATCCTGTGAGCCTCAAACCGGCGAGCAGCCGAGGACAGATGCCCGTCCAGTGCTAGCCCAGCGCCACGCCAGTGTTGGGCTAGCACGGGCGCTGGCCCAGCGGTAAGCCTCGCAAATGTGCCTTATGGCACGTTTGCGAAAGTGCGCTCCAGCAAAAAGCCGGAGCACCGAGCTCAGGATTGGGCTCTAAGTGCATGTTTTAATATAACACACTCGCTTTTATGTCTTTCAGTTCATTACTGAATTTTCTTCTTATATTTTAATGTTATTTTCAACTTCAACTTTATTTTCAACGTAAACACTGCTCACAAGCTAAGTTACAGCAATACTCCATAAATAACAATATATGACAGTTTTTAAAAACCCACTACAGTCCCATCCTGAATCAGGTAAATGACAATATATCCATCACTTATAAATATATGAAGCACAATCCAACCACAGAGAAGTATTTTGATGTTCCATTCATTTCATAAGGAAAGAAGCACATGCTTCACTAAGCTTCAACACATGCTTAGCAGTCCCATTGGAACCACTGCCCATACACACAAACACACACATGAAACAAGTTGCTTGGGACAGAAATTGGGCTACTTTATTAAAAAGCCAATCACATGCCTGAGCAACCCGGTGGGCACAACCTCACAACTTTTCCCCCCTTTAGTGCAGGCATCTAACCTAGAGGAGACAACAAACCACTGCTTAATCCTAATCCTCATTCCCAGCCTGATTCAAAGCTGCAGTCCATCAATTGACAGCCTGAGCTTGTCCCCACCAACTCCAAAAGGTTGAGGAAACTGGACTGTACTGCCTCCCTGAAGCTGGAGAGCCTTTGAGGTCTTTACAATCCATGCCTGGGAGCTCAGCAGCCATCCTTCCTGATCCAGACAGCCTCCAGGGATTGGTACTGGGTCATCCACTGACTTCTGCTTATCTCAGAATGCATGTCAAAATCCCTACACCTTCCTCCTGGCCTGCACACAGCCTGCCAACTGTGACCACTCTGGCAACATACATACATACATACATAAAGTAGTCTGAGGTATGTGAAAAAGCTGCCAATCAGGTGGACAGCAAAAAGCCCTACTCAGACCTATAGGCAGCTGGCTAATGTCAGACAGTGCAATGGGAGGTGGGCGGGGGTCAGCCAGCTGAAGTTCACTGAGGCGAAGAGACAAAAATGCCAGTTAATAGCCAGGGAAGTCCTGCCCCCAAAAGCAAAGCACCCAATAGGGTGACAGAATCTTTCCACTCTGGCGAACTAGTGGTGGCAGGGCGGCATGCTTAAACTTTGGTTCAGTAGTGCCTGTATTCAGCAGCAGGCCTCCCATTAGCTGAACAGGGCAAATGCCCCGGGTGCAGAATTTGCGCATTTCCAGGACTGCATGGCAAGCCTTAATGAGGCTCTGATGCGGTCTTAAACTGTGCTTCCGATTTTCCTTCGTTGGTCCTGGAGTTGCACAAGGCTCTTTGTCACTGCAGGTGAGTGGGGTGGGGGGAGCTTCACACAGGGGGGACAGCTGCATGGAGCTTTGCCCCAAGGCACCTCGAGGGGAGGTCTGCCACTGCCTGTATTATTTCAGTTTGGGGAATAGAAGAGACAAACACCCCCCCCCCCTAAAAAAAAAGCTATTATGCTTGGGAACATTCTAAAAAAGGAAAAGAGAGAGACAGAGAGACCACATCTGATCAAATGATCATAACATTCACTGCTTTTAAAATACCATTTTGTCCTGAGTTTGGTCATACCTCTGGGTTGGAAATGCTTTTTCCGTGAATGTATCTCACTGAGCTGGAAGATGTGTCTGAATGATGCAACCACATGGGTGGGATCTGCACGGGGCCTTTATCGTAAAGTTTGTATACTACTCATGGTGACTGGCTAGCCCATGGCAGCTGATTCATCGTAAGGGCATCTGAGATGTAGACTGGTGGTTCCCAAACTTTTAAGCACTGGGACCCACTTTTTAAAATGACATTCTATTGGGACCCACCTAGCTTTATGAAACTAAAAAAAAAAAAAAGTTTCACTTTACTAGCTACTCAAAACTCTGCTTTTATTCTACTTATTATGGGGGCATAACATTCTTCAGATCAAGACCATTCTGGCGGCCTTGTGTTCCACTTCACCTGGCCTTTAATAAGAGCCAAGACACATTTGCCTACTTGTGAGTAAATGCACACGTGCTGCTCACTTTTGATTTCCATAGGGCTTAATATATTTTCCTTGTTAACTATCAGCTTGTCAGTTTTACTACCCATCCAAAATCAGGTCATGACCCACTGGTGAGTCCTGACCCACAGTTTGAGAACCGCTGATGTAGACTCATAGTTTCTTTTAAATTTTTCAGAAACCAGTCCACCCTCTCTGATTAAGTCTGAGCTTGTGATGAGCTGTATATAGTCAGGGCCAGTGCTTTTCATTAGGTACATTTGCAGATTCTCAGTGAATCATTGAGTGAGTGAGTGAGTGAGTGAGAGAAAGAGGTGGTCTTAGATCTAATTGCAAAACTTTATAAATTGACCCAGCTGCAACTTTAAATTTGCATGCTATTGATAAGGTATTTTGCAAATTCATGATTAATCTTCACAGGTTATTGTGAAAAGCGTTTCTAAACAAATGGTTAGCTCAGGAATAGAACAGTTTAAAGACCACATAGTAGTCAGTGAACATAGCTGAGGAATAAAGCTCAAGAAATTTGGTTTCCACTGTGGTTTTCTGGTTGCTAGATAACACTGAGAGCCAGACCTTGGGGGACAAATGCAAATACTCTCTTGATGGTTAGAATATAAATTGGTGGTGCTACAAGGCCAAAGGCTTGAAAGCCAAGTACTTATTTTGATAAATGCTCTCCATGAAGATGCAGGGATTCCTGAAGTGGTTGTTGAAATGCAGAAAGTGGGAGTAGCCAAGCCTACCTCCAACAAACTTTGAGAGAGGCAGGTGAAAGGAAATGGGAGGGTATAGGAGGGGAAGGATAGAACAGAAAGTGTATGAAGAGGCAGAGAGAAAAATGTGAAAATACACATACAGTTGGGAAAAATTAATTGAGCCAGTTCTGGTTTGGGCTACAGTGACAATCAAAGCCTATGACAGAAATGTTAAAACGGATGTCCAGAGGCACACAACATTGTAGTTGGAGTTCTGAAGATGATTCCAAAATGAAAGCCAACTAAGAAGCCCCGGCAAATAGGCAGACACCAATCGTTAGAAGTCTGAAGCCAAATCACAGAAGAAGGGATTGCAAAGCCAAAGAGTTGAAAGCCAGGCTGCACAGATTTGGGTAGAACGCTGCTAAATTCTGGCCATGGTGGAATCAAAGAGCCTTATGAAAACAACCATTCACACAATCAAAAGTTTTCTCCACTCTACATAGGATAAGCATCAATGCTGTGTTTGCGTTATATCACAGAATAACAACAACAACAACAACTCGGTATTTATATGGCGTCTTTCTGGTCATCGGATTACTCCTCTGACTTTATTCAAGGCAGTTTACATAGTCATGTACTGTATTTCTAAATCCCTCAAGGGGATTTTTACAATCATAGAAGGTTCTGCCTTTCAAGAACCAACAACATTTCATATGGATCTTCGGGTCTGGCCTCCCATGCCTCCCATGCAGGCTGACAAGCAGCTCCTTCATCTCTCAAATGGAGGGCAGCCAAGATGCTTCTTCACTCACTCGAAGAGCAGATGGAATAACTCGGCTCGGCTTGTCAGCTGCTTCAAGGTCTCACTGTTCAGGGAGCTGCCAGTGTTCTCGAACTGGCGACCTTCTGATGGGCTAACGGAGGCTCTACCCTCTAGACCAGACCTCTTGCCCATATGAATTTGGGGTCATATATGCAGTGTGAAAAAGGTTAGGTCAATCTGTAAGGACTATTTGGGAATAAGCCCCTTATAGTGGTACTACAGCAATACCTCTAGTACTGTCAGGGATACAGTCAGAAGTCGAAGTGCTGTGTGAAATAGCACAATAGGAGACTTCATTGAACTATGAGGCAGAAAACAGGTGCTGTTGAATGAAACAATTCCATTCTATGCAGAATGCTCTACTCTCATTTGATTACAATACTTTTCAATCACACCCAGGATGAAGAGGGCTCTAGTGAAATAGCACTAAAGAAGATTGTGTTGTGGAAAATACTAATGTACTCACAGATGCTTAAATGACAAGAACCAGCATGGGGTAGGGACTAGGGTGTTGACCTAAGGTTATAAGGCATTAAAAATGTCACTTCTGGTTTCTCTGCGAAAATGAAAGTTGCGTTATTTCAACTTCCAAGCTCAGCCTGAGTCCAGCAGAGGGTTTGTTTCCATGTTTTCTTACTCCTCTCAGCTCTGGAGGGTAGCGGGGCAGGCATTCACCCGTATCCACAGTTTCAGGTAACCTGAAACCAGGGAGTTTTAGAATGGAACCCCTGTAGATAAGGGGCACACCTGTATTAAAATCTTAGTTGGTAATTGTACAATGGTTTTAATACAAACCTATAGTGACATTTTCATGAAAGAATAAATACATTTTGCTGTGTTAAATAGTTTAAGAAAATCTGAAATATGCTCATTTTGAACAAATATGCTCATTTCGGTAGCCCTGTGGGACCAGATTCATTCTGATGACTTCCTGGTTGCTTGGATACCTTTCATTACATATGCAGTAAGTAATGATGTTCATTCATTTACTTTAGTTTTTCAAATCTAATTTCTTAATCTGTTTCTTAATTTGCATTCCTGTGTAGCTTAAAGGTGTATGAGCACACTCCCTAATGGAGGTCTAGCAATCTGGCATTGTTAGATGTTCTGTCTTTCGGGCAGGTGATTATGCTGCCAGAGTTGGCACAAGCCCTCCTGGTACCTGAAGTGATGCACCAAATGCTGCTCAGTTACCTGGTAGTGCACTAACCACCACCGTTCCCCTCCCCATTCCATAGTTTTGAAAAAGCAGAGGTCAATAGACTGGAAGAGGAAGTGTGAAAGAGAAAAGAGAGGTAGGCTGGAATGTTGGAGTTCTGTCTAAATCCAGGGAACAAGAGAAAGAGGAGGAGCAATAGAGGCAGGTAGGAAGAAGTGGTCACCCCCCGCCCCACCAATCCATCTCCTGAGACAACTACCCCACTTGGTTGTATGGATGGCTTGCCCCTAGTATTGGTGAGGATCACGACATTTTTCTAACATTATGGGCCCTTCTTCCTGCTTGTGAGCACCCAAAAATACATTCTTACTCCTATAGCAGACAAAATACTTAGCTTGACAGAATGTGTCCTGATCTAGGAAAACGATTCTTCAGATCCAAACATCTTTCCAATTCTATAGCTATTTTGGAAACACTTTTGCATAGGCTACTTATTGCTACTGCTGGAGGGGGTCTGGTCTGGGCAGGAGGTCTGGTCTAGAGGGTAGAGCCTACGTTTGCCTGAAGATAACAGCTGAAGGTCACCAGTTCGAGGCCACCGCCACCATGAACGGCGAGACCTTGAAGCAGCTGACAAGCCGAGCCGAGTTTTTCCATCTGCTCTTTGGCCGCCCTTCAAGTGAGATATGAAGGATTGTCAGCTTGTGTGGGAGGAAAACTGGAGGCCAGAATGTGATACCAGATCATAAAAGGATCCATCTGAAATGTTGTAGTTCTTGAAAGATAGAACCTTCGTCAATTGTAAAAATCCCTATAGGGATTTAGTATAGCCTGCCTGTGTAAACTGCCTTGAAATAAAGTCTGAGGAGAAATCTGAAGACCATGAAAGGCGGTATATAAATACCTGTATTATTATTATTATTACTGCTGCACATTGTATTACTTGACTGCCCATTGATGGCTCCTGCAGATTCTGCACCCATTCCTTTAACTCTATATTACAAAGCAAAACAAAGCTGTTTTCAATGGTCTTTTTAAATCCATGCACCAGGCAATATTTCGTTTTGGCCGGCCTGATTGCAGCTTTTCAAACACAAGGTATGCAAATAGGGTTTGGAGCCTTCCAAAAAACTGTTTGTAATTTCCATTGCCTCAGATCAAGCCAACTGCAAATCCTCTGCCCTTATAGAGAAACCATCAAGGAATAAAAAGCTTTCTGTTTTAGCTCCATTTTACTTGGCCTCAGAACAAGCTGCCTTGGGGTCTAAGGGCCCAATCCTAGCCAACTTGCCAGCACCTGTGCTGTTGTAATGCAGCCCCAAGATAAGGGAACAAGTGTTCCCTTACCTTGAGGGAGCCTCTGTGATTGTCCCACCATCACAGGATGCAGTGCATGCCCCATTGGCACGGCTGCACCCGCACTGGAAAATTGGATAGGATTGGGCCCTAAATATCTGTCCTGTAGAATTTGCTGCAGATTCCTCTAGATTCCTAAACTCTAGCTGTGTTTAGGAAGGTTAAGCTGGGACTTTTGGCCTGCTTGGGTGATTCAGTAAGGAGGTCACCATTGGGGCAATGTTTTGAAGAAGGCAATGGGGGGTTGCCCCTTCCTATCCCTCTGTGTTTCAAATCAGATGTGATTACTCTTCAGGAGTCCATATTTCTGTTTCATAATTTTTTTTTTTTAAAGTAATCACCGATACAGCAATGGTACCAGCTTGCTGCTGACATGGTGCAAAGCTGTGAGCTGTCCCCACCCAAGTTTACCACTGACAGGTGATGAGCAGTGGCAGCCTCTCTCACCATCCCCAGCAGTGAATTAGGGAGGGATCCGAAGTGGAAGAACAGGGCGCCCACTCTGGCTGGGTAGTGCTCTGATTAGCACAGGCCCTTGGACAGTGCCTGACTCCAGTGGCATAGCTAAGGGGGAGCAGAGAGTGTACATTACCCTGGGTACCATGCCTTGAGGGGGTTCCAACCTTCACTCCCAATGGCAGACCCTAGATGAAAAAAATCAGGCTTCTGAGGCCCCAGGAGGCAGAGTGCGGCCTTCCCCAGCCTCAGAATGCCTCCTGGTGACCTGAAAAAGGCACTTCTGATTTTTGCCAAAACAGAAGTGGCCTTTCTAAGGACTTTTGAGGTCCCAGAGGGGTGTTAAGAAATGTTGTGCACTGGTTGCATAGATGATCCTACCTGCTGCCTCTGACTGCAAAGACTTCTTCATGTGCATTGCTTTTTTTTTTGTTGTTTTTGTTTTTTTGTCATTTAAATTTGAATACATGTAAGAATGGACTTTTGGCTTATTGCGTAAAATCTGTCAGTCGCAGTTGAAATGCCATGCCTGATATTTACCTCCCCTTGTCACCTGTCTCCCAGGAACATGTTCTGGAACTGAAGGAGCCTGGGTAATGAGGGAAGCAGAGTAAACAGGACAAATTGGTAGTGACTACAGACTGATAGGAGAGATTCCAAGGAAAGAAGAATCTTTCCAGTCCCACCAATCCCCTGCCTCATTATGGCTGGATGCACGTAGAGCTGTGGGCTGCAGAGCGTCTAGACTGGGCCTTGTTAGAGGAGCTGTATAGCAGAATTAAAGTTTGTGATGCTGGCACACTGCAGTGGCACAAGGGTAATTGCATCCCATCCTGGCCACCTCTGCTGCTGACAGATGTATGTCATCTTCCCTTGAATCCAGCTCAGTATGCCAGAAGGGCACTTGAAAGTAAATGCGCTGTACTTGGAAAATAATCATGAGTCTTTCAAGTCCCTAGTGTATAATCTGGGGAAACAATGGTCTCTGTAGATGAACCTGTTAATATTGGAGAGAGAGAAAACAGTTGATTTACAATCCCAGGGAAAGGATTAGAAAACTTATCCTCAAGTTCTCATAAAAAGAGGCACTCGCGGTGAAACATAAGGGCAATGGAAGAGAACCTTAAAAGCTATAACCTTCCAGTGCTGCCACTTGCGACAATTTTTCAAACTGTTCTTGACTTTTTCTGTTCTTTTCTCTCTCTTCTTTTTTTGCAACAGATGAAGGTTAATATGCTTTGTCTATTCAGAGCTAGCAGAGGACATAGAATGCAGTGTATGGATCACACTGTATCAGAGGTATGCATTCCAGATCACACTAGGGCTGCTTTTATCATATGTTTATTAACATATGACCACAACATTGACCCCAAGAAAAGTATATGTACTGCACTGTATACATGGTCAATACTCTGTTAACATGCTTTTTCTCATACATCCCTTCATATTTAACTCTTCTTTTGCTTTGCCCACCACTTATCAGTCTTCCTTTTTTCTACACACTCAATAGCATATGCTATGACTTCCTCTCTGTGCACCTAGGCTTCTTTTCCCTGCCCTCTGCTCCCTTATGTCCTCCCTCTATCTGCTCTGTCCCCCTGCTTCCTCTGTCCTCCCTGCCTTCTGCTCCCTACTCCTGCTCATGGAGTAACTACTTCACCCAAGGCTTCCACTGGCCAAGCACACTGAAGCAGTCTCAGAAGATGAGATGGAAGCTGGCTGACTGGCTGCGACACAAGGACACTACATATTTCTGAAGCCAGGGAGGAAGGTGGCAGCACAGAGCAGTATGCAGGCCTTCTGGTAGTACAAGGACATTTATCTTTAGGGCTGCACATATTTGTTTTTGATCCTTCTTGCCCTCTTCTTCCTAATCTTGCCAGCGTCTCTCTATGGCTAAAAACAACTGTAGGGTGGGATTTCAGTTGAAGGATCAGCATGGAGGTAAAGAGATTTAAAATAAAAAAAATCCTTCTCCCTATAGCCTAGTCCAGATCCAAGCTGTCTACTGCATTGTCGCTCTTGGAAAAAGGATATCAGGAGGTCTGCAGCGCAATCCTTTCTTGCGCTGGAACAGGCAGGTCAGGAGGCCTGCGCTGTATCCAGTCCAAGATTAGGGCCAGAATTGGCTCAGCTGGAGGCAAGGAGAAACTCTTCCCTTTACACCCAGGTAAGCCACCACAGCCCCAATGGTTCTCCTCAGACCTCTGCCACCTCAGGAGGTGACACAAGTCTGAGGAGAACAGAGCACCTTGGAGCCACTCCACACTGCTCGGGGAACAAGGTTGGGATCTGGCATAACTGCCGGCTTCCAGCTCCACCTCCTGCTCCCCATCTACCCACCTCCTGAACACCCTCTGCCCGCCCTTCCCCACCCCAGAATGGCTTCTCCCCGCCTTGCCCAGACCCCTGTGTTGGCTGAGCTAAGCCGAAGCAAACTTCCTTGCGCATGCCACCACAGAGGCTGGGTGCACCTCCGTGCACTGGCGCGGCTTGCTCCCAAGGCGGTGCAAACAGGCTTTACGGCACATTTGCGACCCTCCTAGGCTGGCACAAGGGACTGGAACCACCCTAACACAAGGTTAGGATTGTGTCTTTAGTCTCACATTACATCTAGCTTGGTCCTGACAGGCAGCCCAATCCTGAGCTTCCTGGTGCCCACTGGAGCAGCAGCGCCAAAGCAGCTACTGCTGTATCCAGCAGGTACTGGGAAGCAGCTGGAGGTCTTCCTGGTGCAAGAGGACTTTTGCCACCTTCTGCTGGGGAAAGCCCAAGCCCCACAATGTAGCTTCTCAAGTCTGCGCCAGTTATTTTGCTGGCACAGACTTGAGAGAAGGCCCGACACGGAGTTCAGGATCCAGCGGAGCAGAACTCCATCAATCCCACTCCCTTCTGCCCCAGTTCCTCCCTCCACTTCATCCTCCCCCGCCGTTGTTCCACCCTTCCCCCATTCCCTGGAGGCCGTCCCACTGCCCAGCAGTCACACTTGCCTCGGTGACAGTATATCCTCCAACTGCTGGCACTGGGCCTGGTGCCTGATTTGCAAGGGCCCAGCACCAAAGCTCCCTACTCACTGGGTGCTGTAAACATGCTGATCAGTTTAGGACTGGGACCTCAGGCAATATTTCTGGTTTTAAAGAAATCAGTATGTGGAGGACTAGATAGGACAGTGTAGGCCAACTGTAGATTTTGTCTTTATATACCCAGTGTTCTTGTTTTATGCAGGCTTTTATAAAAAAGCATTTTATGTCTTCTGTTTTGCTTTATTGTTTTATTTTAGAAACTGCTCAGTTCCAAATTGAAGATGCAGAGTGTTTTTATAAATAGCACAAAAAGTGGGTTTTGGTTTTTTTTAGATCATTTCTGAAAAGCAGTCTCTCTCTCTCTCTCTCTCTCTCTCTCTCTCTGCGAGTCTGTTCGTGCTGATCATCGTTGCTCTTTTGTTTGACACAAGTGAAAATTTTTGCGTCTTTTTGCATCTTTTTAGATTGTGAGCCCTTTTGGGACAGGGAGCCATTTAGTTATTTGATTTTTCTCTGTAAACCGCTTTGTGAACTTTTAGTTGAAAAGTGGTATATAAATACTGTTAATAATAATAATAATAAAATTCACAGACTGTCTTTAAAATCATTTGTGAAAATGCCCAATGTGCTATATGAGGACCACTGTCATGCAGCATGTGTAATACTGAAGACTCTAAATGGGATGCCAAAGTGTGAGGATTTAAGCCATGTTGTGAACAGAATCTTTCTTTTCATTAATTGTCTCTTTGCCTTCATTCATTACACCATGAATGGTTTCTTGCAATTCATTAATTCCACCCGAATTGTGTTTATGTGTTTTGACATTTATTCCACAAAGAACCACCCTGACTGGGTTTTTCTAAGGCCCCTCCTTCTCTCTACCACACGCCAGCATTGTAAGAGTACTCACTACTCATGCATATTCATTTAGCCCTGAATAATTCAAAATGAACAGGCTGATGTGACAGAGAGAAGCCACAGTGTCTGATTGTAGAAAACATGGCACATTAAAAAAACAAAAAACAAAAATCTCGTTTGGATACAGGCCCTGGATAAAATGTAAACTGTGAAATGAATTATTATAGAAGGTATTATGTAACCAAATGTCTGCATGGATCGGATGCCAAGAAAGGGGGAAATTGCAAGAGTCCTATGGATCTGACTTCAAAGCAGACAAAATTATAACAAAATGCTACCATTCATTGTAATTTGCGGAACCTTTACTTCAAAGCCTAGGTTAATGACAGACCAGACTGCATTTCTAAGCCCCTCTGAGTACAAAAGCAACAGTACACAGAGAGAATGATTATCTGTGAAAACCTGATAGAATAAGTAGGAGTAAGAGGGGAGGGCAGGCAGGCAGCATGACTGATCTTGAACTGAAACTGCATCTGGTGGCAGAAGACCTATTTGTTCAAAACTGGGAGAGCATTTAAAAGTGGGGTGGGCCAATTTTAAGAGCAAAGGGGGCAAAGAAGAGGGGAGCTAAATCCTCCTGTATCTTTCCACAGCCCTAACCCTAGAGTCCAATTTCCCAAAAACAATGCAGTTGCACTACAAGGTGCACATTGTATGCTGGGGACGGGGACGGGACAGTCACGGAGGCCTTCTCAATGTAAGTTAATATTTGTTCCCTTACCTCAGGGTAAACCTCCACTTCCTCAATGGGTCTACTCAGATCTATGCCAGTTATTTCACTGCCATATATTCAAATACAGTAGGGGAGAAGGATCCCCTTCTCCCCTACTGTATAGGGTCCCCGCACAAGATGCTGCTGCTGAGATCTATCCCCTCCTTTCCCTGATCTGCCTCCTACTATCCCCCCTCCCAGCCTACACACTCTCCATGCCCTGTCCCTTCTCAATGCTGGTCCCCCACACTGGCTTACCTGCTCTCCCACAGGTAACCAGCTGTGGCAGTGAGCCACCAACATTCCACAATAACTACCGGAGGTGTACTGTGTGTGCTGCTATATGGCATTTTGCAATAGGGCAACCTCTATTCCACTCTCAGAAATAGAGTGGGCTGCTAAACCCTTTTCTTCCAGTCAGACTCACTTCTATGTCAGAAAGGGGAAAAGGATTGGGTATTAAGGATGCAATTCCCGGGACTAAGCTTGTCTTCCAAACAGATAAGCAAACAAAGTTGTGCGCTGTTTGGGCTGTTTGAGCAGTAACCTCCGTAAGACAACCACGGTTCAAATAAACTTTGTCCAACAAGAAGCGAATGGCCACTGTGTTCTGGTACCTTAAAGGACAACAATCACCTGGGAGGCAGGAGAGAGATTAGAAACAAAAGGGAAGGAACGCTGACATGGGGCTGCTGCTTCTGTACATACACAGCAGCCAGCAGGACAGGTTCCCAGCTGGCTGAGCCTGGTGGAAACATTCTTCATGCAGGGGATAAAGAAACTTGTCTCGCAACATGACAATTGGCTCAATTCAGATAGAGATTGCATGGTGATGTAGCGTGGCCATGGTATTTAACTTCTGAGCTGTATGAAATTGTTTTCCTTAAGTCATGTTTTTGTTTTTTTTTAAACAGCCAAGCAGTACGTAGTTTCAGGATAGCCCTCCCACTTGCACAGATGGATGGAGCAAAAGCCTTCTGGAAACAAGACGAACAGAATCAGCCATACATTTTGATGCGGTTTCAAACAAAGGGCACAATCGCAGCTGGCCTCAGCAGTGTCAGAGTGAGCGCTACTCTGGTGCCAGCCATCATAAAAGTGCTGTAAAGGACTTTGCTAAGGCATAGCAGTTTGGCTGACAGTCGGAAAGGCCAACACCTGCTGGAGTGCACTGGCAGAAGAAGCAGTACATGCCAGATGCAGTAAGTTTCCACCAGGTAGCAAAAGGGTGGGGGGTGGAAACAGGGGTTGGCAATGGGGTGGGCAGATCCGGCCTGGGAGGAGGCAGGATCAGAAGTGCCAGCGCATGCCACATCCTATCCCCCTTCCCGGGTCTGACCTGCTGATGCGGGTCAACATGGACTTTCACCAGCGATTTAGCTGGTGCATGTCCAAGTAACCCCTTTGCACAGGCTGGGTTTACCCTGAAACAAGGGGATGAATGTCCCTTTACCTTGAGGAGGATTTCTGCCTGCTAAATTCCCTCCTGTGGTTGCAGGGCTGGCCCCACTGAATCAGCGTGGTGGAAATTGCACTCGATTGGGCGGTAAACATCTGTGTTTCTCTTCTTCTGTGTTCCGGTTGACAACACTGTGGTCTTTTAAAAAACAAAACATAACTTGACTACAGAACTATCATTCATTTACTTTAGAATGCTGTGAAAATCTAGCGAAATGGAACATCCATTTGTAAAGCAAGTATATCTTTGAACATCAAGCGCTGGAGTTCTGAAACAGGGCAAGAGCATCACCAGTGGCTGGTAGGCCCCTAATTAAAGAGGGGACTTGATGGCTCCTTAGTCTGATCGAGCAGAAAAATTCTTGTATTCTTATACAGTACTTTTCATTCTTCTTCATATATATTCATCTGTACACACTCAGTCAGACCATATCATATTTAATAAAAATGCCCATAATGAAAAGGCAATTGAATATTGGAAGATAATGCGGATAGCATTTCTTCTTAATACGCCATTTACTTTTCGCAGGGAAAATGGAATGGGGGTGAACAAATCCATTCCCAACCCATGGAAGGCCAAGTCAGAGCGGGGTTTGAATTTGCACCCAAGGGCCTTGTAAGAAACTTATTTCTTGAATTACAAGAAACTTTGTAATCAATCCCACTCCCATAATAGAGAGCACCCAATATCTCTTCCTGTCCGGGATAGTTTATTGCTATTCAGATGACTTTCAATGCAGATCACAGAGTGTAGCAAATTGGCACACTATCCGAACTGATGGAAAAATAATGGGGGAAAAAAGACAGCTTCTAAACTCATTTGCACCCAGCAGAAGATAGGTATTATCAAAGACAGAACTATACTAAAACAACATTAACTGATTACCAAAGCCATGTGGAGTCCCATTCTATATAGGAGCCATAGGAATATTCTTGTAGTGTGCATATATCACTCAATGAATGATTGCAGTACTGTAGGTGGTCCCTGAGGGTAGCTTATGGCATAGTTTGACTTGTTCCCCTTTGTGCATTGGCTTCCTCCTACTGTTTCTTTACGGCTTTCACATTCCTTCCACTCTCCCATTATTCCACAGATTTCACTGATAAAGGGCACAATCCTAACCAGGTCTACTCAGAAGTAAGTCCTGTTGTGTTCAATGGGACTTACTCCCAGGAAAGTGAGGTTAGGATTGCAGCCGCAGAGATTCTTTATAGCAGACTTACAAAAATCATACCTAGTTGATACACAGATCTGTTGTCTTCCTGTGAAAAATGGAAGTTACATTTTAAGGCCCTTAGAAGGGAGCTCAGAGCAAGTACAGTCACTGAGTGCTGAAACCTTCATGCTCTGGTTCCTTGCGGTGAGGGGGAGGGGAGTTCCAATGGGATGTCTCGTAACAGGTCCTTGAGAAGGACTCTTCTGAGCCAGGGGCCTGTCAGCTGTTAAGTCTTTCTGTCCCTCCTAAATATTGAGAATGCATGTAGATAGGCACTCTGAGAATACCAAACAACCAGAAGCAACATCTGTCCGTAAAATGAATATCTGATCTGGGCCCAAATATCTGGTGGCTGAACTTCTCCACAAAAGCACTGCACGAAATGTTTTGCTTGCAGCAAAAATAGTCTTAAGCAGACATTGGAAAACTGTCATTTTACTCACTATTAATGAGTGGCTGTTAAAGGTAATGGAAGTGGTGAAACTGGGTAAGGTAATGGATATTTTGTGACTAACAAATGGGATCTCTCTCCCATTGCCATTCATTAATGGCTAAATGATTGCCATTTGTTGTGAAACTGGAATAATTCTTGTAGTGTTGTGCTATTGGATCAGAATATGTTTTATTTAAAATATAGTATGAATTTAAAAAGAAGAAGAGAGGGAGGTGATTGAAGTGTGCTTGAGGTGATGTGAGATGAAAGGAAATGTTATTTATAGTGGTTGATCTGTGGTGGCTGATTCACACATGCAAGTCATCTCGTGATGACTGCAGCAGGAGGGGATGAATATGTATGCACAAGCCAATTAATTATATGATTGATGGCAAGCTAGTTGCTTACAGACACTTCCTATAGAATTCTTGTTGCCAGCTTCTCACATACTGAGGTCTGGACTGTTTGATTGTTTTGATTCTTCTCCCAAACGCTCGCATGAGGGGCTTCAACCTCACCTTTACCAGGCAGGGACCAGAACCAGCAAAGCTGCTGTGTCGTGTGCCTTCAGGTCAGACCATGGCAGTGTGTGGCAATGTGCAGGCATACATGAGCCAACCTGTGTGGCTGACTCAGGGCTGGCTCATCTATGAGGCCAACTGAAACAGTCACCTCAGGCAGCATAAGGTCAACTGAAGCAGTTGCCTCAGGTGGGGAGTGCCCTTCTCTGTTTGCCTACTTCCTCCATTGTGCCTCCTTCTTCTTCCACTCTCTGGATTGGAAAAAGGAAGAGAAAGCGAAAGTTGGAAGATGAGCCAGAATACTGAAGAGTGGGAAGATCAGAGGCTACCACATAATCATGCAAGGGAGGGCAGAGTTTGGCATCCTGCCTCAAGTTTCAGCAGGTCTTGGGCTGACTGATGGATGAGAGGCCAGCATGAAGCTATTTACTGTCATGGCTTGGTGTTTTATTGAAAGGAACATCTTGCAGTGCCCAATGGCTGCTAATACATTTATGATAATGCTGAAGAAGATGTGCTATGTATTTAAATTCACTTCTCCAGCTAGACAAGTTGGACACTGTTGTTGCAAAATGCTGCAGTAGATGTCATCCCCTATCAGATCTCAGCTTTTCCTGTTGGCATTCATTTGCATATGAGGATGCTCGTAGTGCTAGCCCAAAGACTTTCGATTACGAGGACAAGTGGCTTTGTCTGGGCACCATCCAATGAACGCTCGAGACAACACACGTGGGAGAAAGGGCCACTTCATTAGCATTTTAATACAGAAAAGGAGGCTGAGACCTGCAGTTGCAGGGGCAGCGAAACCCCTGTGTGGTGCGGAGGCAGGACCACTGGGCGGCCCCAGAACCAACTCTGTCCCCCAGGCAGGATGTGCATCCAACTCCAAGCTGCGCCCCGCTCTTGGACGACGCAGCTCATCCAGGTCTGTCCCATAAGGGGAAGGCAGCCAGACCGTGGGCTGTGCCACCTCGAACCGCTGAGCCTCTGAGGACGACTCCCGCGGTCCTGGCCAGGGCCCCAGTCAATGTCCGCGTGCTGCTGAGCGCCTGAGGACTGCTATTGGGTTCTGCCCTGCCTATGCCGCCTGAAGGTGCACTCTACAGTCCCAAGCATGCCTCTGCCACAAGGAAGGGTCAGCCTAGTGCTTGACCCCCCCCACTCCCAAACAGGGGGAGAAGCA
This sequence comes from Tiliqua scincoides, assembly GCF_035046505.1. NCBI lineage: Eukaryota > Metazoa > Chordata > Lepidosauria > Squamata > Scincidae > Tiliqua > Tiliqua scincoides. Next base: position 128,975,959 of record NC_089824.1, read on the forward strand.
CCTTAAGGCCATCCTGCAGGTCTCTCAGAGAGATGACCGCACCCTGCTCAGACAAGTGCCCCCATCTCCTCTGTAGAGAGCAGGCATCGAGAAGGCAATGGCTGGATGCACAATGACCTGTCCACCGGTCTGTGCCACAAACTGGTCAATCTCTTTGGCAACCTTCCTCCTCATTCTCTCCACCTTAGCACAGCGGCTGGCACCACGCCACACCCGCCACTGTAGGAAGTCCAACCAGACCACCGTAATGCCGGGCAGCCAACCCTGAAGGGTGGTGAGCTCCGTGCCTGCTCTGGACCTGAGCGGCAGCCAGACATCACGCACAGATCATTTTCACGCAGGTGGATCACCAATATGTCAGGCGACAAGTTCTCCTTCAATTACTCCTCCATTGTGGGCAGCAGCTGGCCCCACCGCATTCCCCGCTTGGCCAACCAGCCAACTTGCATGGTGGGGCCAAGCCCAAGCTGCGTTCCAAATTGCCTCACGGCCACCCACTTACAAGCCCAAACTACCATGGAATGGCCGCAGACAGTTCATGAACCGGCTTCTCACCGCATCCTGCAGAAGGGGAAAGAGAAGTTATTGCCACAACTCCTGCCCTTTCTAAGCAGGTGGTCATCAGACCATCGCCCCTCCCTCACCAGAGCCGGGACTGCTCACCTGTTAAGTGAGTTGGTGGCATCACCCTTCTCTACAATGGAATAGAGGCTGTGTACCTGTCAGCAGGTTGTTGACAGCACATCCCACCTCTCCCACTGCAGCAGGGACAGTACGCCCATTAAAACGGTTGGTAACACTGCCTGTTAAGCAGGTTGGTAGCAACATTGCTGACATAACCTCACCCCTCCCCCGCTGGAGGAGGGGCCGCTCATCCATTAAGTGAGTTGGTAACCTCACCCCTCTTTCAAGGAACAGGGGCAGCATACCTGCTGGCAGGGTGTTGACAGAACGTCACCCCTCTCCCACTGGGCAGGGGTAGCACACCCGTTAAGTGGGTTGGTAATAACATCAGCCCTAAAGCAGTGGGGGCCGAACACCCATTAAGCGGGCTGTTAACAGGAAAATCCTCCCTCTCAAGGAGAAGGGCCACAATCCTGTCAAGCGGGCTGGTAACTGAACATCACCCCTTTCCTAGGAGGAGGGGCAGAGCACCCATTAAATGGTTGCTAATAGAACCCCTCTCAAAGAAGAAGAAGAAGGGGCCACAAATCCATAAGTAGGTTTGTAACCAAACATTGCCCCTCCCCCAGGAGCCTGGCCAGTGCACCCATTAAGTGGGCTGGTAACGAAACATCACCCCTCTCTCAGGAGAAGTGGCTATGCGGGTTGTTAACAGAACCTCCTCCCCTCTTCCAAAGCCCTAGGGCATTATGCCCACTAAGTGGGTCTGCACCGGAACACCCCCCTTCTCTGAAAGGAGTAGGGGCAGTACTCCTGGTAAGCACGTTGTTAACAGAACACCACTGTCCCCACAGGAGTCGGGTAAGCACACATGTTAGGCAGGCTGGTAACAGATCGCCGTCCTCCCCTAAGGAGAAGGGGTAGCATGCCTGTTAAGCATGTTGGTCATGGAACGCTACTCTTCCCTAAAAGGCGTAGGGGGCGGTGCACCCGTTAAGCGGGGTGCTATGGGACATATCTCCTCTCTCAAGGAGCAGGGGTAGCATGCCCACCAAGTGAGTTGTGAAATGCCCTGCTGATGCCCAGGGAAAACATAGTATTAAATGTGCCAGCGTGTCCCCATTCACTCTGCTCAATTCCTTGGGTGCTGAAGCCTGGCCTGGCTTTCAAAGTGTCTCCCACATAGATGGAGCACATGCTGTCAGCCATCCAAGATGGCCAGGGGCTCCCTGTGTGCCTCTAAATATCCTCTGAAACTGATGAAGTATTAACAAGGAGGAGGTCAGGTGCCTGGAAAGAGATTGTTGCAGGTGGTTGGACTGGTGTAAGCTGGGCAGATGCAACAGTTAGGGGAGCCACTACCGCACCATTGTCCATGCCCCTTCTGGTCAGTCTCATCCATCTGCAGGCGCAAGTATGTTGTGTTAAGACTCAACCTGCAACCCTCATGCCATAATGCTTGGTATGGGGGAAGCAAACCTGGATTCTGCAAGCAGCTCGTTGGGGGAGGGGAATGCGGTCCCTTAAAGATACCCAGATACTAGGCTGCCCAGTGAAGCCTCACAAACCAAAGGGCAACGTAAGCAAATTTCATGTTAATCCTCGCACATGATGCTGGGGGTAGTTGGCTTGTGCCCATCAGCAACTATGAAGGCGGTTCTACTAAAACCAGTATCTTCCCTATTTTGCAAGTCCCTGGCGTAATCCCGCCATCTGCTCCTGGGCCTAATGGAAAGGTCTTGTTCTCTAGCACCAGTAGTGAAGGCATGAGAGACAAAAGGGGGGGAGAACCTTCCTTTGGGAAGGGAGCTGACCAGCCAAATCTGCTGAACCTGCATGTCTTCCTCTGGCAGCTGGATCTGCAAGGTTATGCCACCCATGCTCAGGTGGCATACTGGTCCATGTTGAGCCAAGGTCTCGGAGTACTGCTCAGAGTCCAGGCGTGCCCCTGAGCCAGCTGCCAGGATGCTCTTCCTTAAAGGGGGAAGAGCCCCATCTCTGTCCTTATTTATTCAAGAGACAGGCTGGGCAAAAATGTCTGCATGTTCATTTCAAAATGCCATAGAAGTGAAGCTCTCCCCAGACGCCTGCAGAGTCCCAATGCTGGTTGCAACTTGGAACTTGCAAAACTAACAAAACACCTTTGTCCCAGGCCAAGAAACTAGCAACTACACTGCTACATTGATTCATTGGTGACCGATGGTCGGGTCAAAGGCTTCAACCAATGAAGTAAACGGGGGGGATCTACTCCCCTTTCTGGCTGCTGGCGGAGGCAGTGCCTCCTCTGCAGCTATCCTCAGGCTCCACCCTCACTCACCCTGTGCTCACCCTCAGGGTCCAGACTGGAGCCAACTCCACCCTAAGGTGTGCGGAGACTGCTTGCTTTATGCTGCAGAGCCTGCAGGCATGTGCTCGAGAACAACTGCTCCTAGTGAAGTTGCCGTCGAGCTGCCTGCAAAAGTGTGTGGGATCTGCACCCATGGCACGTCTCCCAGCACCTAGGACTGCTAAACCTTGCCGCTAGCTATCAGGTGACTGCTACCTTTCCAGCTCCCCCAAGCCCCTTTGGGCGGCATAACCAGCCATGTCTTGAGCCCCACTGTGGGATCCTCCACCCCAGTGGGGTTTTACAAGGTAGTGAAAAGCCCTAAATCTAGAAATGCTGCTCACAAGCATAGCCCTGCTGAGCACAACATACCATAGCCCTGACAGGCATGGTGTCTTCTGTCCCCATATTCTGAACTGGCTGGCCCCAGAGGGCACATCCAAATTACGACTGAGGCGTAAATCAAAATCCCTTTCGCCAAATTGCCCGATACTTGCAACAACTCCCTCCCCTCCCCAGCCCGGGGGGGCAATATCCCTGTAAGATACTTTGAGTTTCTCTACCATCCCGACCACCAGACACTGGGCTGCTCCTTGTCAGGTGCATAGTCTAAGTTGCCCAGGTTTTTTTGTGTGTTTTTTTTTTTTTTTTTTGGGGGGGGGGGAGGCAGCAGCCACAGCCACCGGCGCAAGCCAGTAAGGTATTCCCTTTCAGGCCACCCGGGGGGGGGGCTGAATTGGGCTGGGGGTAGTGTCCTCCTGCAGGCTGGTGCAAGATGGGAATCCCCAGTTCCTTGCATCCCCATATGCCCCTTTAGGAGCTACTGGATCTGTGCTGCTTTGCACTCACAGGAGCTCATCTTATGCCTGTTTACTCATCAGTAAGTCCCATTAAAATCGATGGAGCACACACCCAGGAACGTGTGGACAGGATTGTAACCTTAAGTCCAGCTATGTCTACAAGACCCCTTATACTTGGAAACAAGACCCCTTATACTCGGTGGGACTTATTCCTTGGAAGTTGGAGCAAGAATCTGAGCCCTGTGTTCTAAGCCTCAGCATGCGGACTGAGAAGCAAGCCCCATTATAGCCCCCACGGGGCTTACGTCCTGGCAAGTGGGGTGAGGACTGGAGCCCTATGTTCCAAGCCTCTGTAAGCCCCCTCAGAAGCAAGCCCCCACTATCGCCCAAGGGGCTTACCCCCTGGAAAGTGGGCGAGGACTGCAGCTCTATGATCCAAGCCTCTGCATGCCCATTCAGAAGCAAGGCCCCTTATAGTCCATGGGGCTTACTCCCAGGAAAGCGTGGCAAGGATTGTGGCCAAAGTCCAAGGTTCTGCATGCCTGCTCCAAAGCAAGGCCCATTACAGACTATGGGGCTTACTCTCAGGAAAGTGTGTCTAGGATTGCGGCCAGAGTCCAAGGCTCTGCCTGCTTCCTCAGAAGCAAGGCCCATTATAGTCCAAAGGGCTTACTCCCTGAAAAGTGGGGTGAGGACTGCAGCCCCATGATCCAAGCCTCTGCATGCCTACTCAGAAGCAAGCCCCATTATAGCCTAAGGGGCTTCCTTCCTGGAAAGCAGGTTGGGGTTGCAGCCCCAGCGCTTAAACCTCTGCCTGGCTCCTCAGATGTAAGCCCCATTACAGTCCCTGGGGCTTACTCCCATGCAAGTGGGTGATGGCGGAGGCGCTGAGCTGGTGCCCACCTCCCATGGCGGGGGTCGCGCGGCTCCCCATGTGCACAATGCTGCAGGGATCCGGAGCTCATCCGCTCAGTGGGCCACCTCCTTGAGCCCCGGGCTTGCCTGCCAGCTGAGTGCAGGGAGCTTCAACAGTCCTGCAGCTTGCGCAGTGCGTGGCCAGGCACCTGCGCCTTTGGGAGGGCTCCGCGTCATGCAGAGGCTGCTCCCATGTGGAGTGCAGTGCCCCTCTCTAGCAACCCCTGTGGGCGCCCTCCCAGGAAGCAGCAGCAGGAGCTGCGAACGCCACGTGCGCTGGAGACCCCGGCAAGGCCAGCAGGGAGACCTGGCTCCGAGCTGGAAGGTGGCAGCCTGCCTGCCCACCAGGCCAGGGACTGAGTGCACACTCCAAGCATGTCTGCTCAAAAGCAAGTCCCCCTGCGCTCTACAGGGCTTACTCCCAGGAAAGTGTGCCTGGACTGCACCTGATCCTTTCCTTGGGCAGAGCCTGTCCAACCCCCCTCCCCACCTTACAGATCAAACATGCTGCACGTGGGATCCAGCACAGGAGGCCTCCTCGGAAGTTGCACTGGTCCTGAGTCCAAGGTGGCTGGATGGGGTCAGGTCTGCTCAGTGCCCATGAGCAAAGAAGGAAGGGGGGCGTTGCTGTGTCCTTAAATTACCTCTGCTCCCCCCAGCCACAGCCCTCCGCCAGTCCCCTCAGGGGTAGGGGCTCCTGTGTTCCAGCCTGGCCATACAAACTCCGATCTCCCTGCTGTAATTGGGCGATCAGGATTCTGTGTTGCAATGGCCTCTATCAAGAAGGATCCAGTGGGCTCCAAGGGGGCCCCTCGCTGGTGATGGCAACCCAGCATGGAGCAACAAAAGAGCACCAAATGCTCTTTATTATTTCAAGCGCTGTATTGTTCCGTGCCCTCAGCCTTCGTATTGCCGCTTAGCGTGAGCCAGCGCCTCCACAACAGCTCTTTCCAAGATGCCACAGCAAAGTTGCCCTCTGGCCAGCTAAAGAGGCTTGCGCGAGGTTTGTCTCAGCGGGGATGTTGCTCTTTGCATATCTTACAACAGCAGTGTTGCCTGTCAGTGCCAAACTTGTTGCAGCCATTCATTTTTCATGCAGATGTTACATTTTCTCCTTTCCATCATGCCAAGAAGCAGCGACACCCGACACAGCGTGAGGCTCTGGGCATGCATATGGTAAACACAAGAAAATGCCTTTGGCGGAGAAGGAGGTTATTCCTGCATGGTTCGTCGCGATGCAGCATTTCATAAATGACATCTTAGAATAATTCCCCATTCCCTGAGCGTTCAAACTGAACAAAACATCCCAATGATGTCCAATCATGCTTATCTCTTGATACAAGTGTATTTGCTCACTTCCCCAACAGCACTGCAGTGTTTTGTTGCCTTTGGATGAGAGCATCTCAGAGACTTAAGATCTCTTTGCAATATATACCTTATTTACAGATATACAAGTAGAGCAGGGGTGGAGGCAGACACTCCTACAAGGCAGATCCCAGAAAACAACTTGGGTAGTCCATCAGTTCCAGTTGACTTCAGCAAGCCACTTTCAGCTATCACTATTTCTAAAAACTGCAGAAAGAAACAGTCTTCTTTCTCCCTCCCCGCAACTCTTTGGATGTTACTTTCTCCAGGTTCCGATAGGAATCTCGTCCAAACATGCAGAGAGAACTCCAACTATCAGGGGACCATCTTCTACCTGTTAGGTCCAACTGAACATCCACAAAACAACCTGGGTTACCAGCCAGCAATTCGCCTAACCAAAGAAGCCATAAGAGACTTTTTTCCCCCCAGTCTAAAACTGAGGTTGCTTTATGCAACCGAGAGCCCAATCATATCCAACTTTCCAGCACTGACGCAGCCACAACAATGGGACATGCGCTGCATTCTGTGGTGGTAGGGGCAGTCATGGATTTCTTTCCAAACATTCCTAAGGGAATGTTTTTCTTACCTTGAGGCTGCATTGCAGCTGGAAAGTTTGTCAGTATTGGGCCTTGCAAATGTATAAACTCACAAACTCTTCGCTAATGTCCTTTCTTTTCTGCTACATTACCAACAACCAAATAACTCCTAAAATCCTTATACTGAGTGGTTATCAGATTTGCATGCTTCAAACCATATAATCATTAACAGGTTAATAGCATTACTCAGAGCAAAAGATTCTGGCCTGGAACCTGTAGGTAGCAGTTGGGATGCTTTGTCGGTCCACCCAGTTGTTTGTTTGTTTTTAAATGTGCTACCACCAACTTCAAGCACAGGTACATGTGGATCAGCAGGCTGGCATAAACTAGTTACTTCTGTAGACTTATTTGCATGGCTGGCGGACTGGAAACGTGTGATGAACATGCAGTTCTGGACCATTTCTTTCCAAAGAGCGTTATAAAAACAATGGGTTCCAAAACGGAAAAAAACTTTCTGTATTACGGCAATCATACGCTACAAAATGGCATGCTTTCTGCAGCCTCATCTCTTGGCTTCCTCCTCTCTGCGGCAAACAGTGTTTTAATTTTTCGGTGACTTTTGAGCTTCTGCTCACTTTTGCTAGGAGACGATTATTGTGGATGAAAGCCTTTTGGAATGTATCTCATTCAGATTCAAATCCATCATTTGAGAAGCCTAAAGCCTTCATTTTAAAGTCTTAAAAAATATTATCAGCTTGACATGTCTCGCAGTGGGACACGGGGTTGCATATAAAAACCGATACAAGAGAGAAAACACAAGGCCAGCCAGTGAGCCAGCAGGACCAGAGCCGATTAGAAACCTGCTTCCTTCTTTAAGTGCAGTGATTAAGCTCCCCGGCCCTCCCATTAGCAGCCTCCAAGGGAGACAGCATTCTTTTTTCTCTGCCTGAATTAACGGTATCACAGGCAGCTTCTTGTAACTTTCGCCAGAGCTGACCCAAAATCATGCAAATAGATCAGTTGTGTTCCCATCCAAAGGGTTTTTTTTGTTTTTTTTTACACAATTCAGATTCAAAATGGAATATTGTGCTGTGAAGAATGAACCCATGACACTGGCTTCCCCACCCTGTGACTTCTTCAAAAAGCAAGGGTGAAGGGAAACTGAGAGGGACAGAAGAGTCTAGCTGGAGTAGGTGCTGGATTTTTCCCTGCCCACCATTGCCTTCTAAATTTGCTGGGAAAATGGTCTCAGAGGGGAGTTCTTTTAGGAGAGATTGACAGTTGGTAGTGGTGTAGTTGAGGCAGGGGCTGGAGGGGTACATGGCCCTCTGCAGCAGAGTGGTGGTTTTCCACCATCTCTGCTGAGAGGCTTACAGCGCTCCCCTCAGCTGCATGGCAAACGCTGTGAAATCAGCCCTCCCGCCTGCCCTTGGCTCCACACAGCTCCAAATGGAGCTGTTTTCGGAGGCAACAGCCATGCAGGCAGGAGAAGAGGTGACAGCATTGGCATGTGGGGTTTGCCACCCTCCTCCATGATGTCACCAGGCCCCAGGTGACATCAGGGCCTGGCAATGCAACTGGCAGGTGGGAAGTGCTTTGAGAACCCCTCCATAGCAATTTCTTTCCTAGAACTACCAACTCAATTCCCACATTTCAGGGATGGCACAAGTTTGTTAGGGCAAAGTCCTGCACTGAACCTCCTCCTCAGGCCCCCAGCCTGTGTCTGATGGCATGTTAGCTGCTGTTGCTGCCACTAATACTGAGAGTTCAAGGACTGTTCCAGCAAAGATGGGCCCTCTGATTAGTTTACACAATCCTAACTTGAGCTGGAACAGGCAGGCCGATGGACCTGCACTGTATCCAGCGCAAGTTTGGGCTGACTGTAGGCCAGCCTGGGGCAAAGGGAAATAATTCCCCTTACCCTGGGTAACATTCCAGCAGCCCCATTGGAGCTATTCGGATCCGTGCTACCTATAGAGGTGGTGCAAATCCAAGCACCCCAATATCCTACCCCCTTCCCAGGCTTCATCCACCTTCCCAGATTCACTCAGACTTGCATTAGCAAAATTGCTGGTGCAGGTTCAAGTAGACCCAGCGGGGCAGCAAAGACTTACCCCAGGGCAAATATCCCCTCAGCTCAAGGAGGCTTTTGTGGATGGAGATTTCTCTGTGGGATGCAGTGCATGCCACATTGGCACAGCTGCATTTGTGCAGGGGAGTTAGGTAGAATTGGGCTGCCCAAATATCTGATTATAGAAAAACAAAGGAATTTCAGAGTATGCGCCACTCTCCCTTCCGGGCCACTTGAGCTATTTTAATCACTGTGAACACCTTCCCACTGATCATTTTTCTGATATGCAGTCAGCCCCCAAAACCAACAGAAATGTACAGGATGAAGGTTGCAAGCACAATTCTTTGTCACTTTGGAGTTCTGAATTACCTGGGCATGGGTCCGAAGAGGAGTCAAGATGCTGGTAATTTGCCATTCTTCGTTTTCTTTATTATATATTTTTTTGGATTTTGTATTGCATGCTGCCCATGCACTATTTCTTGCAGTTTTGAAGGAACTGAAATGCACTTCTAATTTTTGCTTGAGGCAACATCTCAGTAGTAATTTTGCAATGTGTGTGACTGGCAGCATATGAATTCAGCCAGAAGCAATTCTCATGCTTGTAGCAACTGAAAAGAAGACTCCTCTGATCTAGCAAATAGCTACTGTATCTTTCTATATACTTATGCATCATCCTGTGGCTCCACTGCAGGCGCATGAGGTTGGACCAGAACTGCTTGTGTTTAGAGAAAAACTCATGGGAACTGAACATGAGTTTCTCTGAGCATTCCTGCACTACAGACATACATCAGGTTTCTCCAAATAACTGCGGTTTCATTTGGGTGCTGAGAATTGTTACAGATCCCCAGCTCCAGTTTCAGAACGACAGTCCCCAGAGTTCTTGAGGAAGTGGTGATGATTTATTAGTTTATCTGTGGTGTAAATAAGGAATCCCTGGAACAACAATCTCCAGGTATCAGATAGGAGGAAAAACACGCTCTGTACATTCTCTGTTTATCAGTGTCTGTACTATGAATTCATATGTTCAAGGGCTAAGTCTGGAGCTGTAAATGGGCGAGGCCCCGGGTCATCTAGCTTGACTTAAACCCGTTTTTGTCCGTGCTGGGCATGATTGTTCACGCCGAAGCCAAAACTAGTACCCATTCCATTTTCAGGTTTAACGGTAATATATGATAGAGAGATAGGGACAGGGAAAATTGCCTTCGCATCATTTGTATATGAGATCACTCCTAAGGGCCGGTCTTAGGAGCTGCAGGGCCCAATGCAAAACATTTTTGTGTCATCGTTGTCCTCGCCTTGGGTCCCTCCTACTCATCAGGGTGAGTGGCAGTGGTGAGGCACTCAGCAGTAGCATCACCACCAACTGCTTCTGGGGGGATTTCAAGCCCTTCAGATCTGGGGTGGGCAGCCAGGTGGACCATCCTGTGGCAATGCTCCACTCACCGCACTGTCCGCACAATCCCTTCGCATAGAAGATTCCATGCCGGACTATCAGTTACAGAGTGAGGTACTGTCTGGGCCGCAGGCACTTCACTTGCTGCCCCAGTGCAGAACCCCTCCAGGCATGGGGCCCAATTTGGTCAAATTGCCCTAAGTGGTTTTTGCCCTAAGTGCCCTACGTCTCACAAATTACCTTGTGAGTTCAGCGTTTTCAAGGTTGCAAGTAACGTGGGCTGGGACCTGGGCTTCAATACATGAACAGGGGCTTTGACAACTTCCCCAACTTCTCGCAACTGCCCCCCTTTCCCAAAAATCACTTATCAGGGTTAAGGTGCCCTCTTTTGTGGTATGCAAGACAGCATAAGGGAAGAAAAATCAGCAATATTTTGTGTACATGATTTAAGTGCATAGGATGAATGGGCAACATACTTGTGTTTAGATTCCCTTTTGGATTCATTATCCCCCTTCTTAAAACAAAGATGATCTGGAAGGATCCTTGAATCCTTGGCTTCAATGTATAACTCTCCATTGTGAAACAAGCCCTACCTGAAGCAACAACAGTAATGAAGTGCTAAATGGGTCAACTGATAATAGGTCATAAAAGCAGCTATTATTTTAAAGACGCTTTGATTTTAATGAGATCTGAGACTTGTATAATACATTTATAGAAAAGCCAATAGAAGTTATTGATATTACTAAATAAATAAATAAGAACTATCAGAAAAATAATTATCTGGCCACAATGGTATAGCTTTCCCTACCTCAAAATGCAATTTTCTTTCTGTTCTTTCAAGTATCAGACGCAGACACGGCACATTAATTTGGGATTAAGCTGGTAGTTACTTACGGTAGCCTTTGTGAATTATTTTTGAAAGATTCTTCCTTGACATCTTGAGAAAGAACAACCTCCTTAGTTTATGATGATCAAGAAGACGGGAGACAAGTTGGTCCTACATGTCAAGGACAGTATGCAATTGCTGTAATTTATCCATAACAAAATGTTTTTATACCATTTGTGCAAAACAAAATCTTGTGCTTCTTAAAACAAGTATTCTCTGTGTTCAAAGGGGTTTATCCAATTCACTTAGAGCAAACTCTACCAAAGTGTATGCTTCTGTTGTACACAGGTTGGTTGGCAACCTTCAATCTCGAAAGACTATGGTATAAGCCTACAGCACCCGGTATTCCCAGGCGGTCTCCCATCCAGGTACTAACCAGGCCTGACCCTGCTTAGCTTCCAAGATCAGACAAGATCGGGCATGCGCAGGGTAACACAGCCCAATCCTGTCCCGCACCATTGATGACAATGCAGCCCACTGATGGAGCAATGGTGGAGGAAGATCAAAAGGTAATTCAGAGGTAAGTAAAACATTTTTTTAATATTCCTTTGGATAGGCATCGTGGGTGCCTGTGGTTCTCCTTAGATCCACACCAGCTAAGTCATTGCCACAAGTCCAAGGAGAGAAAAGAGGTGGGGCAGAATGAAAAATGGGGAACAGGATCTGACATGTACCTTTGCTGACAAATCCCAACCCCTCCAGCTCACTCCCCAACCCCTGCCCTCCCCCCACCCTGGAATACCCCTGAACCTCCCTCCTCTGCTACCAAGGTACTGAGACCAATGGAGCATCCGGGAGCCGCTGGTGTGCACAACACACCTCTGTCCATTTGTGACAATGGCCTGGCACCATGCAAAGATGGACCAGCTTTTGCATCAATGCAAAGTGCCTTGTGCTGCCAGAACTCAAGTTCTCAAGTTCTGGCAGAACAAAGCCCAGAAAATATTTGGTCAAAAGCTACTTAGAACCCTGGAGGGCTACTATATATCCCCTAAGATAGAGGTTCCAAAACTGGGCAATGCCCCAGGCCCTATCTCTGTCACCTTAAGGGGCAGCGCGATGACAAAGGCATTGACACTATCACCACAATTGTGCCACTGCCAGGGACAAAGGGTTTTTTCTTACTTATCCCTGGCAGTGCCAACTCTCCAGAGGGTGTAGGGAGGGTGCAGGGGCTCCCCAAGCCTGAGGATTGCAAACTGGAAGTGGGTTGTGATAATTTTTGAATGAATCCTCTGTGGGGCAATCCTGGGTGCTGGCAAAAGGCTTTTCCTCCCCAGGCTCCCTTCCAGTGGTACTCCAGCCATCAGCAGTGGTGCCTCAAGAGATTCTGTTGTACCTTCCCTTTTTACACAATCTTCTGCTACCTAACCCCCTCCCTCCCCTCCTGACGCCTTCGCCCTTCTTCCTCTCTCCTCTTTCTGTTTCAGCCCTTTTAAAGGGCTGGTGCCAGCCCCCCAGCTGCTTTCACTCCCGGCTGATTTGGGGAACTGTCAAACACTGTTGCATTGGAGGCACTCAGCAATGACAATAATGGCCTGCGTCTCCGGACCCATTTGGGGAATGCTTCAGCAATGCGAGTCTTGTGCTGTGCTGTGGAGGTCTACCACTTTCACAGTAGAATGGAGCCATTCAAATCCATCATCATTAAACAAGCAACATGCAATATTTCTTTGGACATACCAGCTTACCACTAATACATTTGACTCCATCAGGCAGTGGTGGACCTCCCATGGTAGATAATGGGGCAGATGCCCTGGGTGCGAGTCTTTAGGATCCCGAGGAAGTCTCTCTGAGGCTCCTCACAGGATTGGAAACTGTGCTTCCCTGATGCAGTCTATGCTCACATGAGGCTCTGTAAGCCTCAGGTAAGTGGGATTTGCACAGAGGGGGAGGCAACAGCCCATAGGAGGGCGCCATCGTGGACCTCTACACGCAGTGCACAAAAACATCCTGTCTGTCATACAGCCATGCATCTTCCTGGTTACAGATAATAAAGTCTCTGATATTCCTTCTACTTAGATTTTTCAGCATATACTTCAAGATGAGGATGAGGATGGAGAGGAGAAACTGAAAGCTGTTCCCTACTCTTAAAAATTATTCTAGTGCACTCTCCAAAACATAAATATGACTTGGAATATGAAAGGAAGCCATGCTTCTTCTTTGCAATCTGTGATTAATAAGTGGGACCATGTAAATTCACCCTTATATTTCCCACCCTTAGCCTGACTAGCTTCTGATCTCACACTCTGTATCGCCTTAAGGCTGGTTGAAAGCTGAAAACGGTTCACATAATTTCCTGAATTTATAAAGTTGGCAGAAAGGTGACGAATACCACAGGGGCTCATAATTGGTATGTGAAATGTTGTGATTCAAGTGTATTGGTTAAAATCTCGACAGAGTAATTAAAAAAAATTCCACTGACCCTAGGCAAATTATAGTCTGAAAACACCCCTTTGCTCATTTATTCCACAGGCTTCTCAGAAATTTAATTGACTCTAGCTTTTCTTTTCTTTTTAAGTTTATGATCAGAACTTTAAATGCAGCAAAGAGAAAAGTCTATGCTGAGGTACCCATAAGAGAGCCTTCAATAATGCACAACAATAAGGAAGCAGTTTTTTTAAGGACAGCTCACTGCTAGACCATTACTTCAAGCTGCTCAATTTTCTCACAGTCACAGTAATAGCCCAATTCTCCAGGGCCGCAGCACATAGTCTCAGGCACACAGCCCTGGGAACTGCCATCACAAACAAGTGCCGTAAAGCACTTTACAGTGCCAGGAGGAGTGCACCTGTGTGGAGGCCAGCGTGGGTGGGCTCTGGGCCCCCACACTGGTCAGCGAGGCCTGGAGGGTTGATTGTGGTGAGTTTGCTGCCAAGTGGTTTGGAAGCATTCCAGGGCAGGGGAAAGGTGGCATATCAAGGTGGCATGAGGGTGGCATGTGGACAGGAGTGGGAGGACCAAGATGGGGAGGGGGTGGTGGCAGAGGCTACCATTGGATCCTATTCCCCCTCTTGGGCCTGAAAGCCCTACACAGGGCTACTTGGTTCTGCACCAGCAATTTAGCTGGTGTGGATCCAAGTAGAGCCACAGTGGCTGCTGGGGTTCAACATGGGGTAAGGGAACAAATGTTCCTTTACCTCAATGAGACTTCCGGCTGCCTCTCTGTTCATGCAGGATACAGTGGCACCTTTTTCGGCGCCGCTGTATTTTGGCACAGGCAGTCCGGTTAGGATTGGACTATTGGGTTTAACAATACTGGCTACCTGTTCAGGAGCAATTAGGGAACACTGCTCAGTACATGGTTGAATATGCAAACCTTTAGATGGTACATGATTAGCTGATGGTACATGATTAGTTGGTATTCCAAAATGCAAGTGATTTTTGCATCTACCAAGATACTGATTTTGAATGAGCCTCCATACTCTGAATAGCTTCTGTATGCCAGTTAACTAATGTAGATTCAGTTGTGCTTCAAGCTTTGAATTTCAGTCATTCCATCTTGTTCCAAGTCCACAGCAGAGCCTGAAGGCTTCCATTCTCCATACCCCTCGCCAACTGGACAATCCTTGCCATCTCGGCTTCCGCACAAGCCTAATTTCTCTTTCCCCAAAGTACAACTGTATCATTTTGTAATTAACCCCCCCATTTAAGCATCTCCACCAGCTCCTTCAGCATGCAACAACAAGATCTCATGAACCAACTGGTTGGGTGACAAGATAAAGGCCTTCTTTTTTTGTTTCCAGACGAACACTTTATTACCAACTAATAGTTGCTTCAAGGGTTATGATAAAAAGTAAAATTCACCATAGGGAGAATGTCAGGCTGTGAGCAGCTTCCTGCCAAATGGTACATGGCAGCTCTGCAATTACCCTGTTCCTTTATTTCTCAAAAGGGAATCATGCTTCCCAAGTCTTTTGCGATAAAAACTGTAAATTCGGGGGGGGGGGGGGTTGGTGGTGAAATTATATCTGTTTTAGAGTTATGATTTTACATGAAAATTATATGCATTGTAAATGTTTTCCTGGCAATTTGCTTGTCATAAATGTCTATTGTTCTGGGGGGGGGGGGGAAACTCTGTAGGGAACCGCATATGTTTATTCTGCATATAGTTAGA
Organism: Tiliqua scincoides; assembly: GCF_035046505.1. Classification (NCBI taxonomy): domain Eukaryota; kingdom Metazoa; phylum Chordata; class Lepidosauria; order Squamata; family Scincidae; genus Tiliqua; species Tiliqua scincoides. Next base: position 128,990,992 of record NC_089824.1, read on the forward strand.
ATTTGTCAAAGAGACACAATGACAATAGAAGTGGAAATATTTTGACTTGCAAACTCTCCAGAAAACCGAAATCAGGGTTAACTCAAATGTAGTTTTTTCCGCATATTAGAAGCATATAATTCCTCCTATAATGATGGGAGCACAGAACCAAAGTGAAATGGGAGACTGCAAGAGCATAAGATATCAAACAACTGCGGCTTTCTCAGAAATAGGGCTCCTCCACTGCCCCCACAAGTGAGCTGAACTAGTAGCTGTCCTGGGAGAAGAGCAGCCACGGAGGCCAGAGAGTGAAGCATAGCCATTGCCATCTCAGCCTGCTGCTGCTTCTCCCCTGGGAATGCAGCTGTGAGTATAGTGAATTTCTGCCTGATTAACACACACACACACACACACACACACACACACAAAATTGAAGATGCAGTGACGGCACTAAGTGGCCCTGGCCGAGAGTTGTCACCAGGTGGTCCAGGGATGTCAAACTTGTTTCATGCAGCAGGCTGAATCCATGATGCCTGCTGTGGGCCCAAAGTGACGTCATGAAGCAGGAAGTGACGTCATGAAGCAGGTCATGACCAGAAACAAGCACGTTTTTCTTATCCAGAAGCTCATTCACTGCAAATGACAGAAGATAAAATGTGCAGATCTTGATCATATTCTCAAGATATGGGAGAGTCCAATTGTCATGCAGCCTGCCTTTCAGTAGTGACATCTCAGCGCAGCTGAGCAACTGAGAGCAACGGGTGGTGGTGCTGGAAGAGTCCAAGGGCCAGCTAAAGAGCTTCCAGAGGCTGCATCCAGCCTTATGTTTGAAATCCTTGGTCAAAACCCTGTACTAGATCCCCCCTGATGTTTCCCACCTGCCTCCTGATGGCACACTGGACTCTTACTTCAACCACAGGTACTAAGGATTCAGTGATTGGGCTAGCCAGGTGGAGCTTTAGATAGGTGCGGGCTCTTAGCTAGTGCAATTTGCACCATCTTTGGACGGATGGGCTCCAGAAGTAGCAAACTAAAGCAGAACGAAGTAAAAAAGGAAACTTGAAGATACTTTTGGACATACCTTGGACGTATAATGTTATAAGAACATAAGAACAGCCCCACTGGATCAGGCCATAGGCCCATCTAGTCCAGCTTCCTGTATCTCACAGCCGCCCACCAAATGCCCCAGGGAGCACACCAGATAACAAGAGACCTCATCCTGGTGCCCTCCCTTGCATCTGGCATTCTGACATAACCCAGTTCTAAAATCATACTTTTTTTCTATAAACATCGATTTTTTTTTTTTTCAATTCACCACTTTTTATGGCATTCATTGCAGTAGGTTGATCCTGGGGGTGGGTCACTGCCAACCCCACAAATGTCAAATTTGGCCTCAGCTAATTCATCACATCTGTCTTGGTTCAGTGGCTCCTTGAGGATGCATTGCTGTGGCCCTATGTACCCCTCAGGTTTTTCGGTTCTGCTCCAAACAACTCTGAAAGTCCTGAACAAGTAGTTGCCTCCATCAGAGGCTGAGTGAATTCCTGCTTCTCGGGCTCATTCCCTTGGCTCCATGCTCCTTGGAATGAGCAGTTATCTATAATGCAGTCACATAATATTGGGCTGTAAGAATCTTATTGAAAAATTGAATTGACAACTCTGTCAATTCCGTTGGATCACTGCTTGATCCAGTATATATTGGTATGAGAATATTGTGGTGCTTGTTCTGTTGTATATATTGCATCATGGTATAGTGCATGGAACATAGGAAATCCTATGTCTACCCAAAAGTAAGTCCCATTAAGTCCAATGGGACTCAGACCCAGGTAAGTATTAGCTCAATCCTATTGGGGATTGAGCTACTGGCTGCAGCATGCTGCAGTAGCAGAAGGTATTACAAAGCTGGCACAGGTCCCCATTGCCAAAGGGCAAAGGGACCCATTGCAGATCAGGAGGCTTATGGAGGGGTAAGCAGAAATAATTGCCTTTTTCCCATAGTAGCGCGCACACACACACACACACACACACACACACACACACACACACACACACACACACACACACACACACACACACGAGAGAGAGAGATTGAGATTGATTATATATGTATGCATGTATGTACAGTACGTATGTACGAATTTACGTGAATTCTGATCTGCCTAATTTTATATGAGTGGCATGATTTTAGATGGTAGGGTTTGCTCTTTATTCTCCCTTCCTGAAGAGGTACTGTCTCTTTTTAAAAAAACATAAATAAAGAACTAAAAAGGAGATATGAAATGAAATTTAACACTGACAGCGAGGTTGCTGTGTGTTCATGCCAACTGGGAAAGTCTAGAATTTAACAATACGTAGATCTAATAAACCACATAAGTGCCCCTTTCCAAGAAGATTCATTCCCATTTATGATTTTTTTTTTTTAAAGTGAGGCATACAATTCTATCTGACAGCTTCATGCTTGAATGTCACAAAGACGGGCCCAAATTAAATCATCCCTCCCGAAGTCTCGGCACCCTAGAGATCCATTCCAAAATATTGTATTTTAAAGATAAGCTTTGTCTCCCCCTCTCTTTCTCCCCACCTCACAAATCGCACACATCAAGTGTTGCATGGAGGATTATGAAAAAGTACTAGCTGTGGGGTGGTTGCAGAGATTTCAATGCTTGTTAAGGGAACCTCAGGCTGTTACCATGTTTTTTACTTCCTTTGACAGCGAGTAAATGTTCTGTGGCAGGGCAAATCTACAGGAAATAAAATTTTATGATGCACTGTATCCGTAGTAGCTATATATCTATACGCTGCTGGCAGCCCATCAAAAGATACACATTTTCAACATTTTTTAAAAAGAAACTGATTTGAAAGCAGCTTGACTCCTGTAATCATAAACACAGACAAGCGTACTCTGCATACACATGCTGGATGATGCCAGCTTCCTGTATTAACATGGGGCTGCTGCCTGAGAAGACCAGGGAGATCAAAAAAAGGGCTGTGGGGCCAAAGGACGTACTTCTGTTCCGCCTAAATTTGGAGAGCAAACCACTCGGTTTTGCATAAAAGGCAGCTCCGCCAGGCATATTACTCTAAATCCTCCTGTCTTCTATCCCGTTGGGGGACTGTTCAGAATTGGATCAGTGCAATAGCTTATCTCTCTGCCTGCCCAGGCAACTCCAAAGGAATTCAGGGCCAAATCCTCTCACATGGTAAAGGATAACAATCCACTGTGATGGGCTGCACTATGATAGCGCTGCAGAAGGAAATGTTAGACTTTCTGTATTTAATGCCTTTTTTGACAATGGTTTTGGGGGCATTCTGCACATTACACAGCAGTGGGTTTGTCACTGAGGATCTTGCAATGAATTTGGGTTTATGATCATGGGTGCTAGCTGGCCAGTCCTTTTCTGATGTATACTGGTTAACAGCTCTGGAAGCAGTTTTGTACTTCTTGAAGGGCCCAATCCTAACCAGATTTCCAGCTCCATTGCAGCTGCAATGCTGTCATGCAGTAAGGAAATAAGCATTCTCTTACCTTGAGGAGGCCTCCATGACTGCCCCCTCCCCCACTTCAGGATGCAGCTCATGCCCTGTTGGCATGGCTACGTAACTGTTGGACAATTGGATAGGATTGGGCCCAAAGTGATGTGATGGTTGTGTGATCACCCTGGAAACACACTGAATGGAAGAGCCATAAAAGTCCTGTAAGGTGGTACATACCTGATGGAAGGGGCTGTAAGTATGGAACTCGGCCTCCCAACCAGCCACCCCACCTCCATGTGCTTGGGAGAACAAATTGCTACATGAAAAGCAGGCAGAGCTGGCTAAGATGCAGAGAGGTTCTGGAATAGGAACTAAGAGAGAGCAGCACTGTTTAGGGTGAAAAAGTGCCTCTCCAGGAATCCGACGTGAGCTGTTTCTGCATTCTTGTAATGCTTAACCAGTACCCTTTAAAATAAACCAACTTATTACAAAGATACTGAAAGCCTTGGGTTATCTCACCTGCAAAGGAAGCCAGCATCTGGTCAACATTGCCCCCAGAACATCTTACTGCTTGACATAGTCTGTGTCACAGGGAACTTACTAGAAGTTTGTTGCTAATCCTAGTGAGTAGTGCAACTTGTGTGATATATATATTTTTTTTCACAGTCCAATTCTGTTCCTGCACCACACTATAGCATTCAGCCACATGGACAGCTAGCACAGGTTCAAGTAGACCTCCTCTCCGGTGACAAAGAGGCTTACCCCAGGTAAAGGAAGAAATGTTCCCTTACACAGAGGACACCCCTGCAATTGTCCCCCACCCCAGGATGCAGCAGTCACCATTTTGGTACCACTGCATCATTTGGGGGAGGGTTGGATAGAATTGGGGCTGCTAATCTATAAAACCTTTCTTAATATTAAAATACAAACAAACCAATTACAGTTCTACTCACGCTCCCTGGAGATTCTATTTCCTTCCCATGATCTAAACCCAACCAGCAGAAGAGAGAAAAGATCAGCAAGAGAAGGATCTGAGAGAGAGAGAGAGAGTAGCCTGGTCATGGGGAGAGGAGGAGGTGAAGGGCAGGTAAAGTAAGACAAAAGAGACACCCAAAAATGGACAAAGAAATATGGATTCAATGAGCTTTAAGAATCCCAATGAATTGAGACACTGAGTTTAATGCTATCATCATCCTTAATCAAATTTGTTCTTAACAGCCCACCTGTGGAATCCTGAGGGCCATGTTGAGTTGGGTGGCAATCGATTCCCTTTCCAGGCACAGGACATTATTTGTCAAAGCAGGGGATAGTGCAAACCCCCTCTCCAAAAGTATAAGCATAATAATAATCTACTTGTCAATTACAAATAGTCACAGGCACTGTTAAAGGTATTAATTAGTATGCATTTATAAATGTCATGGCAAATCCTGCCCAAGCACATTTGCAGGTTTCAGAAACATCCACCAATACTATCCTTCCTTTTTCTTTCAAGTATTTACCAGCTACACTAACGCTATCTTTCCTCTTTTTTTTCCGGTTCTACTACTTTTTTTTTTCCTGAGTTTTCCACTGAAGTCTACAGGTCTGGGTAATGCTTTAATTAGGAACAGAGCATCCAGATGAAAGGAATTCGCCGGGGAGATGTGCTCCTCCTGTGTTTTGCAAACGGTGAGATCAGTCTGCATGTCGCTTTCACCTTGGACACATCCTATGAACCTGCCATTCATCTGGAATATCATTGTGGGCTTTCAAGGAGGCTCCCTTTCATTTACCAGCTGCAACTGGCAAGATATATATATATATATATATATATATATATATATATATATATATATATATATATATATATATATATATAATTTTTTTAACAAACCCAGAATCTATTCTAAAAATGAACCATTTTAAGAGAACTTTGGAGGGATGCTGAGAAAAAAGGGACTGGAGTTGGAGCCAAGAAAAACAATCCTTGTTAGACGGAATGATTAAAAATTAAAGATATAATTCAGCTCAATGTTTAATAAAACTAATGATGCAAATCGGTTGTGTGTAAAGGAAAAAAATGAAGAGCATCAAGCTTCTGTCTCATTTTCGGGGGCTTATCTTGAATTAAGGAGAGCCGCACGGCAGAATGGAAGGAAACAGCTGCTCCCAAATCTCGCCATATGTAGATCTGTATGTTCAAGAAAGCACAGGGACTTCGGTTTCCTCAGGTTGTGCTCAGCAAGTCTATTAAGAAGGTGATCTTTCCATTTTCGGCAAGAGGGTAGCAACTCCCACAGAGATGAAAGATAAATTACTGTATGCATTAATTACACCGTGTGCTGGGAAGGCTGAGGTGAAAGACATTCCGAAAGGACAGCTTTGGGCAGGGCTAGGACACCATGTCTTTGTTCCCAGTGACTGCGCTGAGCCTGGCATTCTTGGATGCATCATTTTGTTGAAAGCCCTCGTGCATGTACATGTTCTATTAGCAGATGATTCCTCCTTTTATTTGAACAAACAGAGGACATTTTTTGTCTTTTGGTCCCAGGGGACATTTTTTTTCCTGGCAGAAGCGATCTGAAATTGCATACGTACTACCCACTACGTTTCAGTGAAAAAGTGATGCCTTATTGTTGCAGATTAGTCAACAGTGTATTTTCTTAATGCTTGATGAACTGCCTGGCTAGGGACTGGTTCAAACATTCATGAACCTCATTTGATTATTCAGTGTTTGAGGGCTGCAGCTGAAAGTTTAAGCTGACTGCAACAAAAAAAGCTTTGGGTTTGGTGTAAGAGTTCTGTCTGTGATGTTGTCAGATCTGCGATGACACGTTCAGAGCCAAGTCCTATGCTCAGCTGGCCTACACGATACAGCACTGCTGATGCAACCTCCACTGCATCACATGGGCCAGTGGGGAACAGGCCAGCAGCGAGAGCTTCACTCCCTGCGCCCTGGTCCTCAATGCCATTTTGCATGTTCTCATCCTCATTTTGTGGTGTAAATCTGTTAGGCCAGAAGGGGTGTGTCAGGTCTGGCAGGGGGCTCCAAATCTCTAGGTGCCAAGATCCACCCCAACTCACCCCTGTTCCAGCCCAATCGCCATCTTGATCTGCTTTTGTGACCTCTTTACCTGTTCAATCAGCTGGTCTGCTGCTGGCACAGAACCTTCTGGCTGCCACATGGTCGGAAGCAAGCTGCAGAATGGTGGAGCTGCAGGAACTCTGGAGCTCTTGAAAAGGGTTACCAGCCTTTTGAAAGGAGCTCTTGAAAAGGGTTACCAGAATTGGTTTCCAGGAATCAGTATCACTCTCCAGGTGACCACAGAAAGCAGTCCTGGAGATTTTAACAAGGCCTCCAGGAAGTTTCAACATTACATCATGTTGAAACAAAAACAAAAATATCTCCAAAAACAAGCCAACTATTGTGGGAAGGAGAAAAAGTGGTTTCCCAATGACCACCCAGTGAGCTTTGTAGTTGTGCAAGGAATTAAGTCCAGATCTATTGAGTCCTATGACAAACACTCCATCAGCTATACCACGTCACACTGGCTTGCTTCTTACTCTCAGCAGTCCAACAAATTCAGATATTTGCACACAGCGATAACATTGGTAGAAGAAAGATCAAAGGGATGAGACACAAAGAAAGGCGCCTGACCTATGAAACCTCATGGTTATTAGCAAAGAGTTATGCTAATCAAAAACAAAAACACAGATTATTTCCTCACTATCACTCTTATAATAATTGCTGAACAGGAGAAGTCTGGTTCAGATCTCACACAGAAATGAAGTATCTGTCAACTTTTTATTCATGATACATTTTCTCTCAAGGCATACTCAATCATTTATTTCAAGCCTTAATCATTTAAAGCTGCAAAATTGATTCAAAATAGAGGTCAGTGTACAGGTGTATTCTGACTTAACCTGAGGAATGCTAATACGTTTTGATTGAGCAAAGATTTTCAGAGTAGACTCAGAATTGAATTTCTGTGAGAGGGTAAACAGAGGCGTTGATGGCAAAGAAAATGCTATGCATCCAAAGGGAAATCACAAATATAGGGCTCAGAATCCATTTAAAATGAGACACCTAAAGAAAGTTCTTTCTTTTCTTTTTTTCCAGATTTTACTTTATCTGAATATTAGTTTCGGTTGAAAAAAATCTGTAGAGTCATAGCTGAGGTATATTCTTGTGAAAACTCCAATAGCTGTTGAAGGTTTTGACTAATGATGCCTATTGATTATCCTCTCAAATACTATGATAATACCAGCTGTTCCTCCTTATCCATGGGTTCAGGACCTGCAGATTGATTTAACACAGGTCCCAACTCATGTCTGGAGGGCCTCACCAAACCTCCCAGATGCTACCTGGCAGTGTCCTCTGGTTGTGCCCAGGAGGTGTTCTGAGGTACAGGGAGGCCATCTCTGCACACCTTAAAGGCCTCCTGGAGGCTTCTGAGAGGTGCTTCCAGTTTGATGAAAAAAGCCTCCAGGAGGCCTTCTGAGATGTGCAGAGGCAACAGATAGCCTTCCCGAACCTCTGGACATGACCAGAAGACACTTCTGGTCATATCCAGAAGTTCTCTGACCCCCCCCCCCCACCCATGGATTTCAATATCCACAGGTTCTGTATTTGTGGGAGTTCGGGAACAGATCCCTTGCAGATACCAAGGGCCAACCTGCAATTAAAAGGTAGTTATTAAAGACATACTTTAGAGCACTGGCTGTTCTACCTTATACTGAGCTCTCTCTCTCTCTCCCCGTCAGAATGAAAGAGGATTTTATTTTCACTGATTTAGCTTCATATTATTGGCAAACAAAACTTTGGAAAAATGAGTCAAAATAAGCTGCCAGCCACTCTGGCCTTTACCCCATTTTGAGCTTGTGTTAAAGAAACTGAAAAGTGCAAAGTGACAAGAAACGAAATACAACAGGATGGAATTCCTGGAACCACTGAATTGTACAGCAAAAGGCGTCAAGCTCTCTAACTTCAAAACTTTTCTTAGTGTGTGCAAACCAACTGCTATCTAATGTGCCTTCACTTGGGAGTAAGGGCCCAATTCTATCCAACGTTTCAGCACTGATGCAGCAATGCCAACTGGGCATGTGCTGCATTCCGCATTGGGGCTGCAGTCATGGAGGCCACCTCAAGGTAGGGAACATTTGTTCCATTACTTCATGGTTGCATTGGAGCTGCATCAGTGCTGGAAAATTGGATAGGCTTGGGTCCTTAGTCCTAGCGAACACATTCAGACTTCTGAGTTAATATGCCAAGGACTGTACAATCAGGGAGGTGGAAACAGCTGTCTGTGTATTTTTTGCTAGATTCTTCTTTATTATTGCTTGTCATCTTCTAAGATTTCACACAGTAATTTTAAAAGGAAGTTGAAGCACTAGCAAACTCTGACTCAGACAAAGCCTTGTTAAAGGTAATGATTGTTGTCGTCATCTTTTGAAGGAGCACAAAACCTTTTTATTTGTGAAAAGTCACAGCATTCATGTTTCTTTTTGTAAGTTGTGGATGTTTTTCACAAAATCTCCCTAAGAGTAGCTTTAGAAGGAACAGGAAGCACACTTTGTTTCATTTTGACATACTTCTTTGTCAGACCTGAATGGGAACTTTCCCATCTCCTCCCATGGTGAAGTATGCAGGTTCTTGATGTTGAGGCAGCTTGGTCATCTCATTCTCTGTGCTTGTGGGTCAAATGGAGATGCAAAGTTCCATAGATGTGGGAATGGAGGTGCAGGAAGCATGAAACACTTGTACTTCTTGTGCTTCCTGCATGTCCTATCTGCAACTACTCATAGCATACACAGCTGTTCCTATTCCACCATCATATCATGTTGTCCAGCTGCTTGTGTTTCATCAATTCAATTCATGGTCCTTTGAAGGCAAGATATTCAACATCGATTCTTCTTTTATCTTCTTTTCCTCCTGCTCTCCTCCTCTTTGATATACACCTATAGCCAACCTAATGAAATAGAATCACCAGTGGCAGTTCCTCATAGCACTTGACTGACTCCTTCCTGAAGATTTGCAAAAGTGGGAGCAGCAGAAAGGCAGACGCTGCAATCCTATCCACACTTTCCTGGAAGTAAGCCCCATTGAACGCGCGGCATGTTTTCTGTTTACGGTAATCTTGAGCAGAACAGGAACACATCTACAGAAGGAGCAGATAGTGGGCAAAAGAGGCCTGAGCTGCTTACGGAGTTTTCCAGAAAGAGCTGGGTTGTAAGGCTTGCCACTGAAGCTGACCCTGTGGAGCTATTGCACCAGTGGCTTGCAGGAAAAAATTGAAATGGAGTTGGTTGCGCCCACCTCATCCTGAACCGCAGCCAGGCCAAGAATAGAAGCATGCATTTGTGCTTCTTCTCTTCTCTTGAGTAGGGCTAATGGAAGGAAGTTCTCATGAGGCCAATTATGCATTGTATATCCATTTGTTGCTTAGCCCCAGCATTGCTACTGAAGTCTCAGGAAATAAGGTTCACAATTTGCAGCAAACATTGTTTTTTGGTGGGAAAATGATGCAAGAGTTGGCCTCCTCCTTCTCCATGCTATGGTCCCAATCAAGGATTAGATCTCTATAGCTTGCTTGCTTCTTTCTTTGAAATATTAGTTTGTTTATTTAAATATATCCTCCCCCAAAGGTGTTACATCCAAGGTGGCTTACAGTTAAAATCAATGGGACTTCTGTTAGCCACACCCAATTAGTCTCAATGATTTCAGTGGTGCTTAATCAGAGTTTGCTTTCTTTGGATACAGTCCTATGTTTATTGGGTTTTAACACTCTAATTCAGTGGTTCCCAAACTTTTTATCAAACTTTAGCAAACATTTTTTCAACATTTTAGCATGAAACTAAAAAAAAGTTTCAAGCCTCTATAATGGCTATAATGGTGACTGGGCAGCAGTGCTCCCCTCCAAGTAGCAGGTTACTTAACCCTAGATGCACATAATCTAATCTGCCCTATCAGTTTTGTGAACCACCAAAAATTGGGTCATGACCGCATTGGTGGGCTGTGAACTCACCATTTGGGAACCACTGCTCTGATTATTAAATAATATAATAAATATTTATTAATTGCAGTTTTAAAGAAAAACCCACAGCCATATTAAAAAGAAATGCAGTTTAGGATCTGATTAAAACAGAGCTGGACACATGACTTGTTATAGATCATAATATATTTTTTCTTTGTTATAATATACAAAAGCTGCCTGTATTGAGGATGGCACAAAAATTCAGAAAAAAAAAATCTAGAAGATAATTTTTGTCAAAAGTCTGCAGGGACTTGTCACTATATGGATACCTTATCTTGTCTGCCATCACCATACCTGCTGGTCTGACTGGGAATTATAACAGCCATTCCACATGCAATGGTCCCTAATTTGGTTTTTAGTTTTATATAGTCCTCTGCTGCTGGATAGACAGAAAAATGAACATGGTTTTCTTCCAAAGTTCATTAATGCATAGGCACCAATTCCTCAGCAAGTCACAGTTTTGAAAGGCACAGCGAGGGTCATTTGCTTCAGTGTAATGAGTTCATTAGGCAAATGGGAATGTGTAAGGCTTAGTAAAAGGAGGATGAAGGAAACCCTCCTATATATATATATATATATATATATATATATATATATATATATATATATATATATATAAGGCCATTATAGCAAATGGTTGGTTTCTATTTTAGTAACATGAAACTAAAGCTAGTTACTATCCATTTGTGGAATTGGCTGAGTTGTTGTCTCATTACATACTGGACTACTCTCTATATGCCCCAGCACCAACAACAAAACTTCTGTTATGGTAAGGAAAAAGTCGTTAGTATAGGACACTCTCTCTAATGGCCTGATCCTGCTCCCTGGCAGTGTGGGTCTTGGGCATGCTGCAAAGGAGACAGCAGTCACAAAAGTGCCATAAAGCACTTAAAGCCAGAAGAAGGAAGGCTCTGGCACTGGAGGGCGCGATGGTTGGAGGAGCCCTAGAAGCCATCAGTGGTGAGTGCGTGAGTGGTGCGGGGAGGAGGGAGGTTTAGGCAAAGGCGGCCTCTGCCAGAGCCTAACCTCTTTGGGCCTTGTTTTGCCACAGCTTCTCCCCACTGGGCCTCGTGCCCGCTTAAGGCTGATTAGTTTCCCTTGTGAAACTCACCAGTGCAGCAAGCGAAAGTCAGAGTCAAGTCCCAGTCCACAGATTCCAAGTACACCAGTCCAATCAATGAGAGTTGCCAAATCAGAGTCCAGAGCTAATAAGCTCAGAGTTACAGTCTGAGATCAGGTTCCAGGTAAGTCAGTCAAATCAGTCAGGGTATCCAAGTCAAAGTCCAAAGTCAATACACCAACTCACAGCCCAAGGTCCGATTCCAAAGTCAATAAGCCCAGTCAGTCAGTCTCCTACCTCCAACCTGCACTCCTTCTACAACCCACAAACCCTTCCTGCCTCAGGTGCTCCTTATGTTCCTGAGGGCCCTATTGCCTTCAAGTGGCTGCCGCTGTGCAGCACACTCTGCTGGATGCCCCAAGCCTTACCCTTAAAGGGGCCACTGCTGACACCACATCTACCTCCTTGCCAGATCTTCCAATACAGGCCTGAAAGCCCTACATTGGCCTATTTGGTTCTGCACCGGCAGTTGAGCTAGTTCTGATGCAAGTAGCCCCACTGTGACCAGCAATGGCTTGATAATGCTAAGTAGGAGAATCATCATACCTTCCTGAGCAGAAAGGATGCTGTTCATCTTTTTTCATGTATTCAATATGCAGCTTGGGCGCTTTACGATTTTCTTTTCAAAAAAACACCAGATCCTTTGCTCTGCATTGTCTCCCTTTCTCCTCGTGCCTCAAGCTGAAAAAGAACAGAATTACTACCTAGACATTATCCCAACCCCATGGTTACACTACTTGGGCAGTTCCTATTGATTGTCCCCTCCACCAGTGGTAATAAGAATGTAAACTGGCAGCCTAATCCTATCCACATTTTCCTGGGAATAAGCCCCATTGACTCTAATGGGACTTACTTCTGAGTAGACATGCATAGAATTGGGTTGTAAACCTTTTGCTGCTCTCCATCAAAGCAATACATGTCTGGGTTTCCTCTCACATTCATCTCTCAAGTTGTCAATACATCCTGATGGAGCTTTAAGACTCCTATCAATATTTAACTACACTTCCATTGACTCAGCAATTATGCAGTAATTGATTTAAGGCTGATTATCATCACGTTAACATTTTCATGTTCAAAGGCCAGGATAAGTGAATGTGAAATTATTTGAGGCAGTTCCTGCTATTGGGGGGAGAGTGAACAGGGAGGTTGTGGGGGGGTGAAAGGGGTCATTGTATGGTATAATCGAATTTGAACTATAAACAACTTTTCAGGCTGAGTGTCATGGGCTAGCTTTTTACCTAATGAGCCTAAACCAATCCTGAAAAGGGGGGGGGGGGCTAACTATCACACTAAAACTAAGTTCAGAACTAAAAATAACAACTAAAACTCAGCCTAAAAAGCTAAAACTAAGCTAAAAACTCTTTTAAAAAAAAAACTAAAAACCAAAACCACACTTGAAGCTAAAATAAATAAGGATTAAAACTGAAAACTAAACATTAATAAAGACTGGAATAAGAAGCTAAAACTGAAACCTGGCATTTTACGCACAACTTTGATGAGCTTCCTCAAGCACTGGAACTTGGTGCTGTCCTTATACAGGTTGTAACTGATTGCCCATTGAATTAGGGAACATTGTTGTCAGCTGTTAGCCCTACCTGGCTCCTTACTCTCTGAGTAACATTTTGTCAGAGCTGGTAGCCATGCATTATTAACTCTCATTGTTTCTTCTTTCCTGTTCATTTACTATTTATTTATTTATTTGTACAGGTATTTATATACCGCCTTTCTTTGGTCGTCAGATTTCTTCTCAGACTTTAATCCAAGGCGGTTTACATAGGCAGGCTGTTCTAAACCCCTGTAGGGATTTTTACAATTGAATAGTTCTAGTCTTTCATAGAACTCCTTGTTCCAGCTGGATTCCTTCCCGGTCTGGCCTCTCTCTGGCCCTTCGCCTCCCACGCTCCACTTGACGGCAACTCCTCTCTGCCACCGAGGGTCAGCTCATCAGTATATCAGCATGTCGTCAGTTCTCGGGTACTTCCGGTTGTTTCGCACTGGCAGCCTCAGATCTTCAGGCATACAAGGCGGCAGCTCTACCAACTGAGCCAGACCTCCTGCCCTTGTTCCAATGTTTATATATTTCAATTGCTTCTCTATACATACGCGCATGGTAATGTGTAGTATTAGACAACAACTCAGTGTGTTCAAAATCCACTTTATGTCCTGTTGTCACTGAGTTCTGCAATTGCTGATTTTTCAAACTGTTTTAAGCGACAATGTCTTTCATGCTCCTTCACTCTGGTCTGTATATTCCTTTGTGTAGTGCCAATGTATACCTTCCCACAGCAACATGGGATCCAATATACCCCTGCCTTTAAACGTAGATCTTTTTCATCTTTTGGTAGTGGAAGGATCTGCTGTAGCGTGACTGCTGGTTTGTAAGTTGTCTTGATATTTGCCTTCTGCAGCAGTCTTCCTATAAGATCTGTGCCATGTTTGATATGGGGGAGAAAGGCCCTGGCCTTTGGTGCTAGTGACTCCCCTTTTTGAGATTCGTTCCTTTGTCTTTGTCAGGAAGCGCTTTTAATCTCTTGCTTTGTGTAACCATTAGCTTGTAAGGTTTGTTCCAGGTGAATCATTTCTTCATCTCTGGGTGAAGGGAGGGGTCGCTGGTTTAGCCTTTCTAAGTGCCTGGAGATTGATGGATTATCTGCCTAATGACAGGTCAACAATCCTGTGTTTAAGTCTCCTAGCAAAGGGACATTGTTTATTAAATGGATTTGCTTTAATGAGATTTTTGCCATCCATGTGAGTTCTGGAAACAGAACCCTTGCAAAGAAAGAGACTCAACCTGCTTAGGTAGCTCACATAGGGGTGAAGAAAGTGTACTGAATATATTTAAAACTAAAACATAAGGGTGGTTCTTTAACAATTAACAATTCTAACAGGCACTTGAGCTGATGCGGGCCCCCTGTAGTGGCTCAAGTGTCACAAATGTGCCATGAGGGTTGTTTGCAGCAACACAAGATCCAGCTGTGCTAGCACAATAAAGTGAGCTGGCACAATGGTGTGAGCTGGTCTACCAGCACTAGATTCAATCCCTTCACTGATCAAAGCAGGTAAGATTGTGCCAGGTGGCACAGGGGGTGGGAGAGGTTGTCATAAAGGGCAGCCTAGTTGTCGCTAAGATTGGGCTGCCAAATTGTATTTCTTCTTTTCTAGAGCTCATGAACATTTTCATAGATTGAATCTCTTTTCTAAAGAATTGTTCGCACAAGTTCTTCAGGTCCCGGTCATTCTGTTTAGAGTATATGAGTTCCCCAACAAAAAGTTGCTGTGATAAAAGGGAGGATATGCACAGCTATGAATAAAGAGATAGCAGATGACAGCATTATATGGAAAGATTAAACTTTGGTGCTCAATAAATTTGGTTCAGTAGCATTGATTTTTTAATGTGTAGGAATATCTGGTTATGGAAAAAGATCTGAGAGGCTTGAGTGCTACAAGGCAGCAGGGGTAAATATTTAGTAAAGTAAATGTCCAGATTTCCCCTGGGGACTGGGGATAAGAATAGGCCCTCAGTTTGGCTGTACTTGTCGTAAGAGGCGACTAAACAGCCACCGGGTAGATGGGGCTCGTCAGCCTGGGAAGGCAGCTCATCTGAGAGAAGGAAAACTCTGATCCCAAACCGCCACTGCCTTGTGGCTACATCCAGTTATGGAAAAGGCTTCAGGAGTCAACCTCGAGGCAAAATCCGGAGCCGGAGTCCCTGAGGCAGTTCATGGCTGAACACAGTCACGTTCTGGCAACTCCTGCGACGCTGCTGGAACCAACTGTATTGGCCTCTGCCTTTCCATTGGACCATTTCAGCGACGTGGAGAGGGGGGATTTGCTGGATGGGTAACAGCCTATCCTCCATACCTACTTTACCCAGGCTTTGCGCACTGGAGAGGACACTCTGTTCCAGAACCACCATTCAGAGCATGACACCATAGTCTTCCGAGACTGAAGGATGCCAACTCAAAATGTCCAGATGGAAAGATGGAATATATTCAAAGTATGAGTGCTTAACTTAGGCTTATTGATTTTGCTAGCTGTTGACATCAACTGTTACCCTGCACATGCCCAATCTTGTCTGATCTTGGAAGCAAAGCAGGGTCAGGCCTGGTTAGTACTTGGATGGGAGACCAACTGGGAATACCGGGTGCTGTAAGGCTTATACCATAGTCTTTTGAGACTGAAGGTTGCCAACCACATTTTTTAGTACTCCTGGTATAGAGAATGAAGCAGGCAGTGGCAGGCCTGCGGGGGGGGGGCAGGGGGGCAAATGAATCGAGCGGTGTGTTTGCGGAGTGCTCCAGACTGTTTGGGAAGCCTTCTATGAGATCTGAAGGCTTTCTCAAATGCTCCTCAGAAGGCTTTCTCAGTTGCTGCTAGCATTGCATGAGGCTCCGTTGCACTGGGTAAGTATGGGGGCAGCATCACAGACCTTTGCCCTGGGGCATGGTGAAAGGCAGGTCTATTGCTGGGAGCAGAGCATCAAGTTTATAACCCATTCTCTAGATGACAGATGAAATGGCAAATGGTTCTACTAAGTACTGTTTGCCTGTATTTATGAATACTATGGTACTAGGAATCTACACACACACAGTGCTTATGGACAAAGCCTCCCCATAACTAGACATGCTGGCTGCCCAATATTCCTAATCAAAAAAAGTCTCTCTCCTTGAGTACAATGTTGATCTCTATAGAGGAAGGACTATGGGGCACCTTCGTACTGAGGGTGGTACTTCACTGCATCCTTCTAGATGCAGTGGAGTTTCCATGATATCATAATGTCTGAATAGGGCAATGCAGGAAGCAGGGCTGGTCCTTCCATAAGCAGAGGTGTTTGTTTCCTGTGAGTAAGGCTTAAGACAAATTGAGATGAGTTGTCTTAACTGGCAGATGGGCATAGATGACATAAGGCAGGGCTTTTCAAACTGGGGTGTCGCAACGCCCCAGCCTGTGGGCCCTGGGCTCTACCCCCCCAGGGCGGGGGCAGCCTGGAGGCAGGGAGGAGGCAGGATCGCACCACTCGGGGCTGCAGGGGCTTGGGAGCACTTACCTAAGCCTCCTGCAGCCTCCCCAGGCTGCGGGGAGCCCAGTGTGAACCTTTGTTAGAGCTCCCCACAGCAGTGAAAGTGGAGCGATCGCACTCCACTTCTGCTTTAGTGGAGGCAGGGTGTGATCGCTCCACTTTTACATTCACTGCTGCAGAGAGCTCTAACAAAGGTGATCCTGGGGATCACGCCACTGCCTTCCACTCACCCCTGCTGCCTCCCCCCCTGCCCCTGCAAGAACTTACAGCGGCTCAAACTCTCCTGGAGAGTTTGAAAACCACTGACATAAGGTAAGAAGAAAGAGTAGATGGGTGGGTGGGAGAGCTGGGAGGGGGCTGCCTCCAGGCGCGTTAACAAAGTTTGTGGTAGCAGAGCTACAGGAGGTTGCTGCCACTATCACCACTGTAGTCACTTCTTTTCCTCCGAACCATCTTGATGACACTTCCTTTCCTCCGAACTGGGAAGAGAGGATCCAACTAGTTCAGAAGAGCAACAGTGAAGGGCACATGCCGGGGGGGGGGGGTTGAATTTTGTGTGTGCGTGCATGTGCTGCCCAGTTCCAAAGGTTAATGAAAGTGCTCCGTGAAGATAAAGGGGCAACTTTGCATCTCATTATAAGGAAGCAACAGAGTCAGAGTTAATGGTTTTAAACAGGCATATTTGGAGGCCCAGCTGCAGGATCTCTGGGGCTCTGGAATAGGGTTACCAACCTTCCAGAACTGGCCTGGAGTCTCCAGGAATCGGTATCGCAGTATCGCAGTATCCAGAAAGCAGTCCTGGAGATTTTAGCAAAGCCTTCAGGAATATCCAGCATTACATCATGTGGAAATAAACAAAAAAATCCAAAAATAAAACAACAAAAGAAAGAGCTTCAGGCTGATTTGGCAACTCTTTTCCTGGACACCAAGCCTTCAGTGGGTTCCTCTAGTGAGATTTGGAAGAGGTGAGATGCACATACTAAACTCCAGAGTCCTCAGATGATTCAGAGAAGCAAGCCAAGATGCATGCCAGATGACATATTGTTCAGGACATTTAGATCCAATGTTGCTATCTCTTTTTTCCCCTATAACAAATCTCGTTAAAAACTAAAGGGAAAGCAAAAGTGATCTCCCAATTCCAAACTTTTGTTCAGCTTTCCTGTCTTCTCAAAAGCTTCCCCTTAGGCTTTTGCCATCTTCTGAAGCCAGCTCCTTTTTAAAACATTGCAATAGCTTGAGTCCCCCAGTCAGGTTTCTGTACATTTTTTCCTTGATGGTAACTCAATAGTCACTGATCTTGACATATCTTGATAGGATCCAAAACTATGTGCAAGTTACCCAAGGTCAGCAGCAGAGCACCTGCTTTGCATGGGAAAAGGCCCCAAGTTCAACCCCTGGCATGTCTAGGTAGGGCAGGGAAAGACCTTTGAGTGAAACCCCAGAGAACTGTTGCCAGTCATCGAGCAAGTTGGCTCAAAGGTTCAACTCCGGATAAGGCAGCTTCATATGTTCACCTGCCTCTTCCCACACAGATGCAATCTCCAGTTTTCAATATAGCGACAAGATAACAATAGGCAAAGCATTCTCTAAGGAAGTTGCTAGCAGAACATGTGCTGTGATAAATGAAATCTCTTCTCCCATCATTCTTCCTTAAGAAGATTCTCTCTCTCTTTTTTTTTTTACGTTATACATTAATTCACGAAAGGTGAAAAAATGAGTATTGTCCTATATTTTGTACTGTTGCCTGAGAGATGAAATGAAAGGTGGGTGAAAACTGGGAAATCAACTCAATTCTTTTCCCCACTTATTATGCGAATAGAAGTCTCAGGAAGCTGTGAATGCAGGGAAATCACTTTTTTGTGCACACTGGCATTCATCTGGGCCAAACAACAATTGGCTGAATCACATCATCTGTAGCAAAATCTGATGATGGTTGTTGTTTTTTTTTTTAGAGCAAAGACTTGGTCCTATTTGGTAAATAAATTAATTCTGCCAGGAAAGCAGAGCTGAAGGGAGCTGCAGGCCCATCTCCAGCCCAGATAAACTAAAACATCAGAACAGTTGGATTGAGTTTTATCCCACGGAAAGCAATGAAACAAGCACATGTGGCACATACCTTTGTTGGCATGGCTGCTGTGGAACAAGGCAAGATGTCATCTATGTTGTTTTCCTTCTGTGTATAAGACACTTGCAAAACATCTCCCAGAGTATCAGGCATTATCTAAATGTTCAAGGAAGATAAACCACACATGTGCAGAAGACTATACAGATAATAAGATCAGCATGGAAGCGACCCACAGAGATGGTAGCAGCTGCCTCAAAAAATGTTCAAGCAAAGCAAAGGGTATCTAATTTGGAAGTTCCATTGACACATATGGGAGTCACTTCTCCATCCCAATCAATGGGATTTACCTTTAAAGGAACCATATTTTCAGCAGGCACCCCAAAGTTGGTTTCCAAAAGCACAGGAAGGCTTCTGCTTATGTATCACTTGCTTAATCAGGAAACAGAGGCAAAGATTTGATGCACACCTGAGTGAACACATTCACAAATGTGAATGCACTGCATTACTTTTAAGAAGAGTCCTGCTGGGTTGTGTCAAAAGTCCATCTAGACCTACCAGCTGTATAGCTGGTGTAAGTTCAAGGAGAGTCAGGGCGGGCCAAAAAATGGGGGCTAGAATCTGGCGCACAACTGCCACTGGATCCACCTTCCCCTGCCATGCCCCCGGTTCCTCTCTCCAAATGTCCCATTACTCCTCATCCTCGCCCATGGCCCATCCCCACACACAACTTACAGGGGGTCAGGAGAACCTCCCAGAGCTGCTGCTGCTGCTGCATGTTCTACACCACCCACCATTTGCTGCAGCAGCCCAGCAGCATGCAACGGTGGCCTGGTTTTCACACTAGGAAAGCACCCTGCACTGCCAGAACAACACAGGATAGACATAGAATTCAGCCTCCTTAGATGTTTGCCATGTCTCTTCCTTGCTTCTCCTTCCAGAATGCAGCTGGGTTCCTGTTTTCTTGAAATGGACACCTGCAGACTTACTATTTTTAAATATTGGAGTTTTTGGCCAGTGTTTTATGCAGTTCATTTTGTTGTTTTTCTATATGCAGTTAAAAAAAAATCATCATTGTTAACTGCTTTCTGGCATTGGCAAAGTGAGCTAAAGGGCACAATCCTAACCAGGTCTACTCAGAAGTAAGTCCTATTGTGTTCAATGGGACTTACTCCAAGGAAAGTGAGGTTAGGATTGCAGCCAAAGTAGGATGTACATTTTCAAACACAAATGCAATAAAGGGCGCAATCCTAACCCCTTATGTCAGTGCTTTCCAGCACTGGCACAGCGGTGCCAATGGGATGTGTGCTGCATCCTGCAGTTGGGTATCACTCATGGAGGCCTCCTCAAAGTAAGGGAATGTTTGTTCCCTTACCTTAGAGCTGCATTGCCCTTATGTCAGTGCTGGAAAGCACTGACATAAGAGGTTAGGATTGCGCCCAAAGATAAATAACCAAGCAGAGCTATCAGCCTACATGAAGCATTCTAAAGATCACCATGCACATTTAGTGTTTTCTGAGAAGGTCACGAGTTGCAATTCTCCATCATAATACCCCCTTACTGGTAAGTGAATAAAGTGGATCTGATGCTTTGGAGCAAAAGTTGATATGTGCTGACCTTCAGCTGGGTGCACTTCAGACTTATGGCCACTTCACTTATGACATTTTCAGAATGGAAATGACCAGTGTAGGCATCTGCAGCAAAGAATTGTGACAAAAATAAGAACTCAAGCTATAATCACATATTAAATGTACCTGAGTGCATACCTTTCATCGCAGGAAAAAAATGCAGTGCATGATGTGGTTCTAAGGCAGAGAGTAAAGTGCTTTTCACAGGATCATCAAATGATGGCATGTCTCTTCCCCATAACTTACATGCATTTACTGACAACTTAATCCTATTTGTCTACTCTGAAGTAAGTCCTGTTGTGTTCAGCTTGGGTAAAAATGTGTGCAAATTGGGAAAAAATAAATCAAAACGTCACATAGATGCTGAGAGATTCTGAGCTGCCTGTGATGGATCAGGAAAGAGATGTCAGGGTGCTGGTACACTTTGATGAAATTGTCAGTGTAGTGTGTGGCTTCTGTGAAGAAGGCCAATTCCATGCTCAGGATCATTTAAAAAAGGATTGAGAATAAAACAGCCAATATTAGTATGCCATTGTAGAAATCAATGGTAAGGCCACATATGAAGTACTGTGTTCAGTTCTGGTCACCACAACTCAAAAAGGATAGAGTGAAATGAAAATGATTTGTGGGAAATGGCAGATGTGCTTCAATGTCAGTAAGTGTAAAGTCATGCACACTGGGGCAAAAAATCAAAACTTTAGATATAGGCTGATGGGTTCTGAGCTGTCTGTGACAGATCAGGAGAGAGATCTTGGGGTGGTGGTGGATAGGTCGATGAAAGTGTCGACCCAATGTGCGGCGGCAGTGAAGAAGGCCAATTCTATGCTTGGGATCATTAGGAAGGGTATTGAGAACAAAATGGCTAATATTATAATGCCGTTGTACAAAACAATGGTAAGGCCACACCTGGAGTATTGTGTTCTGTTCTGGTCGCCGCATCTCAAAAAAGACATAGTGGAAATGGAAAAGGAGCAAAAGAGAGCGATTATGATGATTACTGGGCTGGGGCACCTTCCTTATGAGGAAAGGCTACGGCGTTTGGGCCTCTTCAGCCTAGAAAAGAGACGCCTGAGGGGGACATGATTGAGACATACAAAATTATGCAGGGGATGAACAGAGTGGATAGGGAGATGCTCTTTACACTCTCACATAACACCAGAAGAGAGAGAGGGAGCAGGAGTGGGGCTAATGGAGGATTGTAGTAGTAGTACAATCCTAGTACAAACTAGGATCCTAAGTAAAAGTAAGGATCCTAAGTAAAAGTAAATCCTAGTACAAACTACTTTGTACAAAGTAGTACAAACTAGTACAGTAGTAGTACTGTAGTAGTAGCCATGTTCTGGGATCTTATATTTGCTATCCAGTTGTTTTTCTGTTCATGAAACCGAAACATTCTCTAATAAAAAGTTAATTCTATTATTCTACCACCCCATCTCCACTGCGGTGGATGCAGTTAGAATTGCCAGGCATCTAGGATTGCCCTGATATCCCCAGTAATCAGCACCATTCTCCAGATGAAAGCGAGGCAGAATATCTTAACAAGGCTTCCTTGGCTTACAATGCAATACCAGTACATGCCTCCCCAGAAGCAAGTCCCACTGTGTTCAGTGAGATTTTCTCCCAAGTGAGTAATATAGGATTGTAGTGTTGCATTGGAAAAAAAAGTCTCTCAGAATGTTTTGCTGGATTCCTAGCTCTGCTTAGAGAATTATGCCCACTTTCAGCTAATTAGCTCCCCTTCTTTCCCCAAAAAAGACCTTAGTTCTTCTTTGCAGTACTGCTGGACCCCACCACCAGGGCAGCTTGCTTGTACAACTGCAGGGGTCCTCCTTCCTCCCCTCTCCTCTCCTGCCAGCAGCAGCTCCCACCACCACCACAACCACCACCACTACAGCAGCACCTTGGTCCTCCACAGGTCTTAGGCATGGCAGCCTAAGACCTGCCATGGTCCAACAAGAAGCTGACGGAACATGCCAAGATCCAGGTCTACAGAGCTTGCGTCCTGAATACGCTTCTGTACTGCAGCAAGTCATGGACTCTCCGCTCACAACAGGAGAGGAAACTGAACGCTTTCCACATGCGCTGCCTCCAACACATACTCGGCATCACCTGGCAGGACAAAGTTCCTAACAACACAGTCCTGGAACGTGCTGGAATCCCTAGCATGTATTCACTGCTGAAACAGAGACGCCTGCATTGGCTCGGTCATGTCGTGAGAATGGATGATGGGCGGATCCCAAAGGATCTCCTCTATGGAGAACTCATGCAAGGAAAGCGCCCTACAGGTAGACCACAGCTGCGATACAAGGACATCTGCAAGAGGGATCTGAAGGCCTTAGGAATGGACCTCAACAAGTGGGAAACCCTGGCCTCTGAGCGGCCTGCTTGGAGGCAGGCTGTGCAGCATGGCCTTTCCCAGTTTGAAGAGACACTTTGCCAACAGTCTGAGGCAAAGAGGCAAAGAAGGAAGGCCCATAGCCAGGGAGACAGACCAGGGACAGACTGCACTTGCTCCCAGTGTGGAAGAAATTGTCACTCCTGGATTGGCCTTTCAGCCACACTAGACGCTGTGCCAGAACCACCTTTCAGAGCGCGATACCATACTTTCGAGACTGAAGGTTGCCAATGAATGAACACCAGAACCAGGGGACATCCACTAAAATTGAATGTTGGGAGAGTTAGAACAGACAAAAGAATATATTTGTTTACTCAGCGTGTGGTCAGTCTGTGGAACTCCTTGCCACAGGATGTGGTGATGGCATCTAGCCTGGACGCCTTTAAAAGGGGATTGGACAAGTTTCTGGAGGAAAAATCCATTACGGGGTACAAGCCAAGATGTGTATATGCAACCTCCTGATTTTAGAAATGGGTTATGTCAGAATGCCAGATGCAAGGGAGGGCACCAGGATGAGGTCTCTTGTTATCTGGTGTGCTCCCTGGGGCATTTGGTGGGCCGCTGTGAGATACAGGAAGCTGGACTAGATGGGCCTATGGCCTGATCCAGTGGGGCTGTTCTTATGTTCTTATGACCCTACCTTACATGGAAAGGCTACGACATTTGGGGCTCTTCACTCTAGAACAGTGACACCAAACCCCAGCCCAAGGCCTAGATCCAGTGCCTATTGCGATTCTTGCCCAGAATGAACAAAGCTTTCCGTTCTGCTGGGGAGCTTCTTCACACCTTCGATCATCCCCAATCCTTGCCCTGGCCAGTCAATTCCTGGTTCTCTCACCTACCTCAGCAGGCTTTGCATCCAGATTTCTGGGCAATGTGGCTGGCTGGCATGAGGATTGGGGGCGATTGGAGTCGTAAAGAAGAAGCTCGCCAGTGAAACAGTAAGCTTCTGTTTGCACCGGAGATGGCTTCTCCCAAACTGGAGACTGCTGCTTGAGAAAGGTGCTTGAGGGGGACACAATTAAGATATATAAAATTATGCATGGGATGGATAGAGTGTATAGAGGGAAAATCTTTTCCCTATCACACAATACCAGAACAAGGAAACAGCCATTAAAACTGACTGCCCTGAGTAGGGAGTTGGACTAGATGACTTCTAAGATCCTTCCCACCTTTAATATTCTAAGATTCTATGAAAGTGTGGGGCTATAGTCTGTTTTTTAAAATAATGGGTCTATTTCAATTTTACTTCCTACATACCTACAGAAGGGGAAAAGATCTTTTGGTAATAATTTATGACATGTCAGCTTTCTCAAGTTTCAAATTTATGCCTCCTTCAATTCTTCGACTTTAGTCTAACAGAGGATCTAGAAACAGCTGTTTTGCTTGACAAATTACACTGTTATAGTGAGTCTTATAATTAGGCTGAAACATAGATATCCTGGATCCACAGTGAGAATGAAAGAAAAAAAGAACTGCTAAAGATTAATGGCAGCCTATTAAAATTCCCAATTCATAATCACTTGAAATTTTTTCCACTTTATGGCAGAAGAGATCCGATACATTTGTGAGACAAAGCTGGGAGAGGCTAATCGGCAGTGCTGACCTCATTCAAACTTAAGGAACCCAATGCATTATAAAGCATAATTACTTTTTTCGCAATACTCTTAAGCGAGGGCTTTGGGAGAGCCATGTCTGCAAAATACAAAATTGAAATTGTCATGCTTCATGCCTAAACAGGCAGCCTAATCAAGGTGAACCCAAGTAAACAAGGCTCTTTTTTTCCTCCTTCTTAAATAGCCCTGAGTAACAAGACACAAAGAAGCAATATTGAAGAATTCACATTTTATGCCACCATTGAATACTGCTGGTTCTTTCCTTTTCTTCAAAATTAATTTTAAGATCCCCAATATTGTGAAGCTTTCCATGTGTTTTAAGCCATGCATTTTTAATGTCTTTTATATTAGCTGGCAGATATCACAACAGAGTATTATTGGAATGTTCCACCTAATTATATAGGCAAACATGCCGTATTTGGAGCAAAACATCATGAGTCCTAGGTACCCACATTTTGTTTATTTCATTATAACAATTAATGCAGTTGCATATAAATCGTATTATGAGATTTTTTAAATAATCAGATGCCACTCATTGAGCACAGTAAGTGGGGAAAGGGATATGTTACACTCAGAACAGAGGTTGATGATTTCTTGGATGCTGTGAATCCAGTTAACATTGTGGGTTTGTACATGTGCCGAGCTGGAAGTAATGTCATAGAAAACAAGAGATGGATGGTTGAGCCAGTGCTTGGGATGTGAACATGTGATCTCCCTTAGTAAAATGGGGACAAATGGCCCAATCTTATGGACCTCTCGTGGCACAGGAATGAGCCTTATGCAGTCCCTGCGAAGGATTTCACAAATTTACTTTCATTATAGCCATGGATGTCTAGCAGCTCACCAGGTCTACTTGGATATGCACCCAGGGTATTGCTGGGACAAGTCCGCATGGACCCATGAAGGAGGATTGAGCTATGGAAGGGAGTATTTGGCAGGTACTATCACCACCAAAACTTCCTCCTTCCCAGGCCTGATCTGCTCGCCTTACCCCCCCATTGCTGCCCTGTTCAGCCCACCCTTGCCATTTTCCACCACCTCCTTCCCACCCCTTGCAACATCTTACCTGTGACTGCATGCACCCCTGGTCCATCACCACAGCTAGGCCCAGTCTCTCCAGTGTTTTTGTGCTTGCAACAGCTGGAAAGCATGTTACTGGGTGTAACTAGAGGGTGTTACTGGGAGATATGATTGGGCTGACATTGTGTGTGTGCATGCATGCATGCCAATTGTGTGTGATTGCTGATGAAATCCTCTAATGGCCCAATCTTCTTCCCTACTAGTCTATAGCACGCAGCTGCCCTAGGGGGGGATCAGACAGCCAGTGAGAGGTAGGTGAAAATAACTCCCAGTTCATTGCCTGTTTACCAATCAATCTCCTTGGACCTACGCCAGCCTATTTTGCAGGCGAAAGTTCAAGGAGAGGAAGGAGGAGGGTCTGAGTGGGAAAAGGGGATAGGATCCAGTGCGTGTGACTACAGCAAGAATTTACCCTGTTCTGTCCCCCTCCTGCCCCCTACCCTCTCTCCTTCCATAAGAGTCTGTTCAAAGACAAATGAACCCAGTCCTACAAAGACCAAGATATATACCAAGATATAGAACTAGAGAGATCAAGATATATACCTTCTGTAACCAACAGACTTGGGCTGAAGGTACAAGTTTTCTGGGGAATGGGAGACTCATACCTGCTGATCGAGTGCAAGCAGTAGCTGAGGTAAAAAAAAACACATGCATGCTTTGAATTTCTCTTCTACACACAGCCCATGTTAAAAAGCAAAAAGGAAAAAAATGGCCGACCCCACTGCTTTATTGAGTTTCTCTAATTCCCATAGCCTAATTTATCCTGAAGTGATTATAGCTTGATGATTGACTAATTAGGAAACACTCATTATAATTTTCATATGCTGTTTGTACAGCTTTATGTCTGAGTGATTTAATAGAAATTGCCTGATGAACATTTGCTTGAAAGCAACATGCAAACAAAATGAGAAGAGGGGGCAGAGGCAACAGAGAGAGAGAGAGAGAGAGAGAGAGAGAGAGAGAGGCACAAGATATATACAGAAAGAGAGAGAGATTCATGATAATGAAAGCAATTGTACTTTGTAACTATATTCATCCGGTATATCTATGAACAAGGACATTTCAAAGGGAAGCTTTAAACTTCAAACACACATTATCTCGGTTTATGAATACATGGATGTTTTCCTCAATCGCTTTGCACACTGCATATGTTGGTTGTCTCTGTGAAATGCTAAACGATTTCATTTTGTTTTATGTGCCGAGAATTCACACAATGCAGAATTTATGCTAGGCAGATGAGTCAGCTCACAGCTCCTATGACATAAGTCCTGGCCTCCTAAGCACATACACAGAGACTCATGAATTCCAAACTACGGAATATTTTTGAGTTCAACTCACACAGAGGTTCGGCTGGGTCTTCAGCTGGGTCCAGCAAGTCAACAAGAAAGGTTAGGTTGCACATTCTGCTTTTACTGATACAGTTGTCATCCCAGGTCTGTATACAAGGGAGAAACATCTTTTGTGAATGAAGCAATGCATCTGCTTGACTCCTCGACAGACCAGTGAAATCTAGAATTCAGGAAATAGTTCTGTTGTGCGCTGATTGCTAGCGTGTCGGATATGCTATTACAAATCAAAAAATTTCTGTTGCATGTTGACATATGACTCCTACATCTCCAGAAAGATGTGACAACCAGCTCCTTCCTGTATTTCGCTGTACATCAGTGAACAATGTCTATCTTGGTAAGTGTCATTCAAAGCAGTTATAAGCTCTGTTGTCATGCCAGTTTGTAAGGTGCTTTGCATCTCATTCCTTAAAGAACATCTTTTCAGACATGTTTGTTTCCGTCCCCCCCGTCCCCCCACACACACACACAGAGGCTTACGGAGGGCCTTGCTCCACTGGGTTTGGAATGCGCATGCAAAAACTATCACCGGCATACTGCTCATTCACATCACAGATGACTTTGCCCATCCAATCGGTCCTGTGTCAAAATAATGTGGGAGAGGTTCAAGGGTGACGAAAGCCTTGAAAATGCTCTTCTTTTCTGATCTTTTCTCCGGTTTAAATTATCACAAGAGGCACCGAAGTGCAGTTTCCTCATGTTCTGCTCTAACATTTTTAAAACATGTCCAGACCCTTATCTGCTGCCTGGTGGTAAGAGCCCCCTCCTTTTAAAGTCTCTCTTACCTGGTAAGAGAATGATGGAAAGCTCTTCTTGCAACCTTTTCATTTGAGTGCCATTTAAAATTACAATAGGAGAAAGAAGGTTATCAGAGCGGTTTAATGGCTTTTTCTTTGATAACTCCAAGATTAACAGTCTAATTCATGGGTCTCCAAACCCCGGTCCGGGGGCCAGATGCGGCCCACGGCCAGCCTCTCGTCCCCTGAAAGCTTCTGGCCCACTTGAACAAACATGACTGGAACTATGCTCCGGTTGCATCTGGAGGGTGTTCTAAGGGCCAGATAGTTTGAAGGAATGAGCCCAATCAATCATTTATTCACTCATCTAAGTTCCATCTCTAATTTATTTATATAAATTTTATATTTAAATATTTTTTTCCGGCCCTCAGCACTGCGCCAGGTATTTCATGCGGCCCTCTGGCCAAAATGTGTGGAGACTCCTGGTCTAATCCTACCTAAACCCCCACACAAAACACCCCCATACCTAAAACCCCATGCAGTGGCCTCTGCTGTATCCCATGGGGGACTTTTGGATGCTGGAGGTTTCTTCATGGTAAGGAAGTTGCCATGAGTCAACACAAACCTGTGGCAGCTTTGTCACTGATGCATGTCCACATTGAACAATGCAGGTGGATCAGGCCTGGGAACAGGGTTTGAATTTGGCTGGTGCCGCTTCTGAACCTGCCGAACTCCCAGGCCCAATCCATCCATCCCTTGCCCCATCTCATTCCTATCCTGCCCTCCCCATCCCTTCCATCCCTCATTCCACACTGTTTCACCCCCTGCACCAGACAAACAGCCCAATCCTGAGCTGCTCAGGTGCGTGGCTGCGGCAGCACCGAAAATAGCTGCCGCTGCATCCTATAAACCCAAGCTCCGTTTTGCTCCCCCCGCCGGAAGTGGCTCCGAAGGGAGGGGTCACTTGCCTGCCTTGCTACCAGCCGGAGTGCACAGCCCCCTCCAGCTACGCCACCGCCTCCTTCCCTCCCTGCTCTCTCCCTCTTGCACATCTACCCCCTGCCCTCTCCCCGCCTTCCCATCACGCATCCTCCCCTCCCTCTCCCCACCCTCCACCTGCCTCCACCCTCCCCAGAATCCCTCCTCCCCACCTCCCCCCACGCCCCCACTTTCCTCTCCACTGCTCAGCAGTCTGTGCAACCACCAAGTGGCAGAGGCTGGGTGTCCACCTGGTGCTAGTCCAGCGCCAGCCAGAGCTGGGCTAGCACAGGCATTCGCGCAGCATAAGGGCTCACAAATGTGCCTTATGACACGTTGTGCTTTATGGCACATTTGCGACACTGCGTGCCAGCAGTAAGCCGGCACACAGAGCTCAGGATTGGGCTCTTACTTGCTCTGGCGGGCCTCCCAACATCTGCAAATGCATGTAGGAAGGCTCTGGCTTTGCAGAGTTTGTGGAATCGCTTTGTGGCAGCTTTGCATCAGCCTGTCCAGCCGAACATATGCTCTGCTGGCTTTACTGTCCAATAGTATTGGCAACCTTCAGTCTCGAAAGACTATGGTATCGCGCTCTGAAAGGTGGTTCTGGCACAGCGTCTAGTGTGGCTGAAAAGGCCAATCCGGGAGTGACAATCCCTTCCACACCGGGAGCAAGTGCAGTCTGTCCCTGGTCTGTCTCCCTGGCTATGGGCCTTCCTTCTTTGCCTCTTAGCCTCAGACTGTTGGCAAAGTGTCTCTTCAAACTGGGAAAGGCCATGCTGCACAGCCTGCCTCCAAGCGGGCCGCTCAGAGGCCAGGGTTTCCCACTTGTTGAGGTCCATCCCTAAGGCCTTCAGATCCCTCTTGCAGATGTCCTTGTATCGCAGCTGTGGTCTACCTGTAGGGCGCTTTCCTTGCACGAGTTCTCCATAGAGGAGATCCTTTGGGATCCGGCCATCATCCATTCTCACGACATGACCAAGCCAACGCAGGCGTCTCTGTTTCAGCAGTGAATACATGCTAGGGATTCCGGCACGTTCCAGGACTGTGTTGTTTGGAACTTTGTCCTGCCAGGTGATGCCGAGGATGCGTCGGAGGCAGCGCATGTGGAAAGCGCTCAGTTTCCTCTCCTGTTGTGGGCGAAGAGTCCATGACTCGCTGCAGTACAGAAGTGTACTCAGGACGCAAGCTCTGTAGACCTGGATCTTGGTATGTTCCGTCAGCTTCTTGTTGGACCAGACTCTCTTTGTGAGTCTGGAAAACGTGGTAGCTGCTTTACCGATGCGCCTGTTTAGCTCGGCATCGAGAGAATGAGTGTCGGAGATCGTTGAGCCAAGGTACACAAAGTCATGGACAACCTCCAGTTCATGCTCAGAGATTGTAATGCAGGGAGGTGAGTCCACATCCTGAACCATGACCTGTGTTTTCTTCAGGCTGATTGTCAGTCCAAAATCTTGGCAGGCCTTGCTAAAACGATCCATGAGCTGCTGGAGATCTTTGGCAGAGTGGGTAGTGACAGCTGCATCGTCGGCAAAGAGGAGGTCACGCAGACATTTCAGCTGGACTTTGGATTTTGCTCTCAGTCTGGAGAGGTTGAAGAGCTTTCCGTCTGATCTGGTCCGGAGATAGATGCCTTCTGTTGCAGTTCCAAAGGCCTGCTTCAGCAGGACAGCGAAGAAAATCCCAAACAAGGTTGGTGCAAGAACACAGCCCTGCTTCACTCCGCTTCGGATGTCAAAAGGGTCTGATGTGGAGCCATCGAAGACAACAGTGCCCTTCATGTCCTTGTGGAAGGATCTGATGATGCTGAGGAGCCTGGGTGGACATCCAATCTTGGGGAGAATCTTGAAGAGGCCGTCTCTGCTGACCAGGTCGAAAGCCTTTGTGAGATCTATGAAGGCTATAAAGAGTGGCTGTCGTTGTTCCCTGCATTTCTCCTGCAGTTGTCTAAGGGAGAATACCATATCAGTGGTGGACCTGTTGGCTCGGAATCCACACTGCGATTCTGGATAGATGCTCTCTGCAAGTACCTGGAGCCTCTTTAGTACAACTCGGGCAAACAGCTTTCCTACAACGCTAAGGAGAGAGATGCCGCGGTAGTTGTTGCAGTCACCCCTGTCACCTTTGTTCTTGTACAGCGTGATGATGTTTGCATCCCTCATGTCTTGAGGTACTCCACCTTCTCTCCAGCAGAGACAGAGGATTTCATGCAGCTCAGTGACAATGATCTCTTTGCAGCATTTTAGGACTTCAGCAGGGATGCTGTCTTTTCCAGGTGCCTTGCCAAAGGCAAGGGAGTCCAGGGCCACGTGAAGTTCTTCTAGGGTTGGTTCGCTGTCAAGCTCTTCCAGTACAGGCAGGCACTCAATGTTGTTCAGTGCTTCTTCGGTGACTACATTTTCTCTGGAATATAGCTCAGAGTAGTGCTGCACCCAGCGTTCCATCTGCTGCGCCCGATCCTGGATGACCTCGCCTGTGGCAGACTTCAGAGGGGCAATTTTCCTCTGTGTTGGACCTAGGGCCTGCTTGATACCATCATACATCCCCTTGATGTTGCCCGTGTCAGCTGCTATCTGTATCTCGGAACAGAGCTGGAGCCAGTAGTCGTTAGCACATCTCCTGGCAGTCTGTTGGACTTTGCTGCGAGCAGTTCGGAGGACCTGCAGGTTGCGCTCACTGGGACAGACCTTGTATGCTGCTTGAGCTCTCCTCTTTTCCTCAATGACTGGTGTCAACTCCTCAGAGTGGGCTTCAAACCAGTCTGTCGCCTTGTTGGTCTTCTTGCCGAATATGGACAAGGCGGTGTTGTAAACGGTATTCTTGAAATGTTCCCATCTGTTGGATGCGTTTGCGTCGGCCGGGCCTGGAAGAGATTCCTCAAGCGCTTGTGCAAATTCCTCCACTTTTCCCTGATCCCGGGTCTTGCTGGTATCAATGCGAGGTCTTCCTTCCTTTTTCGTGTGATACAGTCGCTTTGTTTGCAGTTTCACTCTGCTGCACACCAGGGAGTGGTCAGTGTCGCAGGCAGCACCATGATAACTGCGTGTGATCTTGATGCTGGGAAGGCTGGAGCGTCTGGTGAGGATCAGGTCGAGCTGGTGCCAGTGCTTTGATCTTGGATGTCTCCAAGAGACTCTATGTTGGGGCTTTGTGTTGAAGAACGTGTTGCTGACACAGAGACCGTGATGACAGCAAAACTCTAGCAGGCGTTGGCCATTTTCGTTCATCCTCCCAGTGCCAAACTGACCTAAGCAAGTGGGCCATGAACTGTTATCAGCACCAACTCTAGCATTGAAATCGCCGAGGATGAACAATGGCTCTTTTACAGGGATTTTCTTGACAGTGGTGGCCAGGTCATCATAGAATTTGTCTTTGGCTTCTGCTGGAGACGACAGAGTCGGTGCATAAGCACTGATGAGAGTGATAGGTCCTGCTGATGACTGGAGCTGCAGGGACAAAATTCTTTCACTTCCCACAGTAGGTGGGATGATGGATTTCAGCAGGGTATTTCTGACCGCAAAGCCAACGCCATGTTCCCTGGTTTCGTTTGGTGGTTTTCCCTGCCAGAAAAATGAGAAATTTCTCTCCTTGACAGATCCGGAATCTGGCAGCCTAGTCTCTTGAAGGGCGACGATGTCCATCTGCAGTCTGCTCAGCTCCATGTCGATGACAGCTGTTTTGCGTGCGTCGTCTATTTCTTGCAGGTCATCAGAGAAGCCAGGTGTCATTGTCCTAACGTTCCAGGTGCCCAGCTTTAGGGCAGTAGTTTTCTGTTTTCTGTTGCATGGTGCAGAGTTGTCGATCCGCTTGTCGGTTTTCACCCTAAACCCCACGCACCCCATGAGGTTAACGGACCGTGGCGAGGCAACACCTTACTGGCTGGGGACTGCCCAGCTTAAGGCGGGCGGTAGCTGCCCAATGAGATGCAATGATCTCTCCCACCGTCGGAAGCAGCCCCTGGCGTCATGCTCTACGCCAATCGAGCAAAGACTTATAACCGGTAAACTGCTGCTTCCCGTGTTGTGCCGACGCCGTATGGCGAAGTTGGAGTGTCCTCTCCAGTGCGCGAAGCCTGGGTAAAGAAGGTATGGAGGATAGGCTGTTACCCATGCAGCAAATCCCCCCTCTCCACGTCGCTGGAATGGTCCAATGGAAAGGCAGAAGCCAATACGGTTGGTTCCAGCGGCGTCGCAGGAGTTGCCAGAACGTGACTGTGTTCAGCCATGAACTGCCTAAGGGACTCCGGCTCCTGATTTTGCCTCGAGGTTGACTCCTGAAGCCTTTTCCAGAACTGGATGTAGCCACAAGGCAGTGGAGGTTTGAGGTCAGAGTTTCCTTCTCTTAGATGAGCTGCCTTCCTAGGCTGACGAGTCCCATCAACCCGGTGGCTGTTTAGTCGCCTCTTACGACAAGTACAGCCAAACTGAGGGCCTATTCTTAGCCCCAGCCCCCAGGGGACTGTCCAATAGTATAGGGCCATAAATCCCCTTCCCACTACCCATGAATAGATTTTAAGAGGATATGTTGCAACTGCTTTTTTTCAAATATACAGTAACAATAATAGCAATGTTAGCAACACAGGTGAAACTATTATCCTGCCTAAAAGACACAAAAGCATGACCCAATAGTTCCATCACATCTCCTGTTACCTAATTCAATGGAGTTATTCTGTTGACTTTGCTGAAGTCAAACTGGGATAACTGCAAGAACATAGACATGTGGATTGCAGAGCAAGAATAAAGAGTAATATGAAGGAAGATACTTTTGCTATGACTTTTTTTTAAATACATGTAAAATGAGAAGTGGGTATCATTGCCAACTCTTCCTGGATATTCACAGCCATCCGCTAAATCTTGAGTATGTCATGTCTCTCATTTGAGATTTTTCAGGATCGAACTCCCCAGCTGAAATGTTTGCCAGTGGAATTAAGACAAGGATAAATGTGAATGTGTTCAAACTCAGAGAGAATCCATGCTCAGAAATATTCTTTTTCTTTCATGCTTTTAAGAACTTCTGTGATAGGTTGACACTTGCAGAAGTTTGACCTTTGGAGGCAATCGTGGCACCGGGTTCAGCAGAACGCTTGGGCCAAGTTCTGAATCCTGCCATCACCTGGTGCTTTTGTACTCATGTTGGCATCCCCCCCCCGCAGAGTGACCTTGGATGACAGCCCCTTCCTCAGTGCTGCAGCTATCCAAATAGAGAGAGAGAGAGAGAGAGAGAGATGCACCCTGTAAGAACAGTCCTCTCCATTTCTTTAATTGAGTAAGGAAAAGGGAATTGCTTAGCTAAGTGACCCATGGTGCCACTACCTGCATTTGAGGACTTCAGGGGTCAGTTAGTTGAGCCCCTGGGGGTCTTTAGGCTCTGAACCAGTGCCTAACCTGATTGATCTTTGATACTGGGCATTTTGGAGATACATCTCATGATGAAGGGTCCAGTCCTATTCAATTTTCCAATGCTGGTGCTGCTGTACTTATGGGGTATGCACTGCTTCCTGTGTTAGAGAGGCAGTCTTGGAGTCCTCCTCAAGGTATGGGAACATTTGTTCCCTTACCTCAGGGCTGTGTTGTGGCTACCCAGGTGCTGGAAAGTTGGATAGGATTGGGCTCTTAAGCTCCTACAAATATTGACTTGGAAAATGTGTAAAAGCTCAGTTCATTTTCAGACTGTACCCTGTGATGTGCATGCATCACTTCCCCTAATTCTCAAGATTGGTGGATGGGCTTGGAGCTATGGGCTTCAGCTTTTGGACACTGAACTGGTTTAGTTCAAGACTGCATGGAAGAAGAAGAACTGGGCAGACGCTACATCGGCAAAGCATTTCAAAGCTAGCAGAGAATGCTTCAATCACTGGGCTGGAGAGAATTAATATTTAGCACAAGGGGTGAGGGATGCTTCCTGAAAGATGCTTCCAGATGGAGGAAAGATTTAAATCAGTGGTATTCAAACTGGGGCATTGCGACGCCCCAGTCTGTGGGTCCTGGCCTCTGCCCCCTTAAGGGGCGGGGGCAGTCAGGAGACAGGGGGAAGGCAGCACCGCTCAGGGGGGCTGCAGGTCTTGGGTGCACTTGTCCAAGCCTCCTGCAGCCTCCCGGGGGTGCAGGGAGCCTTGCGCAACCTTCGGCAGGGCTCCCCAGGTCAGGAAAAGTGAAAGTGGAGAGATCGCACCCCGATCCGCAAAACTGGAAGCTGAGCATGATCGCTCCACTTTCCCTTCTGATGGGGCTGCAGGGACTGGGATGCACCCTCCAGTCCCTGCAGCAGCCGTCCCTGTGTGCAGGGAGCCCTGTGCAAGCACCTGCAGGGCGCCCCAGGTCAGGGAAAGGGAGAGTGGGACGATCGCGCTCCACTTCCGCTTTTGCGGAGGCAGAGCAGATCACTCCACTCTCCCTTTCCCTGCCCTGGGGTGCCCTGCAGGCGCTCACACGGCTCCCCGCACACAGCAATGGCTGCTGCAGGGACTGGTGAGTGCATCCCAGTCCCTGCAGCCCCCTGAGCGACGTGATCCTGGGGGTCGTGTTGCTGCCTTCCCCCTGCCCCTGCTGCCTCCCCCCGCCCCCACAAAGACTTACTGTGGGTTTCAAACTCCTGGAGAGTTTGAAAACCACAGATTTAAATGATAATCTGGAGCAGAACCTCTCTTGGAGGTCACAAGAGCTAGGTGAAGATCATGCATCTCCCACTTTGTCTGTGTCTCTCTTAGGACAGTCGTATATCATTCTTGGCACAAATGACAGGAACCCTGGGGCTTCAATGTGGATTTCTAAAACAAACATATTTTCATGGATAAAAGCCAATGTTGAACCAGTTGGCATCGTTACGCTGAGTCCCATCCCAAAGGCTTTAGCCTGTACTTTCACTTACAGTGTTACTCTGGCACATATACATGCATACTCACCGTAATAGACTCATGCTTGTTCTTCCCTCCAGATTTGCTCAAAGGATGATGCTCGCACAACTTTGTCTTCTATCTGATCCTGTTTATTTACAGCGCAATCCTAACCTGCACTAGAATAGGTGGACCAACTGGCCTGCACTGTATCCAGTGAAGGTTAGGGGTAGGCTGGGGTGCAACTTGGAGTAAGGGGACTTATGTACCCTGAGTAAGGCAGTCCTTTCCCCGAATATTGTCCCAGCCAGCCCTATGGGGCTACTCGGATGGGGCTACAATGAAATAGCTGGCACAAGTGCATATCCCTCAGCTGGCCCAGTTGACTCACAAGGAGGTGCAAACATGCCTTGTGGCACATCGGTGACACTTGTAGGGACTTGCGCTGGCCCAAGGGCAATTCAGGATTACTCCCTTAATGCATTTTTATTCCTCCAAAGGGAACATAGGACATGCCCTTCCCGTTGCTCCTGACAATTTTCTATGAGGTGAGAGTTCATCTGCACTGTCTTGCTAATGCTGCCCTAATGCTGGCAGCTAAAACAATAGTTTCTAGAAGGTTTGTGGGAATAGGCTCTTGTCTATTTGATGGACAGGAGGGTAGATGTCTGGCAAGCCTCCTTGGGGAGATTATTCACAAGCAGAATGCCACAGTGAAGGAGGCCCTGTCCCCAGTTGGCCACCCACCTCACCTCTGATGGCAGAGTAACTTGGAAGAGGGCCTCCATAGATGATCCTCTGGTGCATGGGTAGGAACATATGGGAATAGGCATTGTTGCAGGTACTCAGGTCCCAAATCACATAAAGCTTCTGAGCTGACCGAATAAAGCTTCTCTATGACAATTAGTTTTCAATGAATTGGTTAGTGAGGCAAATGGAGGATTAGCTTCCACAGTCCCAGTTGTAACACTGGAAGTTGGAATTAACCCATTGCCAATTTGATAGTTAGTAAAATGGTGGCCCTTATTCAGCCCAGATCTGCCATCTCCTTACTAACTAAGTCAGGACACAGTTCTCCTTGCTTTATATGGGATTGGGGCAGACCAAATGGCTGTCCTACCATTTTGTAGTGTGAACCTAAAACTCTTACATCCGTTTCACTTGGCTATGTCTCCATGATGATAGGTACTCATTATGCAAACTGGGAGAAGGTTATGTTTTATTAAGAGGTTTGAAGATAATGTTTTACAATCTGTTGAAAATCATTATGGCAGCTAGATTCATTAATGCTGTATTTCAGAGTTGTTTTGTTTAAATTCTGATTTAATGCCGTAATCAAAAGAAAATAAAGGGACTTCTTAGATTCTTTAACTGTGTGCTGCTCTAGGATAGAGTTTACTTAAGGCAAAGATGGTAAATTTCTACAGGAAAGTTGAGATGAAGTCTCTCAAGGGCATGTAGGGCAAGCTGTGGTATGAGATATTTGACACCCTGGAGCTCATCCAAAAAGATAAAATGAGGCAAAAAGAATCTTTCACGTGCTTTTGCTCTGTACAGAACTTTCTGTTTCTGCATCCAGACACAACCAGTTCAGGATGTTGTACAAGCAGAGCCTAAGTGGTCACATTTAAGAATTCTCGCAAATGTGTTATTAATTCATTAGGGTTGTATTATGTATCTCCTCCTCTGGGGATCTAAATATAGATCTTTGTTCAAACATTCTTAAAACACGAAATATACTTAAAAATATATGGACTGTGAAACGTTGTAAAATAATATTTGGTCTGTACGATAACAGAATCAAAAATATTGAGACGACTTCAGACAAACTTTTCTAATAAGATGCAGCAACTGTTACCCTGCACATGCCTGATCTCGTCAGAAGCTAAGCAGGGTCAGGCCTGGTTAGTACTTGGATGGGAGACTGCCTGGGAATACCGGGTGCTGTAAGGCTATACCATAGTCTTTCGAGACTGAAGGTTGCCAACCAAGAAGTGTTTATTTTTGCAGTAAGCCAAGTAGTGGGAATCATTTAGAACCAGTTTGCATGAAGGGAAAAGAAATCATGCCAACACCAGATTATTCAGTGCCCTGCGTCAAAGTTCTGCATAGGGCTGCCCTTGACCCATCTCCCGGGACAGAGTAAAGTGTCAGATCCACTCTCCTCATTGGCCAAGCGGAGCATCTCCTGGAGGTCCTGTGATGTCGCAGAAGTCTCTGTGGGATACTCTCATTTGTGTATCTGCATCTGACAGTTGCAGCGGTACCATGGGTCTCTCAGCTCTTGCCACCACTACCATGGGTGCTGATGGATTCAAGGATCAGCCTGAGCAGGCGGGGCCTCTGACGGTGTGAACCTCAGCCGGGGCTTGGCAGGCACTTCCCTTCTCTGGACAAGTTCTAGCTATGTTCCTTGAGGAGGAAAAAAGTCTGTCTTGAGCTACGTATCATGCGTAACATCACTTCAGTTGGATAGCCTTTAGAGTTCAAGGAAGCCATTCCACTGTAGGGCTGCTTCTTCTCATCAGCCTTATAGTATGCAGTAAATCCTAGTCCCAGTCCCATAACCCAGACAGGAAGTGTGATCTAGAGGTTGAGCTGTCTCCTTGCCTGAAAAAAGCTAAGCAGGATCAGCTGTCTTGAATGGGAAACCGATGGAACAAAGTCACTGGTGGACCTCTGCAGAGGAGTGTAAAAGAATGTGGTGGAGTCTGCTGGCAAAACACAGATAACATCTTGAGAATCTGTCTGGGGCTTGATTTGCAGCTGCCTGTGAAAGTCTGAAATTGCAAGAGCTGACAAGCCAGGATCAGAACTCCATTATGAAGAGAAACATCTGGAGAAAGGGAGGGTTCTCTGAGTCCCTTTCAGGGAACAATACTTGGAAAAACCCCATTGAAAAATGGGGTTTATTGTCAGCCTGCCTATGTAAACCACATTGACTCTATGAGAAAGGTAGTACATAAATACTATAATAAATAAATAAGTACATGGAACTAAATTCTAATTATATCAATGGGGCAGTTCAAAGTATATGTGGGATTAAGAATAGCCATTCAATCCTGCAATGAATGCAGCCAGAATCATTTCATTCCTTTCCTGAAGAAATGGTGACCAGCAAATACAACTGACTTTAGAAAACTTAAGGATACGAGGATACTTAAGGAAACTTAAGGATATTTAAAAACTTGCCCCAAAGTATTTCTACTCATGTAACAAACTGTGAAGTCGGTTGCCCTCCCCAACCTAATTTCAAAAGCATGTTTGAATGTTCATTTCTGAATAAATGGCAATTTTGAATCAAATGAAAGGTGTTTTAATAGGCTTAGGCTTTGGAAAACACAGCAGGGTTTTAAAACCTTAAGGAAGGAAGTTTCAGCTAAAGACCTAATTTAAGAAAATGCCATAACTAACAAATGAGTGTCTCGTATTAAAGCTCGCTAAATGTGGCCCCCGGAGAGCTAATGAGAGAAAAGAGCTTCCACAAAATGCTCTGAGGCCATCATTTGTAGGTCTGTTCCCTTGTCAAAAGATTGTATGCATAGCTGACTAGGGAGCTTACTGGGAGATACAACAACACAGAGCAGGTAGTACTGGAAGGAGTCCGCAGTGGACCTGGTGCTTTGTGAATGGGGCAAATGCCCTGGGCGCTGCATCCATGTGCCTTTAGGAACATGTGGGAAGCCTCATTGAGGCTCCAGACACAGTTGGAAACTGTGCTTCCAGTTTGCCAGAAGCACAGTTTAAGACCGCAGGGAAGGCTTCTCTGGTTGGTCCTGGAGCTGCACGAGGCTCTGCTTCACTCCAAATGAGTGGGAGGGAGGTGACTTCGCATGGGGGATAGCCTTGCAGACCTTTACCCCGGACATGGAGCTGATTGGGTTTGTCACTGCGGGGAGTGTTCAAATGCTCCATACGTAGAATCTCAGTCACAACTGTAGAAGACAGGTTAGTGGAATGGAAGATCAGAAGATCATCAGGTGCCTGATGTGGTGTTGACAGCAATTCCCATGTTTTGACAGCCGGTTGACAGCTCTGGGAAGGGCAGGGCTGGCTCCACAGCTGTAATCAATCAAGGCCAATGGTGACTCGGACGGACACCTGAGCTTCATTCGACCTTGATGGGACTTTGAATGGACATGGACTGAAGGGATGGCTCACCTGAGTCTAATTTGGACTTAACAAGGGGCTGCAGGAATAAAAGGCAGCTCCAGAAGACCAAGATGGTAACCTGGACCCAGACCTACAGGACCCCAGACCTAAGGGAGACGGAACATTTTTTTGGACAGGACAGTTAGCATCAGTATTCCCACATGGGGGCAGAGGATGAAGCTTGCCTAGGGCTATCTAGTGAATTCATCAATGTGTTAAGATTTGAACCAGATACATCATAGGTCCTCATTCTGTCAGAGCAGACATTTCTTGCCATAAAGCAGGGGTCTCCAAACCCCGGCCTGGGGGCCAGATGCGGCCCACAGCAAGCCTCTTTCTGGCCCAAGGCCAACCTCTTGTCCCCTGAAAGCCTCTGGCCCACTCAAACGAACATGACCAGAACTGTGCTCTGATAGTGTCTGGAGGGTGTTCTAAGAGCCAGAGAGGTTGAATGAATGAGCCCATTCATTTATTTATTCACTCATCTAAATTTCAATCTCTAATTTATTTATTTAAATTTAATATTTAAATTTTTTTTTTCCGGCCCTCCACACCAGGCCAGATATTTGATGCAGCCCTCTGGCCAAAAAGTTTGGAGACCCCTGCCATAAAGTAATAATGCAGTAAGATTGCTATGAAGCAACCTTAGATCCTTGACTACATGTTTAGCTGCTGATCAGGGCCCGACATAGAAAAGCATCCCAGTGCCAAATGTACATCTGTTATTTTATGAGCAAACATTCTAACTGCCAAACCACTTCATAGAGGAATCAAAACGACATACTCGTTACAGTACAATGGGGCTTCATTAAGGTGCAGTTGAGAAGGCTGAGCTGCTCCCTGAATTAAATCTCACTTCATTGCCAGCGGGTTTGTGATTGAGGTCCACCTGGACCTGCTCACTCAGAGAAAAGCATTGGCTCCTGCAAAACAACAAAAAGGAAAGTGTGTCAGAAAATTGAACTGTTCTATCCATAGCACAGAGTTGCTCGGTCTTCCATTCTCAAAGGTTTCCAAGACAGAAGGACTCGTTTAATCTTTGGCGCAAGTCTCAGGGCTCGTAATGCTTTACACAATAGTTTCTCCTGCCATTTTTTATTTTACTCTCCTGTATCTCCTTGCTAAATCAACTCTGTGTTTATTAGAGATGCCCCTTCAGCTTTGTTGGCAGAAAAGGCACTGGTAGTTAGACACAGTTGGGAAGTAGGAGAGTTCCCAGGGTTCATCAGTAATGGTAACTAAAAGATTCAGAACTTCATTGGGCTGATTGACAAGAAAGATCAGAAAGCGAGTGAACACAGAACGTTTCAGGATGCTGAAAGGGAGATAAAGGTTGCCTCAATGCTTTTCTTTCATCTTTAAGAGCTGGTTATCTTGTATCTCGGGGGAGAAAATAACCCCAGTAGGATGGCACCCAATGGAATGAATTAATTTGCACATTTTGATGTAAACTTATTTATATTGAGTCTTTCTTGCTATGAAGGCAATACTTGTCATCTCCCAGTGCAGTGTGGGAGCTAGCAATGTTTTTTGGTTTGTTCCCCTCAATCAGGGACACGATTGAGTGACAGTGCCTCATTTTTATATCTAACCAAGGAGACACTGAGGATAGGGCTGCCTAGCAGATGATCCAGTTTTCAGAAAAAGAATGAGGATAAGATATTAAGGACTTTGTGCTTCTTTGCCCACAGAGTGTGAGGGACATGGCAGTCCTTTTCTACACATACATGCATATACACCCATCCACACCACATGCCTGAGCACAAAATCATTGCTTTCATAACACTGTGTATAATTTCATTTTTTTCCCCCTTTCAACTCAGTTAAGTGTCTCTATGTTGGAGATCATACAGTTTATTCATGATAATGCAGCACTCTCACAATGCACAGTGGCTCCATATTCCTTCTACCTGGCTGATTCCCAACCTGTAGTGCACAGACCACTGGTGGTCCATGAGAACCTAAAAAAGAGAAGAAGAGATCAGACTTCAGCAGAGGTTCCCAAGCAGCATCCTTAGTGATGGAGGCCAGAAGGGGTCGCTTGCAGCTCAGTGTCAGAAGTGGTGATTTGTCCTAGCAAGTCCTTCCAGGGAGGTGTTGCTGCTGCTGCTGCATCCATATCAGGCTCAGATCAGTGGCTCCAGACCAAAAGCAAGGGAGAGTTGACAAGTTCTGTTCCATTGGTTTGGCTGGAACCAGCTGTCATTTGGGTTCTCTCTCCCAGAATTCATTCTGTTGGCAGCCATTCCACCTAGCAGTAGCACAGAGAGCGATACCATGGTGAAGTCCATCAGCTTAGCAGGGACCAACTTGCTTCCCAGGGTGTAGCTCCATCCCTGAACTGGAAAAGAGAGAGGTGGATGGAGCAAAAGAAGAAGCATCAAGGTGAGTAGAGTCAGTGGCAGACCAGGGGCAGGGGAGACAAAAGCCCTGAGTGCTGTGCTCGCCATGCCCCCATCACTGCTGCCTCTGCCCACCACACTATCCTGCCTGCCTGCCGGAGCCATTCCACATGCAGGTGAAGCCCCATGTGGTCCATTACTGAGTACAGTGGTGGGCTAAAACATCTGAGAACCCAAAACAGCCCATCACTCTCCTCTTTTCTATATCTTCTTCTCTACTCCACCCCCTCCTCCTTTTCAATGAAAGAGTAGGAGGAGGAGAAGCAGTAGAGGTGAGTGGGCAGATGGAGGTGAGTGGGCCCACCCAATATGCTGCCTGAGGCAACTGCCCCATTGACTTCATGGATGGGCTGGCCCAGTGTTCAGTCCAGTGTCTGGGTTTAGAATGACTCCAGTCAACCATCTCATGCTTTGCCTTGCCTCAAAGTGAATTCAAAATATCCACAAACAAACTTGTGGGACAAAGATTTCTGTTGCTGAGCTAATGCAATGAAGATCCTCAGTGATTAGATTATGACCTGATAATTCTAATCATCAAGTGAATTGACCTAGTCATGAAGTTTGTCTCTTAGTTACCCTTGGACAGTTTCAAGTAGTATGTTTCTCAATTTGATGAAGATAGTAATTAACGGAATTCAGTGTCCACAAGGGATGGTGACAGCACTAGCTCAGGTGACTCTTTTTTTTTGAAGATTAGACAAAATGATAGATTGATTTTTAGTAACTATTAGCCATGATAGAGTAGGTTAATGGGATTTCCATGTCTGGAGGAAGTACAAGATGCTGGGGACAAGTATGAGGGAATGACCTTTGTCTTCATACCCTCTTCTGATCTTGCAGAGGCATCTGTTGGAATGCTATTGGAACCAAATGATGGACTATATCAGTGGTTCTCAGATTTTTTTAGTACCAGGACCGTCTTTTTAGAATGACAATCTGTTGAGACCCACTGGAAGAGATGTCATTGACCTAGAAGTGATATCATGGCTGGGAGTAACATAGTCTAGCAGGAAATTTTTCAACACCCCCATATGACAAAATCAAATCAATCAAGTAAATTAAAAGTTTACAATAAATATAAAAATTTATTTAAAATAATGCTTCTAACCCACCCAAGCAGTTGCTGATCTCTCCTATTTACACTTACCCAGGAATAAGCCCCATTGACTAACATTGTTAAAAGCGTATACATAGTGGCCTGTTAAAAGTACAAATCTGTAACATTTCACATACCATGGAGTCACATACCATGGTAGCCTCAAATTGAACATATTGAAATGAATGGAGTCCCGCCTGAGATTGACTTGCAATCCACCCAGTGAGTCCTGACCCACAGTTTGAGAAATGCTGGACTAGACTGACTCTTGATCTGATCCAAGAAAGTGAACCTTGTGTTCTTATGGTGGAGTTCTCTATGACAGGTGTCTAAGAACCTCTGGTTCAAAAGGTACATTACCACAGCCAATAGCTGTTAGAGAATAAGGTTCTCTAAAGAGATAACAAGGTTATTACTAGCATGTTTTATAGACATCTAAGAGCAACTCAGTCACACAGAGGAAAGCTTTCTATGTTAGTGAAGGAGCACAGGAGAAAATGCATGCTCTTCCAAATCATGTGCAAAGCAGCCCTAAGATCAGGTATTGAGAAAAGACCTGGGAGGTCAGACTACTATCAACACCTCATTTCCATGGTCCCCAGGACTTCTGCATTTGCCAAATGTACATTCTGATGGAGATCTGCAAAGTAGGAATCAGCACATTGTCCCCTGCCCCTTTGGACAAATGAGATTCCACATGTTCCTGCATTCAGGAACCAGAACGATGACTCTTTGTGGCTAATGTGCAGCAGGGTCTGATGTCTGTTTATCTAGGCAACAGAATCTTCTGTCTTACTTGCTCACAAATGAGGAAAAACTGGAGTTAAGCCACTTGGCTAAACAGGCGATGTGGCAAGACAGCTCAGTGCAAAAATAGTTCAGGCCTGAAATCTGCCCAGGAACATACACTGTTTTTCACCGACAACAACACAACAACAACAAAAGTTCACAAAGCAATTTTTTGACTTTTTCTTAACAGTAACTTACGTAGCAAAATTAAATAAATGAAAATACTGGGTCACTATCCCAAAGGAAATCACAATCTGTAAAATAAAAAAGGGCATAATGAACACACCAATAGTCACAAGCAAACAGTCACTGGGAGATACACTGTGCTGGGGTG
This sequence comes from Tiliqua scincoides, assembly GCF_035046505.1. NCBI lineage: Eukaryota > Metazoa > Chordata > Lepidosauria > Squamata > Scincidae > Tiliqua > Tiliqua scincoides. The sequence continues at coordinate 129,035,045 of NC_089824.1, forward strand.
AAGGGGATCAACGGCTCTCCCTATGCTAAATACAAGAATGCCAACAACCATGTGAGGTAGGTGTGGCTGTGCGTGACTGGCCCAAGGTAGCCCAGGAAGCTCCATGGCTGAGTGGGGATTGGAACCTGGCTCTTCCAGATCTAACTCCTGAACCACGACACCATCCTTGCTCCCTTGTATTTACTCAAGCATTAATCCCTTTGAGACTGACTTGCACCAAGACACTGTCTACTACAGGGGTGCTCACACTTTTTTGGCTCGAGAGCTACTTTGAAACCCAGCAAGGCCCGGAGATCTACCAGAGATTTTTTTACAATGTTTGCGCCATCATAACATATAACATTTATGTGTACAATGTATGTTGGTGTACCTTGAGCCCCACTGAGTATAACAGGACTTACTCCTGAGTAGACATGCCTAGGATTAGGCTGTGAGGCTGCAATCCTAGCCACACTTACCTGGGAGTAAGCCCCATTGAGTACAATGGGCCTTACTCCCGGCGTTTCCTCCCAGAGGTACCTGAAGGGGGGGTCGGCACTCCGCGATCTACTCATTTTGCCTCGTGATCTACCAGTAGATCGCGATCCACCTATTAAGCACCCCTGGTCTACTAGGTGATCTGGCTGTTTTTACGGGCACACAACGTACACCTGTAAAAGATAATTTGTAACCAGAATTAAAACGTACTATTCTGCCTGCACTGTTTGGGTTGAACTGAGTTGTACTCCAACCACATTATTTTTTAAAATTTAAACTAGATTACATTTCTTTAGTTTTATGTGTGTCGGTCCCCACAAACAACTGCATCATCAAAGGAGCTCAGTTTTTATCCATATGGCTGCCGTCTGTGGTGAAAAGCTCAACTGGTGGCAGTGGTTTTTAACAATGAGAAACTCCTTCATCTGTCATTGCAGATGGGGCTCATGTGAAAGCTCCACTTGTGCTGAATGCTGGGGGAAAGGCTTTTTATGTCCCTCGCAAAGGGTTGAGAGCTGTGCTGGTGGAATTCCTTTATGTGCTTCAAAATGTATTCATTTCATTTTACACGTGGAGGGAAAGGACAGATTTTTTTTTTTTTTGAAGGTGATGTTTTCTGATCAGCTCTCCCTGGGGAAAAAAATTAAATATTCAGCTCCAATTAATATGGCACTGTCTGTGTTAATGAAACTTCATTAACGACTGATGCTGATATAATATACATCATACATTTTCACTGAAGGGAAGAAGTGTGTGTAATAGCTATCTATTAACTGATAATTTAAACTGACTCCAGGAAAGCACTCGAGAGTCAGAGCTTCAGTGATATCTTCCTTCCTTGTCAGCTTTGCCAGGCTCTTCATTGCTTGCAATGGATGCTTAATTGGAGAAATACAACTCCCAGCATGGAAGGATTATCGCTCTAATCTTCTTTAAGGCTTCTCTTTGATATCCTACCAATATGAGGTTGTTGGAGAGAGCCATGTTAAATAAGCCTGCTGGAAAGCCTAGGGCTCAGAATGGTGACATTTCAGGATAGTTCTCTAGAAGCATCACTGGATGAGGAAAGAACAGGTTGTCCACGCACCAGCAATGAGCAGGGCCTTACAGTGCCATTGTCTCATCTTTCTTTCTCATCAGAATAAGGGATTCAGGGCTCAGTTCAGAAAAGTGTGTGCTGGCTCACTGCCAGCACACACTGTTACAAACATGCTATGAGGCATGTTTGCAAGCATTACCACTGGCCCAGTGCCAGAGCTGGCCGAGCGCGAGCCCGCACTGGGACAGTGCCAGTTGGAGGCTGGCAGTCTGCCACCCAGAGCTAAGCTCAAAGCACCAGGTGGCAGAGAGGCAAGTCAGGGTAGGGGGAGAAGTGGGGAGGCAGTGTTGTGGGGTGGGTGGAAGGCAGGGGAAGGCATTGCGGGTGGAGGGGGTGGGTGGGAAGGGGCAGGACCGGTGGAGCTTAGTTCTGCCAGATTCAGAGACCCGTGTCGGATCTAGCAGCCCAACAGAAGGAGTCTTGACTCTGCATGTGCTAAATAGCCGGCACAGAGTCAAGTAGCCCCACTGCAGGGCCACTTACCTTACTTGGGAAAGGGGACGAATGCCTGAGGAGGCATCAGGAGCCACTGGAAGCTGCCTGGCATGCTCAGGAAGCTGTGGTAGCCATTGTGGGTGTCATTGCATTGTTTAGCACCAGGCAGCTTATGATTGGGCTACCTAGCATTTTACAAAGGCATACAGGTTGGACCTGCCCACCCTTGCAGATACCAGAATCCATGGATATCAGGATACCAGTTGAAATGGCTTTAAAACAAAAAAGGGCACAAAAATTGGGGAGTCTGACTGCTTTGCATTCTGGGGCTCCTCTTAAGAGCACAGAACCTCTGCATGACCCAGATGTGGGCCTTTCAGCTCTAAAACTACCTGAAGAGGTTTGGAAATGGCACAATTTTGCAGAGAAATGGTAGGAGCCCCAATTTTTGTCCTTTTTTATTTTAAAGTCATTTAAACTGGGACCCCGGTATCTGCTGGCATCTGCGGTAAGTCAAATCCACTGTGTACTTCTTCTCTGTTTTGGGTGCTTAGGAACAAAAGAAGTTGAACATCTTCATTGCAAGCACCTTGGAACAGCGACCTGTTTACTAAAACTTTATCTAAAATAAACGATAGGTACTTTAGAAGCAAAAATTCCAATTCAAGTCACAAACATTGTAAGAGTTTGTGGCCACAGTTTGAATTCTTAAAATTCACGAGGCATTTAAAGTTTGAATAGACACTTATAGCACAATCCTATACATGTCTACTCAGAAGTGACTCCCATTGTGTTGGAATATTGGAATTTGCATGCAACACCACCTGCTGGGCTCTAGAGGGCAGTGTACTGTCCTGTCACCTGAGAACTTTCATCTGCCCTCTATGATCCTTGCGGGAGGGTGGATCCTTCTTTCCTCCTTTTCTCCAAACATCTTTCTGGACCATCACAGGAGAAGGATGTGTGAGATATGTGTTCTGTCTCCACAATACCAGACTATATTGCCCTCCCCCACATGTCCACACAAGGAGAACAGATTGTCAGATTCTCAGTTCCATAGTAGTAGGTATCTCTGAGTAGGTACTTCTGAGTAGTAGGTACATACTGAGCATGCAAAAAGATGTATATGCAACTATGAAACTGTGAGTAAAGTATTTCTCATGGAACCTTAATCAGCCTCTGCTGTGTGTATGTTTTATCGACAGCAACTAACCAGGTGATATATTTTACTAGATAGGAAAAGAGGTGCTTTTGCTGGTTTTGCTTTTGCTGCTTTTTTTCTAACATTCCTTGGGGCTTACTCCCAGGAAAGTGTACTTAGGATTGCAGCATTATGGAATCAAAATTCAGTTTTGAACTGCAGATTTCCACAAGTAACTTTTCTGTGGTTTAAAATGCACCATACTGACAAGTGCCAAATGACAAGTACCACAGCCAGGCTTGAAAATGTTCTTTTAGTTCTACCCATGGACTTCTGCATGCCCAGAAGACTTTGTCACAACAAACACAGCACAAGTATTTGCAAGTGTTCACTAGTATATCTTCCTGTGTACATTCTAAGTGCATTCAAGGATATTGTAAAATCCCTCTTTCACTGCAATTTTGCACTAAGCCATCTAAGAAGCTGAAGTATTTAAAAATATATATTTCAGTCAGAAATGTCTGAGTTATAGTGAGGAAGTGTGAAATATTGACAAATATATCTCTGTACCCCCATGCTTGCAGAGAGGATGCAGAGGAGGTATTTGTGGGGACAAAGATTAGTGGAAAAGAGAAAGGGGTGCTTACTTAATTTTCAACTCTCTCATGATTTTCAACTCTCCCCTGGAAATGTTTTCGTAAAGGTTATTTTTCTCCCTGTTGGGCCTTGTTTTGCAGGCTGACTGAAAAAAATTTGACATAAAAATTTGACATACGGCCTGGGGAGGAGGGCCAATTGCAAGAGAGATTTGGTTACCACTGGCCAGAGGAAGGATTCAGCAGTCCCTCACTCACCCACACAACCTTTCCCTTCCCAATGCTCCCCCAACTTTTGTATTTGCTTTATGAGAGAAATATGATGGTGGCATCTCCATATTCCTCTTGCAACTTCTACTTCTGCCTTTTATGTCAGAAAGAATGAGTAGTTGACATTCAATAACTTTCTGCCGGAGAGGGGACTCGCAGGAGTTGACTAGTAGGAGTTGATGACATATACTTCAAAATTGTAGCTATTTGGATCCGATGTTGGGTTGGCTGTCATCATGATTACTGTCACAGTTGTCATGGGCATTATTACTATCTCTTGTTGTCTGGTTTTGTGATAATCAGGTTCATTGGTGTGCACTTTCAGTTGAAAGGGATGGAGCTTTTGCATTTATTTTACAATTCTGCTACTTACTGTACTCAGAGCGCAATCAAAACTGCATGATGTGCCAGTGTAGCAGTCCCTGCAAAGGTGGAGGGTGTTGCAAGCATGCCATAAGGCATGTCGTGACACTTGGAGGGTAGGCTGTGCTAGCGTGGAGGCCTGTGCCACCCTGCCCATGCTACATCTAAGTGTTCCACTGGACAGCACAGGTAAGACCATGCCGGGCAAGAGAGGGGTGATGGAAGGGTATTTTGGAGGCAGGGAGGGAGCACTGGGAGGGCAGAACAGGGGGTAGATCAGACTTGAGAGGAGGGCAGGACTGGCAGAAGCCTCCTCCGCCATATCCTAGCCTTCCTCCTGGGCCGAGTAGCCATACATGGGGCTGCTTGGACTTCTTGCTTGGACATAGGGCAGTCTGGGGGATTACTCAGGATAAATGGAAAAATATCCCCTTCCTTCAAGGAGACCTCCTGCCTGTTCCTGACAAGCACTGGATACAGTGAAGACCATGCAGCCCTGTTGCTTGTTAGAATTGGGCTGTCAGTCTATATTTTGCACTCTTGTAAGGTGTTCATGATTGCTCCACATTCCTGGCACGGCATTGCCCTCCCTCATGTCCCATATCCAGCAAAAGCCATGAATGCATGAATAGCTGCCTGCTTTAGCAGTCTTCTGCCTGAGGTGCTTCAACAGCCATCACCATGGCCCCTGCTGAAGGAGAGCCATAATCTGCTTACTAAAGCAATAGGGATTCCATTCCTTCTGATGGGATGGTCTGGATATCCTGCAAGAGGGCAGTATGGCAGTCTAGGAGAAGTTACTGAAGAAGAGAGCCAGCAAGGAAGAGTTCATTGGTTCCAGGTGAGAAAAGGTGAGGGAAACGAAATGGAAGGTGAAGTAACTTTGTGCTGTCTGATCTCCCTCCCCTCCTTAGTAGGCTACCTATTTTCCCTCTTAAGCCACTATTGCTACAGGTGTCTATATTCACTCTACTGTCAATAATACTACGTCAATAATGCGCTGCCTCCAATGCATCCTCGGCATCATCTGATAGGACAAAGTTCCAAACAACACAGTCCTGGAATGTGCTGGAATCCCTAGCATGTATGCACTGCTGAAACAGAGATGCCTGCGTTGGCTCGGTCATGTCGTGAGAATGGATGATGGCCGGATCCTAAAGGATCTCCTCTATGGAGAACTCGTGCAAGGAAAGCGCCCTACAGGTAGACCACAGCTGTGATACAAGGACATCTGCAAGAGGGATCTGAAGGCCTTAGGAGTGGACCTCAACAGGTGGGAAACCCTGGCCTCTGAGCGGCCCGCTTGGAGGCAGGCTGTGCAGCATGGCCTTTCCCAGTTTGAAGAGACATTTGGCCAACAGTCTGAGGCTAAGAGGCAAAGAAGGAAGGCCCACAGCCAGGGAGACAGACCAGGGACAGACTGCACTTGCTCCCAGTGTGGAAGGGATTGTCACTCCCGAATTGGCCTATTCAGCCACACTAGACGCTGTTCCAGAACCACCATTCAGAGCGCAATACCATAGTCTTTCGTGACTGAAGGTTGCCTACTACAGTAATACTATTATATAACCTTTCAACTGCTTATTTTTAATTCCTTTTGAGGACTCCCAAGCAGCTACCCTGTCATTCTTTATTTCTATAATATAGCTTGACCTGGCACTAGAAACACTCTTTGCAAACGTTCTCTTTATTCACCAGTCTTTGTCTTCATTTATGCTGCCCGGTTCTGATGTCCAACTCTTGCCACATTCCCTTACATCTCAGGGTCCAGGATTTTGTAATGTTTCATGCCTGCCCTCACCAGGTCAGGATCCGGTGATTGGGCATGGTCTGCCTGGAGTTCCTCTTGCACAAAGCCCCCAGAAATTAATGGCACATACGAGCAATGCCAGTGCTGTGGTCTAGTCATTTCCAAGAGGCCAGGACAGAAGAATGTTCAGGTGGATTGTGACCATGATCACTTTGGAGTGTACATTTGACCCCTTCACTATTTTAAGAGCACAGAAAGTGCTGAGGAGTTCAAACACAGCATGAATTCTGAAGTTACAACCAGGGAGTGCTCTGGAAGTGACAGAGTAAAAGCAAAGTGTGTATTGGACTATTGATCTATTTATCTGTCTATGGCCTGCATAATTTGCGACCTAGGCTGAATGTTTTCCACCAGTAGCACACTGGTTTTGCTGGCAGTAAATTGATAAAAGTAGCACCATATGTACAAAAACAGGGACAGTCAGACACCTGACATCACAGTACAAAGCTGGTGGGATGTGTGCATAGCAGTGGGTCAAAAATGTGCAAAGTCTGAACTATCAGCTTTATTAAAGGAACCTCCTATTTTTAAATATATTGTTCTGATGATCAGCATAACATTCCCCCAGTATCTCTATTTTGTGGTTTCTAAACAATTCTTCCTTTTGCTCCCACGTTTGTAACCAGATAGTCTGCATGTACTCTTACTGAGAGGACATGGAGCACAATTCACATCATGTCGGGTCTTATTACTTAATAAATGTATCACTTTCTAATACAAAAGCCTTTCTTAGACACAGCTAAAATGACTCAGGTTGCAATCCTAAGCACACTTTCCTGAGAGTAAGCCCCACTGAACAAAATAGGACTTACTTCTGAGTAGACCTGGTTAGGATTGTGCCCTCAGTGTACCAAGGTTCCACTTGAACATGCAAAGGAGTTTAACACTGAATGGGTCTATCATTGCACAATTTAATTAACGGCCCATTCCTAATGAGGGCCTGCGCTGGCGGAACATGCCAGTACATGCCAAGGCACTGGTGCACCAGAGGGAAGACTTGAGCCTTCCTTCTGATGCCAGCAGATTGACAGAGGCTCACTAGAGCAGGTAAGTTCCGTGTAGGGGCAGAGGGAGGGGACAGTGATGGTGCAGGGTGTTTGGTGGAATGGGTCTAGTGATGGCAGAATGGGGCAGTGATGGTGCAGGGTGGGTGAAACAGGTCCAGGAGGGGGATGGGATCTGCGTCACTGATGCGCACCATATCCAAACCCCCTCCTCAGGCCTGAATCTGCCTGCATGGATCAACGTGGACTTGTGCCTATGATATCACTGGTGCAGTTGCACCATTGCAGCTGCTGAGGTAAGGGGCAAGGGTGCATGGGCAAGGGGCATGGGTGCATGGGGCAAGGGGGCAAATGTCCCCTTAGCCCAAGGAGACTTCCTGCAACCAGAAACCTCCTGTGCAATGCAGCGTAGCTGAGATTTAGATAGTTTGGAGCTGTAAGAAACCTATAGTAGGTAAAATTTTAATCTGCCTTGAAACAGAAAAGATGGGTGCTTAGGGTTGTGTACTTCTTATTGTGCATTCTCCATCTTAACAAATTTGCAAACATGCTCACACATATGTATTCAAGGTTGTTGAAAATAAAGGGGAAAGAGAATTCATATAGCTGTATAAAACTTTAATTAAGGGCAGATGTAAAAGGAAAATGTTTCTGCAAAAAGTTATTCAATGTTGCCACCTATAGGTTGTAGCCTATACTAGCATTTTAAAAACGGCCAGCTTTTTCAGGAAAGCAGCCAGTAATGATCTTTGCATAATGCAGTTTTTAGTTTAAGGTTTCAGTCTTTATATCTCACCATAACAGAAAAATATAATCCATATTCCCCAAATTGGATCTTGTTCTCCTAGTATTATAAATAGAAAGAAAATAAGTCATAATCAAATGCTGTTTTACGTCACCTCTTTTAAAACAATTTATTTGATTTAGAGCCCGATCCTCTGCTTATCTACTTAGAAGAGCATCCCATTATAGTTAATGGGGCTTACTTCCATGTAAGAGTGGATAGGATTATAGCTGGGCAGCCCCATCTGCCACCAGAAGCACCAGATTGGTAGCATAAAAATTGTGCCACCATCAAGTGCTTTGGGGCACTGGCACAAAAGGCCAGAGGTCCTATCTGCCTGGGTAGAATGCAGTCCAGGGTGAGAGGAGGAAGATCTCAGCAGCAGCAGCACACTCAAAAGTCCAAAGTGTCTTGGGCACCTTGCTTCATTACCTGTGCCAGGGACCGGATGAGGGGAGTACATCCCTGTTGGCCCTATTAGATTTCTCAGTGGCTTTTGACACCACTAACCACTGTGTCCTTCAGAGTTGGCTGGCTGGCTTGGAGAACCGTTTTGCACTCCTTCCTGGCTGACAGATCCCAGAAGGTGGCTCTGTGGGATGTCTACCCAGCATCCCTGCTATTGATGTGTGGGGTGCTGTAAGGTTCTGTTCTATCCCCTGGGCTGTTTAACATCTACATGAAGCCACTGGGAGAAGTCATCTGGAGATTTGGTTAGTATGGAGTCAGTATGCTGATGACACCCAGCTCTTTCTTTCATTTCCACCTGATTCCAAGGGAGCAGTCAAGATCCTAGATTGCTGTCTGAAGGCAGTTGGGAGCTGGAAGTGGGCAAACATAGATTCATTCATTCAATCAATCAATCAAACAGTGTATATCAAAAAATAAGCTGCATTGGATTCAGTAAGCTGATCATTTGATATTCCACAGGGCTTGGTCCAGATGGTAGCAAAGCAGGGCATTTGCCTTTCTCCCACCCAAAAGCAGCAAAAGGCCCACTGCCCAAACAGCTCTATCACTCTCACTTAGCATGGGATATCCAGAACAATCCAGAGCAATATGAGAGAATTTTCCATTTGCATGCCCCATCCTTCCTTTCCAGATTGAGGAGGCCTACAGAAGGTGCCTTTCCCCAAGAATCCACCAACTCTTGGAAGTGGCATTGCATTTGCATCTCCTGTTAGCTTACCGAACACATTCCTACCCAGGTGTCGGCACCACAATGCATTTTCATCAAATTCTCTACCCTGAAGTCGAAGGAAGCCAGTACAACTTCAAATGAATAGAATTAGTTTTACCGGAGCTTGGAGAAATGTGAAGATGGAACTTTTAATGAGAAACGCACCACGGTCCTCACTGTACCGAGATGGAAGCGCAATGCCTCACGGAAATTACATTGTGTTCAGAGTAATTTCCAGTTTCAGACAGAATGCTGATTATTGCACATTGTTGGGTTAGCCTTCGCACAATTATGATGGCTGAAGCAAAACAAATAAAGAGTGGGGGGGGGAGTGTTTGTGAGGCAGAAGTATGTGAGAACAATGATTCTCAAAATGGGACACAGGCCTGCCTAAGAGAGATTCAGAACTTGTATATAAGTTACCATTCCTACATCCATGCCATTGAAAACTGCTTCCCCATGTTGCATGCTATGGGGAAGAGGTATAGTGCCATACCTTGTGTATCATTTCAATTGTGTATAGTGTATGTTCTCCCCTGGGGGCTGGGGATAAGAATAGGCCCTCAGTTTGGCTGTACTTGTCGTAAGAGGCGACTAAACAGCCACCAGGTAGATGGGACTCGTCAGCCTGGGAAGGCAGCTCATCTGAGAGAAGGAAAACTCTGATCCCAAACCTCCACTGCCTTGTGGCTACATCCAGTTATGGAAAAAGCTTCAGGAGTCAACCTCGAGGCAAAATCCGGAGCCGGAGTCCCTGAGGCAGTTCATGGCTGAACACAGTCACGCTCTGGCAACTCCTGCAACGCCGCTAGAACCAACCGTATTGGCCTCTACCTTTCCATTGGACCATTTCGGCGGTGTGGAGAGGGGGGATTTGCTGCATGGGAAACAGTCTGTCCTCCATATCTACTTTACCCAGGCTTCACGCACTGGAGAGGACACTCTGTTCCAGAGCCACCATTCAGAGCGCAATACCATAGTCTTCCAAGACTGAAGGATGCCAACACACAGTGTATGTTCACCAGGCTATCACATACTTGATGGTGTTTGCAGTGGCGGTGATGCATAAATTCCATATCATTCCAAAAGTAGAACAAAGAGTATTAAACATTATCAAGATCTTAAGGAGCACTGAACCAACCCTGAATCTGCTTCTTACCTCCCCACAGCCCCTCTGCCCGTTTTTGCTGAGCAGCAGAGAGGAGAGGAGAGGCGACAGACTAGGGGAGGGTACCATGTCCCTCCAGTATTAGCATCAGACGCTGTCTTTCTATCTAAACATACAAGGCTGCCTTCTACTGAATCAGATCATTGGTCCATCAAGCTCATCATTATCTGGGCTGACTGGGAGTGGCTCTTTGGGTTCTGTAAATATCAAGCATGTGCTGCTAGGCTACATCTCATTCTCTAAGGCTGCAGTCCTAAGCACACTTTCCTGAGGATAAGCCCCATTGAACAAAAAAGGACTTACTTCTGGTTAGGATTGTGCCCTAAATCCCTTATTCAGCACAACTCTCATGAACATATGAAGTTGCCTTGTGCTAAGTCAGATAACTGGTTCATCTAGCCCAATAATGGCTACTCGGCTAGTAGTGGTTTCTTGGAGGTCTTTCCTGGCACCTGATAGCAGTTCTTTTCAGTAGGATATTGAACCTGAAGCCACATTCAAACTGTGTATTCTACCACTGACCTACATTTATTTATTTATTTTAAGAAATATATACTCCACTTTTCCCATGCTGAAGCAAATGCCCAAGGCGGCTTACAAACCGTAGAATCGAGTACAGAGTATCACAACAAGTGAAAACATCACACAATGCAGTAGAACATTAATTTTAACATTACAAGGCGACGAACGAATATCAAAAACAGAGCAAAGTTTAAGGGAGAAAGGAAAAGAGAACTCTGGGCCCAATCCTATCCAATTTTCCAGTACTGGTGCAGCTGCAATGCAGCCCCAAATTAAGGGAACAAATGTTCCCATACCTTGGGGAGGCCTCTGTGACAGCTTCCCCAACACAGGGAGTAGTCCATACCCCATTGGCACAGCGGCACTGGCACTGGAAAATTGGATAGGATTGGGCTCTCATTGAGCCAGTGGGGAGAAGAGAAGGTTTACCCCCGAGCTGCTGCTCCTGTCACCTGGGACAAAGGTGGCACTTGTAGAAGAGCCCCTTCAGCTGACCTGAGAGTATAGGCTGGAGAGCCAGGGTGGTGTAGTGGTTAGCGAGGTGGACTTAGACCTGGAACATCCAGGTTCAAATCCCCCCTCAACCATGAAGCTTCCTGGGTGACCTTGGGCCAGTCATTTTCTCTTAGCCTTACCTACCTCACAGGGTTGTTGTGAGGACAAAAAGGAAGGGAGCAGTTGTGTACACTGCCCTGAGCTCTTTGGAGGAAGGGTAGTATTAAATAAGCAAATCACACCTGATTGGGGAAGTTCCATATGAAACATTCTGAATGGGTGCTGTCGCATCTCATTTTTTACTTGGGAAGAGTCATTATTGTCAAATTTTAAAATTATTGAAGACACACTGCTTTAGCAAATCTGCCACAATGTAAGGGAATGGATATTAGGATTTAGATGACCGAGTAGCAGGTGTGTGATTCTTCCTGCTGTGATTTCTCCCCCCACACACACAACATGCTAAAATAAGCTCTCTGAGATGGACTAGCAGACTAATGCTGCTTTCCAGCAATAGGGGGGAAATTCATGTGTGTCAACAGGCACCTATTGCAAACTTTTCTCATGGACTGTGGCCTCACAATTTGCTAGAGGCATAAACAGTTGTGTAGCGCTGCACTAAAGAACCGGCATGTCACAATCACATTTTTGGGATGGGAGAAGTGGTACTCATTTAAATTCTCATCCTCTGAGAATTTGGTTTTTATTTAACTCACTCCAGCAGCTTCAACCGCAATTGGAGGAGACACCTGGTTTCCACGGCTATGTCACATGGGAATTCACCAACCCCAGATAACAAATTGCAAACTTGGGCATGCTGAATAAAGAAGAACAGGCTGAGGTGGATAGAATAGGGAATGAGGATTTCTGGCTTTCTAATGTTCTCCTTCACAAAGTTTTCTTTTTGGTGCTAGCAGTGGCCAGCTGTTTGCATTCTTAGGGCCCACTGTTAAACTTTGAGCCCAATCCTATCTACTCAGAAGTAAGTCCCACTATAGCCAATGGAGCTTACTTCCAGGTAAGTGTGGATAGGATTGCAGCCTATGGAACTCCGTGCCTTACTTTGGAAATATGGAAGATTGTACAAAAAGGGATGATTGTAGGTGGTGTTTCAGGATTTGCTCACAGCTTAAAGAACAGAGATGATCAGAGAGGTTAATCTGGAGAGTTAGACTATTTGTGGCTCAGTTTTACTTACAGATCAATTGATCTGTATTTCTGGGTCCAATTGGATTCTTTCTCTGCCTTGCTGATGCAGCCATGCTGCTGGACTGCACACTGCATCCTGTTGGGGTGGGTGGGTCCCAAAGGTTCCCTCTGGGTAAGGGAACATTTATTGCCTTACCCAGGGGTAAGCCTCTGGTGCAAGAACAGATCTAGTCAACCTGAACCAACAATCTTGCTATTGTAAGTCTGAGTTGACCTGGGAAAGCAGATTGAGGCCTGGAAGGGGGATAGGATATTGACCACTGCTGCCAATATTTCCCTGTTCCAGCCGTCATTCTGTCACCATTTTGCACCACCTCCCTGTTCCTTCCCCTCCCCACACTACCGACCCCCTCCTTGCCTCCCTTCTGCCCTCCATGCTGATTTAATTGCACTGGGAGATGTTATGGATCCACTGGCAGGCCACTGCCAACACTCGCTACATGTGGCAATGGCCCAGCTGCGTCCGATGGCATGTGACATCTGTGACCACCGTAAAGTGCCTTATGCTGCTGGAATGTAAGGGTGCTTTAGGATTAGTAATTTTGGCTATAAAAGACAGGTGCTCAAATAATGTGAGACTCCCCGATTGCAAAATTTACCTCATTTCTATGCAAGAGCATCAGTAAAGAATGGCAACTGATCTTTCAGGAAAGTTTGTCCACCATTACTGATTTTCTCATTGAGGATCTTCTGATAAACTTCTAGAGACCACCAGAGTTTCCTGAAGATGTAGGTTGAAAACCAGTGCTGTAGAGCCTCAGACAGACTTTCTTTCATACTTTGAGTCTGCAACCTTTTACAGGCTCAGTGTGTGTGTGTATGTGTACAGTGTAAAGAGAAGATGTGTACTTCTCAGTGTGTGTTCTTAGTGTAAGGAGAAGATGTCTCTTCTCTGAAAAGACAGATCTGAAACCTGAATAGGATCTGAAGAAGATCTGAAACCTGAATATCCATTTGCACGTAGCCACATTTCTTGTTTTTATTGTTTCTGATTCACCCTATACAGCCAAAAGCTTTCTCTTCTTTTCAGGGTCTTGGGGGCTCCATTCTCCGAAGCTGCAGCTGTCCTTACTCTCACAGTAAGAAATGTTTAAATGCCTGATGTACCTTACCTTCTAATATGCTGCTCTTCATCCAGGTTGCTTTACTCAAGGTTTTAGGAATACTCTCATCACCATGGTTATCTGTCTACATAATGTGCAAGTATTACAGTTTGGAACAAAGTCCTATCAAAAGGTAAAAAATATATATATATTTTGGCAGCCTGTATTAATTGGGCCACACTGAACTGGGATGGCAGTTTTATGGGGTTATCTCCAAGGAAACCAATGCCAACAAATAATAGTGACTGCTAGTTAGGTGGGATAATATTGGCAGATGTTTAATGGGGTTGCAATTAGTGGCAAATAGAGTGATGCTTAAAAAAGCACTATGAAGGTGTAGCATTTTAAGCCTATACTTCTATAACTCAATTTGGAAGATACATTTTTTCCTCTATCAACAACAACAGAAATGATCGGGACTGACAGTATCTCAGTGGCTTCACTTAATGATGGCATTGTTGTTGTTGTTGTTTTAATGTGGAAAAGATTAACAGGCTTGTTGTCAAGGGGATGGACTTGTTGAATTGCATGTGAAAGACTTGAAGGGTAAGGATCTTTCTAAAAGTCCATACTGAAGGGGTAGTTGAACCTCCTATCTTTCAAAAAGGCCAGATCTCAAAAGATCCAAAAGGCCATATCAGGTCAGATCAGCAGGAGATTACCAAGTCCTGCAAGCCTGGCTACACGTTATATTTCCTAAATGGAAAACAGTGGCATCTAGCCAAGGTTGTCTATTAGTAATTCTGAAGGGTTCCCCAAAGACTGGAAGAGGTACCTGGACAATATTTTATTAGTTTATTATGTTTATATCTCAGCCTTCCTCCAAGGAACTCAGGGTAGCTTACAAGATTCTTTCCCTGCCCTCTGTTTTATCTTCACAAAAACCATGTGAGGAGCTCTCGGCCTACTAACATGCTCTTTTTCCACGGCTGCTTCAAAATGGCTTCTGGCCTACAAAATGGAGTGAGCCCTCCATTTCAGATGCTCCCTGAGGCATGTGGTGGGCCACTGGGATACAGGAAACTGGACTAGATGGGACTTTGGCCTGATCCAGCTAGGCTATTCATATGTTCTTATTACCTAAGCCAGTGACTTTAACTTGATCTTCAGACTTCCTTCCCACTTCCCCTTTCCTGTCCACATCTAGCAGCAGCAGTGATAGAAAAGACTTTTGGTGTAGTTTCCTTAGTTTTTGCTGCAATGCACTAATACAGTCATTTTCAACCACTGTGCCATGGGACACTGGTGTGCCGCAAGTGGTCCCCAGGTGTGCCGCGGGAATTTGGGAGAGAGTCATTTATCAGTAGGACCATTGGGGGATGTGAGCCCCCATTGACAGCACAGTGTGCCTTGTCAGCTGTCAAAAAGCTGATGGTGTACCTTGACCATTTTAGTGCCTTGCTAATGTGCCACGAGATGAAAAAGGTTGAAAATCACTGCACTAATAGGAGCACCAGTGGGAGCTTTTCCTCCTAAGCAAATAGCAGTTGGGGTGCACAGAGTGATCCAGGTCAGGATGACAGTGGGGGAAAGGATAGAAGCTTCCCTCTCCTCACACAGTGGTCCTGATTTTGGGGGGGGGGGGGTGGGTGGGCAAAAATCTGACTGCTATTAAGAAAAAGAACAAGCATGTCAGCATTAAGCACATGTAACATTCTAACAACTGGCTCAAGTTTAGCTGCAGTTGGCCACCACTAGTTCATGAGAATAGTCTTCTCACATGAGTCACGCATTGTCAGAAAAGGTAACCTGATTGTGGCTCCTCTTTTGTGAGCAAAAAAGTCACAGCTAGTAGAGTATTGCTCCCCATTAAGAAGGAGAGAGGTGCTTTTGTTTGAGGCTTCCTCATCTCGTGTTACACATGAGCAGACCAGCATATGAACAGTCATATGCGGAGCTTTGCTGACTGTGGTACCATCTGTGCCTACCTTGACTAACTTTCTGTATTGCCAGATATCCATCTCTGTTCTTCTGCAAAATGAAAAGCATTCATCCTGCTTTGCATTCAGAAAAGCTTGGTGTGCTAAACTGTAACGATTTTTACCCCGGGTTCTACCCAGATAAAGCCCTTTGAAAATCAAGTTATTCTGACTGGCAGCAAAAGGCAGAATTTGGCTCTGTGTATTTAGCTATTCCCATCCTCTTAGAACAGTAACAACAAACAACTTGGTTCTGGACCATTAGACAACAGACTGCTTGTAAGTGGCGGGTAGCAATCAGTTTTCGTTGGTCTGCTAATTTATTGTATTTTGCATAGTCGATGTAACAAACTTGTGATTAGTTTTGTTTTCTCTGCGTTTTTTCAAAGCTAACAGATCGCATACAAGGAATGTTTAAACTGCCTGTGAATACAGATCTCAATTCTTGTTTTCCTTTTCTCTCTCATTAAATGCAACTTGGTAGCCCATATAGTTTTACAGTTATTTTAGGAAGGAGAAAACAAATAACGAGAGTACACAACTTGAGGGGAAAAAAGAAAAAAAAAGCTCTTACTGTCACGATGACTAGTTATAAAACATGAAGGAGTACACAGTGTTAAACCCTTTCAATGCATAAAGGCATATTCATAATAATGTTAATTAGATGGGCAGTGTGTATGCAGATAATAGACTTCCAATCCTCTTTATTAGTAGATAGAGGCCATTGCTTTTAAGAACCCAGCGTTCCGATCCCAAGGGGTGTCCAAACTTTTGGACAGGAGAACCACATCCTCTCTCTGACGCTGTTTCAGGGGCCAGAGTAAAAAAAAGAATTAATTTTCATTTCATATTTGAATAAATTTACATAAATTAGAGATGGAACATCTGAATGAATGAAGGTCTTGCAATAGCACAAGGCCTATAAAAGGTCTTTCACAAAGCAAGGCCCACAGCTCATGAAGGAAGTCAAACAGTCACCCTCATGCTGAGAGCAGTTGCATCAGGGTCCAGTAAGTCTCCAGAGAGCCACAGGCTCATTGGAGGGGTCCCCACGGTCTGGATTGGGTGTCCCTTAGGGCCACAAAGGGTCGCCGGGCTAGGGTTTGGACACCCCTAGTCTAGTCCATGACACTGCCTGCAGAAAGTTTACTAAGAGGTGCCACTAATTGGAAACTATTTTTGAGACAAATGGTTGGCAACCTTCAGTCTCGAAAGACTATGGTATAAGCCTACAGCACCCGGTATTCCTAGGCGGTCTCCCATCCAAGTACTAACCAGGCCTGACCCTGCTTAGCTTCCGAGATCAGACAAGATCAGGCATGTGCAGGGTAAAATGTGGGGCTTTCTGCATGGAAGAAACATCTGAGTGATTTTGACAGAAACTAAAGAAGAGTTTTAATTAGAGTAATGATACTGCTCAGGAGGTTTTAATACTTGGTTCTCGCTAAAGAAGTTAATGGTGGTTGTTAGTATGGAGGTGTGTTTGTGGTCCTGAAGGTCCTATTGGAAATTCAGATAAGAGCAACCCCATTCCTAACCAGGCTGCCCGTCCTGTGGTACAGCGGCTCTGAATCAGCCACTGCTGTATCCTGCAGGGCCAGGAAGGCAGCTGGAGGTCTTGTTGGGGTAAGGGAACATTGGTTTCCTTACCCCGTTGTTGGCCCCAGCAGCCCCTATGAGTCTACTCAGATCTGCGCCAGCTCTGGTGCAAAACTGAGTAGACAGAAGTGGGTAAAACTGGGTGGGATGAGACTGATTCAGGCCTGGGGGGGCATGGGAATGGCCCGCTCCTGTGCCTCAAAGCTCCACTCTGAGGGGCAGGAAGGGGCCATCCCCATACTCCCTCCTGGGACTGAACCACTCTCACTCCACCCAGTTTTGTCCACTCCCCGCCTTCTCCCCACCCTTCCTATGCACCAGAATGCCTCCATGCTGCTCAGGGGTGAATTATTGCTGCTGGCTCCTGGTGGTTATCCGACTTGTTCCTTGCCAGCACCTCCATAGTTCTGGCTGCCACAATCTGCCTTATTGCACATTAGGGCAGCACGTGGGAGACCAGTGCTGGCCCAGGATAGGATTGGGCCCATAAGGCTGCAATCCTATACACAATTACCTGGAAGTAAGTCCCACTGAACTCAATGGGACTAACTTCTGAGTAGAAAGGCAGAGGTTTATACTGTAAAACTCTACACCTAGGAGCCTGTCCATTTACAGTCTCTGTAAATCACAGGTCACCTCGAGAATTTGAAAGGGAAGGAATTATGTTGCTGGTAATACATTCAATAGCTTCCCTTAGAGCCATTTGGTTGTATTGTTAACAAAAAAAAAATACTTGGAAGCATTTTAAAATTTTTATTATTTACCCACTAGACCGTAACAGCTCTGAGACCCGTTGTGCTGTTTATTCAATAGAACCAGCGCTGCTCTTTCGGTTTATCATGTTAAATACGTTCCTGAACAATTCTTATAGGGCATATTTTGCTCAGCAGACTGTGGTGACTCTTTCAGGACCTGTTAGGTTTTTGTAACGTATCTTGCGTCATAGAGCTGGTTCCAGTGATTACACACATTGACTGATCTCTGTTCTGTGCTCTCTTTTGAAATAATTTCCTGTATAAACAGTGCAGAGTAGCGTTTCTGTAGTGGCTTTTTAGAGTGTTGAGAGGACTTTGCATCCATTAGCAGTAATCTATATCAAAGCCCTATAAAGGTAGGCTGGTATTATTATCCTCGTATTGGGGATAAGGGGTTAAGCTGTAAGAAAGAAGCAGAGCTAGCCTGAGACCTTTGCAATGCCTCCCTATCACCACCTTCTCTGACAATATGCCAGCCATCTCTGCCACTTCTCCGCCCACTCCCTGAAAAGAAAAAGGGAATGGAGCAGAAGGTGGAGGAGAGGACAGAAGTGGGCTAGAGCATCAGCATTCTAACCCACTGTTCTCTTCTCTCCCATGCATCCTCCTCCATTCTGGTACTCCTTCCTTTTCAAATTGAAAGGGAGAAGAAGTGACACAAATAGGTACAGATGGGTAATACTCTCCCCTGCCCGAGTTAATTCCCTCATGGATGGGCCAGTCCTGATCTGGAGTGAATACCTTGCTAAGACCACCTGGTGTGTTCATGACAGAGGGAAGATTTGAACCAGGGGAACCAGGTTCACAGATTAGATACTATCCAACAACTACTGTCTATGTCTGATGTCTTCCCAGCATTTATGATATCTTGCCAAAAGGTGAATTCTGAAAGTGGTTGACAGCAACTGTTACCCTGCACATGCCCAATCTTGTCTGATCTTGGAAGCTAAGCAGGGTCAGGCCTGGTTAGTACTTGGATGGGAGACCGCTTGGGAATACTGGGTGCTGTAGGCTTATACTATAGTCTTTCGAGACTGAAGGTTGCCAACCATGTCAGGTACACATGGCTGGCACACAGAACATGCAGGCTCCCTCCCCTTTCCCCCCCTAGGATCATAGCATACCCAACAGTCATGTGAGCAAGTTGCATTCCATCTCCCACAGCAGTACAAAAGAGAATTAAATTGCTAAATCTAAGGATCTCTGGCTCTGTCAGCTTCCTAGATGGGAGACCACCTGGTAACTATATTGGAACTTCTTTGAGCCCCTCGGAGGAAGCGTGAAGGATCAAGGCCACACTAGATGTGAGATGCTGGTAGATCTGTGATCAGATCTTCTGCCTTTTTGAAGTTCAAAGCCTTCACATTGCAGGAGGAGGGTGCGCTAATGCCTTTTCTGTGTCTAAATTCCCTTCCACATGTGCTTACGTGAAGTTGCTGTCTGCAGGAGAAAGAACGCACAAGCACCAGTTCTACGTGCTCTCCCTCTTTCTCTAGTATTCTGATTCTTTCTGCATGGCCAGAATTGGGCTACTACATTACAGAGAGCAATAAAGCACCACTGCAATTAACGAAGTTACTTTTTTTTTTCTTTTTCATCAGAGCAATGAGGAGAATAGCATAGCCCTCCCCAAATGCCTGCAATATACTTGGGAATGCAGTTCTGGCTAATTGCAGTTTCTTTTCTCCTAAGATTTACTGCATGTGTCTCCATTTAACGACAAAAGAATAAAACAGCTGCTTTGTTGCAAAGCTACAAACTAATTTAGTGAGGAAAGCCCCTGTCATCTCCCAACCATTGTGGCATCCTGAAACCATTTTCAAGGACATCCTGGGATCCAACCTTGTCTGATGGCATTGGGAGCTTATTCTGGTGCCCAGTCGATCTAATTACATGCTTCTTACATACATGTACAGACCTACGTCCTGAATGAATGTGATGTACTGTTTGGAACAGCGTTGCCCAGATTACTGAGGGTCAGTCAATGCATTAATGACAAGTGCTTGCAATGCTAAACAGCAGCTGCTGGGGGCTCTGATCCAGTTAGGGACCATGGCATGGGGGAGTGGGTCTTTAATCCTTTGCTCCCATCATCTTCATGATCCAGTTTAAGCCCATAAAAATGTGCTGTTTTTTTCCCAGGAAATGTTCCATTGGTACCTAGTTTCCCTCATATGGAGAAAGTGTTAGAAGGTAAACTTCTCCTAGTAGAGTACTGGGGTTCACCAGGGAAATCCCACCCAAGAACCAAGGTGAGAATTTAATGCAAGTGAAATGGAGAGTGTGGTCAAATTTAGGCAGCCGTGATACTTTTGGTGGCAAAATTATGGATGTGACCCCTGACCACCGGTTGAATGAGGAATACCTCATTCCAGCAATTTGGGTTGGGGACACTCCTGTTACAAAGTTTAGTCTAGGGCAAGTTTCAAGTGCAAAATGGTTACAGAGATGTCTAATGGGATCAAGGAGAGTGACAACAGTGACGCTCTGACCTCATCTTGTGGCTGTCATGATTCTAATCTCTGACTACAGCTTTCACTTACCATCCCGAGTTCAGCCTCAAAACATCCTGAATAATTGAACAAGTGCAATATGTTCTAAGTCGGCAGCATGCAAAAGTTGTCGCCGCTACTTTTGTTCCGAGGAGCCGCCAAATGCTGGAAATGTCGAACTTTTCCTTAAAGTGCATCTTCCCCTAAAATTCCCTCAGTAGAAAGCACTGGTTTTTATTTTATTTTTGTGCTTTCCTAAAGATGCTTTGTTTTTCTGCTTTTCATCAGGATGGGGTTACCATGGCAATAAAGTGGGATGCCTTCGTGGAGTTCACCTTTGCTGTCTTGCCTCATATGGTTCTCTCTCCTCTGAGCAAATATGGTGGATGCGCTGCACATACAGATGGCGGGTTTCAGATCTCTCCCTTGACTGTGCTTGGCAGCCACTCTCCTGAGACTCCAGAGGCAGCACTTCACAAACTGGCATTCATCCTTCCTCTCTTTAATGACCACCATCACATGTCGCAATTGCTTTATGAACTCGCTTTTAAGATGGACAAAGCTTTGCATGAAAGGCGCTCTCTTCGTTCAAAGAGGGGCATTTCGATTAAGTGAATTGTCAGGCCGAGTCTCGTTTCTCTCTGCACGACTTTAGGCTAAATGAACAATGAAGTCGCTACAAGAAAAGGATTAGGCACCTGGAACACTCGGGGCAAATGCCATGGAAATATCTTCCCAGAAATGCTCCTACCTGAAGCCAAGGACCTGTTTCAGGTGACCTAAGCTGAATGTGCTTCCTGATGTGGCCACCTTGTGAAAATATAGATGAAATGATGCCAGTTGATAAGAAAAGCTTCATAGATTTATGGACTCATTAGGCTAGAAATAATCAGAAGGAAAAAGTCCACCCTCCAACACCAGGAATTAGGGTTCACACATGAACATTGCTCAGTCTGTTATACATAATTCACATCCCATGTGCAGCAAGGAGTGATCAAAAGTGAAAATGAAGCAGCACCACTAGAAAATATCTCCCAGAGGAACAAATGTTCTGAGATTCACACATGCATATTTATCATTCAATATCTGCATCAAGGGATAGCTTCCATAACTGAATGGGTCACCATAGAGCAAAGGCATTCGAATGCATTCTAAAGACACAATGCTTTCTAATGGCATCAGTTCACACATTTAGCTGCCAGTCACCAAGTGCAATCAAGGGAGGAGACTTCAAGTGCTCTGCATGCATGTGTGAATTGACTCTGAAAGACCTTCTGATTCTGTTGATAAAATTCCATGTGTTATTATAGCTTCGGTCACTAGGTTTTTCTAGTGAGTTGTTAGCAATAAATAGATGAGTTGTGTGTGATACTACTGTTCTGACATCCAAGAGAGGCAGTAGACTCCAAATGTGTTAGGCCAATAATAACTATATCATATGCTCTATCTGACTTCTTTGTGCCAGGAAAGCTAGGAAGAGCCGTCTCCCTCCCTGGATAGTATCCCCTCCCCAGGGGTTGTTATTAAAATCAAACCCACAGTAGCATCTGCAGGGCAAAGAAATGTAATAATCCACTTACAGCCCAATCCTATCCACGCTTTCCTGGGAGTAAGCCCCATTGACTTTAATGAGACTTACTTCTGAGTAGACATGCATAGGATTGGGCTACCAATCACCTGCGAACATGGACCAGGCAGATAAAGAGTCAAAATATAACTAGTTTATTAAAAGTCTAAAAGCCCACTTCCTGTAGGCTTTGTTTTGATGATGTCATCAAGTAACCTGATTGGAGGGATGGAACCCAACTGGTCACTCCATCCTCACCTCCTTGAACTAGATGGACTGGTTTGGATGCCCAATTGCTAAGCTCCTGCCAATCTCAGTGCTCCATACATGGAGGAATTTCTGAATCTACAAGTAGATCTATGGTAGATCTGGGTACCAGAACACTCTGGACAGTCACATCTGTTTCCCGGCATCCCAGAAGGCTGTGCAGCAAGACATCCAGGCAGACAACGGAGCATCCTGGTGCCTAGATCTCCCCAGTGGTGTACCTGAGGGGGGAAGGGGGGGCAAATGCCCAAAGCACCAAGCTAAAGAGTGGAGTCATGCTGCCATCCACTCCCACCCCATAGTGCCCCCTCCCATGCCACCTTGGACCTTTTGCTCAGAGGCATTCTGAGGGCTAAGGAAGCAGTGTGCTGCCTCCCTGGGCCTCCAGAAGTAGGGGATAACAGCTCAGTGGGGGGGTGGCAACCTGTGTTCTTGGCCGCAGGCGCTACTGGGGCCAGGATAGCCACTGGATCTACCCAAAGAACAAGCCGCACAGAAGCAGAACAGTAAGCTGCACTCATGGAGCAGAAAGCTATTCCCAAACCCTGGATCTTGTTCCCAGGCCAGGGTTTGCAGAAACCTGGACTAGATAATGTTTCAAACAAAAGGGGAAAAAGTCTGCTTAGGTAAAGGATGCCCCAGCAGCTTTTTAGGCTGCTGAACCTGCAGAAGAGCTACTGGGGAGTTTAAAGTGTCCAAAAATACAGAAAAATAAGCAAAAAATGAGGGGGAGATTCATCATAGTTCCAGATACGGTAAAATACTATTGTGCATCATGTGTAAAAAGAGTTACCCACTAGCTAAACAATCTTGCATAAACTTCATGGAGTTTTCAGCATGACAGCACACGTCCACTTTTCTTTGTACAATACCAAATGTCATTGTTTAATTTAAATTTTAAAAAACTATAGCCCCTGTGTTCTTGCAGCAATAACACAGTATGGGCCAATTTTAAAAAAGTGCTGCCCTCTTGACCATCTTCTTTCATATAGAATAAGAAATGTGTACTTTCTCATTCTGGGTAAGATGTAGAGTGATCAGATTTATAGATGACATTCACCATCAAAGTTGCCTACAGCTGAATGAAATAACCCATTTATTAAATCAAATTGCTCTCCTGTGGTTGCAATATTTTCAGCTAAGAGCCCATACAGAACAGAGTACTAGAGACGGGACAAGGAGCTGTGTAATCTATGGTAGGAAGAGGTGAAAAAGGGTCTTTTGTCTCAGATATAGGATAAATTGTTATCTTTAGATGAAGGTAAAAGTAACAGTTGAAAGAAAAAAGTAGGATAAAGTAGCAGGGTATGTTAACTCTATCTGAAAAAAAAAAAAATCACAACCATCTACATAAGAACATAAGAAGAGCCCTGCTGGATCAGGCCAAAGGCCCATCTAGTCCAGCTTCCTGTATTTCACAGTGATCCACCAAATGCTTTAGGGAGCATATAAATTCTTCGTGTGACTATATCAAAGAAAATGTCCATAAAATTCTTTACATATAGTGTTTGACACACTCATACATACAGACTAAGATTTACAGTAACTATGATAAAGTTCTTGATGCTGTAAACCAACCATGTGTAGATTTTACTTAGGTATAATGGAAATGTCCCATAATTGAATGTTTCTAGAGAATGTTAATCTATGCCGTCTCATGTAAAACTATTATTGAACCATTAGTGATGTTACTGGAGTATGTCAATGATCAGACTGAATTCAGAAAAAGAGAATAGATACGGAATCTTCTCTCAGCTGTCAAATTGCTTATAGCTCAAAGATGAAAAGATCCCTTCAGCTCCGATCTTGAGAGAATGGCTGCTCGAAACATGGGAGGTACCAAAAAAAGCAACGCTTATATATACCATCTCCCTGAAGTAGTCTTGAGAACTACTCAAGGGAAAAGGAGAACTATCCACTACAAGCATTGGGCCCCTTTCACAGAACATAGGCGTAAAAGTAAAATTTACATCTAAACAGGGTCCTTTATAAATGAAGAGGGACCTATGCAATATGGAGTGGTAACTGTTTATGTCCAAATTATGGCCCAGTCCTACAGGCATGCTGCGTTACCAGTACCACAGCCACTTTGTTCCAGTGACACAGCCTGCCTTGTGGTTGCAAATGTGACCTACCATTCTGCACAGCCCGGTCACTGCAGTGGCCAGGTGACAGCAGCTTCCCTTGAGCCTCTCATTGCCAGTAAGGCATTGATGGGGGCGAGTTGTGGACAGAATGGGGGAGATAATGGGAGGGCATTTCTGGGCAGGGAGGGGGGAGGAACCAGGGTAAGAACATAAGAACATAAGAACAGCCCCACTGGATCAGGCCATAGGCCCATCTAGTCCAGCTTCCTGTATCTCACAGCGGCCCACCAAATGCCCCAGGGAGCACACCAGATAACAAGAGACCTCATCCTGGTGCTCTCCCCTACATCTGGCATTCTGACTTAACCCATTCCTAAAATCAGGAGGTTGCGCATACACATCATGGCTTGTACCCCATAATGGATTTTTCCTCCAGAAACTCGTCCAATCCCCTTTTAAAGGCGTCTAGGCTAGACGCCAGCACCACATCCTGTGGCAAGGAGTTCCACAGACCGACCACGCGCTGAGTAAAGAAATATTTTCTTTTGTCTGTCCTAACCCGCCCAACACTCAATTTTAGTGGATGTCCCCTGGTTCTGGTATTATGTGAGAGTGTAAAGAGCATCTCCCTATCCACTCTGTCCATCCCCTGCATAATTTTGTATGTCTCAATCATGTCCCCCCTCAAGCGTCTCTTTTCTAGGCTGAAGAGGCCCAAACGCCGTAGCCTTTCCTCATAAGGAAGGTGCCCCAGCCCCGTAATCATCTTAGTCGCTCTCTTTTGCACCTTTTCCATTTCCACTATGTCTTTTTTGAGATGTGGCGACCAGAACTGGACACAATACTCCAGGTGTGGCCTTACCATCGATTTGTACAACGGCATTATAATACTAACCGTTTTGTTCTCAATACCCTTCCTAATGATCCCAAGCATAGAATTGGCCTTCTTCACTGCCGCCGCACATTGGGTCGACACTTTCATCGACCCGTCCACCACCACCCCAAGATCTCTCTCCTGATCTGTCACAGACAGCTCAGAACCCATCAGCCTATATCTAAAGTTTTGATTTTTTGCCCCAATGTGCATGACTTTACACTTACTGACATTGAAGCGCATCTGCCATTTTGCTGCCCATTCTGCCAGTCTGGAGAGATCCTTCTGGAGCTCCTCACAATCACTTTTGGTCTTTACCACTCGGAAAAGTTTGGTGTCATCTGCAAACTTAGCCACTTCACTGCTCAACCCTGTCTCCAGGTCATTTATGAAGAGGTTGAAAAGCACCGGTCCCAGGACAGATCCTTGGGGCACACCGCTTTTCACCTCTCTCCATTGTGAAAATTGCCCATTGACACCCACTCTCTGCTTCCTGGCCTCCAACCAGTTCTCAATCCACGAGAGGACCTGTCCTCTAATTCCCTGACTGTGGAGTTTTTTCAGTAGCCTTTGGTGAGGGACCGTGTCAAACGCCTTCTGAAAGTCCAGATATATAATGTCCACGGGTTCTCCCGCATCCACATGCCTGTTGACCTTTTCAAAGAATTCTATAAGGTTCGTGAGGCAAGACTTACCCTTACGGAAGCCATGCTGACTCTCCCTCAGCAAGGCCTGTTCGTCTATGTGTTTTGAGATCCTATCTTTGATGAGGCATTCCACCATCTTACCCGGTATGGATGTTAGGCTGACCGGCCTATAGTTTCCCGGGTCCCCCCTCTTTCCCTTTTTAAAAATAGGCGTGACATTTGCTATCCTCCAATCTTCTGGTACCGTGGCCGTTTTGAGGGACAAGTTGCATACCTTAGTCAAGAGATCTGCAACTTCATTCTTCAATTCCTTAATAACCCTTGGGTGGATGCCATCAGGGCCCGGTGACTTATTGATCTTTAATTTATCAATGAGGTCTGAAACATCTTCTCTTTTAACCTCTATCTGACTTAACTCCTCGGTCAGGAGGGGCCGTTCGGGCAGCGGTATCTGCCCGAGGTCTTCTGCCGTGAAGACAGATGCAAAGAACTCATTTAATTTCTCTGCCATCTCTAAGTCTCCTTTTATCTCCCCTTTCCCTCCCTCAGCATCCAGAGGGCCAACCGCTTCTCTGGCAGGTTTCCTGCTTCTAACATATTTGAAGAAGCTTTTATTATTCCCCATAATGTTGCTGGCCATGCGTTCCTCATAGTCTCTCTTGGCCTCCCATATCACCTTCTTACATTTCTTTTGCCACAGTTTATGTTCCTTTTTATTCTCTTCATTAGGGCAAGACTTCCATTTACGGAAGGAAGCTTCCTTGCCCTTCACAGCCTCTCTAACTTGGCTGGTTAGCCATGCGGGCACTCTCCTGGATTTAGTGGAACCCTTCTTTCTTTGCGGTATACACCTCTGCTGGGCCTCTATTACTGTTGTAGAGGCAAGGGTAGAGGCAAGGGTAGAGGCAAGACAGGGTGGATGTTGTGGCAATGGCTGCTCTTGTCCCCTCTTTTTAAACTTTGCCATCCCTTTCCTCTCCTTGGACATATGCCACCAAAATATGTTAGAGGACAGGACCTAGGAGAGGGGGGTAAAGGGGGTTATTTGTACCTGGGCCCAGAAGCAGAAATGGGGCCCAGGAGCCAAAGGAGGGAGACCAGAAATTTCCTAGGATCTTACATTTGCAATCTCACCCCGACTCACTGCCCACGCAGGATGCTGGGGGCATTACCGTGGGCACATGGCAGCAACTACCAGGGCCTAGGAGAGGGGGGTAATTTGTACCCGGGCCCAGGGCCAGAAAGGGGGCCCAGGAGCCAAAGGAGGGGGCCCAGAAAGTTCCTGGGATCTGACATTTTCCTGTCTCACCTGAACTCACTGCCTGCATGATGCTTGGGCACAACCATGTGCATGCAGTGTTAACTGCTGCTGCAAGCCATACACACCAGGTTCTGGAATGCATCCATGACCCTCCTGAACTGTGTCTAATCTGGGAGGAAACTGGCCTGCTACAGTAGCTCTTTGGTTTGTGAACCCCATAACCATGAAGGAGTGTATAGAAGCTTAGTGACCCAGGCGTTGAGCTACTGCTGCTGCAGTTCATTTTGGTCCATTCCAGTGTGAGCCTAAATACGACAATGCTAATTTTCTGCAATCGATTTTCTATATTTCAAAGATTTAGGTGTTTGTTTGGTTTTCCATATTACTTTATCTAGCTGCCAATGCCACATGATCAGGTAGACCTAGGCTCTACATCAAGAAGCCTAGTAGACCTGCGCTCCAAAGACTATTGTGGCTATCTTAGTTTGCCCCCCGTTCTGCCTGCCCCATTGCCCCCCTCCCCCTTTGGGAAGGGGCCCAGAAGAAACTTTGTACCCCCTGACAACATTCCTCTCATAGGCCCTGGCAACTACTGCCACAAGCCATATACACCAGGCCCAGGAATGCATACATTCTTTAAGAGTGTCACATCTGGCAGGAAACGGACCTGCTACAGTACCTCTTTGGCTTGTGGATCTGCTAACCATGAAGAAGGAGGAGCTCAGTGACACAACTGCAGAACTGCGGCTGCTGAAGACGGCCGTTTTAGTGTACACATGACACTTTTCAGTCTAATGTGAGCCTAAATACAAATCTCCTGCAATGATTTTCTATATTTGAAAGACTGGAAGTGCATTTTAAAGGCCCTCCGGAGTTTGCAGAAGGCAGATAATGTAATATCTCATACTTCGGTCGGACAAAGTATTTTGTCTTTGAGTTTAAGCAATTTAAATCTTGCCTTTAAAAGATTTTTTATTTTTGGTAGATCATTTAAATCATATACAAGTTTGATATATGCAGTCTAATTTGGCGTTTCAATTGCTTGTTTTGTATCTTTGTATGATTTATAATAATAATAAATAATGGTAGATGATAGCATGAGACACAGAATGACCATGCTGAGTGTCTCATATGACCTGAAGCAATGGTCGGAGTCCAGGGAGAGAAGCCTAAATCTATCAGTTCTGGATTTTCACATGCTGGCAGGGCTTTTGAACAAATTGAAGCTTGAGTCTGCTGCCATAGACATCCTCCTTCACCTTGAAATAAACTGCATCTCTGTAGCCTTAGGCCTCAGCCCAGCAAAGCATTTAAAACCCATGCTTAACATTTTCTCTGCTCCATTTGGGAGTGCAGAGGCATTCAGCAGCTGAAAACTCAGAACACATTGAAGTGTTTTAATGGATCGAAACACAGGTTTCCACATCTAAAGAAAAGGGTAATGATAGGCCCAGAGTAGGGCTTAGAATTACACAAAGGAGGCAGGAGGATAACTTTTTAATGACATTCTTTGAGAATCTTGTATAGAAGGCAGAACCGGAACGCAAACTAAACTCCCATTCCTACAAGCAGAGTGTTACGTGGGCAGAAAATTATATGCAAGGAGAAAGCCCCTGTTAAAAAAATATATTCGCATTGGTGTATGGCGACCTCAACTATGATGCTGCGTCTCCTACCTTTAACATCATGTGTGTGGGAAGCTCTACAAAACTCGACTTCTTGCTTGCTACAAATGTGATGTTTTAGCAACTTCTTTGCATGCTTGGTCTACATCAGGGGTGCCCAAACCCCAGCCCTGGGGCCACTTGTGGCCCTTGAGGCTTCTCAATGCGTCCTTCAGGGAGCCCCCAGTCTCCAATGAGCCTCTGGCTCTCTGGAGATTTGTTGGAGCCCTCACTGGCCCGACACAACTGCTCTCAGCGTGAGGGTGACTGTTTGACCTCTCGCGTGAGCTGTGGGACGAGGGCTTCCTCCACTGCTTGCTGTTTCACGTCTGTGATGCAGTAGCGGCAGCAAAGGAAAGGCCAGCCTTGCTTTGTGCAAGGTCTTTTATAGGCCTTGAGCTATTGCAAGACCTTCATTCATTCTTAAAAGTTCTTTAATATATTCATTTATGTAAACTCATGTAAATTTATTCAAATTTTAAATGTAAATTAATTCTTTTTTTCCCCAGCCTTGACACAGTGTCAGAGAGATGATGTGGCCCTCCTGCCAAAAACTTTGGACACCCCAGTCTTCATCATTAGTTCCCAATCTGTGGTCCACAGGTGAGACCCTGAGAAGTGGTCTGTGATGTCTCAGGAAAAAAAAAAAAAAAGATTGCCTTTGATCACTTCCAGCATGCTCCCCCACAGACTACCAGAGAGGGCAGAGAATGGACCGCCCACAGCTGCAGCCAAAAACAAAAGCAGCAACCCACAAATCTTCTCTATAAATAATAAATCTAATAAATCTCCTCTAATTATTACAAATGTAATTGTGTTTTTTTTTGGTGTGTGTGAAGGGGTGGGGATTGCATGCAGGGCCCATGAAAGGGGATACAAGGGGTAAATCTGTACCTAGACCCAGGGTCAAAAAAGGGGTCCAGGAGCCAAAGGAGGGAGCCCAGAAATTTCCTGGGATCTTATACTTTCCTGTCTCATCCAGACTTGCTGCCCACATGGGATGCTGGATGCATGATGGTGGCGGCTGCTGGAAGCCATATGTGCTGGACCAGGAATGCATATGTGACAACACAGTGTCAAATATGGAAGGAAACAGTAGCTATTTGGCTTGTGGATCTACTTACCATGAAGGAGGAGTTTGTCTTGGTATTCCACCACCCTCCCCTCAACCTTTCTGCCCCTGTTCTGCCTACCCCTGCTGCCACCCTCCCTCACTCTGTTTTGCCCCCTCCCCTCCCCCTTTGGGAAGGGGCCCAAAAGAAATGTTGTGCCCCCTGATAAAAATTCCTCTCAGAGCCCCTGCTCACAATCCTGACTGTTCTGAAACGGCACCATTGCTGGCTAACAGAGAGGAATCAATCAAATGCCGCTTGAAGGTACTGCAAAATTTCACTTGCTAATGGACAGAACTTCCTTCTGAAATAGAGAAAGTGACATGTGACACACGCAGAGATGGATTACCACAGGTGTAGATGTGCTGTGTTGGTTGTGCTCTTGAACATTTTAACTGGAAAGAAATATATAGGTAGTGAAATACAGCTTTTTAAAATTATATGACCAGGATTTTATTTCTCCCCTTCTTATTCTTTTAGCCCCTACATCTACATTACATTTCCCTACTGGTCTCTCAGTGTGGGTGTACACACTTTAGAAACTAATTTTATCCCAATAGAACACTATTGTCTTTTTCATCACCGTCACATTTGCCACCTGGGTCCTACCATTGCCTTTCCTACCTTTTCTCATTATGGGTGAGGCACTCAGTTGATTGACCCAACTTTTCCGTGACCTGCTAAGGTCTAAAAGCTTTCTGTTTTACTGAACTTTGATTTATTTGTCCACCTACTGATAATAGCAATGACATCCCCAACTTGCTCTTGCCTCCTGCTGTAAATGGCTTTCCTGCCTTGCAAGAGGTGAGCAGGGCGTGTTTAGTTAACTGATACAAGATGCCACTCTTTTTTTTATGCACCTCTGTCTAGCCACAAACAGCTAACACGATTGCAGCTGTTTAAGGAGCTGTAAACAGGGGCACTATTTTTGAGATTTCACAGGCTGGGCGAAACTAAGGTTGCTTTCTTATATGCCGGACATGTTCCTTTACATCTTCCATCACATCTTCCTCCTGTGGTTCTGTTGTCGGCCCCCTCCCTCACTTGCTGGGTAGTGCAAGTAGAGTCTGGCTGGCCATTTCAGATAAGGGAGGAGGCAGTCTTTAGTGCTACAGAGGAAACAGGCATGGAGAAGCCTTGTATCAAGAGACAGGAAGGGCAAGTTCAGTGTCAAGGGTAAGCAGTAAGATTACTGCTTACCCAAGTAAGATCTTCGGTCTCAAGCCTTTCACATAGGTCTTTTAAATCAATCACATCAAGTGAAAATAAAAATGAGACAGATGAATTACATTGCAAAATGTGGCGTGCTTTGAGAAAGGAGGGAGCCGTTGCCACTTTGTCCAGAATGACACTTTTTTTTCTAGCTTCCGTCTTTTTTCTCAGATGGGTGGACAACAAAGGTTAATCTGAGGCTCTTCATTTGAAAAATATGAAGAAACTTGGGCTGTGATAGACATTCTGCCATCTGGCTCGGAGCGGGTGTCCGCACCCACAGTGAGTGGAGACCACAGACATGCCCTGGGTTGGCACCTCAAAGCCCTGGCAGATCTATACACAATCTAAGGTCATCACATCCTCACTGCCATGTGTTTGTGATCATTGCAACACCCTTGACCATAATGCCTCGCTTCATCAATGAATGAGGAATTAGATATTTCTGTTTTCAGTCCAAAATTGAGATTTAGATGATCATTCTAAATCATTCAGATCTAAATCAGATCATTCATTATCTGTCTTTTCTCTGAATAGATAAAGGAAGAGATGCCTCCCTCTTCAGTAATCTATTGGTGTTGATCACTTTGGTAACATATGCTTGTATTTTAAGCGTTGTTGCTTATCTGACTCTTGTGAGCAATCAATAAACAAGCCTAAATGTCTATTGCCCAGAAAATGGGTAAGATAAATTAAATCATGTGTTCTATGCGCAGTTATTAAGAAAATGCTGTCAAATGGCATTCTCAAGTGATTGGGGGGGGAGTTGTGGTGGGAATTAATGACAACCCACACATGCAATAATTTTCTTTATTGCCTCCAGCCTCCAGCCACCACTTGCTACAAGGGATCAACCAGTCTGAAATTGTCCTTAGTTTGACCTTCAGAAACCCTTAATTTTTGTACTGTACATTTGCATAGAAGCATGCAAAAAATCTTGTGGCTTATACAAGCCCTCTTCAGAAGTGTGGTTGGGGGCTCCACACATGTGTATTTGTCAGCAATATGCACATAGACACATAGAATGAACACACATACAGCATGGGGGTGCCACTATCAGATTGCTCCAGGGCACCCACACAGGGCTACAAATGCCCTTGATTCTCATGCATATAGGATAATTTATATGCTTTGGGCAACACTTGCACAGCAGAGGCATTCCACTCTGGGGCTTGCTACTTAGGCCTAATATGAAAACACAGTCACCCCCCCCCCCAGGAAGCACACCTCTTTGGTTACCAAGCAGGTAACCAATGATCCAATGATCCAATGATCTGTGCCTCATCATTGAGCTACAGTGGCCACCTGGGAATCTCCATGCAATGAAACAGCAGGGCAGATGCCCCGAGTGATGATGGTGGAAAACTCATGGTGAGTCTGGCTAAAGTATGTAAGACTTCACATTGGAATCTACTCACTGGTGGAGACAGCTGCAAAGAAGGCTTCCCCCTCCCCCCATGAAGCAAGAATGTCAACTCAATTGATTTCTGTGCAAACACTTTGCATATAAAATTGCTCACATCCATCACAGCTTGGACCCCACTTTGCTAGGAACTGTCGAGGTTCCCCATCTCTTGGTCCTGTTTTTGGGGAGCCTTTTCAGCTTGTACAATCTGAGGATGTGGACAAAATACTTTGTCCTGTGATACCATTCACTTCTCTGCTTGAGCCTTGCCTAGCTTGGTTTATGAGAACTGCTGGGGGGGGGGGGGCTGGCTGGGTCAACAGGGAAGGCAATTAATTCACTTCTGCTACCAGCAGTGTTGAGGCTGCCTGTGGTTCATTTACCCCTCCCCCCTTCTGAAGAAGCCTTCCACTCCCTGCCATTGGGGCTGCTGGTGCAGGGTAGAAAATTGGGAACTTTTGCACGCCTTCATTTGAACATGTGGCAGCAGAGATGTTGAGATTGTCTATTATCTATTGAAAAATATGTCTTGGAGGCACTTATTTCTGAACTTCTGGGAGACATTACACTGGTGAAGGCTTGAAACCAGTGTAACCAAGCTGCATATCTAAAATACAAGTCTAATACATGCAAAAGGGCACCTTGGGTTGAATATAGCATAGATTCAGAGCTGTCATTTTTCTGTTTGGGATTGTTTCTTCATTTGCTCATGTCGAAAGACGCACAGAGTGAGCACCGGAGGAGTTAAATTTAGATGTAGATATACAGGGAATGGTGTCCTTATTTATTTATTTTTAAGTGACGTTGGACTCTGTCTTCTCTTCCCCCAGCCATCCCTTCACACCTTCTCCCTGAAATCAGGTCATTTCAATGCAGAGGCTCAGATCTTTATTTAGAATGGTAAATGGCCACCTTTTTATCCAATCCTGGGCAGAGTGCTTTTACAGTGATTTTCGTCATCTTCTGTAGTGAAGAAATGATGAACTCTGTCCCATTGATATGCCAAAAAGGGCCACATGAAAGGCTAAGCACATCTCCAAAAGGATTCTGGCGCATCTAATGTCTAGAATATATGCAGAGTAGTAAAGAAAAAAAAACACACGCACACCATTGAAAGCTGATTTCCTGTGTATTTAAGAGGAACAGGTAGAACAATGCAGCCCTGGAGCAAAAGTGACTCACTGTAGAATTTCAACAGGTAATATGGATTTTTATGCTACATTATTCAACCACACATATGTGCTTTAATATTATTATTATTATTATTATTATTATTATTATTATTATTATTATTATTATTATTATTATTATTAACTCCTTGATTTGATGACATATTCTCTTATTTTGACATGTTCAGTGACAGGATTGCTAGCTGCCTTTTTTGGGGGGGTTAACTGAGGTGCCTTTCGCTGCAGTAATTTTTGAGAGTGTATAGAAGCTTTTTCCCCTTTTGGTGCTTTGATGTGGATGGAAGAGAAATGATGGCTTGCCGTGTCACAGGAGACAAGGCAAACTCTTCCCACAGTCATTTTGGTGAAGCAGTGCTATCGTGAAAAGCCTGAAATGGAAGAGTATGGATATGGCAAGGTCAGGCACTGTCCAGGTCCCAAGGCAAGGAAAGGTCAAACCTTTTTTCAGAGATCTCATCCTTTAATTAATGTGACAAAATGAGATTACCCTTGGTCCACACTCCATGGGACCCACCAGCCACACAATGTCACTAGTCCCATGCTGGTTTGTTTTCATGCCTCTGTTAGCCACCCTTCGGGAGAATCTCCCAAGGTGGCAGACAGCCAAAAACTAAAATAAAAGAATTTGTTTAAAACAGAGAGTATATACTTTAAATACATAGAGTACATTTAAAAGTATATAATGAAAACAGTATAATCTGTAGAACATAATAAAATCACCCAGTGGCAGATCTTTCCAGCCCTGTGCCCCAGGACAAAGGTTCGTGATGACACTCCTCTGAGAGCTATCACCGCCCCCGTGCACAAATCTCTCCCCCCACCCACTCACCTGAGGCTCACAGGAGGCTTCCACGTGATCCTGCAGCCTTGTGCCTGGGGCATTTGCCCCACAGAATACAATGGGAGGACCGCAATTGAAATCGCCAATGCAACTTCTATTACCAGACAATAAATTCTAGCACAACCATATAGTAACTATCAAAACTAGCTATTAAGCATGCTGCAAACCTGGGCAAATTTTTTTAAAAAAATTTTCTGCTGTCACAAGAGGAACCAAGTTTGTGCCAGCTGAGCTCTTTTGGACTTAGCATCACAAATACCAGCCACCATGACTAAAAATATCATCTCTCCCATCACAACCTGCCAAACCTGGTTCGGTGAGCACCTGCGCATTGCCATAGCTGCCCTGAATTGCTCTGATAGAAACTGGGAAGAGCTGGGGAGTTGCAGTTCTACTGTTCCACGCCCCCCCCTCCAGATATGCTGTTGGGAGAGATATATTCAAATGTGTGCATTTGGTGCTAGGTGCCTGCCTGAAGAGCACAGGGCCAGACCAGTAATGTGTCTATTTACAGGAGTGATGTCATGATCCACAGGCCAAGAAGGTCACAATTTTCATTTGAACCATGTGCCAAGGCCTCGGTTCATCACACAGCAATGTGGGCTAATGAGCTCACTGACTTATGTGATGAGCTGAGGGCTTTCCATGCCTGTGCACTGAGACCTACTGCAAACTGGGGAGGCCCATAGGTCTTGAGAGATCATGCCACATGCTGTGCTCAGTGTGACTTTTATAGACCATCTCAGAGCCAGGAACAGACAAACTGAGGTGCACTTCATCCTGGATCCAGTCTGAATGACAGTCGATTCCAGAGACCAGAAACTGCATCCTCCAACTTTTGTGCAATGAAATTTGAATGAATTTTGCTCACCCCTAGCATATCCATATGAAACTTTCCCTTTTAAAGGCAACCAAACGTGCATTTTAAAGTGACCAGTGAATAGCTAGCTTGCTTTTCGACCCAACTAATGGAGAAGAAGGGGGGGGGAGATTTATGCATGTGCACAGTTGTGCACCTACAACATTTGGGAGTGCATGAAAGTTTGTCCAAGTGCATTCCTTATGCAGCACATTCTGATTTTTTTTTTTTTAATCATCATGAAAAAAACAAGGGTTGCTTGTACTTCAAGGAAGGCATGAAACAATATGTAAATGATGTGTGACTTCATTCTTGCCTGAAGGGTTGGTGTATCTTTTTAGAATTCATAAAGAAAGTCCCCCAGGATATTTCACAGTGTGATGGTACACAGCCTACTTCCCTGACAGGTCATTATTGCATATCATGCTGGCATCCGGTACCTGGCTTGCAAGTAGCTGCTCTACCTGCCTCTGTCCTCTCTGTAAATATAGGTAGAGAACTCTGCCTCCGGAGTCCTAAAAGTCCAAGAGAGCTCAAAAGCTTGCGAGTGATTGATTTGCGCAATAGGGTTCTGTGCAGTCATGAAATTTTCAGTTTAATTCAGCAGGCCCGAGCTCAGAAGATGCCTCCGCAAAAGCCAAATAAGGGTACATGGATCATCATGCAATTTACTGCTGCCAACCTTTCTGATTTTATTCGGGTATTACTTGTACTTCATCCTTTTCCTTCATACATAAGTGGGAAGAAAGGAGTCTGCTAAATTCTGAAATGGCTCTGTGGAGATACGCCGTGGCTGGTAACATGAGGAGAAACTGCCTCATTAAGTTGTTTCTTGTGGAATACAGTGGGGGCCCCTGCTCATAGCAAGAATCGTGAACATTAGTTTTGTCTTTCCATGGGGACTTTCCAAAGGGTTGCATGGCACATCAGGGGATCTCCAGTATTCCTCCTGAGAGAAAACTTGAGGACAGCATCTTCTCTACTAGGTTGGATGTCCTAAACAAACTTGGACTTATCACAAAGGTCTACAGGATTGAACATTGGTATTTGCTTCATTAATGCATATACCAAATGCACACAATGCACACAGACCAGGGACAGACTGCACTTGCTCCCGGTGTGGAAGGAATTGTCACTCCCGGATTGGCCTTTTCAGCCACGCTAGACACTGTTCCAGAACCACCTTTCAGAGCGCGATACCATAGTCTTTCGAGACTGAAGGTTGCCAATACAAAATGCATATACAGAGTAACAAAGTAATACAGAAACATTAGCATGACTTCTGCACAACAACGACAAGACAGTCTTGAAGCATTCCACATTTTAAACGGAAGGGTTAAGCCATTTCTGCCCAAATTTGCATATATGCAACAGGGAACAAATGTGTACACCTCTGGGCCCGGCAAAAATGGGTTAAGGAAGGCTGGCCATAGTTGTGTACTACCCACTACAGACATGTGAAAAAGCATCCTTAGTTCAAGTCATATTTCATATTTCATATTATAATTTGAGACCCAGTATACATAGATGTCAAAATTCATATATACGGTTGGCCCACATCTTGTACTCACTTTACTTGTGTAAACAACTACAGATCCAGCCTATTTATACACGGATTTTTTATACACGGATTTGACTCAATATGAATGACCACTGCAAATAAGAAGGAATGTGCTGATCCCTGGAGAAGGGGAAAATGCACAGCTTTAAAATCAATTTAAAAAACTGAACAGTCCTTTAACAACAGACTCCTTAATGAGAGAAAGAGAGGGCAGCTGGCTGACAATCCATCAATTCTCCTCTCTCCAGGTGACCCCTTCCATTCCCCT
This sequence comes from Tiliqua scincoides, assembly GCF_035046505.1. Taxonomy (NCBI): domain Eukaryota; kingdom Metazoa; phylum Chordata; class Lepidosauria; order Squamata; family Scincidae; genus Tiliqua; species Tiliqua scincoides. Next base: position 129,072,281 of record NC_089824.1, read on the forward strand.
GAGCAAGTGAAAGAAAGGTGATCACTTTGCACTGGTGAAGGAAGGGGCTGAGTGAAGCGCCTTGTAAGCGCTTGGAGGAGGACTGATTGATGGATTGTCTTCTTAATGACTCTTAACTTAGAGTCAAAAGGTCAGCAAGGTTGTTTTTAAATCACTGGAGCAAAGAAACTTTGTTTTTTAAATTGATTTGCTATAGTGCATTTTTTGCCATCCACGTGAGTGCTGGGAACAGAACTCACGCAAATAATGAGGCTCAACCTGTACATTCACAGTGCAAACAAACAAAAAAGGAGAGACAAACAACAGTTTAAATAGTGCAGGCAATTCCGCCCACCACTCCACTTACTAAGTATGTGCCCCGGAGTGAGTGAGATGGAAGAATGAAGATGCTGTTCCTTCTGTCATCTTAGTTTCCACATGTGCTCATAGTGGGATTTCATTTCTTAAAGAGACAGTACATATTTTCAGATTTAAGGTACTTTCGATTATAGACAATTTTCCCCTTACATGCTGACTTCAGAACCTAACCCTTGTGTAAGATACAGGCCAACTGTAGTATCTTTTGGTAATGCTGTCAAAACTGATTTGATACCATTTTTTCCTCAAATCTACACTTTTGTGCTCACCACAAAGGCTTCCATTCCTGTTATAGCGAACCTTCCATCCCTTGCATAAAGTCTGCTTTTGGCTGGCCTCTCCTGTGCTGTAATAAAGTGGCCCTTTCTTCCATATATTGTTGGCAACCTTCAGTCTCGAAAGACTATGGTATCGCACTCTGAAAGGTGGTTCTGGAACAGCGTCTATTGTGGCTGAAAAGGCCAATTCGGGAGTGACAATCCCTTCCACACTGGGAGCAAGTGCAGTCTGTCCCTGGTCTGTCTCCCTGGCTATGGGCCTTCCTTCTTTGCCTCTTAGCCTCAGACTGTTGGCAAAGTGTCTCTTCAAACTGGGAAAGGCCATGCTGCACAGCCTGCCTCCAAGCGGGCCACTCAAGAGGCCAGGGTTTCCCACTTGTTGAGGTCCACTCCTAAGGCCTTCAGATCCCTCTTGCAGATGTCCTTGTATCGCAGATGTGGTCTACCTGTAGGGCGCTTTCCTTGCATGAGTTCTCCATAGAGGAGATCCTTTGGGATCCGGCCATCATCCATTTTCACAACATGACCGAGCCAACACAGGCGTCTCTGTTTCAGCAGTGCATACATGCTAGGGATTCCAGCACGTTCCAGGACTGTGTTGTTTGGAACTTTGTCCTGCCAGGTGATGCCGAGAATGCGTCGGAGGCAGCGCATGTGGAAAGCGTTCAGTTTCCTCTCCTGTTGTGAGCGAAGAGTCCATGACTCGCTGCAGTACAGAAGTGTACTCAGGACGCAAGCTCTGTAGACCTGGATCTTGGTATGTTCCGTCAGCTTCTTGTTGGTCCAGACTCTCTTTGTGAGTCTGGAAAACGTGGTAGCTGCTTTACTGATGCGTTTGTTTAGCTCGGTATCGAGAGAAAGTGTGTTGGAGATCGTTGAGCCATGGTACACAAAGTCATGGACAACCTCCAGTTCATGTGCAGAGATTGTAATGCAGGGAGGTGAGTCCACATCCTGAACTACGACCTGTGTTTTCTTCAGGCTGATTGTCAGTCCAAAATCTTGGCAGGCCTTGCTAAAACGATCCATGAGCTGCTGGAGATCTTTGGCAGAGTGGGTAGTGACAGCTGTATCGTCCGCAAAGAGGAAGTCACGCAGATATTTCAGCTGGACTTTGGACTTTGCTCTCAGTTTGGAGAGGTTGAAGAGCTTTCCGTCTGATCTGGTCCAGAGATAGATGCCTTCTGTTGCAGTTCCAAAGGCATGCTTCAGCAGAACAGTGAAGAAAATCCCAAACAAGGTTGGTGCAAGAACACAGCCCTGCTTCACGCTGCTTCGGATGTCAAAGGGGTCTGATGTGGAGCCATCGAAGACAACAGTGCCTTTCATGTCCTTGTGGAAGGATCTGATGATGCTGAGGAGCCTGGGTGGACATCCAATCTTGGGGAGAATCTTGAAGAGGCCATCCTTGCTGACCAGGTCGAAGGCCTTCGTGAGATTTATGAAGGCTATAAAGAGTGGCTGTCGTTGTTCCCTGCATTTCTCCTGCAGTTGTCTAAGGGAGAATACCATATCAATGGTGGACCTGTTGGCTCGGAATCCGCACTATGATTCTGGATAAACACTCTCTGCAAGTACCTGGAGCCTCTTTAGTGCAACTCGGGCAAACAACTTTCCTACAACACTAAGGAGAGAGATGCCATGGTAGTTGTTGCAGTCACCCCTGTCGCCTTTGTTCTTGTACAGCGTGATGATGTTTGCATCCCTCATGTCTTGAGGCACTCCACCTTCTCTCCAGCAGAGACAGAGGATTTCATGCAGCTCAGTGACGATGATCTCTTTCCAGCACTTTAGGACTTGAGCAGGGATGCTGTCTTTTCCAGGTGCCTTGCCAAAGGCAAGGGAATCCAGGGCCACGTGAAGTTCTTCTAGGGTTGGTTCACTGTCAAGCTCCTCCAGCACAGGCAGCCACTCAATGTTGTTCAGCACTTCTTCGGTGACTACATTTTCTCTGGAATATAGCTCAAACTAGTGCTGCACCCAGTGTTCCATCTGCTGTGTTCGATCCTGGATGACCTCACCTGTGGCAGACTTCAGAGGGGCAATTTTCTTCTGCGTTTGACCTAGGGCCTGCTTGATACCGTCATACATCCCCTTGATGTTGTCTTCTATATATACCTGCCATATATATCTGGCAAGCCAGATCTTGCCAGCAGGGCATAATGTTTTGCCCCGGCACCCGGGGCAGTGACATCATGATGCCACGTTGACATTGTGATGTCACTTCCTGGTTCTCCTTGGAGGGCGGGGCACTGCTGCCTTTGTGCTGGGATCCTCCATAGAAGCTGGAATGGGGCACACGAAGCCAGTTGCGCCCACAGAAGCCAGAACAGTGCGCGCAAAGTCAGCAGCAGCTCACCCTCAGAGGGAACATAATCTCTGGGTTTCCTCTTCTGGAGGAAAAATCCATTATGGGGTACAAGCCATGATGTGTATGCGCAACCTCCTGATTTTGGAAATGGGTTATGTCAGAATGCCAGATGCAAGGGAGGGCACCAGGATGAGGTCTCGTTATCTCGTGTGCTCCCTGGGGCATTTGGTGGGCCGCTGTGAGATACAGGAAGCTGGACTAGATGGGCCTATGGCCTGATCCAGTGGGGCTGCTCTTATGTTCTTATGTTCTTATGGGTTCTCCTTGGGGGCAAGGTGCTGCTTCCTTCACATGCCCTGTTCTGACTTCTGTGGAAGCTGGCATCCTCCACAGAATCTGGAACGTGGCATTCAAAGTCAAGGGCTCACTCTTCTCAGGTTTCACCCAAGTTACACCTCTGCTTGCCAGTCTTAAAATAACTACATGGGAACTTGGTTAATGTCCAAGTTCAAATAAAGGTTCTGGTTTTAACCTTTTTAGTTTAAATAACTTATGGCTAGAACCCCCTAAGGATATTCTTCTCCCACCTATACTTGCTCATCAAATAAGATCTTCAGAGACACTCCTCTGGGTGATCCTGGCCTTCAGTTGTGAGTCAGTGATAACTTGTGATAGGACCTTTTCATTGCCACACTTCGCTCTGGAATTCTGTCCCTCAGCAGGTTCACTGGTGGTAAACCTGATGTCTCTTTGGGTTCAGGTAAAGACCTTTTTATTTGCCTGAGCAGCAATGGCACAACTCCGAATGCCACCCGATGCTGCCTCGGATCCTCCACCTCTGCACAATTACCAAGCAAAAACAAAATACAGTGGCTTACCATACTCCTTGTGTAGTTTCTTCTGTTGCAGAAGTGCAAGACTTTTGGTTTGATTTAAAGGGACTGTGCAAATGTAGGAGCTTCTTCATTTGCACAATACCTGTAAATCAAGCCAGAAGTCCTACTCTTCTGTGCTTGAAGAAAGCATACCTGGAGCAAGGCAAGGAGGTAGGTGTTCCACTTTCTGCTCACTTTTAGTGGGTGGAAAGTGGATTAGTGCAGACTGTAGCCACAGCAGGCTGGACGGAGGCAGCTAATTGAGGGTGATGGGCACTCTGAATCCACTGCCATCTTGTCCCCGCCACAGTCTGCCTAAGAGATTGTCTGCCCCTATGCTCAGGCCTCACAGACCCCAAGTTTTTATCCCTTGCTTCTTACCCATATTGTTTTATCCATTGTTTCTGTTTTTCCTGTGTGTTTGATTACAGTTCTTTTACTATTTTGGAATTTTAATGCCTTGAGATATTTCTTTCTGAAGAATGGCGTGCACATTCCCTAAATAAATAAATTCCCTGAGGAGGACCCCCAACACGCCAAAATTCCTTTTAGGCAAAATTCAGCGATAAGCTGGCGATATGACTCTTTGTTCCCCACCGACAATAACTTGGTCCACCACCCCCATAAATCTCCACCACCCCCATAAAATCCCACTAACACTGAACCTCATTTGGTCTTCCTCCGAATTCCTTGAAGATTTCTCCTGAAGTGGAACCCTCAAATTTGCTTTGAATTTTACTCAAAGTGGCCACACTTGGCCACACTTCCTCACTTGGCCACACTAGCTACTATACTAGTTAGCTCCTGCTCCAAGTCCCCTTTCCTGCAGTACAGTGCAGCCCTACACAAAGTGAGATATTTCCCTTCCTCAGGATATTTGGCCTTCCTCAGAATTCCTTGAAGATTTCTCCTGAAGTGGAACCCTCAAATTGGCTTTGAATTTTACTCAAAGTGGCCACTTGGCCATACTAGCTACTATGCTAGTTAGTTCCTGCTCCAAGTCCCCTTTCCTGCAGTACAGTGCAGCCCTACACAAAGTGAGATATTTCCACAATACAGAACAGCTACTAAGAAATGTATGACTAGATTATTGCTTTGGTTTCTTTTGTGGGCTTCTCTCCTCTGATTTCAATTGAGAAGCGTAGAAAATGACTTCCCAGCATTCCAAGCACAGGGAGAAACTAAGGGGAAACATACAGCTGTTTTCATCTGGAAAGGGTCTACTTGTGAAGAGGGAAATTGCTTTTTTGGGAATTAGTAGGTCAGCCATTTTCAACCAATGTGCCGTGGCACACTGGTGTGCCGCAAGTGGTCCACAGGCGTGCCACAGGAATTTGGGGGAAGGTCATTTATTAGTACGGCCAAGAGGGGATGTGAGTTCCCCACTGGCAATATGGTGTGCCTTGTCGATTGTCAAAAACCTGGTGGTGTGCCTTGACCATTTTCGTGCCTTGTCAGAGTACCGTGAGATGTAGAAGGTTGAAAATCACTGTAGTAGGTCAAGGACTACTTAGTCCATCCCTGAAACACTGGGAGCAAATACAACCTTAGATTTCTTTTTTCGAGCAGGACGATAGCCCCAGTCTATGGGATGTGGCAAACGGATATTATGTAAAGTGAAAATGAGGCAAAAATGGGACGTTAGCCAAACGGATTCCGCCCACATGGCTGACTAATATTCTTCTGCCTCTTTTTTGTAAAGCTGTATCTGTGTTAAGCGCCAGAGTTCTCTTTCATCTCCTCCGCGCTTACATGGATTAGCTGTGGGTGGATATGACTACGCATTGTGCTCAGAATAACTACACTTAGTCCCGGTTTACTGACCCGACACAATTATTGTTCAAGAGTGATCTCTGTTCTCGGATCAACAGTACTGCAGATAACAGCTGATTTGGTATCCAGTTAAAGGTTACACTGAAAATAATTCAGTTCTAATAGGATATCATCGAAGAATCATCATGATTAAAGGTATGAAATTCACACTCTCCATTTAATCTCCTTTGTGAAGTGTGAATAATGCAATATATCAACCTCAAAATTTTCCACACTAACCCTCAAGATGCAGAATAAACTATGAATTCACAAGTGAGGTAGCTTTTAAAGAGTTATAGGAGTGTATTTAAAACTAATGGGGAGAAGTCTGAATTTTTGCTGCCGTTCGTGGTTGTCTTGACAGGCCTTACAGCAAGCGCAGACATAAAAATCATAATAGTTCAGCTCAGAACATTGTGTCACCCAAAAATCTGATGTCATTGTTAAGAGGTAATAAAGAACAAACATTGAGAGCTCCTTAACACTACACTGGAACCAGTAAGGTGGGGGGTGGAGCAGGTAAGGAGAGCAGTAGGGGAGGAGCAGGGTGGGGAATGGGGCAGGCAGGGGGCCTTTCAAGAGCAGAAGGGGTGAATCTCAGCAGCAGAGTATGCTAAATCCGACCCCCATTTTCCTGGCCTGATGCATGTCCTACCTCTCCTCAGACTTACATCAGCAACTGGCATAGTTTTGAGGAGATCCATCGATGGCCGGCAGCCTAAGGAGAGGTAGGCATTCTCCCAGGCATTCTGCTTGCCCCTATATGCACATATATGCACATATATGCACATATAGAATGTGCATGCTCTGGCAGCGTGGCTATATCACGTAGGATGGTGAGGGAGATAGGAATAAGGCATAAGGGCCCAATCCTAATATGTCTCAGTGCCAGTGCTGAGCTCCAGCATGGGTGCTGGATTTTGCAAACATGCTGTAAGGACGCCACCTGAAGTATGGTAGGAGCTCTGGGCAGCAGTGAGGACCTTGGGGGCAGGGGGAAGCATTCTGGAGCAGGGGGAGAAACCAGGGCAGGATGGGTTGGGACCAGTGGATCCTACGCTATGTGTTGGGCTGAAAAGCCCGATATGGAGTTCCTCCAGTCTGCGCAGGAAAAATAGCTGGCACAGAATTGAGGACACCCATTGTGGCCCCTGCACCCTTTCTTGGGAGAAAGGGACAAAAGTCCCCTTCCCCTGAGGAGGCCTCCAACAGCCCTGGCAGTACAGCTAGATGTGGCAGTAGCCATTTTGGCACCATTGCACCCAGCAGAGCTGCCGGGGATAGGATTGGGCTGCCCGTCAACATTGGCATGAATGTAGAAGCTCCATGAGTGCAAAAGCATTGCAGTAGGTTCCGGTAGTGTTCCAGAATATTCCCAGAGTTTATGGGTGTTGGATATATAATAAATGCAGTACCATAAATGCTGTACAATAAATGCTATGTTTAGCTAGTATTGGGAAGCAAAGCATAACTGCATGTTTTGGAAGATATGTTATTTTTTTCAGGAACATGTAATTGAGAAATCAATAAATTAGTGCTGTACTATTTTACACAATTTAAGTGTTAAAATCAAATGCATTAAATCCTAGTAGAGATTGTCTTGTAAACGTCACTAATCTGTCTTCTGAAATCCTCACCTCTGCCCCTGCTTCTTTCTTAGTAATAGGTTCAGTCGTTTTATTGATTTGTTTTTACCCCCCAACGCTAAAGCAGTAAAAGTAGCTGTGACTCTCAATTTGACCACAGAGCATCACGCTGACAGCATGGAGAGGTTTGCATCAAAACATTCTGCTAAAATAAAAAGCCCCTGTGCTATGAGACAATGGCACAAAGAGACACTGTGGTTATCTTCACAATATGTATTGGCAAGATATCTGTGTAGACCAGTGGAATTCAGAAGTCCCATCATCGTCCAATGTGTGATGGCTACAGTATCCATTGAGTTTTGGAGTCCAGGCACCATAATTCCATTTTTACCATGCAAGATAAGCTCACCAATGCAAGTTCTTCACTCATTTGTTATGTCTCTGACCGTGGGTGTCCAGAAGCCGGAGCCCTGAGTTTGGCAGAGATCCACTGATGTGTTGCCTGGCAAAACAAAACCACTACTTATGGTCTCTACTGTTCCTTAGATTTAGAACACACTGTCAGACTGAAAGGGATACTATGTAGTATGGAGAATATTGGGGTTGCCTTATTGTTCCATTACTGAAAGCTGGAAGGTGATGTTCCAAAAACAATTAGGCGCGTGTGACTTGTCTTTCTTGCATGAGTTGTGTTTTTCAATACGTGAACATACTAATCTGGAAGCCCCTGCATATACCAAAAATTACTTCCTGTGCTAGGAAAACTAATATCTGAAATGACCTTTGGACTTTGAATACATAGGCCTACAAAATTGAGGGTCAGAAAAGTTTCTCCCAAAATTTATGGTGGTTTGATATGAATTTGGGGTGCCGATTCCAAAAATGGCATCCATTTTGCCCTATCACATCTAGTTTTGGAGATACAGTATAGCCTCATTAGTGAATGGTTCAAGCACCTTCCTCCTGAGGAAGCCATGGTGTAGCCTTCCTCAGGAAGAAGCTACTTGAACTATTCACTAAAGAGGCTATGCCATGTCTCCAAAACTAGACGTGATAGGGCAAAACAGATGCCATTTTTGGAATCGGCACCCCAAATATACCCAGGAATTGGTGTAACGTTTAAGGAAGCAAAATGTCTGTTGGCCTGTGATATTGGAAACAACATTCATGAGGTAATGCTTTGCTATTGTTTATTGATTTCACCCAACAAAGGAGAATCTCCCCACAGGCTCCAGCACACACTAGGATCTGAAAGAGTTAGAATACTCCAAAGACAATAATTCAGGAAGATGTCCATCTAGAGAACCTGCAGAATAGGAGAACCATCTATGTGAACTCAACTCAGGCTCTGCACCTCCGGATCAATCCTGAGATCTCAGAGGCAGAGACAGCAGGGAACCCAATCCCAGAAGGTACAGCATTTCCTTGGCAGCATGCAGCATTCCATTGCAGAGCCGTGAGAAAGAATACTTATTCCAAGTATGGTAAAGATCAGGACCCCATTAGAGCACCAGGAAGGGTGATGGAAACAGCCATGCTGACTGCAAAAAGCTTTGTAAGGTGTTGCTGCAACTATTCTATCAACCAGCCCGGGCTTCGTTCTAGCTGTCCTGGACAGCTCAATTGCTCTCTAGTACTTAGCTTGTTTACTAAATAACAGCCAAGGGAATTCTGGATTGGGACCATGGGAAAGCTTTAAAGCTTTGTCCACCTCCATACCTGCCATTTAGTAAACTGGGTTAAGCATACCTGGGCCTAGGGAAGGGGTGGCCAACCTTTCAACTTGAAGGCTCCTGGACCTTTAACAATCGTATAGCAGAGGGAATTTCATCAGGTGCAGCTTGTTGTCTCACAGATGTCCCAAAGTTGAAAGGTTGACCACCAATGGACTAGGACATGCTGAATTTAATGTGGCCCATACTCACAACAAACTTGGCTAGACCAGCTCTCCTGCCTAACCTGGAAGTCCAGGACTGGGACAGTGCTGCTTCTGTAACATTTCACATTCTTGTGGGTGCAGACAATTTTCCACCACCCCACCCCCAAAAAAATCACTACCTAGCCAAGATCAAGGTGATGACTGGGCCTTGTTCACACATTGACAGGTCTTTAAATATTATAGCAGCAGTTATGTGAAAAGCTCCCTGAAAAATCAGCTCCCTCAGCACAGCAGCATTGTTTAATGGCCACCTAAATTAAAGTCTAAAGGGTGTTAAAGCGATTCTGTCACAGGATAATTATCCCATAAAGAGGACTTCAGGCAGTTTAGAAACTATTATATTTATTTAAATTTCTCTTTGACTTCTTAAAAACGTAGCAAGGATTTCCTAGAAGTGTTGAGCAGTCATATCCTAATATTCCTACCCTTGTCTTCCCTTTTTGTGCATGAAACAAAAACTGGGATTAATGGTGTCTGCCTTTTGTAAAGAATGTTTAAATTTTAAAATAAAGCAATTATTGCCAGTGGGGAGGACACAAGAGCAGTCCCTAAATAAGTGGTAGCATTTCTTTGTTGGAAAGGATTTGGGGACAGCAAGCTGACAGGGTTGAGAAAATGCACTGTCTTGGGAGAGAAGATACTTCAGAGTGGAACCAAGTGAGTTCAGGATCATTTAATTCAAAATCTCCACATAATTTCCTTATATTTAAACCATTATTAAGAGATATCCTTCAGCTTATCGCATGTGAAGAGTAAGCTTCCCTCGGCATTAACTTTGACACATACCAAGAGCTTGGGGGATTATATTAATTTAGGCAGCAGTACCTGATTGTGAGCATTTGATTGCACACGACGCCAATGGATTTACTCTTGTTATTGATTTGTTGGCAAATATATTGGGTGAAAATCCCTTGGTATCGCTGGAAGCTCTGCCTTCCGCATGTTATTGGACTGGAGAGCTATTTTCCTGTGTGTTTAAATTTGGCGATATCTTTCCAGGAAAAAAAAGAAGTGCCCAGGTGGAAGATGGAGCGGGAATGTTTGCTAGGAGTCTGATGAAATGGAAAGCTTTATTTGTTTTGATGGTCCCATTTGCAGAGAGATTTTGATTGCATTAGCTTGGCTGGGGGGGGGGGGGGTGAGATATGCACAGGCTCTCTTTCTTGACACTTCCAGAGAAGACAGCAGTACAGTCATATAGACTTTGCTAATCAAAGATCCAGGATAAAACTCTCCCCCTATTAAGTCAGCATAAGCTTTCTTTTTTTTTTTTCCACCAATTGCACTAAGGCTGACAGCTCACAAGCAAATTTGTAGTTATTACCCAATAGGAAAAAGAGAGTAAATGGTGACATTTGCCTCTTTATCTAGATTTGAATCTGGATTAATCATGATCCAGGGTCTCATGAAGCCTAAAAAAAGTTTGTGAGACTCAAACGGGAAGGAATTCTCAGCCAATGGCCTCTAATGTGATGTTTTTATTCAATACTAGTTCCTTTTGTGTGTGTGTCTTTGGTGTGGTTTGTTGTTGTTTTTTAAAGAAAGCTATCTACACATATGTGCCTGGACTTGGACATAAAACTAAGGGGAATAACCCATAAAAATAGTTTGGGCCCATCTAAACAGACACCAATACAGATGCAGCACACACAAAAAAGTTATGAAAACCAGAGAGTAATTAAAAAGTAATGTTGGATTTTAAAGAGAAAATGAGTTCCTCCCCAATCCTATGATTTTCAACTACTTGGAATTGGCAGCCTCGCCACTTTCCTTCCTCCCAGATGGTTTCTATTTCTCCACAGCCATCTGCTTCACATTTGTAGCACTTTTTTTATGATTTAGTCATATGTGCCTCAGTTGCCCTTTACCTGTTTAAGCTTAACCTGGATGATTCAATTACACATTTCCCCTGCTGTTTTAAAGCAGATTTCACTCTTTTGCAGAAGCCAGTACATTACAGACTTCAGTCAACTTAACTTTGGCTTCAGCTATTGTGCTCATCTGGAGATCTTTCCTATGGTCTTTTTGTCTTGATTCCACCTATGTTTTCCCAGTTTATTTTTATTTATTATAATGATCAGCTAAGGAAATGGCAAACTTTGGGCCAGGAATTGCTAGCATGGTGAGCTTCTTCTAGCTGCATGATGTTCCTGAGATCAACTGGATGTTCCAGGGCTGTTTCGCTGCTACTCGCCAACACGCTGATCTATCTTGTACTCCACTGTACTGTCCAGTTTCTGCTGAGGCGGGCCTAAAACGGTCACACTAAAGAATCACACAGCCTGGAAAACCATTTGAAACTAGACTCCTAAAGCCAAGGACTGGAAGATTATGATCAGGTTTAGATTTGGGGAGGTTTTGAGGTTGCCTTGCTAGAGAAACAGAAATAAAGCAGCTCATACAAAAAATATACAATAACTTAATTAAAGGTTTAAAAACTGCAAAAATTAACTCAGCAAACAGCATGGAAGTCATCCAAATGGTGATAATTATGGTCATGATTGCATCTGACTGTGCTGCCAACCAATACACAGAAACACACTGGTACATATCCAGAATGCATCAGACTTGCAGATTGCATACTCTGAAGGCTCTTTGTAAAACTATAGAAGTCTGGTTCAGGGCTTCCAAACTCTGGAGTTCAGAGGCTTGGAGTGCTTCAGTATTGTTTCTTCAAATGTGGGCTGATGCAGTTCATTCAACTTACTCCTCATGGTGTGTCCATGGATCTCTGACAAAGACCATTATAAGCACCAGACATATCCAATATATATGGATACAGAAAAAGAAAAGAAAAATGATAGGAGTATGTTCCCTAAAGGAAAGCAAAAGCCTTTGGGTGTTTTCGGATCCCATTCAATCCAACATTCCAACAATGATACAGCCGCAGCACAACCACAAGATAAGGGGACAAGCGTCCCCTTGCCTAGAGGAGGCCTCCATGACTGCCCCTACAACCAAAGAATGCCCCATTGGCAAGGCTGCATCAGCACTGGAAGTTGGATAGAATGGAGCCCCTGCTTTAGGGGGCAGAAACAAAAAATTGTTGCAATGGTAGTAATTCCTGGTCGAAGTTCATCAACTTATGGGTGATGTGGCAAAAGTGAATGGAGATTTTTTTTCCCCCATTGCCTTAAACTGCTAGAACTTGGGATAAAACGTAATGACATTGGTTGACAGTAGATCCAGAACACACAAATCAGGGAGCCGGGCCTAGCTTCTGAGAACAGTCACTAACAGCCCATTCCTACCGCCCACAATTTTATGCTATGCAGCCTGCATGCTACATTGGGGAGGGGCTACCAGGCAGCCTGAAAGAAATGAGTAAATCATTTTTACAGCCATCCAGCTGTGTGTGAGTCTCTTCAGACTTATGCCAGCTATTTTGTGGGTGTAAGATGGAGGAGAGATGAGGGGATGTTGGGTTGAGGAAACAGGGACAGGATCTGGCATGCACTGCTGCCACCAAGATCCACCACTCCCATCCAGCAGGCCAGTGGGGGAGGTTCTAGGCAGCAAACATGCATGCCAGATCATATCCCCTACTTTTTAGCCTGTCCTGCCCCTTTTCCCAGACTTATGTCAGCAATATAGCTGATGTGGGTCTGAGAAACCCCATAGGCTACTAGGAGGCCTATGCAGAGGTATGTAATATTTCACCTCCGGCAGGCTTCCTGATCCCCCCCCCCCCCAACCATTGGATGCAGTATGCCCTCTACAGCTGTATCCAGCACCAATTGTGGAGATGGGATTGGGTAAAGTTCTAAAATGCAGCCTGAGCATCTTCAGCACAAGAAACACATGCTTATAACAGCTTGGACTACATGTGCAAGGGAGTTAGCAGGACCTATGACTCCACCATCAAAGGTAAACATGGTGGGGAAAATATGCATTTGCTCCCACATACCATGTGAATTAGCTCTGAAGGTCGACATCAAATGAACTGGGTGATGTCGCAAAAGATGTTTCTTCCACATTGTCCTCATCGCAGGTGCAGCTTTCATGACAGCTGACGATATATATTTTAATATGTGTACTTATGACTGAGTGATTGGAATAATGTTACGGCAACACTAATTGTGTTGTTCAACATAGTACAATGAAAAAACACATATCAGGGGAAATGTAAATATAAATTCCCTCTGGTGTTCTTCAAGTGTCATATGACATTTCTGCAGTGTGTGAGTAGAATAGACAATGTAATCTAAGACTGAGCATCAGCCTCTAGTGGAATTTTCATTAATAAGAGGGTGATTAGAGGAAAATTCTCAGTTATAGCACAGCCTAACATCACTGAGCATAATGGGGAATTAAAATATTTACAGCACAATCCTATGCATGTCTGCTCAGAACTAAAACTTATTGTATTCAACAGGGCTCACTCCCAGGTACGTTTGCATAGTTTTGCAGCCAAAGGACCCAATCCAATCCAACTTTCTAGAGCTGATGCAGCCATAATGCAGCCCCAAGGTAGGGGAACAAATGTCCCAAATATGTCACATATTGTTTTTCAGCCATCATATCACAATGTTTGGAATACACCCAGAAGAATATCCACATGGGACACAGCATGTTTCCAGAGTCCAGCATGCATCTGGCATCCGAGTCTTCACGCAAACAGTAGCACTTCAAATCCAGAGAAAGCATTTCAGCAAATCAGCCATGACTTCTCATGTGTCTGGCAGAAAAGAAGAGTACCAGAAATGATAGTGAAGGGAAGACATCTGTGCATGTTCTTTTCTGCCAATGAAAATTAAAATCCCATTAGTATTTAGCACAGTTATCCTGTTATACAGTACAAAAGAGAGTGAAAACTGACATCAGGAAAGACTGCAAAGTACTCAGTGGTTTGGAAAATGAAGTTTTAGTGTGTAAGGATGGGAATCATCAAATGTTTGACAGTTGTTTTTGGAGATGCTGGTTTCTTAGTTTTATTTAAGAGCAGTATCTTTTGAAGGAAAAAAAAAATTGGATTATATATGGAGAAACGATCCTCAAAGTGGTTAAGCATGCAAATTGCACACCATGGTGCAAGTTTCATAATGTACGCCTTTTTCCTTACATTTCTGAAGTACGCATCTATCACTTTTCAAAGTCAATTTCAGATCTTAGGGCATTTTCTATACTCAAAGATAAAAGAATGGGGTATCAAATGAGAGACATCACTCTGAGACTTGCAGGGTTTTGCCAGTTTGCTATCCCTCCATCAGATAAATTTATCATAAGGAATAAAACCTTTAGATCAGTGGTTCTCAAACTTTTAGCACTGGGATCCACTTTATAGAATGAAAATCTGGCAGGACCCACTTGAAGTGATGTCATGACCAGAAGTGACATCATCTAGCAGGAGATTTTTAACAATCCTAGGCTGCAATCCTTTGCACACTTACCCAGTGCTAAAATTGAGTAAGTTCCATTTACTATCAGGGGACTTTGTCCCCTTCCCCCGAGTAAGGTAAGTAAGGTAAGGTAAGTAAGTAAGGTAAGTGGCCTGGCAATGGGGATACTCTTTTAGTGCCAACCAAGAGCCCTCCTCCTGAGCAGGTACATGTGTGGTTATGAGGGCCACAAGACATTTAAATGCAAGTGCTTGCCTGGTTTTCCTTATTTAAGAAAATGGCATGAGGAGCACACAACACAGGGAGGAACTGTGGGGGGGAAGGAGAGGGGATTATAAGACTTTGCCCCACCACAGTTTCAGTTCCAGTCACATGCCCTCCCGCCATGCTATTTAAATGCACATTGAGAGCTGAGTAATATGTACTCTAAAACTGCATGTGAGTAGTTCATATTCGTGAGAGAGAACAAATGGAAACAGAAAAGGTACTCTCTCTCTCTCTCTCTCTCTCTCTCTCTCTCTCTCTCTCTCTCTCTCTCTCTCACACACACACACACACACACACACACAAATGAAATTGCACAATATTCAATACAGATAGATTTCCCCTTATCTGGACATCTGAAATCCAGGTTATTCCAAAATCCAGACATTTTTGTCCAATACTTAAAAAAAAAAAATTTCTGTAGAGTGAACAGTCCTGCACTCATTCTCATGTACAGTGCAGGCACAGGTTATAAGTTCTATCCTTTGTTCTTTGGTGTGTACTTGTACAGACATTGTACAGATAACAGTGCAATCCAAAGGACTGTAGCAAACGTGGCGTAAGGCACGTTTGTGTCAGCTTGGGAGTCAGGGAGGCTGGTGCAAGGACACGCGCCAGCCTCCCCATGCCAACATGGGCCCTGGGCCCATTAAGTTTGCACCGGCCTTTCCAGGCCAGCGCAGGTGTCTTGGGGAGGGGGTGGGACTGTGGGCAGGTGGCAGGAGAGCAGAGGACGGGACCAGGATCCAACACTTATGCCAGATCTTATCCCCACTCCCGGGCAGTCCGCAGCAGCTCTGGGCTGCTCAGATCTGTGTCACCTCTTTAGGTGGTGCAGATTCAAATAGCCCCATTGGGGCTGCAGTAGCTCTCTCTAGGGTAAGGGAAAGTGATTCCTGTTGCCCTGAAAGGAGCCACAAGTAGCCCCAAACATGCGCGGGATATGGGGCAGGCCTACCGGCCTCCAAGTTCCAGCACAAGTTAGGATTGCACTGTAAGCAATACTCAACTTGTATATATTTCTATAATCAAATTGCATGATAACATACCATCTCTGCAGTATTTCATTCTTCTGTGCTTTGTCGCTTTCCATTGGTACCATAATCCAGCATGTTTCTGTATGACACCCACTCTTTCCTCTGAGATCTCTTTTTCAAATGATGTAGAAGACAAACATTATGGAAAGAAAGGCAAAGTGAACACTATATTCTGTTCTTTTATTGTCCTCTATATCTATTGATTGTAAGGCAGCAGTCTGGGCTTTTTCTCCCATTGTAGCAATAGGAATATTCTGAGCCGTCGTTTAAAACTTTCCAGGCAAAAGCCATTTTTGAGAATTGAAAGTTTGCTTGCAGACATGGGAACAAAAGTTTATTTCCCCTCAAAGTGTCTTCAGATACACAAGTAACCTTAAGTAAACGTCTTGGAGGGACATGAACATTATGGCAGAGAAGTTATCCAATATCAGCCTTGCATTCTTCCTTTACAATAGAATGTTTTTTGAGGGAAACACACCACAAGGGCTTTTGCTGTGTGCGAAATCAAGCATAATAGAATCTCTGCTCACTAAGAACTGCCCCATTATAGTGGCAATTCAACCACAAGAGTTGAAGAGAGAGAGAGCAGCTGAAAATCCCAACACAGGAAGACAAAAACTCTGCTCTGCCACTCCATACAAATGGAAACTCACCATCTTCCCGCAATCTCTGGAAATATAAAGATGAAAATGACAGAAAACATTGTGGCTTGAATAACTTCATCACCCTTTGCACTGACAAAGCAGCAACAGAGCTCATGTACCTTTTGAAATTCAGCTGGCTCTGGGTTGTTTTTTTTTTAACTCACCCACAGCATTCTTTTTTTCTTCTATGTAAATATGTCTTCAGATCTGATTCACGGAAATATGAATAAAGTTATTTTGTCTATGGGCACAATCCTAACCAGGTCTACTCAGAAGTAAGTCCTATTTTGTTCAATGGGTTTTACTCTTAGGAAAGTGTGGTTAGGATTGCAGCCTATGTCAAGCAGAAGTTTATCTGCTTCAACTGCCTGAAGTTGCTGGGGAAAGTATCACCCATTCATTTTAAGCACCAAACAGTATCATCTTCAGAGCATATTTGAGAGCTCAACCCTGGACAGGAAAAGGTATATTTGAATCAAATGTCATAGGATCACAGCCAAACTGTCCTCACAACAAATGTGACAGTTATCTTCATCCTAGGTCAAAAGTTTGTAATTTTTGGTCCACTAATTTTCTGATATTTTCTGATATTTTCAAATATCAGAATATCAGATATTTTCTGATATTGTCAAATATTTTCTGATATTTTCTGATAATTTTCTGATACTAATTTTCTGCCAAACGCACTGGTTTGGCAGCCATAGAATAAAAATTAAAAAGTGTAAAGATATTTTTATTTCACTAATAATGATATATTACTGTGCAAACTGCAAAGACTTTAAATAGTGCCCACAACTAGAAGGGAATTAACTTGTAGGTTACCATTTCCACTATGGTTTGTAATTAAGGCACACACTCTGAGACCATAGCATTAAGTAATAAAGAAGCCATAATCCTGAAGCCACTTATAGATAGACAGTAAGCAGCTGGGAGTGGGACAGCAGGGAGTGAGTGGAATCATTCTGAAGCCACTGTCTGCACCGTTGCAGCCCAGATCTGGTAACTGCCTGCTAGCTTCCTAGGTTGTTAAGGAGACTTCAGAGTTTTTAGCTCCAATATCTGATAATGTCAGCAAAGATTTGCCTGGATTTCCTCCTCTGGAGGATTCCTATATAACTGGAAGTGTCTGGCATGCAAATTCTGTGCAAGAACTGCAAATTAATTGTGACCTATTTACTAAACAGAAGTGATCATCACAACATTGATGGAACATGCTGTTTGAGACGAAGGTAATTAAGTAGCAATATGCTCTAGGCACACAGCCAAAAAAAATCAAGGTTTTTTTTTCCTAATATAGATGCTTTATTTTAAAAAAATCTCCTTTACCTATAAATCTTACTTTAAAGTGGCTTTGACAGGAATCTCATATTTGATGAGTATTTAGAGTTAGTCTTGACTACACCTGCTGGGATCCAACAGAGCACACCTTCAGTCTTTTTTAAAAGTCTGAAATCCTACCAATCAGCAGTTTGGAAAGGAAGAGGATAGAGGAAGTTCTAAATCCAGCTTCATTCTCTCAAACAGCTAACTAGCTGGGTTTCTGCTTTTTAAAAGGGCTTGGAGTGGCACAGGAAGCCAGCTAAGGACCCAATCCTGTCCAACTTTCCAGCACTGGTGCAGCCACAACGCAGCCCCAAAATAAAGGAACAAATGTTCCCATACCTTGAGGAGGCCTCTGTGACTGCCTCCCCAGTCAGGATGCAGGGCACACCCCACTGGCACTGCTGCACTGGAGAATTGGTTAGGATTGGTCCCCCAGGCCAAGAACCAGGATAGTGTAGTGGTTCTGGAGATGGACTTAGACCTGGAAGATCAAGGTTCAAATCCCTGCTCAGCCATGAAGCTTCCTGGGTGACCTTGGGCCAGACACTCTCTCAGCATCACCTATCTCACAGGATTGTTGCAAGGACAAAAGAGGAGAGGGACTATGTAAACCAAACTGCACTCCTTGGATGGAATTATTTAAAAATGTGAACAATAAAATTAAAAAGAAATAAAACACTCAGCTTTAACAGCACAATCCTATGCATGTCTACTCTGAACCAAGTCCCACTGAGTACTATGAAACTTCATCCCAGGTAAGTGTATATAGAATTACAGCCTCATTTGCATGAGTGATGCCTTCATGCAAATGAGGAATTGATTGATCCTCCCTGGATCAGACCAAGTGACACTTAGTAGAAAACCACTAGGACTAAGGTTTAAAGACCTCAAACATGCTAGCAGCTGCTGAAATATTGAGGTAAATAGGTAAGCTGAGGCAGTAGCATTCACGGGGTGGGGCATAGAGCTAGTTTTTGCAGACACCTCAATGTGCTGTGTAAGCGGGGCCACCCCCTTACCTTTGGAGCCATTCCAGGCATTGCTTTCACTGCTTGGAATGGCTTCAAGGGGGAGGGCCACTTCTATGACACCTTGCAAAACTTTGTGCTATGCAAACCTCCCCCCCCCCCCCGGCAAGGAATGCTGCTGAGCTGAGGTGGTTGTATTCACAAACCTACAAGAGAATACTGGCGCTCAGATTTTTTTTTTCTCGTGTTTTGATTCTATTCATTTGTGGAAAGACAAAAGGATCAAAATAATTCTGAGGCAAATAACTTTGATACAAAATAGAAACTTTTTTTTAATTGGTGGGGAAAAATTAATTTTTCTTAATTAGCAAATAGAACTCTTCTGTCAAGCATATTGTAAGGGGCTCACGGCACTTTTGAGAATGAAAAGATGAAAAGGTTCAGTAATAAAGGTGATTTGAATTTGCTGTCCCCAATTCTTCTTCTTTGAAATTTTCTGTCCAAAACTCTCTCTGCACACTTGAATATTGGCATTCTCTCTTCAGCATCCTAGGAGATTATTTCATCAGCTGACTGTTGATATTTGACAACTTTTAGCCCAGTGACAGAGCACCTGCTTTGCACGAAGAAGGTTTGAGGATCAATCGGTACCATCTGCCAGTAGGACAGAGAAAAATTCCTGCTCAAAACCCTGGAGAGCTGCTGCCAATCAGTGGTGACAATGCTGAGCTAGATGGACCAATGATGGGACTCAGTATAAAGTATCTACTTGTGTTTATAATTGTGATGTAATCAGTGGTGTACCTAGGGGGGGCAAGGGGGACAAATGTCTGGGTGCCACACATGTGCTGGCAGAGCTGCCAGCTTCCCCTTGCTACCCCTCTTTTTTTTTAAGAGAAAAAAGGTGGTATCTGAAATGCGAATTCATTTTAGAGAATTCATCATTTCAGAGAATTCAGCAAATGTTGAATATATGGAAAGATTTGTTTCAGCTTTCAGCAATAGCTTTTGGCTTTGTTCCTTATGATAGACAGGATGAAACTGACATGCGTGCCAATGTGAACTCTTTCCTCCAGATGTGGATGGAACAGCAAGCTTATGAGAAATCAGAACAGTTCAGAAACACAAAGCTGTACAGCTGCTATGGGATTGTAAGCATTGTACACTGCACATCCATCACATCCACATTCTGACGGTTGTTTTTTTTTCCCTGAGCTTTCATTGCAAGTGGTGGTTCTGAAAAGATTAAAGGGCCTGATAGCGATCTATTTTCCCCAGGACATTCTCTTTTGCTAACAATAGCCCTCTTACAGCAAGCATAGCTGTGAAAGATGTAATGCGATACAGATGATATTGATTTCCCAGCCCATGTTTATGTTTTGTAATATTTTGTGAAAATAAATTTTTTTGCAAGAAAAGGATAGCCATTCGGCTCTGATGCTTGGCAAGGGAGCGAACAGACGGGGACTGTGACGAATCAAAGGTTGCTGAATGTAAGGGCGATTGGATACAGAGGGGCTTTGCAAAGTGGTAGCATCAAATTCAGGCCCTCTGGACAGAAAACAAATGTGAGTGTTACTTACAATGCTCTGATGTAAAGCTCACCACAAGCCTCTGAGGTTGCGAAAGCTATGAAAGAGCAGTTCAAGATTCAGCAGAGATTTGAAGCTGTGCAGCTTCTGTGACCACACTGCTGCAGGCATGTCTGGATTCAGTGTCCCATGAGTCAGCCAGAGCATGTGGTCAGTACAGCCAACCTTCAGAAAGAAGCCCTCACCATCTTTCCCAGAGTTCTACTTTCAGTGGTCCAATTAAGCAATCTGCCTACTACCTACTCCTTCCACACCCATAATCAGGACTTACCTTCTCTGCAGTGCTCCTTGTTCCTCAAGACCCTGCTTCCTTTTTTCCTTGAAAAGGGCCATTGGTTGATGCTCACTGGAAGAGTTTCCCTTCTGACTCCCCAATACTTTAGAAGTATTTAGAAATACTTTAGAAAAGCCAAAGTCCTTCATGAAGAATACAGGTCATCCCTCATTATCTACTGGAGTTCCGTTCTGAAACCCCTAGCGGATAAAAAAATTCATGGATTTAAAAAAGTGGAAAAATAGATGCTCCTAATGGAATAGGTTTCCTCTCCTGTTGTGAGCGAAGAGTCCATGACTCGCTGCAGTACAGAAGTGTACTCAGGACGCAAGCTCTGTAGACCTGGATCTTGGTATGTTCCGTCAGCTTCTTGTTGGACCAGACTCTCTTTGTGAGTCTGGAAAACGTGGTAGCTGCTTTACCGATGCGCTTGTTTAGCTCGGTATCGAAAGAATGAGTGTCGATGAGAATGAACATATTACAGCATTATATTTTGTCCTCTTTTTCCTATTGTATTGTCTGTCAGAGCTAGCCCAAGAGAGTGGGTGGCCCTACCTGAATCTGATAGTATGGTATTAAGAGCTGAAGAACCCAATTACTTATGGGGAGAATTCCTACATCTCCATTAGCAGCAGGGCAGTAAAGTTTTCTTCACCATGTGGCTAGATGCCAGAGGGGATTGGCTACCACGTGGCAACATACACATCTTAGTAATTGGTTACCTTAGCAAGCTACACCTGTAGGCATGTTTTAGAAGCTACAGTACTTGATTGCCTTTAAATGTCCTCTGTTATGATCCTATTAAATCAGGTTATGCTCTGTGTGCATTAGTTCATGCTAACGTACATCTCAGGCAAGACAAATTAAACAAAAGTATCCTGGTATAGAAAGCACCAGTCAGCTTTGCACACAGACCTCCTCTGAGTGTGCTTGCCAACACAGACGCTGAAAGGCTGCAACCGCATCAGTCAGTGAAAGGCCAACCATTTTCCCAAGGTGTCTGCAGCAGGTCAGACATGCTTCTGCCTCCAATTATGTTCATAATGCACTCAGAGCAATTTTCTATGTGGATTGTGTGCTAGTTTGATTGTTTCAGCCAGGCAACAACCAGTGCAGGATTGTTTCAGTGCAGGCTCCACAAAAGGTGGATAAGAATATCCTTAATCCCATAGACATGTGGGACTGCAAAAGCTTACCAAGTAGCTTGCATCAATGTAAACACAGTCAATGAGGTCTGTCTGCCAAGTGCAGTTCCATTATAGGAAGCTATTTTGAGAGATCTGTAACACATACATATACATAAGAACATAAGAACAGCCCCACTGGATCAGGCCATAGGCCCATCTAGTTCAGCTTCCTGTATCTCACAGCGGCCCACCAAATGCCCCAGGGAGCACACCAGATAACAAGAGACCTCATCCTGGTGCCCTCCCTTGCATCTGGCATTCTGACAAAACCCATTTCTAAAATCAGGAGGTTGCGCATACACATCATGGCTTGTACCCCGTAATTGATTTTTCCTCCAGATCCCCTTCCTCCAGATCCCCTTGTCCAATCCCCTTTTAAAGGCGTCCAGGCTAGATGCCATCACCACATCCTGTGGCAAGGAGTTCCACAGACCAACCACACGCTGAGTAAAGAAGTATTTTCTTTTGTGTGTTCTAACTCTCCCAACACTCAATTTTAGTGGATCTCCCCTGGTTCTGGTGTTATGTGAGAGTGTAAAGAGCATCTCCCTATCCACTCTGTCCATCCCCTGCATAATTTTGTATGTCTCAATCATGTCCCCCCTCAGGCGTCTCTTTTCTAGGCTGAAGACGCCCAGACGCCGTAGCCTTTCCTCATAAGGAAGGTGCCCCAGCCCCATAATCATCTTAGTCGCTCTCTTTTGCACCTTTTCCATTTCCACTATGTCTTTTTTGAGATGCGGTGACCAGAACTGGACACAATACTCCAGGTGTGGCCTTACCATAGATTTGTACAACGGCATTATAATATTAGCCGTTCTGTTCTCAATACCCTTCCTAATGATCCCAAGCATAGAATTGGCCTTCTTCACTGCCGCTGCACATTGGGTCGACACTTTCATCGACTTGTCCACCACCACCCCAAGATCTCTCTCCCGATCTGTCACAGACAGCTCAGAACCCATCAGCCTATATGTCAAGTTTTGATTTTTTGCCCCAATGTGCATGACTTTACACTTACTGACATTGAAGCGCATCTGCCATTTTGCTGCCCATTCTGCCAGTCTGGAGAGATCCTTCTGGAGCTCCTCACAATCACTTCTGGTCTTCAACACTCGGAAAAGTTTGGTGTCGTCCACAAACTTTGCAACCTAACTGCTCACCCCTGTCTCCAGGTCATTTTTGAAGAGGTTGAAAAGCACCGGACCCAGGACAGATCCTTGGGGCACACTGCTTTTCACCTCTCTCCATTGTGAAAATTGCCCATTGACACCCACTCTCTGCTTCCTGGCCTCCAACCAGTTCTCAATCCATGAGAGGACCTGTCCTCTAATTCCCTGACTGTGGAGTTTTTTCAGTAGCCTTTGGTGAGGGACCGTGTCAAACGCCTTCTGAAAGTCCAGATATATAATGTCCACGGGTTCTCCCGCATCCACATGCCTGTTGACCTTTTCAAAGAATTCTATAAGGTTCGTGAGGCAAGACTTACCCTTACAGAAGCCATGCTGATTCTCCCTCAGCAAGGCCTGTTCGTCTATGTGTTTTGAGATCCTATCTTTGATGAGGCATTCCACCATCTTACCTGGTATAGATGTTAGGCTGACCGGCCTATAGTTTCCCGGGTCCCCCCTCTTTCCCTTTTTAAAGATAGACGTGACATTTGCTATCCTCCAATCTTCTGGCACCATGGCCGTTTTGAGGGACAAGTTGCATACCTTAGTCAAGAGATCTGCAACTTCATTCTTCAATTCCTTAATAACTCTTGGGTAGATGCCATCAGGGCCCGGTGACTTATTGATCTTTAATTTATCAATGAGGTCTGAAACATCTTCTCTTTTAACCTCTATCTGACTTAACTCCTCGGTTAGGAGGGGCCGTTCGGGCAGCGGTATCTGCCCGAGGTCTTCTGCCGTGAAGACAGATGCAAAGAACTCATTTAATTTCTCTGCCATCTCTGTCTCCTTTTATCTCCCCTTTCCCTCCCTCACCATCCAGAGGGCCAACCGCTTCTCTGGCGGGTTTCCTGCTTTTAACATATTTGAAGAAGCTTTTATTATTCCCCATAATGTTGCTGGCCATGCGTTCCTCATAGTCTCGCTTGGCCTCCCATATCACCTTCTTACATTTCTTTTGCCACAATTTATGTTCCTTTTTATTCTCCTCATTAGGGCAAGACTTCCATTTACGGAAGGAAGCTTCCTTGCCCTTCACAGCCTCTCTAACATGGCTCGTTAGCCATGTGGGCGCCCTCCTGGATTTAGTGGAACCCTTCTTTCTTTGCGGTATACACCTCTGCTGGGCCTCTATTACTGTTGTTTTAAGCAGCCTCCATGCACTCTGGAGAGATTGGACTCTTTTTACCCTCCCTTTTAACCTCCTTCTAACCAGCCTCCTCATTTGAGGGAAGTCCGCCCATCGGAAGTCAAGGGTTTTTGTTAGAGATTTGCCTGGTATTCTTCCCCCAACGTGCACGTCAAAATGGATCGCAGCATGATCACTGTTCCCCAATGGCTCAGTAACATTTACATCGCTAACCAGGTCCTGTGTACCGCAAATATTAAATCCAGAGTCACCTGTCCTCTGCTGGGCTCTGTGACTAGCTGCTCTAAGGCACAGTCATTTAGCACGTCAAGAAATCCGGTCTCCTTGTCGTGACCAGAACACAAATTGACCCAGTCTATATGAGGATAGTTGAAGTCTGGATACACACCAGAACAATCACTATCTACCACAGGGACACATCAGGCTCGAAGCGTGGATCAGGTCAAAGAGGAAGATTATGTCTGTGGGCTAAACAGAATGTTGCCTCAAACTTAATTGGTTCTGGAGTGCCTTGTGGGC
The DNA here is from genome assembly GCF_035046505.1 of Tiliqua scincoides. Taxonomy (NCBI): domain Eukaryota; kingdom Metazoa; phylum Chordata; class Lepidosauria; order Squamata; family Scincidae; genus Tiliqua; species Tiliqua scincoides. Next base: position 129,096,908 of record NC_089824.1, read on the forward strand.
CAGCAAACCATTCCTGGTCATAACACCACTATGTACACGAGACAGGGAGCATTGCTTGGTTCCACTCTGAAATGGTTTTGAGAGACAATCCCTGGTCGCACTAGGCATTGCCCACCACATGGAGAGAACCTCTATCCATTATGGCATACTGATATCTTTGTGCTAATCTACTGGAGATATTTTCCTGAGCACATACATTGAAGCTGAGTCTTCCAGCATCTGGGACATTCCCATTCCAGTCTCGAAATCACTCCTCTCCCGTCAGAAGCCTCATATTTCCTGGGCTTGATTGAGTTTAGGAGTATTCTTCGGGGGGGAGGGGGGTATAAATTACAATCTATTCAAAGAGGTTCCTGAAGGGACAAATGTGCGTGCAGTGCTCAGGCTTGATGTGTTAGCAGAGAGGTATTCCAGAGAGGTGGTTTGAAAAGATTGTCCAGGTGCTCTGGCCAATGGGCAGTTAAGCTTAATTTATTATCCAAGAAGAAGACTTGTTCTTGCAAATAAAATTATGCAAAGGTAGAGATCCCAAATTTGCAAGACCTTAAAGTGGAAGTGGCCTACCTCCAGTAGGCTATGTGCCACTTTTTAGGTAATAATCCTGATTGTGTCACTCCACCTTATTTTGGCCCTCTCCAGACTTGCTCGAGTGGTTTTGCCTGCCCACAAGATCGGCTGAGCCTCCGCTCTGCTATCTCTGCCCTGCCACAGCCTGTGTCACTCCCTTTCTAGGCTTTGAACTGGGAGGAGCACTGGGAGGAGTGCCATGGAGCCATGTTAAACTAGTGCAGGTGACAGGTGACTTTGGGTACCACTTTGAAAGTGTCCGCATGCCACCAGTGAGACACATGCTGTGGATTAGTCACCCCTGCCTCAGAGGAAGGTGACACACAGATTCCCCCCCCCCCTTGTAGCACAAGAAAAGTGCTACAGCTTTTCTTTCTGCTCAATGGCCCTTTGATAGCATATTCCTGACTAGAAGGAACTGTTCCTCATCCCCTCCAGGGCAAAGTCCTGGCTGAAAACAAGTAAGGCAAGACTGCAAATTTTGGAAAGTGAAGTCATTGGCAACACATTTTCTCTTCTTTTCCTCATAATGATACAAAGCAGAAACACATGAGGTGAAATTATAACACCGCATGCCCCACATTCAGTGACGTAGAACAGAGGACAGGAAAATGCAGAACACAATTACATGAAAAAATATGTTTCTGTTATGGAAGAGAGGAGGGTGAAATCCACACAGGGATGCCATTTTGGGCAGCAGCCCTGTGTTTGGAGTGACAGTGACTTCTGCCTTTAATTTATTAGGGGATTACAAAACACGGTTGGAAAGCTTCCAGTATATACTGGAGTTTTTGTTTTGTGTTGTTCTTCATAGTCATTGATTTGGTTCCACAAGAACAAAATTCTTTTGCAGACACTGTGAAGAAAAAGCCTTCACAATAATGAAGCCAAACTTACAAAGTGTGAGGGAGCATATGCCTTCCACCATCTGGGCTTTGTTGCTTCATGAAATTTCTATGAGTCGTCCTCACAGACCTTTGTTTTGATGATGCAAGCAGGATTTTATAGTCCACATGCCACACATGAGAATGCAGACAAGTGCAAGGGTAGAGCTTTTCAGCTCAAGAAATGAAATATTCCTCATGACCTACTTACTAAATATAGCCAGGCTACTTCATCTCTCTAGATATTATCCAATGTATGGATGCCTGTAGTGAAGGAACAAAAAGAGAAAATGAAGTAGAGAAAAAAGGAAATCTTTTCATGCTTATCCATTTAGAATACCTTTCTCATCTTTCATCTGTGAACATAGGACTCAAGAGTCAAAGAAACTTCCAGGCATTAAAATACACAGATGTATGGCAAAATACACTTAATTTAGGCAGCTGGACCAAATATTAGTCTAGAATGACTCCTGCTGTCATAAAAGGCTCCATGTGATAGCCCAATCCTGCATAGGACTGGGCTGTTGATCAAGTAGATCTATAGTTGTTTTACTGACTGATAGAAGCTTGCTGCCCTGTTTTCTTTGTCCTCTGCCCAGGCACCTGTAAGGTGATCTGAGAAGTGGTCACCACCATTCTAGCATTCATACAGTGGCTTAGCTAATGATCGTGTAGCCCGGTGCCAAGCTCAAAATGTTGCCCCGGAAGTGATGTCACAACCAAAAGTGACATCACACCCAGGCTTTTTAAAAAGTGAAAATTGGGAGGAACCCACCTCCTCCCACAGCAGCTCACCACCCACTTGCTCTGCTGCCTTCCCCCAGTCAGTGGCATAGCTAAGGCATCTATCTACAACCTGGGGTCAAAGAACATTTTGTAGCCCCCTGTGCATGACAAAATCAAATTTAATTAAGTAAATAAAGGAAAAGTTATTGGTTAATAACATCTCATTAGCACTCAGAACAAACAGTCTCATAGGTCAGTTTGGAGTTAAGCAAATCCACTTTTTGTTCCACAAGGCAGTTGTTTTCATTTTCTAGTTAATTGGCCACAACTTTTCATAGCAAACAGATATTCCAGTGCAGTTTGTTTCATTGCATTCTGCATTAAGTTACTTTTTCAATGATATCTAACATGATGGTATTATTCATACATACCAAGATTTTCACAATTTTGATCACTAGTGTCAAGCTCAGATGGTGGTATCATCACCACCAGCAAAAGTGCACATCTTTATGCAGCTCAGATGCCCATATTGTAGGAATGTTAAGCAGGTCTTGGGATAACTGATTGTTTTGGATAACCAGTATTGTGATATGTAGTGGAATGGACACTGAGCGGGCAACCAGAATAACATTTCACTTCCAAGGAGAAGCAGTTGACTCAGTGTCTGGTGTGGTAAGTGTTTGTTCAAGTTTTCTGAACCTACTTCAGGGAAATGCGAAGAAATACAAAGAAGTGAAGACAGCATAAGCACTTGATCTCATGCCCAAGCTGACCCATCACCCTCCTTGTAGGATGCTGTGACCCGAAGGAGTGCAGTAATCCTTGCACTTCATGATACAACTGTATGTCATAAGAAACAGGGGGCTTCCACTGAAAATGGCATCCATGAGTTGAGTTGCTCCTCTCCCACTCCATAAAATGCAGTAATACTTGCCTCATGTCTTGATAGCACAACCATGAGTTTCATCGTCATCCCCAGCTTGCATTTTTTGTTGCCAGTGGCAGAGGCAGAGAAATGCAAATGTACACTGTGATGACTTGACACTGGGGAAATTTTAGGGCACAAGCCTAACCAGGTCTACTCAGAAGTAAATCTTATTTTGTTCAATTCTCAGGAAAGTGCGGTTAGGATTGCAGCCACACTATACAATATAGCGCAGGTAGGGTTGGGGAGGCATTGTTTTTGGCAGCAACCCCATGTTTCTTGAAACACAAGGTTTTGGCTTCTGGGCCTACAGGAGACAGTTTAGGTCAGAATTTCTCAGGGCTCCAAGATGCAATTCAGCTACATAAATTAGCTTTAGAGAAAGCCTCCCTTGGATTCTCTGGTCAGCCTTTCTGATAGCCACCAGCCTTGTGAAATGTGCTGATGCAATGCCTTCTATTTCTTAGCATTGTTTTTGAAATAGGGGCACTTGGAGAGCTCTGGCATAAGCAATATGAAGACAGTTCCTATCTAAGCCCAGAGCACAGTATCCTCTATGTATGCACAATATAAAAAAAAATAACAAATTAAAACCATATCATTAATCAGTGCTTTCAAAACTATTCCAGATTCCATTTACAAAAAGAAGCCGGAAGCCAGCTTCAAATGTCAAGCTATTTGATGCTTAAGTTTGAAAAGCTTCTGACTGCTGTTTTCCCCCAGTGTAAACCTGAAATGGTGAACACTGGCGTACCTAGGGGGGGCAAGCGAGGCAAATGCCCCGGAAGCCAACCCTCCAGGAGTGACTCGGAGCCTCACCCCGCCCCCGCTCCCACCAGGAAGAGCGCCTGGGCGCCGACTGAGCCACCCCTCCCCTCCTCCTTTATAAGAGGATAGGAGACAGGCACCCTAGAGAGGCACTTACACTCTAGGGCGCCCATCTCGTCTCCTCCAATAAAGGAGAAGGGGAAAGGGGGGGTGGTCCAGTCGGTGCCGAGACACTGCCTAGGAGGCAGCGTCTGTCTGCTTCCCAGGAGTGCTCCTGGGTGTCCCTGCTTCGCCTCTGAGGGCATCCCTCAGGGGCAGAGCGGAAGTGGCATGCACCCCCTCCGACTTTGGAGGGAATGCGCGCCGCTTCCTGGCTGGGTAGCCCCGCTCTGCTGCTGAGGGCATCCCTCAGGGGTGGAGCGGAAGCGGCACACACCCCCTCAGATGTCGGAGGGGACGCGCGCCGCTTCCCGGCCCCCACAGAGCCTTCCACGCAGCTTACAAGCTGCACAGAGGTCTCCACTGCAGCGGTCTGGGGCCTCTGGGAGCAGCCCCAGACTACTGCCATGAAGACCCCCACAGAGCAGAAGGCTCCATGGGGGCCTCGGCTGCCTCCTCCATTTCCCCTTGTTTTCAAAGGGGGAACAGAGGAGGCAGCTGCACGGAAGTAATTGCGGTGACGATGACGTCACCACAATTACTTCTGGGTCATGTGCATTGGGGGGCAGAGAAGGGGGACGAAACGGGGTGTGGGGACGGAATTCTCAGGGTTGCCCCAGACGCGAGGACCCCCAGGAACGCCACTGGTGGTGAATGTTTGGTTTTATTAAATCTGGATGGCAAAACTGCCAAAGCAGATTTCCCAGATTCCAAAAATCCCAAATAGTTTTAATGAATATTGAAGTGTGTGTTTTTGTGTGTGTGTGGTGTTGTTGTTTTTTTAAAAAAAAAACCTTCTCCATGTGAACTTCTGTCCTGGTTTAAATATTTCAGCTGAATACTTGTAAATGCAATAATATCCACTTGAGGACTCTGTCTGGAGTACATTCTGGACTCTACTTTTTTGCACTGGATCTGATGTATTCAGAGCTGCCCTTTTTGTGATCTGCCAGTGCATTACGCAGGCCACCATAACTGCAGCTGCTCTGATAATCTGCAGCTTCATGGCACCAGCTGGCAAGTGCTGCACCAGCAGCAGTAGGTGGCAAACTAGTCATTGGCACAGGTAAAGTGGTGGCGGGGCAAACCAAGGCAGATTGGGGTGGGAATCAGGGCATACCTTGAGTGGGTTGGGGCAGGAATTGGGCCAGGTTGGGGCAGGGTGGAGGTCAGAGCTCTCCAGCAGTGGCATCTGTGGGATCCTCTGCCCTGTCTCAGGCCTAACAGGACACCAGAAAAAGAGCTGGCATAGATCTGACTTGGGGCACAATCTGTTTTTAAACAGTTTCAGTGGAATCCTGACATAAGCTCCAGGCCTCCTTTCTATACAGGGTCCCTTAACCACTACAACTGCTCAGTTCTCAGAGTCCCTTGAGTGATTGTGTTGCTGGTTGTAAGGGTTTATGCAGTGGGTAGACTATTGGGCCAAATGTCACAGTTAGATTGAACTACGGCAATGTGATCTACACAGGGCTACCATTGAGGAGCCCCAGGAATCTACAAATGCTATAAAATGTTGCACTACACATCTGGGTTGGGGCCCTTGCATGGAAAAATATAACCTTTTTTCTATACCATCTGTCCTGCTTTCCAACTTGTTTCTTGGCTCAATTTGAGGTGTTTTATAGCCTTTTTTAAAAAATAAAAAATAAAAATGTATTTATAACCTTTAAAGTCTTGGACAACCTTATGGTCTGAAGAACCATATCAGCCACTCCACTCAACATTCCTCTCCTTCTGAGGTTCTGCTGGGGAAGACACATGATAGGCCTTATGATTTTATAACAGTATTCATATGCATTTTAATTATCTTTTTTTAATTACATTTTTTATTATTTTCCAAAATAAAAACAAACAAATATAAACAAACACATAAACACAAACTCAATACACAACACACACAAAAAAAAACACAAAAACACCGTTGGAGGGTGCAAGCAATCATATATTGCATATATATCTAATCAATCATCTTCTAATCTTGTTCCTCTTCTAGTTTAGCCTCTTAATATCATTTATCTATCATATCATATCCTGTATAATATATCATGTATACAATATATTCATCTAAATGCCCTGTCTTATACATCTACAACTTCATTTTCCGCCAAGCATAAAATGGTCTCCACTACTCTGTCTGTGTCAGTTTGCGCTATTGATCCAAAATCTCTGTAAGCCTATCCATTTCCGCCACATTCATTATTTTCTCTATTAATTATCTTTCGTTGGAATTTTAATATCTTTCCAGTATCTAACATATAAAATCCTTGCAGCAGTTAATATCATAATAACTTTTCTCTATCTATATATAATCATAATCTTTTTCTCTATCTATAATATCTAAGGTAATATTAAGCAAAAATAACTCTGGTTTCAGCAATATCGTAAATCCAACGATCTCTTGTATTGGATTCCTTACCATTTTCCAATATACTTGCATTTTTTTACATGTCCACCACATATGATAAAACATCCTTTCTACACATTTACACTGCCAACAATTTTTTGATATGTTCTGATTCATTTTTACCAGTTTTACTGGTGTCATGTACCATCTATATAATATTGTATATACATTTTCTTTAAAATTTGTTACTCTAGTAAATTTTATATTATATTTCCAAATCTATTCCCATTGTTCTAATGTTCTAACAGTTTAATTATCTTAAGGTGCCTTTTGAGTTTCTTAGGAAACAGAAATGTGGGACAGAATTCTTAGATAAACAAACAAACAAAAACACAATTGGCAAGTAACTGAACAAATGCAGAGGTGGTGAAGGGATTTCGAGCGACAGGATTTCCACATGAGAAATAAAATAGAGTCTTGGAATTATAGGCTTCGGACAAATGTGAAAAAAAATGGAATCACAATGCAAGACAATAGAGATTTGTGCAGAAATTACCAAGAAACAATTTTTGAAGTGGCTCACATGCAGGGATGTGCAAATCCACTGTGGCTAGGTAAGAGGTGTAGCTAGGTCATCTGACACCCGGGGCCCATAAAATTTTGTCACCCCATATGATGCAGTTAATTGATTGATTGATTGATTATTATATTATATTATATTGTTTGTTGTTAATAAATTCACATTTTTATACCACCCTTCCTCTAAGCAGCTCAGGGTGGTGTACATGGTTCCTCCTCTTATTTTGTCCTCACAACAACCCTGTGAGGTAGGTGAGACAGAGATAATAATAGTCATGACATGAAATGAATAATAATAATGGCCAGAAAATAAATGCAGTGAATACTTCCCCACAAAAAAATGGATGAAATTCTGCATAAAATGGTATATAACATGATGGTATTATTCCTAAAAGCCACAATTTCAATAATTTTGGTCACTAGGAAGTTTGTGAGGGATCCAGGCTTGGAGGGCGGGAAGAAAGGGAGATTGTGGGGGATCTAGGATTGGAGGGGGAGAAAGGGAGATTGTGGGGGATCCAGGCTTGGAGGGGGGGAAAGATTGTGGGGGATCCAGGCTTGGGGGCGAGAGTAAACATATCACTATCAGGACTCACCCAGCTTTGCAAGTCTAAAAACAAGTAAAAATTCACCTTACAGCTGAAGCCTCTGTTTTATTATTGGGGGGGGGGGAGGCCTTCTGGAGCATTTGTTGAGCTCCACTTTCATCAGATCGGGACCATGCAGCTAGCCTTGCACTCCCCTGTGCCCAACTTGACCAGGAACCAAGGCACGTTTGCCTACTCGTGAGTAAACACAACCATGTGGCTTCCTTTTGCTTTCCATAGGGCTCAATACATTCCTCAGCTTGGAGAGAGGGACTTCCTTCTTGGGTGTTTTTTGGGGGCTGCTTTCATTGGACAGGAACCGTTCTGGTGTTGTTTGATACCTCTCAGCCTGCCCTTTCCAACGGATTAAGGCAAGACTTCCTACGTGCAAGTAAACATACAATATGGCTCAGTTTCATTTTCCATAGGGCTCCATGCATTTTGGGGCTTCCGGGTTTTTGGTCATAACTTTTGATGTAAAGGAGATATGTCGCTCGGGATTTTTGCATTGCATTCCACTGGAAATTCTGCATCCAATGGTATATGGCATGATGGGGTTACTCCTAACCTTTGTGATGTTAGTGATGTTGAGTCATTTGTGGTGTCACTCCCCCAAGGGTGGTGCCCGGGGGGACCGCCCCCCTCTGCCCCTCGCTAGCTATGCCACTGGGCTAGGTTCATGTCAAGTCCTGAGTCCCTGCCCCCTTTTACTTGACTTGTGCACAAGTCTTAATGAGCGGCCGTGAGGACTCATCCAGAGCATTTTTGGGAAGCTATTTGACTCGAGTCAGAGTATTTTTCATAGACAAGACAGGCGCAGCTCCACAAAAAAAAAAAAAAAATAATGGAGCTGCTGGCAGGGAGTGATGTGTGTCGGAGGTCTCATTAAACACCCATCATGTCTTCATTCATCCCATCGGTAAACAAAAGCTCTGCTGTCCTTTGAGTGAAGGCAACAGGGCAGAAAGCACTGATCAGTTTCTGATGAACCCAAGTGACAAAATGCCTCCCCCCCCTTCACATCACGACTCCTGATTCCACCTTCAGAAGGAATACCAGGGCATGGAGCAACAGGGAGTGGAGGCACCTGAGCTCGGCAAGGCGGGAGGGGTGGGATGGACTGCATGAGAGCAGGGTCAGAAGTGGGAAGTGGGAGGAGGGTTGTGTGCTGGGAGGCTCACCAGTACAACCCAATCCTTTGCAGCTCTACTCAGAAGTAGTCCCATTGTGGCCAGTCATTCAATTAACCTACTGAAGCCATTATTTTCTCTTTGATTTCTAAGAACTGCCTCCCTCTTCCTCCTTTTCCCTATCCATGGGCTACTCCAGCCACTCCTATGGCAAGAACCCTACACACATCAGGCAACCCTGTGAACCTCCAAAAAGATGAATTCAGTGTTTTGGAAGAAGTATCGTATTTATTTATGCTATTCACATTTCAGTGAAGTTTTTACATTGCGAGAGTGAGAAAGAGAGAGAGACAAGATAAATTAGGAAGGCTATATTAATATCTAGTCCAAGTTACATCAAATATCTCCATCTATTTCCTCCACAGATAAATACTTATGAAGAACATACTGAATAACTTGACCATCCCAGGGGAATATGCATAAAGGGCAATGTAGTGTTAGAACTGGCCCTTGATTTTATTGGTGAGAGTGTTTTCATCCTGCAAGCCAACAGTTCACTGAAAAGCTATAAGGAGTTTACTCTTTGTATATACCAGTTATCTTAGAATTAAAATATTAAACTTTTTGTAAGAGAAATAAAACACTCAAAGCAATGTCCTTATCATTGGAATGATTTTGTTCAAACATGTTTAGTTCCTTATGAACAGATCATTTTCTGCAAGAGAGACTGCTAAATTATGAGGACCTCAGCTCTGAGTTTGTATGGCCTTTCTTGTGTTCAAAAGTTAAGGATGTACATCATCAGTTGTCTTTTATCTGTGTGTTGTTATTTTTTTTTTTTTTACCAACCATCCCTGGAGACAGAAATGGTGGAGTGACAAACCGTCTGGATGTATTTAATGTGAAATGAAATGTGCTGCTTTTTGTTGCCTCCGTGTATTAAATTTTTTATTTTAATGGCATGTCAACCTAAAATACATACACAAAAATGACTTTATTCCTGTTGAACTTGGGACAACATCACTCTGCAGGTCATTCCATTTATTATTTAGTTATGACATCCTTCCACACCATCTTGCCACAAGAAGCAGAGCAAGGTAGTGCCAATCATTGATTTGAACTGTCAGGACTCAATTGAAAGTGTATGGAATTTTTATCTGCATAACAGAGAGAGCCAGGATGGTATAGGACGGCCAGGTTGGTGTGGTGGTTCAGGAGTTGGACTTAGACCTGAGAGATCCCGGTTCAAATTCCTTGCCAGCCATGAAGTTTCCTGGGTGATCATGGACCAGGCACTATCTCTCAGCCTAGCCCACCTGAGCTGCTTGGAGGAAGGAAGGTAGAAAAATGTGAAATATTTAAATAAATAATCCTTTAGAATCACTGCACCATTAGAGGGCTCACCCATCTTCCAGAACAGTATTAAGATTTTTTCCCCCGGCTGTTTTTCATATCTAAGCTAAAGGAGAGTGGAATTTGAATGTGTGTATGGTTTTATCTATTCCATGTTAACTGGTTGCCTTCTAATTACAAAGCATGCAGAAACTAATGAGCTTATGTTAATACCATGGATAATTTCTCATACACCTTTTTATAATGCTGTGTGCAAGAGAATGCATTTATGCACACGCAGATACACTTTTCCAAGTCAGTAGAACCAAATTTGTACCACTTTCTCTTTTCTTCCTGCAGTGAGGTCAGTCGAGCACTCCAACATCAAATTAAAAAGGTTGCCAGCTCATCCCATCAAGCTTCTTATTGCATCCATACTTTGTTCTGGAAGGTTTCGTTTTTAATTTAGCAGACAATAATAATGAATAATGCAGATGAACAACTCGCGCACCGTAGCTGAGTATGACAGAGAACTGATGTTTACACAGGAGAATGGGATATCATTTCATCTAGCTGCTCTGAGCAGCGCTGCGCATGAATTGCACCACTTTTTTGTTGTTTTTAAATTGGCCGTTGTCTTCCACCGCCATCAAGGCTTGAAGATTATGCCTCTATACCACACATCTGCTCACTGTCTGTTGCTTGAAAGTGACAGCAATTATTAACATGATGGCTAATCAACAAGCCTCGTTGTCAAACACTGCTTAATGACTGCAGATTGCTCTCAACCACTCGCAAAAAGATGTAGAAGAGAACATGGGCAGACAATATGTTTCTCAGTCATTGTGCATTTCTCACTCGAGGTTTGGGGTAGGAATTCAAAAGCACATTTTCCTGAAAGCAAGATCTTCAATATAAGTTGCTTTATCATGGTGTTTCTTATGGAGGCGATAAAGCCACTCCATAAAGATGACACTAAATTGGAGATTATCACCCCAAGTCCTTGGCTTGTCATTTTAAAAAGGAAAAAAAAAAAAAAAACCAGTACTGGGTATCACACTTTGTATGACTGGTCAGACTGAAGCAAGCAAATAAAATTGGTTTCAGGCAATGCTTTATATTTTAATCACTATTGCCACCTAGTGGCAAAATCAAATTCTGTCGCATAAATAGTTCCGAGAGTTGGCTGCCAATTCCTGCAGACCACAAGCTTTATTGATAAGGCCAAGGAATTGAATCCCAAGATACAGCTTGAGTCTCATTATTCACATGGGTTCTGTTCCCAGAACTCTGGGGGATGGCAAAAATCACACTATAGCAAATCAATTTCAAAAACAATGTCCCATTGCTCAGGTGATTTAAAAACTGCCTTGCTGACCTTTGCGATGTTAAGAAAGAGTCATTAAGCAGACAATCCATCAATCAGTCTTTCTCCAGGTGCTTAGAAAGAATTATCTTTCTTTCATGTGCTCAGGGGGAAGGGAGGGGGTCACTTGGAGAATGATTGATGGATTATCAGCTGGCTTGCCCTCCCTTTACTATTGTAAAGGACTGTTTTCCTTTAATTTAAAGGGCCCTTATCATGTTGAGATAAAAATATCTACAACAGTAAGAAAAGCATTTTAAAGGAGTGCATTTTTCCCCTTCTCCAGGGATCAGCACATTCCTTCTCATTTGCAGTGGCCATTCATGTTATGTCAAATCCGTGTATAAAAAATCTCTGTATAACAAGGTTGGACCTGTATTTCTAAATGATTTCAGTCAGGAGATTGACTGATGTGATTTTTATGATTATACAGGCATGGGACAGAACCACAGATTAACCCATCACTTAGGAAACAGATCTCAACTCAGGAAACAGACTTCATTGGTCTGAGTCAGACCATTGGTCCATCTAGTTCAGCATTCTTGTCACTGGGTGATAGTGACTCTCCAGGATTTCAGAGGACTTGTCCTCTGTCCTACCAGGAGATGCTGGGCAATGAACCTGAGACTATCAGCATGCAAAGCATATTCATTATCACTGAGCTACAGCCCCTTGCTCGACTGCTCCATCTGCTGAGAAAATAAAGTGTGGTGGGAATCATTCCATTATCTCAAGAACCAGCTTGCACAACAGTGTTTAGCATGTAGTGAGAACTGATACAGGTGGAGATAACAGAAGAATTGTTTGCAACTATTTTTATAGGTGACATTCCTTGAGTCTGCAGATTTCAAACTGTTTGAAATCAGGAAATTTGTTCCATGTTGATTGAGAAAACACTATGAGTCTGCATGGCATGGAGCCCTCATGGGCTGTAGAATATCCTGAGACAAGTTCTAAGGAGCACCTCCATTCATTCAGGACATTAACCATAGCTGTTGGGTCTCAAAACTTCATTGGCTCATAACTAAGAATATAAATACATCCATCATTCCCCTGAAATTCTGGGTTGCAATGAAGCATCAATAATGGGGAGAAAGGCTGGATTTTTTTGGGGGGGAGGGGCGGAGCTTATTTGTATTATTAATTGTTTCATTGGCAAACCCCTGATACCCAAAGTTTCCCAGGACACATTTTGAGAACTACTGCTCTGGTGTGCTGCAAAAGCTTGGGCCGCCATTTAGGGTTCAAACTTGCCTACATCTGAGTCTTCCTGGATATCTCACAGACTGGAACCAGGCTCAGTTGAGCCATAATATATGTCAGGACTGCAAACTCTGTCATCTTGGATCTTGTTTTAGCATTGATTATTGATAGGTTCGACTGAGGATATTTGCATTCAGAACTCTGCTTACTCTAAAGTGTTCCAGGTAGTCATGGGCCAAGTCACTACCTCTCAGTTTAACCTACCCAAAGGTTCTACATAAAATAGGGTAGTTCTGCATATACCACTCTGAGCAAGAGACAAATGTGAAAATGAAATAAACTATGATAATAGGGTAAGTGCTGAAATAGCTATCTAGATCTTTGAAACAGATCCAGATTTATTTAGTATAAAAAGGATGGCGGTGTTCAGAATAATGATGATCATTGCTACTGATAATACACCTTGCCTTTGTGAGATGGTTTCTCATACTGGACCAGAAAAGAAAGCAATCTGCCATAGACTAAGGTGGTGAATCTACGGTTGTGGTTGTGGATAAGCATCACCCACTTAATATATTATACTGTTTGCGTGAATGTGCCCGACATAATAGTATTGTGTTATAATAATGAGATTCGGAGCCAAACTAGAGACTAGTCAGTCATCAGCCAAGTCCATTGAGAAATGAACCAATGAAAGGACTCAATTAACTTTCTCAGTGATAAGTGCCTCCTGAAGTGCTCTTCATACAGCAAATATGCTCACTATAACAACACCATGACTTTGAATGAGATTCAGCAGAGCACTGAGTGAAAACAATAGGAAAAAATATCAGAAGAACCAAAGCTCCCACCAGTCTGGCGTTCTGTTGAGCAATGGCTAACACTGGATCCTCATGGGGCAGAATACCCACAGTTAGAATTCGGAGAAGACAACAGTCAACAAAATATTGTGCCACACATGTTTTCCTATCAGGGGCTTTAGTACAGGGGTTGGTGTGCTATGATTGGCTGCCTGATATAGTCTGTATCATATGCTCCATTGAAGGAAAGTCAGTGAGGCACTAAGGTGGCAAGAGTGCAATTTTCTGCTATTTTTCCCCTTCCTCATGGTTCCTTATAGCATTAGTCCTACCTATTATTATTTTTTTATTAACAGTATTTGCATACCGCTTTTCAACTAAAAGTTCACAAAGCGGTTTACAGAGAAAAATCAAATAACTAAATGGCTCCCTGTCCCTGTCCCAAAAGGGCTCACAATCTAAAAAGATGCCAAGGAATACCAGCAGACAGCCACTAGAACAGACAGTGCTGGGGTGACAACTCTGTCATTGATGTAGCATTTTTTCTGGCATTGAGGGTGTGTCCATTGTCTGACTGGGGTTAGGATGTGGTGTGAGTCAACTCCTCCTTGTTCCTCCTACATCCCTCCTACATCACTCCCCAATGCACTCCCTGTTTTGGTCAATGGCTATGACAATGTGCCATTCTTCCAGTGTTGCACCACTGTCCATGGTCCATCCATTGGCAGATGGGCTTGCACACTGGCAGGGTTGTTGCCCTGGCAAATGTGGAGATACAGTGGCATATATTAAGGACAGAAATGGGCCTTAATCATTTCAACTTTCATCCACTAAAGGTGGATGAAAGGTCCCTAAAGGTTTAGGGACTTCCTCACCAACAGATTCACTCTCAGAAAAGAAATATTAATATTCCTAGGATGCACTGGCTCTAAGTAATCTTTTAAAAACAAGGTTTTAATGTAGGCTCCCCCACATTCTGTGGCAGATATTTCCCAAAATGTTATGCAATTCATGAAAAAACAGAATCCTCTTGTTTTACTTCTTCAGTAACTTCACTTGATGCTCTCCAATTGTAGAATGATGGGAAGAAGCCAGCCTGTGTTAAATACTCAGTGGGAGCTGAAACGGCTTATGTGTCTTCCATATAAAGCAATGGGATTTAAAATGCGTTGAGTGTGCCCTTTGTAAATAAAGTACTTTCTCCTTTTCACCTTTATGCCTCAAACAGCTACTAAGATAGCTCCCATCAAAAAGACAAACAACATCTCAAAAGAAAAATTCTAACCTGATACACAAACTATGGATAGAAAAAATTAACCAGGCTAAAGCAAAGCAAGCATTGATTTTACTCCACAAGTTAACCTAGTTTCAATGGCTTCTATGTTATGTAGCAGGTATCAAACAGGGTCAGATTTGCAGCCACAATCTTCTCTTGTCTCACAGGCAAGTATCAGTGGGTACTTCATTGTCCCAAGATAAGCCAACAGCAGTGATGGAATAGCCAGCCTAGTAGCTTTTTTTTTTTTTTTTAGAACCCTTTTTTTAAAATGTACATCTGACTTGGCCCTCACTTTATTTTTGTTTAATGTATTCTTCATATTTGCATAGCTTTTCTTTCCTTAGGCCCCAATCCCTTTGGGGCCTTTATGCTGCCAGAACTAGTATTATGGCAGCACAAAGTTCTTTATGGTGGCACAAAAACTTGGCTGCTGTCATATGCTTCCAGGTGGCGGCTGCAAGTGGGCAACAGCATCACATGTACAGCAGCAGCTCCAAAAGCCTCTACTGGCATTGGTAAGTTGATGGTGGGGGGGGGGGGGTGTCATGGGCAAGGAGGGGGAGGGAAGGGAGAATTTCAGGGTAGATCAGGAGAGGGCAGGGAGGATGGAAGGGAAAGGAAGGGTGGATCTCAGTGGCACAAGCATGCAGGAAATCCTATCCCCTCTTTCTTAGGTTGCCCTACCCCTTTTTCTGTCTTCAACATGTGCCAGCAAAATGTCTGGTGTAGGACTGAGAAGAGACAAGAAATTAAGCAGCCTATCTTGGGGAAAGTTAAAAATATTCACTTACTTACATACTAAATTTTAAAAATATTTGTACTAAAAAAAACATAAGTCTTTTTACTTATCTTTTGCTGGCTGTCTGATCACCCCCTCCCACCATTGGATGGAATACACTCTCCACCACTGCAGCTGCATCTACGCCAATGGTGGAGGTTGGGCAGTTAGTTTAGCTTATTTGCATCATTTGGACATCCTAATAGACACATTGGACCATCATAGATATGGACCACAGACCTAGGTGCACTTCATTAGATTTCTGCATGCATAAATGTTCTGGTACATAGTGTTCAGAAACATGCATGTTCTCCTCAACCCTCTTCAAGGATAATCTCTGACAGATTCCACCAACGCACCAAAAACTGAAAAGGGATCTGAAGCCAGTGGGACAAGAGCTGTGTGCTGAAATGAAGTTGTGAAAACAGTACACAATAGAAACATGAAACAGAAGAAAGATGTCTATATCAAATGCAGAGATCATAAATGTACTGCATTGCATAGCAAGGAAAACCAAGCAGGAGTGAAACACAGAACAAGGACATAAGCAACACTTCTTGTTTTGATAAACTGAACAATCAACATATGGGTTTGATTGAGTCTGTAATTTTTCATGCTTTCTGCACTTTGAAGTTCAGTGTAAAATGGGTTACTTTGCTTGCTGCATCTTTTAAAAAATAATATATTGATTCCCCCTTGTGCTGCAGAAACCAGATTGCAGAATTAACCAATAAGAATTAGCTTTATTTATGCATGGATGTAGAAAACATCTGCCAAATACTATCTGGTTTTTTTAATTCTCTCCCCACCCCCATCCCCAGACAAAGATGGCCTGATCTGCTCTGTAATCAGCACTGATCTTGCTGAATCAAAAGATCAACTCCCTAACGTGCACTGTTCTCATTTAACACAAACAAAACTTTAGTGGTAACCATCTGTAGTCATAGGAGCTGCCTTGAAAGACAGAAATACTTAGGAGGTCACAGCAGCCAGAGATGCAGCTGCAAAAAAAAAAAAAAAAAAAAAAAAATTCAATTAAAATGATTTACCTGTATTCTAAATAAGAGGCTGGAACAGCATGCTTTCTAAAATGGTCACTCCATTCAATGAGCAATAATGCACTCCATGAAAGCTAAAAGCTATGCAAATAAGAAGAATATATCAAACAAAAGTAAGGACTAAGGCCAAAATGTTTCAAAAAGGTTCAAAGCACTGTGAACTTTCCACACTTTGAGATCAGCTTGAAACAGACATAGTGAAAGGGATGCAGAAAGTGCGGATCGCACTGGGTGACGCCACCATGGTGGGGCCTTGTTGGTGTGTCCCCTCCTTCTGATTGCTGTGGCTCCAAATAGGGGTTCTACCAACTTCCCACCTCCACCTGAATGCGAGTGCTGTCATGCATGCCTCATTCAGCAGGCTCCCATGGGCCAAACATGCCCGATCTTGTCTGATCTCGGAAGCTAAGCAGGGTCAGGCCTGGTTAGTACTTGGATGGGAGATTGCCTGGTAATACCGGGTGCTGTAGGCTACTACCATAGTCTTTGGAGACTGAAGGTTGCCAACCATGGGCCAAGAGCCAGACGGGGTTGAGTATCCCTCACAGCCCCCAGCACTCAGGCCGACCAGGGCTTGGAACATGCAAGTTTTGAGCTTCTGCAGCTGCCAGCAGCTCTTTTAGGTTTGTCTGACTACTGAGCCAGCCACCTTGCCACACTGAGCTGTGCAGTGCTGCTCAGGATCCATCCAGAAGCCTCCCTGGCTTTGGAACATTTCTTTATTCCCCCTCCTGCTTGCACTGTTCTAGCCATGTCTCAGCGCCTGAATGGATGAAAAACCAGCCCAGGAGCTCAGAGATTAGCCTTGTGCAATTGCCCAGCCACCCAACTGATCACTGCACCACCAAAGCATTCTCTTCCTCGAGTTACTGAAAATAAAATAAAATTGACCTCACTTTGGATGGTCATGCACAAAGCCCAAGCGGCACTCGCATGGCCCAGCACAGTGTGGCAGCTGGCTCCGTGGCTGGACAAACCCAAAAGGGTTTCATGCACTGGGCTTTTTCCAGTAAAGTTGCTACCATTTGATAGTAACCAATGAATAGCGGCACTACGTACTGCTGCATTTACAAATCCTGTACATTTACAAATAAGTCCAAAGTAGGACTGCTCAGAAGCAGGTTTACCACCCTAGTGAGAAGTAGGCCTATCCTCCTTCCTTACACTTTAATCTGATACCTTGACAATATCCTCTTAATCATTCCAAGCATCTAAAACAGCCCTGCAGCTAAAAGTCAAAAGACTAAATTTGCATACATTGACACAAATCACCAACAGCTGGCAGTGATGACACCCTACTGTAGTTCAAGCCAGTCTTAGAAGTCATGGGGCCCAATGGGAGGCTGTTTCATGGGCCCCTCTCCCTCCTGAACACAAGGCAGCTGTGAGGCTAGGCCAATGGCACCTGATGTAAAGCATGCTCCCCCCAGAAGTAGGTGGCAATGACATGCGAACATCACCACCAATTGCTTCTGGGTGGCCTGATTTCAGGGCAGGGGATGCAGGGGCGAGTGGGCGATCCTAACCCAAGCTCTGCTCATTGTGCTGCCACAGCTGTGGCTGCTGGTGGGTGGTAGCCCGCTCTCTGCTGTAGCACAGACACACACACCCCCATGCGTGGGGCCCAATTCGGCGGAATCAACCAAATTAGGCTAAGGCTAGCCCTGGCTGTAGCAGTGGCAATTTTATTCCAGATCCGGCTTTTGATTTCCAGATCATGACAGTATAGCAAACAATTTATAAATTGCCATTTGCCTGCATGTAGGAATATAGCCCTAAATCAGTGGTGTCACTAGGATTCCTGTCACGCGGTGCGGGAGGCCTTTGCGTCACCCCAGGTAGCGGTGATGTACCATCACCCCGCCCCCCCCACCGGTTTTTGGGCTGTTACTTTTGTTATTTCAATGTGGTTTGTTTCATTGCATTCTGCATGAAAGTACGCATTGATTGATATATAACATGACGGTCTTATTCCTCCAAATTCTGATTTTAGTGATTTTGAAAACTTGTGGAGTCACACACACAGACACAGACGCACACGCACGCACACACACACACACACACACGCGCACACCCCCGTGTCAACTTATGAACACCTTATTGCAGCAGTTCTCAAACTTTTAGCACTGGGACCCACTTTTTAGAATGACAATCTGTCCAGGACCCATTGGAAGTGATGTCATGGCCAGAAGTGACATCAAGCAAATTAAAATAAATAATTATAAATAATTAAATTAAAATAAAATAATTAAATAAGGGGGAGCCAGTCCTGTTCCACCAAGTGAATCTGCTCTGAAGTAAGTCCTATTGTGGTCAATGGGGCTTACTCTCAGGAAAGTGTGGGTAGGATTGCAGCCTGTGAGCCCAATCCTATGCATGTCTACTCTAAAGTAAGTCCCATAGTGGTCAATGGAGCTTACTCTCAGGAAAGTGTGGGTAGGATTGCAGCCTGTGAGCAAAAGCCTAGGCATGTCTTCTCTGAAGTAAGTCCTATAGTGGTCAATGGAGCTTACTCTGTAGTCTGCCTGCAATAACAACCCCCCAAAAAGAATCAGTGAGCTCTTCAGCCCTCCCAGTGCCCAGTTTCAAGTTCTTCTATTTCTGGCATATCAGAATAAAGACCCACCTGGCTTCACAAGTGCAAAATAGAAAATTTTCCCCTTACCATTCAAGCCTCTTTTTTGTTCTTTTTTTGGGGGGAGTGCTGCCTTCTGTTGCACTCCAGCTCCATCGGATCAGGACCCGTCTGGTGTCATCACATTCCCCTTTGCCTGGCCTGACCACGAGCCAAGGCATGTCTGCCTACTCGCGAGTAAATGCGACTGTGATGTGGCTTTGCTTTCCATGGGGCTCCATAGACTGGGAGGGAGGTAGCTGGGAAGGAGCAATCTCCTTCTCCAGTGTTTTTGGGGGCTGCAATCATTGGATGAGGACCATTCCGATGTCCTTGGAGCCTCTCAGCCTGCCTCAACTAAGGCAAGTTCGCCTACTTGCAAGAAAACATGGCCACGTGGCTTTGTTTCGGGCTCAGACTGGCAGCTGGAAGGGGGGAGCTTCTTGGGTGTTTTTGGGGGGCTGCATTAATTGGATCGGGACAATTCTGATGTCGTTGGATTCCGCTCAGCCTGCCCTTTCCAACGGACTACGGCAAGCACGCCTACTCACGAGTAAACACGCAGTATGGCTCACTTTCACTTTCCGTAGGGCTCCGTGCATTTTTCCTTTCCAGGTTTTTGACCATAACTTTTGAACAAAAGGAGCGATTTCAATTCTGTTTTTTGCACTGCACTCTGCTGGCTATTGCACATCCAACGGTGTATGGCATGATGGGGTAGCTCCTAACGCCGCAAAGCGCATCCTCCCCCAGTGCGTCACCTGGTGCAGCCCGCACCCCCCGCACCTCCCTAGCGACGGCAGTGCCCTAAATACAGTTTGGTTTGCATTGTATTGGTAGACCTGCTACCCAACTCTTGAAAATGCTTGCACTTTTCAAGCATTCACTAATTAACAAATGCCTGCAAACAATCTCATTAAAAGGCATTATATTACAGTGAGAAGTGCTTGCACATGTAAGGTACTCAAAGGCTGACCAGATACCCTTCACTTGAAAGAACAGAGCATCACTTTCCCCACTCTAAGAATGCATCAAAGTCTTTGTATTTGCTTTATTTCAGAGAGGGGAGAATTGTATTTCTGCGCTTTAGTAATAATATCATTCACAGGAGGATTATGTAAGCCATAAGTCTTTGTCAAAACCAATTACTCAAATTTCCAAGAAACCTTCTAACTAGAGAAACCTCTCAAATCAATGGAGGTTCTGTGTCCGTACTATTTAAAATTACCTTGTTGGGCGCAAGCCAAAATTCAGGCAGCATGAGGACAATGGCACCACATATGGATGAATGTTCTGCTTCCCTAGCTGATTTTCCAAGAGCCTGAAGAAATAGAGTCATTCATCTTCTAATTTAATTTTACAGGTGTCACCTCCATATACATTTCTGAGAATTATTTTCATTTGTATTCCTTCAAGACAATGAGAACAGATTTGGACACAAAATATGAGGCTGCCGGAGCAATTTGTATTTCAGACAATGCATTTCAAATCACTTTGCCAAGAATGGCAGAGTTGTCTTCACAAATGGCAATTGTATGTTGATGTGCAATTTGTATCGAAAAGACATCTACAAGATGGAGCTGTAAGGAAAGACAGCTCTTTCCTCTTAATTCTTTTAAAGGTGTGTGGGCTACAGATAGAAGCTTGGTCTAATAATAACAAGCATAACATAATAAAATAGCACTAGGGCCTGAGGTAAGTAATGTCTCATATTGTTGTTCAGTCATTAAGTCATGTCCGGCTCTTCATGACCCCATGGACCACAGCATGCCAGACCCCCCCTGTCTACGACTGGTTCCGGAGTTTGTCCAAATTCATGTTCATTGTCTCCATGACACTATCTAACCATTTCATCCTCTGCCACCCTCTTCTCCTTTTGCCTTCAATTTTTCGCAGCATCAGGGTCTTTTCTAAAGAGTCCTCCCTTCTCATGAGATGGCCAAAGTATTTAAGCTTCCACTTCAGCATCTGTCCTTCCAATGAACAGTCAGGGTTGGTTTCCTGTAGGATTGACTGATTTGATCTCCTTGCAGTCCAGGGGACTCTCAAAAGTCTTCTCCAACATCATAATTCGAAAGCATCTATTCTTCGGCACTCAGCCCTCCTTATGGTCCAACTCTCACAGCTATACATTACAACTGGGAAATCATAGCTTTGACTATACAGACCTTTGTTGACAAGGTGATGTCTCGGCTTTTCATTGAGTTGTCTAGGCTTACCATAGCTTTCCTCCCAAGATGCAAGTGTCTTAATTTCATGGCTGCAATCTACTTCTGCAGTGATCTTGGAGCCCAAGAAGATAAACTATGTCACGGCTTCCATTTCTTCCCCTTCTATTGCCATGGGTTGATGGGACCAGATGCCATGATTTTTTTTTTAATGTTAGGTTTCAAGCCATGTTAGTGTGGCCAATAGCAAAATGATCCGTAATTATATCTCCTGTGGCCTTATGACAGATGGGAGTTTTACTTTGAGTATATTAGGGCACAATCCTAACCCACTTTCCAGCACCAACATAAAGGCAATGCAGCTCCAATGTAAGGGAACAAACATTCCCTTACTTTGAAGAGGTCTCCGTGAGTGTCACCCAACTGCAGGATGCAGCACATGCCCCATTGTCACCGCTAGGCTAGTGCTGGAAGGTTGGTTAGAATTTGGGCCTTAGGGATTTTCCTCCTTAAAAACAGTGAAAAACACTGGCTAAGAATGGACACAAGACTGTTAGTATAACAACCTTATATACTATTATTCAGAGTTTATTATGGGGTTGAGAACTTAGTCCAGATTTCTCAGGTCCTCATCTAGCTCTTTCTTCACTGCAGTGCTGACTATAGAGTTCTGAAAGCCCCCAGGAAAGACCCACTTAGCAGGCAGCAGCTGTTGTCATTTTCCCACCCTCCACCTGTGAGTTATCTGCTGGTATGACTCTTCAAGGCTAAAGAAGCTGAGTTGTTAATTAGGAACCGACTATAGCTGAGATTATCATGTTGGTAGGGGGAGAGTAATGTCAGTGTTCTGGAAGCTCCAGCTAACCCACAGCCCAATCCTATCCACACTTTCCTGGGAGTAAGCCCCATTGACACTAATGGGACGTACCTCTGAGTAGACATGCTTAGGATTGGGCTGTCAGGGTCCAGATTGGATGAGACCGGATTGAAAGGTAGCTTCTCATATAAATAACCCTGTTACTAAGATCTATCTACCCTACTATTGGTGCCTGGCAGTACCACTGTTAGAGGTGCTGAAGGTCAGTCGGTCAGTCAATTGGACAGTCCATCAGTCCACACTTTCTTTGTTCAAGCTCAAGAGCTCCGTTCCACAGGTGAGAAATAGTCTAGTAAGACTTAGGCGTCAGCTTTATTGTTTTATTTGCTGCAATGCTTTGTGTGTAACTTGCAAACTTATTTAAGTGCTTTCTGAGTTCTGTGCAAACAAAATATAATGTATTATATCTCAATAAACTTATAAAATCTACAGCTGCATTTTCTCTGAGGAGGAGGAATTGGAGCACATAAATCAATCTTGACCATTTCATTCAAATTACTGTCTTTTGAGTACATTAGCAGAGCATTGGTGGTTTATGTTGGTCTGAACTCTTAAGAACAATTAGGGGTGGCTATAGGCCTTAAGTTTTCTCTGGATGGAGGTTTGGCAGGTAAATAGGTTTGGTGGCGGTCTACCTTTGCTTACAGGTGTTTCAGGAACAAACCAAACCAGGACTGGCTATGCTCTGAAGGACGGGTCTTGGAGGTGTCGGAACTGACACCGTGTGATAAGTAGTTTTACACAAGTCGTCCCGGTGGTGACTTTACTGACTCTATCAAAAGCTCAAGAAAAGCTCTCTTTTATTTTGCGTTCTTCCGTTTCTTTCTCCTCTATTTTCTGCTTTGGTTAAACTCTCCTAACTCGAGCACCCTGTAAAATGAGACTCAATATTTAATAAATACTTGTGGCAATGTTCGCTTTATATGTGGAATGGATTGTTTGAATATATCAAATGCTGAGAAATGCAGTATTAGCATACCGTATTTGAATGAACCACTTTTTCTCTGCACCTAAAATTGTCCAGAGTAATGGTAAAAAGTAATTCTGAAGGTTATATTGTATAATGGAATGCAATCTTTTGAAGTTGTTATAAACCATGATGCAAACCACTTCCTTGTCGAGAGCTAGTTGAGCATTTCAATGAGAGCCCAGGGTATGTATTTCAATTCCATTATGTACATGACAAACCTTATAATGCTACAATACATGGTGACAAAATCCAGATGAGCAAAGATAAAGACTTCAGTGCTTAAAAATTCATGGGTCCCCAAGTCACCTGCACAAATAAATAACCATGAAGATTCCAATGGTCCCTATTTATCATGGACAGTCCATATTTCTGTGTTCTTGTCCTAAAACCCTGGCCATATTTTGCTTTCAAGGGAGATAATGGGAATGTCTTTTTAAAAACTGTCAACTAGTTCACATGTACCCACACGTGCATTCAAATTGTTCAGATTTTCCCCTTTTCCCTCAGAGAGAGCCTCTTCTTCCTTCTTTGAGAGTGTGAGGGGGGTGCATGCATCCTCCTCTGACGCATATAAATGTAAATGCATGTCCTATGATACTGCTTCTCGTTCATCCTTTTGTAATTGACTACAGAGAGAAAATGTTGTTGAATAGGGCTGAGTTGCATCTATTCTATGAAGTATTACCAGTTTAAAAAAAATCCAGCATGTTTAGTTCTATAGCAGAAGGAGAATACAGGTCATGCCGATCTGGAACCCCCAGTGGATAGAAAAAAGTGGATACCAAATCAGTGGAGAAATAGCTTTAAAGACCCACTTCCAGATTTCTTGCTCCTCCACTGTCACCCCAGAATGCATCTGGTACAGACTGTATACCACGTTCAGCCACTAGATGGGGTGAATAATGGAATCTAGTGGAATGAAATTATAATTATTTAACAGCAGGAAGGAGGGAAATTGGATTTTGGTGCTTTTTTTCCTTGTTGCAAGGCATTTAAAGGTGGACCACGGTATCAGTGGTGAGTCAAATCCGTGGATACCAAATCAATACATACTGAGGTCCTACCTGTAGATTTCAGCAATGTATGATAGTAGCAAATGGCTACACTTGGGCAGTGATTTCCACTGGGAGGACTAGGAAGTTTTTAGATACATAGTTTGTCCCTTTTTTCATCTGTGAAATGGTGGAGCAAATGCTTTGGGAAATGAAAAAAACAACAAAAGCCCTGTTCAGCTATGATGTCTTACATGGACATACCCCACACATGGGGGGGGAAGCAACAGCATGCAGCTTAACCGTGCCCCCATGTTGTCATGTTCCCAAAGTCCTTTGATCAATGTTTGTCTGCAGAAGCAAACATAAGAAGAGCAGGGGGGGCAGGGCCTTGGAAGCATATCAGCAAGACAGGGTTGAGACCCCCCCAGGGCCTAGGAGAGGGGGGCAAAGGGGATAATTTGTACCCGGGCCCAGGGTCAAAAGGGGAGCCCAAAGGAGAGGGCCCAGAAATTTCCTGAGATCTTTCGTTTTCCTATCTACTCAGACTTGTTGCCCACACAGGATGCTGGGGACACTATCAGGACTGGGGATGCTGGGGACACTACTGATGCCACATGGGTGGGTAGACCTGGGCTCCAAAGACTTTTCCAGCTGTCTCTACCCTCCCCTCACCCTGTTTCGCTCCTCCCATTCTGCTCACCCATCACCACCTCCCCACTCTGTTTCACCCCTCCCGCTCTGCAAAGGGGCCCAAAAGAAACTTTGTACCCCTACTCTCAGAGGTCCTGGAGACACCCCCCAGCAACATGTGGTTTTTGTCCATGTGAGGTATAACAACCCAATAGGTCTAAAGTTTGATTGCTGATTAGGCAATCATTGGCAGCCATTTGGCCTGTGCACCAAAGTGAGATCCAACAGAGGTTTAAGCTTTGCCAATTCCTCCTTCCATAAAGAGTTAGTTTTGGTGGGCAGTTACTATCCCAAGAGGAAAATGTGGAATAGATGGGCGGATGACCATATGCAATCATTTCCTTTGTAATCATGAAATAATTATCCCAGAGCCACCTCTAGGTTTGACTGGGGGATGGGGGTTGGAGGTTTCACAGCAAGAATTTTCTTCTACAGGCCCTTTCCTCTGTGGGTTAACCTTGAATTTGTAGAAGGCTTACTTTGCTGCCAGCAAGTCTTTTTTTTTTTTTTTTAATTAAAAACAAGAATCATTTTCTTTAACTGTCTATTAGCAGTCTCAATTCAACTGGTAGATGCTATTTTTTCCTCATAATGCTATTGACATAGCATCACAGCAGAGCATTGTGAAGAAAAATTTCACCCATGGGCCAAATTAAGGCAGGCACGAGGAGCATTTGTTTCTCTGATACTTCTCTTGCCATTCTTTCCTTCACTGGTCTCCCTACCTCCTCTGATCTCCCCCAAACGGCTCTCCCCAATCATTAAATGAGATTGCTGGTGCTGCTAAAATTGATGCTCTTGAACAGTTCCACCACAGGAATGGGGGAAATGGCTCCTCTCAGAGGTGGCTCTAACAACCCGAACCAGGCAGAACTGGGTGTTTTTTGTTTGGGACAGAGCAAGAGCAAGAGAAGTATTAGCTGTAGCAAATTCAGAAATGCAAATACAGGTTGGCCATCACTTATACCAGATATGCCTCTTAGGGACCCAGGACAAAACTCCAGAAGAGAGAACTGAAGCTATGCTCCATTATTCCTGGAAAATAATTGTTATTGTATTCCTTCCTGACACCCACACTCCTTTCTCCTGAAAGGCTGCAATAAATTATTTTGCACAATCTAAACATTTGCCCAAAAACTAACAAGAAAGTGATAAGGTAGTAAGCGATAAGGCAAATGAAGTGCATAAAAGCTACGGCAAATTTAACTTGGATGCTATACAGGGGGAAACATCATCTCTTTTTAACCACTTAGATTGGTTTGCCAAGGGAAGAAGGTTCCCAGGATGCCAACCACAATGTTCACAAGGTGACAATATAAGACACTTAAAAGATTAGAGGAAATGATAAGCTTATAATAATAGTATCCTCTGGGTAGCCCAAGCACTCCCTTCCAGACTTAAGATTTCTAACTGTGCAGCATAAACTAAATACAGGCACATGAAACCAAGCTCTTAGCAAGACAAAAATGAGGGCAGCTGCAACTCAGATACATCCAAATCAATGGGCATTTAGTCAAGGACTTGGGCAGGAAGTGGATTGCAGTCAATCACCAGTGATCATGAATAGTTCTGTTCCAAGGAACAATATATTAAAGGTAGTCTTTCCTTGCAGAATATGAGATATGCATTAGAAATGACTGAAACATTCTCTTAGAAGCAGTTTGGGTGAACTTCTAAAGGTTTTGAGACAAAATAGGTCCCACACAGGAAGCTCAAATATTCTTTGCAATACCAGGGCCGGCTTTGCCAGAAATTTCTGGTGCCCTTTGACTGGACGGTCAAGGCGTCACTCAACCAAAAGGCAGTCCAAAAACAGATTAATTGGAACCATTAGCAGAGTCCAAGTCAGGTTATAGCCAGTGTCATGTGGGGAGAAAGGCTGGAGACAGGATTCCAGATCTGGTAAACTAGAGTCCTAGATGAAACAAGCCCCTCTGATTTGGGGTGTCAGGCTGCAGAATTCATGTGGTCAGCTGTGAACATGGACATTTTCCCTACATTCCCAGTGTGAACCCAGAACTTTGCCCTTCCCTGCTCTCTGGTCTTTGGAGGGATGAACTCCACCTGCACACAAACAACCTCCGCTTCTCTTTTCCGTTTCAACCACTTGCAATTGTTACCTGGGGATCTGCAACTTTCTCCTTCCATCCAGTGAGCCAGAAGGAAATTGCCTCTGTTCTGTTATCTGAGCTCCGTCTTATCGTGTATCATTTACTGTATTGGCCTTCTCATGTCAGCTATTTGTCAACAACTGTATTTTCTTTATTCTCTCTTATCATCTACTTAATTGCTCTGCCGTGCTGTCAGTCTGTCACTGTGTTGACATTGTCACCGGGGTGCCTTGTTTTGTTATTTCAACTGCCTGGAATAACTACGGCACAATAGAGTTCAGAAGAGATTCAAGGAGCACTCCCAGAGACGTGAGCAATTGTGCATGTGCCTTGGATTCAGTGAGCTTATGACTCTGCTGCTTAAGAATGCAAGGGACAGGTGGGAGCTTTTAGATCGAGTTGGATATCATGTTCGGGCTTCCTGTGATTGTGTGTACATGTATGCATGCATTTTTGTTTGTTTGGCTAGGCTTGAATTATTGTTCCCAGAAATATAACTCATCCCAGGGAATGATCAAGAGAATGAACTAGCACACGAACATAGTAAACTTCATCATTCTGAGTCAGATATTGACCCATCCGGTTCAGTATTGTCTATACCAGTGACAAGTGATGGTTCTCCAAGTTTCAGACAGGGTTTTTCCTAGATCCACCTGGATACGGCAGGGGCTATACCTGGGCCTTTCTTCATGCAAAGAAGCTGCTCTACCAGTGGGCCACAGCCCCATCCCCTATGATGCAGGGTTATTCTGAAAGTAAGTAGGTCTGGCCCTGCATACTACTTAAAAGGGAGAACATCTGAGAAAATAAAGGTCAACCACTCTGAGCAATATGAAGAAAGAATTGGCTGTGGGTGAGATATATAGATAGAGCTTTTCCACAAGTGGCTTCAATAAGATGAGTGAGCATGAAATGCACAGCCAGTCTGTCCATGGTGCTGCTCAATGTATTCACACCGGTAAGGTCAGGGCTGCCCAAACCCCAGCCTGGGGGCTATTTGTGATCCTCAGGGACCCAGCTCACAGGGAGTCCCCAGACTTCAAAGAGCCTCTTGCCCACTGGAGACTTGCTGGAGCGCTCACTGGCTTGACATGACTTCTCTCAGTGCAAGGTCCGACTGTTCGACCTCTCACATGAGCTGTGGGCCAAGGGCTCCCTCCGCTTCTTGCTGTTTGTGAAGCAGCAGCAGCGGCAAAAGAAAGACCGGCCTTACTTTGCACAAGACCTTTTATAGGCCTTGAGCCATTATGAGACCTTCATTCATTCATGTAAGTTCCACCTCTATGATATTCATTTATGTAAAGTTATTCAAATTTAAAATGTAAATGAATTCTTTTCTTCCCGGCCCCCGGCACAGTGTCAGAGAGATGATGTGGCCCTCCTGCCAAAAAGTTTGGAGACCCCTGTGTTAGATGGATAGGGTAGTTTATAAATCTTGAACTCTTTTAAAAATAGTAAGATTTGTTTATTTCACCGGTTATAATAAATGAAGCAAAGCAAGACATTGCAACTATGAATCTTTGGTTTCAATACCAAAATAACAGCACAATTACCTTGCTTTGCAAAACAGGGTAGGTTGATTCATCTAGTCTATTTAATGATTCTTCTGCCTCACATTGGTTGTAATGCATTATAGCTCTTGAAATTCAATGTGTAAATTAGAGTACAATCTAAGCAGCTGAAACCCAATCAATGGATTCACTGTAGGTAGCAGGCAGTGAGCAGTGTTGTTCCTTAAGTTCAAGCAATAATGATCTGAATTTCAAGGATCTCTTAATCAGGGATTTAGCTTGCAAAGTCTAGCTTTTGTGGTTTATACAATTGGAGGGCCCTGTCCCAAGCTATTCAGGGCTGTCACAGCCAATCATTATCCCCTTCCACCCACACTAAATGTAGAAATACATTGATGAAAATGACTGTATCTGGGCAATTGTTGCTATGATATAATCTCATACCATCACAGAACTTTAGATTTGGAAGAGATCTTGGAGGTGATCTAGTCCAACATCCTGCTTAGTGCAGGCAACTTCTACAGCATCCCTGACAGACAGACAGCCAGTCTTTGCTTGACAACCTCCAATGAAGGAGAGCCCACTACTGTATGAGGCAGACTGCTCCATTGCCAGACACTCTTACAGTTAGGATATTCCTACTAATGTCTAATCCAGGGGTGCCTAAACCCCATCCCGGGGGCCATTTGCAGCCCTTGGGGACCCTCAACCTGGCTTGCAGGGAGCCCCTAGTCTCCAGTGAGCCTCCTAGTTTCAAGTGAGACTTCCTGGAGTTTGCGCTGGCCTGACACAATTGCTCTCAGTGCAACAGCCGACACAACTGCTCTTGTGCAAGCTGTGGGCCGAGGGCTTCCTCTGCTGCTTGCTGTTTCATGTCTGTGAAGCAGCAGTGTCAACAAAGGAAAAGCTGGCCTTCCTTTGCACAAGGCCTTTTATAGGCCTTTTGCTATTGCGAGACCGTCATTCATTCATTCATTCATTCATTCATTCAAATAAGTTTAATCTCTAATGTATTCATTTATGTAAATTTATTCAAATTTTAAATGTGAATTAATTCCTTTTTCCCCCGGCCCCCAACACAGTGTCAGAGAGATGATGTGGCCCTCCTGCCAAAAAGTTTGGACACCCCTGATCTAGTCTAAATCAACTTCCTCAGTCAACCCATTGCTTTAAGTCCTGCCTTCAGGACCCACAGAGAGTAGTTCTGCGTTTTCTTCCATGTGACAGACCTTCAGACATTTGGAGATGGTCACCATTGCTTTCCTTGATCTTCTCTTTTCCAGGCCAACATACTAAGCTCTTTTAAGCACTTCTTGTAAGAGATGGGGCTCAATCCTGAACTCCATTAGCGCCATCGCTGAGCTCCAACACCAGCATTGGGTGTTGCAAACATGCTGTCAGGCACCTGTTCGGAAGGCCAGCTGGTGCTCCTGAGTGCCAGCCAGCAGTGAGTCCTTTTGGAGTGCAGGGGAGGTGGAGAGTGGGCGGAAAGGGGTGGGGGGAAGGTGGGGCAGGGGAGGAACCAGGGTTGGAGGGGGTGGGACTGGCAGAACCCTGCTCTGTCGGATCCTATGCTGGGTTGGGCTGAAAAACTGGACACGGAGCTCCTCCAGTATGCACTGGCAAAATAACCAGTGCAGACCCATTGTGGGGCCTATGCCCTTACTTAGGAGACTCTGAGAAATGGTCTGTAGCCATTTGGGCACCGCTGCTCCTCTGGGCGCTGGAAGGTCTAGGATTTGGGCTGCCCATTTCCTGACCCTTCACCTTCTTTGTTGGTCTCCTCTGAACCAATTCCAGCTTGTCAAAGTCAGTGATGCCCAAAACTGGACACAGTATTTCAAGTGAGCTCTGACTAATGCAGAATAGAGTGGAACTATTACTTCTTACGATCTGGACTCTGTGTCACTGCTAATGCAGTTCAGTATTGTATTAACATTTTTGAAACCACATCATACTGCTGGCTCATATTTAACTTGTGGCCCACCAGATCCTTTTCACATATGCTGATGCCAAACCAGGTCTCCCCCATCCTGTACCTGTGCCTCTGAGTTTTTTTGTACCTGGTTGGCAACCTTCAGTCTCAAAAGACTATGGTATAAGCCTACAGCACCTGGTATTCCCATGCGGTCTCCCATCCAAATACTAACCAGGCCTGACCCTGCTTAGCTTCCAAGATCAGACATGTGCTGGGACCAAGGAAATGGGTCTATGTGCAAGAGTTTACATTTGCTCCAATGAGCTTCATTTTGTGGTATAAGCCCAATGACTGAGATTATCAAGGTCGTTTTGAATCCTGCTTCTGTCTTCTGTGGCAAGTTATCACCCCCAAGTTTGTGTCATCTGCAAATTTGATAATTACCCCCCTACGCTTTCATCCAGGTCTCTTACAGCACATGGTCCAAGGCACTCTACTTGATACATTCCTCCAGTTTGATGTAGATCAATTTGTGAACACTTGTTGGGAATTTTTGTACAACCAGCTTTGAACCCACCTATAGTAACAGTAGTTTCACATGGCCCATATTTTATCTCTTTATCTACAAGAGTATAGGGGAGATTTTGTCAAATGCTTTAGTAAAAGTTAGGTACATTATGTTCCCACAACCTATTAGACTTGTCACTCTATAAAAAACAAAGAATAAAAAAAGGAGATGAGATTAGTCTGGCACAACTTGTTCTTGACAAACCCACGCTGGTTCCTGGAAATCACCTTAATATTTTCTAAGTGCTCACAGACATCTGCTTAATAATCTGCTCCAGGATCATTCCAGGTATTGATGTCAAGCTGACCGTAGTTCTGTAGTTTCCCATATGTTCCCTTTCCCATTTTTAAAAATAGGGGCAACACAAGTCCTCTGGCACATGACCAGAGAACTCCAGTTCTAAAGATTACAGACTGGCTCCAGGATCACATCTGCAAGCTCCTTCAGTGCCCTGGGGTGCAGTCATCTGGCCCTGGAGACTTTGACACTTAGTGTTAAGTAACTGCTTATTTTAAATGAAATAAAACAACAACAAAAGAGTCTCCACTGAACTCATATGTTCAAGTGACAAATTGTTGGGTTGAATTCAGCCAGATCCAGAGGGGGAAAAAATGTGGGAATCATCTGCAGCAATGGGATTTGGCAGTCGGCCATTATTTTGCCAAATTCCCAGTCCAATCTTTGACTAGATAACCTATGCCCACTTCAACCTAATTAGCTCCCCTGTGTTCCCCCACAATGGCCCTAGTTCTGCACTGTAGCACTGCTGGACCCCACCACCAGGGTAGCTCACCTGTTCAACCTGCAGAGGTCCTCCCCTTTCCTGCCAGCAGCTTCTCCAGCCATCACAGCAACAACTTGGTCTTTAGCAGGTCTTGGGAGTGGCAGCCACACACCAATCTCCAGCGTCTCCTGCAGTCTCTGTTCCAGCAATCCTCAGAAGTCCATTTGCCCATCTGTCCATTAGTCAGTCAACAGGTCCAGTAGTCCATCAGCTAGTCCATTAGTTCCTCGGTCCATTGATCCATCAGTTTGTTCTCTCCATCCCCCCCCCTCAGCTTTACTCCTTTGACTACCCACCAAATTCTCCCTTCTCCAGGTGCTGCTTTTATCCCTTAGTGACCTAGTTGCCTCTAGTGGCTGCAGTTGTGCAGCACACCCACTGCTAGTTAGACCCCTGGAGTTAACCGCACGCTTGCCTGCCAGAACAAGGGGCCACTGTTGACACCACACCTTATCTCCTCGAGGGACCTTGTGTATTTCCATTATAGCCATTTCGATGGAGAAAATGGCTCTCAATCCATTTTCTCTCAATCCAAATCTTGGAAACTACAGTGCTTAGTCACCTCTCTGAAATATTATTGTAAAAAGCAATACACTGTTTAGCAATGTAAGTAATGGCCCAGTCCTATCCACCTGCCAAAGATGGTGCAAAGCCTGGAAGGCCTTGCGCCACTAGCAGTACAGTGTAGACTGGCTGCTGGTGCACTTTTGCTGGTGGTGAGGGCAGACGGGTGGGGTACAGGGTGGATTGGGGCAGGACAGGGCACAACTCAGTGGTACTGGTGGCCCCCAAATCCTATACTCTATACAACATATTTATATCCTATAAACATTGTCTGCTGGTACATAGGATGCAGCAGAGGCACACTTACCTGAGAGTAAGCACCAGTGAACACAATAGGTCTTACTTCTGAGTAAACATGCATAGGCTTGTACTGTAAATACTTTTGGAGAAAACTCTTTCTTCACGAATAATCATTCTAAAAATTGCTGATCCCATTTTACTCAATAGTAAAAACCTTACTACTGTGCAGGGAACAGTAAAGCTTGCATTACTATCAATGGTACCAGGATTTCTTATCGGCAACATACAACCACAACCAGCAGTTCCAATGTAACAATATCTGCTTCTAAATGCGCCCTTTCTTTTTTTGTTTATTTGCAGTTCTGTGTTCGGTGGTTAAAGTGAACGTTCAGTCTGAGATTCCTATTCAATTGGCAGAAGGCCACTCTATTTTCTACTTTGGTTCAATTAAAGTACCTTATTGCAGCATTTACTTGGGAAGGAAAGCATGCAATTTTATTTACAGCACAATTACACACCGGTACAATTACCAAAGTGGAGGAAGCAACCTTAGCATCGATACTAAATTATTCCTAATAGACTTCATTAGTCAGTAAATTGTTGTTAAGTGGGTATAACACGTCATTCCAATTGCCATGATATCTGGATGTTCTCAATCTTTAGTTGCACAGACATTTTTGTTCCAGTAAAACAAGCTTTGGGGGGGGGGTGTCAAAAAATTCTGACTTCGAATTGAAAAACACCACCCCACACTCCCCAATCTGAACCTGTTTGTTCAGAACTAGGCCTGGAGACATTTGGAATCTATGATTTCCACCCCTCCTTGCCATTTCTGCTTTTCTCTCTTTCTGGTTTCCACTTTGCAACTTTAAGTTTGACACTAATGTTACACAAGTAGTACATTTGCTAATATCCTAGGGCTAGTTCCCCTGCTATTCCACAAACATAGGAATGGAGGATCCTCACAGAATTTGAGGGATTACATGAGAGTAGCCATACCAATACTAACTCCAATACAGGTAAGTACTGCCCTACTCATGCCTCTTCTCCAGCCTTTCCACAGAAACAGTGCATTGTGTTCAGCACTAATCACACCAGAGGCCTTGTGCTCTCTGCTCAGTGGCTATACAAGATTGGGCTGTAACCATCCCTTGCTGCTGTGTCTCATCCTTCATCCAAAGAAGTCAAGGTAGTATACATAGAGTTATCCCATTTTTCCTCACCACAACCATACGAAGTTGGTTAGGCTGAGATATAGTGAGCGCTAAGCCTCTGTGGTCACCTAGAAAGCTAAGCAGGGCATGTGCAACACTTCTTCCCATATCTGCTCCATCGACATTACTAAGAAGTAGGCATGTTCACATTTCAGTCATGGTCTACTCATTGCTGCAGCACTGGCTAGTTCTTCATCGAGAACTTTTCACAGGGCAAAACTCTGCAGGACTTCTGCTCCAGACATATTTCCGATTGGTGAGTGGTTGAATATAGGTGATCCAACACGCAGATGCGTAAAACAACAGAGAAATTGTTATGTTCTTATAGACGCCTTTAAAAGGGGATTGGACAAGTTTCTGGAGAAAAAATCCATTCTGGGATACAAGCCATGATGTGTATGCGCAACCTCCTGATTTTAGAAATGGGTTATGTCAGAAGGCCAGATGCAAGGGAGGGCACCAGGATGAGGTCTCTTGTTATCAGGTGTGCTCCCTGGGGCATTTGGTGGGCCACTGTGAGATACAGGAAGCTGGACTAGATGGGCCTATGGCCTGATCCAGTGGGGCTGTTCTTATGTTCTTAAATTTCACTTTTCTTATTGAAATTCATTCAACCTCAAATATCCTAAAACTGTATTTAATGATGAATGCAGAGC
Source organism: Tiliqua scincoides (assembly GCF_035046505.1). NCBI lineage: Eukaryota > Metazoa > Chordata > Lepidosauria > Squamata > Scincidae > Tiliqua > Tiliqua scincoides. The sequence continues at coordinate 129,131,276 of NC_089824.1, forward strand.
AAACCAAAGCATGATCTCTTAAGTGGTGGGGTTGACACCTAAGCGGTTTACACCTAAGCAAGCCTAAGTGGTGGGGTTTCCACCTCAGTGAGCATGCTTAAGATTTCAACCTTAGTATTTCAACCTTAGTATTTACATAGTGCTTTAAAGAGTTCATCGATTTACATTCCATTCCTCTCTGATTTTGCTTTAGAGAATTTTCAGTGATACCTTGAACCAATTCACATTTCAGCTCACAGCAGAGTGTGACCCAGTTCCCTGTGGTGCAATCCCACTGTGCTCTAGGAACGTTTACATGATGGATAAATGTGGGTTGGATAAATGACTAGGTTCCTTCCCCTGCAGACATCATTCTCCCTACAGGCCAGGGTTTGTTCACATAAGAGAGATCTGTAAGATTGCCCCCTCATTCTCAATTCCTTCATACACACATGCTTGAAGTTAATGTATAAATCATCCATTTTGATACAGTCCATGGTATTAAATGAAGAAACAATTTATAAGATCAGACAAATGGATCAAAATATGTACTATTATAACAGTGAAGCTAATTAGTATGAATGAAAATAATTGTATTTGTTACTTCAGAAAACCCATTTTTCTACAAACATGTCTGATCTGTCTTCATCTTTTGCAGCAGTGAGACAGTAATATAATGTCTCAGTTTCACTAACTCAACAATGGCTCATATTTTATTTAACCAATTTTCAACAGTGGGCAGACCAGCTTTTTCCCAATTTTTCACACCTACCATCCTGGTTCCTGTCAACAGAGATACATACCTAGTTCTAAATCATCCTTTAGAACAGTACTTTTAATATAAGCAGATATCTGTAGCCTAAGAAATCTTGGATCACTGCTGATATTTCTTTCCAATTAATCATGATCTTAGGACAGTTTCAGAAAAAAAAAATGTAGAAAACATAGTCTCACTATAAATTTGTTTTCCTCTTTAGGTGCTAGGCATCATCTGTAGGCTAATTTATAAATACTTCATCTTAGCCCAACTTTAGTGACTTCCATGAATTTTCTCACATTCATCCCCATTCATCTTCATATTCCGGTTCTGCACGGATTCTATCATATTGAGCTTCATTGGTTGGATTTTTCTGGTTTAAACTTAATACTAATTGATATTACACTGAGAGAACCCTTCAACCTCCCACTGATTTCATTAATCATTCTTGCCTCTTGCTTCTAACTGATCTATATCACGTGAGTTAAACTCCTGATCTATGTATATACTGAAACTATATTTCTGATCTGTAGATACTGAAAAATATGGAGGAGACCAATTTCTCAATACAATTTATTTACAGTCTCGTATGATAAACCTACTTCCTTTCCATTTATTATTACAGCGTTAGCCAAACCATGGCTCACAAGCCACATGCGACTGTTGGGCATATAATGTGTGGCTTGCAGAAACTAAAGAAATTTTGGATCAGCAAGGATTACAGAGGAATTGCGCTGGAGAATTTGTAATAATACAAGCTGGTGTTGACAATGCTTTAGTGGGCATAGCTTAAGATCACATGATTGTGGTACTTCTGGCTGTGTTTCGGGAAGCTAAATTAACGGAGTGTTAGTGTGATACTGGATGCTGAAGAGTTTAGTGTTGTTTTAACCCCTTTTACTTTGTGATTTTTGAAACTAATACAAATGAACAGTTTAAAACTACATACGTGAGTATTATCTTTTTATTTTTTATACATGTTAACTACAAGTTTATATATATATAAGAAATACATGTATTTCGTAATATTTATATAAACATTTTTGTAACAAAGTGTGCATCTAACAATAAAAACGTGTGTGTAATACTAGTTCATGTCTCGCAGCTCTCAACCATCTGAAGTGTATCATATGTGGTTCTTATATTGAGCAAGTTTGTCTACCACCCTGTACTATTCAATAGTATATTTTATATTTAAACTACTTTGCCACTTCTCCATAGATTTGATTTCAGAGTGCTGATACCAAAGGGGATAAATTAGGCCACCATTTATCCTTTAATCAGTACCAAAGATGTAAAGCCCCTTTTTTCTAAGAGAGAACTGTAGAAGGCTTCTAGCGTCTCTTTTTATATCACAATACAACTGACATATATTCTTTCATGCCTGTTTGATCAACCATAATATTTAGGGCGCAAATATCAACCATAATATTTAGGGCGCAATCCTAACCCCTTATGTCAGTGCTTTCCAGCACTGACGTAAGGGCAATATAGCTCTGTGGTAAGGGAACAAACATTGTCTGGGCACCATCCAATGAACACTTGAGACAACACACATGGGAAAAAGGGCCACTTTATTAATATTTTAATACAGAAAGGAGGCTGAGACCTGCAGTTGCAGGGGCAGCGAAAACCCCTGTGTGATGCAGAGGCAGGACCACTGGGCGGCCCCAGAACCAACTCTGTCCCCCAGGCAGGATATTCACCCGACTCCAAGCTACGTCCCGTTCTTGGGCGGGCGATGCAGCTCATCCAGGTCTGTCCCATAAGGGGAAGGCAGCCGGACCGTGGGCTGTGCCGCCGCTGAGCCTCTGAGGAGGACCCCCGCGGTCCCGGCCAGGGCCCCAGTCAATGTCGTCGTGCCGCTGAGCCCCTGAGGACTGCTATTGGGTTCTGCCCTGCCTATGCTGTCTGAAGGTGCACTCCAAAGTCCCAAGCACGCCTCAACCGCACCACCTGCCACAAGGAGGGGTCAGCCTAGCGCTTGACCCCCCCCCCCCGCTCCCAAACAGGGCAAGGAGTGCCTTAAGGCCATCCTGCAGGTCTCTCAGAAAGATGTCCACCCTTTGCTCCGACAAGTGCACCCCATCTCCCCTGTAGAGAGCAGGCATCGAGAAGGCAATGGCTGGATGCACAATGACCTGTCCACCGGTCCGTGCCACAAACTGGCCAATCTCTTTGGCAACCTTCCTCCTCATCCTCTCCACCTTAGCACAGCGGCTGGCACCACGCCACACCTGCCGCTGTAGGAAGTCCAACCAGACCTCCGTGATGCCGGGCGGCCAACCCTGAAGGGTGGCGAGCTCCTTGCCTGCTCTGGGCCTGAGCGGCAGCCCGGACATCCCACACAGATCATTTTCATGCAGGTGGATCACCAATACGTCAGGCGACAAGTTCTCCTTCAATTACTCCGCCATTGCGGGCAGCAGCTGGCCCCACCGCATCCCCCGCTTGGTCAGCCAACTTGCATGGTGGGGCCGAGCCCGAGCTGCATTCCAAATTGCCTCGTGGTCACCCACTTGTGGGCCCAAAGTACCATGGAATGGCTGCAGACAGTTCATGAACCAGCTTTTCACCGCATCCTGCAGAAGGAGAAAGATAAGTTATTGCCACAACCCCTACCCTTTGCAGCGCCCCCCCATAAAGGGGGGTGCCAATGAAGGAGCCTGCCTCTAAAAGATCAGGACGTAGCGCCTATAAGCTGCAGAACGCCAACATCCTATCCGCTGAATGTTGCCCCGGACAGGCACAACGCCGCGGCTGCAGAAGCCACTTCGATACTCAGGGAATGAAGGCTATACTCCTTTGGCTGCAACTCCAGGGCTATGAGGGCATGCAAAAAGACCATCCTAGACTGGAATAAAGTCAGCGGGGAACCATCCGCGTGCTGGAACAGGGCTCCTGCTCGCACCGCTGAATGTGCTACATACTCCTGCAGCACCTCAACCAGGCACAGCGGCAACCTGCCTGTCAAGCAGGTTGGAAAACATCACCCTTCTCTTAAAGGAGTAGGGGTAGCTAAGCAGGTTGTCATCAGAACATCACCCCTCCCTCACCAGAGCAGGGACCGCTCACCTGTTAAGTGAGTTGGTGGCATCGCCCCTCTCTACAACGGAATAAGGGCTGCGTACCTGTTAGCAGGTTGTTGACAGCACATCCCACCTCTCCCACTGCAGCAGGGACAGTACGCCCATTAAAGCGGTTGGTAACACTGCCTGTTAAGCAGGTTGGTAGCAACATTATTGATATAACATCACCCCTCCCCCACTGGAGGAGGGGCCGCTCATCCATTAAGCAGATTGGCAACCTCACCCTCTCTCAAGGAACTGGGACAGCATACCCGCTGACAGGGTGTTGACAGAACGTCACCCCTCTCCCACTGGGCAGGGGTAGCACCCATTAAGTGGGTTGGTAATAACATCGCCCTTAAAGCAGTGGGGGTTGAGCACCCATTAAGCAGGCTGCTAACAGAAAAATCCTCCCTCTCAAGGAGAAGGACCACCATACTGCCAAGTGGGCTGGTAACTGAACATCACCCCTTTCCTAGGAGGAGGGGCAGAGCACCCATTAAATGGTTGCTAATAGAATGCCCCCCTCTTGAAGAAGAAGGGGCCACAAATCCATAAGTGGGTTTGTAACCAAACATTGCCCCTCCCCCAGGAGCCTGGCCAGTGCACCCATTAAGTGGGCTGGTAACGAAACATCACCCCTCTCTCAGGAGAAGTGGCTATGCAGGTTGTTAACAGAACCTCCTCCCCTCTTCCAAAGCCCTAGTGGGTCTTTGCCCACTAAGTGGGTCTGTACCAGAACACCCCCCTTCTCTGAAAGGAGTAGGGGCAGTACTCCTGGTAAGCGTGCTGTTGACAGAACACCACCACCCCCGCAGGAGTCAGGTAAGCGCACCCGTTAGGCAGGCTGGTAACAGATCGACATCCTCCCCTAAGGAGAAGGGGTAGCATGCCTGTTAAGCAGGTTGGTAATGGAAAGCCACTCTTTCTTAAAGGTGTAGGGGGGCAGCGCACCCATTAAGCAGGGTGGTACAGAACACATCTCCTCTCTCAAGGAGCAGGGGCAGCATGTCCACCAAGTGAGTTGCTAAATGCCCTACTGATGCCCAGGGAAAACATAGTATTAAATATGCTAGCGCGTTCCCATCCACTCTGCTCAATTCCTTGGGTGCTGAAGCCTGGCCTGGCTTCCAAAGCGGCTCCCACATAGATGGAGTGCATGCTGTAAGCCATTCAAGATGGCCAGGGGCTCCCCATGTGCCTCTAAATATCCTCTAAAACTGATGAAGTATTAACAAGGAGGAGGTCAGGTGCCTGGGAGGAGATCGTTGCAGGTGGTTGGACTGGTGTAAGCTGGGCAGATGCAACAGTTAGGGGAGCCACCACCACACCATCGTCCATGCCCCTTCTGGTCAGTCTCATCCATCTGCAGGCGCCAGTATGTTGTGTTAAGACTCAACCTGCAACCCTCATGCCATAATGCTTGGTAAGGGGGAAGCAAATCTGGATTCTGCAAGCAGCTCGTTGGGGGAGGGGAATGCGGCCCCTTAAAGATACCCAGATACTAGGCTGCCCAGTGAAGCCTCACAAGCCAAAGGGAAACGTAAACAAATTTCATGTTAATCCTCGCACATGATGCTGGGGGTAGTTGGCTTGTGCCCATCAGCAACTATAAAGGCAGTTCTACTAAAACCAGTATCTTCCCTATTTTGCAAGTCCCTGGTGTAATCCCGCCATCCGCTCCTGGGCCTAACGGAAAGGTCTTTTTCTCTAGCACCAGTAGTGAAGGCATGAGAGACAAAAGGGGGAGGGAGAACCTTCCTTTGGGAAGGGAGCTGACCAGCCAAATCTGCTGAACCTGCATGTCTTCCTCCGGCAGCTGGATCTGCAAGGTTATGCCACCCATGCTCAGGTGGCAAACTGGTCCATGTTGAGCCAAGGTCTCAGATGACTGCGCTCAGAGTCCAGGTGTGCCCCTGAGCTGGCTACCAGGATGCTCTTCCTAAAAGGGGGGGAAGAACCTCAGCTCTGTCCTTATTTATTCAAGAGACAGGCTGGGCAAAAGTGTCTGCATGTTCATTTCAAAATGCCATAGGAGTGAAGCTCTCTCCAGATGCCTGCAGAGTCCCAATGCTGGTTGCAACTTGGAACTTACAAAACTAACAAAACTTCTTTGTCCCAGGCCAAGAAACTAGCAACTACACTGCTACATTGATTCATTGGTGACTGATGGTCAGGTCAAAGGCTTCAATTAATGAAGTAAACAAGGGGGATCTAACCGGTGCCACTTCCCTTTCTGGCTGCTGGCAGAGGCAGTGCCTCCTCTGCAGCTATCCTGTGCTCACCCTCAGGGTCCAGACCAGGGCCAACTCCACCCTAAGGTGTGCGGAGACTGCTTGCTTTATGCTGCAGAGCCTGCAGGCATGTGCTCAAGAACAACTGCTCCTAGTGAAGCTGCCGGACGAGCTGCCTTTAAAAGTGCATTGGATCTGCACCCATGGCACGTCTCCCAGCACCTAGGACTACTAAGCCTTGCCGCTAGCTATCAGGTGACTGCTACCTTTCCAGCTCCCCCAAGCCCCTTTGGGCGGCATAACCAGCCATGTCTTGAGCCCCACTGTGGGATCCTCCACCCCCAGTGGGGTTTTACTAGATAGCGAAAAGCCCTAAATCTAGAAATGCTGCTCACAAGCATAGCTCTGCTGAGCACAACACACCATAGCCCTGACTGGCATGGTGTCTTCTGTCCCCATATTCTGAACTGGCTGGCCCCAGAGGGCACATCCAAATTATGACTGAGGCGTAAATCAAAATCCCTTTCGCCAAATTGCCCAATACTTGCAACTCCCTCCCCTCCCCAGCCCGGGGGGGGGGCAATATGCCTGTCAGATACTTTGAGTTTCTCTGCTATCCCGACCACCAGACCCCGGGCTGCTCCTTGTCAGGCGCATAGTCTAAGTTGCCCAGGATTTTTTTATTTTTTTTGGGGGGGGGGGAAGAGACAGAAGCCACAGCCACCTGCATAAGCCAGTAAGGTGCTCCCTTTCAGGCCAATGGGGGGCTGAATTGGGCTGGGGGTAGTGCCCTCCTACAGGCCAGTGCAAGATGGGCAGCCCCAGTTCCTTGCATCCCCATGTGCCCCTTTAGGAGCTACTGGATCTGTGCTGGTTGCACTCACAGGAGCTCATCTTATGCCTGTATACTCATCAGTAAGTCCCATTACAATTGATGGAGCACACGCCCAGGAAAGTGTGGACAGGATTGTAGCCTTAAGTCCAGCTATGTCTACCCGGAAACAAGACCCCTTATCCTCAGTGGGACTTATTCCTTGGAAGTTGGAGCAAGGATCTGAGCCCTATGTTCCAAGCTTCTGCATGCCCCAGAAGAAGAAGCAAGCCCCCATTATCGCCCAAGGGGCTTACTCCCTGGAAAGTGGCCGAGGACTGCAGCCCTATGACCAAGCCTCTGTGTGCCTGTTCAGAAGCAAGCCCTGTTACAGCCCAAGGGGCTTACTCCTTGGAAAGTGGGGCAAGAACTGCAGCCCTAAGATCCAAGCCTCTGCAAGTGCATTCAGAAGCAAGGCCACTTATAGTCCATGGGGCTTACTCCCAGGAAAACATGGCTAGGATTGCGGCCAAAGTCCAAGGCTCTGCCTGCCTCCTCAGAAGCAAGGCCCCTTATAGACTATGGGGCTTACTCTCAGGAAAGTGTGTCTAGGATTGTGGCCAAAGTCCAAGGTTCTGCCTGCCTCCTCAGAAGCAAGGCCCATTATAGACTATGGGACTTACTCTCAGCAAAGTGTGTCTAGGATTGCGGCTAGAGTCCAAGGCTCTGCCTGCCTCCTCAGAAGCAAGGCCCCTTATAGACTATGGGGCTTACTTTCAGGAAAGTGTGTCTAGGATTGTGGCCAAAGTCCAAGGCTCTGCCTGCCTCCTCAGAAGCGCAATCACAAGGGCCCTCTCTAGCAACCCCTGTGGGCACCCTCCCAGGAAGCAGCAGCAGCAGGAGCTGTAAGCACCACATGTGCTGGAGACCCCAGCGAGGCCAGCAGGGAGAACTGGCTCCAAGTTGGAAGGTGGCAGCTTTCCCCCTCCACCCAGCAACCCATGTGGGCACCCTCCCGGGAAGCAGCAGCAGGAGCTGCGAGCACTACATGCGAGGCCAGCAGGGAGACCTGGCTCTGAGCTGGAAGGCAGCAGCCTGCCCCCTCCGCCCACCAGGCCAGGAACTGAGCGCACACTCCAAGCATGTCTGCTCAAAAGCAAGTCCCCCTGCACTCCACGGGGCTTTCTCCCAGGAAAGTGTGCCTGGACTGCACCTGATCCTTTCTGTGGGCAGAGCCTGTCCAAGCCCCCTCCCCACCTTACAGATCAAACACACTGCATGTGGGATCCAGTGCAGGAGGCCTCTTCGGAAGTTGCACTGGTCCTGAGTCCAAGGTGGCTGGATGGGGTCAGGTCCCACGAGCAAAGAAGGAAGGGGGGCTGTTGCTGTGTCCTTAGAATACCTCTGCTTCCCCCAGCAACAGCCCTCCACCAATCCCCTCGCAGGGGAAGGGGCTCGCGTGTTCCGGCCAGGCCATACAACTCCGATCTCCCTGCTTGTAATTGGGCGATTGGGATTCCCTTACTTTGAGGAGGCCTCCATGAGTGCCATCCAACTGCTGGATGCAACACATGTCCCATTGGCACCACTATGCCAGTGCTGGAAAGGGGTTAGGATTGCACCCTTAGCCAAATTTCCCCTTTAAGATAAAGTACGGAGGGTGGCTGTTGCTTTAGACAACAATATTAAATCCCCATTATTATTACACTTATGAAAGATTTCCTTAAGAATTCTATAGGGTGTGTGTGTCCCTCCAATTGTTTTATACGTTTCTGCCGCATAGAATACAGTATTTACTTTTACAATGGAAGGGAATAGCTGTGAATAAAAATAGTGTTTTGGGGAGTATTGACATTTTAACCAATGTAAGTCTGTCCAGCTGAGAAGTTTGATGTCCATATTCGAACTCTTTTTTTGACCACCTTAAGTTCATTGTGATTTAAACTCCTCTCATATACACTTTCTTGGAGGGGTCTGGGAGGAGAAGACATGGGCAAGCAACTCCAAATTCAATTTAAAATTCTGCTATTCTCTCAGAACTTCCTAGAGACATGCCATTTGATAAGGAACCTATCAACCTTAATTTTAGGTACAATTAGGTGGCAATTCTATGAATCAGAGTCAGCTGACTTGAAAAGGATAAGAACCCATCAGGATAACCTTCTTCCCTTGTTACACACACTTCTGTCTTCCTTTATTGAATTAAGCTTCTAAGGACTCTCAAAATATTCTGCAAAACCAGTTTATCGATATTATTGCCAATAATGAATGTATATACACCATCTAGGCATTCCCCCACACCTCCTCTCCAAATTAATTGCCATTTCATTCATCTTCCTTCTGTTCCAGTCCACTTATCCCAAATGCCTCCACATGCTATACAACACAGAAACATACTAAGCTTGAACAACATCTTGATATCTACAGGCTACTGATTATTCTGAATTAGGGTCTCCTATGAAATTTGGTTCCTCCTCCAACTGCACATTTTGTTTATATAAAGGAGCCTGATTCACAGAATGTACATTCATTCTGTACCTCAGTACACTATAACATGGAAGCAGCCTTGGTGTCACTGCTCGGTAGGGGGTGGGTCCAAACCAACTTAGCCCTATCTAAGCGCTATTGAAATAGACAAATTAGTCATAACTAGCTTACGTCTCCTCTTCTGACCCAAATCCCATCAACCTCCTTCCAACTCTCATTTACTCCTTGCCAATGGCAGGATTATTGCCATCTTGACCCTGTGTGATGTGGCTTCTCTGCAGATCCAGAAGAAACAGTGGTGACCCTGCTATCCTATCCTTCAGCTTCCAACTGATGGCCATCATCTCCAATCTGAACACAATGAGAAGTCAGGATATGGATGATCAAAAAGCTGAAGGCTAAAGCATGTTACTAGTATGGACAGCCAAAACCTACAACCACATTTCATTCATAGTGTATGTTAAATTTTGTTCTTGAATGCCACCTTGTGGTGAGTGATGTGCCAGTGATTGAGCTGGTATAGGTCCAAGATGCCCCATAGCGGCTGCTGGGGCTTACCCTAGGGTACAAATGTCCACTGAGGAGACCTCCAGCAGCCAAAAAACAAACAAAAATTAAATCCCCCATGGATACAGCAGTAGCATGGGGATTGAGGTAGGATTGGGCTGTTAGGTTAACATGAGAAGATAATTAGGACTGCATATGATCACAAACGTATGAAATATACAAAGAATATCTATGGGAATGAATCCGTATTGTGAACTTGGCATAAAAAAAGCATATGCGCTGTACGCATCTTGTTTTGACTCCAAGGATTGCCAAGCACAAAACTATTGCTGGTAAAGTCTTTGGTCCCTAACATGGGCACAGGAACATGCCACCTTCCCAAAAGCCTCAAGTGAACTGTTAACTTTCAACTGAGTTTGAGTGACAGGCGGCTTCCGGGAAAAGTCCAAAAAATGATGCCATTTGCATAGCGAAGAAAAGATCAAAACTCTACATCGCTGTAATTCCGGTCTACACACAGTGTACTTTATACTTGTGCTTAGCTGAAGTTCTGCGTAACTCATTAAAAAAAAAGAGGAAAAAAACCTGAGTGTTTCTGTATCACACACACTTTCTCTTTTCCCAGAATTTATATTCAAGGACACGAAGAACAAACAGACTGTGGGCTTTCCCCATCTGTCCATTTCCTAATCAAAGATTTTTGAAGGTCTTTCTGTCTCTCTCTGCGTTTGTGTATAAGTAAAAGATAGCAAGTAAAAAAGTAAAAGAAATTCAGCAGGTGAAATTTTTCTGTTGTGGGGGTGCTGTTGATGGGAAGAAGTTTGTTGGGTTGTGTCAGTCACAGTCTGCTAGTGTGGCAATGAGATTGCATTGGAAGAATGTGTGCATGTCAAAGTTTTCAGAGAGTTTTAAAGGCCTGCACTTGGATATAATAAAATTTAAATTGTCAAAAAATTCTGACTGTGCTTGTTGTGGTTAATTCTCACTTGTTGTTGGCAACCTTCAGTCTCGAAAGACTATGGTATCACGCTCTGAATGGTAGTTCTGCCATAGCGTCTAGTGTGGCTGAAAAGGCCGATTTGGGAGTGACAATCCCTTCCATGAACTGCTGCTTCCCATGTTGTGCCGACACCGTATGGCGAAGTAGGAGTGTCCTCTCAAGTGCACGAGGGCTGGATAAAGTGGGTATGGAGGATAGACTGTTACCCATGCAGCAAATCCCCGCTCTCCACATCACTGGAATGGTCCAATGGAAAGGCAGAAGCCAATACGGTTGGTTCCAGCAGCGTCGCAGGAGTTGCCAGAGCGTTGACTGTCAGTTGTCAGCCGTGAACTGCCTCAGGGACTCCGGCTCCTGATTTTGCCTCAAGGTAGACTCCTGAAGTCTTTTCTACAACTGGATATAGCCACAAGGCAGTGGAGGTTTGAGGTCAGAGTTTCCTTCTCTTAGATGAGTTGTCTTCCCAGGCTGAAGAACCTCATCTACCCGGTGGCTGTTTAGTCGCCTCTTATGACAAGTACAGCCAAACTGGGTTTGTGGAGGGAGAGAATTGCAGAGGATTCTCACTATGTGCTAATAATTACAGTCTGTTACCAGCAAAGGGATTTGTGCTTTTGGGTGCAGATCCAGTAAACAGGTCCATTTAATTGTCTGTAAAGTAGCTACTCTAAGGGCCTCACGTGATGAGATATTAAAATATCACATCTCATAGATTTTTCTCATTTAAGTCCCAGCTGTAGAGTGGGCTCATCCAGAACTGGCTCCATCTACAGGGTATGTAGAAAAGGAGTTGCTACAATTGGGGGAAAGGCAACTAGGATCAGTAAGGTGAGGTTAGAATAGCTTTAGGTAAGGCTTTGTAAAGGAGAAAAATTGGTTGAATACAAAGGGGAAAGCTGTCTCAGGCAAGCAATATGCATAAGGTAGAATGCCATGCTGGGATGAGAAAAGGGGTTGATGAGAGCTGAGTGGATGAGTTTGATGAAAGAGGAGGCTTGGAAGAAGGAAGAAGATTCACAGACCACATGTTGTCACCACCTAACAACTATGGCTAATCACAGGGAGAGATTTATGCTCCCAATGGCCATTGGTACATGACTGGTAAGATCCACATGGCAACCATTCTGGAGATCAGTTGGAGCAGTAGCCACACGGAGGCTGTTTTAACTGGCCAGAGAAATAGCAGTTTAAAAAAATGGTAGCAACAATTGCTTTAATCAGTGGAACGAATCACATATATTTGAGCACTGCAACCTTTATTCTTGTGAAGGATTCTAAATTACAGTGGGCCATTCAGAACAAACCTCAGAAGGCAAGATCGGAAGATGACCTTCCTCTAGCTGAAATCATAACTTGGCATTGACATGGATTGCAACAAACGGGTCTTCAGCACTGTTGCTAATCTGAAAATAAGCTCTGCCGTCACCATTGACTTGGATTTGAATTCCAGTGCAGGAATTACCCTCCTTCTGTCCAGAAATGACATCACAGTAAGTGCCTGCTGGAAGGCCAGTTTGTAAAGTTTCAGACAAGTTCCTGTTAAAAAGAGATTGACACACAATTAAAGCAGAAATAATTTTTTTATCATAAAACTCTCGCATTGGTAGATTTAGGATTGTCATTGTGCTAGGACATGCCCAGTACCAAGCTGTGATTTCAGTCCCTGAAAGCATTTAGACATTGAGTGACCATCTTCACCTTTCTAGGCATGGAATTGGTGGTGCCCAAATACCCAAGTACTGCCCCTTTGTATTGTTTGGGAAATTCTGTGATACTACCCAGGGCTATGTTGAACCATTATGCTATATAGCTCAGTGGCACAGTACTTACTTTGCACGGAGAAGGTTTAGACCCTAGCAACATCTCCAAGCAGTCTCTATCTGAAACCTTGGGGAGGCACTGCCAGCAATTCTAGACAATATCAAGTGCAATTGACCAAGACTCTGACTAGCATTTCTTTATGATGGATACTCTGCGGGTTGTGTCCAAAGAAAGCAAATCCTGACCCAGTTCCATTGAAATCAATTTGACTTAAGTTAACTTTAGTTAGTTAGTTAGTTAGTTATGACTATGTTGTCTCATTGGCTGGTATTTTAAGGAGTGTAGGCACGTTCATCTTATGCCCTTTTCCTTCCCATGCCTGGAAGCAATATTCAACCTCTTTACGTTCAACCTCCTGACACCTGAGGCAGCATACTAAATGCTGCCCACCTTACCTGATGATGTTCCAGCCTCTGCTCCTCCTGGTTTAGCTCAGCAATCTCCTCCCTCAACATTTCCTCTTCCTGTCTATCCCCCTCTTCCTTTTCTAATCCAGGGAGTGGAAAGAAAAAGAAGAGCAGTGGAGGGCTGATAGATATGGGTGCCCCCAACCAATCTCCTTCCTGAGACAACTGCTTCAGTTGGCCTCATGGATGGGCCAGACCTGGACACACTCTTTTCCCCTTCAAGTCCTACTTAAGCCTTACCTGAGTTACTCTAATCTCACCCTGTTGATCTTAGTTTCTTTTTATTCTTTCCTGTGATCATTTTTCCTTGTCAGTCCCTCATCTTAAACTTGATGGAAGTTTAAGTATGGGGAAGACTATATGTCCCTGCCCTCCATGTGTCAGATGTTCTTTTTCCTTAGAACAGGAAAACAGACTTTTTTTCTCTGTTTCTGGCCAACACAAAGATTCTACACCCAGGACATTCAGTGGACACAGACAGCTACTGTGCCCAAGGAGGCAACAGGGAAGTTTGTTCTGTGAGCTTTATTCTGCACATGCTCCCGAGGATGCAAGCTAATGAGCCAAGTTAGTTCAGACTAACTCAAGTCCCACTGATTCCAAAATAAAGGTACATGTTCTTTAGATGTGACCCACAGCTGGGGGCAGAATTAACACTCAGTGAAGTAGCAGGGAACCTTGGAGGGCTCCGGGGAGAACTGCTAAATAGTTGTGTTTTCCAAGGACCTCAGCAATGAAGTACTCTTTGTTGCCAAGAAGAAGGAATGAGCTTGAACAGGGCAGTCTCTTGAAACGGTAGTTTCAGAGATATTTCCCCAATTGCTCTGTGCTGAATCACATCGTATCCCGTATGCCATCTTCGGAGACAATTCGGACAGCTGAGGACCCCCCCCACACACACACACAGCCTAGATAAAACATGAAAGCGAACAAAGCCTTTAACTGTGAGTAACCAGTTCATTAAAAGGCTATAAAAAGAATTGCAATCAAGAGGTTGGGAGGAGGGAAAAACAACTTTAAGATTTTTTATGTTGGCTTGCAGCCACCCAGAGGGGGAAAAGAGCAAATATGGATTTAAAAAAGCCCCTGCTGGAGCAGTTTTTTCTTTTTCTTTTTTGTAACAAGGATGACTGGAAGAAAAGTAAATAAGGGAAGATAAAGGATCACCCTGTTGGAATGGTATGCATGGAAAAGAAATTAACAATTAATCTTTAAAGGATGGAATAACTTTCACTTTCGTTTTTGCTACAAAAGGTTTGACTCAGGCCTGAACAATTAAAGGTATACTAACTTAATTTGACAGTGTTATTAACTTGGATTACTGACCCACCCCTTTTGGATATAAAAACTTAAAGATTATCTTTGACAAGAAGGGATGCAAGATAATAAGAATTGGATGACTCTTTAACTGTGGGAATGTTTGGACACTGATATTGACTTGAAATGGATTATTGACTTATTCCTTTTAGATATAAAATTTGGGAATTAGCCTTACAAGAAGGTGAAGCAAGATAATGAGACTTGGTTGATTCTTTAATTGTTGGACCATTTTGTTTTTCTTTTTTATAGCCAGAGTTATATCAGCTTGATTTGATACTGATAAGAATGACATCAAAAAATTTAAAGGATGTTAGCGAAAGCCAGACCTCATTAATGGATATGTTGTGAGAATTCAGAAGTGAAATTAAGCAAGAGGTTGGAAAACTGTCTGAACAAATGAGGCAAATAAACTCCTCCCTGACACACAGACAAAGAAAGAAGAGTATGGAGGGGATAGAAAAAAGAATGGACCAAATGTCAGATGAAACTAAAGAATTGGAGATTTTTGTAATGAAACAGGAGATGGAAAAAGCAGCATTTATTATTAGAACTCAGAATTTTCAGGAAGAAAAAAGAGGGAGAGAAAGAGAGCGCGTCCTTTCAAGAAGAAGAAGAATCTTTGGATTAAATTCAAAAAGAATAAAATGGAGAAAACGGAAGAAGAAAAGAGAGGGATCAAGAATTATAAGAGAGTTAAGAGGAAGAAGAAGGAGTGGAAGGAGCAGTGGGAGGAGCAAGAAGGAAAATATCAACAAGACAGAGAAAATACTAGAAAATACTAAGAGAAAACAAAGAAAATACTAAGACAGGAAGTGAAAATGGCTGAATAACAAGTGGAAATTTTTTTGTAGATATTAATGGATTGAATTCTCCTCAGAAGTGTAAATGAAAACAAAGTTGCAACACAACTATTAAGATAATTAAAGATAATTAAGATAATTAAAGTGGTATCTTCTAAAGAGAATTTATAGAAATTGTTTTATAGATGATATTTAATTCCAGAGGAAGTAGCAAAAATGTACCCTGGGTCATCAAATAACTGTTAGATATGCAAAGAGATTGAGAGAATTCTTTATTATATGTGGTGGATATGTGGAAAGTAAAGAAATATTGGAAAATGATATATATTATTATAAGAGATATTGAATTGTGTAGTACCATTCAAACCGGAAATATCCTCTGAAATGTGATATCAGAAATTGAAGACCAATATAAGAAACATGTTATTGTACATATCAGTATAGCAGCAAGAATGTTGTATGTGCAAAATTTGAAGCCTTTTTAAGACTGGATAAATAATTTTAGTTAAACAATACTGATTGTTTAGTTAAATCATTAATTAGTATAATGACAAATGTGATAATTTTTGTATCAATGACTATTTTTCTTTTCAGTCGTTGTTTTCTTTTTTGGATTAAGACATGTTGTAATCTATGGCCACTATCCTCCTGTGTAACCTATGTAGTCCCAGCCCTAAGTTTAACCCATTTTCCTTACCTGTATCTGTAATAAATAAATAAACTTTGCACACACATACACACAAAAATAGATGTGACCCACAGCTTTAAATTTCAGGTAGATTGACATCTCTGCTGTGGTTTGATCATCTGAGTTTACTGCTTCCTTACCAGTCATCATTATTAAAGACAATGAATCCTTTGTTGCCACGGCCAAATGCCACTTGATTGCTGTTGTTGTCCCACCAATTGGTAAACGCCTGTCCATCCACCACATTGCGGAAAATGACCATGTTCCTTTGGAGGCAAAAATTGGATCTAATTATCATTGACGTTCTATCATATAAAGAAGGAAACCCTGACCAAAATCCAACCCATGGTTAAGCTGTGGTGGTCAACATGCTTATCTCCACACTGGACTGTGACCAGTAAAGAATCTGACACATTTCCAACCTTATTTGGCGCCACCGATGTTCACAGACCCAGTCATTGCCACAAGTAGTGTCTGGATTGATTGTAACAGTTTTAGTCGATCCGTCACTATTGCTCGGAGGTCCAATCCAATCGTTAACATCCTGTTTTGTTGAAAAAGAATTGGTAAAACAAATGCTATTTGGGGGGTGGGAGGGAATAACAAAGCCATAAATAGGGAATGTTTCTTGGAATATATAACCGAGCCACTCTAAGAGCATTGTACTGTGCTGCTGGAAGGCGTTGCAACTGAGGTCTGGCTATCCAAGCAGAGGAGATTAGATGAAAGAGACCAGAGGTAATAGACTATAATTAACTACTTCTGATGGAGGGGATTTTTGGATCCTTCTCCATGTAAAAACAAGTTGTCCCACCTGCAATCTAAAATGGTGCAGTCTGTTCAACCACCTCAAGATTACCCTCCACATTCAACAGCATGTGTAGAACAGCACATGATTTGGTTCATTTCTAAGACAAAGGAGATCCAGAACTGTGAAGCCCACAACAACTTGATAATTGTTCCTGGGGGGCATATTCCTCTCAAACAAAAAGCCTTGCAAACAAAAAGTAAAACAACCTAAATGAAGCAAGTGTGCATAGTTGTGCCACTGCAGAGTTGCTGCCCAAAAGAGGAACAGGAACTGCTTGTTTAATTAGAATCAGTGTACTGGTCTGAGGGCTTAAGCACGGAGGCACCATTCTAGGGAAGAGGGAGGCTCCCTCACACAACTATGTTTCAGCCCACATATGACTATTCTTATATATATATATATATATATATATATATATATATATATAGTATCTAGTTGTTTACAAACGCTGATGAGACAATATTTTTACCCTGCACATGTCCAATCTCATCTGATTTCAGAAGCTAAGCAGGGTCAGGCCTGGTTAGTACTTGGATGGGAGACCGCCTGAGAATACCGGGTGCTGTAGGCTTATACCATAGTCTTTCGAGACTGAAGTTTGCCAACCAACCTTTTTCACAGTTTAATATCTATCCTTACAGTGTGCGTGTCACTTACTGTGATATCCCCCAAACCTTTCCCCCACCTGTCCTGCCGAAGCCTAAAATGGCACCCTGCATAAAGACTGCAGGCCTCCTTGAACTTGTGAAGAAGTAGGAAGTGGATCTTATAAACTAAAAAGGGAGGTCAAACCCTTAAATTATTTGCGATTTAGTCATCTGAAACTGACCTTTCCGTTCTCAAACCATCTCGACCAGCGGTAACTTGACATGACACGCGTGAAACCGTAAGGGTGAGCAAGCATGAATCCGACCGCCATTTTATAGAGCCTAAACGTATTTTAAGAAAGGAAGAGTTATACCTCTCTTGGTGAAAACAGAGCAAAGAGAAGCAAGTCAGATCTTCAAACGTGTTCCTCACCTGGGATCCCAGAAAGTCAGAATGGAGGCTCCCCCAGCACCATGCCCTCTCTGGTTGTCATGATTATCTACGAAGACAAGGGCTCTATCAGAAGGCATAAAACCCCAGCCTTCTCCCCAGTTCCTAAATAACAAGAAGAAATTGACAAATTAACTGAAAGTGTATTCTGAAAATGAACAGTAATTGAAGGTTTGGGTTTGTTTTTTTTCTAAGGAATACAACATTACTTCAAATAAGTCATCTTTTCTCCATTCCATCTGCGGATGACAGTGCCTAGTTTGGCACCATATTTGAATTCAGTTACCCGACCATTTACAAAGTAGTCACTGGCTTTAATTGCTTCTCCACCCAGATCAATCACCTGGAGGAAATGAGAGAAGTTATTATGGTACCCTAGGCTCAGGGGAGAATAAGATACAAAAAAAAATCTATGAAATTAATTCTAGACATGAAAAGCACACTGGTGGATCATTAATTGTGTCAGCCCCAGCTGCCTACAGTCTAAGGGCGCAACCCTAATCCACTTTCCAGCAATGACATTAGGGCAATGCAGCTACTAGGTAAGGGAACAAACTTTCATTTACTTTGAGGAGGCCTCTGTGAGTGCCACCCAACTGCAGGATGCGGCACACATCCCATTGGCACAGCTATGCCAGTGCTGGAAAGTTGGTTAGGATGAACACACTTTACTGTACCTTGGTTTGTGCAGAACATGCGCATCAAATGCTTTCAACTGAGCCAGTTCACGCATTCAACTGTTAGCTATCAAGTGATGGGAGACAGAGTGAGGCGCATGATATATGAATCAGCCTCATTCCACAAGCAAATAGGAGGAGGAAATAAGTTGGGCATATTCCTTGCCCTAAATGGTTTGTGGACAAGAAGTGAAACAACCTAAATGATGCAAGTGTGCACTGCTGTGCCATTGCAGGGTTGCTGCCCAAAGGAGGTTCATTCCCTTTGCCCTCAACAAGATGTTCAAAATAGAAAGATTACCTCTTGGAAGATGAAAGGCCGTGCCCCTTCAGGAAACCATTTCGTATGCAGATTATTGAGCTTGTCTAAAAACGCTTTCATATCCCCAGGCCACATGTGCTTGGACGCATCAATTCGAAATCCTGCTACTCCAATGCCAATCAGATGGTTCATATACTCTGCGATTTTGGAGCGCACATAGTCCTTCTCTAATGCAAGATCAAGAAGACTAACAAGGCGACAGTCACGAACCTGAAGGAAAAGTTCATTGAGAAGTCCAGTCATCCAACACAGAGGCTCAGAGCTCAGCACTTCAGCATGCAGACAGCCCTATGCCAAGTGGCCAGCATTTCCTCTTAAAGGATCTTAGGGAGCAGGGTTTGGGGAAGATCCTCTACCAAGACCACAGACAACCAGATGGGATTCAGGAGTGAAACAGTACTGACCAAACTGCTGATGGTCAAGGCACATTTTTTTCTGAGTTAAACTGCAGGCACATTTAACTCTTGATAGCTCAAACCACTTATTTTTTTAAGTGTGTAAGAACCTCCAGCCTCCTCCTAACTGGTGCTGGATACAGTGGAGGACATGCAGCCCTGCTGCACCACCACAGGTTGGAAATGGTTGGAAATGGACTTGTAGTTCTCCTTAGTATAAGCAGAAGTTCAGTAATCTGTTTCAGTAATCAGTTTTTCATGAAACTGCAATGGACAATACTCAGATCTACAAACTCAATGCTATTACCCCCTTGGAACTTAATTTAAGGGCAGGCAATGTATGGGAGTAAGAAAAAGGAAAGAACATGATGTGGCAAGATAATATACTTGCAGGCAACCTGATGACTTGGCAATGAGACATGGGGGTGCCAGAAAAGATAACTCTTATGTTTCTATGTATCTCACTGAATCAAATCCCAAAGCCTTATCAGATAAACTTTCTTTATTCCTTAGCTGGCGCTTGGGGAGCAGATTATCCTCTCAACCAATACACTGCTGTAGGTGCAGATGGGTCCATGTGTCACTTGTGACACGCTTCCAATCTTTGTGATTGTTGTCATTGTTTCTAGCCTCCTCAGTGGTCAGTTGCTGGTTCCTTAGGTCTTCCTCAATGTGTTGGATCCAAGTTTTCTTTGGTGCTGCCCATTGAACCCTCCAGTAGGGAGGTTAATCAAGCCAGAGGAACTTGTGTGGCAGCTGACTGGTGTTCATTCTGCAGATATGGCCAAAGCATGATAGTCCATGTTTTTGGATTTGTTCTTTGACTGGTGGTTGATGATTGCACCGTACCTGAATTGTCTTGTTACAATGGTGATCATGAAGGGAGACCATCAGAGATTATAGGATAATAATCCTGACTAATGTCCATATAAACTTATTGAAGATATCAATAAATATGCAAGTTTTGTTTTCTCCTAAGAAATTCAGCCTGTTCTAGGAAGCATTGCTGTTAACTAATGCAGGATGTTTTGTGGGCTGCCTTCAGTTCTAGGCACAGCCTAAACATGATGCCATACATGTAGGGTTTATTTGCTTTGCTTTTTACACTTACACCCACATGCTTTGTATCGCATTTAAATCAGGTGCTGGAACCTTCATGTGCTAACATCAGCATCTCAGGTGTTGCATATGACTTTTCAAAATTTGTGTCCGTACATTTGTCTGCTGACCATGGTTCTCGCTATCAATGTGACCACTGGCCAGTAGCCATATATTTGGCGTTAGTGTGAAAAGGACCTATGAATAAATGGTCCTTTTCGTACTAATGCAAAACATAAGGTCAATGTGGGGGATGGCGGCTAATGAGTGTGATGATATCAGGGGTGCGGACAGCAGGCATGATGCTTCTTCCATCATGAGATCACTGAACATACAGGAAGGAATTACTGTAATAATAGCCAATGTCATATTTAAACAGGCATCAAAGGAAGCAGAAAAAGACTAAACGTGAATGCAAAAGCTTTACCTGGTAAATATCATTGTAATCTTGAATTTCTCCATTTGAAGTTTTGCATTTCCCATCATTGAAATCCCAGCCAGAGTATGGAACAGCAGGAAATTCTTCATTCCCTGCATTAAAATAGCTTCCACAAGTTGAATGGGTCCCAGCTCCACCAGCTGATCCACACATATGGTTGACTACGGCATCCACATAAATATATACCTAGCCAGGAAGAGATTGATCAGGTTTAATGAATAAAACAATAGGAAGGGGTGCTTGAAACCATGAAAACATCATCCACATTCAAACCAGGATGGTGTAGTGGTTATGGTGTTAGACCTTGAAGATCCAGGTTCAAATCCCAGCTCAGCCATGAAGTTTTTTGGGTGACCTTGGGCCAGGAACTATCTCTCAGCCTCACCTACAAGCCTCACAGGGTTGTTGTGAGGGGCAGAATTATGTACACCACCCTGAACTCCTTGGAGGAAGAGTGGTGTAAAAATGTGAAAAATCAATCAATCAATCAATCAAATCAAATCAAATCTTCATGAGCATAACAGGACTGATTCAGAATGTGGCTGATTTTTAAACAGATTAATTTAAAATATCCAGGAGACATCTGTGAGATTAATCCTGTTTCTTATGCCCCATTCTGCATCAGATGAGTGAGTTCCTCCATCACAGCATGAACGGCCGCTTTCTTAATTTAACAAGAAGAATTGGTTTCTGAACTGAAGAAAAGGGTTGTTCCTACTTAGGGACATAACATACGTGGAATCAGAGGTGCTTTGCTCTAAAGTCCCTGTTATTCATTTAAGCAGGAATCACAAACTACTTACTCCAACATTGTTGCATCTGGTCACCATGTCTCGAAATTCATCCTCGTTTCCCGATCTCGTACATAGCTTGTAACTGATGGGCTGGTATCTTTCCCACCATGGTCTCCATGGGTTTGTAATGACGATGTTTTCATTTGGAGGGGAGATCTGTGAAGGAAATGATATTTTTAAACACCACTGAATACCAATTCAATAGTTTTGGAAAGAATTGATGGTGCTTCCTTATGTGTGCCATGGTCTGCAGGCCCATGCTGGCTTCCTGACACCTCAGGCAGCATGCCGAAGAGTTTCCAAAGATTTTTTTTTAAAAAGACGGGCAAAAAAAACTCAGAATGAGTAAGTGTAGGAGAGATTCCTCCAGCACCCCAGCAACCTATCCCTCTGAAGTGATAGGGGGACCAGCCTTTCAACTACAGACCAATGCAACTGTGTATTTAAGTCCCTGTTGCTGAGTCCCAGTACTGTAGTGTGATAGAATACTCTTCTTCTGTATGGTTCAATACAACTAGGTTTTTGATCAAATAGGGTTGGAAAGATAAAAATGCTAAGTTGCCCACTGAACACATTACTATGTGGCATCAGGGGGCAGTCAGGTTGGGCACTGGTGGAGAGCTAATGCCCATTAGAGTACAAACCAGGCCAGGCTAATCTCTCAACGCTTAGTATCTGTGGCAGTGGACAACCCAATGTACTAGGAGATGGACAGGGCGTACTATTTGGAACCCAGGGTTATGCCCTCTATGCTGGGGCCTCCAAATTGTAGCCTGTGGGTCAGATCTGGCATAAGAAAAAGCCGTCTATGCCAACACCACCTTTCTTCCTGACCAATCATTTCACAGTCTCACGCTGGGCAGCCGCTACTCCATGAAATTGGGGTACAAAGGCATCTGGGGCTACTGGCAGCAGAAGCGGCTGCCTGGCACAAGGATGTGAAATGATCGGGCAGGAAGAAAGGCCACTGCGGCGTGGAATGGTAAGTGCCACACCTGGGCGGCTTTTTCATTATGCAACAGGCCGCAGTTTCGAGGCTGCTGCTCTATAGCAAAGTATGGAAACCAACATGCCATCATTTCACTTCAATAAGATGCAGGAGGAACATTAGGTGCATATAGGACACAATTTACCCAAGTGGCAACTTACTTGAAGTGCGCTACACATGGTAAGCTGGCTTATTATACAGTATATTCTGCTAAATGGAGAGTCTACCCACTATTTTGCTTCTTTAGACTTCTGAACATGTATAGAAACATGGTAAGATTTTCCTCCTAACTTGGGAAGTCAATACAGGGAAGTTAATACAGTACAATAATATATCAACTTACCAGGTATTTTTATGCACCCTGCTCTAAGCTACCACTTGGCAAATGGTCATCTGTCTGTGCCAGTGGTTCCCAAACCTTTCTCCAAACAGGGACCCACTTTTTAAAATGACACTCTCTGGACCCATCTATCTTTACAAGACTTAAAATTTTCACCT
This sequence comes from Tiliqua scincoides, assembly GCF_035046505.1. Lineage (NCBI taxonomy): Eukaryota > Metazoa > Chordata > Lepidosauria > Squamata > Scincidae > Tiliqua > Tiliqua scincoides. The sequence goes on from NC_089824.1 coordinate 129,154,215, forward strand.
TACCAGCTGCTCAAGTCTCTATATTTATCCTTTTTACTATTGTAAGGGAAAGCGCTTTCTAGAGCACTTGTTGAGTTCCACATGCATTGGATCAGGACCATTCTGGTGGTGTTGCATTCCCCTTTGACTGTGCTTTGATAAGAGCCAGGGCACGTTTGCCCATGTGGCTCAGTTTCACTTTCAGTAGGGCTCAAAACATTTTTTCTTAGCTTAGGGGGCAGGGAGACTACCTTCTCTAGTGTTTTGGGGACCTGAGTTCATCAGTTCAGGACCTTTCTGGTGGTGCTGTGTTTCTCTTATCCTGCCCTTTGAAGTGGACTGAGGCACAGTCACCTACTCACAAGTAAATCTGCATATGCAACTCAGTTTCACTTTCCATAGGATTCAGTACATTTTCTTTGTCAGCTATCAGCTTGTCAGTTTCAGCTTCAGGACACATCAGGTCGCAACCCGCGTTTGGGAAACACTGGTCTATACCCTTCCAAGTTAGGATGTTATAAAGATATTTCTATCACTCACAATTCCCATTAACTTTTGAATAGTAATGGTTGCTATTGGTGCTTGGCTAAGTAGAACAAAATTAATAAAAATCACAAAGGCTGTAACAAAATGATTTAGTTTTCAAGCTGATCTGGAATGCCAGGAGGGTTACATTATTGATCGAATGGGAGCTCACGTCACCAATTCTTCACTAACTTAGAATGTTGGTTAAATGGTTTGAGTGCACCTGTGCAGAAGATATATACAGGTGTGCACCACTTAAAGACAGGGATATGTTCTCCTATCCCTGTTGTTATGTGATTAAGTCATTGAGTGAACATTCAGTCCAATCTATTGCCTTTGTTGTGTCAACAGACACTCCCTGCCAGACATTAGCTGGTTGCACATGCTACTGAAGATAGACTGCCTGTTCTTTGCATCAAGAGCCTCTCTGTTGTGCAAACAGACACTCTGCTACAGGCTAAGGGAGATGCTATTGCCTCATTAAGAGCATCTTTATTGTGCTTTGACCACTGTCATATATGCGGTCTGTTGTTAAGTGAATGGTTGTTGAGGCAAACAGCCTTATTATGTCCAGGTGTCAGCTGTGGCCAGGGGTGCCTTTGCCCAGCTTCGGCTGGTGCGCCAGCTGCGACCGTACCTGCCTCAGGCGGATCTGGCCACAGTGGTCCATGCCATAGTGACATCAAGAATAGATTATTCTATACGTGTAGAATAGAATAATATACGTGGGGCACCCCTGAAGATGGTCCGGAAGCTACAACTAGTGCAGAATGCGGCGGCTCGGGTAGTTGCTGGGGGTCGGCGGTTTGACTCCGTCACGCCGCTACTCCGGCGGCTGCACTGGCTACCCATTCATTTCCAGGCTGAATTCAAGGTGCTGGTTATGACCTTTAAAGCCCTAAACGGCTTGGGACCAGCGTATTTGAGAGACCGCCTTCTTCCATATAATCCAGTCCGTCCTCTAAGGTCATCAGAAGGGGCCCTGCTGGTTGTGCTGTCATTGAGAGTGGTGAAGGGAATGGCGGCCAGAAACAGGGCCTTTTTGGTGGTGGCACCTGCACTATGGAATTCCCTCCCCTTTGAATTGAGAGCAGCTTCCTCATTATTAACGTTCCGGCGGGGCCTGAAGACTTTTTTATCAAGGAAAGCCTTCGAGGCACTATAAGGGCTATTTTTATAAATTTATAACTTATGTCTTTTACTGCGTACTTCAGTCTGCTGCTATGTATTTTATCTTGTTTTAATTGTTTTTAAGTGTTTTGTATTTTTAATGTTTATCTGTATTTTTTAACTTGATTGTTAGCCGCCTTGGGTGCCCTTTGGGGAGAAAGGCGGAATACAAATCCAATAAATAAATAAATAAAATAAATTATAAGGCAAACAGCCTTATTCCAGTTTGCAAGTCAACACAGATCTCTTGATTCAACCCATTTTCAATAGCTATTCAGATGCCTGATGCTTGTGGGTTGGACTGCAAGATGATTGTGCCATAAAGCAATCTCACAACTATACTAAACCCACATTCTCAATGCGCCAAGCTGGTTAATGCAAATCGTAATCCTAAAGTGAAACACATCAAACTTTCAGTTGACATTTTGACTTCAAATGATAATGGCTTTACATGCTCAATTAAACCACACGAAAAAAATCAGTCCTCTTCAGCCCTTCACCTGAGCCTGTCTCCTGCGGCAGGTCCAAGTGTTACCCCATAAGAATTTGCCACTTCCCATTTCCCATAGTTAATTATAGTGAACATAGTGTCTGCTATGTACTGTACTGAACATTGTACTGAACATAGGACTGGATAAACTATGCCCAGTTTACTTCTTTTACCTGAACTCCACCAAATCCATTTGGTGCTAAATAACGTTCACATTCGAGAGCAATGTCAGCCCAGCGCCATTCAAAGAGGTGGACGATAGATGTTCTTCCAGACTTGGTATTCGGGTTATATTGTGCCCAACAAAGCTCGGCAGCCACGAGAAGAAGAAAAATCCTCATCTCGTCTTCAGCAGCGCTTCTTGAAAGGCTCTGCTTTGCTGTTCCCACTGGTTATTTATATTCCTAGAACAGACCAAAGTACAAACATCAGTCACAAAACTGACCATATTTAGCACACCTCTTCTAATCAAAGGTCATTCCATTTGATGGCTTTAAACAAATGCAACAGATGGCGATATAAACCAAATTCTCTGGCTAACAACTTGAAAAGTGTAGAACAGGATAAGAGCCAATGGGATTTTTCACATCTGTGTTTTCAACTGTCTAGATTAGATAGACAGTACCTGAATACATTAAGATATTGTCTACCTAACCCAAAAATGTCTAAGTTAGATAAACAGCTAGATCTGCGGTTTTCAAACTCTCCGGGAGTTTGAAACCCGCAGTAACTCTTTGCGGGGGTGGGGGGGGAGGCAGCAGGGGCAGGGGAAAGGCAGCGACACGATCCCCAGGATTGCGTCGCTCAGGGGGCTGCAGGGACTGGGATGCACTCACCAGTTGTCCCTGTGTGTGGAGAGCCCTGCGCAAGCACCTGCAGGGCACCCCAGGTCAGGGAAAGGGAGAGTGGAGCGATCTGCTCTGCCTCCGCAAAAGTGGAAGTGGAGCGCGATCGCCCCACTCTCCCTTTTCCTGACCTGGGGAGCCCTGCAGGTGCTCACGCAGGGCTCCCTGCACCCAGGGACTGCTGCTGCAGGGACTGGAGGGTGCACCCCAGTCCCTGCAGCCCCGTCAGAAGGGAAAGCGGAGCGATCATACTCTGCTTCCAGTTTTGCGGAGCGGGGCGCTATCACTTCGCTTTCACTTTTCCTGACCTGGGGAGCCCTACCGAAGGTTGCGCAGGGCTCCCCGAACCCCCGGGAGGCTGCAGGAGGCTTGGGCAAGTGCACCCAAGCCACTGCAGCCCACCTGAGCGGCACAATCCGCAGGATCGTGCTGCTGCCTTCCCCCTGTCTCCTGGCTGCCCCTGCCCCTTAAGGGGGCAGAGGCCAGGACACACAGGCTGGGGCGTCGCGACGCCCCAGTTTGAATACCACTCAGCTAGATGATACCTAAATGCCAGTACCTAGGTAGGCAATACCTAAATGCTGTTGGTGCTGTTCTTATTTAGGTTGCAACCGATTGCCCATTGAATGAGGAAAACCATTGTCAGCTGCTAGCCCTACCTGGCTCCCTACTCTCTGAGTAGCATTTACATGCAGGGGTATACCAGATCCCATGTTGCTGTGGGAAGGTATACATAGGCACTACAAAAAGGAGTATATAGACCCAAGTAAAGGAACATGAAAGACATTGTCACTTAAAGCAGATTGAAAAATCAGCAGCTGCAGAACACTCAGTGACAATAGGACATAAAGTGGATTTTGAACACACTGAGTTGTTTAATACATTACCACGTGCATATGTATAGAGAAGAAATTGAAATATATAAGCATCAAAACAATCTGAATAGGAAAGAAGATTGTGCACCCGCCAACGAACACTCGAGACAACAGACATGGGAGAAAGGGCCACTTTATTAGCAGTTATAATACAGCAAGGAGAGGCTGAGACCTGCAGTTGCTGTGGCAGCAAAGCCCCTGTGGTGCGGAGGCTGGACCACTGGAAGGCACCAGAATCACATCTGTCCCCAGGCTAGTCATGCACCCGACTCCGAGCCACACCCCTTTCTTGGTGGCACAGCTCATCCAGGTCTATCCCATAAGGCAGCCGGACCACGGCCGTGTCACCTCGAGCCACTGAGCCTCTGAGGCGGACCCCGCGGTCCCGGCCAGGGCCCCGTCTATGTCCTCGTGCCACTGGGCCCCTGAGGACTCTGCCCTGCTATGCTGCCTGAAGGTGCATGCCAAAGTCCATCTCACGCCTTCTAACCCGCACCACCTGCTCTCATAAAGTGACCAATGTTAGATGGAAGAGGAAAAATATCCTGACAGTGTGGGGTAGGCAAAAAAACTACCTGCCATCGGCCAATCCTGGCAGGCAGCAAAAAATTCCTACCTGGCCCCAAACGGTGACCGGTAGACCTCAGATTGCTCTAAGGGTAGGTGGGTGGGTGTCAGTACTGTGCCCACGTGCAAAGGAGGAAGGGGGCTGGGTGCTGGTGCCCTAAGAGCCTTCTGAGTCCGCTCCAGCCCTCCTCCAATGCCCTCACAGGGGAGGAGACTCTCATGTTCCAGGCAGGGCCAAACAAACTCCGATCAGCTGCTTACATTGCTTGATCGCAAACAATGAGAGTTAATAATGCATGGTTACCAGCCCTGAAAAATGCTACTCAGACAGTAAGGTGCCAGGTAGGGCTAACAGCTGACAATGATGTTCCTAATTCAATGGGCAATCAGTCACAACCTGTATAAGAACAGCAACAAGTTTCAGGGCCTGAGGAAGTTCACCAAAGCTGTGGGCAAAACATCAGGTTTCAGTTGTTATTTGCTGGTTTTAGTTCTTAGCTTCTTGTTCCTAGTCTTTTTAGTTTTTAGCCTCTATTTGATTTCTAGTTTTCAGTTTTAATCCTTAGTTTTTAATTTCAAGTGTGGTTTTAGTTTTTCAGAGATTTTCTTGGTTTTCAGTGTTTAGTTTTTAGCACTTAGTTTTAACTTTTTCAGTTGAGTTTTAGTTTTTAATTTCCAGTTTTCTGTTTTTAACTTAGTTTTAGTGTGGTGATAGTTAGCCAGTGGGGGCCCCCCCCCTTTTCAGGATTGCTTTAGGCTTATTAGGTAAAAAAGCTAGACCAAGGCATCCAGCCCGAAAAACTGTTTATAGTTCAATGTGGATTCCACCCATGAAAGCCTTAGCATGTTTAACCAATCTTATCTTAGAAAAATGCAAAAGACATTTCAAGAGAAATTTGGCTGAACACACTAGAATAATAATAATTATTATTATTTATTATTTAAGAATATTATTTAAGAATACATTTAAGTGCAGTCCAAGGCAAACCAAATTCAAACCTGCCCCTAAATTCTGCCATACACTTATTCCACCCCCACCCCCCAAGCAGTCTTCCCCACCATTGCATGCTCATCTTGCTGACTTGTCTCAATTTTTGTCCTCCTTCAAAACCTGCAGCTCTGTTGCCTCTTCTTCTAAAGTGGTAGGCACTCTTTGATGACTGGGTAATCCTTTCCCCTCATGAGTCTATGGAAAAGGCTGCAATCTTGCACATACTTAACTCAGAGAGAACCTTTCTGAATACAGCAGAACTTACTTTTGTTTGCATAAAAGGTGCACAGCCAAGCCAAGAACAAGACAGCAGTGTGAAATTAGAAAGTCAGGGTGTTCTTTTGTATTTTGCCACACAGCTACCTGAAAAAGGCAAACAATCCTTTTTAATGCCCAAAGCAACAGACTGTATACTCTTTTGAGAAGGAATTCCCTAAAATTCTAATTTATGCCTTATACACCAGAGGAATGCAGCACACAAAGTGAGCAAACTTTATTAAAGAATACAGATCCAGCCTATTTATACACAGATTTTTTATACAAGGATTTGACTCAACACGAATGGCCCCTGCAAATGAGAAGGAATGTGCTGATCCCTGGAGAAGTGGAAAAATGCATCCCTTTAAAATCAGTTTAAAAAACTGAACAGTCCTTTAACAATAGCCTCCTTAATGAGAGAGAGAGAGAGAGAGAGAGAGAGAGAGAGAGGACAGCTGGCTGACAATCCATCAATCCTCCTCTCTCTAGCAGATCCCTCCCTTCCCCCTGAGCATGTGAAAGAAAGGTGATCACTTTGTATTGGTGAAGGGAGGGGCTGAGTGTAGCGCCTTTGTAAGCGCTTGGAGTAGGACTGATTAATGGATTGTCTTCTTAATGACTCTTATCTTACATCACAAAGGGCAGCAAGGCTGTTTTTAAATCACCAGAGCAAAGAAACATTGTTTTTTAAATTGATTTGCTACAGTGCGTTTTTTGCCATCCATGTGAGTGCTTGGAACGGAACCCACATGAATAATAATAACAACAAAACATTTTAGAAGCTGTAATCCTATACACACTTACCTGGGAGTAACACAACAGGACTTAAAGTGCGAACAACCTGATCTGTAGGTCTTAAATGAATCCCTTCTGCTCCTTACATTTTCACAATGCATTTCAACTTGCAAGATCAAACACAAGTTGTTTCCCTTTTCGGAGGCTTACAGACCAATCATATAGCCGGTGGCCCTTCCTGGTGCAGCCACACCAAAATGGCTACCACTGCGTTGAGCAGCAGTACCTAGGAGGCTGCCAGAGATCTCCTCGGGGGAAGGAGACATTCATCCCTTCGCCCCATGCCAAACCCCAATGCCCGCAATAGGACTTTCCAAATCTGTGCAGACTATTTTGCTGGCATAGACTTGAGAGACTCCGTGTCTGGCTTTCTGGCCCAACACGGAGTTCAGGATCAGCAAAGTGCGCCAGTCCCACACCCTCCCATCCCGGTTTCTCACCCTGCTCCACCTTCCTCCAACCCAATAGGATTGGGCCCCTAACATGCCTCACTCCCCACCTCCCCCCACCCCAATACCACTTACAGCCAGCTGGTGCTGCTGGAGCGCTGACCAGCCCTTTGAGTGGCATCGAGGCTCAGAGCTGACAGGTGCAGACCCAGAGCCAGCAGCCCCTCCTCTCCAGGTGCCGCAGATGTGCCTTATGGTACATTTGCAACACCCAGTGCTGCTGCTGGAGCTCAATGACAGCACTGCAACTGTATAGGATTGGGCCCCTAGCCTGCCTCACATAGACACTATATTCAAGAACACATTGATTCAGAAAATAAGAACAATCCACCTATCTTGAAGATACGTCAGACATCACTGAATGGCAGGGTCGTGTTTTTTTCAAGTAAATATTAACCCAAATGAACTCTGTGCCCCGTTTTCTCAAGTTGGCACATTAGTTTTGCTCCTGATCATTTACTCAAATGCAGTCCCTTTCAGTTCTTCGACTGTGAAACAGCAATACAATCACAACATCATTCGAAATTCATCATGAGATTCAAGTTTGGATTCATAGATGTTATTGTCTGACGGATAGCTTCATTTGCATTCTTATGGTGATTCTGTAAAAATAGCACAGCCTCTTGTGGAACCTCATCATAATTCTGTTATAACAGATGTAGTCGATTTGCATTCTTGATCAGAAGGCCATAACACAAGTAGCACAACCTGAGAGTTCCTTGTGTCTCCCTGAGGTAGATGAAAGTGTCGACCCAATGTGTGGTGGCAGTGAAGAAGGCCAATACTATGCTTGGGATCATTAGAAAAGGTATTGAGAACAAAACGGCTAATATTGTAATGCTGTTGTACAAATCGATGGTAAGGCCACACCTGGAGTATTGCATCCAGTTCTGATCACAACATCTCAAAAAGGACATAAAGGAAATGGAAAAGGTGCAAAAGAGAGCGACTAAGATGATTACTGGGCTGGGGCACCTTCCTTATGAGGAAAGGCTACGGCATTTGGGCCTCTTCAGCCTAGAAAAGAGGCGCCTGAGGGCAGACATACAAAATTATGCATGGGAAGGATAAAGTGGATAGAGAGATGCTCTTTACACTCTCACATAAAACCAGAACCAGGGGACATCCACTAAAATTGAGTGTTGGGAGAGTTAGGGCAGACAAAAGAAAATATTTCTTTACTCAGCGTGTGGTTGGTCTGTGGAACTCCTTTCCACAGGATGTGGTGCCGTCATCTAGCCAGGATGCCTTTAAAAGGGGATTGGACAAGTTTCTGGAGGAAAAATCCATTATGGGTTACAAGCCATGATACAACCTCCTGATTTTAGAAATGGGCTATGTCAGAATGCCTATGCAAGGGAGGGCACCAGGATGCAGGTCTCTTGTTATCAGGTGTGCTCCCTGGGGCATTTGGTGGGCCACTGTGAGATACAGGAAGCTGGACTAGATGGGCCTATGGCCTGATCCAGTGGGACTGTTCTTATGTTCTTATGCATTGCTTTTTTTAATTATTGAAAATATTTTATATTCTGTTTTAAAATGAACAAACCAAAAGTTTTCAGAGTGATTCACAGAGCAAACAAAGGAAAAAGATGGTTTCTTGTCCCAGAAGAGCTCACACTCTAAAAACAAGATGCAGAGGAGACACCAGCAACAGCCACTGGAAAGGAAGTATTCTGGGCTGAAGAGGGACAGTTGCTCTTCCCCCTGTCAAATGAACAACAATTAAAATAACATTATACTTCATCAATAAAGTTTTAAAGTCAATGATGAAAACCTTTAGGATATTCAGAAATTCTAGCATCCCATGAGGTTTAGCATCTCAAGCTTTAGTTGCAAACCCAGAGTGACTCCCTTACATTTTGGTTGTTTTTCTACTTTTCCCATTTTTTTCTTGTTCTTTTTTAGAACCCAATATTCACAGTAATTTGTAAAAACACAGCACAAAAACAGATGCACACTGTAAAAGGGAGGGTGTAATGCACGTGCCTTGAAAGCATGGGGGCCATGCTAGCCATAAGATAGTGCATCTCACACAAGGGAGAGTGCCTTTTCCTGAGCTGCACTCAGTCCTGAGGTTCCTGTAGTGTAGAGCACATCCACTGAACACTTTAAGAGCACACCTCAGAAACGGAGCCTTCTGGACCTATGACCTCCTGGGGGAGAAACTGAAATTCAATCCAACCTCAGTAGAACTCCTTTCTGGGTACGCAAGGCAAATTTATCCCCTTCTCTGCTGCCAGAGCTCAAAGCAGAGGAAAGGTCTACCCACTGGGTAAAATGGGAGGTAGATCATGATTCCATGAGGGACTTGGTCCTTCCCCCCATCACCTTTCCTGGACTCCTGATTGAACAACTTGGTATGGATAAAGAGGGATAGTCTTAATACGCGCAGTATGGATAAATGAAAATCCTTATAGTGAACATACTGATGAAAGAGGGAAAAGTGTATTAATAAAAGAAACAAGTGAGCTTTGTCACAAACGAAGTTTATTGTGACAGATAGAAAACTTATAAAGCTGAATCAAAAGCAAACACACTAAAAAACAAACAAGGGAGATGAACATTCAGTGTGGATTACAATCGAGCTTCAACATGAATTGCAATGAATGGATCTTCAGCTTGGCTGCTAATCTGAAAATAAGCAGCGCCATTCGAAACAACGTGGATTTGAATTCCAGTGCACAGGTTGCTTTCTTTTCTTCCTGAAATAACATCACAGTAAATGCCAGCAGGAAGGCCAGTTGGTAGGATTACCGACAAGTTCCTGTACAAAAAACAAAGACGTTTCTCTTTATTGAAGACACATCATCTATTGGGGTTACATGACGATGCTCGGATTACTGCTCTGCACCTGGGCAAATGTCTAAATCACTTGCTTCCAGATTCATTTAAAAGTTAGTGCACCTATCCTATGACAAATGGTTTATTATGTGATCACACATTGCTTAGCACTTATATGGGCTGGACATCTAACACAGCAATGAACATCATCTCCTGAAGTGGTGGAGAATACTTGATGGTAATTTATTAGAGGACCAATTACCCATTTATCCAAGGATTCCAGGGTCAAAGAGACAGAGAGCAGCATGGTCAAAGAGACAGCAGCAGTGCTGATATCCTGCAACTCCATGGCAACTTTTTGAAATGTTCTACCACATTCTTCCCCCTTTCCCACACGAAAAAAGTCTGAGCTCAAAATTCCCAGGAAAGAACCTTTGACTCACTTTTCCCTTTCTTTTAATTTAAAAACTTATCTATTTCTTCAAATCTGGGGAGCTTGCCAAGTATGTAGAAACCATTATCTTGATGGCCCCATACAAACTAATAGGCACTCAACCATCTAATGGCACGCATAGATTATTCTGAATAGCTACACTTATTTTCTCATCTCATTCATTCGTATGAAAACATACCTGTCATCGTTATTAAAAACTATAAATCCTTTGCCATCACGTCCAAATGCCACTTGATTGCCATTGTTGTCCCACCACCATGCAAGAGGCTGACCGTATACAACATTTCGGAATGTCACCATGTTTCTGGAAATGACACAAGTGAATCAACATGAATTCAATTGTATCTGCCTTCTTGTGAAAACAGCCATACTGTTTTCCTACTCTCAGCAGACTTACAGACTTACTCTCAGCAGAGTAACAGACTTACTCTCAGCAAACCTTTACTAGTGTCAGTAATTTCCCCCATTCCTTACCTTATTTGATGCCACCGATGTTCACAGATCCAGCCATTGCCACAAGTGCCATTTGCATTAATTGTAAGAGGTTTAATTGATCCATCACTGTTGCTTGGTGGGCCAACCCAGTCATTAAAATCCTTGTTATGACATATGAAATTAAAGATATTACCCAATAAGAAATGTGACCATAGTGGATTATATATATTTTTTTCATGAAGCTGCTGAACATTAGCCAACCATCTACTGAAACACATCACACGTCAGTCGGTCACATGACTGCCTCAGGCATCGGGAACAAGCCATATGCAGAAGTCACACCAGTAGAATGTCCTTTCCTTCCCAAGAGATTTGCCAAAGTCTCACTCTTACCTTCTTGGGGAAGATAAGTACACTTTTTATGTAGACACATGTTTTGTGACTTAGAACTCTTTGCAATCAATGGGCTCAACCCAGTGAGTGTTTGTTACAATTACACTCAGGGTATCTCAGAGATCGCCTGCTCCCGTACAATCCGGCTCGCCCTCTCAGGTCATCAGAGAAGGCCTTTTTACAAGTGCCGCCGCCTAGGGAGGTACGTGGGGCGGCTGCAAGAAATAGGGCCTTCTCAGTAGTGGCACCAATGCTATGGAACTCCCTTCCCCTTGACTTAAGAATGGCTCCCTCTCTTGAGACCTTTCGGCAAGGCCTGAAGACCCTTCTGTTTAAACAGGCCTTCTAAGTTCTTGGCCTTTTAACATCTTTTTAACATCTTTTAATATTTTTTTACAGGCCTGATTCTTTTATGACTTGCTGCTGCTCTATGCTCTTTTTACCTATTTTTTTTTACTCTGACTGCTGTTTTTAGTATGTGTTAATATGTTTTTATTTGTTTATTAAATTGTTTTTAATATGTTGTAAGCCGCCTTGAGTCCCTTCAGGGAGAAAGGCGGGGTAGAAATAAAGTTATTATTATTACTATTATTACCAGTAAGTCCCACTGTGATCAAAGGGCCCAATCCTGTCCAACTTTTCAGTGCTGATGCATCCACAGTGTAGCCCTGAGGTAAGGAAACAAACATCTCCTTACCTTGAGGAGGCCACTGTGACTGCCCTCCTACTGCAGGATACAGTGCCTGCCCCATTGGCATGGCTGTATCAGTGCTGAAAAGTTAGATAGAATCTGAACCCAAGAGAACTTCAGTTAGTGTGACTTAGGGCCCAATCCTATCCAACTTTCCAGCACCGGTGCAACCTCAATGCAGCCCTGAAGTATCGGAACAAATGTTCCCATACCTTGAGGCGGCTTCTATGACTGCCTCCCCATCATAGGAAGCAGTGCATACCCCTTTGACACAGCAGTACCAGTGTTGGAAAATTGGATAGGATTGGGCCCTAACTTGACCCAATAATTTCAGCAGAACTTAGGCAAAACTGCCTTTCTCAAGACTAAAATATTAGAAATCGTACTCACTTCAGTCATTTTTCAAAATGTTGGTATCCGCCCTAACCCTTAATACACAATTCCTTATAGATAAAATCAACAAATAGCCAGAGAGTTGCTGTGAGCAGGCAGAAACTTACCTTTCCATCCTGGATAAATCTTGGCCACCAGTAGCTTGACATTATTCGTGTAAATCCATAGGGATGAGCAAGCATAAAGCTAACTGCCATTTTATAGAGTCTGGAAAATGGATGAGAAAAATACGTTTGCCAAATATTTATATAGGGATTATTTACATCATGGCCCTGTTACAGATAGCGCATGGAACTAATGGCCACAAACTGCAGCTGGGATGCAGGAGAGGTGGAAAGGTGCATCCCCATCTAATCCAGATACCATGGATTGATATTGGCTGCCTGTGACCATGCACCTCAAGGGGATTCCCAGTTAAGGAATCTACAATCTGAAGCCTGCTTCTATACACAGAGATTCATGAATGGCTTGTCTGCACATATCCTCTAGGGCAGTAGTTCTCACATGTTTAGCACCGGGCCTCACTTTTTAGAATGAGAATCTGTCGGAAGCCACCAGAAGTGATGTCATGACTGGAAGTGACATCATTAAGCAGGAACATTTCTAACAATCCTAGTCTGCAATCCTACCCACACTTATCCAGGAGTAAGTCCCATTTACCATCATTGTTAAAAGCACATACATAGTTTGTTAAAAGTACATGTCTATAACATTTCCCCAAATGCAGTCACATGCCATGGTAGCATCAAGTCTAATATATTCAAAATAAAATATTGAAATGAATGGGGAGCCACCTGAAATTGGCTCACAATCCACTTAGTGGGTCTCGACCCACAGTCTGAGAACTGCTCCAGGGAGACTCTGTGGTGGGTGCCATCACAATTGGAAAAATGGTTGGTGAATTCTTGCAACAGGGCAGGAGTAAAGGCTGCCACATAAGCAATCTGCATCCTTTTTATTTTGTATTGGTTACTTTTGCTGAAAATATTTGAAAATATTTTTCTTGATCTAGGGAGGTCGGAGATGCTTGAAAATTCTCACACAAGACACATCACAGCCTTGTCTGATAAATGAGGTTCCTTACCTGGGGTCCCAGAAGGTGAGAATGGAAGCTCCACCAGCGCCATGTCCCCTCTGGTTATCATGGTTATCTATAAAGACAATGGCTTTGTCAGAAGGTATCAAACTCCAGTTTTCTCCCCAGCTCCTAAAATGTAAAGAAGTTATCAAAACATGCTTTATATTTCAATGTACAGATTGTTTTAGCAACTATATTAAAAGATGGATCACAATCCAGCCCTTCTGAATACGGACTGAGAAACCCAGGGGAACACCTCTGTGCCCCAACCCTATGCCTCCTGCAGATCACTGGACTTTTTTTTCTTTTGCACATAACGCACCTGCAGCATTTGGTCAGCATTTGCCCAGAGGGTTCTATATCTAGTCCTCCACATTTGGACCTCTGGTCCAAGATGTGCCTAAAGTCAACTTACTTTAGATTTGCCATCTTTTCTCTGTTCCATTTGCGGAAGACAGTCCCAAGTTGTGCACCGTACTTGAACTCAGTCACTCGACCATTTCTGAAGTATTCCGAGCTGTGGATTGGTTCATCACCCAAGTCAATTACCTAGGAAAAGTCATGGGAAGACAGAGAAAGGATAATGACATTGATTTCAATTTGCCAAAAAACTAGTAACGTGGATAGGTGTAAGACTATTTCAGAAAAAGCCAGCATGCTGAATTAGATTTTGGTGGATTTTGGAGTGCATACTTCATCATAACTAGTTCTATCAACGTCAACCTATTTCCAACATACCTAGAGAAACATGTTATTATGGCTACAATTTCAGGAACTTTGGACCTGTCCAGTAGGCTTTGACTTGGAAAGACTTGGGTTAAAATCTCACTTTTGCCATAGTTTCATTATGTAGGATCTATTCTGAGTAAGGTTCACCACCAGCCTCAGTTCTCCAGTGATAAAATGGGAACAGCAGTAGTCCTACCCAAGTGGTCAGGATGGTAAATGGGTCATAAGACCCTTTGCAAATGGAAAGTGCTAAGTTGTAGCAGACAGGCCAATATCCACAGCCAGCAAGATGCTAGCTACAACAACTGCCAGTACTGTATAGCTCATTCTTGGTATAGTCATTGCTTGATGCATTTATTTCTGGTGGCCAGAGGTTGTCTGAAGCCATGATTTGCCAACAGCCCCAGAACCTGCCTTAATGACCCATCCCATAAACATGTGAGGTAATATAAAGAAAAGACCTGTTTTGCCATAATCCCTGAATAATAATGCCTACCCCGTGCAACTGAGATTAGGACATGTCCGGCTCAAAGGAACTCTCTAGCATCTCACACTTCTGAAATTACAGACTGGTATGAACAATGTAATAACTAGGTGTACAGTTCAGTCTAGGTGTTGTCACAGGTAAGGCTCTGACTGTCACATTTGCCAACTACGTCAATGGCATTGGCAGGCATATTGGAGCCTCCCCAGAAGATCTTAATAGTGGGAAAATTATACAGGAGTAGCTGGTCTTCAAGACATCCATAGTTTCAGCTTCTGCTAAATCTTTCTTTCAGGGATTTGTTCCCCACTTCTCTTGATGATGCTCCCAGAGTGGTTTCCACTGAAAGTAACTGGAAAAAGAAACTACCAAGTTGCCTACAGTGAATAGGTGCAAAATTTAGCACTGAAAAGAAAAGAACCAGATGTAAGCATATAAATGGGGGATAACAACTGGGAAGAGGTCGTTGCAGGACTTCCATCCAGACCTACAGCAAGACCAGACCAATAGCATTGTACAAAACATTTACCTCTTGATAGACGAAAGGTCGTGAGCCTTTGCTGAACCATTGTGTGTTTAGATTATTTACTTTGGCTAAAATAGCATTTATGTCCTCGGGCCACATGTGCTTAGAAGCATCAATTCGAAACCCAGCAACACCAATCTCAATCAGGTGGTTCATGTATTCAGCTATTTTTGAACGCACGTAATCCCTCCTTTGCATAAGGTCAACTAGACCAGACAGACGACAGTTTCGAACCTGCATAGGCAGGAAAAGAGCCATGGATTCAGTTGCCAAAACATAAGCATGCTAACTTGGTGACAGTTGCCCTCTGATTCACACAAAACCATTTCATCAATTTTTAAAAAAAAAACCCAGCATACTTCTGAAACATAAATCAATCTATGTTCTACTGTTTTCAATGTTCTGTCGTTTTAAATAATGGAATCTGCCATGAGTGCCTTCATCAGGGGAAAGATAAGCTAAACATTCATCAAATAAATAAATAAATACAGCCAGCCAATAAAACTTTAAAAAAGAAGAAAAAATGTATTTACTGAACAGACTGAGCAAAACATAAGCATGTACAGGTGTGCCCCTGTATCCGTAGGGTTTCCATTCCAGAACTCCCCACATTTAAGTGAAACTATGGATAGGGGTGAGTGCCTCCCTTCGCCCTCCAGAGGCGAGGGGAGATCTGCTCCCCTTGTCTCCAAAGGGGGTGCATACGGGGGGGACCTGCAGAACCAATCTGCAGACATAGGATACATAGATACGGGGACCCCCTTTACATATGAACCCATCCTACCCTTTGATGACTGCAATACAGAGTGACTCAACATAGGGTGTATTAATGAGCTATCTCAGATCAAACATACCTCACTTCATCACTTTGAACAGAAACCTTTAACCCACATATTCAAATGCAAGTCATACACTGAGTAATAATAAAATCAATGCACACAGCAACAGGATCATGTGTGTTAAATAGCCTATACTAGGTCATCATTAGATGGTTTTTATTATACTTTGATACTGCATCAGTTTTGAAAGTAAAATGCATGCAACTGTGTCAGAAAGAGAAATGTCATGTTTGTTCTGGCTCAGAGAAAGGTTGCACCTACCCAAAGGAAACACTGCAAGCCACCCACCTGCACTGGCTTAGGGCCTAACACAGGCACAGATAACATAGAGGCTGTTGAATTCATTCCTTTTGGTCACAGGCTCCATAGGGAATGCTAAATGTAGCTGCAACATGTTTTATTCACACCTCAAACAAGCTCCTCCAATGCTTGCGATGCCATGAAGGCGTGTGGCAAACTGCTGTGCAAGAACATCTCACTGTGTGGATTCGGACACTCAAAATGGGTGAATCCATCTCTTTATGTTTAGGAATACTTCCACCATCCATGCGCCGGACTGGTAGAAATTTGACATGCTCACTTCCCAAAGTGGTTATGTGATTTTTGCAAAGTAGCTCTCAAATACTGTTGCATGTTTATTACCTGCAACTGTACGTCATATTCCCTATTCAAAAGTGCAGGCCCAGATCTGATGAACTGTCAGCAACTGCATGTGAACCTGGCTTAACGGGAAATCACATTCAGAAGAACAGGCAGAAGGACAAAATAATTGTGATCTGAATAATTGTAATGCAACAGCCTGCAAAATGGGCAGCCCAATCCTATTCAGCATTGGCACAGCAGGGCTGCACGGCCCATGCTGTATCTAGCGCTGAAATTGAACAAGAAGTCTCCACAGTTTAATGTCTCATGTTCAAGTTCTGCATCAAATGCCGGCGCAAGTCTGAGAAGCCCCATAGAGGGCTTTTAGGCCCGGGACAAGGGTTAGGATATGTCAGAGGCCTCCTCCACTGACTTTGCCCCCTCCTGGACAAGCTCCACCCCATTCTGCCCTCGCCCTGTTAACCTCCTCCCCACCCTCATCCTGCCTGGCGCAGAACATATCTGTTGCAATGGCTGCAGGACTGGATATAGCGCTGGCTGGATGGCACAGATGTTATTGCCAGCACTCCTTACTCTAAAGTCATTGAAAAGTGCTTTACAGTGCTTTTACAATGGACAGCAACCCATAGGATTGGGCCGTAAGATGCTGGTTTTCCCCATGCAGATATAATATTCTTGGCATCCTTCAGTCTTGGAAGACTATGGTATTGTGCTCTGAATGGTGGTTCTGGAACAGAGTGTCCTCTCCAGTGCATGAAGCCTAGGTAAAGTAGGTATGGAGGATAGGCTGTTACCCATGCAGCAAATCCCCCCTCTCCACATCGCTGAAATGGTCCAATGGAAAGGCAGAAGCCAATACAGTTTGATATAATATAATAGATATAATAACAATATTCACAAACCGGTTGCCTCTTTGAGGTAATTATGTAAAACTACCAATATAATATTTTTTCTTCAAGAGTGGATATTCATGGCATTCCTTACAGCAAATATGCGCAGGAACAATATTGTTAACATTTACCTGAATGGGATCACTGTAATTTTCAATATCTCCACTGGGTGTTTTACATATCCTGTCATTGAAATCAATGCTCGAGTATGGGATAGCAGGGAAAGTGCAGGTCTCTGCATTGAAATAGCTCCCGCAAGTGCCACGATAGCCAGAGCCAGCCCCGGAGCCACACATGTGGTTGATGACAGTATCCACATAAATGTAAACCTGTTAAAGAGAAGAGTGTTAATATCAGTAATAACAACGAAGTGTTCTCGTGTCACGTCATCCTAGTCTCTCCCCCCATCTCTTTTGACTGAAAGCAGCTCTTCGTACTTCACACAATTGTGATCACTCCTTGAAGCCAATGCATTTGCTTTTTCTGATTATCAGTAGGACTTTCTGGAACCAGGGAACATAAGAACAGCCCCACTGGATCAGGCCATAGACCCATCTAGTCCAGCTTCCTGTATCTCAAAGTGGCCCGCCAAATGCCTCAGGGAGCACATAAGACAACAAGAGACCTGCATCCGGGTGCCATCCCTTGCATCTGCCATTTTGAGGTAAATGTCCTACAAATAGAAAACATTTTTTAAATGGCATTTTACTTGGGGAATATTCTACTTGCCTGCAGTATCTTTCCCCACCTCAGCATGCGCTACTCTACCTGTGGAATGACTTCACCACTGACCGCCTCAAGCCCTGCCAGGCCTTCCCACCTGTGGAAGGTTGTACACGTGGGAGGAATGGCAATCCACATAGTGGGGACAGACTGGATGGGGCCATGGTGCCTGTCTTTTCCTACCAAACTGCATTTATGGCTTGCCAGTCTCCTCCCAAGAGTTCCAGACCTGCCAACTCTGATCCAACTCCTACACTGCCGCATCAGGATGCCATTTCTCACTAGTCCCGCCTGATGACACACCAGTAACCTCTGTATGAAGGACCCACTTACACACACAAAATGATAGGCATCCTTCTCAGGAGTATGTTTAAGTCCTTGGGTGACCAGGCAACATTTGTCTGGGAAAGAACCATGCCATCACCCCCCCACCCCTGTGACTTACGGATGCCCCTAGATTGGCATGGGGTAGGACCATGGGAAAGCAGCTCCACACCACTGTGATAACGCATAAACTAGGTCTCTGTTTCTTAACAGTGGAGCATTTTTAACAAACACAGGGTTACTTTCATCTGGCCAAAAGTAGGATCTGAAGAGAAACAGCAGGCTACTGCAGGGCTGATTTCAGGTCAATTACCCAAAAGCTTTGCTTGCTTGCTTACTTCACACACACACACACACACACACACACACACACACACACACACACTCTGTCAAAGTTACAGAGAGAAAAACTTAATCTGAATACAAAAACACAGCCTGAATACAATATGTAGATCTAATAAAAACCAGTTCTGAAAAGGGGGGGTGGGAGAGATATAAAATGAAACAAACAGGCTCTGCTGAAAGTGCTCAGGGATTCCTTGACTGATGACCCAAAGTTGAAAAGGTCTGCTAAAAAGAGAAAGTTGTCCACTTGGTGGACCACACTTGATTATAATATGAGCCCCCTAATAGATTATAACCTATAAGAACTGAACTGCCACGTGGAACCGCAATATTCCTTTGACAGAAAGCATGTTCCACTAATTTTGTTTTAGCAAGGAAGTTCGAAGAGCCAGATTATTATGCTGCAAGAAACAGATTTGGTTGGTCTAAATCTAGCATGAAGATAAAGATTAATTTGTAGCTGATAACTCAGCCATTTTCAACTACCGTGCCGTGGTACACTGGTGTGCCACAAATGGTCTGTGGGTGTGCTGTGAGAGTTTGGGCAAGGCTCATTTGTTACTAAGGCCACTGGGGGATGCAAGCCCCTGCTATCAGTGCAATGTGCCTTGCCAGTTGTCAAAAAACTGATGGTGTGCCTTGACAATTTTAGTACCTTACCAGTGTGCTATGAGATGAAAAAGGTTGAAAATTTCTGTGATAACAGGTTGAGGGCCCAATCCTATCCAATTTTCCAGTGCCAGGACATGCACTGGATCCTTTGGTGGGGAGGCAATCACAGAGGCCTCTTCAAGTTAAGGGAACAAATATTCCCTTACCTCAGGGCTGCATGGCAGCTGCACCAGTGCTGGAAAGTTGGACAGGATTGGGCCCTGAGTCAACTATTTCATCACAGAATGCCAAATACACAAACATGTTTCCACTTGATGTGCAACACACAGTTACTTTGGCCTGGAAGCTGTTATCCGAGGCTATATCCGTACTATACCCCTAGGCTGAAGTCAGAAGAGAGACTTACTCCAACATTGTTGCATCTGGTCACCATGTCTTGAAATTCAGTTTCATTTCCAGAACGTGAACATAGCTTGTAACTGACTGGCTGGTATCGTTCCCACCATGGCCTCCAGGGACTTGAAACTACAAGGTTTTCATTTGGAGGAGAAACCTATAGATTCAGAAAAAAAATTATAATATATTGTTGCTCATCCCTTAGTGAAATGTAGGACAGTTAATCTGGTATTGGGGTCACAGAGAGCCCAATTTAAGTCATAGTTCAGCCCCAAAGAATGAGATGTATTTTATAGCTGCAATTTCACATGAAAAAATATGGAAGTGTACTAAAGGTTATTGCTTATGTTAAACGAGTATTACTCTACATAATTTCTGTCACTTGTAATGACCATCACTGTTAATTTTTTGGATTATCACCAGCCGCCAGATACTTTAACTCAGGATTTTTCCTTCAACTCTACTAAAGAACACAAGATTGCACAGTTAAAACCTTCTTTTCCATAACTATGCATCAACTTAGGCTGCAATCCTAAAGCTCTTTATCTGGGAGGAAGTCCCTGACTTCCGGGATGCACCTTCCTGTTGCATCTGGGAGGCTTTCTGAGGACCAGGGAGGCTACAGTGGCTTCTCCGGGCCTTGGAACACCTCCCAGAGGTGTCGGAAAGTGGATTTTTTTTGTTAGCAAAAACAGATACTCCCTGTAGATGCTGAGCGCCATAAATGGTAAATAAATTTTCAAGCTTTATAATTATTTACTGGGAATAAACTCAGAGTTCACAGGATGAAAACACATGTTTAATGTTCATGGTGAGTAAATACATTTAAGAATTGAAATGCTTCTTAACATTTCTCTTGTGGCTCTCAAACATCTGAAGTTTATTGTGTGTGGCTCTTACATTCAGCAAGTTTGGCCACCCCGGCACAGCCCTATGCATGTCTATCCAGAAGTAAGCCTCACAGAGTTTACTGGAACTTACCCAGGTAAGCATATTTAGGATGGCAGCCTTTCTACAATTCACTGATGTTTTTAGCTACAAGGTGCTGAAAATTCAGTCAACCGCATTTGTCTGAAGGGCAAATTTCCAGTGACTTTAACAGTCACTGTTTTCACGGTGACTCTGCTCATGCCTGTCTACATATTCAAACTTGGCCTTGGTCACAAAGGGAACATTTTAACAAAAGCTTATCCAAAAGAACTGGTTGGCACAAACAAAAAAAATCAGAATTCTGGCAAAGTTCAGTCATTAAAACTTCATGTGTGAAAACTCGAGCTGCACATTTTAATCAGTAGATGAACAAACTGAAACTTTGGCTGACTGACTCCCACTGATCAATTTGAAATCAGTGGGATGACGAATTAAAGGCACACTTGTTTACTTTCAGTGGCTGTATTGCCTCTGATGAGCTATTTCAACAGGGAATAGAAATATATTCAAAACACTGTGAACGGCTGTGCGATAGAAATACATTCAAAATACTGTGAACGGCTGTGCGATTCAATTTATTCAATTGAAAGTTATCTCATATTTTCTTCAATCTTTCTGAAATGAAAGCATCTGTAGAGAGGTTTCAGTAAAAGATCAATGTATTTTTAAGCTAAATGGTTTACTTGAATTTCTTAGATTAACTGTTAACCAATCATCTCTAAATGGCTGGTACACTAATGAAAACATGTGGATGGTTTTGTTCAAGTTCAGTTTATGTTGTTAAATTTTAGGTATTTATTTAAGGATTTTTATCCTGCCTTTTGGCCCCCAAAAGGATCCACAACAAACGTAATGCGACAAATAATATAAATTCACACACCTACAAGCATAAAATCTGGCAAAATACAACAATCGTTTAAAACAACTGAAACCAATAATGACAAATGAAAATACCAAAGCAGTCAGGAAACCAGAGAAATGTGTAATGTTTGTACTCCGTTTCAACTCCTTCTACCTCATTGTATGCCCATAGAGATGGTCTCAGGTTTCAGCTTGGGCTGACCAGCCGTTTGGCAGGTGCTGCTTGTCACACAGGGCTGAGAAAAGCAGCAGCCACTGAAATTCCTTCCTCTGTCCAGCAATTAAATATACAGAAGGCCCTACCTTTCTTTCATCTGGAAACTGTCACAAAACATATTGTATGACGTGAAAGACCATGACTTTTTCAAAATAGTAAACAGGGCTGTGTGTATTCCACAGTCAAAATTGCATAAGCTTAGAATCTGATCCGGTACTCAGGATTTGGCCTCTTGAAGGTCTCAGTTTTTGTTATTTGAAAAGCAAATTTCTAGCTCTTGTGACCACAATTTTGGCACCATAATTCAGGCCACGGGGGGAGTGAGGGAGAGTAAGCCTAACTTTCAAAGGGGGGGGGGGGCTTCCACAACCAGCTGATCCCCACCATTCTGCAGAAGCAAAATAATAACAACATCCATATATTACCTTGACTATGCAAAGCACTTCATGTGTGTCAAAATCTTTACAACAATCCTGTAAGGTCAGTCCCGTCCCGTCCCCCCCCCCCCCAAATTACAGCTAGGAAAGCAGAAGCTGAGAGGCAGTGGCTTGTATATGGCGAGCAAGACTGAAAACTCTAAGGAGAACTCTTGGCAGGGACAGTGGTCAAACTGCTGAGCCCTGATTCTTGGTTCAGCCTTTTGAGCCACACTAGGACAAAAGGGTCAACTCCATTCTTAGGAGGTCTTTAGATCAAAATTATCACCAGGGAGGTTTCCAGTAACATCAGAAAGCAACTCAGGAGCTGCTTAGGCTTCTGGCCTGCAGCTGCTTCTTGGGTTCCCCAAGTAGTGTTCTTTTCAGGCAGAGAGGAAGAGGTGAGCTTCCAGAAGCTGCTCCATTCTCTGGCTTGTTGCCAGTCTAGCTGGCTGGCTTAAGAGAAGGCTCACCTATCTTTCATTTGCGTTGGGAAAATTCCATGAGTGGTTCACACACCTTTCATGCACAGCACATCTGAACAGCCTCTTAACTTGGAGAAAATAAAGTCACAACACAAAAGAAAGGTCTCCAACCCTAGCTTTCCTTACCAACATAGATAGTATACTGTTTTTAACATGTGTTGCCATCCACCTTCAGGTTTAACTGAAAGGTGGGGTATATATGCTTTTAAATAAACAAACCAACGAACTTATACCAAGTCTCTTAATATACCAACTGTATACAGGACACAGAATCCTACGCTGACAACTATTTTTTATCATCTTCGTATAGTGTACATGCAAACCTGCTAGTTAGTTTTCATTTAAGCAGAGTGGCTCAAGTCAGAGCCAAAGTCTTCTATTTCCAATTTCTTTTTAATATTTAACCCATTGCCTCTCCTCAAGCCAACTGTGTTCTTGTAAACAGAAAGTTGGTCCACACATCACACTCACCTAGCCAGGGATCGTTGATATGGGAGTGGAAGGAGTAGACACAGGCTGTCTTCTCCATCATGCATATAGTGTATGATATGAACCAGACCCTCGACAACTGGGGGCATTGGATTTGCATGATCCTTTCCCTCATCAAAGCATGTGTGTCACGGGGAGAGGAAATGACTGCATGAATACAGCCTACAAGCACTTGGACTTACTTGAAGAGCACCTGGTTCATAAAATACCTGATATGCATGGTTGGGAGGAGGGTGTGGATGTATGCGTGCAAACGGGCTGGATGAGGGAATTGCCTAGGAAAGTTGTTCTGCTGTGTCCAAACAAAAGAGAGGACTCACCTGAACTCCTGCAAAGCCATTTGGTGCTAAATAACGCTCACATTCAAGAGCAACGTCTGCCCAGCGCCATTCAAAGAGATGGACAATAGACGTCCTCAGGGGCTTGGGATTTGTTTTGTACTGAGTCCAGCAAAGTCCAAAGGCTGCTAAGAGAAGAAGCAATAGGCTCTTCATGTCGTCTTTGGCTCTGAAAGATGTCTTTCTCAATAGTCTTCTGCATTCCTGTTGGACAGCCAAACATAGTTTACCAATGACACAGCAAAAATCTCATCCTATTTGTTGCGTTTTGTTTAAAGCAAGACACCACATGGCAGATATACTGCAAACTGCCACAATCATATTAACAAGTGAGAAGACCCAGCTTTTGTTTCTTCTGATGTATACACAGGTTCAGAGGTCTGTAGCTAGTCTCTGTTTCTACTAACTACTAATTGCAGGCAGTGATAAACATACGCTCTTGTTAGATTGGGGGCATGGGTAGCCCACTGGCCATCCCTGAATCCATACTATACACAAGGCTAATGGTTCCAATGCTCAGTGATAGAACTGTGGGCTTGAGTTAGAAAAGCTGGAGCCTGTATGCAGCACTATTTTGTTCACCAGAAAAGGGCAGGTGGTCAAGTTACAGTTATGTACATCAGGCCTGGTCAATAAAGAGGTTGTCACATTTTAAAAAGTTGATTGTTCTGCTCTAATACTGCTTTTGATTGGCTCCAGTTAATCTCACAAGATCTGAGCAATAGGTACACAGATACAGGGAAATACGTTTCCACAAATATCTGACAATTTAGTGACTTTTTAGCAAACACACTTCCTGCTATTTATGTGGTAGGATGGAGTCATCTCTGTAAAATCTAATATTCCAGAGGGCCCAGGAGTCCGTCAATCCTGTTGTTTTCTTGTCCCTAAAACATGGCCAAAGATTATGAGACTGTAAAACTGGTTTGAAATACCTTAGAGAAAAGGGCTTGTGTTCTCTTCACCAAGCGAAGCTGAGTCACTCCTTGGAACACATCTGAGTTCACTTGTATTCCAACATGCATAGTAGGGTGTGCGGAACCTGATTGTGCAAGAGTGACTTTTAACAAGTGGAATTAGACAGGTTGTACATAAAGGGTTTTTTCCCCCCTAAAAAGCTACAAGGTGTGAAATCACTAGGCCTTTTTGCATAAATGGCAAAGAAACCCTGTGTGCCCTGAACCCTACCCACCCACCCACGCACACATCAACTGGTAAAAGGCAGGTAACGCAAAGTTGTGATAGGTAAGAGGCCAGGCAGGACACAGTCCAGTCAATGTTCAGTACCTATAAAAGTGAAAAGAGCACTCTGGAAAAAAAAAATCAAATTTTAAACATCAAGGCTACAATCCAACGGGGTGTGCACTTTATTAGAGAGCCCACCACCACCAGTTTGCCAGGGAAAATGGAACAGCTGATTGGAAATATTCTACACTCATAAAAAGAAATTCACACATCCAGGCCTAGCAGCTGAATCAGGAACAGGAAGCAAGCCTGCTTTGCATAATGTTCCTCAGCCACCTCCAGATTGGGCCTTAGGGCCCAATCCTATCCATTTTTCCAGCAATGATGTACCTGTGCCAATGGGCCATTTGCTGCATTCTGCAATGGGGGGGGATGGCAATCACAGAAGCCTCCTCAAGGTAAGGGAACAAACATTCTCTTACATCAGGGCTGCATTGTAGCTACATTGGCACTGGAAAGTTGGATAGGATTGGGTCTTCAGTGAATCAGAGATAATAAACCTCATGATGTACTTTATTATTCCAAGCAAACGTCTGTCTGTTGGTCCAAATACAAATCCCAGTGGAAGAAAAAACCAAAACCTCTTTTTTTCCTGAACTGATGTGCTCTTTTAGAACCTGTTTCTTTGCAGAGCATGCCAGTCTATATTGTGCAGGGTGCCAGATCCTGTTGCCACCAGCTGTCATTGTATTTCACAATCATAACTATTTGGAACGAACACATCTGACATAGCCCTTCTTTGCTGATGAAAACAGGTTTTGGAAAGGCGACGGGCTCAGTTGAGCACCAACAAATAGCAGCCAATACACTCTACCCTCTGGAAAATGGAGCCAACTTGGTTAAAGCATTCATGTTTCTGTACCATGTCAGGAGTAAAAGGATTTTTATGCTTTCACATGAAAAAGTGGAAGCTGTTTGCTGAATTAGGTTGAGTAGGGGCATTTTAGGGAAAGAATGCATTTCAGGTCATTTATGCCCCAAGTGACCTTAAAACAGCCTTGCAAAGTAGCCAATAAATGTTACTGGCCCACAACAGTGTTATTAGTTTATCTGCCCAGATGTGATCATCTCAAACATCCTTGGCATAATCAAAAGAAAACAAAAACAAAAACAGGAATTAGTTAGCTTCCAATTTGCTAGAGCTTTTCTGCCAGGTCACCTGGAGGCTATTTTCAGACAATTAGGCATGTGACTACTGCATTTACAAGCCTGCCTTAAGCTGATATTCTCAAATTTGTACCAGAAAATACTGGGAGAAGATGATGAAGTCAATTCCTCATTTTTGTCTTGTATTCACTGTGCTCCACTTCTGGGTTTCAGAAGCCATGTGAAACCCAACATGGAACAGAAACTCACCTTCTCATGCTTGTGCAGACAAACCATCTCAACCGTTATCCTGTCCTTTTTCCTCACTATCACATCTTTTTTTAAAAATGCAATTTCAATAATTACAAAAATACATCACTCAGATCACACCCTAGACCACTAAATTACTAAAATGCTGACTTTCAGATTTACTGGGAACCGAGTCACACTAACTATACCTGGCTAAGTTATATATTCTTGAAGCAGGTGGGAAAAACTTGGGCACACAGCTGCCTGATCGATCACTACTAAGGAGTGTTGCTCCAGCACTTGATTAAAGATTTGGGAGCTGGTCCTGCTCTCATCTACCCGATCACAACCCTAAAAGCATGCTTAATTGGACTTCTCCACCAAAACCACTGGGCCTTGATTTCCCATCATTATTAGAAACCAAACTGGATGGCACTAAAGTGATGGGTTAATTGGGATTTCTAGGAGCACAGATCAGATGCCACAGACCCACAATCACTTTTTGGAGGAAAAGACTTTTAATTCTTGCAAGGATCTGGTGCTTCAACTCCTACACCTAAAAAAAACCCCTCCCCTGGCTGGAAAATGATTTGATTTTGTAATTTACTTAATGCACAACCAAGAAATAAACTAAGCCTCCTGCTGCAGCCCTTGCAGGGAAAACAGCTGATACGCTGAGAATGGAATACATACGTGCTTCGTTGCTTAATATGCTTCATGGCCCCTGCCGTAGTTTTCCTGATGAGTCTCCCCTTGGCCAACATGCTGTAACAGTGTAGGGCTGAGATCAACCAATCCTTGGAACCCTGAGCATGACATCACAGCCTGTGAAGGAGCACCATGGCTCCAATTCCTGCCCCACTTTTCAGAACCTTTCAACATAAACTTTGGGTTGCTGCCCTCTAGTGGCCTTGCTGGAAATTGCATGTTTTCTACTTGCTCTGTGCATTGATCTTGTTCAAGTTTGACTTTCCCCTCCTTTTCCTTTATAGCAGGACAGTGTCTCCCACACCTTCCAACCAAGATCTATATTTCCAAATTGTGGGAAAACTAGCTGCACCAGAAAGATTAGACTATCCTAATTTAAACAAGGCTTTTGCTAACGTCTACATTTTTGGGATGTACATTGGCACTTCAGATGTCAAATTCAGATGTCAACATTCAGATGTCAAATTCTGGGAAGTTGTTTAGGTTACGCAAAATTTTGCTTCACCTCTAGTCTTGCAGCTGAAGAGTACCAAATAAATAGGACATTTTAGGACATAGTACCAGGCAGTTTCTAGAAGGCGACCAGTTGGAAAATGATGGCTGCATATAGATTGACAAGTGATTGTTCTGAGTGACAGTGTTCATAAAGCTATAAGTTGCTACCAGGAAATTCACTGGGTTACAGCAGAACTGTCATACTCTCTCAACCTAACCTACTTCAAAAGGATGTTTGTGACGTTCAAATGGACCATGAGCTCTTCAAAGCTCCTGGGAAGAAGACCAAGATCAAAGATTAAAAGTAATACTGAAACTAGATGTCAGGCACTGCTCCCTCTGTAATCTGGCCTCTTACACTTTCATCACATACTCTATAGCTTCCCATCCTGTTTCTGGTCAGCCATTTCCAGTTAAGCTTGGGGCCTAGTTCACATGGGCTATTACAGAAGTAAACATGGTGGAGAGAAAATGGATCTTTTACCTGTGCTTTCCAGGAACAAGAAATATTGCCGCCCACAGTCTGGTTGGTAACTACCTGCACAGTACATAAATTGTCTGATGCAGCTGAAAGATCTGTATGGATGGCACATCTATTATGATTTGTTAATGTATCCACTAGAACAGTGGTTCTCACACATTTAGCACTGGGACCCATTTTTTAGAATGAGAATCTGTCAGGACCCAACGGAAAGGATGTCATGACCGGAAATAACATCAGCAAGCAGGAAACTTTTTTTTAACAATCCTAGGCTGCAATCCTACCCACACTTACCCAGAGTACCATTTACTAACATTGTTAAAAGAAGATACATAGCTTGTTAAAAATACAGGTCTGTAACATTTCCCCAAACGCAGTCACAGACCATGGTAGCATCAAGCCTAACAAAATAAAAATATTGAAATGAATGGGAACCCACCTTAAATTGGCTTGTGACCCACTTAGTGGGTCCTGATCCATAGTCTGAGAAACACTGCATACCTTCTAAAATACTCTATTACAAAAGATACAGAATTTGAGACTCTCCACCTGCCTGCCCCGCAAAACAGTAGGAAACAAGGCACAAAGATTTCTACCAAGTCCCAAGGCCTCAGTTTTCAATATCCATGGTCTTTGGGTGTCCTTACAAAGGTATGTATGTCAAATCAGGGACTAGACATAAAAATTGAATGTATATGTGGTTCACTGATTGAATAATCTTTGGGAATTTGTTATGGAGGAACAAATGTTGCATTAAAAACACACACACAATGCAGAAAATGAGAATAATTTATTTAACTTTTACTGAAATACATTTTGTACATATTTGCTGCATGATCAATTGGAAGGCCTTCATGTTTAATAGCATGTACGCACCTAATGTTAATTAGTTTTGTGTTGGTTTTAAATTTGAAATGCTATAATCATGCACTGCTCAACAGTCCCGCTGACCATGCATCTTCTTCGTGGAGCTTGAACACACATGGAACTCAAAACGAACCTGGAATGATTTAAAGGTGCATTAAAAACAGAACACTCAATGTATCTCAACTGGAAAGCTAAAAGATTTGGATAATAAGAAAAACTAGAGAAGTGTGTCTGAAACAGCTAGATTTCATTAAAATGAGTACAGGCTAGAATATGAGTTCAAAAAGAAAATTAGCTACAGGTAAAATAGGTTAACAAGATGGTAATGATGTAGTTTGCTCCACTTATAAAACACCAATGCAGTTGCTGTTCCTTATCCAATATGGACAAAATGACAAAAAGCAGCTAACCCACAGAACCCTGCCCAAAATGACAGAAAGTATCGCAAAAGGATATTACTTGAGTGTCATGGTTTCATTTTTCTCCCTCTGAACACCTTGAAATTGGAAGACTTTTGTGTGCATGCTGCAATGCAAGTTAAATATATTCTTGGCACCAGATCTTCAGTTAGTATAAAAGATTTAAAACTCTACCAACGTAAGCAGAATAGTTTAAACTGGCTGAAAATCTGGTACCTGAAAGTGTGTTTAACAATTAAAATGAAGCACAAAATTAAAAATTAATTAAAATTTAATTAAATTAAAAATTAAAATCTTAGGGCGCAATGCTAACCCACGCTGCAGCAGGCAAGCCAAGAGGCTTGTGCTGCATCCAACGTGGGACTGCAGTGAGCAGCAGCTTAGGCAGGGGCAAGGGGAAGCTCTTCCCCTTACCCCTGGGTAAGGGCTGCGCGCCCCTATGGGTCTCCTTGGACCTGCGCCACCTCCAGAGGTGGCGCAAGTCCAAGGAGAGCAGAGCGGCTTGAAGCCGCTCCACTCACCCCGGGGATGGGGGTTGGAATCTGGCATAACTGCCGGGTCCCAGCCCCACCCCCAGCTCCCCATGCGCCTGCCCGCCCCTGGGCCCGCCCTCCCCCAGTAACGCCCCCTCCCCATGCCTACTTTTGCTGCTTGTGCCGGTCCACTTGCGCCGGCACGTGGCAGCACGGAAGCATGCTTTACGGCATGTTTGCGACTCCTTCGGAGCACCTATAATGGCATAACCGCCAGTTAGGATTGCTCCCTTAGGCTAATAACTTCCATGGGTTCGTAAGAGAGGCCCAGCTCGCCCAATAGCTTCCTAAAAGGTTTTATTTTGAACATTTCAAATTGAGTTACTCGAGACCTGTCAATTTACCTCCTAACTCAATGCTAGAAAAGGACCTTAGGACAACTGGTTATTTTTCAGAAAAAAAAAATACATAAAAAAGGATACAACAAGAAAGGATACACTTTGCATGACACAGTATTACTGTAGTATTTACGCAGGAATGTTTCTAAAGAAGAACAGCAGAATGTGGTTTAATTCTTTTATTCCCTGTTACAGTTTTCATTCTTTAAACTGAATGAAAAAAAATTGAAAAAAATTCTTATACTGGTGATTTTAATGTTCTCACCACAAAACAAACTGTGCAACAGTTCTGATTCCACATCAAAGATTAAGTAGTGTTTTTTTTTACTATTGCATCAGCATAATATATGCAGCAGAATTCTGGATTTTTACCATTTTCAAAAGTTGAGTACTCAACTCCCAATCCTATCCAACTTTCCAGTGCTGGTGCAGCCAGGCCAATGGGACATGTACTACATCCTGAGGGAGGGTGGTAGTCTTCAGGTAAGGGAACACTTGTTCCCTTCCTTAGAGCTGCACTGCAGCTGCACTGTCACAGGAAAGTTAGACAAAATGGGTTCCAGTCTTCTAAGACAGTGGAGGAAGGAGAACACCTCTACCTTTGTGCTAGAATGCAGTAATATGCTCTGGCTTGGACTGTTGCCTATTCAGTTATACTCAGTGTGCTCAGAAGAAAATGCGCTCAATGTACCACCCAGGTTACTGCAGCATTTGTTTACTTCACTGTACTCCTTTAGCATAAACATGGAAAAAGAAATTGAAAGGGAAGCAATTACCATAGTATGCATGCTCCAAATTGTTCCTCTGTAAAT
This sequence comes from Tiliqua scincoides, assembly GCF_035046505.1. Lineage (NCBI taxonomy): Eukaryota > Metazoa > Chordata > Lepidosauria > Squamata > Scincidae > Tiliqua > Tiliqua scincoides. The sequence continues at coordinate 129,184,827 of NC_089824.1, forward strand.
CTGGGGAAAAATTTGCTAGCACCATGACACAGACAGGAGTCCATGTTGCTAACTGGTGAATTCACCATTTGTTCTGGTGAGATAATCCACCCCTCTCCACAACTGGAAAAAGGACCAAGTTGAAAGGAACAAGTCCTAGCTCAAAGATGGATGGGGGGGCACTAGACCCCCATATTTATGCTAGGTTTCAGAGGTCCTTAGAGTGCCATGAAGTTCAACATGAAATCAACCAAAAATCCCACTTCTTCTACATGGGAGGAGGCAGGACTGGTAGCAAGTACAAACAATCAAAAGACACTTTAACCAAACCAGGGTGGAAATATCTTTTTCAGGGATAATACTGTTTTGATCCATTATCAGTTGCAATTATATTTGCTGATGAACAAAATATTGCCATTAAAAATATTTTAACTATTATATCACAGTTACAGAGTTACAATACTGTAGTGCAATCTGATTTATAACTGTCTCACTTGAACATGATGATAAACCTGTGCCATTCCTGTTTTCCAAGGCTGGGAATCCCCAAGCCTCATAAACTAATACATGAAGTACTAGATAGTGGAGAATATTTTGGTTATTTGAGAATACTGATGAACCCACACAAGACCAGGAAACACTGCAATATTCTTTACCAAAAAGATAAAATGGATGCAAAACTCTACAATGCGTTACTGCAAACAGAATCTTACATAGTTACTGTACTTTGTTTTATTCTTTAAATTAAATATACAGGTGCACAACAATGACAGTGGTAAGTTTTCCTATCTCCGTTGTTATGCAATTATGTCATTAAGTGAACATTCAGTCCAATCTATTACCTTTGTTGCGTGAATATACACTCCCTGCCAGACACTAGCTGGTTGCACAGGCTAGAGATTGCCTCTTTGCATTAAGAGCATCTTTGTTGTGTAAACAGACACTCAGCTGCAGGCTATGGGAGATGCAATTGCCTCATTTTCTTTATTGTGCTTAGACCACCATCATATATGTGGTTCATCGTTAAGTGGACAGTTGTTAAGTGGCGCATTCCTGTAACTATGTATTATGTATTATGACTGTGTATTATGAATACACAATCACAATATTCGGTTGATTAGAAATGATCAAGCCAGCGAAGACTGAAAAACCTGAAAGATCAGGTAAATCTGACTTTAAAAAAAATAGTAACCAACTGGAATTACCCTTGCAGATATCTGATAACTAGGCTGCATATGGCCATATGCTTCAATTATTTTGAACATCTGATGTATTTATTGAAGTATTATTTTAGGAAGCACCTGATGTGCTCTTCAAAAGTGCCAAAACATTCAAAATGAAGTTAGTATTACTAGTGAAAACCTGCATGTTTAGGAATTAACCAACAACAATGGCAGATAGTTATGAGTTTGCTAAAATCTCTTTATTAAACAAGGTACTGGGGATCTGGTACAATTTTATACTAGTCTGGAGATGTTAGTTACCTCTGGTTTTGTTGGTCCTTGTCTTTACTGATGATTATTTTTAACCACTCGTTACGATAATGATAGTTTGTGTTCACCGCTTATAGTAGCATTTGGGAAGGTGGCACATTTTATAAGATGCTCTCATTCACACCTTATATTAGGTTTCACAGCATTTCCCAAACAGATAAAATAAAGTTTTTAATAACAAGGTTTTAATACTTCAGGTTGAAAATTAGAAGCTAGAACCAGAAGCTAGCTGGAAGAAAGCACATGTGTATTAATTTGAAAAGTGATTCCGGAATATGAGAACTGAGGACACACAAGAAAATCTCCCAAGAAGATCTGCTCATGTAACTAGTTTTCTGTATGCACAGCTAACATGAATTTGGATGGCCACCTATAACTGCCATGTGCATCCAAACTGCCATTTAAGATAAGTGGAAGTACGCATCCAACTCCAGGGCTGTCAGTCATTAAACAGAAGTAACCTGACCCACAATCTCATCTAAATAATGATCAGAGACTCTACAGTTCTTGGAGAACAGTGGAAACTAGGTATGTGTGACTTTCACATTTGTAATCCGACGTACTAACAGTGGAAATGTGCATGTGAATAATTATGAAAAGTATTATCAGATTTTAAAAACTGTAGCTTTGCTTGTCCCAGAGAACTTAAAGATCGCTTACAAAATTAGTATTAACCTCTGGGTCTACAATTACTGAGATAGCAAACTTTTATCTGGACTGTATTGACAGAATGCTTCCAAAAGGAGTTGGGGGTAAAAGGAGGACTACTACACACACAAAAATGAGAATGCTTTAGTTTTTCATGTCCAGGAAAGTGTTCATATGGAGGAACAGTCAAATCAATTATGTGAGCACCTGTTTGAGTTACTGTAAGTCAGTGAGAACTAGCTTCGTCTGTGCATTATTTACTATTATGCTGAAAAAACAGACTTACCCCCACGGTTTTCCCCTCTATCTTTTCCTTTTCTCATCTTTGGAATCCGGCTTTGGTCTTGCTGATCGAGCAAATTGCTAAGATCTTGTTAAAGACCACAAGTCTTATTGACACCTGTTAGCAAGAATGCTTAATTCATAAAGCAGAAGGCAATATTTGCATGTGATAGATTATGGAGAATAAATGTGTTATAAAATGACAGCACTTCTTACTCTATATTCAAGATAAAACCAGAACAAACTGATCTAGAGAAGAATTGCCAATCAGGGGGATTTGTAAAGGCTGCTGAGAAAAATTAAGTTACAAAACTGATGCAACTCTATTAAAAAACAAAATGGAAATAATATTCTTCCCGATTTATAATGGTGAATTATTTTGAAGCAATTAAAGTAGACTAGGACCAGGAATATTTAGGTTGAATACAGTTAGTCATGAAGATCACTATGGTGACCTTTGGTCAATTACATTCTCCTAGTCTAACCTACCACACAGATTTCTTCAACTAAAAAAATAGGGGTAGAATCATGTCTGCTGCTCTGAATTTCTTAAAAGCAACATGAGATAAATAAAATTACTTACAGTGGCATGCCTACTGAGTTCAAAGGAGTTCTCTCCCACAAACATGAACACAGGAATACAGCATTAGCTTCAACCATGCAACACTAAAATGCACAAAACTGATATCAAAAGCTCCAACAGCAGCACAGGTAATTAGGGAACTGCAGGTCAAATCTGTGCACGTAATGTGGAATGTCATCAACGCATCATGTTTCACCATCTGGACATCAAAAAACAGTTAAATGCTGCCTGCTGCTCTGTCCTTGCTGAACGGTGTAATACATTTTATGTATGTAAAATCTTATTCAAATATTTATAGACTAGTTTTGGGGACTTTACTACCTTAATGTTCAAGGGATAAGTGTTCTTTGAAAGTGACCCTGGTAAAAACTGAGATTGAGTAAAAACTCAATAACTCAAAGCCTCATTTTTAGCATTCTGACACACTGCTTTCAAATAACATCTAACCAGCTGATACCCCATAACAGGTCTGTTTTATTTTCAAACGGCGATGATCAAAATGGTCACTAAGACACAAATAGTGCCCAGAGTAATGCCTAAGACTAACTGTGGACATATATAAACAAACAAAATTCTGAAAACCAAACTGAAACTTAAAAGCTTCAGAAAAGGATACAACCACCATGGGCTTGTCAAACAAAATATATCCATTTGCTTCTTTCAAAGCTTTTGCAGCTGCTTTTTCATTTGGAAGTCCAATAAATGCTTGTCCTTTCATGCGGCCTTCTTTCATTAAGCGTATATCAAACCTGGGATAAATCACAGGACAGAAATGCTACAACTCTTTCACTTCCCATCATGTATCACAGAAGATGCAGGGAAAGGGCAATGATGATTCAGATCACATACAGGGAGTCAACAGAATCTACTTCTACAGACAAAAAGAAGTGAAAAACCATTTGTTTCAATGCTGCCTAGAAAAGCTCTACTTCACAGTAGCACAACAGCAGTGTATAGTGGCGTTTTGCTTAAAAAAAGAAATCAGTGTGCAAACTGCCTGCCCTGGCCTTGCACTGTTCACACAAAACAAAGATAAGATTTCATGCTATTTGGTGGGAGGGGGGAGCAGAAGAGGAGGAAGCTATCTTTTCAAAACCATGAACTCATACTATAAACCCTCCTCAGTTTTCCAAGCTATGGTATCTATGGAATAAAAATGGCAGTTCCATTGCACAAAGCCTTCTTCAGCTAAGCCATGTGTTGCCCTCACTGGCAAATCTATCTCTCTTCTTCTGTAGCTGTTTCCCCCAGACTTTTATTGACAAATGCATTCCTTATATAACATGCACTTACTGCCTCCATGTCTGCCCCATTTATTCCAAGTGTATCATTTCAGTCCCTTCCAATAACCTGCTGCCACGTTTCTTAATACAACCAAGCATTTGAATAGCACTTTTTGAGTGTACAGAACACTTCGATTGCAGTTTGTTAATATAAACTGTATGACTATCCTGTAAGTTATAGTGCAGCTGGGGAACTGAGACAGAGAGAGGGACTTGCCTAAGCACCTAGCAAGTTCATGGCAGAAGCAGGAATCAAGCTGGGTGTAGTATAGTAGTGCAGAGGCACTGGGCTTCAGGGCTTTAGGCGAGACATGGCAACAATTTTGGGCAGGCACACCCGCCTTTCTTCATCCGAGACAAACCTTAGAATGTTTCTTGTCCATAAAAAGGTAAGAGCGTGAGGCCCAGTGCAAGGGAAAACAGGGATAAGTTATAGCTTTTCAGATAACGGTTAGTGCTCAATTGTTAGAAATGTGTTTTTGCCTAAAAAAAAAAGTCTTATCAATAAATAAAAACAACTTAAGTTTGTTTAATATTGTTTTATAAAAATATGATAAAAGCCTAGGGCTAGCTCGGAAAAGGGCTCAAGCTCCTCGCACTCAAGCTGACACCCTGGCCTCTGTGTCTTCATTGTGTCAACTCATCATTGCTTCACTGGGAATGTCTTGATTTGCATCTCAGTCACAAAAGAACACCAGCTTCTTTCACTCAAATGTTACACCTCCAGTGGCTACTTTTCGCTCTCCACTGTAACCTATCCCTCTTCTCTCCTCCATCTTGTGTTCTGCTATCTAGTCTGAATTGTATCTTTAAGTAGATCGGGGGGGGGGGGAATTTAAAAATATCACCTAAAGGAACCTAGGTGGAGACATCCAGAGTTCACTTTATTAACCCAGGTAAGACTAATCCAAAGTTCTCTAACCCTCACTTACATTATACGTTCAGTTTCTGATGAAAAGTCAACGTATCTTCCAAAAATAAACTTCAAGTCCTGGGATTAAAACAAACACACATCAGGAAAAGTTAGCCACTCTTGACAAAGGAACCACAGTATCAGGCTCAAATCCTATTTACCTTTTCCTGAACTTGCTTAGACAAATTCTTCACGTAAATTCTGCAATTTGGGTCACCAGTCTCATAGTTTTTGAAGACAGATAGTGTGTGCATTTCTGTGGGAAAAGGACAGCTATTGTTAATCTGAATTTTAAACGAATTCTTTAACAACTGACTCTAACAACAACAACTTTAACAACTGACTCTTCAAAATTAAGAATGACATCAAAACAGCAACCTTTACAAACAAACTCAGCATTTTTAAGCAGGATAGCAATAAATAAGCATTTACAGTGAATGTAAGAAAAATGTTTGAACCATTACAAAAAAATCACCTCTTTGGGAGACCCTGCCTTTTTCTAATTCTCTTTTAGAAATAAATTCTGACGGTATTTCATCATCTTCTTCTTCTGCCTCCTCTTCTTGACCGAAACAGGGAGCAGGGAAGATTTTTCCAAATCCTATATTGGATGTTTTATTATCAACTGCAGCATAAATGCCTAAAAAGGAAGAAAAAACTTTTATTTCTGATCTGATCCAGGGGCGCAAAAGATTCTAGCCAAGATAAATCCAAGCTATTCACTACACATTTAAGCATGCCAAGGCCCACTGAATTCAACAGACCTAAGCATCCTTACATCAGTGCTTGACTGTGCCCAATGTCTGTAAATACACTGAATAAACCCCTACGAAAAGTAGAAACAAAGGGCTATGCTGGCAGAACATGTGAGAAAACTCAAAATTTAAGACAAGCATAAATTTACATTGCAATTTTCTTTATTAGTCTTGGGAGATCATCCTACCTTCAGAACTGTAAACACAAATTCAAGTAGGAAGGAACTCAAACAATGAATTGGGTATACAGCATGTTAAAAGCATTAAAAACTGTTATTAAGAATATTTATATACCACTTTTCAACAGCGTAATTTACAAAGCCATTTACTAAAATACACTATAGAAGCTCCCCTACTTAAGAACATTCAACTGAAGCAAGTCACAAACGAGCCTGGCCATAGCTCCAAGAAGGCATTAGTAGCATTCCCAAATATTCCCCATCTTATTTCAGCCACGACCAGCAAGCCCCATTAACCTGCTTTTCAAAGTTAAATGCACCACACAATGCAGAGTACTGTACTGCAAACACTTTTACAGTACAGTACTCTATATTGAGTAACACAACAATACCTCTGTAGGTCAGTTTTATTTTCCCCATTTCGCAGGGATCACAGTGATGACCTTAAGACCATCTTGCGAGTTCAGGCAAGACAGGACACAAGGCAAGGCACAAACTTCCTGAGCTTATCGTTCAGTCACTACAGTACACCAAGTACAACACTAGTGTGCAATTTATTTGTTGCATACCATTGTCCTGCTCCATCTCCAGGCTTTTCTGAAGAATAGTTGGTACATCTGCAGAAATGTGAAATTCAATTTTTTTGAGGCCTACGTTCTGAGGCTGCTCGAACACTTCTGAAGGCGACAGTGCAGGATGCAAACTATTGTTGAAATACAACATTAAGCTATGTTAAGTTTGTTTTATTGAGACAATTTGCCACATACTGCATTCTTGAAAGATTTTATATTTCTTTTAGACAAACTTATCCAAACGGGATTTTAAGGATCTTTTATATTTTAAATATAGCAGATGGCTTTAAAGCTGTTTGGCTTTTAAAAATGGTTCATAACTTGCTAGATTCCTTTTGTCGTACTGAATGTTTATGCTTGTTAAAACCATTTTGAACACAATCTTGTGAAAACTACAAAATCAAATACTTTTGCAAAAGTTTCTTCAGTTCCAATAACTCAACTTTTCAAGTGTTCAAGTACATTTGACCAAAGGAGGAGCATAAAGTGCTGAATACACAAGTTCACATATTTGCAGTTTAAAAGGTACAAGAACTCAACAACCTGAACGTAGAGATGTTCAAAACTTGTCTCTTGCTATGAAGATATATACTGCCACAATGTTTGATAATTTTGTATATTGGTTACCAACTGCGTATCAACAGTTGGTAACAGTTTCAAACAAGCAGATAACTCAGTCAACCAAGGCATCTAGAACACGGTGCCAATAGCACTAATTAAATGGAAATACTTTGAATTAAAACTTTTTTCAATACCTGTGGTGAACGGGTAGGGAGACATTTAATAAATCTTTTATCTTTCTTTTTTTTCTTGGACGGTGCTGTTTTGTTGGTATCTGTCGCTTAGGTTGAAGGGTTGCGAGTTCCATCAGTTTTGTAAATCTAAACATATGAAAGAGATAGACGAAAATAATTTTCTACCGTTATTGTTTCCAAATAGGAAAATTGTTAACAGAATCCATTCCTGACCTCAGAATTTTTTTTTTATTTTTTAAAATAAGTATCTCTCTGGTAGTTGCTAAAGTCATCATCATTAGTACAATATTTATAGAGCTTTTTAACAAAAATATCCACGGAGAAATTTATATAACAAAATAAACATTGGTGTTTATCAGGGGTGGCACTGGGGTTTGGTCAGCTGGGCATCAGCCAAGAATCCACGCTCATCAGAAGGCTTACCCCAAACCCACAATACTGGTGCTAGTAGTAGCTTGCAGTGTATCATAAGGCTGTGTTATGAAGAGCCCAGTGGAGCACTTGGCCCCAGGGCTCCCAGTAACCTGGTGCCAGCACTGCTCTTCAGAAGAAGGTTTGATGTCAGCTTGAAGATATTGTCTTAGAATTTTTTTTAAAAATACATTGGGGTCAAGCTCTTAGATGCATCCTATTATAATCACACACAATTTAATCTATCAAAACAAATACTAGAGACAAATTTTAAAATCAATCAGGATACATCAAAAACTTAACAGATTCAAATTTAAAGCACGCTTTTAAAATCTGTCCATTTTAAAATATTTTGCCAAGTGTAGTTTTAAGGTTTGATAACGCTGCATCTTATATCTGAATACTGAAAGGGGCTTTTAGTAATCCAAAATTTTGTGCAATTTGAAAAAAAAATACAAGTACAAGGAATTAATATTAGCTTTGAAACTACTCCCTCATTCTAGCACAGGGAGCCATATTGCACCACAATCCCAAAAGCACAGAACTTCAAAGCAAACCCCACCCATTTCAATGAGTCATCCTTAAAAGCTTCAGCAGACTGCACACATCTCCAGAAAAGTTTCAGCTATGATGTCGTCTAAAAGCCTTACTATTTGTGAACCAAGGGAAACATCATCACCAGAGTCCTAAAGCTGTGGCTTGCAGCAACAGATAACCAACCTTGCTTTGTCTTCTTCCTCACCACTCTCATATTCTGACTCATCTTTGCTTGAACCTTGACTGTCGTCTTCTTCCGGCAAAGGAGGCTCCAATGGGGGCAAAGGTGGAACAAGAGGGGGTGGCATAGGTATATATTCTTCATACTAAACAAGATATAAAAAGAAATAATCTCTTCAATATTGTAAAGAATAATAATGTTTGATGGTTCAAATGACAAAAAAACCTCAAGTATAATTTTTTTCTGCACAGTATTTAATGACAGAGTTTTTTGTATTGCATACTACTGATAACCAATGCCTTTCACATACCATCTTATTATTCCACAATAGGGCCTTCTGAAGACAAAAGGAAAAATCAATGGAATACTTTTGGAATGGGAGACATAGGTACAGAAGTGGGTATAAGTAAAAGTAGGGGCTGCAGAAGGGAAAGGAAATAAAGTCATGGTCAAAATGGATACAACTGCCATTTAAGTTTTCAAACGAACCATTCTTTGAAATCAATGTCCCCTCCAATAGCTCTACAAGTCTACTTGACAAAAATGTACAGTATTCTAAGATGCATGACACTACAAGCCTGGGGGCTCTACGCTTGCATTTCTGAAATAGGAACTCTGCCCCCACGCTGTACTGCAAACTGCTTTTATTACTGAAGAGTTTCAAAAATAATCTGCACAATGGCATGAAGAACAGTTTCAGGGGAAAAAGGAAAAAAGACAAGGCTCTCTCACTTCCTGGAATCAGACCAAACAGCTTTTTTTTCAAATCTGGCCTCAGAACCGCCAGGGAGGAGGGTACCTTTAAAAACATATTTGTACATGCAGTTTACTGCAACACTATAATTATGCAATATACCATGGGAGGTCGAGCAGTAATTGGTCCAAACGGAGGGGGAAGATTCATTTTGTTCATAAGATGCAAAACCTGAAATGATAGCAACTTAGTATTTATATTCATCTCTGAAGCGCTCAAAATATTTCATACAATTATGTCAGAACAGAAGGAGCCGCAACCTACATAATTTTGAACGTATAGAAAGCATTCCAAAAGCAACAGGAATAACATGGCCACCCATCTTTTCTTTACACCATTCTTTCTCCACTCCTCCCAAATTCTTCCATGGAGCTGTGTATGTGCAGAAAAATCAACTTATGTAAGGGTGACTTCAACAGAACCCTTATGTAAGTCAGGGAGAGCCTGCAATTCTTACAACAACCTTATAGGGAAAGCCATCCTATTACCATACCACCAGATAAGGTAATATATAGTACCTTCCACATTTTGCAACTAGCTTACAAAATCAATTCTTGCCACTCTACTTCTCTAGCGTCCAATGTATACCAAAACATCTTATACAGATACTGACACTTTGGTTAATAGAAGTGAATTCTTAATTAAAAAAAGAAATTCAGGGAACAGTAGAAAAATATCTACAAGTGAAAAGTCATGGATTCGTAAATAAATCATATCAGATGTGGTTTCAGAAACACATCTGAGATTCAGAGAAAAGAATGAAAACAGGGTGGCAGGATAAGATCATCATGACCACAGAGAAAAGAGACTATAGATCAATTATCAGGATGCCAGATCTTGTGTCAAGGGCTAAAAAGTAACTACTTTGAGCATACAGGAAAGCCTACTTTCAAGTTTCTCACTTATAAGAGCAAAAAGCTTCCTATTTTAAAATAAAAAGTCAACCTTAAGAAATTTCAAGGAACCACAAAATGCACTACCTAAAAGTACAGAGTCAGGACTTAGTAATTGGAACTTACATGTTTTGATGCTTGAGAAGACTTACTTCCAAAATCAATAGCCATGCCAGATGGCCTACATGAATTCCTTTACAGACAGGCAGTAACCTGCATGTTACCAGCAGCCGCTACACTATCAAATATAAGCTCTTGTGTAGCCTAAGGTGCAACATTTGGTCAATTAATCTGTTACAGGCATAGAATTAAACCCATTTTAGTTGACAAGAAGGTGCCCTTGGCTAATCAGTCCAGATACAAACTGCAGCTAGCAAGTACCATCTTTAAAAAGGCATGCCTTCCCAAGACAGCATCGGAAATATCTCTCCTAAAACAACACTTGCTTCAACATGTAAATCATCTAAAACCAAAGCATGCTATGTTCTTCAGAAGTAGTCAAAATTTTCTGCACGTGCACATTCAATTGACTTCTAGTTTACAATTGGAGCAAGTGACAAAATGGATGTGAAGACGTTGTTTAGTTTTGAAATACATTTAGTTTAGAGTGGAAAAGGATGTCTTTACACTAACACAGAATAGCTAAATACTGTATACTTCCTTTCATCCAACCATTCTGGTCTACTAGTATCAACACGCTAAGCAATTTAATTTCTGGATTAATAAATTATAACTTTGCTATATAAAAAATAGCAGAAAAACTATAAAATGCAGGAACAAAGTTTATTCCATAAAATCATGCGGGAGAGGGATTTACAAACTTACCTGGACGTAAAACTTAGGCACACTTGCCAAAGCATTTGCTATGTTGGCTAGGATTGCACTTGACGGTGGTGGATATAGGTACTTGAGGCAAGAATTTATAGAAAAAGTTAACCTGTGGGGATGGAACAACAAATAAAGATGTTTAGGTTTAAATACTGAAACAGTGCAAACTCATAACAAGCTTGATTAAAGGTAAACCTTAACAGTTTAAGTAGCAAAGAAGCAAACCAGTATTTGTTTGGAAACCAGCACTTTCAAAATAAGATAAATGGACTCCTTAATCTTAGAACTCTGGTTCATATTTATTTCAATATCAATGTGCCTGTGCCTTATTTTTACTTTAAAACTTAATAAATCCACTGCCATAACCACTGTGGCACTGTCCCATTAACTCTAAGAATTGTTTTCCTTTTTTGAACAGTAGTTTCCCTGCCAGGACCATGCAACACAGCAAACCACTTTCAAAATGGAAGGGAAATTTCAAAAGCAATTTGAGATAAAGCACAGTGTACGAAGGAAGAAAGTCAAAACTTCACAGGACAGGTTATACTTTATGCTCGCTTTATTTTTTTAAAGCTCATAGTACATTCATATCACAAAATCCCTTTGCAAATACAGGTGGGCTTTTAATCAGAATCTGAATTACTAACCCATGGCTAGGAGCAATTCCACTTTCAATTTTCAAGCAATTTAGCTCTTTTCTTTCCTTTTCTTCTTTCACAGGTTCTTCTAGACTACATAAAAAACAGAACATAAGAGCAATATACATATGTGTTATGTATGTTAAGGCAGACATCTTAACCTTACAATTTCCATACTTCTTGGTTCATGAATAAATACGAGCATGCTTTAATTCTTAAACTGAAGATTTTTTCTTCCTAGAATCTTTACTTGGGTCTATGTTTTTAAAATCTAATTTGCAAAACCAATATGTCAATGGAAGGTAGGCATAAAAGGTGAAGTATAGTTACATAAAATTAACAGTTATGGTTAGGTTTTATGAACTCATTAATTTCACTTTGGGGCATGTCTGAATCATCATGGCTTTTATACCAATAAAGTGACATCCAGGTATATAAAAATTTATTTAACCAAGATCTTGCATGTCCAAATCTATTTGGTTCTCCTTCATAACAAGTTTATCTCCTTCTTGCCATGCTTGCTAAGTGCAAATCACACAGGATTACACTTATGGCAAAACTACAGGTCCAGTCGATTTATACAGGGATTTAACTCAAAATGAATGGCCCCTGCAAATGACAATGAATGTGCTGATCCCTGGAGAAGGGGAAAAATGTATCCCTTTAAAATTGGTTTAAAAAATGGAACAGTCCTTTAACACTAGCCTCTCTTACTGAAAGAGAGAGAGGGCAGCTGGCTAGCAAACCATCAATCCGTACCTGTCCAGGAGACCCCTCCCTTCCCCCTGAGCATGTGAAAGAAAGGTGATCACTGCATTGGTGAAGGGAGGGGCTGAGTGAAGCACCTTTGTAAGCCCTTGGAGGAGGACTGATTGATGGATTGTCTTCTTAATGACTCTTATCTTACATCACAAGGGTCAGCAAGGCTGTTTTTAAATCACCAGAGCAAAGCAACTTTGTTTTTTAAATTGATTTGCTATAGTGTGTTCTTTTCCATCCATGTGAGTGCTTGGAAAGGAACCCACCCGAATAAGGAGGCTCAACCTGTACTAGCTTCTCCGTGCACATTACTGACAATCTACTCAAAAACTTGTATTTGCACATGTAGAGGTATTTCCAGGACCAGATTCATAACACACATAGTAAGAACAGAGCAAAAAGGAATATCAAGTGGTAGGAAACTGCGACGGCATCACTGAATCCAAAGCAACAACAAATGAGCTTTAGGGCCTATCTTTTTAATACTTCCACAGCACAATTTATTGGCATATTTTAACCCATTTCAGCCCAACCCACAGGTGTACACATTTTATCCCTGTTGCATATATGCAACATTGGGCAGAAATGGCTTAAGTGGTTTATGACATCTCAGAAGAAAAACCACACATGGTGAATCTGATGAAATCATCCACATACCTTTTGTCCTTTTCAGACTGAGAAGACTGGCTAAGTGCAGGAGCACTATCTTGGTCCTTTGCATATTCAACTACCAGAGTATGGCCCAGAAGAGTCAGCTGATGTAGTCTTGATAAAGCCTTTAATAGAGCCCAAAACTCAGCTAAATCTTGTAACATTTAATCTTCCAGCATTTCTAAATAAGAAGATAAATATATTTTACCCCTTCCTTTTTCCCCCCTCCCCCCTCTTCCAATTTGGACTCTGTCTGGGCCAATCCTGGACAAATTATAGAGGGTGTTCCATGCTTCCATCTGTTTGTTATTTTTATATAGTACTATCAATGTGCATGATGCTTTAAACAGAGAACCTACATTTAGATTACCAACAACAGGTAACAACCAACAATGTCTATATATTTTAATCAAATTTTGCCAGTTCTTCCAGAACGGATTACAGCAGGTTAGCCTGAACACAGTTTCAAAAACAACTTCCACTGACTCAGATTTACTTATATTTATTGCTTATGTAGCACCTTTAATGTGGGCAAACACTCTAACATAAACAAGAAAACTCCTGCTCCTTGAAGTTTATAATCTGTGTTACTTTTTAAAAAAAGGCTCTCCTTGTTATACACAACACTGCACCACCCTTTTAGCCCTAAAGGAAGCATGTATGTTTAAGTGTAGGCTTACAGAACTAGTGGACCACCAACTATATGTAATCCTGCTCAATCAGTTCCCTGTGCATTGCTATAAGAAAAGGGAACCTGTCAACAACCTGGAAGGTGGACTGCAGAGTAGGTAACAAGTTGCCCAGGTCCATTTAGTTTGCCACTCTGATACAGGCACTAACTTTTACCTGTTTGTGGCAAAATGTTTAACACTCAATAAGATTCCTCTACTGTTTTTTATCCAAGGCATTATATACCACCATTTCACACATGCTTACTCTGAAGTAAGTCCTGGCGATTTCAGTGGGGTCAGTGGTCTCAAGTGTACATATGACTGAAATCTTAAGATTTTAGAAGACATGGATAGCAGCCATGTGACAGGGGGAGAAAGAGCATGCCAGCAAGTCCCACTGCATTTGTCTGCACAGTTAAATGTTATACTTGGAGGTGACTTTCTTCCTGTGGTTGGGGACACCTACAAGAAGAAAATCTCCCTGGATACAGCTTTTGCAAAGCAGGTAAACATGGCACAAATGGAGACAGCTGTTCTCATGAGCTGTTCTCATGACTAGTATGCTCTTGCTTCGTCTCCCATATGGCTCGGACACCGTTTACACATTCTAACAACTGAACACCACTTTAATCTTCTTTAATATTTTAACATACTGAAACCAACAGTCATAAGGGAACTAGCAGAAAAAATTCTACGTCTCAATACGCACCTGAGCAGCTGCATTTTCACTGGGAAAAGTAGCAAAAGCTGTGTGTTTCTGAAAAACAAGCCATAAGTAAATGTATCTGTTTAACAGCACATTAAATGCACTGTATTTTAGGATGCAAATACAGGAAGCTATTTTAGGATGCAAGATATCCTATTTTAGGATGCAAGATATATTTAGGAAGCTATTTTAGGATGCAAAAAAACACAAGACAGTTCTATTTCAAATTAAAGCAAATGGACAAGGACTTCTCCATGTCTCAATGGAAAGGAGTTAAGAGAGAAGTTCTGCATTCTGGTGCACAAATCAGCTGTGGTCGATTTGATTCTCTCTAGGTGCGCTAGTGAGGAAGCTGTTTCTTCTCCTTTCACCACAGGACAATTACACTCAACATCCCACTTCAGTCACTTATTTTTAGACATGATCATAGTGACTGAATAAAGTCTCAGAATTCTCTCAATTTACTCTTTTTACAGAGTAAGTACAGAATAAAGAAAGTTATATCAATATTGATCTCGAGGACACAACCTGATGTAACTTGTTGTTGTGCACCAGTTTTTCATATATGCACACATCATGAGACAAACCATTTCTAGAGGCAATGAAATGCAATTCCTGTTTGCCTCTGGCCTGGCATCATCACAAGTCTCAGGTCACATTTTCTAATAAAGGAAATCACATTGGTTACTTCCCAACACTTTCAAACCATCCTGTCCTGCTCAGTATTACTCAAGTGCAATGGTGTTGGGGGGGAGGGGAGAATGATAAGTTTTGCAGGTGCCTCAATGTGCTGTGTAAGCAGCCCCTCACCTTCTGAGCCAGTGTTTCTCAAACTGTGGGTCATGAGCCAATTTCAGATGGGTCCCCATTCATTTCAATATTTTATTTTGAATATATTAGACTTGATGCTACCCTGGTGTGTGACTGTATCTGGGGAAATGTTCCAGCTCTGTACTTTTAACAGGCTACTACATATATGCTTTTAACAATTATAGTCAATGGGACTTACTCCTGGGAAAGTGTGGGTAGGATGGCAGCCTAGGATTTTTAAAAGTTTTCCTGCTTGATGATGTCATTTCTGGTCATGACATCACTTCTGGTGGGTCCTGACAGATTTTCATTCTAAAAAAGTGGGTCCCAGTGCTAAATGTCTGAGAACCACTGTTCTAAGCCATTCCAAGCAACAAGAGCAAAGTATAGGTGTCTCCTCCATGTTGCTCACACTGTCCAGAAAGGCTCCAAGAGCAAAGGGAGGGCCACTTACACTGCTGCAAAATTTACCTCCCCCTTACCCCCCCATGCCACTGCTCAAGTGTAGTAAGCTAGGGGCCATGGTCTCACACACACCCCTTAAACCGTTTCTGCCCAGCCCACAGGTGAACATACTTGATCCTGTTGTGCTGTGCAATATGGGGAAGAAATTTACTGAGATCAACAAATGGGGGTATGTTTTTTTCTCAACAACTGCTATAGAACTCCCCTCCACTGCATCGCCCAGCCGGTGGCCGCCGTGGGGGGCCTGTGGAACTCCCCTCCACTGCATCGCCCAGTCGGTGGTCGCCACGGTGGGGGCCTGTGGAACTCCCTTCTACTGCACCGCCCAGCCTGTGGCTGCCATGGGGGGCCTGTGGAACTCCCCTCCACTGCATTGCCCAGCCTGTAGCCGCTGTGGTGGAGGCCTGTGGAATTCTTCCCCCCCCCCCGCTGCATCGCCTAGCCTGTGGCGCCACGGGGGACCTGCGGAACTCCCTTCCAATGCATCGCTCAGCCTGTGGCCGCCACGGGGGGCCTGTGGAACTCCCCTCCACTGCAGCGGCCAGTGGAGCACCGACCAAGCCGCTTCCTCCCTACCAGCCTCCCGTAGTCAGAGAGGACCCGCACGGACGAGGCTCCGAAGTGCCTGAGCAAGTCCTCCTTCTCCGCTGCCGTCAACTCCGCGGGCAAGTGCCGCACCAACAGCGTTCGGGGGTTCCTTCCCCGGGGCGGCCGCCCGCCGTGGACAAGCTCCATTGCTGGGCGCCGCCACCTTGCTTGCCCCGCTGGGCGAAAGGAGAACCACTGCGCATGCGCCGGTCGCAGTCCTCCCCACGCTCCCGAAATCTCGCTGTACCGAAAGAAAACCACGCAAATGGAAGACATCTCGCGAGACTAGGACTGTTACAGGGGACCCCAAAGAGGAAAGGCTTTGTGAGCCAAAAGACTCGCTATGCGTCGGCACTTCCGGTATTCTTGCCACTCTGCTTCCCTCCTCCCCCCCTTTGATTTCAGGCATGCAGTGTACACTGCTGTACTGTACTTCGTTATTGAGAGGCGGGTGTAGGGGAGGATGCACTTGTCTGAATCCTGCTCACTCATGCTTTCGATTTAGTACCTGAAGTTCAAACTGTGTTCTACTCACTATCCATTTTTATTTCTATGTAGCAGGCAGGGCACAGCCCAGCTGCGCTGGGAAAGGCAAGGAAAAGGCAATGGGAGGGAGAGTGGTATGCATCTAAGGCTTGAGCAGTGGGTCGGGACCCACTGGTGGGACACGACCCGATTTTTGGTGGGTCACCTAAGGGTGATGAAAAGCTCAGATAACTAATTGCTTCAGATCAGATACGGAAAAATCAGACACTGTATTACCCTGCAAAGAGGTCAGCTCCCGCAGTTTGCAAGACAGCTGTCAACTGCCCTGCAAGGAGCTCAGCTCCCGCAGTTTGCAGGGATGTGTAAATTTAGAGCAGTGGTTCCGAACCTTTAGAAGCCCACGTACCACTGAGGCAAAAACTGAAATTGTCATGGAACACTTGTGCATGTGGAGAGTCTGGTCTCCACCCTCTCTGGTGGTCCGTCTCCCATGGACTATCAGCGACGACAGAGAATGGCCTGCCCGTAGCCACAGCTGACATGTCAATAGTTGTGGCTGTGGGTAGTCAATTCTCTGCCCTCTTTGGTTGTCCATGGGAGATTGCTTGCACAACAAGACACTGGAAGTGATCAAAGGTGATTTTTTTTTTCCCCTGAGACCTCACGGACCACTTCTCAGAGTCTTGCAGACCACTTGTGGTCCCTGGACCACAGGTTGGGAACCAGTGATATAGAGGAATAGAGTTTGAGGATCTTTTTTCTGGTTATCATTACGTATAAATAAATAAAATATTTCTTTCTAGATCTCCTTTTTAAAAAGTCTGCTAAACTTTGGTGGGTCATGTCATTTAAAAAAGTGGGTCCAGGTGCTAAAAAGTTTGGGGATCACTGATTCAACCCATTTTTGCCTGGCGCACAGGTGTGCACATTTGGTCCCTGTTGCGTATGTGCAACAATAGCCAAAAATGACTTAGGGCCCAATCCTATCCAATTTTGCAACTCCAGTGTAGTCAAAATGCAGTTCCATGTTAAGGGAACACATGTTCCCATACCTATAGAAGGCCCCAGTGACTGCCCCTCCACCAAAGAATCCCACTGGCACAATTTCACCAGCACTGGAAGCTAGATAGGATTGGGATCTTAAGCTCTGGAGGAAGTTAGCCTGAAGATTTGTAGGGCAGCTTTCAGGTTTTTTCTATTGTTTTGATGGTTTGTTTCATTTCGATGCCACCTTTCTAAAGTTGTTTTGAAGTCAGGTGATAAGTGGAATGCAATCACTTCAAAAGAACTTAAGAACTTTGAAGATACAGAAATACCTGGCCAAATAGTAGTAGTGGCCATATACTACTATGACTATAGTATAGTCCACAGATGGCGTTAGTGCCAAAATCTCTCATCTTTTTCCAGCAAGCTCCAGTTAGTGTGCTTTTTAAATGAAGATCACATACATAGTATAGAACGGGGGTGCCCAAACCATGGCCCAGGGGCTACTTGCAGCCTTTGGGACTCCCAATCTGGCCCATGGGGAACCCACAGTCTCCAGTGAGCCTCTGGCCCTCCAGAGACTCACTAAAGCCCATGCTGCCCTCATGCAACAGCTCTCAGCATGAGGGTGAATTCAACTTCTTGCATGAGCTGTGGAACGAGCGCTCTCTCTACAGCTTGCTGTTTCTTGTCTGTGATGTAGCAGCAAAGGAAAGGCAGGCCTTATCTTGTGCAAGTTCTTTTATAGGCCTTGAGCTCTTGCAAGACCATCATTCATTCATTCATTCAAGTTCCATCTCTAATATATTCATTTATGTAAATTTTGAAATGTAAATTCATTCTTTTTTTCCCCAGCCCCCGACACAGTGTCAGAGTGATGGTGTGGCTCTCCTGCCAAAAAGTTTGGACACCCCTGATATAGAGCACTTCACATTTCACAACATATTCACTACTGATAAACAGTTATATTGGATTTAAGAATAAAAAATGGTACAAATAGACCCCTGGAACCTAATCTGTTCTTACGGAGAGGAGCGTCTGTACTCCTAGCTGCCAAATAAAACATCTTACATTTTGAAACAGCTTTGCTTTTGCAGTATTTGCATAGTTGTAATTATAAACTCCAACTATTCTAGAAATACATTCATGGTCTAACCAGAGTTCCCTGAATATTGAACTTCAATTTCCATAAGCAGCTGTCCTGTAAGTATAACCATTCTCATTCCTTGTGTTCATTTTGTAGTTTTATTATCTTGAGAAAGAATAATGTGGTGTGTAATAGGAAATGTTTTGTTGCAATTTTATTTCCTACCGTGGCTTAGGCCAGGCAAAAGCTGAGCTGCCAGATCATTTTACTAATCATTGGTTAAATGTTTCAAGTTTTTTATTCCATACAGAGTTATGTAATAGCCAAACTGCTTCTTGCCAAGTATGACAAGATGTAATTTGTGTGCCTCTTTGTGCTGCATACAATATTATCTTTCCCCTTGTATACAATACAGTAAGTCTCTGTGGATGAAATTATGCCTTTAAGTATGCTTTCAGTTAATATTTTCTTCTTAACAAATCAGAGGCACCTTGTAAAGTTTCACTGCAAAACAAGCCAAATAACAATGTAGAGTCCATAATGCATTATGCATTAACCATAACAAAGTTATGTGTGTATTGATGCAAACCTTCATTCTATTTGAAACTGAAGATTTAAACCATGGTTTGAGGTGATGTTGTAAATCGTGATTATGATGAAATCTAGTTTGCCTGAAGCATGGTTTTATGTGAGGAACATGATCCCCATTTAAAAAAAACAAAAAACAGTCGTCTTACAGCTATTCAGTGGTATTAAAAATATGAATTTAACTGACAGGCAGCTAAAATATGTCAAAGCTGGGGAAGGGTGCTTCTAGCAAAATTAAGAATTCTGAGGGAGGATTTCCTGCTACTTTTTCTCTGTAGATATGAACCAATTGTGCCAAATTTTCTCTTCCTACCTTATTAGAAAGATAGAGTGTAGGCGTGTGCATGCTCTCTCTCTCTCTCTCTCTCTCTCTCCTTAAAATCTGCTATGAATTGACAAACATGAGAGCTCTCTTTAGAAGACAGTGGCTGCAATCCTAACCACGCTTTCCTGAGAGTAAGCCCCATTGAACAAAATAGGACTTACTTCTGAGTAGACCTGGTTAGGATTGTGCCCACTATTACACAGATTTCCTACCAGCATTTAAATGTTATAGGGCAGAATTGTCTCTCTCGCTACCAGCGACATTTTCTTCAGTAACCAAATTGAATCTGAATTTGACAGACCTACTTATCATTATGGCTCTTCATAAATCACAGTAAAGGACAAATGTCATAAGTTATGGAAAGAATGGCCAGCTTTGCCCACAATGATTGACTGAAAGTTGTGGAAAGTAGCTTCTGTGGAAAAATAGTTGTGTTGGGTAGCTTCTGCAACTTGTATGGAAAGACCTTCTTCCACTCACAGAAGTAGTGGCATTTCAAGGAAGGAGGAGCAGTTTTCTCAACTATCTCCACTTTGTGCAATAGGATCCCGCAACCCTCAGGAACACGTTTTCAGGGAGTACAGGAACTGCAGAGAAAAGGGAGCTTGTTGAATGTCACAAGGAGAAGCCACATTTCTGTAGGACTCCCAAGTCACTTTGCAGAAATGGGACTTCTTTTGCTCTCAGAGGAAGTCCTTATGATATAACTCATGCTGTTCAACATCTCACTATAGCTATAATTAAAAATTTAAACAGTAAGGCTATCCAGCTATACTAGAGAATTAATGGTGCATTTGCTGACATTTGAGAACAATTCAAATTGATGTTGAATTTCAAAATCCAGGGAGAAATCAATATCAAGGGAATTTGGGAAGCATTGCTATCATTGTCAGAAATATAATAACAATTTACTGTTCTTTAGTGATACCCCAGTCTGCTGTCTTGGGTAGTTTTCCACACCCTGCTTAATAATTAAGCTGCCCCTGTTTAGAAAAGGAAAAGTTCTGCAGAGAGCATTACATAGAATCACTGGAGCTGCAGACATTGACAAATAAAGTTCACACCTTGTAGTTGCCTCATATGCTGATGTAACTTCTTTTTTTCAGACTCATGATGATAAGTACCTGCATGGCAAATGTGTGTGAATTACTTAAAGAGAGTGGAATCAAGATTTTGAATTTTTTTTCTTAGTGTCAAACCTGTGGGAATCTGATTTGGTGCAGGAGCATAGCACTTTATGAAAGAGGCTTTGAAGCTTCCCCTCTGTACCATTTGAGCAGCAAAAATCCTCACTCCCCTGTGACAATTTGCCTATAAAGTAGCAATTTGCAGCTTTCTACTACAGACATTGCACACTGAGCAAACCTGTCATAGCACACTATGCTCCTGTACTAAATCAGGCTCCCACAGTTGTTTAAGATCTTCCAAATCTCCAAATTCATCTGCTAAAGATAGGTTTGAAGTATTTGGCCCTATGTCACTTGAAAAGCAACAGGAAAGCACTGAGGAAGAGATGCTAGCCCAGAGTTCTGCCATTTAGGCAAAAAGAGAGAAATGGACAAGGAAATTGAATTATCTGGTTTCTCAGTGACTTGATGTTGAAATGCCGTCAAAAATACCTGTCCTTCGTGGTGAGTTTAAAAAAAATTAGAGTTAGTGAACTATGGCAGGTATTTTATCACTATAGTGGTTTAGGAAAGAAAGGGGATGAAACATTTCTGTGGGCTTCCCCCCCCCCCCAAAATCTAGGTTTCTTCTTCAATGAAAGTAATTGAAACTGACACAACTTAACCAGGATCGCATTGTGCCTACAAGGTTCTGTAGAAGATGAATTGTAACAGTGGAGGGAAATGCCTGTTCAGACAATAAATTTGAAAAGAGCTGTAAGTCCTCCAGAGCATTTCTCTTCAGAACTGACTTTGATAAATAAAACACTGAAGTGACCTTGACGTTTGTAAATCCTTTGAAACGTGTTGCCCGTCCTCAGGATAGGAGACCTTTCATTTTAGAACTAATTTCTTTCACAGTAGGCAGCAACACGTATCCTCCGATCTGATTCAATGATCTATTGAAAGCGATGGAGATGCCTGAAGGAAAACATAGATTTAACATATCCTAAAACTGTAAGCTGATCTTGGTTAGCTGTTTCACACAACCGAGCTATACCGTTTCAATAGTTATTATTA
Organism: Tiliqua scincoides; assembly: GCF_035046505.1. Taxonomy (NCBI): domain Eukaryota; kingdom Metazoa; phylum Chordata; class Lepidosauria; order Squamata; family Scincidae; genus Tiliqua; species Tiliqua scincoides. The sequence goes on from NC_089824.1 coordinate 129,206,817, forward strand.
TTATTATTATACTGCTTTTCAACAAAAACTTCACAAAGCGGTTTACAGAGAAAATCAAATAACTAATGGCTCCCTGTCCCAAAAGGGCTCACAATCTAAAAAGATGCAAAAGAACACCAGCAGACAGCCACTAGAATAGACACTGCTGGGGTGAGGCGGGCCAGTTACTCTCCCCCTGCTAAATAAAAGAGGAGCACCCACTTGAAAAAGTACCTCTTACTCAGATGCAGGGTTTACATTTGAAATTAGGAGGATTATTTTAAGCATGGATCCTACCAAAGCTAGCAGAGGGAATGCAATTTTTGCTGTATCCTCCCCTGAAAACATATGTGGTTTGGAGTAGGTCTTAGCTGGCTAAAATGGGTTTTCATTGAAAAACAGAGGCATAGCTTACCTGTGAGCCTCCGCCTCCTGGGAGAGGTCCATTTGGCAAAGAGCTGGTGCCTGCCCTCCCAGGTTTTGCCGTATGGGATTAGCCTGTCACTTTAGGGTTGCTCTCTGTGGAATCGCGGCACCAGCTCTGGGATACTATCCCTTTTTTGCTGCCTGACACCCCACCTCTCCTTGGACTTGCACCAGCAAAAGAGCTGGCATAGGTCTGAAGAGACTTGTAGGTGACCAGGTGGCCTAACAAGAAGTAAATAAAGGACTTGTTTACTTACCTGGCTGCCTGGTTACCCTCTTCCACCATAACATGCAGTTTGCATTCTATTGGCGCAGCAGCATGCTGTGGTTTGGATCGGATTCAGCCATTAATGAGCAAAAAGGACTTCTTTTTTACTCCTCTCCTCCCTCAGAAAACTTCTATGTCTACAACTTAACAATAAACAAAGACAAAAAAGAAGTGCGCAAAGAGTGCAGGTGATTGTGCAGGGCTTGACCGGAACTAGACAGCAAAGACAGAGATAAAAGGAGCCATGGAGGTGAAAGGAAGCTTACTGTAGTGCCTCAAAGAACTTCAGTAGGAAACAGGGCCTCTCAGACCTAGCTAATATCAGAAGGAAAAAGAAACAGTCCTCACAGAGCTGCTATCTATGAATCAAAGGACCCAATCCTATCCAACTTTCCAGCACAGATACAGCTACAATGCAGCCCTGAAGAAAGGGAACCAAATGTTCCCTTACTTTAAGGAGACCTCCATGATCCCCCACCCACAGGGTGCAGTGCAGATCCCATTGACACAGCTGCATCCAGAAAGCCAATTGTATAGAATAGACTCCAAAGACATGCCCAAGAAGAGGATGGAGAGATGCTTTACACTAATTAGGCCTGGTGATAAGAGGTGAAGAAATTGGAAAAGTCCAGCTAAAGATGACCCCAGGCAGAAGATAGGAAGAGGGAGAAAAAAGAGGGCCCTTACCAAAAGGAAGAAGCTAGAGTAACAGATTCTTGTCAGTAAAAGTAGAATGCTAGGAATAGTGGAGCATCTTGAGATCAGGTGTCACCAATTTATGATTTCTCAAAAGGCCCAAGGACACCAAAGCAAGGAAAAGCCACAGAAAAACGAAGAAGAAGCCTGGGTATCTCTCCCGGGGATGTGCCAAAATGTGTCTGATAAGCCCAAATGGAATTTTTCAGCCAAAGACAAAAGCAATAAGTGGCTTGTGTAAGTTAAAACCAGGAGGCAAGTTTGTAATGCTTAAGGGGATTAGAAGAGACCTGAAGAAACCCAAGAAAGAACAGTTGTATCTTGTCTTCCAAATTTAAGTTGCATGATTGCCCCAGCACTGTAACTGTAGCTGTCTGGTCAAGGGTTAGAAAAATGTGTGATTTGGTGTGACAATGAGATAAATTAATGGGCAGGGCAGTCTTAGGCATGTTTACACTGAAAAAAACCCACTGACTTCAGTGATACTTACTCCTTGGCAGGGCCATAGCTAGGGAGGCCAGGAGGGGCTTTGCCCCCCCCCCCCCCAGCATTTTTTCCAAACCTGTCCTCTTTATCTAATCTGGCTTCAGGTGGGGGTGATTTGAAGCCCTTTTTGCAACATTTTTTGTGCACAGGAAGGAAGTGGACTTGGTGCTTCTGGGGAGGGGAGTGAGTGAGAGTGTGAGTGCATGTGTGTAGAGTGAGTAGAACAGGGTCCTGGTGGGGCTCCTTGGAAGTTATGACCTCTGGTCACCCTGCCCCCATCCAGAGCCCATGGTCAAGAGCAGCTATAAGAAGGCTGGGAGAGATTTCTACTAGCTGGGGGAATGGAGGGTGCTATTTCTTCTACTGTGCAACATGCTAATTACTATAATGGTACTGCTGTGGGGAGCAGGGAGAAATGTTTCTGTTTGGAGAAATCATGGGGGGCAAGTTCTTGCCTTTCAGATGTTCTTTTAAAATTAACGGGTGCTGCTTGGGGGCTGGGGAGACCCTTTTTCTGGTGGGAGAAAACATGGAAAGCATTTGAGCTAAAGAAAACCAAGAACTAAAGTGTTGGAAAGGTTCTAAGCAGGCGTGGATCCGGGGGAGGCCATGGGTGCATACCCCCCAATTGTCCTGCCAGCAGGGAAGGGCGCCTGCCAGGATGGAGAGCAAAATCAGGTGTCAGGGAACACCCACTGGGTGGGTTTCAAGGAGATTGGCTGGAATGGGAGCCCAGGTATACCCACCTAGCAAACAGCCACAGAGGCTTTCAGCTCAATCAGGAGCCCAGGTCTACCCAAATAGGTAGACCTGGGCTCCAAGTCCAGGCAGGAGCCCAGGTCTATCCACCCAGCAAATAGCTACAGAGGCCTGAGGAAGGACATGATTGAGACATATAAAACTATGCAAGGGATGCAGGCCAGTAGCCAGGATTCTAGAGGTGGGCGGGGGTGTGTGTGACTGTTTTTTCAAGGGGGGCAATGATGTCAGGTATCTATACAGGTGGGCAAAATGAAAGAATAAGTATGAAGAAACATCAAATAACCGTAACTTCCCCAAATTTCATGAAGAGAAAATAATTTGGGGTGTTGTTGTTTTTTTGAAAGATGCATTCATTATCTGTAAAGCAATGTAACAATAATTTGCATAGAATAAATGCATCTCTGCATGCAATGTAAAATGTATTGCCTACATAGAAATAGCATGTAACATATCCTTTCATTTACACACCAGTGCAATATATAAGCTTGCAACCCTGCAAAAGTAAAACATATCACTGTGATGCAGGTAGTATTTACTTGTATGGAAAGTGCCTATTTAATACCTATCTAGCACCTATATAGCACCTATCTAAAACCTATATAATGCCTATCTAGTACCTATGCAACACCTAACACCTATCCAGCACCTATCTAGCACATATATAGCACCTATCTAACACCTATATAATGCCTATCTAGCACCTTTCCAGCACCTATCCTATATAATTCCTCTGCTGCCTATTTAACACGTATTTAATTATATAGTGCCTATCTAATGCCTATATAACACTTATCAAGCACCTATATAGCACCTTTCTAGTACCTATGTAGCACCCATCTAACACCTACATAACACCTATTTAAAGCCTATATAGCACCTATTTAGCACCTATCTGACACCTAAACGCCTACACTGCTCAAAACAATAAAGGGAACACTTAAACAACACATCCGAGATCTGAATGAACAAAATATTCCTATTAAATACTTTGTTCCTGACATAGCTGAATGTGCTGACAACAAAATCACACAACAATCATCAATGGAAATCACATTTATTAACCCATGGAGGTCTGGGTTTGGTGTCATACTCAAAATTGAAGTGGAAAAACACACTACAGGCTGATCCAACTTCGATGAAATGTCCATAAAGCAAGTCAAAATGAGGCTCAGTAGTGTGTGTGGCCTCCACGTGCCTGTATGACCTCCCTACAACGCCTGGGCATGCTCCTGATGAGGTGGCGGATAGTCTCCTGAGGGATCGCCTCCCAGACCTGGACTAAAGCATCCGCCAACTCCTGGACAGTCTGTGGTGCAACGTGGCGCTGGTGGATGGAGCGAGACATGATGTCCCAGATGTGCTCAATTGGATTCAGGTCTGGGGAACGGGCGGGCCAGTCCATAGCATCAATGCCTTCATCTTGCAGGAACTGCTGACACACTCCAGCCACATGAGGTCTAGCATTGTCCTGCATTAGGAGGAACCCAGGGCCAACTGCGCCAGCATATGGTCTCACAAGGGGTCTGAGGATCTCATCTCGGTACCTAATGGCAGTCAGGCTACCTCTGGCGAGCACATGGAGGGCTGTGCGGCCCCCCAAAGAAATGCCACCCCACACCATTACTAACCCACTGCCAAACCGGTCATGTTGGAGGATGTTGCAGGCAGCAGAACGTTCTCCCTGCCGTCTCCAGACTCTGTCACGTCTGTCACATGTGCTCAATGTGAACCTGCTTTCATCTGTGAAGAGCACAGGGCGCCAGTGGCGAGGTTGCCAATCTTGGTGTTCTCTGGCAAATGCCAAATGTCCTGCACGGTGTCGGGCTGTCAGCACAACCCCCACCTGTGGACGTTGGGCCCTCATACCACCCTCATGGAGTCTGTTTCTGACCGTTTGAGCAGACACATGCACATTTGTGGCCTGCTGGAGGTCAATCTTGCAAATTTCTTTTGTCCGTCGTAACTGTCCCAAAACTCAATTTTAGTGGATAGATAAAAAAAAAATGTTTTTCCCGAGGAACCTGTGGGACCAGCAGGAGAAGTGCGGGTCACCCAAGGAGAATGTAGAGCGTCCACAGAGGTACATGGAATAAGATGAGGGTGATCAAGGAACAATGGGGTTCAAGCCTGAAAAACAAGGACACCAGGGCATCATCGAAAAATTCTTTTCTCCCAAGGCACCTATGGGACCAGGAGGAAACGTGTGCATCACCCAAGAAGACTGTAGAGTGTTCATTGAGGTACATGAAAAAAGATGAGGACGATCAAGGAAAAATGGGGTTCAAGCCTGAAAAACGATGAACCTGGGATCATTCAAAATATAGGTTCAAAAAAATTTTGTTTCCAAGGCGCCTGTGTGACCTGCAGAAGTGCGGGTCAGCCAAGGAGGCTGAAGAGCTTCCACAGACGTACGTGAAAAAAATATGAGGGATTGAGGAAATATGGCGGTCATGCCTGAAAAACGATGACCCTGGAGTCATCGAAAAAATAGGTCCAAAATTTTTTTTCTTCCGAGGAAACAGTTGGACCTGCAGGAGAAGTACGGGTCACCCAAGGAGACTATAGTGCGTTCACAGAAGTATGTGGAATAAGATGAGGACAATCAAGCAACAATGGGGGTCATGCCAGAAAAACTATATCCCTGGGGCCATCGAAATAATAGGTCCAAAATTTTTTTTGTCCCGAAACACCTGTGGAACCTGCAAGAGAAGTTTGGGTCAGCCAAGGAGACTGTGGACCATGAACACAGGTGTGTGGAAAAAGATGAGGGCATGCATCAGCAGTTTTGTTCACTGAAGGAAACTATGGGGCATTAACAGAGTTGATTGGGAGAGAGTGAGAGTGTTTTTGGAAAAATGAGGTTTGGGGCAGAAAAACGATGACCCCGGGGTCATAAAAAAAATAGGTGAAAAAAATAAATTTTCCCTAGACACAATTTGGACATGCAGGAGCAATACCTTTCACCCAAGGAAACTATGGGGAAGAGTAGAGTTAATTGGGAGAGGATGAGGGCGTTTTTGGAAAAATGGGATTTTGGGAAGAAAAACGATGACCCCGGGGTCATCAAAAAAATAGGTGAAATAAATAAATTTTCCCTAGACACAATTTGGACATGCAGGAGCAATACCTTTCACCCAAGGAAACTATGGGGCAGAGTAGAGTTGATTGGGAGAGGATGAGGGCGTTTTAGGAAAAATGGGGTTTTGTGAAGAAAAACGATGACCCCGGGGACATCAAAATAATAGGTGAAAAAAATAAATTTTCCCTAGACACAATTTGGACATGCAGGAGCGGTGCTGGTCACCCAAGGAAACTATGGGGCAGAGAGGAGTTGATTGGGAGAGGGTGAGGGTGTTTTTGGAAAAATGGGGTTTTGTGAAGAAAAACGATGACCCCGGGGTCATCAAAAAAATAGGTGAAAAAAAGGTTTTCCCTAGACACAATTTGGACATGAAGGAGCAATACCTTTCACCCAAGGAAAATATGGAGCAGAGCAGAGTTGATTGGGAGAGGATGAGGGCGTTCTTGGAAAAATGAGGTTTGGGGCAGAAAAACGATGACCCCGGGGTCATCAAACAAATAGGTGAAAAAAATAAATTTTCCCTAGACACAATTTGGACATGCAGGAGCAGTGCTGGTCACCCAAGGAAACTATGGGGCAGAGTAGAGTTGATTGGGAGAGGATGAGTGCGTTTTTGGAAAAATGTGGTTTTGTGAAGAAAAACGATGACCCCGGGGTCATCAAAAAAATTGGTGAAAAAAATTTTTTTTCCCTAGACACAATTTGGACATGCATCAGCAGTTTTGTTCACTGATGGAAACTATGGGGCATTAACAGAGTTGATTGGGAGAGGGTGAGGGTGTTTTTGGAAAAATGAGGTTTGGGGCAGAAAAACGATGACCCCGGGGTCTTCAAAAAAATAGGTGAAAAAAAAGGTTTTCCCTAGACACAATTTGGACATGCAGGAGCAGTGCTGGTCACCCAAGGAAACTATGGGGCAGAGCAGAGTTGATTGGGAGTGGGTGAGGGTGTTTTTGGAAAAATGGGGTTTTGTGAAGAAAAACGATGACCCTGGGGTCATCAAAAAAAAATGTGCAAAAAAAAATAATCCCTAGACACAATTTGGACATGCTGGAGCAATACCTTTCACCCAAGGAAACTATGGGGCAGAGCAGAGTTGATTCGGAGAGGCTGAGGGCGTTCTTGGAAAAATGGGGTTTTGTGAAGAAAAACGATGACCCCGGGGACATCAAAATAATAGGTGAAAAAAAAAATTTTTCCCTAGACACAATTTGGACATGCAGAAGCAGTGCTGGTCTCCCAAGGAAACTATGGGGCATTAACAGAGTTCATTGGGAGAGTATGAGGGCGTTTTTGGAAAAATGGGGTTTTGCGAAGAGAAACGATGACCCCGGGGTCTTCAAAAAAATAGGTGAAATAAATAAATTTTCCCTAGACACAATTTGGACATGCAGGACCAATACGTTTCACGCAAGGAAACTATGGGGCAGAGTAGAGTTGATCGGGAGAGGATGAGGGCGTTTTTGGAAAAATGGGGTTTTGTGAAGAAAAACGATGACGCCGGGGACATCAAAATAAAAGGTGAAAAAAATAAATTTTCCCTAGACACAATTTGGACATGCTGGAGCAATACTTTCACCCAAGGAAACTATGGGGCAGAGCAGAGTTGATTCGGAGAGGGTGAGGGCGTTCTTGGAAAAATGGGGTTTTGTGAAGAGAAACGATGACCCCGAGGTCATCAAAAAAATAGGTGAAAAAAATAAATTTTCCCTAGACACAATTTGGACATGCTGGAGCAATACGTTTCACCCAAGGAAACTATGGGGCAGAGTAGAGTTGATCGGGAGAGGTTGAGGGCGTTTTTGGAAAAATGGGATTTTGTGAAGAAAAACGATGACGCCGCGGTCACCAAAAAAATTGGTGAAAAATTTTTTTTTTCCCTAGACACAATTTGGACATGCATCAGCAGTTTTGTTCAGTAAAGGAAACTATGGGGCATTAACAGAGTTGACTGGGAGAGGGTGAGGGTGTTTTTGGAAAAATGAGGTTTGGGGCAGAAAAACGATTACCCCGGGGTCATCAAAAAAATATGTGAAAAAATTTTTTTTTCCCTAGACACAATTTGGACATGCATCAGCAGTTTTGTTCACTGATGGAAACTATGGGGCATTAACAGAGTTGATTGGGAGAGGGTGAGGGTGTTTTTGGAAAAATGAGGTTTGGGGCAAAAAAACGATGACCCAGAGGTCATCAGAAAAATAGCTGAAATAAATAAATTTTCCCTAGACACAATTTGGACATGCAGGAGCAATACCTTTCACCCAAGGAAACTATGGGGCATTAACAGAGTTGATTGGGAGAGGGTGAGGGTGTTTGGAAAAATGAGGTTTGGGGCAGAAAAACGATGACCCCGGGGTCTTCAAAAAAATAAGTGAAAAAACAGGTTTTCCCTAGACACAATTTGGACATGCAGGAGCAGTGCTGGTCACCCAAGGAAACTATGGGGCATTAACAGAGTTGATTGGGAGAGGGTGAGGGTGTTTTTGGAAAAATGAGGTTTGGGGTAGAAAAATGATGACCCCGGGGTCATAAAAAAAAAACGTGGAAAAAAAATTATCCCTACACACAATTTGGACATGCTGGAGCAATACCTTTCACCCAAGAAAACTATGGGGCAGAGCAGAGTTGATTTGGAGATGGTGAGGGCGTTTTCACCTAAAAAATAGGTGAAAAAAATTTTTTTTCCCTAGACACAATTTGGACATGCATCAGCAGTTTTGTTCACTGAAGGAAACTATGGGGCATTAACAGAGTTGATTGGGAGAGGGTGAGGGTGTTTTTGGAAAAATGAGGTTTGCAGCAGAAAAACGATGACCCCGGGGTCTTCAAAAAAATAGGTGAAAAAAAAGGTTTTCCCTAGACATAATTTGGACATGCAGGAGCAGTGCTGGTCACCCAAGGAAACTATGGGGCGGAGTAGAGTTGATTGGGAGAGGATGAGGGTGTTTTTGGAAAAATGGGGTTTTGTGAAGAAAAACGATGACCCCGGGGTCATCAAAAAAATAGCTGAAATAAATAAATTTTCCCTAGACACAATTTGGACATGCAGGAGCAATACCTTTCACCCAAGGAAACTATGGGGCAGAGCAGAATTGATTGGGAGAAGGTGAGGTTGTTTGGAAAAATGGGGTTTTTTGAAGAAAAACGATGAACCCGGGGTCTTCCAAAAAGTAGGTGAAAAAAAAGTTTTCCCTAGACACAATTTGGACATGCAGGAGCAATACCTTTCACCCAAGGAAACTATGGGGCAGAGCAGAGTTGATTGGGAGAGGATGAGGGCGTTTTTGGAAAAATGGGGTTTTGTGAAGAAAAACGATGACCCCGGGGTCTTCAAAAAAATTGGTGAAAAAAAAGGTTTTCCCTAGACACAATTTGGACATGCAGGAGCAATACCTTTCACCCAAGGAAACTATGGAGCAGAGCAGAGTTGACTGGGAGAGGATGAGGGCGTTTTTGGTAAAATGGGGTTTTGTGAAGAAAAACGATGACCCCGGGGTCATCAAAAAAATAGGTGAAAAAAATTTTTTTTTCCTAGACACAATTTGGACATGCATCAGCAGTTTTGTTCACTGAAGGAAACTATGGGACAATAACAGAGTTGATTGGGAGAGGGTGAGGGTGTTTTTGGAAAAATGAGGTTTGGGGTAGAAAAATGATGACCCCGGGGTCATAAAAAAAAAACGTGGAAAAAAAATTATCCCTACACACAATTTGGACATGCTGGAGCAATACCTTTCACCCAAGAAAACTATGGGGCAGAACAGAGTTGATTTGGAGATGGTGAGGGCGTTTTCACCTAAAAAATAGGTGAAAAAAATTTTTTTTCCCTAGACACAATTTGGACATGCATCAGCAGTTTTGTTCACTGAAGGAAACTATGGGGCATTAACAGAGTTGATTGGGAGAGGGTGAGGGTGTTTTTGGAAAAATGAGGTTTGCGGCAGAAAAACGATGACCCCGGGGTCTTCAAAAAAATAGGTGAAAAAAAAGGTTTTCCCTAGACATAATTTGGACATGCAGGAGCAGTGCTGGTCACCCAAGGAAACTATGGGGCGGAGTAGAGTTGATTGGGAGAGGATGAGGGTGTTTTTGGAAAAATGGGGTTTTGTGAAGAAAAATGATGACCCCGGGGTCATCAAAAAAATAGCTGAAATAAATAAATTTTCCCTAGACACAATTTGGACATGCAGGAGCAATACCTTTCACCCAAGGAAACTATGGGGCAGAGCAGAATTGATTGGGAGAAGGTGAGGTTGTTTGGAAAAATGGGGTTTTTTGAAGAAAAACGATGACCCCGGGGTCTTCAAAAAAATTGGTGAAAAAAAAGGTTTTCCCTAGACACAATTTGGACATGCAGGAGCAATACCTTTCACCCAAGGAAACTATGGAGCAGAGCAGAGTTGACTGGGAGAGGATGAGGGCGTTTTTGGTAAAATGGGGTTTTGTGAAGAAAAACGATGACCCCGGGGTCATCAAAAAAATAGGTGAAAAAAAAAATTTTTTCCTAGACACAATTTGGACATGCATCAGCAGTTTTGTTCACTGAAGGAAACTATGGGGCATTAACAGAGTTGATTGGGAGAGGGTGAGGGTGTTTTTGGAAGAATGAGGTTTGGGGCAGAAGACCAAAAAAATAGGTGAAAAAAAAGGTTTCCCCTAGACACAATTTGGACATGCAGGAGCAATACCTTTCACCCAAGGAAACTATGGGGCAGAGCAGAGTTGATTGGGAGAGGATGTGGGCGTTTTTGGAAAAATGGGGTTTTGTGAAGAAAAACGATGACCCCGGGGTCATCAAAAAAATAGGTGAAAAATTTTTTTTTCCCTAGACACAATTTGGACATGCATCAGCAGTTTTGTTCACTGAAGGAAACTATGGGGCATTAACAGAGTTGACTGGGAGAGGGTGAGTGTGTTTTTGGAAAAATGAGGTTTGGGGCAGAAAAACGATGACCCCAGTGTCATCAGAAAAGTAGGTGAAAAAAATAAATTTTCCCTAGACACAATTTGGACATGCAGGAGCAATATCTTTCACCCAAGGAAACTATGGGGCAGAGCAGAGTTGAATGGGAGAGGATGAGGGTGTTTTTGGAAAAATGGGGTTTTGTGAAGAAAAACGATGACCCCGGGGTCATCAAACAAATAGCTGAAATAAATAAATTTTCCCTAGACACAATTTGGACATGCAGGAGCAATACCTTTCACCCAAGGAAACTATGGGGCAGAGCAGAATTGATTGGGAGAGGGTGAGGTTGTTTGGAAAAATGGGGTTTTTTGAAGAAAAACGATGACCCCGGGGTCTTCCAAAAAGTAGGTGAAAAAAAAGTTTTCCCTAGACACAATTTGGACATGCAGGAGCAATACCTTTCACCCAAGGAAACTATGGGGCAGAGCAGAGTTGATTGGGAGAGGATGAGGGCGTTTTTGGAAAAATGGGGTTTTATGAAGAAAAACGATGACCCCGGGGTCGTGAAAAAAAAGGTTTTCCCTAGACACAATTTGGACATGCTGGAGCAATACCTTTCACCCAAGGAAACTATGGGGCAGAGCAGAGTTGATTTGGAGAGGGTGAGGGCGTTCTTGGAAAAATGGGGTTTTGTGAAGAAAAACGATGACCCCGGGGTCATCAAAAAAATAGGTGAAATAAATAAATTTTCCCTAGACACAATTTGGACATGCAGAAGCAATACCTTTCACCCAAGGAAACTATGGGGCAGAGCAGAATTGATTGGGAGAAGGTGAGGTTGTTTGGAAAAATGGGGTTTTATGAAGAAAAACGATGACCCCGGGGTCTTCCAAAAAGTAGGTGAAAAAACAGTTTTCCCTAGACACAATTTGGACATGCAGGAGCAATACCTTTCACCCAAGGAAACTATGGGGCAGAGCAGAGTTGATTGGGAGAGGATGAGGGCGTTTTTGGAAAAATGGGGTTTTGTGAAGAAAAATGATGACCCCGGAGTCTTCAAAAAAATTGGTGAAAAAAAAGGTTTTCCCTAGACACAATTTGGACATGCTGGAGCAATACTTTTCACCCATGGAAACTATGGGGCAGAGCAGAGTTGATTTAGAGAGGGTGAGGGCGTTCTTGGAAAAATGGGGTTTTGTGAAGTAAAACGATGACCCCGGGGTCATCAAAAAAATAGGTGAAAAAAATAAATTTTCCCTAGACACAATTTGGACATGCAGGAGCAGTGCTGGTCACCCAAGGAAACTGGGGCAGAGCAGAATTGATTGGGAGAGGGTGAGGGTGTTTTTCGAAAAATGGGGTTTTGTGAAGAAAAACGATGACCCCGGGGTCTTCAACAAAATAGGTGAAAAAAAAGTTTTCCCTAGACACAATTTGGACATGCTGGAGCAATACCTTTCACTCAAGGAAACTATGGGGCAGAGCAGAGTTGATTGGGAGAAGATGATGGCGTTTTTGTAAAAATGTGGTTTTGTGAAGAAGAACGATGACCCCGGGGTCATCAAAAAAATAGGTGAAAAAAATAAATTTTCCCTAGACACAATTTGGACATGCAGGAGCAGTGCTGGTCACCCAAGGAAACTATGGGGCATAGCAGAATTGATTGGGAGAGGGTGAGGGTGTTTTTCGAAAAATGGGGTTTTGTGAAGAAAAACGATGACCCCGGGGTCTTCAAAAAAATAGGTGGAAAAAAAGTTTTCCCTAGACCCAATTTGGACATGCAGGAGCAATACTTTTCACCCAAGGAAACTATGGAGCAGAGCAGAGTTGATTGGGAGAAGATGAGGGCGTTTTTGGAAAAATGGGGTTTTGTGAAGAAAAATGATGACTCCGGGTTCTTCAAAAAAATAGGTGAAAAAAAAGGTTTTCCCTAGACACAAGTTGGACATGCAGGAGCAATACCTTTCACCCAAGGAAACTATGGAGCAGAGCAGAGTTGACTGGGAGAGGATGAGGGCGTTTTTGGAAAAATGGGGTTTTGTGAAGAAAAACGAAGACCCCGGGGTCATCAAAAAAATAGGTGAAAAAAAATTTTTTTTCCTAGACACAATTTGGATATGCATCAGCAGTTTTGTTCACTGAAGGAAACTATGGGGCATTAACAGAGTTGATTGGGAGAGGGTGAGGGTGTTTTTGGAAAAATGAGGTTTGGGGCAGAAAAACGACCCCGGGGTCATCAAAAAAAAAAAAGGTGGAAAAAAAATTATCCCTAGACACAATTTGGACATGCTGGAGCAATATCTTTCACCCAAGGAAACTATGGGGCAGAGCAGAGTTGATTTGGAGAGGGTGAGGGCGTTCTTGGAAAAATGGGGTTTTGTGAAGAAAAACGATGACCCCGGGGTCATCAAAAAAATAGGTGAAAAAAATAAATTTTCCCTAGACACAATTTGGACATGCAGGAGCAGTGCTGGTCACCCAAGGAAACTATGGGGCAGAGCAGAATTGATTGGGAGAGGGTGAGGGTGTTTTTGGAAAAATGAGGTTTGGGGCAGAAAAACGATGACCCCGGGGTCATCAAAAAAAAAAGGTGAAAAAAAAATTATCCCTAGACACAATTTGGACATGCAGGAGCAGTACCTTTCACCCAAGGAAACTATGGGGCAGAGCAGAGTTGACTGGGAGAGGATGAGGGCATTTTTGGAAAAATGGGGTTTTGTGAAGAAAAACGATGACCCCGGGGTCTTCAAAAAAATAGGTGAAAAAAAGGGTTTTCCCTAGACACAATTTGGACATGCAGGAACAATGCTTTTCACCCAAGGAAACTATGGGGCATTAACAGAGTTGATTGGGAGAGGATGAGGATGTTTTTGGAAAAATGGGGTTTTGTGAAAAAAAACGATGACCCCGGGGTCATCAAAAAAATCGGTGAAGAAAATAAATTTTCCCTAGACACAATTTGGACATGCATCAGCAGTTTTGTTCACTGAAGGAAACTATGGGGCATTAACAGAGTTGATTGGGAGAAGATGAGGGCGTTTTTGGAAAAATGGGGTTTTGTGAAGAAAAACGATGACTTCAAAAAAATAGGTGAAAAAAAAGGTTTTCCCTAGACACAATTTGGACATGCATCAGCAGTTTTGTTCACCCAAGGAAACTATGGAGCAGAGCAGAGTTTATTGGGAGAGGATGAGGGCGTTTTTGGAAAAATGGGGTTTTGTGAAGAAAAACGATGACCCCGGGGTCATCTAAAAAATAGGTGAAAAAATTTTTTTTTTCCTAGACACAATTTGGACATGCATCAGCAGTTTTGTTCACTGAAGGAAACTATGGGGCATTAACAGAGTTGATTGGGAGAGGGTGAGGGAGTTTTTGGAAAAATGAGGTTTGGGGCAGAAAAACGATGACCCCGGGGTCATCAAAACATAAAGGTGGAAAAAAAATTATCCCTAGACACAATTTGGACATGCTGGAGCAATACTTTTCACCCAAGGAAACTATGGGGCAGAGCAGAGTTGATTTGGAGAGGGTGAGGGCGTTCTTGGAAAAATGGGGTTTTGTGAAGAAAAACGATGACCCCGGGGTCATCAAAAAAATAGGTGAAAAAAATAAATTTTCCCTAGACACAATTTGGACATGCAGGAGCAGTGCTGGTCACCCAAGGAAACTGGGGCAGAGCAGAATTGATTGGGAGAGGTTGAGGGTGTTTTTCGAAAAATGGGGTTTTGTGAAGAAAAACGATGACCCCGGGGTCTTCAACAAAATAGGTGAAAAAAAAGTTTTCCCTAGACACAATTTGGACATGCAGGAGCAATACCTTTCACCCAAGGAAACTATGGGGCAGAGCAGAGTTGATTGGGAGAAGATGAGGGCGTTTTTGGAAAAATGGGGTTTTGTGAAGAAAAACGATGACCCCGGGGTCATCAAAAAAATAGGTGAAAAAAATAAATTTTCCCTAGACACAATTTGGACATGCAGGAGCAGTGCTGGTCACCCAAGGAAACTATGGGGCAGAGCAGAATTGATTGGGAGAGGGTGAGGGTGTTTTTCGAAAAATGGGGTTTTGTGAAGAAAAACGATGACCCCGGGGTCTTCAAAAAAATAGGTGAAAAAAAAGTTTTCCCTAGACCCAATTTGGACATGCAGGAGCAATACCTTTCACCCAAGGAAACTATGGAGCAGAGCAGAGTTGATTGGGAGAAGATGAGGGCGTTTTTGGAAAAATGGGGTTTTGTGAAGAAAAATGTTGACCCCGGGGTCTTCAAAAAAATAGGTGAAAAAAATGGTTTTCCCTAGACACAAGTTGGACATGCAGGAGCAATACCTTTCACCCAAGGAAACTATGGAGCAGAGCAGAGTTGACTGGGAGAGGATGAGGGCGTTTTTGGAAAAATGGGGTTTTGTGAAGAAAAACGAAGACCCCGGGGTCATCAAAAAAATAGGTGAAAAAAAATTTTTTTTCCTAGACACAATTTGGACATGAATCAGCAGTTTTGTTCACTGAAGGAAACTATGGGGCATTAACAGAGTTGATTGGGAGAGGGTGAGGGTGTTTTTGGAAAAATGAAGTTTGGGGCAGGAAAACGATGACCCCGGGATCATCAAAAAAAAAAAGGTGGAAAAAAAATTATCCCTAGACACAATTTGGACATGCTGGAGCAATACCTTTCACCCAAGGAAACTATGGGGCAGAGCAGAGTTGATTTGGAGAGGGTGAGGGCGTTCTTGGAAAAATGGGGTTTTGTGAAGAAAAACGATGACCCCGGGGTCATCAAAAAAAAGGTGAAAAAAATAAATTTTCCCTAGACACAATTTGGACATGCAGGAGCAGTGCTGGTCACCCAAGGAAACTGGGGCAGAGCAGAATTGATTGGGAGAGGGTGAGGGTGTTTTTCGAAAAATGGGGTTTTGTGAAGAAAAACGATGACCCCGGGGTCTTCAACAAAATAGGTGAAAAAAAAGTTTTCCCTAGACACAATTTGGACATGCAGGAGCAATACCTTTCACCCAAGGAAACTATGGGGCAGAGCAGAGTTGACTGGGAGAGGATGAGGGCATTTTTGGAAAAATGGGGTTTTGTGAAGAAAAACGATGACCCCGGGGTCTTCAAAAAAATAGGTGAAAAAAAGGGTTTTCCCTAGACACAATTTGGACATGCAGGAACAATGCTTTTCACCCAAGGAAACTATGGGGCATTAACAGAGTTGATTGGGAGAGGATGAGGATGTTTTTGGAAAAATGGGGTTTTGTGAAAAAAAACGATGACCCCGGGGTCATCAAAAAAATCGGTGAAGAAAATAAATTTTCCCTAGACACAATTTGGACATGCATCAGCAGTTTTGTTCACTGAAGGAAACTATGGGGCATTAACAGAGTTGATTGGGAGAAGATGAGGGCGTTTTTGGAAAAATGGGGTTTTGTGAAGAAAAACGATGACCCCGGGGTCTTCAAAAAAATAGGTGAAAAAAAAGGTTTTCCCTAGACACAATTTGGACATGCATCAGCAGTTTTGTTCACCCAAGGAAACTATGGAGCAGAGCAGAGTTTATTGGGAGAGGATGAGGGCGTTTTTGGAAAAATGGGGTTTTGTGAAGAAAAACGATGACCCTGGGGTCATCTAAAAAATAGGTGAAAAAATTTTTTTTTTCCTAGACACAATTTGGACATGCATCAGCAGTTTTGTTCACTGAAGGAAACTATGGGGCATTAACAGAGTTGATTGGGAGAGGGTGAGGGAGTTTTTGGAAAAATGAGGTTTGGGGCAGAAAAACGATGACCCCGGGGTCATCAAAACATAAAGGTGGAAAAAAAATTATCCCTAGACACAATTTGGACATGCTGGAGCAATACTTTTCACCCAAGGAAACTATGGGGCAGAGCAGAGTTGATTTGGAGAGGGTGAGGGCGTTCTTGGAAAAATGGGGTTTTGTGAAGAAAAACGATGACCCCGGGGTCATCAAAAAAATAGGTGAAAAAAATAAATTTTCCCTAGACACAATTTGGACATGCAGGAGCAGTGCTGGTCACCCAAGGAAACTGGGGCAGAGCAGAATTGATTGGGAGAGGTTGAGGGTGTTTTTCGAAAAATGGGGTTTTGTGAAGAAAAACGATGACCCCGGGGTCTTCAACAAAATAGGTGAAAAAAAAGTTTTCCCTAGACACAATTTGGACATGCAGGAGCAATACCTTTCACCCAAGGAAACTATGGGGCAGAGCAGAGTTGATTGGGAGAAGATGAGGGCGTTTTTGGAAAAATGGGGTTTTGTGAAGAAAAACGATGACCCCGGGGTCATCAAAAAAATAGGTGAAAAAAATAAATTTTCCCTAGACACAATTTGGACATGCAGGAGCAGTGCTGGTCACCCAAGGAAACTATGGGGCAGAGCAGAATTGATTGGGAGAGGGTGAGGGTGTTTTTCGAAAAATGGGGTATTGTGAAGAAAAACGATGACCCCGGGGTCTTCAAAAAAATAGGTGAAAAAAAAGTTTTCCCTAGACCCAATTTGGACATGCAGGAGCAATACCTTTCACCCAAGGAAACTATGGAGCAGAGCAGAGTTGATTGGGAGAAGATGAGGGCGTTTTTGGAAAAATGGGGTTTTGTGAAGAAAAATGTTGACCCCGGGGTCTTCAAAAAAATAGGTGAAAAAAATGGTTTTCCCTAGACACAAGTTGGACATGCAGGAGCAATACCTTTCACCCAAGGAAACTGTGGAGCAGAGCAGAGTTGACTGGGAGAGGATGAGGGCGTTTTTGGAAAAATGGGGTTTTGTGAAGAAAAACGATGACCCCGGGGTCATCAAAAAAATAGGTGAAAAAAAATTTTTTTTCCTAGACACAATTTGGACATGAATCAGCAGTTTTGTTCACTGAAGGAAACTATGGGGCATTAACAGAGTTGATTGGGAGAGGGTGAGGGTGTTTTTGGAAAAATGAAGTTTGGGGCAGGAAAACGATGACCCCGGGATCATCAAAAAAAAAAAGGTGGAAAAAAAATTATCCCTAGACACAATTTGGACATGCTGGAGCAATACCTTTCACCCAAGGAAACTATGGGGCAGAGCAGAGTTGATTTGGAGAGGGTGAGGGCGTTCTTGGAAAAATGGGGTTTTGTGAAGAAAAACGATGACCCCGGGGTCATCAAAAAAATAGGTGAAAAAAATAAATTTTCCCTAGACACAATTTGGACATGCAGGAGCAGTGCTGGTCACCCAAGGAAACTGGGGCAGAGCAGAATTGATTGGGAGAGGGTGAGGGTGTTTTTCGAAAAATGGGGTTTTGTGAAGAAAAACGATGACCCCGGGGTCTTCAACAAAATAGGTGAAAAAAAAGTTTTCCCTAGACACAATTTGGACATGCAGGAGCAATACCTTTCACCCAAGGAAACTATGGGGCAGAGCAGAGTTGACTGGGAGAGGATGAGGGCATTTTTGGAAAAATGGGGTTTTGTGAAGAAAAACGAAGACCCCGGGGTCTTCAAAAAAATAGGTGAAAAAAAGGGTTTTCCCTAGACACAATTTGGACATGCAGGAACAATGCTTTTCACCCAAGGAAACTATGGGGCATTAACAGAGTTGATTGGGAGAGGATGAGGATGTTTTTGGAAAAATGGGGTTTTGTGAAAAAAAACGATGACCCCGGGGTCATCAAAAAAATCGGTGAAGAAAATAAATTTTCCCTAGACACAATTTGGACATGCATCAGCAGTTTTGTTCACTGAAGGAAACTATGGGGCATTAACAGAGTTGATTGGGAGAAGATGAGGGCGTTTTTGGAAAAATGGGGTTTTGTGAAGAAAAACGATGACCCCGGGGTCTTCAAAAAAATAGGTGAAAAAAAAGGTTTTCCCTAGACACAATTTGGACATGCATCAGCAGTTTTGTTCACCCAAGGAAACTATGGAGCAGAGCAGAGTTTATTGGGAGAGGATGAGGGCGTTTTTGGAAAAATGGGGTTTTGTGAAGAAAAACGATGACCCCGGGGTCATCTAAAAAATAGGTGAAAAAATTTTTTTTTTCCTAGACACAATTTGGACATGCATCAGCAGTTTTGTTCACTGAAGGAAACTATGGGGCATTAACAGAGTTGATTGGGAGAGGGTGAGGGAGTTTTTGGAAAAATGAGGTTTGGGGCAGAAAAACGATGACCCCGGGGTCATCAAAACATAAAGGTGGAAAAAAAATTATCCCTAGACACAATTTGGACATGCTGGAGCAATACTTTTCACCCAAGGAAACTATGGGGCAGAGCAGAGTTGATTTGGAGAGGGTGAGGGCGTTCTTGGAAAAATGGGGTTTTGTGAAGAAAAACGATGACCCCGGGGTCATCAAAAAAATAGGTGAAAAAAATAAATTTTCCCTAGACACAATTTGGACATGCAGGAGCAGTGCTGGTCACCCAAGGAAACTGGGGCAGAGCAGAATTGATTGGGAGAGGGTGAGGGTGTTTTTTGAAAAATGGGGTTTTGTGAAGAAAAACGATGACCCCGGGGTCTTCAACAAAATAGGTGAAAAAAAAGGTTTTCCCTAGACACAATTTGGACATGCAGGAGCAATACCTTTCACCCAAGGAAACTATGGGGCAGAGCAGAGTTGATTGGGAGAAGATGAGGGCGTTTTTGGAAAAATGGGGTTTTGTGAAGAAAAACGATGACCCCGGGGTCATCAAAAAAATAGGTGAAAAAAATAAATTTTCCCTAGACACAATTTGGACATGCAGGAGCAGTGCTGGTAACCCAAGGAAACTATGGGGCAGAGCAGAATTGATTGGGAGAGGGTGAGGGTGTTTTTCGAAAAATGGGGTTTTGTGAAGAAAAACGATGACCCCGGGGTCATCAAAAAAATAGGTGAAAAAAATAAATTTTCCCTAGACACAATTTGGACATGCAGGAGCAGTGCTGGTCACCCAAGGAAACTATGGGGCAGAGCAGAATTGATTGGGAGAGGGTGAGGGTGTTTTTCGAAAAATGGGGTATTGTGAAGAAAAACGATGACCCCGGGGTCTTCAAAAAAATAGGTGAAAAAAAAGTTTTCCCTAGACCCAATTTGGACATGCAGGAGCAATACCTTTCACCCAAGGAAACTATGGAGCAGAGCAGAGTTGATTGGGAGAAGATGAGGGCGTTTTTGGAAAAATGGGGTTTTGTGAAGAAAAATGTTGACCCCGGGGTCTTCAAAAAAATAGGTGAAAAAAATGGTTTTCCCTAGACACAAGTTGGACATGCAGGAGCAATACCTTTCACCCAAGGAAACTGTGGAGCAGAGCAGAGTTGACTGGGAGAGGATGAGGGCGTTTTTGGAAAAATGGGGTTTTGTGAAGAAAAACGATGACCCCGGGGTCATCAAAAAAATAGGTGAAAAAAAATTTTTTTTCCTAGACACAATTTGGACATGAATCAGCAGTTTTGTTCACTGAAGGAAACTATGGGGCATTAACAGAGTTGATTGGGAGAGGGTGAGGGTGTTTTTGGAAAAATGAAGTTTGGGGCAGGAAAACGATGACCCCGGGATCATCAAAAAAAAAAAGGTGGAAAAAAAATTATCCCTAGACACAATTTGGACATGCTGGAGCAATACCTTTCACCCAAGGAAACTATGGGGCAGAGCAGAGTTGATTTGGAGAGGGTGAGGGCGTTCTTGGAAAAATGGGGTTTTGTGAAGAAAAACGATGACCCCGGGGTCATCAAAAAAATAGGTGAAAAAAATAAATTTTCCCTAGACACAATTTGGACATGCAGGAGCAGTGCTGGTCACCCAAGGAAACTGGGGCAGAGCAGAATTGATTGGGAGAGGGTGAGGGTGTTTTTCGAAAAATGGGGTTTTGTGAAGAAAAACGATGACCCCGGGGTCTTCAACAAAATAGGTGAAAAAAAAGTTTTCCCTAGACACAATTTGGACATGCAGGAGCAATACCTTTCACCCAAGGAAACTATGGGGCAGAGCAGAGTTGACTGGGAGAGGATGAGGGCATTTTTGGAAAAATGGGGTTTTGTGAAGAAAAACGAAGACCCCGGGGTCTTCAAAAAAATAGGTGAAAAAAAGGGTTTTCCCTAGACACAATTTGGACATGCAGGAACAATGCTTTTCACCCAAGGAAACTATGGGGCATTAACAGAGTTGATTGGGAGAGGATGAGGATGTTTTTGGAAAAATGGGGTTTTGTGAAAAAAAACGATGACCCCGGGGTCATCAAAAAAATCGGTGAAGAAAATAAATTTTCCCTAGACACAATTTGGACATGCATCAGCAGTTTTGTTCACTGAAGGAAACTATGGGGCATTAACAGAGTTGATTGGGAGAAGATGAGGGCGTTTTTGGAAAAATGGGGTTTTGTGAAGAAAAACGATGACCCCGGGGTCTTCAAAAAAATAGGTGAAAAAAAAGGTTTTCCCTAGACACAATTTGGACATGCATCAGCAGTTTTGTTCACCCAAGGAAACTATGGAGCAGAGCAGAGTTTATTGGGAGAGGATGAGGGCGTTTTTGGAAAAATGGGGTTTTGTGAAGAAAAACGATGACCCCGGGGTCATCTAAAAAATAGGTGAAAAAATTTTTTTTTTCCTAGACACAATTTGGACATGCATCAGCAGTTTTGTTCACTGAAGGAAACTATGGGGCATTAACAGAGTTGATTGGGAGAGGGTGAGGGAGTTTTTGGAAAAATGAGGTTTGGGGCAGAAAAACGATGACCCCGGGGTCATCAAAACATAAAGGTGGAAAAAAAATTATCCCTAGACACAATTTGGACATGCTGGAGCAATACTTTTCACCCAAGGAAACTATGGGGCAGAGCAGAGTTGATTTGGAGAGGGTGAGGGCGTTCTTGGAAAAATGGGGTTTTGTGAAGAAAAACGATGACCCCGGGGTCATCAAAAAAATAGGTGAAAAAAATAAATTTTCCCTAGACACAATTTGGACATGCAGGAGCAGTGCTGGTCACCCAAGGAAACTGGGGCAGAGCAGAATTGATTGGGAGAGGGTGAGGGTGTTTTTTGAAAAATGGGGTTTTGTGAAGAAAAACGATGACCCCGGGGTCTTCAACAAAATAGGTGAAAAAAAAGGTTTTCCCTAGACACAATTTGGACATGCAGGAGCAATACCTTTCACCCAAGGAAACTATGGGGCAGAGCAGAGTTGATTGGGAGAAGATGAGGGCGTTTTTGGAAAAATGGGGTTTTGTGAAGAAAAACGATGACCCCGGGGTCATCAAAAAAATAGGTGAAAAAAATAAATTTTCCCTAGACACAATTTGGACATGCAGGAGCAGTGCTGGTAACCCAAGGAAACTATGGGGCAGAGCAGAATTGATTGGGAGAGGGTGAGGGTGTTTTTCGAAAAATGGGGTTTTGTGAAGAAAAACGATGACCCCGGGGTCTTCAAAAAAATAGGTGAAAAAAAAGTTTTCCCTAGACCCAATTTGGACATGCAGGAGCAATACCTTTCACCCAAGGAAACTATGGAGCAGAGCAGAGTTGATTGGGAGAGGGTGAGGGTGTTTTTCGAAAAATGGGGTTTTGTGAAGAAAAACGATGACCCCGGGGTCTTCAAAAAAATTGGTGAAAAAAAAGGTTTTCCCTAGACACAATTTGGACATGCAGGAGCAATACCTTTCACCCAAGGAAACTATGGAGCAGAGCAGAGTTGACTGGGAGAGGATGAGGGCGTTTTTGGTAAAATGGGGTTTTGTGAAGAAAAACGATGACCCCGGGGTCATCAAAAAAATAGGTGAAAAAAAATTTTTTTCCTAGACACAATTTGGACATGAATCAGCAGTTTTGTTCACTGAAGGAAACTATGGGGCATTAACAGAGTTGATTGGGAGAGGGTGAGGGTGTTTTTGGAAAAATGAAGTTTGGGGCAGGAAAACGATGACCCCGGGATCATCAAAAAAAAAAGGTGGAAAAAAAATTATCCCTAGACACAATTTGGACATGCTGGAGCAATACCTTTCACCCAAGGAAACTATGGGGCAGAGCAGAGTTGATTTGGAGAGGGTGAGGGCGTTCTTGGAAAAATGGGGTTTGGGAAGAAAAACGATGACCCCGGGGTCATCAAAAAAATAGGTGAAATAAATAAATTTTCCCTAGACACAATTTGGATATGCAGGAGCAGTGCTGGTCACCCAAGGAAACTATGGGGCAGAGCAGAATTGATTGGGAGAGGGTGAGGGTGTTTTTCGAAAAATGGGGTTTTGTGAAGAAAAACGATGACCCCGGGGTCTTCAAAAAAATAGGTGAAAAAAAAGTTTTCCCTAGACCCAATTTGGACATGCAGGAGCAATACCTTTCACCCAAGGAAACTATGGAGCAGAGCAGAGTTGATTGGGAGAAGATGAGGGCGTTTTTGGAAAAATTGGGTTTTGTGAAGAAAAATGTTGACCCCGGGGTCTTCAAAAAAATAGGTGAAAAAAAAGGTTTTCCCTAGACACAAGTTGGACATGCAGGAGCAATACCTTTCACCCAAGGAAACTATGGAGCAGAGCAGAGTTGACTGGGAGAGGATGAGGGCGTTTTTGGAAAAATGGGGTTTTGTGAAGAAAAACGAAGACCCCAGGGTCATCAAAAAAATAGGTGAAAAAAATTTTTTTTTCCTAGACACAATTTGGACATGAATCAGCAGTTTTGTTCACTGAAGGAAACTATGGGGCATTAACAGAGTTGATTGGGAGAGGGTGAGGGTGTTTTTGGAAAAATGAAGTTTGGGGCAGGAAAACGATGACCCCGGGATCATCAAAAAAAAAAGGTGGAAAAAAAATTATCCCTAGACACAATTTGGACATGCTGGAGCAATACCTTTCACCCAAGGAAACTATGGGGCAGAGCAGAGTTGATTTGGAGAGGGTGAGGGCGTTCTTGGAAAAATGGGGTTTTGTGAAGAAAAACGATGACCCCGGGGTCATCAAAAAAATAGGTGAAATAAATAAATTTTCCCTAGACACAATTTGGACATGCAGGAGCAGTGCTGGTCACCCAAGGAAACTATGGGGCAGAGCAGAATTGATTGGGAGAGGGTGAGGGTGTTTTTCGAAAAATGGGGTTTTGTGAAGAAAAACGATGACCCCGGGGTCTTCAAAAAAATAGGTGAAAAAAAGTTTTCCCTAGACACAATTTGGACATGCAGGAGCAATACCTTTCACCCAAGCAAACTATGGGGCAGAGCAGAGTTGATTGGGAGAAGATGAGGGCGTTTTTGGAAAAATGGGGTTTTGTGAAAAAAAATGATGACCCCGGGGTCTTCAAAAAAATAGGTGAAAAAAAAGGTTTTCCCTAGACACAATTTGGACATGCAGGAGCAATACCTTTCACCCAAGGAAACTATGGAGCAGAGCAGAGTTGATTGGGAGAGGATGAGGGCGTTTTTGGAAAAATGGGGTTTTGTGAAGAAAAACGATGACCCCGGGGTCATCTAAAAAATAGGTGAAAAAATTTTTTTTTTCCTAGACACAATTTGGACATGCATCAGCAGTTTTGATCACTGAAGGAAACTATGGGGCAGAGCAGAGTTGATTTGGAGAGGGTGAGGGTGTTTTTGGAAAAATGAGGTTTGGGGCAGAAAAACGATGACCCCGGGGTCATCAAAAAAAAAAGGTGGAAAAAAAATTATCCCTAGACACAATTTGGACATGCTGGAGCAATACTTTTCACCCAAGGAAACTATGGGGCAGAGCAGAGTTGATTTGGAGAGGGTGAGGGCGTTCTTGGAAAAATGGAGTTTTGTGAAGAAAAACGATGACCCCGGGGTCATCAAAAAAATAGGTGAAAAAAATAAATTTTCCCTAGACACAATTTGGACATGCAGGAGCAGTGCTGGTCACCCAAGGAAACTATGGGGCAGAGCAGAATTGATTGGGAGAGGGTGAGGGTGTTTTTCGAAAAATGGGGTTTTGTGAAGAAAAACGATGACCCCGGGGTCATCCCAAAAAATGGTGGAAAAAAAATTATCCCTAGACACAATTTGGACATGCTGGAGCAATACCTTTCACCCAAGGAAACTATGGGGCAGAGCAGAGTTGATTTGGAGAGGGTGAGGGCGTTCTTGGAAAAATGGGGTTTTGTGAAGAAAAACGATGACCCCGGGGTCATCAAAAAAATAGGTGAAAAAAATAAATTTTCCCTAGACACAATTTGGACATGCAGGAGCAGTGCTGGTCACCCAAGGAAACTATGGGGCAGAGCAGAATTGATTGGGAGAGGGTGAGGGTGTTTTGGGAAAAATGAGGTTTGGGGCAGAAAAACGATGACCCCGGGGTCATCAAAAAAAAAGGTGAAAAAAAAATTATCCCTAGACACAATTTGGACATGCAGAAGCAATACCTTTCACCCAAGGAAACTATGGGGCAGAGCAGAGTTGATTCGGTGAGGATGTGGGCGTTTTTGGAAAAATGGGGTTTTGTGAAAAAAAACGATGACCCCGGGGTCATCAAAAAAATCGGTGAAGAAAATAAATTTTCCCTAGACACAATTTGGACATGCATCAGCAGTTTTGTTCACTGAAGGAAACTATGGGGCATTAACAGAGTTGATTGGGAGAAGATGAGGGCGTTTTTGGAAAAATGGGGTTTTGTGAAGAAAAACGATGACCCCGGGGTCTTCAAAAAAATAGGTGAAAAAAAAGGTTTTCCCTAGACACAATTTGGACATGCAGGAGCAATACCTTTCACCCAAGGAAACTATGGAGCAGAGCAGAGTTGATTGGGAGAGGATGAGGGCGTTTTTGGAAAAATTCGGTTTTGTGAAGAAAAACGATGACCCCGGGGTCATCAAAAAAATAGGTGAAAAAATTTTTTTTTTCCTAGACACAATTTGGACATGCATCAGCAGTTTTGTTCACTGAAGGAAACTATGGGGCATTAACAAACTTGATTGGGAGAGGGTGAGGCTGTTTTTGGAAAAATGAGGTTTGGGGCAGAAAAACGATGACCCCGGGGTCATCAAAACATAAAGGTGGAAAAAAAATTATCCCTAGACACAATTTGGACATGCTGGAGCAATACCTTTCACCCAAGGAAACTATGGGGCAGAGCAGAGTTGATTTGGAGAGGGTGAGGGCGTTCTTGGAAAAATGGGGTTTTGTGAAAAAAAAGATGACTCCGGGGTCATCAAAAAAATAGGTGAAATAAATAAATTTTCCCTAGACACAATTTGGACATGCAGGAGCAGTGCTGGTCACCCAAGGAAACTATGGGACAGAGCAGAATTGATTGGGAGAGGGTGAGGGTGTTTTTCGAAAAATGGGGTTTTGTGAAGAAAAACGATGACCCCGGGGTCTTCAAAAAAATAGGTGAAAAAAAGTTTTCCCTAGACACAATTTGGACATGCAGGAGCAATACCTTTCACCCAAGCAAACTATGGGGCAGAGCAGAGTTGATTGGGAGAAGATGAGGGCGTTTTTGGAAAAATGGGGTTTTGTGAAGAAAAACGATGACCCCGGGGTCTTCAAAAAAATAGGTGAAAAAAATAAATTTTCCCTCGACACAATTTGGACATGCAGGAGCAGTGCTGTTCACCCAAGGAAACTATGGGGCAGAGCAGAATTGATTGGGAGAGGGTGAGGGTGTTTTTCGAAAAATGGGGTTTTGTGAAGAAAAACGATGACCCCGGGGTCTTCAAAAAAATAGGTGAAAAAAAAGTTTTCCCTAGACCCAATTTGGACATGCAGGAGCAATACCTTTCACCCAAGGAAACTATGGAGCAGAGCAGAGTTGATTGGGAGAAGATGAGGGCGTTTTTGGAAAAATTGGGTTTTGTGAAGAAAAATGTTGACCCTGGGGTCTTCAAAAAAATAGGTGAAAAAAAAGGTTTTCCCTAGACACAAGTTGGACATGCAGGAGCAATACCTTTCACCCAAGGAAACTATGGAGCAGAGCAGAGTTGACTGGGAGAGGATGAGGGCGTTTTTGGAAAAATGGGGTTTTGTGAAGAAAAACGAAGACCCCGGGGTCATCAAAAAAATAGGTGAAAAAAATTTTTTTTTCCTAGACACAATTTGGACATGAATCAGCAGTTTTGTTCACTGAAGGAAACTATGGGGCATTAACAGAGTTGATTGGGAGAGGGTGAGGGTGTTTTTGGAAAAATGAAGTTTGGGGCAGGAAAACGATGACCCCGGGATCATCAAAAAAAAAAGGTGGAAAAAAAATTATCCCTAGACACAATTTGGACATGCTGGAGCAATACCTTTCACCCAAGGAAACTATGGGGCAGAGCAGAGTTGATTTGGAGAGGGTGAGGGCGTTCTTGGAAAAATGGGGTTTTGTGAAGAAAAACGATGACCCCGGGGTCATCAAAAAAATAGGTGAAATAAATAAATTTTCCCTAGACACAATTTGGACATGCAGGAGCAGTGCTGGTCACCCAAGGAAACTATGGGGCAGAGCAGAATTGATTGGGAGAGGGTGAGGGTGTTTTTGGAAAAATGAAGTTTGGGGCAGGAAAACGATGACCCCGGGATCATCAAAAAAAAAAGGTGGAAAAAAAATTATCCCTAGACACAATTTGGACATGCAGGAGCAATACCTTTCACCCAAGCAAACTATGGGGCAGAGCAGAGTTGATTGGGAGAAGATGAGGGCGTTTTTGGAAAAATGGGGTTTTGTGAAAAAAAATGATGACCCTGGGGTCTTCAAAAAAATAGGTGAAAAAAAAGGTTTTCCCTAGACACAATTTGGACATGCAGGAGCAATACCTTTCACCCAAGGAAACTATGGAGCAGAGCAGAGTTGATTGGGAGAGGATGAGGGCGTTTTTGGAAAAATGGGGTTTTGTGAAGAAAAACGATGACCCCGGGGTCATCTAAAAAATAGGTGAAAAAATTTTTTTTTTCCTAGACACAATTTGGACATGCATCAGCAGTTTTGATCACTGAAGGAAACTATGGGGCAGAGCAGAGTTGATTTGGAGAGGGTGAGGGTGTTTTTGGAAAAATGAGGTTTGGGGCAGAAAAACGATGACCCCAGGGTCATCAAAAAAAAAAGGTGGAAAAAAAATTATCCCTAGACACAATTTGGACATGCTGGAGCAATACTTTTCACCCAAGGAAACTATGGGGCAGAGCAGAGTTGATTTGGAGAGGGTGAGGGCGTTCTTGGAAAAATGGAGTTTTGTGAAGAAAAACGATGACCCCGGGGTCATCAAAAAAATAGGTGAAAAAAATAAATTTTCCCTAGACACAATTTGGACATGCAGGAGCAGTGCTGGTCACCCAATGAAACTATGGGGCAGAGCAGAATTGATTGGGAGAGGGTGAGGGTGTTTTTCGAAAAATGGGGTTTTGTGAAGAAAAACGATGACCCCGGGGTCATCCCAACAAATGGTGGAAAAAAAATTATCCCTAGACACAATTTGGACATGCTGGAGCAATACCTTTCACCCAAGGAAACTATGGGGCAGAGCAGAGTTGATTTGGAGAGGGTGAGGGCGTTCTTGGAAAAATGGGGTTTTGTGAAGAAAAACGATGACCCCGGGGTCATCAAAAAAATAGGTGAAAAAAATAAATTTTCCCTAGACACAATTTGGACATGCAGGAGCAGTGCTGGTCACCCAAGGAAACTATGGGGCAGAGCAGAATTGATTGGGAGAGGGTGAGGGTGTTTTTGGAAAAATGAGGTTTGGGGCAGAAAAACGATGACCCCGGGGTCATCAAAAAAAAAGGTGAAAAAAAAATTATCCCTAGACACAATTTGGACATGCAGAAGCAATACCTTTCACCCAAGGAAACTATGGGGCAGAGCAGAGTTGATTCGGAGAGGATGTGGGCGTTTTTGGAAAAATGGGGTTTTGTGAAAAAAAACGATGACCCCGGGGTCATCAAAAAAATCGGTGAAGAAAATAAATTTTCCCTAGACACAATTTGGACATGCATCAGCAGTTTTGTTCACTGAAGGAAACTATGGGGCATTAACAGAGTTGATTGGGAGAAGATGAGGGCGTTTTTGGAAAAATGGGGTTTTGTGAAGAAAAACGATGACCCCGGGGTCTTCAAAAAAATAGGTGAAAAAAAAGGTTTTCCCTAGACACAATTTGGACATGCAGGAGCAATACCTTTCACCCAAGGAAACTATGGAGCAGAGCAGAGTTGATTGGGAGAGGATGAGGGCGTTTTTGGAAAAATGGGGTTTTGTGAAGAAATGGGGTTTTGTGAAGAAAAACGATGACCATCAAAAAATAGGTGAAAAAAATAGTCATCAAAAAATAGTCATCAAAAAAAAAATAGTCATCAGCCGGGGTCATCAAAAAAATAGGTGAAAAAATTTTTTTTTTCCTAGACACAATTTGGACATGCATCAGCAGTTTTGTTCACTGAAGGAAACTATGGGGCATTAACAAAGTTGATTGGGAGAGGGTGAGGCTGTTTTTGGAAAAATGAGGTTTGGGGCAGAAAAACGATGACCCCGGGGTCATCAAAACTTAAAGGTGGAAAAAAAATTATCCCTAGACACAATTTGGACATGCTGGAGCAATACCTTTCACCCAAGGAAACTATGGGGCAGAGCAGAGTTGATTTGGAGAGGGTGAGGGCGTTCTTGGAAAAATGGGGTTTTGTGAAAAAAAACGATGACCCCGGGGTCATCAAAAAAATAGGTGAAATAAATAAATTTTCCCTAGACACAATTTGGACATGCAGGAGCAGTGCTGGTCACCCAAGGAAACTATGGGACAGAGCAGAATTGATTGGGAGAGGGTGAGGGTGTTTTTCGAAAAATGGGGTTTTGTGAAGAAAAACGATGACCCCGGGGTCTTCAAAAAAATAGGTGAAAAAAAGTTTTCCCTAGACACAATTTGGACATGCAGGAGCAATACCTTTCACCCAAGCAAACTATGGGGCAGAGCAGAGTTGATTGGGAGAAGATGAGGGCGTTTTTGGAAAAATGGGATTTTGTGAAAAAAAATGATGACCCCGGGGTCTTCAAAAAAATAGGTGAAAAAAAAGGTTTTCCCTAGACACAATTTGGACATGCAGGAGCAATACCTTTCACCCAAGGAAACTATGGAGCAGAGCAGAGTTGATTGGGAGAGGATGAGGGCGTTTTTGGAAAAATGGGGTTTTGTGAAGAAAAACGATGACCCCGGGGTCATCTAAAAAATAGGTGAAAAATTTTTTTTTTTCCTAGACACAATTTGGACATGCATCAGCAGTTTTGTTCACTGAAGGAAACTATGGGGCATTAACAGAGTTGATTGGGAGAGGGTGAGGGAGTTTTTGGAAAAATGAGGTTTGGGGCAGAAAAACGATGACCCCGGGGTCATCAAAAAAAAAAGGTGGAAAAAAAATTATCCCTAGACACAATTTGGACATGCTGGAGCAATACTTTTCACCCAAGGAAACTATGGGGCAGAGCAGAGTTGATTTGGAGAGGGTGAGGGCGTTCTTGGAAAAATGGAGTTTTGTGAAGAAAAACGATGACCCCGGGGTCATCAAAAAAATAGGTGAAAAAAATAAATTTTCCCTAGACACAATTTGGACATGCAGGAGCAGTGCTGGTCACCCAGGGAAACTATGGGGCAGAGCAGAATTGATTGGGAGAGGGTGAGGGTGTTTTTCGAAAAATGGGGTTTTGTGAAGAAAAACGATGACCCCGGGGTCATAAAAAAAAAAGGTGAAGAAAATAAATTTTCCCTAGACACAATTTGGACATGCATCAGCAGTTTTGTTCACTGAAGGAAACTATGGGGCATTAACAGAGTTGATTGGGAGAAGATGAGGGCGTTTTTGGAAAAATGGGGTTTTGTGAAGAAAAACGATGACCCCGGGGTCTTCAAAAAAATAGGTGAAAAAAAAGGTTTTCCCTAGACACAATTTGGACATGCATCAGCAGTTTTGTTCACCCAAGGAAACTATGGAGCAGAGCAGAGTTTATTGGGAGAGGATGAGGGCGTTTTTGGAAAAATGGGGTTTTGTGAAGAAAAACGATGACCCCGGGGTCATCTAAAAAATAGGTGAAAAAATTTTTTTTTTCCTAGACACAATTTGGACATGCATCAGCAGTTTTGTTCACTGAAGGAAACTATGGGGCATTAACAGAGTTGATTGGGAGAGGGTGAGGGAGTTTTTGGAAAAATGAGGTTTGGGGCAGAAAAACGATGACCCCGGGGTCATCAAAAAAAAAAAGGTGGAAAAAAAATTATCCCTAGACACAATTTGGACATGCTGGAGCAATACTTTTCACCCAAGGAAACTATGGGGCAGAGCAGAGTTGATTTGGAGAGGGTGAGGGCGTTCTTGGAAAAATGGAGTTTTGTGAAGAAAAACGATGACCCCGGGGTCATCAAAAAAATAGGTGAAAAAAATAAATTTTCCCTAGACACAATTTGGACATGCAGGAGCAGTGCTGGTCACCCAAGGAAACTATGGGGCAGAGCAGAATTGATTGGGAGAGGGTGAGGGTGTTTTTCGAAAAATGGGGTTTTGTGAAGAAAAACGATGACCCCGGGGTCATCAAAAAAAAAGGTGGAAAAAAAATTATCCCTAGACACAATTTGGACATGCTGGAGCAATACCTTTCACCCAAGGAAACTATGGGGCAGAGCAGAGTTGATTTGGAGAGGGTGAGGGCGTTCTTGGAAAAATGGGGTTTTGTGAAGAAAAACGATGACCCCGGGGTCATCAAAAAAATAGGTGAAAAAAATAAATTTTCCCTAGACACAATTTGGACATGCAGGAGCAGTGCTGGTCACCCAAGGAAACTATGGGGCAGAGCAGAATTGATTGGGAGAGGGTGAGGGTGTTTTTGGAAAAATGAGGTTTGGGGCAGAAAAACGATGACCCCGGGGTCATCAAAAAAAAAGGTGAAAAAAAAATTATCCCTAGACACAATTTGGACATGCAGAAGCAATACCTTTCACCCAAGGAAACTATGGGGCAGAGCAGAGTTGATTCGGAGAGGATGTGGGCGTTCTTGGAAAAATGGGGTTTTGTGAAGAAAAACGATGACCCCGGGGTCATCAAAAAAATAGGTGAAAAAAATAAATTTTCCCTAGACACAATTTGGACATGCAGGAGCAGTGCTGGTCACCCAAGGAAACTATGGGGCAGAGCAGAGTTGATTGGGAGAGGATGTGGGCGTTTTTGGAAAAATGGGGTTTTGTGAAGAAAAACGATGACCCCGGGGTCATCAAAAAAATCGGTGAAGAAAATAAATTTTCCCTAGACACAATTTGGACATGCATCAGCAGTTTTGTTCACTGAAGGAAACTATGGGGCATTAACAGAGTTGATTGGGAGAGGGTGAGGGTGTTTTTGGAAAAATGAGGTTTGGGGCAGAAAAACGATGACCCCGGGGTCATCCAAAAAAATAGGTGAAAAAATTTTTTTTTTCCCTAGACACAATTTGGACATGCATCAGCAGTTTTGTTCACTGAAGGAAACTATGGGGCATTAACAGAGTTGATTGGGGGAGGGTGAGGGCGTTCTTGGAAAAATGGGGTTTTGTGAAGAAAAACGATGACCACGGGGTCATCAAAAAAATTGGTGAAAAAAAAAATTTGCCTAGACAGAATTTGGACATGCAGCAGCAATGCTGGTCACTGAAGGAAACTATGGCGCATTAACAGAGTTGATTGGGAGAGGGTGAGGGCGTTCTTGGAAAAATGGGGTTTTGTTAAGAAAAACGATGACCCCGGGGTCATCAAAAAAGTAGGTGTAAAAAATAAATTTTCCCTAGACACAATTTGGACATGCAGGAGCAGTGCTGGTCACCCAAGGAATCTATGGGGCTTTAACATAGTTGATTGGGAGAGGATGAGGGCATTTTTGGAAAAATGGGGTTTTGTGAAGAAAAACGATGACCCCGGGGTCTTCAAAAAAACAGGTGAATAAAAGGGTTTTCCCTAGACACAATTTGGACATGCAGGAACAATGCTTTTCACCCAAGGAAACTATGGGGCATTAACAGAGTTGATTGGGAGAGGATGAGGAGGTTTTTGGAAAAATGGGGTTTTGTGAAAAAAAACGATGACCCCGGGGTCATCCAAAAAATATGTGAAAAAAATAAATTTTCCCTAGAGACAATTTGGACATGCAGCAGCAGTACTGGTCACCCAAGGAAACTATGGGGCATTAACAGATTTGATCGGGAGAGGTTGACGGTGTTTTTGGAAAAATGAAGTTTTGGGCATAAAAACGATGACCCCGGGGTCATCAAAAAAATAGGTGAAAATTTTTTTTCCCCCCTAGACACAGTTTGGACATGAAGGAGCAATGCTTTTCACCCAAAGATACTATGGAGCATTAAGAGAGTTGATTGGGACAGGGTGAGGGCTTTCTTGGAAAAATGGGGTTTTGTGAAAAAAACGATGACCCCGGGGTCATCCAAAAAAATAGGTGAAAAAAAAGGTTTTCCCTAGACACAATTTGGACATGCAGGAGCAATACCTTTCACCCAAGGAAACTATGGGGCAGAGCAGAGTTGATTGGGAGAGGATGTGGGCGTTTTTGGAAAAATGGGGTTTTGTGAAGAAAAACGATGACCCCGGGGTCATCAAAAAAATCGGTGAAAAAAATAAATTTTCCCTAGACACAATTTGGACATGCATCAGCAGTTTTGTTCACTGAAGGAAACTATGGGGCATTAACAGATTTGATTGGGAGAGGGTGAGGGTGTTTTTGGAAAAATGAGGTTTGGGGCAGAAAAACGATGACCCCGGGGTCATCCAAAAAAATAGGTGAAAAAAAATTTTTTTTCCCTAGACACAATTTGGACATGCATCAGCAGTTTTGTTCACTGAAGGAAACTATGGGGCATTAACAGAGTTGATTGGGGGAGGGTGAGGGCGTTCTTGGAAAAATGGGGTTTTGTGAAGAAAAACGATGACCACGGGGTCATCAAAAAAATTGGTGAAAAAAAAAATTTGCCTAGACAGAATTTGGACATGCAGCAGCAATGCTGGTCACTGAAGGAAACTATGGCGCATTAACAGAGTTGATTGGGAGAGGATGTGGGCGTTTTTGGAAAAATGGGGTTTTGTGAAAAAAAACGATGACCCCGGGGTCATCTAAAAAAATAGGTGAAAAAAAAGGTTTTCCCTAGACACAATTTGGACATGCAGGAGCAATACCTTTCACCCAAGGAAACTATGGGGCAGAGCAGAGTTGATTGGGAGAGGATGTGGGCGTTTTTGGAAAAATGGGGTTTTGTGAAAAAAAACGATGACCCCAGGGTCATCACAATTTGGACATGCAGCAGCAGTTCTGGTCACTGAAGGAAACTATGGCACATTAAAAGAGTTGATTGGGAGTGGATGAGGGTGTTTTTGGAAAAATGATGTTTGGGGCATAAAAAAGATGACCCCGGGGTCATCAAAAAAATAGGTGAAAATTTTTTTTTTCCCCCTAGACACAGTTTGGACATGCAGGAGCAATGCTTTTCACCCAAAGATACTATGGAGCATTAAGAGAGTTGATTGGGACAGGGTGAGGGCGTTCTTGGAAAAATGGGGTTTTGTTAAGAAAAACGATGACCCCGGGGTCATCAAAAAAATAGGTGTAAAAAATAAATTTTCCCTAGACACAATTTGGACATGCAGGAGCAGTGCTGGTCACCCAAGGAATCTATGGGGCTTTAACATAGTTGATTGGGAGAGGATGAGGGCATTTTTGGAAAAATGGGGTTTTGTGAAGAAAAACGATGACCCCGGGGTCTTCAAAAAAATAGGTGAAAAAAAGGGTTTTCCCTAGACACAATTTGGACATGCAGGAACAATGCTTTTCACCCAAGGAAACTATGGGGCATTAACAGAGTTGATTGGGAGAGGATGAGGATGTTTTTGGAAAAATGGGGTTTTGTGAAAAAAAACGATGACCCCGGGGTCATCCAAAAAATATGTGAAAAAAATAAATTTTCCCTAGAGACAATTTGGACATGCAGCAGCAGTACTGGTCACCCAAGGAAACTATGGGGCATTAACAGATTTGATCGGGAGAGGATGAAGGTGTTTTTGGAAAAATGAAGTTTTGGGCAGAAAAACGATGACCCCGGGGACATCAAAAAAATAGGTGGAAAATAATTTTTTTCCCTAGACACAATTTGGACATGCAGGAGCAGTGCTTTTCACCCAAGGAAACTATGGGGCATTAACAGGGTTGATTGGGAGAGGATGAGGTTGTTTTTGGACAAATGGGTTTTTGTGATGAAAAACGATGACCCCGGGGTCATCACAATTTGGACATGCAGCAGCAGTTCTGGTCACTGAAGGAAACTATGGCACATTAAAAGAGTTGATTGGGAGTGGATGAGGGTGTTTTTGGAAAAATGATGTTTGGGGCATAAAAACGATGACCCCGGGGTCATCAAAAAAATAGGTGAAAAAAAAAATTTGCCTAGACAGAATTTGGACATGCAGCAGCAATGCTGGTCACTGAAGGAAACTATGGCGCATTAACAGAGTTGATTGTGAGAGGGTGAGGGCGTTCTTGGAAAAATGGGGTTTTGTGAAGAAAAACGATGACCACGGGGTCATCAAAAAAATTGTTGAAAAAAATAAATTTGCCTAGACAGAATTTGGACATGCAGCAGCAATGCTGGTCACTGAAGGAAACTATGGCGCATTAACAGAGTTGATTGGGAGAGGGTGAGGGCGTTCTTGGAAAAATGGGGTTTTGTTAAGAAAAACGATGACCCCGGGGTCATCAAAAAAATAGGTGTAAAAAATAAATTTTCCCTAGACACAATTTGGACATGCAGGAGCAGTGCTTTTCACCCAAGGAAACTATGGGGCATTAACAGGTTGATTGGGAGAGGATGAGGTTGTTTTTGGACAAATGGGTTTTTGTGATGAAAAACGATGACCCCGGGGTCATCACAGTTTGGACATGCAGCAGCAGTTCTGGTCACTGAAGGAAACTATGGCACATTAAAACAGTTGATTGGGAGTGGATGAGGGTGTTTTTGGAAAAATGATGTTTGGGGCATAAAAACGATTACCCCGGGGTCATCAAAAAAATAGGTGAAAATTTTTTTTTCCCCCTAGACACAGTTTGGACATGCAGGAGCAATACCTTTCACCCAAGGAAACTATGGGGCAGAGCAGAGTTGATTGGGAGAGGATGTGGGCGTTTTTGGAAAAATGGGGTTTTGTGAAAAAAAAAGATGACCCCGGGGTCATCAAAAAAATCGGTGAAAAAAATAAATTTTCCCTAGACACAATTTGGACATGCATCAGCAGTTTTGTTCACTGAAGGAAACTATGGGGCATTAACAGAGTTGATTGGGGGAGGGTGAGGGCGTTCTTGGAAAAATGGGGTTTTGTGAAGGAAAACGATGACCACGGGGTCATCAAAAAAATAGGTGAAAAAAAAATTTGCCTAGACAGAATTTGGACATGCAGCAGCAATGCTGGTCACTGAAGGAAACTATGGCGCATTAACAGAGTTGATTGGGAGAGGGTGAGGGCGTTCTTGGAAAAATGGGGTTTTGTTAAGAAAAACGATGACCCCGGGGTCATCAAAAAAATAGGTGTAAAAAATAAATTTTCCCTAGACACAATTTGGACATGCAGGAGCAGTGCTGGTCACCCAAGGAATCTATGGGGCTTTAACATAGTTGATTGGGAGAGGATGAGGGCATTTTTGGAAAAATGGGGTTTTGTGAATAAAAACGATGACCCCGGGGTCTTCAAAAAAATAGGTGAAAAAAAGGGTTTTCCCTAGACACAATTTGGACATGCAGGAACAATGCTTTTCACCCAAGGAAACTATGGGGCATTAACAGAGTTGATTGGGAGAGGATGAGGATGTTTTTGGAAAAATGGGGTTTTGTGAAAAAAAACGATGACCCCGGGGTCATCCAAAAAATATGTGAAAAAAATAAATTTTCCCTAGAGACAATTTGGACATGCAGCAGCAGTACTGGTCACCCAAGGAAACTATGGGGCATTAACAGATTTGATCGGGAGAGGATGAAGGTGTTTTTGGAAAAATGAAGTTTTGGGCAGAAAAACGATGACCCCGGGGACATCAAAAAAATAGGTGGAAAATAATTTTTTTCCCTAGACACAATTTGGACATGCAGGAGCAGTGCTTTTCACCCAAGGAAACTATGGGGCATTAACAGGGTTGATTGGGAGAGGATGAGGTTGTTTTTGGACAAATGGGTTTTTGTGATGAAAAACGATGACCCCGGGGTCATCACAATTTGGACATGCAGCAGCAGTTCTGGTCACTGAAGGAAACTATGGCACATTAAAAGAGTTGATTGGGAGTGGATGAGGGTGTTTTTGGAAAAATGATGTTTGGGGCATAAAAACGATGACCCCGGGGTCATCAAAAAAATAGGTGAAAAAAAAAATTTGCCTAGACAGAATTTGGACATGCAGCAGCAATGCTGGTCACTGAAGGAAACTATGGCGCATTAACAGAGTTGATTGTGAGAGGGTGAGGGCGTTCTTGGAAAAATGGGGTTTTGTGAAGAAAAACGATGACCACGGGGTCATCAAAAAAATTGTTGAAAAAAATAAATTTGCCTAGACAGAATTTGGACATGCAGCAGCAATGCTGGTCACTGAAGGAAACTATGGCGCATTAACAGAGTTGATTGGGAGAGGGTGAGGGCGTTCTTGGAAAAATGGGGTTTTGTTAAGAAAAACGATGACCCCGGGGTCATCAAAAAAATAGGTGTAAAAAATAAATTTTCCCTAGACACAATTTGGACATGCAGGAGCAGTGCTTTTCACCCAAGGAAACTATGGGGCATTAACAGGTTGATTGGGAGAGGATGAGGTTGTTTTTGGACAAATGGGTTTTTGTGATGAAAAACGATGACCCCGGGGTCATCACAGTTTGGACATGCAGCAGCAGTTCTGGTCACTGAAGGAAACTATGGCACATTAAAAGAGTTGATTGGGAGTGGATGAGGGTGTTTTTGGAAAAATGATGTTTGGGGCATAAAAACGATTACCCCGGGGTCATCAAAAAAATAGGTGAAAATTTTTTTTTCCCCCTAGACACAGTTTGGACATGCAGGAGCAATACCTTTCACCCAAGGAAACTATGGGGCAGAGCAGAGTTGATTGGGAGAGGATGTGGGCGTTTTTGGAAAAATGGGGTTTTGTGAAAAAAAAAGATGACCCCGGGGTCATCAAAAAAATCGGTGAAAAAAATAAATTTTCCCTAGACACAATTTGGACATGCATCAGCAGTTTTGTTCACTGAAGGAAACTATGGGGCATTAACAGAGTTGATTGGGGGAGGGTGAGGGCGTTCTTGGAAAAATGGGGTTTTGTGAAGGAAAACGATGACCACGGGGTCATCAAAAAAATAGGTGAAAAAAAAATTTGCCTAGACAGAATTTGGACATGCAGCAGCAATGCTGGTCACTGAAGGAAACTATGGCGCATTAACAGAGTTGATTGGGAGAGGGTGAGGGCGTTCTTGGAAAAATGGGGTTTTGTTAAGAAAAACGATGACCCCGGGGTCATCAAAAAAATAGGTGTAAAAAATAAATTTTCCCTAGACACAATTTGGACATGCAGGAGCAGTGCTGGTCACCCAAGGAATCTATGGGGCTTTAACATAGTTGATTGGGAGAGGATGAGGGCATTTTTGGAAAAATGGGGTTTTGTGAATAAAAACGATGACCCCGGGGTCTTCAAAAAAATAGGTGAAAAAAAGGGTTTTCCCTAGACACAATTTGGACATGCAGGAACAATGCTTTTCACCCAAGGAAACTATGGGGCATTAACAGAGTTGATTGGGAGAGGATGAGGATGTTTTTGGAAAAATGGGGTTTTGTGAAAAAAAACGATGACCCCGGGGTCATCCAAATATATGTGAAAAAAATAAATTTTCCCTAGAGACAATTTGGACATGCAGCAGCAGTACTGGTCACCCAAGGAAACTATGGGGCATTAACAGATTTGATCGGGAGAGGATGAAGGTGTTTTTGGAAAAATGAAGTTTTGGGCAGAAAAACGATGACCCCGGGGACATCAAAAAAATAGGTGGAAAATAATTTTTTTCCCTAGACACAATTTGGACATGCAGGAGCAGTGCTTTTCACCCATGGAAACTATGGGGCATTAACAGGGTTGATTGGGAGAGGATGAGGTTGTTTTTGGACAAATGGGTTTTTGTGATGAAAAACGATGACCCCGGGGTCATCACAATTTGGACATGCAGCAGCAGTTCTGGTCACTGAAGGAAACTATGGCACATTAAAAGAGTTGATTGGGAGTGGATGAAGGGTGTTTTTGGAAAAATGAGGTTTGGGGCATAAAAACGATGACCCCGGGGTCATAAAAAAAATAGGTGAAAATTTTTTTTCCCCCTAGACACAGTTTGGACATGCAGGAGCAATGCTTTTCACCCAAAGATACTATGGAGCATTAAGAGAGTTGATTGGGACAGGGTGAGGGCTTTCTTGGAAAAATGGGGTTTTGTGAAAAAAAACGATGACCCCGGGGTCATCCAAAAAAATAGGTGAAAAAAAGGTTTTCCCTAGACACAATTTGGACATGCAGGAGCAATACCTTTCACCCAAGGAAACTATGGGGCAGAGCAGAGTTGATTGGGAGAGGATGTGGGCGTTTTTGGAAAAATGGGGTTTTGTGAAAAAAAACAATGACCCCGGGGTCATCAAAAAAATCGGTGAAAAAAATAAATTTTCCCTAGACACAATTTGGACATGCATCAGCAGTTTTGTTCACTGAAGGAAACTATGGGGCATTAACAGAGTTGATTGGGGGAGGGTGAGGGCGTTCTTGGAAAAATGGGGTTTTGTGAAGAAAAACGATGACCCCGGGGTCATCTAAAAAAATAGGTGAAAAAAAAGGTTTTCCCTAGACACAATTTGGACATGCAGGAGCAATACCTTTCACCCAAGGAAACTATGGGGCAGAGCAGAGTTGATTCGGAGAGGATGTGGGCGTTTTTGGAAAAATGGTGTTTTGTGAAAAAAAACGATGACCCCGGGGTCATCAAAAAAAGCGGTGAAGAAAATAAATTTTCCCTAGACACAATTTGGACATGCATCCGCAGTTTTGTTCACTGAAGGAAACTATGGGGCATTAACAGAGTTGATTGGGAGAGGGTGAGGGTGTTTTTGGAAAAAATGAGGTTTGGGGCAGAAAAACGATGACCCCGGGGTCATCCAAAAAAATAGGTGAAAATTTTTTTTTTCCCCTAGACACAATTTGGACATGCATCAGCAGTTTTGTTCACTGAAGGAAACTATGGGGCATTAACAGAGTTGATTGGGGGAGGGTGAGGGCGTTCTTGGAAAAATGGGGTTTTGTGAAGAAAAACGATGACCACGGGGTCATCAAAAAAATTGGTGAAAAAAAAAAAATTTGCCTAGACAGAATTTGGACATGCAGCAGCAATGCTGGTCACTGAAGGAAACTATGGCGCATTAACAGAGTTGATTGGGAGAGGGTGAGGGCGTTCTTGGAAAAATGGGGTTTTGTTAAGAAAAACGATGACCCCGGGGTCATCAAAAAAATAGGTGTAAAAAATAAATTTTCCCTAGACACAATTTGGACATGCAGGAGCAGTGCTGGTCACCCAAGGAATCTATGGGGCTTTAACATAGTTGATTGGGAGAGGATGAGGGCATTTTTGGAAAAATGGGGTTTTGTGAAGAAAAACGATGACCCCGGGGTCTTCAAAAAAATAGGTGAAAAAAAGGGTTTTCCCTAGACACAATTTGGACATGCAGGAACAATGCTTTTCACCCAAGGAAACTATGGGGCATTAACAGAGTTGATTGGGAGAGGATGAGGATGTTTTTGGAAAAATGGGGTTTTGTGAAAAAAAACGATGACCCCGGGGTCATCCAAAAAATATGTGAAAAAAATAAATTTTCCCTAGAGACAATTTGGACATGCAGCAGCAGTACTGGTCACCCAAGGAAACTATGGGGCATTAACAGATTTGATCGGGAGAGGAAGAAGGTGTTTTTGGAAAAATGAAGTTTTGGGCAGAAAAACGATGACCCCGGGGACATCAAAAAAATAGGTGGAAAATAATTTTTTTCCCTAGACACAATTTGGACATGCAGGAGCAGAGCTTTTCACCCAAGGAAACTATGGGGCATTAACAGGGTTGATTGGGAGAGGATGAGGTTGTTTTTGGACAAATGGGTTTTTGTGATGAAAAACGATGACCCCGGGGTCATCACAATTTGGACATGCAGCAGCAGTTCTGGTCACTGAAGGAAACTATGGCACATTAAAAGAGTTGATTGGGAGTGGATGAGGGTGTTTTTGGAAAAATGATGTTTGGGGCATAAAAACGATTACCCCGGGGTCATCAAAAAAATAGGTGAAAATTTTTTTTTCCCCCCTAGACACAGTTTGGACATGCAGGAGCAATGCTTTTCACCCAAAGATACTATGGAGCATTAAGAGAGTTGATTGGGACTGGGTGAGGGCTTTCTTGGAAAAATGGGGTTTTGTGAAAAAAAACGATGACCCCGGGGTCATCCAAAAAAATAGGTGAAAAAAAAGGTTTTCCCTAGACACAATTTGGACATGCAGGAGCAATACCTTTCACCCAAGGAAACTATGGGGCAGAGCAGAGTTGATTGGGAGAGGATGTGGGCGTTTTTGGAAAAATGGGGTTTTGTGAAAAAAAACGATGACCCCGGGGTCATCAAAAAAATCGGTGAAAAAAATAAATTTTCCCTAGACACAATTTGGACATGCATCAGCAGTTTTGTTCACTGAAGGAAACTATGGGGCATTAACAGAATTGATTGGGGGAGGGTGAGGGCGTTCTTGGAAAAATGGGGTTTTGTGAAGAAAAACGATGACCACGGGGTCATCAAAAAAATAGGTGAAAAAAAAATTTGCCTAGACAGAATTTGGACATGCAGCAGCAATGCTGGTCACTGAAGGAAACTATGGCGCATTAACAGAGTTGATTGGGAGAGGGTGAGGGCGTTCTTGGAAAAATGGGGTTTTGTTAAGAAAAACGATGACCCCGGGGTCATCAAAAAAATAGGTGTAAAAAATAAATTTTCCCTAGACACAATTTGGACATGCAGGAGCAGTGCTGGTCACCCAAGGAATCTATGGGGCTTTAACATAGTTGATTGGGAGAGGATGAGGGCATTTTTGGAAAAATGGGGTTTTGTGAAGAAAAACGATGACCCCGGGGTCTTCAAAAAAATAGGTGAAAAAAAGGGTTTTCCCTAGACACAATTTGGACATGCAGGAACAATGCTTTTCACCCAAGGAAACTATGGGGCATTAACAGAGTTGATTGGGAGAGGATGAGGATGTTTTTGGAAAAATGGGGTTTTGTGAAAAAAAACAATGACCCCGGGGTCATCCAAAAAATATGTGAAAAAAATAAATTTTCCCTAGAGACAATTTGGACATGCAGCAGCAGTACTGGTCACCCAAGGAAACAATGGGGCATTAACAAATTTGATCGGGAGAGGATGAAGGTGTTTTTGGAAA
Source organism: Tiliqua scincoides (assembly GCF_035046505.1). Classification (NCBI taxonomy): domain Eukaryota; kingdom Metazoa; phylum Chordata; class Lepidosauria; order Squamata; family Scincidae; genus Tiliqua; species Tiliqua scincoides. The sequence goes on from NC_089824.1 coordinate 129,248,812, forward strand.
AATGAAGTTTTGGGCAGAAAAACGATGACCCCGGGGACATCAAAAAAATAGGTGGAAAATAATTTTTTTCCCTAGACACAATTTGGACATGCAGGAGCAGTGCTTTTCACCCAAGGATACTATGGGGCATTAACAGGGTTGATTGGGAGAGGATGAGGTTGTTTTTGGACAAATGGGTTTTTGTGATGAAAAACGATGACCCCGGGGTCATCACAATTTGGACATGCAGCAGCAGTTCTGGTCACTGAAGGAAACTATGGCACATTAAAAGAGTTGATTGGGAGTGGATGAGGGTGTTTTTGGAAAAATGATGTTTGGGGCATAAAAACGATGACCCCAGGTTCATCAAAAAAATAGGTGAAAATTTTTTTTTTCCCCCTAGACACAGTTTGGACATGCAGGAGCAATGCTTTTCACCCAAAGATACTATGGAGCATTAAGAGAGTTGATTGGGACAGGGTGAGGGCTTTCTTGGAAAAATGGGGTTTTGTGAAGAAAAATGATGACCCCGGGGTCATCAAAAAAATAGGTGAAAATTTTTTTTTTACCCTAGACACAATTTGGACATGCAGGATCAATGTTTTTCACCCCAGGAAAGTATGGGGCATTAACAGAGTTGGTTGGGAGAGGATGAGGGTGTTTATGGAAAAATGGCGTTTTGTGAAGAAAAACGATGACACCGGGGTCATCAAAATATAGGTGAAAAAAATAAATTTTCCCTAGACACAATTTGGACATGCAGGAGCATTGCTTGTCAGCCAAGGAAACTATGGGGCATCAACAGATTTGATTGGGAGAGGGTGAGGTGTTCTTGGAAAAATGGGGTTTTGTGAAGAAGAACGATGACCCCGGGGTCATCAAAAAAATAGGTGACCAGAAATGCTGCTGCATGTCCAAATTGTGTCTAGGGAAAATTTATTTTTTTCATCTATTTTTTTTATGACCCCGGCGTCATCGTTTTCTGGCCTGAATCCCATGTTACCATGATCACACTCATCCTCTCCCAATCAACTCTGTTGATGCTCCAGAGTTTCATTGGGTGACCAGTACTGCATCTTCATGTCCAAACTGTGTCTTGAGAAAATTTTTATTTTTTCCTCTTTTTCTTCATGACCCTGGTATCATCGTTTTTCTGGCCTGAAAACCATTTTCTCTCGATCATCCTCATAGTGTCCCATTCATCTCTTTTGTTGTTCCAGAGTTTCTTGGGTGCCCCGCACTGGTCCTGTATGTCCAAAATGTGCTTCGGGAAATTTTTTCTGACCTATTTTTTCAGTGACCCCGGGGTCATTTTGAACACGCAGAATTAGTGTTGGTCATAATAGTATAACTGTATAACTTCCAGATAGATAATTGGGACATAATGTGGGCTATTGAGGAAAAATGGGGTTCAGGGCAGAAAAAATATGACCAGTGGTCAGTGAAAAAATAGGTCAAAATTTTTTTTTTTCCTATGGCAACTTATGGACATTCTGAATTAGTGCGGGACCCCCAAGGAAACTGTAGACCATGAAGAGTAATGATTGGGACAGGATGAGGGCGATCGAGGAAAGAAGGGGTTCAGGCTATAAAAATGTTGACCCTGGGTCATTAAAAAAAATAGAACAAAAACATTTTTTTCTAAGGCACATTATTGATAAGCAGAATTTGTGCAGGTTAACCAAGGAAACTGTAGAGCATCAAGAAAGATGATTGGGACGGGATGAGTACAATCGAAGAAAAATGGTGTTCAGGCCAGAGAAACGATGACCATGGAAAGTCTTCGAAATTAATAGGTCAAAATGTTTTTTTCCTGAGGCACATTATGGACATGCAGAATTTGTGTAGGTCACTAAAGGAATCTGTAGAGCATCAAAAGAGATGATTGGAACAGGATGAAGGTGATCGAAGAAAAATGGGGTTCAGGACAAAAAAGCGATGAACCTGGGGTGATCGAATAAAATAGGTCAAAAAATTTTTCCCCCGAGGCAGAATATTCACATGCAGAATTAATGCAGGTCACCAAAGGAAACTGAAGAGCATCAAGAGAGATGATTGGGACAGGATGAGGGTGATTTTTCCATGAGGAAAAATGGGGTCCAGGAGAGAAAAAGGATGACCCTGGGGTCATGGAAAAAATATGTCAAAAAAATTTTTTTTTCCCTGAGGCAGATTATGGATATGCAGTATTAGTGTGCGTCACCAAAGGAAACTCTAGAACATCAAGAGAGGTGATTGGAACAGGATGAGGGTGATGTAGAAAAAATGGGGTTCAGGTCAGAAAAAGGATGACCCTGGGATCATTGAAAAAATAGGTCAAAATTTTTTTCCCCCATTTTGAGGCACATTTTGAACATACATTATTAGTGCAGGTCACACAAGGAAACTGTCGAGCATTCAGAGAGATGATTGGGACAGGATGAATGCGATTGAGGAAAAATGGGATTCAGGCCAAAAAAACGATGACCCTGGGGTCATCGAAAAAAATTAGTGCGTGTCACCCAAGGAAACTTTAGAGCATCCACAGAGATGCTTGGGACTGGATGAAGGTGATCGAGGATAAATGGGGTTCAGGCCTGAAAAACGATGACACGGCATCATAGAAAAAAATAGGTCATAAAAATTTTTTCCCAAGGCACATGTGGACATGTGCAATTAGTCCAGGTCACTGAAGGAAACTGTAGAACATCCACAATAATGCTTGGGACAGGATGAGGGCAATCGAGGAAAAATGGGATTGAGAGATTTCTAGCAGCACCCCAAAGAAGGCATTATCCTGTTGGAGCAAAGATGAATTAATAAAGCTGCACTCTTAACATGGTCAGGTGCCACTGGCATTGTGCACAGTTAAGTCAATGACAATTGCCAGCCTTCTCCTGCAGCCCATATAGAATATGAGAGAATAGATGTGTTTTGGAATTGCTACCTAAACTTGCCCACTCCACCCATATCAAGGGGGGGGGGAGTGAGGGAAGATATCTTTTTGCTTTTTCATTTATAAAGGAACCTTGTTTGTGCCAAGATGGTGATATATCCCCTGTTGCTGATGTTGCTGTCCTTTTTGGATACTGCCAACTGAGCCTGTGATGTTTCAAACTACTGCTGCCAAGACAGAGTCCAGTGTCCTCTATAACTGTATGCTGAAGAATGCTGTTGGTGCCAAAGGAATCAACCCTGAAGTATTGAAATACCTGTGTATCTTTCATACTGCCCTGATGTTACTGTTTTTCCTGAGAAGATACGTTGAATTGTGCCTTTGAGCCTGATGGACACCAGTGAAAGTTATCTTACTGGACTCATGCTTGAAATCCTGAAGAAAAGAAATTTTGAGTTTCTAATGTAAAACATTTATTGTGATTGTGCTTTTTTTCTCATTTGAAAATTGAATTGAACTTCTCCTTGAATTGTTTCTCTTAATTTAATTGAAGAATCCAAATCTGCTATTGAAGCTTATGATTATATTTGTACATTTTGCAATTTCATTAGTAATCAATGGATATAGAATCCATCCAACGTTTCTAAGTATTAATATTTGTTTTTTATTGTATACCAACCCTTCTCTATCTATCTTGCTTCTCTTTGCTTTTGTAGTCCCCCCCCCCCCCCAATTTTAATGGGAACTTCAAAAGTTGAAAGCTTTAGGCAAGAACCACCATCCTTGTAGTGAAGCACAGTAACCAGCAAAAAGTAAAAGTTCTGGCCACAGTAAAAACAGGTGGTAATCATTCTTGGTGGGAAACACTTCTTGGCTGGAGCCCAACTGCTACGAGTCTCTTAAATGTGACTCTGCGCCCTATTGTGGTGATTTTGGCCTTCCACGTAATACTTGTGATTGCTATGCTTTTAATGATCAAATGGATGTCTAGCCAAGCATGCCATACAGGACCTAGAAAGAGGTAAGGCTATGATGTGATGGGAGTCCTTAACAGATAAGGACCCCATCAAGGGGGGGGGGCACTTCCTTTTCAGACTCTAGGCCAAGAAGTCCTTCCTGAGATAACACACCCTGCCACACAATTGTTCAGTAGAAACTTCCTGGATGGGCCATCAAACTCTTTTCTGACTCAGTCAAGGCCAGGAAGCCCAAAATTCATCACCCAAGAAGCTCTCCAAACTCCTTTGTCCTGTAAATATTCCTTTGTTTCCTTTGTAAAAAGTCATATAACTTCCATGCTCTGGAAGCAGATTAGTACAAGGTAGAAGAGAGAGGCAAGACAAGAACTAGTCAACACAAGACACAGGAAGGAGAGAGACAAACTAGTCAACACAGCAAGAAGAAGGAACAAGACACAAGGACAGAGACAGACAAGGCACAGGAACAGAGCAGAGTTTGTTCAACCTGGGAATTTTGCAGCCCTGCTTTGCTGTTCAAGAAGGACTTCACACTCAAGCAAACCAGCAGAATAGGATAGGTGATTCCCCCCCTTTTTATCTCTCTCTCTCACTTTCTTCCCCCAAAAGATTATTTCTTTAATAAACTCATTATCTTCTTTGAAAAGTTCTGTCTTGTGGTTACTGTTAGCCTAATTTTTGAGGCACTGAGATTGGTTGCACTGCTCATCCATGTCAACGATCCCAAACCTTGTCACACTGCTAGATCTGACCTCCTGCTTGCTAATATCCCCAATTTTATTTATGTGCGCATGACACGTGTAGGTCACAGGTGTACATGTGAAGGAACAGTATTGGCAACCAGGCCTGAAAAACAATTACCACAGGGCGATAAATAAGCCCCCCCCCCCAATATTTTTCCTAACCAACTTTGGGACCTACCGCAGAAATGCAGGTCAGCCAAGGAAGACAGTAAACCATCCACAGAGGTATGTGGAAAAAGATGAGGGCCATTGAGTAAAAACGGGGGTCAGGCCTGAAAAACGATGACCCCGGGTTAATCAAAAATACAGGTCCAAAATTTTTTTTTTCTCCCAAAACAGACTGTAGAGCATCCACCGAGGTACGTGGAAAAAGATGCAGTTGGGGGCAATCATGGAGGCCTCCTCAAGGTAGGGCAATGTTTGTTCCCTTACTTTGGAGTTGCATTGCCCTTGTGTCAGCACTGGAAAGTGGGTTAGGATTGCGGCCTTAGTGTTATATGAAGCAGAAATGGCTGCAGGCACACACACAAATGCACATTCTAAAACAAAGTAATGGTGGAATCAAAAACTTTTGCAAATCTAACCTATGCTTTATAGCTATACTCATGAGTGAAACACCATCACTGCCAGGAAAAGTGTTTTCATTTCATTATTGTTCTTCAGATGACCCTTGTGCTCTCTCTTAATCCTTCTAGGTCCTGTTATGTTATTGAAATATTAGCTGAGGAAATGCAGTCATTTCCCAGCTCCATGCTCCTCAAGGAGAGTGCGCATGCCACATCATCCCTTTGTAAAGTGCTGCCCACTCCTTCCTGCACATCTGGCCAGGCTTCTCGCTGTTCTCTCTGCAGCTGGGTGATGGGAGGGAAAGACTTCTGAGAAGCTGTATTGTGCCGGAACCAATAACAGCATGGAGATAAAAGGGAGTATATTACAAGGCAGAAGATTTACACTCTTCATTACTTTCTTCACACATGTCCTACACCAGGCGAGGCAGACTCTTCATGCTGTTTCCAATTACATATCTCAAGGCACAATATGTTTGCAAACTTGAGTGAATTATAGTTGAAAGTCCATTCCAAGCTGTTTCCATTTCATTAGATTGGTATGGTTAAGATGCACCATGCCACATGACCACAGTACAAGAGGAAGTGATGTGACCCATGGAACATCTGGCTTCCTTTGACTTCCCAACCTTGTGGTTTACAGTACAGGAGATGAGGTAACTATCCAATGAGAGACCAATGGTCTGGCGTTATGGACCGTGGTGGTAGCAGAGGGATATTGATGCCTCAGTGCAAAGGTCTTTGACCAGCAAGTTTACATAGTTTCTGAGTTTACATAGGAAGATGTGCACCAACAGGCTGTGTCACTGTTGCTATGCTGCAGTTTCACCATTATTCTAACATATGCACTATGATTAATTGTTACCTGTTTTCAAAACTTTGACCAAGAAGTCTATTAAACCAATTCAGACATAAAGTTGCTGGGTGAAAAATTATATTGTACTAGGAGTTGGATCAAAGCGCCAGGCTCATTTGCGCACCAGTCAAAGATAGCATTTCTAAACTCATACCACCCGGTGGGACTTGAGATGGTGTCAGGTGGTATGTGTGGGACCCCCAGACCACCACCAACTGGCAGTGAGACAAGCAAGGCAATGTAACAAGCAGCAGTAGGAGGCTTGGCTTGGCAGGCAGAGCTCCAGTGTGACCTGCACTGTATCCACTGTATCTGGAGGTGGCTGAAGGTTAGGATAAGGGGATATTTTTCTCCTTACCCTGAGTAATGTCCCAGAAGGTTCTATGGGGCTATTTGGATCTCTGCAAGCTATATAGCTGGCGGAAGCCTGAGCAGCCGGATGTAGCGTTGGCTTGCCCAGAAGGGGGATTAAGATATGGCAGAGGAGACTTCTGCTGATCCTGCCCCCTCCCAGGCCCAATCCTCCCCCTGTTCTACTCCCCCCACCCAGAAATACTCCTGCCTCCCCAACTCACTCCCACCTCCCTCTCCCAGCTTCTGTCCACTCAGTGCCTTACCTGTCTGTGCCACTGGCTGTCACCCAGGATGCACTGCTGGTGGGGCAGCACTGGTTGCTCCACTGATGCTGCTTACTCCCTGGGTGTCATGGAGTGCTTTATGGTGCTTTTGAAACACCTTCTGCTGGTGTAGGGACCGCTGTGCCAGTGGAGGCACGAGATAGGATTGCCCCTGGGTAGACTAGTCCTAAGCCTGCGGGTGCCCAGAGGAGCAGTGGCACCGAAATGGCCGCGATTGCATCCGATGGGGCTGGGGCAGCCACCAGAGTCTTCTTGAGGTAAGGGAACGTTTGCTTCCTTACCCCAGTTAGAACACGGCAATGGGTCTCCTAAGAGCTGCACTAGTTACTTAGCTGGCACAAAACCAAGGAGACCCAGGTTGAGCTTTCCAACCAGGGAGGGGCATAGGATTCTGGCCTCTCCTGGCAGTCTGCTGCCATCCCCGCCCCCTCCTGGGCCCGATCTGTTCTTCGGCCTGCCCTACCCCCACCCCAGTTTTGGATTCACTCTTGTTCAACACTGGCCTTCTGAAATCCATTTTGTTTTGCAGTACTTTTAATTAGGGTGTGACTGCTTTTAATTGGCTATATTTGTATTTGTATTGGCAACCTTCAGTCTCGAAAGACTATGGTATCGCGCTCTGAAAGGTGGTTCTGGAACAGCATCTAGTGTGGCTGAAAAGGCCAATCCGGGAGTGACAATCCCTTCCACACTGGGAGCAAGTGCAGTCTGTCCCTGGTCTGTCTCCCTGGCTATGGGCCTTCCTTCTTTGCCTCTTAGCCTCAGACTGTTGGCAAAGTGTCTCTTCAAACTGGGAAAGGCCATGTTGCACAGCCTGCTTCCAAGCGGGCTGCTCAGAGGCCAGGGTTTCCCACTTGTTGAGGTCCATCCCTAAGGCCTTCAGATCCCTCTTGCAGATGTCCTTGTATCGCAGCTGTGGTCTACCTGTAGGGCGCTTTCCTTGCACGAGTTCTCCATAGAGGAGATCCTTTGGGATCCGGCCATCATCCATTCTCACGACATGACCAAGCCAACGCAGGCTATATTTATTGTATTGCTTTTAATTGATTTTTTAAATGTACTGTCTTTGATTTTGTAAGCATCTTGAGGGCTTAGAAAGGTTGGGTAAAAATCTTTTCAATAAATAAATGGACCAGAGCACCTTGGGAGCAAATAGGCACTGCCAGGCCAGATAGCATTTGCATTGTTGCACTGTTCTTGAGCATCAGTGCCCTCATGCGGGCATTACGCATCTGGCCACTGTGATTTGTGGTGATAGCTGCTACCATCTAGCTGGACAAGTTCTTAAAAATGATGCTTCTATAGGAATCATGCCTGGTTATGAACCTGGCAGTAGTCCTCACACACTCAATGGTGTTTGCACAGGGGCCACCATAATTTGGAACTGGCCTTTAGATATATTTAGTATCTAGTAGTGTCAAACATAAGGCCCGCAGGCCAGATGTGGCCCCTGGAAGCAATTTATCCTGCCCCCGTTATAATTTGGCTCTCCCTGCATGAGAATTGGGCTCCCTCATATCTTGAAATTATGAACAAGATTTGCACATTTTCTCTGCTGTCATTTGCAGCTAATGAGTTTCTCTATGAGAACAAAGTGTTATTTCTGTCATTCACCTGCTTGATGATGTCACTTCCGGACCTCAGCAGGCAGCACGAATTATATTTGGCCCATTGCATGAAATGAGTTTGACAGCCCTGTGTTAGATTGCTAATTACATGTAACTAAAATATGGAAATCTGCTACAGTTCCTCCCCCTAACTGGGAATGTTTTTATCATGCAGCTGTTATTGCTGGGAGAATTATTGCCCCACACCCCACCCCTACTCCATGTGGGTGTCAGCTAATTCAGCACACCAGCTGAAGACACTGGAAGTGTCGAATAACATTAGACCAATCATGTTAATGAAAGCAAGAATTTATCTTTATTATTTAGAGGATTTCGGTGTCTGTTAGATATATGGTTCTGTTTACTGCTGTGCAGGCCTTAATTGAATAAACAAGCTCAGACAATTACATTTAACAAGCTGCAAAATGGATGGGAGCCATATGGTTCTACAGTGCTGCTTTGGAACATTTATGGAGTGCATCTCCCTTTGAATTTGTGATATAAAATCCAGGAAGTCGCAGGAACTCTGGAGATCAATAAAAGTGTCAGAGAAGACACAGCTGAATCTAAGCCTATGCCAAATAGCTTGTTCAGGTCACTCAGAACAATATCTTTCAGTCTCCACCCCTCTCCCTGGGCTACGCCACTTTGTAGATGCAGCTAGCTAGGAATGATTACAGAGTGGCTATAGAAGTTCACTGAACGTACAGAAGGAAAACGCTTCCATTAAGACAGCATGTGTTTAAGCAGGCTTGTAAATAACTACTTGCCTGGGTGTCTGTAGTGAGGACAAATCTCTGGGTGACCAAACAGAAAACTCCCTCCCCCTTTTACCCGCAAATCACTAGTACAGTTACGTGCAGGCTGGCAGGCAAGGAAAGCTCTTTGTGGGATGGTAACTTTGGTGGTCTTATTTGCAGGGCTGATTTCAGCACGAAAGCGTCAAAGGTGCAGTGATTTTTCTTTTGTGAACATAAGTTCAGTTTCACACTTTGTATAACAGGAGCCATGGAACAGTGGCAAATTGCTCAACCTTCTGTTCAGAATTCCAAAGGGGTAACTTATCACCTTGCATGCTTGGAGAAAGATACTCAAATTTGGTATTTCTGTGTTAGTCAAGAAGAGGAAACCCAGGGTGAGCAAATCATCAGCTTTCAATGATGCTTCTATGTAATGTGCAAGCCACATTTAAGACAAAGCAATTTGGTTGATATTTTTGGATGTGTTTTATTGTTTCAGCACAAATTCTTTTGTAGATCCTTTTAAAAATAGATGTTTGGCATTCAGTATTTTCCTTGGCTAGTCTTTTGTTTGTTTGTTTGTTTGCTTGCTTGCTTGCTTGTTTGTTTGTTTAACAGACTGAGATATAAAAGAGATTCAATTCTGATTGAAAGTCAGAATTCAAATAATTAGATAAATTAGACCTGTGTACCCAGTGAGCCTTGGGCTTATGTCAGCAGTTCTCAAACTATAGGTCTGGGACCCAATTTTTGGTGTTTCACAAAACCGACAGGGCAGATTAGGCAATGTGCATAAGGGGTGAAACAAGTTGCTACTTGGGGGGAGGCGGGACCCAATCATCCCAATCATCTACCAATCATCATTATGGTGATGCCAATAATGCTACCCAATCATCATTATGGCCACACCTCTTGGCATTTATAAATCAGGCAGCATCCTCTGGGGCCTCTGGTTTGAGAGGCCCCATTACCAGTTTGAGATCTACTGCTTTATATAATGTCACAGACAAGGTCACTTTAAGTTTCTGACAAACCGTCGAACAACAGCAACATATTAGACCAGAGTTTCTTAATGTGTGCTGCTTGGAGCCCTGGTGCTCCCTGAGACCTTTTCATGAGCTCCATGAGCACATCATAAGTGGCTGCCTTCTGCTTGCCACAGCACCATTCTGCACATGGACTGGCACTGTGGGGATCCACAAGACTCCACACAAGCACAAGTGGACTCCAAGCACCCAAGACTCCATTTAAGGAGTGTAAAGGACTCTTGAGATTGAAAAGTTTGAGGACCGCTGTATTAGACAATTCCATAACTCAGTAGAACAGTGGTCCTTTACTTAATTTTGAGCCTGCGGTTCTTGAGACTTTAATTCAGATGAAAGTAACAGCTTAACATCTGGTCTGGGTTGTCAATTTCATTTAAATCAGATAGCTGTCAAGGAACCGAGATAGACCTTATCCTAAAAGGTTTGATTCTTTCAAGTGCATTTATAAAAATACAAAAATTATATTGCTACATCAAGGAATTCCCATTGCACAATTTTACCTTGTCTTTGTACATTCGAAAATAACTCTGTCTATGAGCCATTTTCCCAAAATACCTCTGTCCCTGAGTCGTTCTCCCAGTAGAGGTCACTCTTAACTGGCAAATGAAAAACGCCTTTCATATCCATGTAGCATAAAGGGAGATGCACACAAAATCCAAGAGATTCTTGGTTGTGTTTCAGTAATGTTCGTTTCTAACTATTATGACCCAATGTCAAAGTCTGACAGCCTAATCCTGTCGGGGCCTTGAACTAGCAAAGCCCATGAGCAACAATTGCATGCTTCTGGACTGCTGCAGCAAATGGGTACACCTGTGGGGCATGTGCCGGTAGCTTTAGGAGGCCCCACAGATGCTGGTAAGTTGGTAGTGGGAGCATGTTGTGAATGGGGAGGGGGTAGGGCGGGGGCAGTTTGGGGAGGACAGAGTGGGTCCTGGCAGCACCAGGATCCTAGTCCTTCTTTTCTAGCATAGCCACCCTTGTCCATTTTCTCTTCTCAAACCCACACCAGCTGTATAATAGTAGTAAATAGAAAATATTTTTACTTACTCTGCAAGCCTCTGATGCCCCCTCACCATTGGATGCAGCACATGCTCCATCAGCATGGCTACATTGTTGTTTCTGGTTAGGACTGGGCTATGATTCACTCCAATCTTAATATATAACTTATAATGCAATCCTGTGCATGCTTACTGAAAAGCAAGTCCGTCCCCCCCGTGCCCAGTGAAATTGTTTTCTAAGCAAGTGTGCATAGGATTGCAGCTTGATAAGGGAAAAAGCAAAGACTGCAGTGCTAAAACTCCTTAAGTTCCCTCTGAGAACTTGAAGGCCAGACTAGAAGGCATTTGACATGCCTGTTGTGGGCCAATCTTATCTTACCATGACAAGATAAGTGGCCTGTCATTGCAATGTGGCTAGGATTAGCAGATGCAAAGGGGGACAGAGTGCCGATACCTTTAACCATTGTATAGAAGAGGAAATTTGGGCAGGTGCTGCTTTTAAAACCCTTCCATGTTGAGCTGCACCTGCCCAAATTCCCGCTTCTGTACAATGGTTAGGGATAGGCTGTCCTCCACTGTATCTGTTCACCCTAAATAGGGCAGTATTGCAGATAACACCCATATGTACAGTATGACTGTAAACAGTGGACAACGAGGTCTGGGATCACATTTCTCCTGTGGCTGTGAGTGCCTCAGCCCAGCACTACTGATTTTTAGAAGTATTCTAAAGGTCCTTAGTTAAGAATGAATTTTAATGTATTGTTGTAAGTCTATGGCAATGGTCCCCAAACTTACCTCTGTGGTGCCACATGGAGCTTGATACCTGGAAGTAAGTGGCAATTACACCATCTTTTTGAGTTCTGAGCACCTGATGCAGCTCTACTTCTGAACTCTTTCCTTCAAAAGGAGGTACAAGACTCAGGGCAGGCTGATGGGCTTTTTGTGCAGTGAAAACCTCATGCATGGAGCTCTGCCCACTGAGCCGAGTCTACCCTCCATGGTCTTTAGGATCATATCAGGTACTCGCTGTCAAGCCACTTGGACAGCGAGCATCTCACACCACCCCCGTGTGTTTGCTGCACCACCCCATGGAGCCCCACCTCCCGGTTTGGGGACCTTTGAACTGTGGAAATGATCCATTTCACCAGTGGTGAAGTGCCCATGCACGGCGGAATCCCATAGGCTCAACAGAGCCCTGCTTTGCCCCCAGGCCTAGCCTACCTGGGTATGCACGCAGCATGGTGAGCCACTGCAGTGATAGGAATTGTAATGTATCTGCCATATTCCTAACCAACCCATTTCACCTGAACACTTGTGCTTCGGAGGATATCTTGAACTGAAAGTGCTGGATGGTGATATGGGAAGCACAGACAGACCTCTCATTTCTTCCAACATTCTGTTGTATTGCTTGCACACACCCCCATGCACATGTGTAGCTTGAGCAGGGCATAGTGAAGGCTTTATGGAACTGATTGGAATCTTCCATACACTGTCACTGTGCCCACAAGGAACTAGATTGTATCCCATTTTTACTGATGTGGTTGGATTGTTATAATTTATTTTGATTTCAGATTGTCCGGTGTTACTTTATAACAAGCAGGAAAAAATGGGTGAATTGAAAAATAATAAAGCTGACAGGAACTGTTCTGGCAAACTACAGTGGTTTAAACATACTGTAGACACTGTAGTTGCATCCAAGTTCTTGTACGTCTGCAGGCATTCCTCAAGAATTCATGCAGTGGGAATTTATAACTATGGATACTGGAAGGATTTTCCTGTTTCAAGCCAGGGGGCTGGACTAGATGTCCTTGAAGACCCATTCCAACTATGATTCTATGCAGTCATCCTCATCCTGTGATGGCAGGTTGTGCTTTTCACATTCAATGTTTGTTTCTTTGTTTTGTAATGTTATATGGCCTTCCTGCCAATTATAGGATCTAAGGGGAATTGCAAAAACCACCAAAACAAAACCGAACATAAAGCAGTGGATAAAAACAATGCCCATGAGCTGTTGGTGGTTAAAACCTATTCAAAGTAATGCAAGCACATATCATTAATTAAACATCCAACTCAAAGCAGACAACATGAATTTAAACAGTAAAACACAATAAAGGAACACAAGTGAAACTCTACTGTCAGAACAAAATGACTAATTTCCAAAGTAAAGAAGACAGCAGGCAGGTATCCTTTGGGTGAAAAGTGGGGGCGCTGAGAAGAGGGCCTTCAGGGATGATCTCGAGTGCTGAGTGGGTTCATGTAGGAGAAAGTGATCCTTTGCGTACTCTGGTACCAGACTGTTTGGGCCTTGAGCAGCCCTTTGCATTGTGCTAGAAACAAACTGGGTGTCAAAGACAATCTCTCAGTATAGATGTCACACTGTATACTCATTACCACAGGGTCTAGTTATAGCTGTCCTATTCTGAACTAGAAGCAATTTCTGAAAACTTTTCAAGGCACCCTCACCTACAACATGGTACAATGATCAAGCATAGCTATTACCACAGCAAGTAACTGAAGAGATACGGATTTTTTTATGGAACAGGATGCAGCCAGCATGGGTGGAAACATTGGTTACAGATGCTCCAGGCTAAGGATGTGATCCATATGTATTGAGGAGCCCTCCCAAACTACAAACCTGCTCTTTGATGGGGAACACTACTTCATTCAGTACAGGTTGAATACTATCTCCACAGTCAATTACACAACCCACCGATTGCACTTCCATTTTATCTGAACTCAGGTTCATTTTATTAGCCACCACATATCCAGTTAAGGAACTTTGAGATACACCATTGTATCTCCATGTACACCAGTGCAACTACAGTCTCATCTGTGTAGAAGCCTGCCCACTGATGGATGTGCCTTGGATGCCGGCACAATGCCAGAAAAATGCCACGCCAGTTGTGATGAAACAGTAAACAGTCGTGTTTAATGTTGAGGATTTTTCCTCCAATTTCCCTCCAATGTCTGAGGGACTTCAGACTCAAAATGAGGGCCAGCCAATTGGAGAGCTGGAGAGATGGGGCCTGAGGAACATCTCAAGACCTGAGAGAGACACACTCTCTCTTCTGCTGTATGCTTGAGACTGGGCAAGACAGGGAGAGCCTCTCTGGTAAGCAGAGGGAAAGCTGCTGGGGAGAGCCCCAGGAAAGTAGAGAAGGAACCAAAAACAAGCCAGTCGCATTAGGTTTTGTTTGTTTTTCCTTCCCCATCCAGAAGTTGGGAGATCTTAGCTTACACTGAGCCAAGTGGGGATCCAGCCCCATTCAGGAGACATTTATTTGTAAGAACTCAAGCCTGTTTAAATTGTTTTCCCCTCACCTGTCAAGTAAACCCTTTTGCTTAAAACCTGTGCCTGTTCTGGAATCAGTGAATTTTTCAGCCTTCCTACTCTGCAGGTACTACTGACAGAGTGAGAGCATTTTTATAACCTTGCATAGCATTCTTGGGGAGAGGTTTTGTCTAAGGAACCTTTCTGGGAACTGGATTTCTTGGGCTGGTGGCAGCGGACTAGATCTACCAGGTATGGTCCCACCAAGCTGCACGTTAAACTGATTGGAAGAGCGGGGAAAGGAAAAGGAGTGAGTGCTTGGCACTGGGCATCATTGCCCTGGAGCAGTGGGTGCTCGCTAGGGGTCAATGTAGCTCGAATGTCACTTGGACAGCAGAGCAACTTCACCAGTGGAGAGGCCAAAACAAGACTGGGGCATGACATGGGAGAGACACCGGAGGGACGTGGAAGGGACAAAAAGGAGTTGACACACACCATATCCTAATCTTCATGCAGGCAATGGACACATCCCTGATGCCAGAAAAACACTACACCCACAACAGAAATGGCACAGGTAGGATTAACCCCACAGGAGCAAACTGTACAGGAAAAAGGAAACACTCCACATTCATATAGATATTCTTGATGCGGCCCGCTTGGAGGCAGGCTGTGCAGCATGGCTTTTCCTAGTTTGAAGAGACACTTGGCCAACAGTCTGAGGCAAAGAGGCAAAGAAGGAAGGCCCATAGCCAGGGAGACAGACCAGGGACACACTACACTTGCTCCCAGTGTGGAAGGGATTGTCACTCCCGAATCGGCCTTTTCAGCCACACTAGACGCTGTTCCAGAACCACCATCCAGAGCGCGATACCATAGTCTTCTGAGACTGAAGGTTGCCAACACAGATGTGCAGAATATTTTCTCTCATAGAGAAGAACAGGAGGAACATTGAATCATGTCCAACATGTTTATGATGGGATTGGGGATGGGATTAGGATGACTGCCACTTCAGATGACATCAATCTGAAGTCCAGGGAATCAATGATTCTGACACAAGCATGGCTTCCAGCCAGTGTTGACCTGTATTTTTCTCTTCTCAAGTATGATGGCTGGCCCTACCAGTTAAGAATCTTTCTATATTTGGGAGCACTCAACTGATGTGCTTAGCCACATTTCACAGCCAATGTACAATACAGGACTGTGAAAGAAGACGTGGCGGTAGGAAGGGAGGGACATCAGCAACTGCTTTTTGAAGATAACATAAAGAGCTCATCTTTACCAGTTTTGAGGAGGACATCGAAAGGGACCTCCCTGCCATTAACTTTAGTAAACTATTTGCAAACTGAAGGCAATCTGTCATTTTGTGTAAATTCTCTTCTGCTTCTGTAAACACAGCCGTAATCAATTAAAGACCTACTTGTGAAGGAGCTATTGTGTGCAGTTCCATTCAGACATTGCTGAGTTGTCTTTTAGACTGCCTGTGGGGAAACACTGGTAAGGTGATGGGAAAGTTCAAAGTGGCAAATTTTTCAATGTGGATTCTGTTATTGAGCTTTTCTCAGTCTCTAATGCCTCCCCCCCATCCCACCCCAATACTTCATATAGTATCCAGGGTGTTGCGGGTTGAGAGTGGCTCTGATTGAGAATGCTTTCAGCTTGTTTTGCTCGAGGCAGCGAGAGGTATTTAAAAAAATTATGTAAAGTTGTTCCTTGTCAGGCTGGTTTAACCACTAGCAGTTGCTGTGTGATAGGGAATCAATCATGGTGCCTGAAATGTGTTGAATAGATTACAGCTTCCTTTTACGAATGCCACCGATGAAAGCACATTGTAGCATTTAGTGGACTGGTGGATGAATTCTTCACTCACTCAAAATAAAACCTCTGTAAGTCAGTGCATTTTAAAAACAACAGCCAGCACCCTTTATTAATGACATTTTGCATGCTGTGGATTTGCTTCTACCCAATGAATTTGCTTCTATCCAAGGCTCAAGTCAAGCCTTTTTTTCTGAAACAAAACAGAACCTCACAATAAAATCAAGTTATGGACACAAAATAAGAGGTAACCTCAATAGAAAAAAAAAATGTGGGTATGCACTATCTGGATCAACCAGAATCAATCAAGAACCAGAATTTGGGTGGATTTTTACACATTTGGTATTTGCCTGGAATTTTTAAAGGCCTGGGAAGAAGTAAGCAGGAGACCTGCTGTTTTAAGAACCTGCTGGTTCAAGACCTGCTGGTTCAGTCCACTTCAATAAAACCATAGCAATTAAATCATTACAATTCCAATACGAACAATTCCTCTTCAGCATGCTTAAGGGTTTTAGCGGACACTTGGCTTTTAGAAATTAGCTTAATCAACTTGTTCTGCACCATGAGCCCTGGAATTGCAACCTCTTTAGGAGCTTAGCCAGTGACCAAATCTAGAGAGGCTTGAGCTAGAACTATTTCCATCACAGCTCAACCCAAACCCAACCCCAAACTCACCATGGAATGCTTTGATTCGTTGATTCAGTGATTAGCTTTCTAAGCAATGCCCCCGCACAGCTGCTATTAATTTTTATATATATAAGGAGAATATCCAATTGCGGATTTGTCAATGTCATGTCTAATTTGGCATTTAATATAATAGAGGATAGAAATAGATATAGAGAGGATAGAAATAGATAGAGAGGATAGAATAGAGATAGATTCTGGTGGCTTTTTGTTTATTAAATAGTGAAGGCATGATCCATCCTCGTGTGGGCACAACTGCACATGGAGGGATCACACTGCTTTAACAGAGGTTTGCCCTCTCCACTCAGGGTGCACAGTGAATGACTGGACCATTACAGGAATCAGGAGACTAGGCAAGTGTCCTGTATCCCCTTGTAGCCCTTCCTTCCAGCTTTGTAGAAATTACTCCAGCTACAGCATTTGGGATATAATCAGAGCCCAGCAAAGATCAGTCTCATTATAGAGGTGTCCATTCATTACCCTTTCCTTGCTGAGAACTGCAGGCTGTAGCTGCTCATTTTGATGCCCACAATGTACATTCTGTGTCAGGGGACTGGCTAAGCCTGCCAAAATTCTTTCCTAGGAATTTCAGCAGTCACAGTTAATTCAGAGCCAGGACCCCAAAAGGACAAGCTTCTTTTTGTATAGCATCTATATAAGGTCTAAGGATAAATGATGGTGGTTTCTTTTTCACTAAATCATGGGGAGCTTGTCTTAAAGGGCAAGGTGAGGAATGCTGTTCTTTATATTGATACATTGCTCTCAATCTATTATTTATAAAGTTTCATTACATTCTGGTAATCTCCTTCGGAAATTAATCACCAGCCATTTATAATAATCACAGCCTAGATATTTAATGTCAGGAATTTGTTACAGTTTGGAAAATAAGGCTCTAGTACTTTACATACTTACCTAGGAGTAAGTCCTGTTGAACTCATGGCAACTTACTTCTGAGTAGGCATGCTCAGAATTGGGCTATAAAGGACATTATTAACCAAAAGCAGAGGTTAGACACATTTATGTGAAAAGCCAACATTTTCAAACCATCAAATGAGTTCCAGCACTTATCACCATCAGTTCATATTCAGGTCAGACTTCTTCCTATGCAAAACAGGATGACTGTCCTTTTGCAAACATCTCTCTTCTCTCCTCGTATTCCTGCCTGAAGAATAAGCCAGCTGGTTTCAAATTCATTAACATCTATAACTATGCTTCTTTCCCCCCCACATGTCAGCATGTTCTGCTTCTATGGTCTGTATAAGAATAACTGCAATACAAGGCCACAGGAGTTCAGAAGCCTTTTCTAAAAGCTGGCAATATCCCATATCATTTTACACCAAATGTCAGTGAAACCTAAGCAGCAGAAATGTTAGATAATAAAAAAACCAACTGGCTAGCCTGACTGTGTGCTATGTCAAATGAGTTCAAAAACACGCCATCAAATGGGTTTGTCCATTCCCTGGAGCTTTTTTTTTACTTCAGAAATTATTTTTAATGTTGCCCAAAATAAGCATCTTCTGTCAGACTTTCAATACACATATTGTATCTCTGTCATGTATTCCACCTCTGCAAGGTTAAGCCAACTTCAAAACACTCATTATCCGCACTGAATGCCCATAAGTGCCATAAATGCGCAAGACAGAAGCAAGAACAGAGGAACTTGTGTCTGCAGGCCTGAAGCAGAGTCAAAGCCAGTGGTTTTTGTGGCAAAGGCTTCCTTCTCCTTCCCACCCACTCAGCAGGGGAAGCAAAAAGAACCTACGCAGGGTGAGGAGGAGGCCCTGTTAGCAGCAAAAGTTTGGGCACTTGAACGCCATGGCTTTCACCTAGGTGGAGCTTGTCACGCAGACTCTAAATTCCGGCTAAAATGAAGACTTTCTTTCCTTCAGATAGGCCTGGCATTCCTTGGGAACAATGGCTCTTTTCAGGTAGGTTTTGAAATTTCACAGGTGAAGGGAACAGGGCAGTCACTTGATCGCACGCACAAGGAGTCTGTTAATATTTTAAAAGCGAAGACAGGGCCAATCAGGGCAGTTCAGGCAAAACTGGCTAGGAACAGAAAAGTTTGCTGTTCAGAAGATCTCTGGGAAAAAAATAAGTAAACCGGTTAGCTGAATGTTGCAGTTTTCTTTTTCTCCCTGCCTCCCTCATCCAGCTTAAAAGTTCACAGAAATGGGCTGTGAGACAGATTGCACGTAACGAAACAGCAGCCTTTAAGCATCCCTGTGCCAAGAGGTGTCGAAAGAAAGCAAGGACCTGAACATGATATAAAACTGCACAAGAAAATAATTCTTCCCATGGCAGTAACTTTTTGATAATCTCATTGCAACTCACCTTTTAAAATCAAGAACCATGCTCAAATCTCTCCTTTTGGCCTTCCTGCTTTCCATTTGAAATACTGATTCAAAATTCCAGTATTCTGAATCTTTTTAAAAACCTGAACACAGGACTAAGAATTTGTCCTAATGACTGATAGTTATGTTTGCATTTGGTCAGTTGTCGGTTTTTGGAAATGGAATATTCAGTGGCATTCCGGGAAGGGGGAGCAGTGCTAAGTTTTACAAGTTGCCTCATCACTCTGTGTAAGCTGCCCCTTTCCCTCGCCAATGGAGCCATTCTGGGCTGTGAGTGCAATGTGGAGCTGTCTCATCCATATTGCTCTCACCGCCTGGAATGGCTCCAACGGTGAGGGGAAGGGCAACTTATACGGTGCATTGAGGCGCCTTGCAAAACTTAGCGCTGTGCCCCCTCAGGAACACCACTAGGAACAACCCTCAGGTTCTTGAATATCCCCAATAAAATGCAAAACACAAATCCTACCTAAGTCCCTTCCAGTTCCAGCATCTCCTACTGTCTAGACTCTATAGTATAGTCACATGTGGCTTTTATGTTGATGTAGAAATGGATGCCATATTTGCAGTGATATCCTTCAGAGAGCTGCCACAGCTATCAGCATAAAGAGCCTGACAGACATGACAGCAGCTTCACTCAAAGGTATGGAACGGCCAACAGCAGAGGGCCCCAAAGCACTGAGCATACGTTGATAGTTGCTCCAGAGGCAACACTGGCGTCTGTGTTGAGGTATATTGCAGCTGTTACCAACAACGCTGTTCAGTCCTTCATGGTAAAGAAGCCACAGGCTAAATCAGCCCTAAAGCTCCAATCCCACATATTTATTTATGATTAACATATGAAACATTACTCCAGACCTTTTCAGAAATAGAGGCCTTGTATATAGGATGATTATTATACTGAACTTTGCCTTTCATTAACTCAGAAAGTTCCCACAGTCTTTAGGGGCTAAAAATGGGCCATGGGCCACAGATTAGACATTTAGGGCCCAATCCTATACTCACCTTCCAATATTGCACATTGTCCTCTACTGGCTCTGACTGCCTGCGCTTTCCTGCCTTCTCTGTCATGTCTGCAGCTGTTCACCAGAGCAGCTACGTCAGCAGGAGAGGTGGCAGGGGAAGGGGCAAAACAGGGTGGGGAGGGGGCAAAACGGGGCAGGGGAGTGCGGTGACGGAAGCAGTGGTAGATGGAGAGAAGTGGGATTGGCAGCACTGGTGTCACCAGAAGTCTACCCCTTTCCCAGAACAGGTCCAAGTGGATCTGCACCAGCTATTTAGCAAGTCTGAGTAGTGCCGCTGGGCCCCCCTCCCCCCCATGCTGCAGAGGCTTACCTCTGGGAAAGGGAATAATTGTTCTCTTACCTAGAGGGGAACTCTGCAACACCCCCTCCCCCAGTAGGATGCAGCAGTCACCATTTTGGTGCCTTGGTACCGGCGGGTGTGTGTGTGTGTGTGAATGGATTGAATTGGCCTGTAAGCATGCCATGAGAACACGTCACATTTAAATGCATTTAGCATAAGCGTTCATTCACAGATGGTGTTAGCACACTAGAGTCACAGTCGGCCGGCTTGACAACCTCTAGAACAGCCATTTTCAACCACTGTGCTGTGGCACACTGGTGTGCCATGTATGGTCTGCAGGTGTGCTGCAGGAGGCTGGGTGAGGGTCATTTATTAGTAGGTCATTGGGGGATATGAGCTCCCCACCAACAGCATGGTGTACCTTCTCAATTGTCAAAAAACAGATGGTGTGCCTCAACAATTTTAGAATCTTTTCAGTGTGCCATGAGACAAAAAAGGTTGAAAATCACTGTTCTAGAATGCTGATGCTACTGCCTTTTAAAAATGTTTTTAAAACTACAGGGTGCACATGGAACATTTACATGAATAAGGCCCAAGTCCTAACCAACTTTCCAGCACTAGCATAGCTGTGCCAATGGGGCATGTGGTGCATCCTGCAGTTGGGTGGCAGTCATGGAGGCCCCCTCAAAGTAAGGGAATGTTTGTTCCCTTACATATGAGCTGCACTGCACTTAAATTAGTGCAGGAAAGTTGGTTAGGATTGTGCCCTAAGTGTTCTACCCATGTCATATCTGTCCTAACTCTTAACCTCTGCCAGAGAAACATCTCTTTTCAATTAGGAGAGATTAATTCAAATAGTATCTGTTAATAACCTGCTGAGGCACAAGCTTCTGGTACAGTAGGAGTACTTCGTTTTTTATAAGGGCAAATTAGTCAGTCAGCCTTTCTGTCTGTACGTGTGGAAGTTGTTCTCGCTCACTCACTGGAGCTCACCATGCAGCTATTTTGGTTGGCTGTGGCCCTCTTTTTATAAGAACAAACTCAGGCCCAGAAACTGAAGAAACATAAATAGAAAGTTCACTACAGTTGACACTCTCTGGGGAAAATAAAATATCAAATGGGCTTTAAAATCTAGATCTATCTTTCTCAATGGACGCTGAAACCTTGATGTCCGGGGTTCTTTTATAGCCAGTACTACCAGAAAATACTACACTAATCTTTCCTCCTGCCCTGAGCCAGAGATTTCAATTTATTTAAGTTTTGCATTTACAGTTCTCCCACCTACACCTCTAAATATATATAGCATGATACTGGCAATACCTACAGAGTGGTTTTGTTTGCTTAATCCCACATATTTCAGTCAGGCACAAAATTAATGGGAAAACCTTGAGGTGCTTAGGGGGGGGATGTGGGGAGTTCTTACAAATATAGCTCACATCCAGCAGTTCTTTCTTCATAATGCCCTTTACCATTCTTCAGGGCAAAAAACATGCATGCACAGAAAAGATGAATGGCTTCTGGAGAAGAGCAAACCACATGCCTCATTTAGTTTCTGATACTGTAAAGAGTTTGGGATGGCTATTCAAGCTGTTAGGTCTCACAGAAGTTATTATTATTAATGAGAGTGAGGCCCTGGTTGGCAACTAAGTTTGTTCCAACAGTCTTCTGAGGAGGCAGAGGGGAGAGGTCGGCCATCCATTCCTAGCTCCTCAAACTAGCCTGCTATTCCATATCTGCTGGCATCAATTTCTTCTGCCCACCAATCCAGTGCTTTGTCTGCGTTGTTTAATATGTTTTTATGTTTTAATATGTTTAATATGGCATTTAATATGCCAAAAAAGTATAGTAGCTTTGTCTTGCCAAGTCATGATCAAACTCCTACTCAGGTTAATTGGTCTAGTCATTCCATAAAGAAACAAGGCTACAGCTTTGTCAGAACTCCTAAAATATAACTCAGTGCCACTTTGAACCTCAAAAAGGCATCGAAGAAAACACCAATGTCACACCACTGCTTGCTTTAGATACTCCAGGTCCTTTGAAGAAGCCAGGACGATATACTACAATTAAAATGTAAAATGTAAAAAAGACTTTTATCCTGCAAAGGGCAGCCCAATCTTAAGCTGTGCTGGTGCAGTGGCGCCTCATGGCATCTGCTATATCGAGCAGGCTGGAGGTCTCCTTAAGGGAATATCCGCCCTTTAAGCCAAGTAATGCCCCAGCCTGCCCTATGGAGCTACTTGGATCTGTACTGGCTAAAAAGCAGGCACAAGTCCGAGCAGCCACATGCAGCCACATCACTAGGGTTTGCATCACCTGGTGCAAGAGCTTAGTGTGTACCCCCATGATGGACCTCCTCCTTTATCAGATCATACAGAATAAAATATAATATCATACACACAACCTAAAAGCAGTGGCATCGCTAGAGTTGTTGTAACCCCCATTAACTTTAACATCTCATTGGCTCTCAGAACAATCAATCTCATCGGTCAGTTTTGAGTTAAAGAAATTCACGTTTTGTAACATAAGGCAGTTGTGTTTGCCCTTTCTGGTTATTTGGCCATGTTTGAGAGAATACGTATATTTAAATGCAGTTTTTTCCATTACATTCCGAATAAAATTTTGCATCCGTTGAAATATAACATGATAGTATTATTCGAAAATACCAAGATTTCACAATTAGGCCAGTAGTTGTGTCAGCCCTCCTGAGTGTGTCACCTGCAAAAGTCCACACCCTCTGCACCTGTAGTGTCACCACTGGCTAAGTGTAAAGCCGGGAGGCTGGGGATGGGGGTTAGGATATGGCAGAGGCCTTTTCTGCCAATCCTGCCCCTTCCCAGATCTGATCTGCCCTGTGTTCCACCCTCCCTATCCAGAAACACACTCTCCCCCTCTCCAGACCACCCTCCCTGCCCCTCCGCCACCTGGCACAGTTCTTACCTCTGCCGGCAGTCTTCACTGTAGATGCAGCATCAGTGGTGTCGCACAGGTCTCCCCACCAGCACTAGTTGCTCTCCAAGTGGCATGAACGTGCTTTATGGCACATTCACAACACCCTAGGCTGTTGGAGCAGCTGCTGCGCTGGCAGAAGGTAAGTTAGAATTGAGCTCTAAAATGTATACCATTGGTATAGTCAACTATACCATACTATACTATACTATGTATAGTATAGTATAGTATATGTATGTATAGTATACTATGGTATACTATACCATAACTATAGAGCAGCAGCTGCGCTGGCAGAAGGTAAGTTAGAATTGAGCTCTAAAATGTATACCATTGGTTATACCATTGGTATAACCCCTGCTAATTGGGTAAGAGGCACTTTTTCAAGTGGGTGCTCCTTTTTTTAGCAGGGGGAGAGTAACTGGCCCACCTCACCCCAGCACTGTCTGTTCTAGTGGCTGTCTGCTGGTGTTCTTTTTGCATCTTTTTAGATTGTGAGCCCTTTTGGGACAGGGAGCCATTTAGTTATTTGATTTTTCTCTGTAAACCGCTTTGTGAACTTTTAGTTGAAAAGCGGTATATAAATACTGTTAATAATAATAATAATAATAATAATAATAATAATAATAATAATAATAATAATAATAATAATAATAATAATAATAATATACTCAACTATATATACAATCCTTTCTTAATATGTTAAAAGAAGAAAGATCAATGGGAATTTTATCTGTTTTAACTCTCTGGCTCACTGGGGTACGACCGTTGGTCGTAATGTAAAGTCCACACAGCCATTTTTGGATGCTTCCTCCAGTCTGTAAAATGGTGGCAAAACTTACCATGTGCTGCTTCTAGGCCTTTACAATTGTCTTGTACTTTCCATCCTGCAGTAGAAAGCTACACTTATGGTTTCTGCCACTTCCTTTTACCACACTATTAATCATGTCAACTAAGTGTACCCACTTATATGTGACCAGTGTGGGATGATGCACAGATGGAAAAAATATCCTCTCCAACTTTTGAGCACTGATGCAGGACAATGCAACCCCAAAGTAAAGGAACAAATGTTCCCTTACCTTGGGGATGCCTCCGTGAGTGCTCTCCCCCACCGCAGGATGCAGTGCACACCATATCAGCACAGCTGCATCAACACTGAAAAATTGGATAGGATTGGGCCCTCAGTCCCTTTCCAGTCCATTGGTGATCTGGTGTGACTTCTCCAAAAGCTTGGGATCTGGTTGCCTATTAGGACAGGAGTCTGTCTGCATGCAATCTAAAGGGAACTTATACTGCAAAATGCCCCACTGAGTTGAGTGTGATTTGGGGCAGTTTCCCTTCATTTCAGTGGGATGCATAGAAGAAATGTACAGGGACTGTGCTCATCAGCATTCATCAGTGCCCAAGAAGGCCTCTGGAACCAAGCAGAGGAATCTTTTCTTTCAAAAAGGAATGCAGGCGAGTGCTATTCATCTAGGAGTCCAATTGACAACTGCCAGATCTCAATTCTCTCCAGTGTCTTTATTTTGAAGACTTTATTGGTAGAATAGGCCATTTCTTCGTTACCTACCAATTAAGCCTAATTTTGGAGGCGCCAATTCTGTCCACGAGTTTCTGATTGTAGAATTGTTTTTTTTTTTTCTTTTCAAGACGTGACCTAAGCGCTGTCCTTGGGTCATATTGGCGCCTCTTTTTCATTTTCACAGACTGTCTTTCTGTCACTTTTGTACCCTGTCAGCCTATGTTATGGTGATGATTTTCTTGCCTTTTGCTTACTCCTAAAAGTAGGCCAGCAAGGCCTCAATTAATGCAGACAAATGCTACCTTCAGAAATGTAAGTTACTTTCAGTGTCTTTTTTACCGGGAATATATTATTTGACCTAAGTTATTTTTTTAAAAAAAGAATGTCTGTAGAAATAAAGACATCTGCAATTTTTGTCATCTCTCACCATAAATTCGCATGAGATATTACCTATCAAATGCTAAGTCTTTGTACAGTCAGACTCTCTCTCTCTCTCTCTCTCTCACACACACACACACACACACACACACACACACACACACACGGCAGCTTTCAGAATAACAGCTTGAAGTCTACGTACTTAATGGGGTTTTTCTGCTCCCTTCTCTCCACAATATACGGCTCCACCCAACCCCTGCCCCAACCGCTCCTAAGGGTTGGGGGACTCACCAGAAGAATGTGAGGTGGGGTCATAAGGGAATGTAGGGGAAGGGGGAATCTCAGAAAATTTCATTGCAAGGCCATCTAAATCCTGCCCAAAAATTGATCCCTAGTCCAATCTGTAGAAATAATCAATTTTAGAATCATTATGGTTACTTTGCAAAATCTGTTGTATTGTTGCAAGTCATGGAGAGGAGTAAGGATTTGCACTAATACAATGCATTAAAACACTACTCTTTAATGGCTAGAAAGTCTGCCAAGGCTTCCCCTGCATTTTGTGTAACATTAACCACACAATTCCAAGCATATCTTCAGTCTTAAGGCCTAGCAACTTACTTGCACACACACATACAAACAAACTCAAAGGTTAATGGTCCAATCCTATTTGAATTTCATGTTGCTAGCATGACATGTCATGTCCTAAAGCCAGCCAGTCAACTTTACACCAGTGTAACCCTTCCCAGGTCAGCAATGCACCCAGTATCCATGGGCACCCTGAAACAGCCAACCACCTATGGAGCATTGTCCTGACCTCAGCATATTATTGGTGTGATGTCCGTGTGTCATCAGTGTGATGAAGTGCATCATCTGTGTTGGTACTAGGATATTTGTGTCCTGGATGCTTGTGCCCTGGTCAAATGTGTGTCAGTCATTGCCATCCTTGGACATTCCCATCTATTTTTGTGTATGTCCAAGTTATTTGTATCCCACTATAACTGGGCAATACATAAACTGTAACTGGGCAACAAACCCCATGTTATATATGTGAAACCACTTATCCCATCCCTAACCCTACCTTTATGGTTTAAAAATAAAAAAGTACATCTAATATAAAAATACATGTATTGGGACACAAATGTGTGGGACAAAAAGAAAAGATGCGAACAGCCAATGCTGAGAGGCGGGCATCTGTGGCAATTTCATCAGTGGATGCCCTTCCATGCTAGTTGGGCTGTCATTGTACATGACAACGGCATTGAACACTGGGATACATTTGTCCAGGATGCAATGGTCCTGTTACCATCAGTGTTACACCCATACTTCATTGGTAGGAAGCCCATTGGTGTCACATTGGTGTGCCATTGCTGTACGTCTGTGCATCACCTTACCCAAGTAATGCCCCAGCCATCACTATGGGGCTACTTGTATCTGTGCCAGTGAAATTGCTTGCACAAATCCAAGCAGACTGGTGTAACACTTCACTGGGGGTAAGGACCAAGGCCAGTCCCACCCCTTTCATGCCCAGCCTGCCCACTGACCGAGCCTCCCCCCACTCAAACTCCCCCAACCCACCCTCCTGCCACCCTCTCCAAACCCCTGCTCTGGCCACCCTCACCCAGCACAAACTTACCATGCTGGGCCAGGATCTGGCACGCAGAGGCTAATGCATATCCTTGTGCCGGCCTCCTCAACTCTGGAGTAGGTGCAAATGTGCTTTATGCATGTTCACGACACTCCCAGGCCAGTGAAAGGGACCTGGACTGGCCTGTCTAAAAGGTAAGATTGCTCTTTGAATCATCCATCTGTACTTGTTTTTATATTTAAAATTTTATTGAGTGTGAAATAATAAAAGGTAACATCCAATAAACTTACAGGCAAATGATAAAAACATGTCTGCTTTGCAGATTCTCTAATAATTCTCTAACAGTAGGTAAGAATTCAAAGGAAGATGGAGATTGACAGGTACGATCTCAAGGTAAGACAAAAATCCATTGGTTCCTTGTAGGAACAAATTTTTAGTTTCCCTCACTATGTTGCTGTTATCAGGATTCATGATCTGATACAGAATTATGTATAATTAACCTAGCATTCAGTTGCCACTTCAGTGTATCTTTGCCAAGTGATCAATTAATTCTTCATGTCTTTATGTCTCTCCTTGTTAGGATAAGGAGAATAAGGGCAAGCTGAAGAACAGGTGACACAAGGGTGTTCTGTTCTAATTGCAGTATAATTACAACCCATTACATGACTATTAAGACTAAAACTGGTAGCAATAACTGAGCTGTTCTAATGTAATAATGGTGCCATCTGGGCATGTTTTATTATGCATATTCTGTGCAGGAATCAAACTGTTTGTGGCAGAATTTTTTATTTTATTTTTTTGCTTCAAATGCTTCTCTCCAGTTATTCTTTATCAATAATGTCAGTGCAAACTATTGAAATCTGGCTGTTGGAATTGGCAGGAATCTCAAAATATGGTTCTGCTAACAAGGAATTCATAATGATTTTGATGCTACAGATCAAGTGCACTTATTCATAGCCACCCAGTTTGTTTTTGTAATTGACACAATTTCTCCAAGGATTTTGGAGTGAAGGACATGGGAGTTATCCTGCTTATTTTTACAAGATAGGTTAGTATGCAAGATATGTTAGTATGAGAGTGCATGATTGGCCTCTGATCATCCAGTAAACTTCATGGGTAAGTGGAGATTAACAGCCCAATCCTAGGCATGTCTACTCAGAAGTAAGTCCCATTAGAGTCAATGGGGCTTACTCCCAGGAAAGTGTGGATAGGATTGGGCTTTTAGACTATAGGTATATGTATTATACTATATAGGCAATGTATAATACTCAGTCCTCTACACAAGGGATGTCTACCTGACTACTTCTGGGCCAGATGGACTCTTGCCAATGGACCAGAAAAACCACCTTTACATACAGCATGTTTCTTGTGGATTCCACTCTTAGATTTACTAAAGTTCTACCCCTAAGTGTAAACAGGTTCTGTCCCTGCATGTGCTTAGGTCACTGAGCACTGTCCAACTGCTAGTTTGGTATTTCAAGTTGGCAATGGCAATGCTAGCTGAATATGGCCATCAGATACATTTTATCTGACCCATGGGGCACTATCAAAATGTTTTTAAATAAGGCATACAGATTCATTGAAATGCTATCACTCTTTTAAAATAATGGCATGCATTAATATACATATTTACATATAACTCTATGCCTGAACATGTGTACTTCATTAATTACAAAGTCCTAACTCCTAGATCAGTGTTTCCCAAACTTTTTAGCACCAGGACCCACTTTTAAAAATGATAATCTATCACGACCCACTAGACAATGGCAGTCTATCACAACTAAAATGCTTCCCAAACATTTTAGCACTGGGTCCCACTTTCTTAAAATGACAAATTATGTCAACCCACTAGAAAAAAAGATATCTCGAAAGAAATAATATTTTATTTATTAATTAATCAATAATAATAATGTCCTGTGGTTCCAAAGCTGCCACAGACCTTACATAACAGTATGTGTGTGTAGACATTTGATAGACTCTCCCTAGAAATGGAGTTGAAAACTGTTCCCCCAAACCTTTGCAGTCATTCCAGGGTACCCAGAAGGTTGAACTGGAGAGCAAGATGTGCAGTTAGGGACTTCCAGGTCAGACAAAAGCCTGAAACTGGGTTCACACGTGATTGACGGCATGCCAGTTACTAGAGAAACGGAAAATGTGACATTTTAATTTGGGGATATAAAAATTACCTAATACCAACTAATGATTTTCTTCTGCAAACTGGGCAAGGGTGTTTACAAAGTTGTTGTTGTTGTTGTTGTTTTTTAATGCTTCAAAAACTTTTCACAACCCACCAGAAATTGCCTCATGATGCACTGGTGGGTCCTGATTCACGGTTTGGATAACAATGCACTAGGCAAAGAAAAAAACGGTCTAAAAAGAAATATTTTATTTATATAATAATAATAATAATAATAATTAATTTAATTAATAAATAACAATTGGGGGTCCTGTGCTCCTGAGGCTGCTAGAGACCTTAAGTATAGTATATGTGGACAGGCATTTGCTTGACTTTCCCTAGAATTGGAACTCAAGGACTGTTCCCCAAAACTTTTACAGTCATTTCAGGGTACCCAGAAAGCTGAACTGGGAAGCAAGATGTGCAGATAGGGGCTTCCACTAACTGCACTTCCACTTCCTGCAGTAGGAACTTCCATGCCAGACAAAAGGTTGAAACTGGGGTCAGACATATTCCATGGCATGCCATTTACTAAATTTTCTTCATCAAAACAGGCAAAGTTTTTTATAATGTTTCAAAAACTTTTCGCGACCCAGCAAAAATCGTCTTGTGACCAACTGGTGAGTCATGACCATGAGTTTGGGAAACACTGTGCTAGTTGACCCCAATTTTATAATGAGAGGGACCACTCAGTGGCATTCCTAGGGGAGCAAGGGGGCAAATGCCCCAGGATGCCACACTCCAGGGCAGTGCCACCCTCCTCGCCCCCACTGCCCCACCCCCATCTGGGGGCCTTCAGAGAGCTGGGGAGGTCACATGCCACCTCCTTGGCCCTTCAAATGCCTTCTGCGTCCTCTGGAAGGCTGAAAATAGCTACTTCTGGTTTTCAGACTTCCAAAGAACTCAGAAGGCCTTCCCCTCTCCAAAGGCCTCCAAACAGTGGGGGGTGGCATTCGGCAGAGGAAGGCACTCTGTGGTCCTGGCCTTGGGCAGCACAGGGGTCAGGATTGCCTGTGGAACCACTTTAGTACTGGGGTTTGTGAGCTCTGATTGACTGCTGAACGTAGTCTGCCAAATTACTATTTAGGATTGAGTGACACTCTTCACACCAAGTTACAAAGTGTGAACCCCAATCCTATCCCATGTCATCAGCATTGATGCAGCTGCGACAAAAAGGTCGTTCCACCTCTAGGGGGCAATCCAAAGGTAAATGGGACATAAGTAAAAAAAATATGTTTTACTTATTTGGCATAAGCCCTGGAGCTGCCTATAGGTCTTCTCAGATGGTGGCATATTGGTGGCATAGGTGGAAGAAGAGGTTTAAAGAAGAGGGAATTAATTCTGGCATGCACCATTGCCTCTGGATTCACTCCTTCCTCCCTACCCTGTCTCTATGTTCCTCCCACAGAATGCCCTGACCCAGTGGCATAGCTAAGGGGGTGCAGGGGATAGCAGAAACATCAGGCAACAAGCTTTAGGGGGGCAACAAGCTGAGCTTGACACCAGTGGCCAAAATTGTGAAAAAATTTGGTACGTACGAATAAAACCATCATGTTATACGTCATTGGAAAGCTAGTTTAAAGTGGAATGCAATGAAACAAACCCCATTTGAATATCTGTATTGTATCAAAAGTTATGGCCAATTAACCAGAAAACAAAAATGCAAGTGTCTTATGAAACTAAAAGTGAATTTTCTTAACTCAAAATTGACCCATGAGACTAATTGTTCTGAGAGCCAATGAGATGTTGTTATGATACAGCATGGAACCACTAAGATATTAATATGAGTCAGCTCTCATTTCCATGTATGGAAACACAGCTACTCCTTCTAACTGGTGAAGAGGCACTTTTTCAAATGGTGCTCCTCTTATATTTAGTAGGGAGAGAATGTCCCTCTTCACCCCAGCACAGTGTCTCTAACCAATAAAGGGCAAGATTTTTATTTATTTGCTTAATTAAATCTGATATTGTCTTGGAGGGGGGCTACAAAATCTTTGATCCCAGATAGCATATATTTTAGCTATGCCACTGGCTGGGGAGAGGTGGCAGATCAAGTGTGTGGTGAACTGCTGTGGGGCTGGAGGTAGGTTTCCCCCCAATTTGCACTTTTAAAAATGCCCGACTGTGACGTCACTTCTGGTTGTGACATCACTTCTGGGGCATCATTTTGAGCTCTGCACCGGGCCACATGTTCATTAGCTATGCCACTGCCCTGACCTCCCTCTCCCCACCCACAATCCGTCCCCGCCATTGACTTACTGGCAGTGAAGGATCCAGGAAGGTTGCTAACACACAGCCAGCGCCACTCACTGTTCCCTGCAACACACTATAGAGTGTTGCATTTTGTGACACCGTAAGTTAGGCTGCTATGCAGAAAGGTGAGTTCTGGCAGTGCAGCCCGAAGATAGGATTCGGCTGTTGGTCAACTGTACACTGGCTCTGTATTTGTTATGTACGTGGAAGAACTTTCCCATTTTTGTCACTGGGCTTTGAATCAGGGCTCAGAGGATAGAAGGTCTATTTAAGAATTGCCTCTCTTTTTAATCATCAGAACGATGACAGCTTTGAAAGGTCATTCTGAAAAGATACACGGAAAATACAAACTTTAACAAAAGACTCATGCATTCAAGTGGCTGTTGGGAGTATGACTGCATCTGTGATCTATGGAAAGGCAGAATCAGGCCGGCAATCACTCTTCTTCCCTATATATCCAGAGTTGCCACCTGAGTATTTTGTTTTTTTAAAGTAGATTGGAAAAAGCTGGACAGGCTAGGTTAAAATATGAGTTTGAAAAGCGGCTTGGCCTCTGCATTAGGGAATTAAAACCTAACTATTTGCACACATTCAGATGAATTTCTGTCTGGATACTGATAACCATTATCAGCCCAATCCGATACAGGTCGCTTCCGCTGTTGTAAAATGGCTGCTGATGGAGCATGCTGCTGGACCCCGCTGCTTGGTGTTATAGTGATACACACATTCATCCCCACATTTGGTGAAGTACTGCTCAAATGAATCTTGAAACAATGGTCTGTGGCATCCCTTCAAAACAGATTTTTTGTGGTGTTTCATCAGTGCACACATGTACATCATAAAACTTTGTAAAAAAGAATTTGGATGCTATAATAAAGATTGCTTTGGGGCGGTATTTTATCAATGTGTATGTGCGCATTGTTGATGTGGAAGTGGCAGGGTGAGGAATGTATGCACAGTTATGAAAACTGCATGGTCAGGCAGTTCTGGCACTGCAAGGCCCAATTGGGGCCTTAATATTTGAAAGATGTGGTGTATAAATCTGAGTTGCATGCTTGTCGTGTATACCAATGAAAATCATGGGTTAGGCTCGTAAGATGCATATGCAAAAGGAAGTTCCTACAAGGGAACTTCTGCATCTCTTCCTTCCCCCACAGCAGCCTCCTGCACCCCTGAAAAGTCTCTCCTGAAGGTTGGGACTTAGGAGACTTTCTGGAATGGAACGAGGTGAGGCACAGGGATGGGCCACAAGGTGGGAGAAATTGTCCCAAAAGCCATCAGGTGCACTTTCTGCAGGAAGGTTTCAAAGTATACTTCCAAATGCTAAACTCATTTTAAAACAATCCTTAGGTAACGGTGTTGGTAGTTACAGTTCTGGGAACGTTTATAGATTATTCATTGATCATTTTAATGCTGTTCATTTGGAGCTGCTATTTTGTATTTGTTGGTTATGGCGAGATTTTATGTGTCAGATTTTAAATTTGTTTGTAAATCTTTTCAAGCCAAAGGAAAGGCAGGACTGAAAAGAAAATGGTTGTAAATAAAATTAATGAATATGTCTCAGTTTTGCCAATGCAATTTCAGAGGCAGAATTAAGCACTGGTTTATTTTACATTTGTTTCTCAATTTAGGAAGTGTGCAGCCCTGCTTTCTCTAAAGCAATTGTTTTATAAACTGGGAGGTTGGGGTTTTTAAATTTTTTTTTATGTTGGTTTTGCATTATGTTTTGCATTATGTTCAGTGCCACCCAAAGTTCATGCAATAGCTACCAAGGCTGCCTAAATATATTAAATTAGCTTAAAATGTTACCAATTTCTATGCAGTTCTTTAAAAGGAACAATAATTTATTCCACTTCTAGTTCAAAAATATTACTGTTGAGCCTTTTTCTGGGTCTTCCTCTAGCACAGTGATTTTCAAGCTTTTTCATCTCATGGCACCTGTCAAGGCGCTAAAATTGTCAAGGCACACCATCAGTTTTTTAACCATTGCCAAGGCACACCATGCTGCTGGTAGGGGGTTCAAATCCCCCAATTACCCTACTAATAAATGACCCTCCCTAAAGTCTTGCGGAACACCTGTGAACTGTGACCTGTGGCAACCACAATACAGTGGTTGAAAATTGCTGCTCTAGCGATCTTCTTGTCTGGATGTTCATTTTTCATTTCATTTCTAGAGCTTACTCTCAGTTCCATTATATATCGTATAAAGTGGGACTCTCACACTCATTCACTGTGATATGCAAATTGTAATGATATTTTCCAATGAGCCTTGACATTTGATACATGTGTAGGTCAAGGCACCCCAATTACTAGCAAATTTGCCTGGAAACTAGGCATTGTTGTATTTCTCCTCCATAGTGGACCTCCATACCGTTAAGTAACTTCCACACTAGCTAGGAAGCTGAAATATTGTACGTACATTAGTCCAGGACCTCCCAGTTACTGGAAGAGTCTGAAAGTGGGGCATTTGTACATCTCTCCTTAGAAAAATAATGGATTCATAGTATGCTTCCAAATGGTAAATGCACTTCCAGGCCAACCTAGACATCTGAAATTGGGTGTCTACATAGATACCCTGATTACTAGGAAAATCAGAGAGGGAAACATGTAAGACTTTTCTAGAAATGGCAGAGAGAACTGTGTCCCCAAATATTTAAGGTATTTCCAGGTCAATCTCAAATGGAGACTTGGTACACACATAGCCCAAAGCATACTTTTAACTGGAAAGTATGAAAATGGGATGTTTTTACAAGGCAAGGTAAAAAAGCTGGGCGAAAAAGTCTACCTCATAACCGAGGCCCACATTCCAAAACAGAGCAAGCCAAGCCACAAGTCAGAAGGAATGTTGGGCTGTTCATAGTGAAATTTAAGTGTAATATGGGGCAGAAGGGGCAGCCAATAGCAGCCAAGAGGGTATATTTATTATGCCTCATTTACTGGTCACTTTAGAGATATTTATTTATTTATTTATTTGATTTATACTCTGCCTTTCTCCCCAAAGGGCTTCCAAGATATGCAGGATTTATTTAAATCAAGTGATTTAGATCACTTTAAATTACGTCCCTGATTTAAATCACGTTTCCAATTTCCTAATACATATATTCCTTCAAGCAGCTTGCATATCGCAGTAATTGGGAGAGTTAACAATTAAAATGTATTGGTTGGTAACGAAATAAAACCTTTATGCTCTCTAGAAGCATAATTTGAAACCTCAAGTCATGCAGCCAACTTGCCTTTTGCATTGCAGAATTTACGTATATCCATTTAGACAAGGGAGCAACTATAACATTAAGGACTTCAGTTTGGCACGCTCTTGATATGTGTAAAGACACTGTACAAGACTGCATACAGTTTAGTGGACAGCGAGCTGGTTGGAATGATATTTTATCCCTTAAACTGGCCTCCTGCATATACCACACCATCCCTTAGGTGGGGAAGGATTCATATTAAATCTAAAACTCCTCTCTTCAATACTCTGGTTTTTATCATTGCATATATTTGTTCATCTGTTGCCTTGCTCTGAAGTTCTAGCCTCTCTTTCCTCATCTGTTAGGTATTGTACGAATATCTGTTCTTTATCTCCTGCCCTACAACAGTTTGTTCACAACAGGCAAGCACAGGGAGAGCAACCTCCCCATTACTGCCAATGCGTCAGTGGGAGAGGAGGTGCCACTGGCAATGGGATATGCTTGCACAATGACATGTCTGCAAAACACATGGAAGCACAGCAGAATTCAGCTGTCTCAGGTTTTGGTTGAGCCTGTAAACAAATGTTTGTATAGGACTACCTTCTCTGGATCTTCAGTAAAATTTTGACATACCACCTTTAGGCAGGAGGTCTGGTCTGGGCAGGAGGTCTGGTCTAGAGGGTAGAGCCTCCGTCTGCCTGAAGATAACATCCACAAGGTTGCCAGTTCGAGGCCACCGGCACCGTGCGACCTGGAAGCAGCTGACAAGCTGAAGCCGAGCTATTCCATCTGCTCTGAGCGTGGGAGGATGGAGGCCAGAATGTGAAGCCAGATCGGAATGAAAACACCTGAATGTAGTGGTTCTTGAAAGAAAGAACCTTCTTTCAAATTGTAAAAATCCCTATTTAATAAGGGATTTAAATAAAGCCTGCCTATGTAAACCACCTTGAATAAAGACCAAGAAAGGTGGTATATAAATACCTGTTACTCTTCTTCTTCTTCTTGTGGGTATTCATAAAAATAAGATATTTCAATATTTTATTTTTAGTATATTAGACTTGATGCCAACATGGTATGTGACTGCATCTTTTCTTTTATCAGACTACAATGTATATGCTTTTCACAATGGTAGTCAATGGGGCTTACTCCTGGGTAAGTGTGGCTAGGATTGCAGCCTAGGATTGTTAAAAATTTTTCCTGCTTGATGATGTCACTTCCAGCCATGACATCACTTCCAGGTTAATGACCTGGTGTGTCTCAGTAGATTATGATTCTAAAAAGTGGGTCCTGGGCTAAAAAGTTTGAGAACCACTGTTCTAGATGAATTGCAACAGCTGCAACATAATCTATGTACATACATTGTCAAATCCAAAATGGTATCACTTTAGCAGTGATGAATACCACAATCCTAACCCCTTCCTTTGCCAGTGTAACTAGTGTTGGGCTAGCAGAGGCTGCTTTATGGCAGTCCCAAAGCAGCCTTCAGTGAGACATGCAGAGGTCCTGCTGGCAGGGAGGCCAGAGTGATGGGGAGGGGAGGAGAGTGGATCAGGCCTAGGCGGGGGTGAGATCAGTGTTGGCACATTCCAGATCCCAAACCTTCCCAGTTCAATGCAGACTTGTGCAAACAATTGATCTGGCGCAGATCCAAGTTTATCCATACTGGCTGCTGGACTTACCCAGGGACAAATGTCCCCTTACTCTGAGGAGACCGCCTGCAGCCAAAATCCCCTGCAGCATACAGTAGTAGCCGCACCAGTACCACTGCATCAGCACAAGGGGATAGAGGTAGGATTGAACTGGGATGCTACCATCTCTCTCTCTCTCTCTCTCTCTCTCTCTCTCTCTCTCTCATGGAACGGATAATTATGGGTACCAAAATTCTTCAACTGGTTTCCATCTGTCTCTCAAGAGCAGGTCTGAAAGCTTTGTTTGAATAATACAACTTTTTATATGTCTACATTGTTAAATACTGGCATACTTTAAAAAAGAGTTATTTGATCTTCAAAATCTAGCAAGAGACAAAGTGTGTATTATGTTGTTGGCTTTGTGTGCTCCTATCATGTGTTGCTTGATTAAAGCATTTCACCATGAAACTGTTTTGGTTTATATGAGGATCATTTTTCTTTAGTTGTTTTGGAACTGTGTTAACAATAGTTAAGGACAGCAAAGTCATAAGATACTTTGGCTGCCCAATCCTATCCTCCCTCCCCCCCCCCCCATGTTATAGCATGCAGCTGCATCAACAGAGATGGGGGGGGATTGGCAGCCTTTAGGAGGTAAGCAAAAATAATCACTTATTCCCTGACAGACTGCCCAATCGCCTATGAGTCTCTTTGTACCTGCACTTGCTATATCATCTTATGAGAGCCAGGGATAGGGCAGGCAGAAAAATGGGGGATAAAATCTTTTTTTTCTTATCCAGATTTAATTGCAGATTATTGACCTTGATTGATTGGCCTTGAGAGACCCCAGCTGCCTCCAGACAGTAGTTCAGGACTTCAACAACTTCCCTTGAATTACATGGTAAGGAGAGATAGAGCTGGGTGTCATCAGGATATGGTGACACTCTACTCCAGATCCCAACTGATGTCTCCCAGTGGCATCATGTAGATGTTAAAGACCATGGAGGGACAGAATAGATCCCTGTGGCTCCCTGCACTGTAAAGGCCAGGGTCCCAAACAGGCATCCAGCAGCACCACCATATGGGACCTATCAGCCAAAAAGGAATAGACCCATCACAAAGTGGTGCCCTCAAGCTCCAACTTGGCCAACCAACCCAGAAGGACATCATGGTCCTTGTTGTTGAAAGCCACCAAGAGGTCCAACAGGACCACCAAGGATGCACTCTCCTATCTAGTCCTCGGTGCACATCATCCTAAACTGTCTCTCTTCCTAAGCCTGGCTGAAAGCAGAATTGAAAGGGGTCCAGATAATCTGCTTCATTCATGATCCCAGTTGTGTGCCTGCCATTGGCTGCCCTGGGACAAATGTCCCAGGCGCTGGCCGCTGGGACCCCGCAGAAGCCTCTCTGAGGCTCCTGATGGGGGCGGAAACTGTGCTTCCGATTTGCCGGAAGCACAGTTTATAGCACCGGGAAACCTCACAGAGGTTTCCCTGGTGTGGGAAGGGGCTGTGCAAGGCTCTATGAGCCTCTGGTGAGTAGGAGGGGTATATTTCTGCCCGGGAGGGATGGCTCTCGGGGGGAGCGCCATCCCGGAGTTTTGCCCCGGGCACAGGGCTGCAGAGGTCCACAGCTGCATGATCCTGTGGAGCTGAGACACCACCACCCACTCTATCACCTAAAAAAGGGAAATTAGAAACTAATCAATAGTTACCCAGACTGGTGGAATCCAAAGATGGTTTTTTTTTAGGAAGGGCCACAACAAATCCAGGTTTTGTTGTTTTGCAATGTGTGAAGCAGCCCTATGTGAAGCAATACAGAGTGTGACAAAGTGATAGAATGTTCGGAATTGACCATCAGATAGCTTAAGCTCACTCCTGAAAGATCTAAACCCATCATAGTTGTGTATCATTTTCCATCCTCTCCAATTCTAACTTTCTGTCTGGAGTAGATTCTAGAAAAAAACAACACTCTCACCTTTTCTATATCACTGGCATGTCAGGGTTTCTGTTCATTTATGTTTGTGAAATGCTTAGGTAAATTTAGGTGATGACCTTGGGATGATACATTTCTAAATTCCAGAACAATAAACAGAGCTTTATGAGTTCAATATGCATTCTTTTTTAAAAAAATAACCCAAATAACCTATTTGGGTTATTTTTTTGTAAAGTCTGAAACAAAGTAATGCCAGTGGCGTTGCTAGGGGGGCACAGGGTGTGTGGGTCACACGGGGGGGTGATGCGCACGGGGGATGACGCACTAGCATCATGGTTTTAGGGGCAACCCTGTCATGCCATACACCATTGGATGTGGAATGTCCAGTGGAATGCAATGCAGAACACCAGAGTTAAATAGCTCCTTTTGTTCAAAAGTTATGGCAAAAAAACCGGAAACAAAAAAATGCATGGAGACCTATGGAAAGTTAAACCAAGCCATATCGTGTGTTTACTCATGAGTAGGCATACTTGCCTTAATGCATTGGAAAGGGCAGGCAGAGAGGAATCCAACAACACCTGAATGGTCCTGATCCAATGAATGCAGCCACCCCAAAACACCCCAGAAGGAGGTCCAATGGTTTATGTATTTACAATTATTAGAAAGATTTAAAACTGATAAAAAATTATATGGCTTTGAAGAGGGAGAGTCAATATTGAAGAAACAACTAAGATCAGATGAGCAAGTAACATCTAAAATATATAAATTGCTTTTGAAATTTGAAACAGAACATGAACAGGTCAAAGAATGCATGATCCAGTGGGTGAAAAATGTGGGCCATGAACTCTCAATGGAAAGATGGGAGAAACTATGGATAAAACAGATAAAATTTACCCTGAATGTTAACATTAAGGAAAATATATATAAGATGCCTTTTCAGCCACACTAGACGCTGTTCCAGAACCACCTTTCAGAGCGCGATACCATAGTCTTTCGAGACTGAAGGTTGCCAACTATATAAGATGATTTATCTATGGTTTGTGACACCAAGTAAATTAGCCAAAATGTATGAAAGTATGTCCAATAGTTGTTGGAAATGTAAGAAACAAGAGGGAACCTTTTACCACATGTGGTGGACGTGTTCAAAAGTAAAAAAATATTGGTTACAAATTCATGCACAGATACAGTTGATCTTAAAAACAAATATACAGATGAAGCCAGAAGTATTTTTTTAGGTATGACAGATGAATATGTGGAAAGAAAAAATGAAGTTTTATTTTTGTATATGATAAGCGCTGCCAGAATACTTTATGCTCAAAATTGGAAGACTATAATCATACCCTCAATAGAAGAATGGTGGACAAAACTTGTGAACTTTACAGAGATGGACAAACTCACAACTTTACTTAAGAAGAACTCAACAAAAAACTTCTTGAAAAATTGGAAACCAATTATTGATTTTTTGAAACATAAAGAAAACAATAATTTAATGTATTATGGATTTGAAGATTGGTTTTAAAGGATTAGACAAATAATATAGACTAACATTTGTTAATGTTTAGACTTTATGTATCTAAAATATAAGTAGCAGGAATTTTTTTGCTTCGCTCTTGCTACACCATTAGAGTATTGTTTATGTATTTTATGTTTATTATAGTTAGATAAAAAAGAGAAAAAAAAGAAAGTGTAGGCGGAGAGGAATCCAACAACACCTGAATGGTCCTGATCCAATGAATGCAGCCCCCCCCAAAACACCCCAGAAGGAGGTCCCTCCCTCCCTCCCAGCTGCGAGTGTATTGAGCCCTATGGAAAGCAAACTCAGCCTGGGAGGAGGAGCCAACCAGTGGATGAACAGACATGTCTCTGGGGCTCCTCAGACAGTCTGTTTTTCCCCAAAAAACTGCAGGTCTGAAGAGGATCTGAACATCCTTATCAGGAGAGATAAGATCTTTCCACAGTGCAGGTATCTGAGATTTTGAAAGCCCAACTGGGGGAGCGTTTTTCTCAGAAACCTAATCATCAGGGACAGTACTGGGGGAGGTGCAGTGTCTGCAATCAAGCTGCTGGCTCTGTGCTAAGATACCATATGGAAGAAAAAGCATGAAGCATAAAGTTTAAGTTGGAAATTTAAAATAAGTATGTGTTAATATTGTCCCCGGCTTTGATCGACTGATTTGGCTAAAGCCCTGGATACACTGAAGACATTGATGAGAAACTTTTTAAGGATGTTGAAAGTGCTCTTTATCTTTGTAGTGGAATAAATCGGTCATGGATTATAACTATAAATATAATTTGGTGTGTGGACTAAAATCCAAAGTTGCTTGTGGACATAATTTTCATTAAACTTGAAAGTCTTTTATCTTCTTGAGACTGTTCCTTTCATTTTGTTTTTCTAGATTAACCACACTGTTATCTGTAAGAAAAATTCGAAGAATGCCTGACTGAAAAAAAAATATGTGGTGGAAGTAAGGAGAATAATACGTTGTGGACATCTTGTGGATTAGAGAGAAATTGCAAGATCGAGCCTGTTCCAGATATTTGGACTCAAATGATCCTCAAAAATTTGGAAAAATTGTTCACAATGAGAAGACAGCAGTTGAGTTGGTCCTTGCAGATTCAAGCCAGTTTAAAGACTCTCTTTCAACAGATAGATGTGTGCAAGGAGCAATTGGAAGATGTGAAGAAAACAGAAGATAAACAGAAGGAGAAAGTGGAAAAGATGATGGTGAGGGATGAAATCATCATCAGAAGAGCGGATACAGAAATTAGAAGAGTGGAAAATCAACAGGATCTAGAGGGGATGCTGATGGAGATTGAAATAGAGAAGATGGACAGAGTAACATGGGTGCACAAAATACAAAATTTGTTGGAACAAGAAGAAGAAAATATATCCCAGTTAATTGGAAGAATGAACATACCTTATATAAGAAAGTGTGGGCTTATTGGATTCTGTTATGGAGATAAATTATTAAAGATATTACAGGAGAAAAAAATGGAAAGAAAGAAAAAAGAAACCTGAGGGTTAACCTGAGGGTTAAAGAAAATTGGAGGATTTTATTTAGTTAATAACTGGTTTAAATTTACTTAAAAAACAAATACATACAAAATTCATATATATGAATTAGAATGAATTAGAAAAAATAGCTGGAAATGTTAGCATGTGGATGAATTGTTTTATAGGTGGTTATTATGTTAAATGATAAAAAGTGAATAATTAGAAAATATAGGGAATTAGGAAAAAACTATTATATTTTATATAATATATAAATGAGTAGAAGAGTTAGAAGTAGATGGAAGAATTGTTTTATATGTTGTTATATTTTGGGAATTAGATTAATTTTTATGAGTTTTAATATTAATGAGTAATTGAAGTAAGTTTATGTTTGATAAAAAGTGAAAATTTAGAAAATATAGTGCAAGGCATTAGGGGAAATTTAGTATATATTATATAAATAAATGGATAAACTAATAAGAGGCAGAAGTAGATGAGTAGCAAATTAGAAGATATAGTATGATTAATAAGTAATGGTATATGGTATTTAGCACTCCTAAATGTATGTTATATGTTTGTATGTCTGTGTGTGTTAATTAAAAATAAATAAATAAAAATGCAAAAAAGAAAGCAAACAGCCTCATGGCCGTGTTTCCTCGTGAGTAGGCAAACTTGCCTTAGTCCATCGGAAAGGGCAGGCTGAGAGTAATCCAAGAACATCAGAATGGTCCTGATCCAATGAATGCAGCCCCCCCAAAAACACCCGAGAAGGAGGTCCCTCCCTCCCAGCTGGTGAGTGTATTGAGCCCTATAATAATAATAATAATAATAATAATAATAATAATAATAATAATAATAATAATAATAATAAACTTTATTTATACTATTTATACCCCGCCCTTCTCCCCAAAGGGACCCAGGGCGGCTTACAACAGGTTAAAAACAGATTAAAACATAATATTAAAAAACAGATAAAAACATTAACATGTTAACAAATATCATAAAAACAGTAATCAGATAAAAAATCAGGTAAAACCTCTGCTAACTGAGTAAGAGGCACTTTTTCAAGTGGGTGCTCCTCTTTTTTTTAGCAGGGGAAGAGTAACTGGCCCTCCTCACCCCAGCAGTGTCTTTTCTAGTGGCTGTCTGCTGGTGTTGCATCTTTTTAGATTGTGAGCCCTATTGGGACAGGGAGCCATTAGGTATTTGATTTTTCTCTGTAAACCGCTTTGTGAACTTTTTGTTGAAAAGCGGTATATAAATACTGTTAATAATAATAATGTTAATATAAAAGGAGCATGGAGCAGCAGATCATAGGAATCAGGCCTGTAAAAAATACTAAGAGATGTAGAAAAGATGTTTAAAAAGATGTTAAAAAGGCCATGAACTCAGAAGGCTTGTTTAAACAGAAGGGTCTTCAGGCCCCGCCGAAAAGTCTCAAGAGAGGGAGCCATTCTCAAGTCAAGGGGAAGGGCGTTCCATGATGTTGGTGCACTTCTGAGAAGGCCCTATTTCTTGCTGCCACCCCCCGTACCTCCCTAGGCAGCGGCACTTGTAAAAAGGCCTTCTCTGATGACCTATAAGGACGAGCCGGATTGTACGGATGTAGGTGGTCCCTAAGATACCCTGGCCCAGAGCAGTAAAGGGCTTTAAAGGTCAAAACCTGCACTTTGAATTGGGCCTGGAAACGAATGGGCAGCCAATGTACCCCCTGGAGAAGCGGGCTGACAGAGTCAAACCGCCTACCTCCAGTAACCACATGGGCCGCCGCATTCTGCACAACATGGAACTGGAGCACAACAAATGCTGCAGAAGGCAGCCTTCCGCACTCCCCCCCCACTAAAAAGGACAAAAAAAGAGGCTTGAACTGGTAAGGGAAATGTTTTCTATTTTGCACTTGTAAAGCCAGGTTTGTCTTTATCTTGATGTGCTTGAAATAGAAGAACTTTAAACTGGGCACTGGGGAGAGCTGGAAATCTCACTGATTCTTTTTTTTTGGGGGGGGGGCATGTTATTGCAGGCAGGCTACAGAGAAAATTCACTTGGTGGAACAGGACTGGCTCCCCCTTATTTAATTATTTCTTTTATTTTAATTTAATTATTTATAATTATTTATTTTAATTTGCTTGATGATGTCACTTCTGGCCATGACATCACTTC
Source organism: Tiliqua scincoides (assembly GCF_035046505.1). Taxonomy (NCBI): domain Eukaryota; kingdom Metazoa; phylum Chordata; class Lepidosauria; order Squamata; family Scincidae; genus Tiliqua; species Tiliqua scincoides. The sequence goes on from NC_089824.1 coordinate 129,292,017, forward strand.
CAATGGGTCCTGGACAGATTGTCATTCTAAAAAGTGGGTACTGGTGCTAAACATTGGAGAACTGCGGCAATAAGGTGTTAATAAGTTGACATGGGGTGTGTGTGTGAGCCTCTACAAGTTTTCAAAATCACTAAAATCAGAGTTTCGAGGAATAATACCATCATGTTATGTATCAATCAATGTGTAATTTCATGCAGAATGCAATGAAACAAACCACATTGTAATATCTGTGTTCTATCAAAAGGTGCAGCCAAGAACCCAGTGGGGGTGGGGCAACTGTACATAATCACGCCCACCACCTGGGATGTTGCCCCACCCGCTGCATGGGGTGACACGCAGGCCACCCGCACCAGGTGACGCGAATCCTAGTGATGCCACTGAGTAATGCTTTGAAGACTTCCAATATGGAGAACAAAGCCCCTGGTGGATTTTTCTTTAAGCAACCTTACTTCATGGACAGCATGCATACTTTCAATCCTTTCTGTCTTTTAACTGAAAGACCATAGATCTGCCGAATTCTAGATTTATAATCTTTTATCTCCATTAAGCGAGAATTGCTTCTGTTATTATTCACAGAGGCTTCTATTGCATTCTGTTGGTCTGGTTTGTGCTGAGACCCATTAAGAGGAATAACTTGGAAGCCAGAAGATTAAATACGATTACCTCATCCTTGAAAGTAAGACCCAGTGACTTCAGCAGACTATGTTTTTAAGAGAGCATAGAACCACAAGCTTATATTGTTTAATGCAGTTCCTCAGCAGCCATTTCCAGCGTTCTTAAACAGCAGGGAAACTGAGTTTATGTCTGGATCAGGATACATTAAGTCCCAACTTGGGCATATGCCCAAACTGCTTCCAGACACATAACCTGCCATGTATAGCCCACAGGATCCTGGCCTCTGATCTCAAACACCTTTGGCGCAATCTAGCTCCTTAAAAATCTGTGAGAATACATTGCCTGCAGTAGCAGTTGGATTCCATCCACTTCTTGGAAGCAACACAAGCCTTAAATGTTTTTTGACGTGAAATGAAAAGTCAAAATGAGACTCTTTTTTTCATTTTAGTAACACAATGAAATTGAGCTGGAAGACAGGAACTGGGGCCACCTGCAGGTTTGACAGCCTGAAGTGACTGCTTGCATCACATTATGATAAGGGGGTTCTTATTTGGAAGTCCCACTAATGGAGTCTTTAGCTGCAAGTAGACAATGGGCCTGTCCTAATTCTGATTTTTTTTGTGGCTTTATTTGTATAAGGGGTCAAATTTACATTCCCCACTGGAACTGGTGCAGTCTCCAGATGGGAAATCAAGAAAGCCATGGTTTCAGAGATTGACTTGGATCTGCACTTATACCTGTGGTGGATGCCCTGTTTTGTCCCCTATGTCTGGGCCTATTTCCCCCTATTTTGGGGTATTTTTAATCCCTCAGAAGCTTCAGTGCTGCATTGTCACCACTCACTGCATTGCCACACAGGAAGTTAGGTAGGATTGGGCTGTGAGTTATGCGTAAAAATGCACAGAACTGTGCGGCATGTCACCTTTTTCACTTGGACTTAATGCTGGAAATGGCACTGGATATTTTATAATTCAGAGTACATGGGTATCAGCTGATTAGTATTGTCAGTACTGATCAGTTATTTTGAATTGTACACCCCCCCCCTTGGGTGCTACTCAGTTGTATCACATTACACAGCTAACAAATCCTAAACTGCTATTCATCTAAAACATCAGTGTCAGTTCAGGTTCCCATGATGTCTACACAAACCTGTTGGGTAATCAAAATCCCATTGAACTGTTTAAATTATAGAGTTAAAAAAATGCTAGTGATATTTCATTCAGTCTGTGTTCTATATGTATAAGCATTACGAGGATGCACAATCATGCATAATGCAAGATACACTTATTTTTACCTCACTAAATGAAGAAGAAAATTTTGACAATTGAGCCTATAAATTGTGAGGAAAATTGTTGGTGGGTGGAAGTAACTGGTAAAGATGTGTTTGGAAAATACAAGTAAAAAACAAACAGCCAATCCTGCTCTCCTCCCCCACTGGCACTGAAATGTCTACTACTGCTTCCTGCAGGGGGGAGGGCATTTGCAGGGGTCTCATCTGGTAAGGAAACAATCATTCCCTTACCCATAGGTAAGCCTCCATGATGCAGGGGTCTACTTGGACCTGCCCTAGCAAAATAGTTGGCACAGGTCCATGTGCGCCCATGCTGCAGGATCAGATTTGGGAAGGGTGTTAGGATTAGGAGGTCAATCCTGCTGCTGTGCCCCCTTCCTGGAACCAATCTGCCCTCCCTACTTCCATTGCCACTTATTTCCACCCTTCCCCCTTCATAGCCACCTCTTTCCACCCTCCCCTACCCCATGCCACTCTTGCGCACCCCTTCCTGTTTCCTCCAGCACCATATCTCTATCAGCAGTGGCATCTGTTTACTCCTGAGTGTGTGTCTTGTCTCTGCACCTGTCTCTGGCAGCATAAGGCTTTGCTCACAGCTGGAGGCCTTTCTATGACTGGTGCCGAGTGCTTTATGGCAGTCAACACTAGCAGAACATGTGTTCAGCTGCCGCCCAGCTGCTTTAGGACTGGGCCATAAAGGTTGTGGAAGGGGCGTATGTATGTATATGTGTTCCAGTAATATTTGATTCAATTGTAGATACTCTGGTCCAGGAAGAGGGATCCTTCTTCAGAAGCAGACTTTTTCACATGCACAACTGATGATGATGATGATGATGATGATGATGATGAAAGTCTGCCTGGTTAATCTGCAGACACATCACAAAATTCATCTGGGCCCCCACTGAACTACCTCTACTGGAATCCTTTGATGTGTATGGGACAGTGTTTCTCCATTCAGAACTACCTGTTATTACATGCAAGCAATTCCCCACAACTAGAGCTTAATCAGGACCATTCTCCTTATGTTCTTCTATCATCTCAGCCAAGAACTACTGATGCTAAAATCATAGTAGTAATAAAGGCAGCTAGCGTGCCTGTATGGGCACGCTAGCAATGATTGCCATTGCTAGTCCCCTATCAGCTGGCAGCAGGGCTTGCTGCCAGCTGATTGGCTGGCTGGCATTAGGGGGCGGGACGACTGAGCCTGACAGGTGACCTGAAGGCATAGTAGTTTGGCTGGCTTACCCTCTTCGGGCGACGGTGAAAGGCGGGCTTAATAACTATTGAGCTATGCCTGGAGTCGGGTGGACGCCCTATGAGACTGGGGGATGTAGACGGCTAGGGCTGTTTCCCCCACTTAGAACCCCGCCCCTTAGTTTGGGTATTGTTTACCTATTTTGCCTTGTTGCGCTTGTTGTAATTTAATAAAGTGGCCCATTTAATCCCATACCTGTTGTCGGCTGTATTTATTGGGGAATGCATGGTAAAGAATAATGAAGAGAAGTTCCATATAGGAAAATTTAAATATCTACTTCATTGCACATTTAAGTTTCCAAAAGTCATTCAGCCACAGCATATAATGCAGATTCATTTACCGGTATTCACTACATTTGGATTTGCCTTACACACGTAAGAAAATCAAAGGAAACATTGTGTCCCCTTCTGGTAAAACTTAATTTATTGCACACTTGGAAACTTTCTTCCTTGAAAGAAAGTACAATGATGTTTATAGTCAGAATTGAAAATGCAAAGACAAAATATCTGGAAATAATTATTCTGTATGTTACATAGGCATTTGGCAATAATTCAAAGTATTAGCATTTAAAATTCAATTGTCACTGGATTTTAATGATTATTTGAAGGGAATATTGTAGCTGCATATCTATACTGATGACAAAATGAGGTTCCCTTATAAATATGTTAAAATTGACTGAATGCTCAAAGAAACACATGAAGAGTTCCAACATATTGGGTATGATGCAGGCAACGTTTACGTTCTATTAGTTTCCATGGGGAAAAGTTGAATCCATTCTCGTATTGAACCAGTAGAATTTGAAATTGCTTAACTCTGGTTACAACGTACATTCCTGAAAAGACTGGTAAATTATGCCACATACATTAATACTTCTGAGGCAGAAGAATGAGATGCAGAACTCAGTGCTTAGCAACTGGTTCCCCAATTTCTTCTTGGAACTAGAATTATACTGGGATGTCAGCACCCAGGACGAGGGGAGATGCAACCAGAAGGAGGCCATTTATTTGCTTCTGAAAACAATCCATAGACAGGAACACAAAAGAGGTGAAGGTGAGCACCTCTGCTAGAGTGAATTGTGCCTGTCAATAACAGAAGTGTGACAAGCAGTGCAATCCTAACTTGCGCTGGAATAGGGAGGCCAGTGGGCCTACGCTGTATCCAGCACAAGTTTGGGACTGGCTGAGGCTCGGCCTGAGGAAAGGGGAAAAAATTTCCCTTGCCCTGGGGAGAACCACAGCAGCCCCAATGGGTCTACTCAGATCTGCGCCACCTGAAGAGGTGGGGCAGAACGGAGCAGCCAAGAGCCACTTCACGTGGTCTGGGAACGGGGCTAGGATCCGGGATAACTACTGGGTCCTGGCCCCAACTTCCACTCCCTGCCAGCCTGCCCATGGGCCCATGCACCGCCCACCCTCACCCCAACCTGGAATACCTCCTCCCCACGCCCCCCAGGTCCCCCCACTGGCTGAGCTCAGCCGGCACAGACTCACCTGCTGCCACCACTACAGAAGCTGGGTCTGGCCTCCCTGCACTGAGTTTCACTGCACTGAAGCCCCTCAATGGGTTTCACAAGTCTCAACTTTAGAACCTCTGTGTCAGGCTTTGCAGTTTGACATGGAGGATAGGATATGGTTCCTCCCCGCCCCAACCACCCTGGAACACCTCCCCCCACCTCCCAAGGCTCTCTCTACCACCTGGAGCACTTACTGTGCTCTTAATGGCATACATCCGGTGCTGGGCTCAGTGCTGACTGGCGCTTGGCGAGCGCCGGCACTCACTCCTCTCTGGATGTTGAGGATGTGCCTTACGTCTCATTTGCAACACCTGGTGCTGGAGTGCCAGCACAGGATTGGGTCCTAAGTCACCTACGCCAATTGCAGCTTATCAATGCCAATCCCTCAGGGGAGCAAGGAAGATTTGGATTGCACTGCCCCCTCCCCCGCTTGAGAAGACTTTGAGGTTGACTCAGGGCTGGCCTTAGAAGCTGCAGGGCCCAACTGGAAACATTTTTTGTGGGCTCCATATTCATAACCAAGGTCTAAAATTTATTAAAGACTTTCTATCTCTATGGTGGAATTGAAAGCAATCAAAATGTTCCCTTAAAAAAGTGCATGTGAGGGAATGGTCCAAATAGAGTAAGCATTTTTTAATATAAAATTGCATACATGACTAGATTGCCCTAGCACAGTGGGCCCTTCAGCTTGTCACCACAGTTGGGAGCAATTTGTCCAACTGGTTTAAAGTCAATCTGAATTGACTTTATAATCCATGGAAAGGGGTTCCTAGTCAGCATCTCCGAACCAAGAAACCTCTGGGGACCTGTTCTGCCCCCCCCCCCATTCCCACGCCACTTCCTCAGGATCACACCAATCCCTAAGCTGGCTCTTTACCCACACTATATCTGCCAGTTGTGATCACATAGCTAAGAGTAAAGCACCAAACCCAGCTGGCTTCAATTTGAAGTCGACAAAAAACTTCCATATCCATGCCAATTGGGCAGTGGAGCAAAAAATTCCTGCTTGGCCTTCTGTGGACAACCAGCTCATCCCAGACTGACCTCCTGGATGGGGAGCGACTGTTTGCTGTGAACAGCAGACTATGCGCAAGATGCCAAAGCAGGAATAGAAGCTGCCATGCTCTGCCCTCTTCATCCAGGCAAAACCAATGGGAGGGTGAGGCAAAAGGCTGAACCGCTAGGATGTCTTGTGGTCAGCCCCATTCTGCCAGTACTTACTAAATGCCATAAAGTAATATGTTAAATATTTTTGGCTATAGGACCTCCTTTTATTAAGGGCTGATTAATTTAGACTCTCTCTCTCTCTCTCTCCAACCCAAGCCATGTTTCTTTGCTTTTGGATTGTTCACTAATTGATTCCACATAGGAAAGAATGAAAATCATGGAGGTAACACGGAAAAGGGGGGAGGAGAATAGAAGTCTGATATAGAAAGATTTTTCTAATGTCTGTGAGAGTCTGTTGAAGTGGTGGCTGTGACCCCCCCAAGGCAGTATATGCCAGGTGCACATTTTCTCTTGTCCTTTGAAACACACACACACACACACACACACACACACACACACCTCACTTTTTAAATATGGGGGAGATCAAAACGTGGTGTGTGTGGTTTTCTTAATGTGTAGCAGGGATACCACTTCAGATTACTTCATAAAGGGCAAAAAGGCTGACTTTTGGATACATTCAAGACTAAATTGCAAAAAAGTGCATTTTAAGCACATTTGTTAGAGCTGATTTTAAACATTAAAACAACCAGGAATGAAAGTGCTCCTTACATAATAATCCCTCAGGGGGTTAACATAATTATACACAGCGCAATACAGAATAATAAGATAATAATAAACACGTGTGTGTGTGTGTGTGTGTGAAACATACATCAAAGCTGAGGTTCAGTTCTTACATGCATGCACATTACCTGATTTCTCATCTGATAACTTGGAAGTTACAGCTGAATACATTAATCGCCTCTATTATTATTAATTTATTAACAGTATTTACATACCGCTTTTCAACTAAAAGTTCACAAAGCGGTTTACAGAGAAAAATCAAATAACTAAATGGCTCCCTGTCCCAAAAGGGCTCACAATCTAAAAAGATACAAAAGAATACCAGCAGACAGCCACTAGAACAGACAGTGCTGGGGTGAGGTGGGCCAGTTACTCTCTCCCTGCTAAAAAAAAGAGGAGCACCCACTTGAAAAAGTGCCTCTTACCCAATTAGCAGGGGTAATTGGAAAATATTGAGGTAATATGGAAATGTCTGCATTGTGTTGGGCCATTCACTGATACAAGTCATTGCTTGACGCTGCAATCATAAAACTATTAACATGGGTGGCTGAACCAGCCCTAAATTCAGTGATCACCATTACACTTGATGGCCCATTAAATTGATTCTGAAGTGACACCTTGTGACCCAGTGCAAGAAATAAACACATTTGTGGTTCATTTATTGCATGTTACTTAGAAATGGTCCTCGAACTTTCTTCTCCCTTGTTTCTGTCATTTCTCCATGGAATCAAGTCATCCTTTAGAACAGGGGTGTCCAAACATTTTGGCAGGAGGGCCTCATCATTTCTCAGGTACTATTTTGGGGGCTGGGAAAAAAGAATTAATTTACACTTAAAATTTATGTAGTTGGAGATTCATAACCCAATCCTGAGCTCAACGCTCTGGATTAGTGCTAGCGCGCTGTCACAAATGTGCCATAAGGCACATTTGCAAGGCGTAATGACAGGCCTGCGCCCGTACTAGCCCAGCGTTGGCTGGCACTGGGCTCGTGCCAGGTGGGTGCCCAGCCTCTGCAGCTCGGCAGTCGCACGGACCACTGAGCCACGGTGAGGAAAGGGGGGCAGGGGGAGGCAGGGAGGAGACGTTTTGTGGAGGGAGGAGGTGGGCAGAGAGGGGGCAGGGAGGAAGTGTGACGGGGAGGCGGGAAGCGGGGAGAGGGCAGCGATGAATTGAGTAGCCCCATTGCAGGGCTACTTTCCTTACCCAGGAGAAGGGGACAAAAGTCCCCTTCTCCAGAGGTGCCGCCTGTGGTAGCCCGAGGTATATAGGATGTGGCAACAGCCGTTTTCGGTGCCGCCGAAGCTGCGTGCTATGGGAGCTCAGGATTGGGCTGTTCCTCTGCTGCTTCATGTTACTCTAATACTTTTTGTAATATAGAATTGCTATTATAATAACTTGACTGCTGTATTGATTAATTGTTGCGGTTTTGTTTGCCTTTAAACTGCTACTCCTTGTTGATTATTTCCTGATCATTTTTGGGGGGAGGGGATTTATTGCACTGTATTCTACTTTTAAGGTTCAGGGCCAGATTCCGCTTTCAGGGAACTTCAGGGGACAGGAAAGCTTTCAGAGTGCAAACAGCACTCTAGGTGGATCCCCTTGGTAGAATGAGAAAGATCAGGCAGCAACAGTCACTTCACCACTGGACAAAAGCTGTAAGTGCAAAGGTGATCTCAGGGATCAGCTGTGAGCCCTTGGCAGCTGCCAAACAATACCTGGACCCTGACATCAGCCCCAAGTAGGACCTTCCTCTGGAGCCTTGCTCCCGAGCAAGAAATCTGCCTCCAGTAGAAGACTTCTTCCTCCATAACCATAAACACAGTGGGTTATCCTATGGTTTCCTGCCCTTGGAGTGGCACACCCTCAATTCGGCCAGCAGGGAGCCCCTAGTCTCCAATGAGCCTCTGGCCTATTGGAGACTTTTGAAGTTCATGCTGGCCCGTGACCACCAGATGTGAGCAAAGGCCAAGTTAGAGCAAGGCCTTTTATAGTCTCCATGTGTTTTCTACTTTTCCCTGGGCATTATTTTAACCTCTCCTGCATTGCCTCTGAACAACTTGGGGAGGGCACCAGGATGAGGTCTCTTGTTATCTGGTGTGCTCCCTGGGAAATTTGGTGGGCCGCTGTGAGATACAGGAAGCTGGACTAGATGGGCCTATGGCCTGATCCAGTGGGGCTGTTCTTATGTTCTTATGTTCTTAACTTATGTCTCCATATGTTTCTGGCTTAGTCTGGCTTTGGCCTGTATGTTTTCACTGTTACCCTGCACATGCCTGATCTCATCTGATCTCAGAAGCTAAGCAGGGTCAGGCCTGGTTAGTACTTGGATGGGAGACCACCTGGGAATACCTGGTGCTGTAGGCTTATACCATAGTCTTTCGAGACTGAAGGTTGCCAACCATTTCACTGTGCAAGAGGTATATGGTTCAAACAGTTCATAGTTTTCATGCGGTTCTTCATGCCTGCATTATAGTTCTCATATGTATTATAAATAAGCTCAGTAAAATTCATTCATTCATGTAAGTTCCATCTCTAATATATTCATTCATGTATTTAAATTTATTCAAATTTGAAATGTAAATTAATTCTTTTTTCCCAGTCCCCAAAACAGTGTCAGAGAGATGATGTGGCCCTCCTGCCAAAATGTTTGCCGGCCCCTGCTCCAGAGGAAGGAATTTTGCCTCAAATGGAAGACTTCTTTCTCCAGCAGAAGGAAACCATAAACACAGTGGGTTATCTTATGGTTTCCTTCCCCTGGAGGAAGGAGTCTTCCACCGGAGGCAGGATTCTTTGCTCTGGTCTGGAGGAAGGCTCTTGGAATCAATATGGTGTTGACATATTTTTCTTGAGTTTTTGATGTGCTGTTTTAAACTTCATTGATTGTCACTGAGACAAAAATGTGGTACGCCAAAGAAAGTTGACTTGAAGTCAGATGAAATATAAAAAGAAAGTTCATAGTACAGTCCTCTGCCACGGGATGAGCCTGTTTCCTTCCAGCCTTGCAAAGTGAGTGGTGCATGCTAGTGAATTAAATGATTAGTCTTGCCCCTGTGATTGGATGGATCTGGATTCAGAGCATTTTACCATAATAATTAAATACTTACGTGACATAACCGGAAAGTTCAAGATTCAACAAAATGGTGACAAAAAAACCTCAAGCCAGCTTTGAGGGAGTTTCTTAAGAGATGAAATGTTTCAGTAGCCGCTGTGTCATGCTGAATGTGCAAAAATAACTGCTAATTATGAGTTTGTGCGTGAAGCTCTCTGAGGCATGGGCCACTTGGACAGGCAGTCCTTCTTACAAATACTTTTCTCATGGGAAGAAGGCTCATTTTTCTGCCTCAGCTGAAAGAAATGACTGAAAGATCACACTTTTTTGACACACCACATGAGGCTGCACAGGGCAAAGCCCTGACCCTCATTAAGTGAAAATCCATCAGCAGGATCTACCTACTTAGAAGTGTATTTGACATCCCTCAGTTCCTCCACTGAAATGTCACTCTCTTAAAGACATTGGCTGGTATTCTGGACCCTGCATCTACACTTGAGGGTTCCTGTCTGGCATGTCTGCCTATATGCCCCTGTATCTCTTGAAACATTTCCATGCAATGACAACCCTTTCAACTCAGAGATACGGGTCTGTGTAAGACCACCTAGTAAGTTTGTGGCACAGGCAAAGTTTGGATCTGGAACTTTTCAGGCCACCACATTTTAGCTGCTATTTTACACAAAATGGATTTATTGCAGTGTCCTCCACTGCACTCACCGTCCATTTATGACTTTCTATTGACTCATAAGCAAGTTGATTAGCTGTTCTACTTACAATCTTCTCAGTGTGCTAAACAGGTATTTTGCTTTTCAGCAAAGGACCACAGCACACTGGATCTGAGAACAGACCAACAAAAAGGGCTTTTGTTGAAGTTAATGATAAACTGAACTTTTTAAAAAAGTTCAGTTTTGCTTAGCGTATACGTTTATAGTTTTCCCTTCAGATGCACAAATAAAGACCCAGCCAATTCCTCTGAGTCTACTTTTTGTAAAGAGATTCTCTCTTTGGCCAACTGTAGTTCAAGTGTCTTTGTTTTGACAAGGGCCATTTGCTGCTCCTTGTGCAAATAATGCTTTTCTCCACCCAGTTCATTCCTCAGCAAGCTGTGGATAATCACCTTCTGTGCCTCGTAGAGAAACTGGTGAAAGGAAAATTAGGCATTGTCTCTGGCAAGCAGATTTGAGAAAACACATAATGAATGAATTATGCAAAACACATAACCACTGCCGGAGTTGATGCTCATTCAAAAGACACTGCAGCAGAAGCAAGTGTCCTATAAATAGTGGAAATTAAGCTGCTTTGATCATCACATGCTCTAAAACACATTTTTGGAAAAAAGAAAGTGTAAAGTTGTTGTCACTCAACCCACTTTACATTTGTAGGCCTTGCAGTTGGGAGAACAATTAATGAATGGAATCATTCTGTGCCTCTGCTATCATTTCCCAAACATATTAGAAAGAGAGCCTGCAAAGGCCCATATGGTACAGATATTATGAAAAGTAACCTGTTCCATTCTTGAGACTTGCTATTACTGCTTTTGACACAGCTACAGGAAATAAAAAAGCTACTGGAATGCAGGCCGGGAAAAGCAATTCCCAGAAGGCTTTGCAAAACGAAAGGTTGGAATCCTTGAGTGGAAACAGACTTTCAAAATCAGCACACTGTGCTCCGCAGCTTGGAGAATTATGCTCCAATGTCAAATATATTTCACAAATGTGCTCATATTTTGGTAAGTTTCCCCCCCCCCTCTCAATAACTTAAGGGGGGGGAGAAGGAAAATGTTACCACTGTCAGCTAGAATGCAATATATCAAACTACTATTGGGGGGTAGAAGAAGCTCAGTAGAATGCCACAGAGTACAAATGTACAGTATTTTAAGATATCTTCATTCAGAGACTCGAACGCAATACACAAAAGGTTGTCCTTCACCGAACAATCGCTTTCTAGATTTCAGAAAAAGATGGACAGCAGAGAACTGCCAAGCATTGTCATAGAATAGTGACACCTCTTCAAACCACTGATTCCTAAACTGCGTCCTGGAGGACCATATGCTGCAAAAAATTAGGCCAGCATTTTGGATGTGCTTGCTCACTCTACACCTTTTGAAACCTTGCATAGAATTAATTACATGCACACAACCTGGTATCATCCTGACAGAAAGAGTAAGAACATGCCAAAAAGCTCTGATGTCGCTCATGCTACTGCTGACAGGTGCAGCGGAACCCCACAGGTACTACTATTTCCAAGAAATTGCAGTCATGCCCCTGCCTGACTGGACAAATGTATGGGCAGGGATGCCAGGAAGCCATATCAACTGGGTGATCCCACAGCTGCATGAAGCACAACACCCATTGTTCTGGAAGCTGATCGACACAATACGTGCAGGCAGACATATATACATATCATATACAGGTGTGTGTGTGTGAGTACAGACTGAAGTATATATCCCATCTAAGTCCAGAAAAAAAAAACCTCTGTGCCCAAGTTATCAAAAATATATTCTCAAATTGTCACCATGTTTAACAACACATTTTTGGTATCTGCATTCATCCTCACTACTTAGCATCTAGGACACCTAGGGTGCAATCCTACCCTGTGCTGGAGCAGGCAACCCAAGAAGCTTGTGCTGTATCCAGCGTGGGATAGGGGCCCAAAGTGGCTCAGCCCCAGGGGTAAGGGGAAACTTTTCCCCTTACCTCTGCGAAGGCACCCTGGCCCCAATGGGTGTCCTCAGATTTGTGCCACCTGCTGAGGTGGCACAAGTCCGACGAGAGCAGAGCGTCTTGAACATCTTGAGCGCTCTGAACTCCCTGGGAATGGGGGTTGGGATCTGGCATAACTGAGGCATTACATAAGTGGGGGAAACTGAGGTAGGTGCCCCTCCCCAAACTGCCCCCTGAGCAACTGCTTCAGTTGACCTCCTGGATGGGCCAGCCCCTGGATCAACCTGTTTAGCAACCAAGTCGTAAACTAATGCTTCAAGAAGTTGCTATTCCCAGCTTTGGCTTGCATGTCTTGCACCAGCTGTCTTTGCCTTTTCTCACTTCTTCATCCAAAGTTTGAGACATGCTAAGTAGAGTTCAGTACTTTGCCCGAAGCAGTGAAGGTTCTGTGGTTGTTTTAAGAAAGTCTTCCCAACTGTTTTTGCACAATGGCACACTCATGGGTCCCTATAACCTGAACAAGGCAACAGCATAGAATCTACATATTCCAAACGTTACTTCTGAACCTTCTGGTGTCTTTAATCTTAATTGTTGCTGGGGTGGTAGATTTCTTGTCATTTTGGGACTTGGGAATGCCAAACCATTTTCTAAAACTGGCCGTGGAATTGGGTTGCAAAATTATTTGTTTTTGCTTGTAGCGCAAAGTATTTTCTCAGACTTTGAGAGAATCCAAGAAAGGATTGCTGCAATGCATTAAGGTTAAGAACCCTTTTTAATTACCAAAAAAAATATATAAAAAAATTACAAACTGTTATAAAACCAATTGCTATCAATAAGCCTAAATCCAAGTAGCACAGCCCTAGAAATAGATATTTCTACTAGACCTTAATTTTTTTCTCTCTCAAAGGGTGCAATTACTGAGATGGTCTGATCCATATTTTTGGCTTTGAAAAGTAAACTTTGGAAATGCATGTGTATGGAATGCATTTAGCCCCCAGCTACATGTTATTGCATAATGGGAATACACTCAGGAGGGAAGGAAGAAAGGAACTTCTTACAACAGCAGCTTGTATATTTCACAGATGTTGAAACAATGAAATCAATAATTTAATCCAAAAAAATACTGAAAAAGTGTAAAACAGAAGAGCAAAAATGATCTCAACTATTTAATGGATGGAATTATAATTACTGAACACATACTCTAGTGTTTCCGCCTGCAATATTATCAAACTGCTGACATAACTTCTTCTCTCTTAACCCCCTAACCAAAAGGTTCTTATATATGTTAAACCAATCATTGGCCTTATGACCTGCCTGCAAATTTGCACGCTACATTTTATGCTGTATAACAGTTATCAGATTCATCATTGTGAAAGTGTGCATTTTATCAATTAAAAGATTCTCATGCTGAACAGGAAGAATTATACTTTTCCTGTTATGCTCTTTCCACCAGGCACCCTTAAATCAAGCCTTTAATTTTTCATATCAGTGCAGGTTGTGCATCATTATGCACTCGTGTTCTGTTCCGGAACCTCCAGTCGATAAAAAAAAAATTGGTGGATACCAAATCAATGGAAAAATAGCTGTAAAGACCCACTCCAGATTTCTCCATCATCACCCCAGAATGCATTGGTATAGACACTATACCACATTCAGCCACTAGACGGGGTGAATAATGGAATACAGTGGAATGAAATTATAATTATTTAACAGCACAAAGGTAGGAAGTTGGATTTTGGTGCTTTTTTTCTTGTTACAAGGTATTTAAAGGTGGACCATGGTATCAGTGGTGAATCAAATTAGTGGATACCAAATCAGTGAATACCGTGGTCCCAATTTGCTATTGCACCAATCCAAATGTTATGCATGATCACTAGTTGCCATTTCTGGCCTTGTAGCAATGCCATTGTTTTCTTGTGCAGAAGAGGTCAATGACAAGAGGAAAGCTTTATCATATACTATTCCCTATAAAGATTGCACTCAGCAATTGAAAACAGGCATCTCAAAGCAATTGGTCCTATGGATCCAAAGTAGAAAGTAAGTTCTTTACCTTCAATGGGATTTATTTCTCAGTGAACATGTTAGGGTCAGGTTGCAAGGCTACACCATTCACAGGACTAGTAAAATACACATTGTTTGCATATAATACACTGGTGTCATCGTGTCCCCCCCCCCCCGGGCATCAAAATATTTGTAGCCTGTGTTCCATACTGCATCACGCATGTGCACAAATTTGAAGATACAGAGACAAAAAAATGAATTTTGAATGTCATGTATTTGCTGTGAGGAAAAAAATGGCATACCATTTTTGAAACTGCATTTCGGAACATTTTTGCATGTAACATGTGACAAAGAAGATAAAATTCTAAAACATATGAAATCAATTTATTTTAACAACTATAGTATGTTATTAAAAGTCTAATTCTTTGCATATCTATTCAGGAGTAAATCCTAATATAGTCAATGGGGTTTACTCCCCAGTAATTGTGGATAGGATTGCAGCCCAGGTTATCTAAAGAGCTCTCTCAGGCTGGTAAAAAAACTTGCTAGAGAATATGAACAAGAAACCACCCTTAGGCATGTTGCTTGAATCTAAAAAACAACAGATTTCTAACTGAAAGATCTCAATTTTTATAAGTTTGTGGGACACAAATATTTCCAATTTGGAATTTAAACACTGCTTAATTATTAGAACATCATGTTGGCAACCTTCAGTCTCGAAAGACTATGGTATCGCGCTCTGAATGGTGGTTCTGGAACAGCGTCTAGTGTGGCTGAAAAGGCCAATTCGGGAGTGACAATCCCTTCCACACCAGGAGCAAGTGCAGTCTGTCCCTGGTCTGTCTCCCTGGCTATGGGCCTTCCTTCTTTGCCTTTTTGCCTCAGACCGTTGGCCAAGTGTCTCTTCAAACTGGGAAAGGCCATGCTGCACAGCCTGCCTCCAAGCGGGCCGCACAGAGGCCAGGGTTTCCCACCTGTTGAGGTCCACTCCTAAGGCCTTCAGATCCCTCTTGCAGAAGTCCTTGTATTGCAGCTGTGGTCTACCTGTAGGGCCCTTTCCTTGCACGAGTTCTCCATAGAGGAGAATTATTAGAACACTGCCATAATAAATTATTGTATAGCACCTACAATATACTTGCTTTATTAATTATTATGCTTCCATACAAATTGGAACAGTAACATAGGTACAGTGAAATAGATGCTTAGGTTTACAATCGAAAATGATCTGCATAAGCAAATTCTTTGAATTATTTATATCTTGCTCTTAGTAAAGGCAACAAATTGGCTTATGCAACAGAAATGCATACAAAACCTTAAATAATAATGGTTAAAATAAACCAGCAATAAAAAAATACAGTGTATGAAAACCTAAGCAGTGACATCATTCCATAAAACAAGAAACCTTCTCAAAGAAAAGTGTCTTAAATTTCTGCCTAAAGATGGACACAGAGGAAACTGGCCAACTCTGGAAGGAAATTCCATAAAGGAATTATTTAGGGTGCTGTCCAAAATAAGTGGACCCAAATAAGCTGGTAAGCGTTTTTCCTATAGTGTGTTGGTGACATTCAGGTCATTCACAGTGTTCTGTGCTTCATGGAGCACTATCACTGCTTGAGAATTTATGGGCAATGTTCACAGCAGTGTGACATCATCCCAGGTAGGCCGTGTTCAAGATGGACATTACTGATTACCAGAGTTCCTTTCAAGTTGCCAAGTGTAATGCTGAACAGAAATGTATCATCTTTGACCGGGCAAATTAACCAACTACCTCTGGTCAGATGAACTGCCTTCCTACTACATGACTCCTAGTGTTCCTTGAATGCAACTCGGATGGCTGACACAAGAGCTGAAACTCTAAAAAGTAGTCCTGCGTGGAATCTTCCACTTTGAAATATAATGCTGCACAAACTCTAGGAAAGCAAGCTTCTCCACCTTGAAGAAGGATATCATACCTTTGGACATGAACTATATAAGCTAGTGGAAGTGTTTGTTTCCAGTGAGCAAGATAAGATTACAGCCTAAGAGCCCAATCCTGAGCTGCCTGGGGTGCGGGGCTGCAGTGATGCCAAAAATGGCTGCTGCTGCATCCTGCGCGCTCCAGGCAGCCGCCTTTGGCTCCTCAGCAGAAGGGGACTTTTGTCCCCTTCTCCTGGGTAAAGTGAGTAGCCCTGCAATGGGGCTACTCGATTCTCCACCAACCAAAAGGTCAGAGGTGAATCAAGAGCCTCCATGTAGGGCGGTGAGCCCAACACTGAGGTTCTGGATCCAGTGGATCAAAGCTCCACTGGTCCTGATTCCCTCCCTCCCCCCCAGCACGCCTCCTCTCCACCCTCTCTCTGCCGCTGTCCACCTCCTCCCATGCCCCACTTACCTCTCCACTGCTCAGCAGTCCACATGACCGCTGAGTGTTGGATCCTCAGCAGCCGCCCGGCACTAGGCCAGTGCTGGGCTACCACTGGTGCTCATCCAGCGGTAGGGCCCGCATATGTGAACATTTGCAACAGTATGCACTGGTGGTAAACTAGCAAGCACTGTTCAGGATTGGGCAGTAAGTCAGGGGTGTCAAACCATAAGGTCCGCAAGTTGGATGCAGCCCACAGAAGCGCTTTATCCAGCCCTTGGGCTCTCCCAGCACCACCATCAACTGCTCTTGACTGCTAAGCTATGCTGAGGTGTCACTGCTGAAAGGGAAGCCCACATGATAATTGGGTTCTCCCATATCTGGTTCCCAATGTTTTTTCCCCCTGTGTACCTGTCATATTAGTGAAATGTTTGTAATTCATAAAGTTGCTGTTATTTCAAATTTATATTTGAAATATATGTTTATATTTACATATTTACAGCAAGCCTTCTCTGTAGTGCCGCCACAACCACAACAGTGCTTTGGTTTAAATCACTGCCCTCCTCCAAGTTGCTATTGCTTTTCTGATTTTTTTAAAAAGTTGTTTTATATATTGTACATTTATGTCTTGTACATTTTAAATCTTGAATTGTGAACCCTTTGCTCTGTTAAAGGAAAGATGGAATAGAAATCTTTCAAATAAATAAATAAAAATTAGGGGAGACAATTAGGGGAGGTGCTATGCACCACCCACAACATTTTGAATGTCACCATAGGCTAGATGCAGCAGTGGTGCGTTTGCGCACCCGTTGGACATCTCATTTTGAACAAAGGGGGGCTTTAAATGACATGCCTGTTTCATCCTAACCATAAGCTTGGCACAGCTGGGTGTGGAATAATCACAGTATCTCAGCATCCCTCAGCATGGGACTGCCATGGCACGGTTAGGCTGCAGAAACATTGCTGGCACATGAAACTGGCACATGAAACTGCAGGCACTGATGGCTGCAGAAACGCAGGCACATAAAAGGTCTGGTCTAGAGGTCTGGAGGCAGGAGGTCTGGTCTAGAGGGTAGAGCCTCCATCTGCCTGAAGATAACATCCACAAGGTCGCCAGTTCGAGGCCACCGGCACCGTGCGACCTTGAAGCAGCTGACAGGCTGAGCCAAACTATTTCCATCTGCTCTGAGCGTGGGAGGATGGAGGCCAGATCAGAGTGAAACATCTGAATTGTTGTGGCTCTTGAAAGTTAGAGCCTTCTTTCAATTGTAAAAATCCCTATGGGGATTTAAATTAGCCTGCCTATGTAAATTGTCTTGAATAAAGTCTTGAATAAAGACCAAGAAAGGCGGTATATAAATACCTGTATTATTATTATTATTATTATTATTATTATTATTATTATTATTATTATTATATCTTGAAAATACTATCAAGATTTGCATGTTTTCCTTTCTGTCATTTGCAGCTAAGAGTTCTTTAGTGAGACAAAAGTGCTTATTTCTGATCATGACCTGCTGAATTACATCACTTCCTACTCAATGACTTCCAGCCCCCAGGAGACATCATGAATGCTATTCCTCCCTCTGTATTAAATGAGTTTGACACCCCTGGCCTAAGTCTTACTGAACACAGTGGGATTTCTTCTGAATAAAATAAATAACACCATTTTCAAACACCTCCTGCTACTGCCAAACGATGACTTACTAGTAGTGCAATTCTATTCCCCCCCCCCTCCCGAACCAGCATGTTCGTGTGCTGGCTTCCGAGTGTCCCTTGAATTTGCTTCTGCAAAATCATGGGTGCAGATCCAAACAGCCCTATAGGGCTGCCTGAGACATTGCTCGGGGTAAGGGGACTGAAATTCCCTTACTCCAATTTGCATCCTGGACCGCACCAAACCTGCACTGGATACAGCTCAGGCCAGTTGGCCTGCCTGTTCCAGCACAAGTTAGGATTGTGCTCTAAGAGTTCTAACTGCCTTAGGACTAGAGGTGTCATGACACCACGACATCAAGTGTTGCATGATCATGCAATGACATGATTCCCACATTTTTTCAGCCCCTTTACTTCCCCAAACATATGTACATTTTGAGGTGATTGCAGAACACTGAACCTTTACCTGTGTTTTAGAAGTACCACGGTCCCACTCAAATGAGCAGGCTTTTCTCCTGTACTTTGACAAAAAAGAGGCACAGTCCTTTCTGCAGGACTTGGTGCAATGGCAAGTTGTATCCCTGCATATGTCACTGAGCTGCTAGGATGTGCCCTGTTTCAGATAAGGCTGTAGGAGACCATGCTGCTGTGTGGTGCCCAACCATGGCTCTTCCACTCTTGATGGTGATGACACTGCAGTGCAAATGCTTCGGTCAAACTGCTTCAGTCACCTCCTAAAAAATACAGTAGCATAGCTGGGAGGGGCAAAACTAAGCACTGCAGGTGCTGCAATGCGGACTGTAAGCAGTCCCTCCCACTCACTGTTGGAGCCATTCCAGGCAGTGACTGAACCAAACCATGTCTCCTGTTGCCATTGTTGCCCAGAATGTGTCTGATGGTTGTGACGGAAATGCACAAGATCCCTATCTGACTTGGTTACCATTTTTCCTCATGCAGCAGGACTCAGTTCATTGCAGGTTTGGATGGTGGGAGCAGTTGTGTGCTGTATTATTCATACAAGGATTATGATACGTAGAGAGAAATCAGTGGGTCAGGGCAACTGTCTCTGGGGCTGCAACCCTATACACATTTACTTGATAGAGCAATGAGCCCAGTGGGACCACTTCTGAATAAACATTCATGGGGTTGCATTGTAAGGCTGGGAGCAAGTCTCATTGAAATCAGTGGGACTTACTTTTGAGTAGACCTGCATAGGATTGGGCTGTTAAAGAACAACGGCAGGGGTCTGGGTGTTTTGTGTGCGTTTTACTTCACTTTGGAAGATATTTCATAGCAAACAATAAGGGACAGCACACAAAAAAACACAGAATGGAAACATTTAACAAGAAACTAAAGTACCCTAGCTATAAAAAAAGCAGGACTAGCTTTCTTGCTCTATAAAACTGGTATCTATTATAGGAGGTATGTAAATGGACTGAAAACTTTTTACAAAGCTGCACAATGCATGAATAGACTTATTTATTTCAATGGAACTCTTGTGCGCTCTGGGGATGGAAGGCAGGGTTCCAGGTAGAGAATGCAGAGAGTATCCTGTTATATTTAAGTATTTATTTATCTTCTCCCCTAGTTAGGTGACCTGCATGAAACACCAACCAATGAAAGAAATGTGTATTCTGCACATGGGTCTGCCCCATGCCCATATAAAACAGAGTGTGTGTTTCAGTTTTGTACAGGAAATGGTGTGCACTGAGAGGTCAGTTAAGTCCTACTCCCCCCCCCCCACTTTCTGTATGAATGGCAAGGTTGCCCACTCTCTTTCCACTTTCCTGGCTTCCTTTTGTGGTGGACAGAGAAACTTGCTGCAAAACAAAGTCATGTCACACATTTAGTATCCCTTGGCACGATAAGAGAGATGGAGACACGGGGCTATATCTTGTTCCATCTTGCAAGAAAAATAAACAAATTTTAAAAAGGCTTTTCCTGTTTGTGTGGTGCTGTATTTTAGCCATTCAAGCATGCCTGTGCTATTTCTGATGACGATTATTTTAGTATCTTTGCCATAAGGAAGTGTGCCATGAAGTACGAATTCATTCTTTCAGCACAGCATTATTTAACCCAAGGCTGCCATTGTTAAGACAAGTCAGAACATCTATCCAAGCACTGAAAGGCTATTCAGGAAATGGGAATAATTTTAGCTAATCACAAACTGAGAACTGCTCAAGCTTAAAACTGCTTGATAGCCTCAGGCTGTGCAAACTAAGCTCACAAGAAAGAAGAGTGTAAGTTAGGTCAAGAGTTAAAGACTATCTGGGGGCACATTTCAGCTTTCTCTCAGTACAAGTACTCTGATGCCTCATTCCGAATTGTACCTGACAGGGAACATAAAATGGCTGACACATGAAGCATATGTTCACGTGAATATAACCCAATTTTAAGCAAGCTCCTGCCGGTGGCATATGCATGGCCACAAACATGCCTCCACAAGCAGGCCTCCGCTGGTGCTGGAGTTGTGCCTGCCAACCAGGGTAAGTGAACTGGCAAGTAGCATGGAGGTGGAGGAGGGAGGAACAGGAGAAGTGACTGGGTGGGGAGGGTGAACTGGGAGGGGCGGTTCAGACCTGGGAGTGGGGCAGGGATGGCAGTAGAGGTTGCCGCCACATCCTATCCTCTCTCTTGTGCCTCAAATTCTTACACCAATCTCAGTTCCGTGCCAGTGATTGAGCTGGCACAGATCCGAGTAGATCCATAGGGGATGCTGGGGCCCAACACAGGATAAGGAAACCAATGTTCCCTTACCCCAAGGAGACTTCCAGCTGCCTCCCTGGCCCCATACATGGGATATGGTGGCAGCCATTTCAGCACTGCTATATTGCAGGTGGACAACATGGTTAGGGTTGGGCTGGTAGTGTTAATTGAATATATCTCGTCTATGCATATCTAATCAGAAATAAGCCCCATTGATTTCAATGAGATTTACTCCCAGGTAAGTGTGTGCAGCCTTAGTCTGCAGTCCCACTACAAGGTAAGGTTGACAAGAATCCATTATTTTAATGGGTTCAACCAATTAACATTCTAGTAGGTAACTTTGGACGGGGAGTGAACCTCAGTAAACCTCAGAGCCAGCCCAAGAAAGATTGTGTGCTATTAACCTCTGATAACCCCAACCCACACCTACCTGATTCTGGCCTAACTCCTTTCTTGACTCATCAAATTCTGCAATGACTAACCATGTTCTGACCACAGAGCAGGTTCTGACCACCTTAGAGCAGCTAGTCATGGAGCCCACCAGAGGACAGGTGACTCTGGATTTAATATTGTGCAGTACTCAGGACCTGGTTAGAGATGTCAATGTTACTGAGCCATTGGGAACAGTGATCATGCTGCAATCCGTTTCGACATGCACGTCGGGGGAAGAATACCGGGCAAATCTCTCACAAAAACCCTTGACTTCTGATTGAGCGAACTTCCCTCAAATGAGGAGGCTGGTTAGAAGGAGGTTGAAAGGGAAGATAAAAAGAGTCCAATCTCTACAGAGTGCATGGAGGTTGCTCAAACCAACTTAATAGAGGCCCAGTGGAAGTGCATACCACAAAGGAAGAAGGGCTCGACTAAGTCCAGGAGGGTGCCCACATGGCTAACCAGCCAAGTTAGAGGGGCCGTAAAGGGCAAGGAAGCTTCCTTCTGTCAATGGAAGTCTTGCCCTAATGAGGAGAATAAAAAGGAACATAAACTATGGCAAAATAAATGTTAGAAGGTGATACGGGAGGCCAAGAGAGACTATGAGGAACGCATGGCCAGCAACATTAAGGGGAATAATAAAAGCTTCTTCAAATATGTTAAAAACAGGAAACCCGCCAGAGAAGTGGTTGGCCCTCTGGATGGTGAGGGAGGGAAAGGGGAAATTAAAGGAGACTTAGAGATGGCAGAGAAATTAAATGAGTTCTTTGCATCTGTCTTCACAGCAGAAGACCTCGGGCAGATACCGCTGCCCGAACGGCCCCTCCTGACCAAGGAATTAAGTCAGATAGAGGTTAAAAGAGAAGATTTTTCAGACCTCATTGATAAATTAAAGATCAATAAGTCACTGGGCCCTGAAGGCATCCCCCCAAGAGTTATTAAGGAATTGAAGAATGAAGTTGCTGATCTCTTAACTACAATATGCAACTTGTCCCTCAAAATGGCCACAGTGCCAGAGGATTGGAGGATAGCAAATGTCACGCCGATCTTTAAAAAGGGAAAGAGGGGGGACCCGGGAAACTATGGGCTGGTCAGCCTAACATCCATACCGGGTAAGATGGTGGAATGCCTCATCAAAGATAGAATCTCAAAACACATAGACGAACAAGCCTTGCTAAGGGAGAATCAGCATGGCTTCTGTAAGGGTAAGTCTTGCCTCACAAACCTTTTAGAATTCTTTGAAAAGGTCAACAGGCATGTGGATGTGGGAGAACCCATAAACATTATATATCTGGACTTTCAGAAGGCGTTTGACATGGTCCCTCACCAAAGGCTACTGAAAGAACTCCACAGTCAGGGAATTAGAGGACAGGTTATCTCCTGGATTGAGACCTGGTTGAAGACCAGGAAACAGAGTGTCGGTGTCAATGGGCAATTTTCACAATGGAGAGAGGTGAAAAGTGGTGTGCCCCAAGGATCTGCTCTTCAACCTCTTTATAAATGACCTGGAGACAGGGTTGAGCAGTGAAGTGGCTAAGTTTGCAGATGACACCAAACTTTTCCAAGTAGTGAAGACCAGACGTGATTGTGAGGAGCTCCAGAAGGATCTCTCCAAACTGGCAGAATGGGCAGCAAAATGGCAGATGTGTTTCAATTTCAGTAAGTGTAAAGTCATGCACATTGGGGCAAAAAATAAAAACTTCACATATAGGCTAATGGGTTCTGAGCTGTCTGTGAAAGATCAGGAGAGAAATGTTGGGGTGGTGGTGGACTAGTCGATGAAAGTATCGACCCAATGTGCGGTGGCAGTAAAGAAGGCCAATTCTATGCTTGGGATCATTAGAAAAGATATTTTGTTCTCAATATAGCTAATATTATAACATTATAACAGCTAATATTATAAATTGATGGTAAGGCCACACCTGGAGTATTGTGTCCAGTTCTGGTTGCCACATCTCAAAAAGGATATCGTGGAAATGGAAAAGGTGCAAAAGAGAGCGACTAAGATTATTGCTGCGCTGGGGCACCTTCCTCATGAGAAAGGCTACAGCGTTTGGTCCTCTTCAGCCTAGAAAAGAGACGCCTGAGGGAGGACATGATTGAGACATACAAAATTATGCATGGGAAGGATAAAGTGGATAGAGAGATGCTCTTTACACTCTCACATAACACCAGAACCAGGGCACATCCACTAAAATTGAGTGTTGGGAGAGTTAGGACAGACAAAAGAAAATATTTATTTACTCAGTGTGTGGTTGGTCTGTGGAACTCCTTGCCACAGGATGTAGTGGCGGCATCTGGCCTGGATGCCTTTAAAAGGGGATTGGACAGGTTTCTGGAGGAAAAATCCATTACGGGTTACAAGCCATGATGTGTACGTGCAACCTCCTGATTTTAGAAATGGGCTATGTCAGATGCAAGGGAGGGCACCAGGATGCAGGTCTCTTGTTACCAGGTGTGCTCCCTGGGGCATTTGGTGGGCCGCTGTGACGTACAGGAAGCTGGACTAGATGGGCCTATGGCCTGATCCAGTGGGGCTGTTCTTATGTTCTTATGTTCACAGCTTAACCCATGGAAATAAGTTCACTGTCGATCAATAAAAAATGGGCATATCTACCTCAAGGGTTTATGGACCTGTTGCATCCATCCCCAGGGCAGGGCTAAGAGGTAAAGTTTCTGACAAGCCAGTATAGGTGGTGGCTGACTTACCCAATGTGGAAGGAGATGCAGGTGAAAGTAGTCTGCAGAAATGGTTTAATTGGGTTACATTCATTGGGGTCTTATTGCTTCACAAGAACCCTGGGAACTAGTCCTTAACACGAGTAGTGCCTCAGTCTTTGCATGAGGGAACATGGGGGATTCTCTCTCCTTTGCAACATCCTTTGGCTGGAGTGTTCAGGGCTGGTGGGCCACTGCCCCTTGAGAAGTGTTGTTGGGTAGGTGAACCTGATGGAGTAGCAGCTGTACTTCATAGTCTTGGGCTGCTGCCTTGGACGGAGATGAGGCTGCTGGTGGCAAGTCTCAGTGGCCCAAGCAGCTGGTTGCAGTTCCCCTCGGGATGGGGCAGTAGCTGTTGGCAGCTGGATTGTCCACTAGCCACACATTCCCCAGACACCCCTTGGGTTGCCAGGGGCCTCGCAAGCTCAGCTCTGGGGGTCTCCCTCTTTCCTGGAACCAGCTATCCCCCAGAGATCCCAGGCTTGCCCCTGGAGTCTACAAGCCTTTCCAACCCCTTGTGATTGGCCTGTGATCTTGTGAGATCTCATGTCCTACTCCCAGGGAGACTCCTTGCATGGGGGCTGGGTCCAGGCAGTACTCACTCAGCTCCCCTGCTTCCAAGGAGACCCCTGCTCTTGAGGAGATCCATGGTGCCTGGGCTGGGCCTGGGCGACAGAACCATAGCTGAAAACTTCAGTGAGATGATCCCTGTTTTCTTATTTCCATGCAATGCAAGAAACCTATCGCAACCTTCTCCACTCCAACCATCCATTTAGCCATCATATTTATTTCATACCCTTTTTCTAAAGAGGAAATCTGTAAAAAGTCACTCTGGGCAAATAGCAACTTAAGGGGCAATTTTTGGTGCGAAAATGGCACAGTGGAAAAGCGTTGACCCTCTTTATGCATGCTGTAGCCCCAAATGGGGGGGAGGGGCTGCAGCTACTTTGTTAAAAAAAGGGAAGCTGCAAGTCATAAGCTTGCCATTTTAATAAAGCATTTATTGCAGTGTATAGTTGGGTTTTCTGAATGGCATACACAGGGCTAATAATAGTATGCGCTCATTTTATTGTCATATACCGTGTTTAATACACTATCCAGTACACCAGATATCCATATGAGGAACTTGTTATACTTCACTTTCTTATACAGTTCTGAAGTAGCAGCTAAAATACCCAGCGTTATGATTTGAGGCTTACAAGTCATGTAGTCTGGCCACCCTTAATATAGATCCAAAGTAGGAAAATACCAATTTTCCTATTTAGGGCACAGAGGAAGGCACATCCACCCTCCCTCGAATGAAAGTCACTGGAACTGAAACATGTGTTATCCCTCCACAGCCCTCTGAAATAAGACATTGAGGTCTATGATTTGCAAGTCAGGGCAGATGTGGTCCAGCCTTAAAACGGAGGAAGAAAAACCTTTCTCCAGTGAACTCAATAGAATCTCTATGTTCAAAAAATAAAACGAACAAGGGGCTAGTTGTTAACAAAAGTCAGGCAGCCTATCTCCTGGGAAAGAGGGATTGCTTGGTCAGAGTTTGTGGCTAATACTGTACATCAGGAGCCGGTTCCCTCCACACCCCACCCACCACCTCCACCACCACCAGGAGAGAATCAAGAGCAAGCACATATTCTGAAATGTTAAGAATCTTCTACTGTTTCATAATTTTACTCTAGAAACAGAGCAGGATTCCATGCCATGGAAGTCCTGCATCAAGATCAGCTGAATCCTGATTTTTTTTTTTTGAGCTGTCAATTACATAGAACAAGCAAGTATTCATATTTAATCTTAACTTGCAAAGTTGATGCTACCATTTCTACTACTAAGAATCATGTATTCTGGTTCTGCTAGTTGTGGGAATGGATCCAGAGCTATGAAGGGCATTGAAGACCCACCCTCAACTCATGGAAAGTTTATTCAGCATCAACCCTCTCCTGGCTCTCAGATTTCATTAGGCTTGCTCACAAACTTTCAAGCATATCTTTCCAGCTAACCAGGCTAGAAACATGTCCATAACAACAGCAACCCTGTTCCCAAGGTCAATCCTGCAGTGCATGTCCATGCAGACCTGCGCCAGCGATTTAGCTAATGCACGTCAGTAAACCCCCCATGCCACAGAGACTTACCCCTGGATAAGTGAAAGATTGTTCTCTTACTCAGAGGAAACCCCGGGACTTCCCCTCCACCACAGGATGCAGCGGTAGCCGTTTTGACACCACTGTATCAGCAGGATAGGATTGGATCTCAAAGACTTTTTTTTTTCTTTAAGTGTAGAATGGCCACCTTGTACATAAACTAAAACTTGAAAAAGAGTCTTGGAACATGGAGCACTGAATAAAAGCAATGTGATTGACGGACAAGGGACAGGGTAGGCACTGGACTAAGAAGAGGTATCTGAGGAAAGAGTAAGCAAAGGGAAGAGCAGTCTGAAGGGAAAAGGAAGTGATAAAGAAGGGACCAAGAAGAAAAAGTGGCGTGACACCAGAGCAGCCATTTTCAACCACTGTGCTGTGGCACACTGGTGTGCCGCAAATGGTCTGTAGGTGCGCCACAGGAATTTGGGAGAGGGTCATTTATTAGTAGGGCCATTGGGGGATGTGAGCCGCCCCACCAACAGCATGGTGTGCCTTGTCAGTTGTCAAAAAACTGATAGTGTGCCTTGACAATTTTAGTACCGTCAGTGTGTCATGAGATGAAAAGGGTTGAAAATCACTGCACTAGAGGGAGACCAACAACATGACCTATTGTTAGGCGGATGCATGCCCTGTGTGCAGTCCAGAAATCTCTGGGTAATGTAGGACTCGGGATCAGTGGGTGGGACAGGTAAGTATGGCCAAACACAAGGCCAGCCTGGGTACAACACGACTGATGCAGCTCTGATCAAGTTGCAGGGAGTGGCAAACAGATTTGGGGTGTCTTTCATGCCTCATCTACCACTGCCTTCCGTCAGCTGATGCTTTCTGCTCACTAAATGTTAATGAGAAGCATATTAGAAGGTGGTGGTCCAGCCCCTACCTCCTGCTGTTGTGCCTTCCTTGCACAGGCCCTTTACATAAACAGGAAGTGAAGTACATTCACATTACACACTTCCTAACTTGCTTAAAGGAAGTGTGCAAGGAAGGAAAGACGTGAGAAGCTGAATCACTTCCTTCTGAGTATTTTGGGAGGGCATGAATCGGCAGGTGGGGGCAATGTTAGCTGGGGCCTTAGGTCAGGCAGCAATTACCTTTGGCATCCCTGGCCAAGGAGACTGTAGGTGGAGTTGAGGAAGCAAATTTTGTTTATTGATAGTCAGTCAAATGTTTGGCTTCACAATGTGAGCTAATGCTAGTATTTCAATTATGGCACAATTCTTTCCAGCCTCTGCATCAGCAGAGCACACATGCCACCAACACAGACTGTTGTATATGTGCCTTAAGTATATTGTGACAGCACTCCAATTGCCAGTGGGAAGACTGGAGCCTTCCCACTTGCACCAGTGCAAGAAGCAACACCCGCTAGATCAGGTAAGCTCCACGCTGTGTAGTACAGGAGCAGGGGAGGGCAGAGAGCGGGTTAATGGGGCAGGGGAGAGGGCAGTGATGGGACAGAGGTGGGCTGATTGGGCCTGAAAGGGTGCAGGATTAGCAGTGTGGGTTGCTCCATATCCTGTATCCTTTCCCAGGCCTGATCCACAGACAGGGATCAACTCAAACTTGCACCATCTATATAGCTGGCATGGGTCCAACTGACCCATTGCACAGGCTGGGACTTACCCCAGGGTAAGGGGACAAATGTTTCCTTAACCCAGAGAAGACTTTCTACCTGCAGCACAGCCTGTGGAATGCATAGCATTGCATTGGCATGGGGATATTTTGGTAGAATAGAACTGCCCATCTTGGTTATGACCTTCTTACAACTATTGAATGCTTTTCAGTGCAATGAGCTAGAATTCTTACCAACATAATATGATTCTTTTTGAAAATGCCAAAGCAAAGTATCTTGAAAAATATAAATGTACAGAATTGCAGAACCCTTTGAATGGAGATGCTGTTACCAACAAGGGCTGTTATGTTTTAAGGGGAATTATTATATTACCCTTTTGGAAACTTTAGGATCACAGGCTGGATAACAAAATAGCGTAATGCAGAGAAAATCCCTTGTTTAGCTTAAAGAGGAGACTGGGAGAAAGATAACTTTCAATCAACGATTATATTTTTATTACAAAAACAGATAGGTAAACATAATGCACATGGAGAATCGATAAGTATAGGTTTCTAGTACTTGTGTCTAGTGTACCTAGCTTTATGGTGGTTGCATGTGCCGTGTATTTGGTGCATCCGAGAAGAAATCAGAAAAGGATAGGTTGTAGGGAAGGATTTTAGGGGTCCCTGGTCTGCATAACCCAGTGCTAACTAAAATGGGGAGAGAAGGGGAGAAATAGGTAGGATAGAAGGGAAAAGATTCCAGATGCAAGATATAGTTACCTGTCCTGGGAAGCAGTGGGGGTGGGGTGGAAGAGTCCTATGGAGGACCTGTGCCTTGGGGGGCAGCTAGAGAGAGAGCGCGCACATGGCAGCCTTTCTCTTTTAAGGGTTTTTGCTGACCTGAAATGACCCGGATGTGGCTTCCTGGATGCGCATGCTCAGTATACACAGTAGGACACGTGGAGCATGCAAGAAAAGGATGACAAGGATGACTGGGTATCAGCCATGACTGGCCTCCTGGGGGAGGGAGGCAGTTTGCATAAGGTGCTTAAGAGTGATAAAGCTACAACAATAGAACAGTAGACTTCTTCCTCCAGAGGTGCATGCTTGTTTTGCATAACAGTGATTGGATCAGGAGGCATCCCTGCATTGCTAGAGGTTGTGCAAACTTGTGACTTCTACCAGGGCCTTGGAAAAGTGTACTGGGGGGAAGGGTGTCCTGTATTTTGAGGTTTGACCTGCATGAGTTTTAGTCCATAATACATACAAAATCACAACTTGGAAGGGAAAAGGAGATTTTCACGTAACAATGCATATCTCCTAGAACTTAACAATGCTGGTCTATGATGTTATATTGCTGAGGAACTTCTCTGCTTTTCCATCAAATGGTAACAGAACCCTTCAGTTACTTCCTCTATTTCTTTGAATTTTAAGTAGTGGATAATACCAATGGGAATAAAAGGTTTTGGGAAAGGCATTAACTTTAGATTGTATTTAATACCCCCAAATCTAAAATTAGGATGTAGAATGAGGTTTTTTCCAGAGACAAGGCTGTACAGAATCAGAATCCATGTTTTCGTTAAAAAACAAAAAACCCTCCTTGGCCACTTCTTTCCTCACCTCCCCATTCCCTCAGACTCCTGCATCCTTTGCCCAGTCTTTCCTCAGATACCCCTTCTAAACCCATTGCCTACTCTCTGTCCCTTGCCTTTCCATCACTTTTCCCCCTGTCTTACATCCCAGCACCCCTTCCCCTCTTCTTCATAACGTCACACCATCCTTCCCCTCTCTAGGGGAACTACTCTTAGGTAACTGTTCAGCCCTAGAAATGTACTGGAATCAAGATGCAAAAAACCTATGGGGCATGCGTTCTTCATTCCAGGTGATTTCTTTTCCTGTGGTAGCATATAACTTGATTCTGTAACATTAGACGGGCATTGCAGAACATGAAATCACCCCAGTGTCACCTCAGGGTATTGTTCCTCTTCATCACTGAATGTATCGGCTCACTCTGATTGTTTCAAAGTTTTGTCAGCCATCAATGGATTTTTTTAAGCCTTCTTTAAAAAAAAAAAAAGCTGGTCATTGTCTAGGAGAAAATGATTGGCAGCAGAGTTAGAGTCACAGTTACCTTGTACTCATTCCACAATTTAGAGAATTTAGGACACAATCATTCTTATTTCTTCAAAGCATTTCTTTGGTTAGGACAATAGGTAATGACTGGAGCGTGAAGCCATAATTAGGCTGAAGGCACAGTAAGTAAGGACAATTGTATTGTACTTGGTCCTCTGCAGGATTTTCACGTATGGATTTTAGGAAAGGAGAGTTGACAGAGTAGAGAGAATCTGTTTCCTGGAATATTTCTAGCACAGGACAAACATGTTAACACTATTATTACTATTACGTCTGAGCCGGCAGAAACGGACAGCAAAATGGTCCGCAAATGAACATATAATTTTAAACACATGGCTCCTTTCAGTAACTAATTTGTCACGGGTATTAATAAAGTTAAATAGCAGAAAAGTATTGCAAAAGAGTTTTATAAAATATCCGCTTCTTTCATGGGACCCTCAGGCTTGAGAACTCTCACTAAAGGTTGTCGATTAAAAAAATATTCTGGGATATTAAAATCTATGGTCCAAATACTCTAACAAGCTCTTAATGAGGCAAATTAATGACAAGTTTTGAACGTATTTTCAGTTGGGGGGGTTATGATACACCCACATGTCAGCAGCAACACCACCATCACTACCACTATCACCTCCACCACCCCCATGCCAGGCAGGACATCCTCACAAATAATGTCAGTATACACCACCTCCTCCTTCTTCACCACTATCACCTCAGCTTTGGTTTCCGGCAAAGTAACAGACCAGAAGAATCCTGTTCCTTCCCACTTTACAGAAAGCAGAGGGGGAAGAAAGGCAGTGGCCCTTTTTCCAAGCCCTTGGGAGAACCACAGTGATAGAGGAGGTGGTGGCAGACCTGGAAGAGACCCTCCCCCCCACTCTTCCTCACCTTGTGCACTTCCCACCAGCTTGTCACCACCCTTTCCTGCTGCTTGAAATGGTCATTTCAGTTGGCCTCCTGGCTGGACTGCCCCTCAGTGGATGAGTGAGTACATATCCATCTTTTCCTCATCCCAATGTATCTGAAGTAACACGTGGAGTAAACGCTCCACATGAAGGCTTGTATGGATGGTTTGCCATTTTGTGCAAATGCTCCTTCCCTCCCGCCATTTTTGAGAGGAAAGAAACATGGCACTGCCAGAATGGATTTCAGTGCCTGCCTCACACATTATTATTTGGAAAGAAAAGGAAGGGCAAGTTGCCTGTTCCTCCATTATATGACTGTACCACTACCACCACCTCCTGAGGCCTGCTTGAAACAGGGCCCAGCTTTCTTTCCTTCATTTGATTGCTAGTCAACAATTATGATATGACCACTGGAGTGCTATTCATTTCAAATTTGTTTCAGATATTGTTACGAGTGAATAATTAAAGCAGCATGGGAAAGCTTGTTGAGACATCATTTATTTTCCAGAATACAATGGAAAATATTTGCATATTTGGGTTCACTCCTGTTTTTTTCTGCTCCACAATACATATTGGTTAATACTGAAATATAAATTATTTGAACAGAAAGAAAGAAAGAAAGAAAGAAAGAAAGAAAGAAAGAAAGAAAGAAAGAAAGAAAGAAAGAAACCCACCCAGCACCAGCGCCAGGAAAGAATGTCTGTAAGCACATTGAGGAGAAAATATACAAATGTTTAAAATTAAGTGATTCTTGGACAATTGTCATGCTGAAAAACTTTATGCTCAGGACAGGGGTAAAAAAGAATTCCCCAAATATTTCTTATTGTGATTTACATTTATTAAAAAGATAAATGTAAATTACATTTATTAAATATTTATGTAAATATTGCTTTTATTAAAAAGAGAAATGCCAAAAATGGTATGATAAATTTAACTAGTACAGCCCAATCCTATCCTTTCCCCCACCAACGCAGCAATGCCAAAATAGATATTGTTGCATCCTGCAGGAGGCTGAAGTCATGGAGGTCTCTGCTGGGTAAGAGAACATTCATTTCCTTAACTGAGATAAGCCTCCGTTGTGCAGATGGGTTTACACGGCCCTGTACCAGTGAAACTGCTGGCGTAGGTCTCTATGGACTCATGCCTCGGATTCAGTTCCAGAAAGGAGATTTGGATTGGGAACCATTGCTGCCATCAAACCCATCCCTTTTGAGACATGATGTGACTCTGTGCACTGCTGGGGAATATTTTGTGACCGCTGTACGGCGGGCTATGCTGGCAGAGCACTGGTTCCACAAGCATACAAGCCCAATATGATTGGCCTGCTAACGCATCAAGTTTCAGAGGCTGGAGAGGAAATTGAGGGACAGTAGAGCAATTGAAAGAAGAGAAAATTTCTTCTCTGTTCTTCTGCAAATCAGACTGACAGCCCAATCCTATACATGTCTACTCAGAAGTAAGTCCCATTAGAGTCAATGGTGCTTACTCCCAGGAAAGTGTGGATAGTATTGGGCTGTTAGAGCACAATCCTAACCCACTTTCCAGCACTAGCATAGCTCTGCCAGTTGGGCATATGCTGCATCCTGCAGTTGGGGGGGCAGTCACAGAGGCCTCCTCAAGGTAGGGCAATGTTTGTTTCTTTACCTCTGAGTTGCATTGCCCTTATGTCAGTGCTGGAAAGTGGGTTAGGATTGCACCCTTATTCTAAAGATTTGCTTTGCTATATCTGCAGACTACATATCGGAGAAAATGTCCCTACACCAACAATGCAACCAGAGGCAACATCAGTGGTTGGGCATTGCCTGAGGATTCATACCAATAAGAAGGCCCACCTGGTTAAGCTGAACCCCTAAAGCCCCCAAGTACAGGTCAGCTGCCATAGATATCCCCTCATTCATCAGTGCAAAGGGTAGAAGGAAGCTCCCTCTGGGTGGGGGGCAGTGCAGGGCAAGTGCACTAGGCCTCTTGGTACTAAGTGCTCTAAGGGCACTTAGAGCAACTTGCTACTCGCACTGAATGTGCCATTGTACGAACAGCTGAGGAAGTTGTAGGAGCTGAGGGAATTTGTAGTTCAGCTAAAACCACAATTTCTTTTTTGAAGTCTTGAAAATTCACTTTGATATTTTTCAGTGTTACAGTGATCTCATTTCATTCTTTCAAGAGAGAGAAATATATATATATATATACTATAGCAGTGATTTTCTTAAGGTTTTGATTATTTTGCTGAGACAAGAAACTCCTACATCTCCTCTAATATACCATTCATTTTCTGCATACTATAGCCATTTGTGGGCTTTTTCTGGGCATATAATCATTTGATTTTGGCTCATCTCTCTGAAGAGACCCATTCCAAGGAGAGATCAAAATGGATTTCCTGCTCAGTGGGAAATTCTGAATCCCTTCTAATTTTCTTACCCTTCTATTCTTGCAAAACCCAAAAGGCTGTCTGGTTGGAATTTCATCCTGAAACAAGAAACCTGTTCTCTCAGGACCTTTGAAGTGACTGAGCTGAAATCTGCTTGGTCACACTCCCCCCCCCCCCAAAAAAAAAAAACAATGTTGATTTTTGGTAACAAAACAGCCCATCTGGAAATAATTTTGATTTCACTTCCACCATCAGCTCTAATTGTTCCTTTTCTGTCTCTTTGTAACTGTAAAATGTCCTCTCCCTTTAGCATCCAACCTCCCTCCACTGATGCAGCTGTGCCAACAGGGCATGCACTGCAGCCTGTGGGGAGAGGGGGGTTCTGGTTCTGGAGGTCTCCTCAAGGTAAGGGAACATTTTGTTCCCTTGCCCAGGACAAATCTCTGCTGCCCTGATGGGTCTGCTCATCAGGGGTCTACTCATTGTTTTTCTGGAGCAAGTCCAAGTGGACCTGGGTAGGTGAATCAAGGTTGGGAAGGGGGGATAGAATATTGGTGGAGTGTGTGCTGCAAAACACCCCCACCCCACCCTTGTCTCTGCCCTGCTCTGTCCACCTCCCATGCCAACCTATTACTGCTGGGGCTTCTTTGTAGGCTGCTAGCATATGGCAGTGGCCCAGCTGCGTGGAATGGTATGATGCCTTTTGCAACCACCATAAAGCCACTGCACCGCTGGAAGGCGAGTCCTAGTGATGCAGCAGGCCCATCAGATTGGGCCCTCAATTGTCTAGTGAAAATGAATGATAGCTTGGCAACTTTGTGGTTTTTGATCTTTAGTTTCTGTACCAGTGGATAGCATCTCTCTGCTTCAAATATCAGGTTGTGTGTTTCTAGATTGACAAGTTGTGGGGATATCCCTGCACAGATCCTTCCTGATAGCAGCTCCCAAATTGTGAAATTCTTTCTGTGGGAAGACCCAAATGTTCCAGACAATGGGTCTTTGAAGTATCTATTGAAGATAGGCTAATAAGATTTATTTATTTATTTATTTATTTATTTATTTATTTATTTATTAGATTTGTATTCCGCCTTTCTCCGTGAAGGGCACCCAAGGTGGTTAACAATCAAGTTAAAATGCAAGGCAACAGATAAACATTAAAAATACAAAACACTTAAAAACAATTAAAATGAGATAAAATACATAGCAGTGGATTAAAAGCATGCAGTAAAAGACATAATTTATAAATTTATAAAAACAGCCCTTATAGTGCCTCAAAGGCTTTCCTGAATAAAAAAGTCTTCAGGCCTCATCGGAATGTTAATAATGAGGAAGCTGCTCTCAATTCAAAGGGGAGGGAATTCCATAGTGCAGGTGCCACCACCAAAAAGGCCCTGTTTCTGGTCGCCATTCCCTTCACCACTCTCAATGACGGCACAACCAACAGGGCCCCTTCTGATGACCTTAGAGAACAGACTGGATCATACGGAAGAAGGCGGTCTCTCAAATATACTGGTCCCAAGCTGTTTAGGGCTTTAAAGGTCATAACCAGCACCTTGAATTCAGCCCAGAAATGAATGGGCAGCCAGTGCAGCCACCGGAGTAGCTGCGTGACCGCCGACCCCCAGCAACTACCCAAGCCGCTGCATTCTGCACTAGTTGTAGCTTCCGGACCGTCTCCAGGGGCAGCCCCACGTAGAGCATGTTGCAATATTCTAATCCTGATGTCACTATGGCATGGACCACCATGGCCAGATCCGCCCGAAACAAGTACGGTCGCAGCTGGTGCACCAGCTGAAGTTGGGCAAAGACACCCCTGGCCACAGCCGACACCTGGACATCCAGGAGGAGCTGCGAGTCCAGGAGAGCCCCCAAGCTGCAAACCTGCTCTTTCAGGGGGAGTGCAACCCCATTCAGAGCAGGGCGATAGCCCAGCACACGCATTGTGGATTTCTGAACTAGGATTGTATTGTCCAGGATTGAACTCTGTATTGTCTGGATTTAATCTCAGCTTGTTTGCCCTCATCCAGATCCCAACTGCCTCCAGTCAACTCTCCAGGACAGAGACAGCCACCCTGGACTCAGGTGGAAAGGAGAGATAGAGCTGATTGTCATCAGCATACTGATGGCACCCAACTCCAAATTCCTGGATGACCTCTCCCAACAGTTTCATGTAGATGTTAAACAACATGGAGTACAATATAGAACCCTGTGGCATCCTACACCTCAAGGGCCAGGGTGCTGAACAGGAGTCCCCCAATACCACCATCTGGGACCTGTTGGCCAAGAAGGACCGGAACCACTGCAAAACAGTGCCCCCGATCCCCACCTCAGCCAACTGTTCCAGAAGGACACCACAGTCAATGATGTCGAAAGCTGCTGAGAGGTCCAAAAGGACTAGCAAGGATGCACTCCCTCCATCCAGCCCTTGGCGTAGGTCATCCACCAAGGCGACCAAGGCCATCTCCATCCTGAAGCCAGATTGAAAGGGATCCAGATAATCTGCTTCATCCAGGATCCTCTGAGCTGAGACGCCACCACCTGCTCAACCACTTTGCCCAGAAATGGGAGGTTCGAGACTGGCCGATAATTATCCATCATAGAGGGGTCCAGAGATGGCAGAGAGGGTCCAGAGGGGGCAAACCACTGCTTGCTTTAATGCCAGAGGTACCACCCCCTCCCTCAAAGATGAATTTATTACCCTCTCTGTCCACTCTGCCAATCTCTCCCGGACAGATCTAACCAGCCATGTTGGGCACAGATCCAGTGGGCAGGTGGATGGCCTCACACTCCAAAGGATCCTGTCCACATCCTCAGGTTCTACAAGTGGAAAAGAATCCCAAAAAAAGGATTGACAGGTGCCACGGGGACATCACTAGACATTGTCAACATGGAGTCCAAGTCGTGGCAAATCCGAGCGATTTTATCTGCAAGTGCCTAGCAAAGGTGTTACAGTGGACCTCCATGTGGTCTTCCTGATCCACTGATGGGGTCTGATGGAGGAGACCCCTCACCACACAGAACAGTTCCGCTGGCCGGCTATGTGCGGATGCGATAGTGGCAGAGAAGAAGAAGCGCTTCGCTGCCACTATCGCCACAGAGTAGGCCCTGTAGTGGGCCTTAGCCTGTGTCTGGTCGGATCTGTCTTCCTCCAGCGTCGCTCAAGACGCCTACCCTGCCGCTTCATCATTCAAAGCTCCTCGGTAAACCAAGGAGCCACTTTGACTCTGCTGGCTGGGAGGAGCCGCTCAGGAGCAATCTCATCCACAGCCCTGGCCATCTCTGTGTTCCAGAGATCAACCAGAGCCTCAGGTGAGTCACTGACCTTAGCAGCAGGAAAATCCCCCAGAGCCCTCAGGAAACCATTCAGATCCATCAGTCTACGGGGGCGAACCATACAATAAGGTCCTCCGCCTCTGTGGAGACAGGAGGCTGCAACAAGTCTAAACCTTACCAGGAAGTGATCTGTCCATGACAACGGAGTGATGTTGATCTCCTCCACATCCAGATCACCATCCCTTTGCCCAGACAAAAACACCAGGTCGAGCATGCGTTCAGCCTCATGGGTTGGGGTAGAGATCTTTTGTGACAGGCCCATGGTTGCCATGGCAGCCATGAAATCCTGAGCTGTGCCTATCTCTGGGGCCTCGGCGTGCACATTGAAGTCCCCCAGCACCAATAGGCAGGGGGCCTCCAATGCAACGTCCGAGATCAACCCAGTCAGCTCAGGCTGGGAGACTGTTGGGCAGCAAGGCGGATGGTACACCAACAGAATCCCAATCCTGTCCCGCCCTTCCAACAAGACATATAGACACTCAAACCAGTGAATTGCCGGACAGGGCTCCTGGCAAGGGAGATGGACTCCCGATAGACTACCGTGACCCCCCCTCCCCGTCCCTGCAGTCGTGGCTGCTGCACTACCCAGAAACTTGGAGGACAAAGCTAGGAAAGATTCACTCCTCCCGCTTCATCCAACCAGGTCTCTGTAATACAAGCCAGATCAGCACCCTCACCCAGGATGAAATCCTGGATGAGACAGGTTTTATTGTTGACTGATCTGGCATTTAAGAGTAGTAGTTTCAGACTCAGGGCACTACTGCCAAGGCCCCCAGTCATCAGAGAGCTGGAGGGAATGCTGGAAAGAGGGACGATCTGTCTACGATGGACCCTCCTTCCCCTGGAACGGCCAGCCCTCGCCCCTCCACCATATCTTCCATGGCCCGTCACTCTGTTGATGGTGTCACTATTCCCCTCCCCACAGCTCCCCTCAGAAGATAAACACATAACTTACTGGCAAGGCCCGCCCTAAAAGCCACTCTAACAATGCACCTGCTCAGATTAAAAATTTGACACTAGAAAAGTCCACATCCACAGTTAAAAGCCAGAGATTTGGAGGGGGGGAGTGAGGAAAGGCCCTGGTCTGCAAGGTCCAACAACCCACTCCCAAAACCACCTCCCTTGTCCAATCCAGTCCCGATAGCAGTGCACCAAATCATTCCCCACCCCTCTCTCACAGAGGTGCAATCTCACCCACCTTTTATGCCAGCTTTTGATGATTTTTAGTTTATATCCTGCTTGTGTTTGCTTTGTCCTTTTCAATTGCTCATTTTATTACTGCGCTATTTTAAATTGCTTTTCAAAATTGCTTTTGTTTTATATTGCATTATTGTTTTGTCTGTTGAAAGCTACCCTGGTTGCTTCTCATAATTCAACTGCTTACTGCTAACAAATCACTAGAAAAATTGAATGCATTAAAATAGTCTGCGGTTATTGTTAAAAGCACAATTATCTGTGGACTGCCTCCAGTTTCTGTTCCATCTGGACTGATAGCAGCTCCCAAACTGTGAAATTCTTTCTCTTGGAAAGCCCATCTAACCGGATGCTGGGATTGTTGAAGCATTTAAAGAAGATAGATTTATCTTTGCTAGATTCATCTGGGCTGGAGCAGTTTGGGTGAATCTTCGACCTGAATTGGTACAGATCTGCTGCCCCTGCTAATCTGCCCCTGTCCCCAAATCTGTCATGCACTTCAGTGTACACTCTCCATCACTATAACTGCTGCCTCCTCCTCCTCCTTGCCCACCTGGCTACCTAGAATATTGACAGAAGAAATGGGCTGCCATTGCCCTGATTTACTAACAAATGGGTGGAGAATCAGAGAGCCAATAGAAGCAACTTAGTGGGCAGCAGGCAAGATAGGGGAGGTAGGCAGATACAGGGCGCAGGGTCAATTTGCTCCTCAACCCCACTTGCTGCTTGAAACAGCTTCTTCAGTTGGCTCTGATTTGGGCCTACATTTGCTCTGGCCGTTGAGATCACATAAGCCCAACATCTTCAGCAAAACTGAAACCGTTCCCATGGTTTTCTCACATCTCCTTCTTACCATGAAGACTTCTCTGCTGGCATCATAAAGACTCAGTAAATAACAAGGGCAAGTGGAGATTCACTCCTGCACTGCCCAAACTCTATTAGCCTCCTTGGTCATCTGCATTGCAACAACCCAAATTAGCAAATCTGGTCTGTCAGACTGCACAGAGGCATCACCCGGTGCAAGAGCTCACGGTGTCACCCCCATCACGGACCTCTTCCTACTCCAAATCATACAGAATACATTGCCATATCATACTCACAGCCTAAATGCAGTGGCATCATTAGGGTTGGTGTAACCTCCATTTATTTATTTATTTTAATATACAACAGTACGGGTCACCCAACAAATCATTAATCAACAAAAAACCAGTGACTAACTTGATGACACTCACACAACTGAATAAGAGTTCTGGTATTCACTCTGATACATGGTAATGAGAGCTGACTCATGCTAACACCTTATTGGTTCCCTGCTGTGTCATAACAACACCTCATTGGCTCTCAGAACTACGTATCAGTTTCATTGGTCAGTTTTGAGTTAAGAAAATCCACTTTTACTGACATAAGGCAGTTGTGTTTTCCTTTTCTGGTTATTTGGCCATAACATTTGACAGAATACAGATATTTCAGCATGGTTGGTTTCATTGCATTCTGCATTAAGTTACCCATCAAACAATATATAACATGAGGGTATTAAAGGTTTTCAAAATTTTGGCCAGTGGTGGTGTCACCCCCTTGTGGGTGTCACTCAGTGTGATCCACACCCCCTGTACACTCTAGTGACTCTGAGTAGGCATTCACAGGAACACTTTACCACCAGAAAATTGTGACTGAGGAAAAATCATCACATGGTGGTTTTCCCCTGTCAGAAATGAAAACATTTGCTCCCTCTTCCCGAGAGTGCACCCTTCATGTTTCCAGTTTGGATGCATGCATGGAAAAGCCCCAGTAACTTGTACTTGGAGCCTGGATGGATGACAGTTGCAATACGCTATAGCACTGACTCCATCCACTAATGGACAGACTCCAGATATTTCACTGACACATGAAAGGATTTATTTTTATTTGAATGCCTTTATAATAGCTGGAAGCACATTTCCATTCCAGACCTCCTTTCACTTGGGGAGGGTGATACGTTTTGTGAGCGGTGTTTCCAAATAGTTTTGCCTGTGCTGGACGATTGCACAGGGATGTAAAAACACCCTACAGCTGCTGCCTTGAACACAGATGTTATTTCAGCACACAAATATCAAGCAGGGCAAGAGTCTGCTCTGAAAAGATGAGTAATTCTTTCTTTTTTTAAAAAAAAAAAAAGATATTTTATCTAGTATTCACAGTGTGGGTAGCATATACTCAGTAAATATTTTTGCTGCTGGCTTGAAACCAATTAAGCCCAAGCTGGGGGATTGGTGCCGCTGTTGAAGACAATTTTACGCACAAACTAAATCTTTGCTTGAAAAATGTTTTCCAGACATGTCAGTTTCAGTTTCCCATCTGCAGAAAGGGAAAGCTAACTGCCAAGAGCAAACTATGTGTAACATTGCCCTTAATACTGTATTTACATGCAAATGCAAGCAATTCAATCTTGTCAGTCCATTGTTTAAAAAAAAAAAAAGAATTCATACAGGTAAATGCTTTTCACAACTGATCCTATGCTTATCACTTTTGGCCACCTAACCACTCTGCTGTCGACACTTTTAAGATGCATTGTCCTCAGCATGTTCAGAGAACAGGCTCTGCCCACTGACGAGGCCAACTGAAAGTTACCTCAGGCAGCAGGTTAGTGGGGGAATGTCCATCTCTTTCATGCTTGCCTCCACTGCTTCTTCTTCTTCACCCACTCCCTGAACTGGAAAGGAAGAAGAAGATAGAGAAGGAGAGGAAATGTGGAAGGGAGAAGAATGCTGAGCTAGAACCTTAGAGAGTGGAAGGTGCAGAGCCTGTGACATTACTGGGTAAGCAGAGGCAGCTTTTGGCATGTCACCTCAGACATCAGGAGGTCTTGGGCTGCCCCAAGCAGAGAATTTGGGAAGGATCAAATTTGCTTTTGACGGGCTGAGATATGCCGAGAAGAAATATCCAAGATGGGTCTATATGCCTTACGATAGGTTCAGAGACAGGCAGCCCAAACCTAAGCAGATCTACTCAAAAGTAAGTCCCATTATGTTCAATGGGACTTGCTCCCAGGAAAGTGTGCATAGGATTGCAGCCTGAACAGCACCTGAGATTGCCCTGACTACATCCTCTGAATTCCACTATTACAAATTAAAAGCATTGTACAAACTGTTGTATCCTCCCTCCCCAGTCACACTTTAAGGTTGCAAAGTATTCAAACCATACTTGTATACCAAAATAACAGCCCTTGGTCCTTTCTTTCAGAATCACTGTTATGGGATTGATGTATAAGTATAAATGAGGAAAAGGAAATCCCTGAATATTGTTATACGGTCCAGCTTGCATAGATCTACAATCCTCTTGGGCATCTAGAACAAGTAGCATAGTTTTTTGGCCACAGAACGATGATGTTGGCCAGAAAGGATTCAAGCAAACCCACTTTACTTGTCCTAGAACAACCATTTCTATATTTTAAATGCAGTGTCTTTTCTATAGCTTTAACCAAAATAACTGATTTTATATAATTAAGTCCAGAAACAGAAATCCTAATTGACAGTGTTATGATGCTAGCTTAGGCACGTGCTTTTGCAGGTTGGAGATGAATAAAGATGTTTGCTCCTGCATACTCTTTGAGGCTTTTGGAATGACAAGCTGGACAAATATGAGAATGGTATTCCCATGGAGCTCTTTTCTTTTTAAACCAAGCATCACCATTCAGGGACAGTAATTCTATAGTGGAAACATGAAAGTAAAGCATTCCGTTTAGTGGAATTCCGTTTAGTGGAGATGACCACTTTCTCAGTAAGATTTTTTTTTCCTGTCTTTTTGTGTGGGTCTGTAAAGAATTGTTATGTAGCTAATTTTAAAGTGGTCAAGATACTGCCCCTTTCTTTTCCTTTCCCTTTCCTTCGTCCTCTCCTAGTGTATGTTTTAGGTTGGCTATGCCTTTTTATCGTTGGTAAAGTATCTAGTTTTCCTGCAAGTGCATCATAATCACTGTCAAGCATAACGCCATTAAAGTGAAGAAACTTAGTTGTATCTGTGGTACTGGCGAAGCTGAAGATGTGGTGTGCTCTGTGCTTTATGGTGGACCTAGACTAAGGGACACTTTTTTAAGTTTAATCCTATGACTTTGCATACAAGTTGGTTCCAACTGACATTTATTTAGTTTGCTATCAAAGAATTTATGCTTTGAGATCCGCCACAGAGGCTCTTTTGCATACCCCACTGCCATCAGAGGTGTAGCTTATGGGGATGTGCAACAGGACATTCTTTGTGTGGTGGCCCCCTCCATTTCACAGTTTCTAGTGAGGACTGAAGGTATATGTCTTCTAACTAGTTTCTCAAATGTTTAGTATTAAGTGTTGGCTCTTTAATACTTATTTGCTTATGGTTCACACACACACACACACACACACACACACACACAGAGAGGGGGGGCATCAGTATCTGTGGGGCATCAGTTCCATGATCCCCCATGATCCCCCATGGATACTGAAATCTGCAAGTGCTGAAATCCGCAGGGAGGCAGAATCACAGTGCTGCAGTAACTTACCTGACAGCCATGCTGGGCCGTCCTGAGGTCACACCAGCCTCATCAAAATATCTTCCAGTTGTGAACGTGAACCATGCCAAACATGAACCACGCTGAACGTTCAAACCGAACATGAACTACGCTGACCTCCCATGTTCAACCTCCCTCTGTGAACCTCCAATGCATAACC
This sequence comes from Tiliqua scincoides, assembly GCF_035046505.1. NCBI lineage: Eukaryota > Metazoa > Chordata > Lepidosauria > Squamata > Scincidae > Tiliqua > Tiliqua scincoides. The sequence goes on from NC_089824.1 coordinate 129,334,340, forward strand.
TCCCTTTGCCTCAGTACATCTCTTGGACATGACCAGAAGTCACGGACATGAACCGGAAGTAGCTTCTGGTCATGTCTAGGAGGTGTTCTGATGTGCAGTTGTCCACCTCTTGCTAAATGAACAGAGCCACCACTTCAAGTAACGTGCCCAATAGCAGTCACATATTGCAAAGCACACTCTATAAACCAGGCTGATGAGAAAAAAGTTTGGACCTTTGATGGCAGTAGGCCATTTTAGAAGATGCACAACAGTGCCAATTGTCTTTCTTCTTTCTTTTTGACAGCACCAATTTTCAGCTTCAAAACATTTTAGCAAGTTCAGTGATGTCCTGGAAGCAATTTCTCTTTCCCTTCACCTCCATTCACATGGACTTTTAGCAGCCTTTTTGTACTGGGTTCCATTTCATTGGTTTGGTTTGGCTTATCAGAAAGGTTTCATTGATACTCTGCACAGTGAATGTCTGCCTAATATCAAAGCCACAGGCATCCAGGATGGAGCTCAGGAATATGCTTAATTCTGAAAATAAGGTGCATTTATAACAAGAACTATCAGTGTGTTCATGTAGCACAGTTTATCCAACTGTGAAAATATTAGTTGGGGTATAACATAGCCAGTGCTTACAATTTTTCTGGATCTGGACCAGGATAAATCTAAAGTGTAGGACTGCAAACTATTTACATTTGCTAAAGACATCAGGGATGCTGAAGGCTGTGATCCCAGTTGAGAAGCCTCAAGACGCCTGCAGACCAAGAGAGCTATAATTAAGAAAAGATGTGATTCCATTTTGTCAGACACAGGAAAACATGGAGGCTTGCAACTATGTCGAGAATGTAACAAGTAATATTGTGACTGAAAGCATTTCTAATTCCGGGTTTCACAAACCATTTTGTTGGCTCTAGCACCTGATCCGCATGATCTAAGGAAGAGAGAGAGTGGCGGGCTAGAGTATTTTAGCCAATCCCTTTCCGTCTCCTCTACACGTACTTCTCAGTTCATTTCTGTCTTCTTATTTGAAGGAGGGGTGGTAGAGATGAACAGGCAGATGCCTCTTCCACAAGTCAATCACCTGAAGTGACCACTTCAGTTGACCTCTTTGGGCAGGTTGATCCTGATGGGCCAGAGTCAGTCTCAGGAATAAAGTCCAAAGCAAACCCACACAAACTCCAAGCTTATCCGACTCTCTCGGCAGAATGAGATCACAGGAACTCAGGCCTAAGGAAACCAAAGTTAGACTTCTAGGCAGTCTATTGCATACAGTGGTAGTTTTCCAGGAATGAGAGGGGAATACTAGGTCAAGCAGAGTGGTAGAGGTGGAGCACCAGGTCTTCCAGAAAACAGTAGGGGTGCTAGCAAAATTCAGTGTGCTCAGAGGATAAATATGGGTAGTATCCAGTTCTAAATTATTCTCTGGCTTAAAATCCAGGCTGGAGAAGAATTCCTAGCTTATCTTCCCCTATTCACCTATCTCTTGGCTCCACACTCAGTCCTCCTCTTCCTTTAATTCACATTGGTAGCAGCAGCCATACTTCAGCTGCAGTGAAAAAGAAAAAGAGAGGCCCGTCCTACTCTCCTCTTTCAGGCTAGTGTGTGGTGCTGGTGTGCAACATGGGCCCTTGGCAAAAACTACATTTTCCACAAACAACTGGGGGTATACTCAGTGTACCATCAGGCACTGCTCTGAGAGGAAGAGGCCATCTTTCTTCTCTGTACCTGAAGTGCTGCTATTGCCACCGGCCCAGCAGGTAAGCATGGATAAAGGAAAGGGTGCTTGAAGAGTCAAGGGATGGGTGGGATTCAAAGCCTACCATCATGAGGAAGGTCAAGAAATAGCCCAACTCCCAATCAGGCTACAACTGGTTGACACCAACAGATGAGATGGTGTCACTAGAGGGTCAGAAGAATCCCTCACAGGTCCAGTTCAACTGTTTGAAATGCAAGAAGTTTGTGCTTCTAAGAAGAAGAAACAATCAAACAATCCACACATGGGACAAGTTTCTTCAGGCCAAGGCCACAGGCATTAAATTGTTGGTTACCAAGTATTATACCTGAAAAAGGAAACAATCATTTAAATAAACTCATGATTACATATTGCAAATTGCAGCTTTGACAAAAGGCATGTTGCTATGTTTTTTTTTTAAGCTACAGCTACAGTAACCACAAACAAGCATCTAGCATGTGCCTAGCACTAGGGCTTGTCATTACTGGAGCTGGACACTGAAACAATCTTCTGAACTGTTTCCAGTGCAATGGAGAGGGCGTAGGTCTGTATAGCAGATTATAGCCCTTTATTCTGTTATTTATCTTTAAATGTATGGAAACTACTCTCCTAAGGTTGCATCTCCATGGTAGTTTCATAGACAACTTTACATCCAACTTGTCGTTCACATACCCAGCAACTCCCATCTGCGCTAGTTTCTTGCCTGATCCTGGCTGCACAGAGCCCTGACCACAAATGGAGATTATTTCAGGACCAGCATCTGTTGCAGAATTTAAAGACCCAGCAGGGTTAAAATTGTGTCAACTTTCACATGCTTCAAATCATCATGAGCTGGGGTCATGCATGCTGGCAGGGCCAGAACATCCATGAGACCAAACCGAAGCAGTTGACTTAGGCCCTAATCATATCTGGCCAGCACTGGGTGTTGTAAATGTTGTAAAGCATGTTTATGGCATCCTTCAAGCAGGGAGTGCCGGACGGATGCCACCTGGACCATGGGAAAAGCTCCAGGCGGTGGTAAGGTCTCTTGGGGTAGGTGGAGGCATTCCGGGGTGGGGGGAGGGTGAAGGAAGGATAGGGTGGGGGAACTGGCGCAGGAGAGGGTGGGACTGGCATAGCCCTACTCCACCATATCCCAGCCTTCTTGTCGGTTTGCAAAGTCCAACATGGAGTCTGTCAAGTTTGCATCGGCAAAATAGCTGGCGCAGGCTTGAGAAGCCCCATTGTGCGGCTTGAGGCTTTCCCTGTGGAAGGGAACAAAAGTCCCCTTCCCTCAAGGAGACCTTAGGTAGCTGTTTTGGCATCACTGCAGCCGACAGCATTGCCAGGGATAGGATTGTGCTGTTAGGCAGGGGGAAACCACCCTTGTAGTTGTTTCATTCAAAGTTGTTTCGTTATAAAGTCAATGAGGGAGGAAAAGTCCGTTCCTGGCCAAAGCCACTATCTGTGTGGTGTTTACACGTTCTCCCTATGCCTGTGTGAATTCTCTCTGGTCCACATTTATTTCAGTGTTTAATATTAGAAGTGTTTATTTAGAAGTTTGGTGATATTTTTGTGATAAGAAATATGCTGCAGAAATGTAGCTCTTGTTTATGTACATCAATGAGCCTACAGTAAAATTGATTTCATTATAAGTTGTTGGCATCCTTCAGTCTCGGAAGACTATGGTGTCACGCTCTGAATGGTGGTTCTGGAACAGAGTGTCCTCTCCAGTGCGCGAAGCCTGGGTAAAGTAGGTATGGAGGATAGGCTGTACCCATGCAGCAAATCCCCCCTCTCCACGTTACTGAAATGGTCCAATGGAAAGGCAGAGGCCAATACGGTTGGTTCCAGCGGCGTCGCAGGAGTTGCCAGAACGTGACTGTGTTCAGCCATGAACTGCCTCAGGGACTCCGGCTCCGGATTTTGCCTCGAGGTTGACTCCTGAAGCCTTTTCCATAACTGGATGTAGCCACAAGGCAGTGGAGGTTTGGGATCAGAGTTTTCCTTCTCTCAGATGAGCTGCCTTCCCAGGCTGACGAGTCCCATCTACCTGGTGGCTGTTTAGTCGCCTCTTACGACAAGTACAGCCAAACTGAGGGCCTATTCTTATCCCCAGCCCCCAGGGGAATATAAGTAGTTGTGCTGAATATAATATAAGTATGTAATATAAGTTATAAGTAGTTGTGCTGAAAATTGCCATTTCCAAGAACTTATTAATAACTTTAGGTGAGAACTCACTGTATGTGCAAAGATGCCATCACAGATCTAACATTATAGACAGAACTATCATATTATTTCAGACATAAGCTTTAGTGCCTGATCTGAACCCAGTTTGGTTTCTGGATGGCCTTGTTTACTCTGGATCATTTCTGTAGAGGACTGCATGCATGTGTCTCTCTGTCCACCCATGACTAGGTGTTATAGAAGGTTCTTGTGCTAAACATTTATTATTGTGGAAGAAAATACTAAATGTACCATTCTTTCAATAATTTGTTACAGAGCCACAACGTCAGATTCTAAACTGCAAATCCTGCTTCCATTCTAGACTACAACAAAAATTGCTAGAGCCAGTTGGATGGCACATGTTTGATTTTTATGATATGCACTCCTCCCATAAAATGCACATTCAGTATGTATCCTGCTGGTTTGAAATAACACATTGCATTTTTATGCACAGTGCCAATTTGCACATGATGTATTAATATCTAGGCAGAATTGGATTCCATGATGTGCTCTTCTTGTGTAAAAATGTACGTTGTCCAGTGAAAATCACTGGGTTAGCCAAGCAATATATGTTGGGTTTCTTCAGCTAGTCATTTGTTGGTTCACAAATGAACAAAAGTTAAAACGAGAGCAAGGAGTATCCATGCATTTGGGAAAGAAAGACTGCAATTTAAAATAAAATAGCATGCTCTGCTTTATGACATCTGTTCTTTCTCCAGCATGATTCCAATTCCTCAGCTTACTATACTGACAGCAATGATCACTATCATCACTGAAAACTGGTGTGACTAGTAGACCGAACTGCACACCAGAACTTTTCTGCTTCACTTCTCCATAAGCTCACCTGGTGACCTTACAGCACATGTCTATGCAAAAGTGGGCCCAATTTATTTCAAATGGGACTTAATCTCATGTAAGTGTATGTAGGACGGTAGCCTTAGGCAAGCCACTCACTCTCGACCTCAGTTCCCCAAGCTGCAACACAGAGATAATACTCCTGACTTATCTTACAGAGTTATTTTAAGAGTTACATCAAAATTATACACATAATACAGAAAGCACTGTATAAATGCAAAGTGTTATTCCCTCTTGTGGAAAACTCAGGTGTTCAAGTGCCAATCAGAAGCAAATGGGACCAGCCAAAAATAAGGCAGTAGTTTCTGTGTACTGAGGTGACCGCTAGACTCCCAGAAGCATTAATGCTTGTACTTTTTAAAAGATTTAACACACCCATCCCCAAAGGGCCTTGTTTGTTTTCAGGCTCTGCACAAGAGTGAACCTTCTTGAGTCAAAATGTTTTGCTTAAGGGAAAATAGAGGACAGGGGGGAGAGAACTGACTTGTTCAAGCTATAGTATTCACAGTTGATATTATTACTGTTAATTATATTAACTATATTAAATATTGTGGAGAGGTGGTTAGGGATATATGATTTTAGGTTGAAAAGTGCTCTCCTGCACGATACAGAGGTGTTTAAAGGGGTAAAAGGCAAAAGGACACCTTTCCCCTGTCTCACTCTTTACTACCCCATGATGAAATAGTTCTGGGACTCATAGCTAGACCCAGTACTTACCCTCTGTGTCATAGCAAGAGAATGATAAGGGGCAGGCTGTATTTTCTCCTTTCCCACTCCTACAACTTTCCTCTTTATATGAGACTGGCCAGAACACTAGCACAGAACACTGGGGCTGGCCATAACGTTTTAACGTTTTGTAAAATTTTGCTGCAGGTTCTGTTTGTAGAAAGTGTAGATCTAAAATGACCTGAAAAAAAAGTAAAGTAATCCAGAGTAAAGCTGATCCTGATGGAAATGGTGGAAGATTGCCAAAAGCTTTTCTGGCACAAGGGTTTGATGAAGAGAAAATGGCAATCAAAATTGTACTGCTAAAATTCATGTATTTCTGGTGCTACAGTGAAGTGGTGGTGTGGAGTTTGTTCAGTCGCTGGAACCAGATGAAACAGCAGTACGGGTAGACATCCCACTGAAGTTTAGATGGATCTGTGTTACGACCTGTTCTGGTTAGGCTGAAAGTTGATACTTGAATGCAATAGGCTGGTGATGACATGTCTTTATTAAACCCATTTCCACCCGGCTCACAGGTGTACACATTTGGTCCCTGTTGCATATGCAACATTGGGCAGAAATGGCTTGAAGAAGAAAAAAGCAAGTGAACAAGGAATGTCAATTCCAGCCAGGCTATACAGGTGAATCACACAACATTAAAGGGACTTTAGAGTAAGTGGCACAGAGCAGACTGTCCCTATTTCTGGCAAGCATAAGATTTCAGATTCCATTTTCACCCTGCAAATGATTTTTGGCATTGTTGCTGGTAAATCCAGCCCATTGGATGAAATTGTTATTGAAGAAAATGGAAAATCTTGAGCAACAACACTTGGGCAACAACACTCACTCATTTCAATTTTATTATACATGGACTCAAGCTTCAGAGACATTTTTTTGTTTATTTGCCATATGTTTCCCACCTCACAGAAACACACAGGATGCTCCAATAGCCCTTTGTCCAAGCATTGGCCAGACCTAGGACGAGTTAGCTTCAAAGAAAGGACTCTGTTAGGAGTATTGGGACTATTTTAGGGCATTTTCTGTTAATGTTACAAGAAGCACAGAGAGTTTTATGTAGAAGTTGTCCACATCTCCAAAATAAGGCTCTCTCTGGAATAAATAAGCTAGTGGTAAAAATACCACGAGGAGGCCAATCCTATCTTTGGCTGGCCTGTGCAATGAAGGGACACTGACACAGCCCCTGCTGCCTGCTGCAGGTCAGTTGGGGACAAGGCTGGCTGGGAGCAAAAATGTTTAACTTACGTCCTCTACCACTCCCTTGTACCCAATGGGCCTGCTCAGATTTACACTAGCTGTTTTGCTGGTGTGAATCCATTAGGTTGAAGGGGTGCGTGAAAAGATCCGCCACTCCTTGCCCCAAGTGACCCCTGATCTGCCTTTCCCGTCAACCACTGGCATACCTAGGGGGGTCAAGGGCAAATGCCACAGGGTGCCTTGCTCATCTCCCCCCCCCCCCCCCACTGCCTTCCTCACCCTGCCTGGAAGCCTTCAGAATTCACTGGCTGTGAATTCATTGTGTAGTTTTACCACTCCTTGTCCCACTGCCTCCTGGAAGGAAGCTCTGGTTTTACAATGGTACGAGTCTGCAGTGAATTTCACTTCCGGACCGTGATGAGAATTTCTTAACTGCATTGATATCCAGCGATGTCTCCTATTTTGTAAGGGAGCTGAAGAGGGAGATGGCCCTAAGCTTACGAAGGAGATGGCAATGTGCTGACAGAGCTGTTTGCCTTTCTACTGCTGTAAATAACACTCCTGCCAAATGACCCTTGGCATCATTGCCACAGATCTATATTTATTTAAGAAAGTAGTTTTCAAACTCTCTTGGAGAGTTTGAGCTGCTCTAAGTTCTTGCAGGGGAGGGGGGAGGCAGCGGTGCAATCCCCAGGATCGCACCACTCAGGGGGCCTGCAGGGGCTTTGGTGCACTTAACTGCAGCCTCCCGGAGGTGCGGGGAGCCCCGCACGACCTTCTGCAGGGCTCCCCACAGCTTCAGAAGTGAAAGTGGAGTGATCACGCTCCACTTCCAATTTAGTGGAGGTGGGGCGTGATCACTTCGCTTTCACCTTCAAAGCTGCTGGGAGCCCTGCAGATTATCGCACAGGGCTCTCTGCACACCCAGGAGGCTGCAGGAGGCTCAGGTACGTGCAACCAAGTCCCCGCAGCCCCCCTGAGCGGCGCGATCCTGGGGATTGCGCTCCTGCCTCCAGGCTGCCGCCGCTCCTTAAGGTGAAAGTGGCCAGGACCCACAGGCTGGGGTGTCGCGACACCCCAGTTTCAAAAGCCCTGATTTAAGAGGTAGGACAGCATTTTCTAAAGCAAAGTTAAAACTATTCTAAATCAGTAGAAGTCTGCAGCTTTTGAATAATAAATGTTTACAGTATCAGATACAATAGAAGGCACCCCCTCTGTTGTAGTTAGTAATAAAATGCAGCCAAATAACCTTTAGGATTGCCAACTGATCAGTAAAACAGGGATGTTGGCTAGTTTGTTTTGCTTAGGGGACAGTTGCCAGAAAAGCAAAGAATGAGTCCATTTTCCTCCACAGCCTTTTTTTTTAAAGTTTAAGATGAATTCACCTTAAGATGAATGGACAGCTTCTGTGTGGAGCTGCTCCCTGCGGAACTCTCTGAAATCTCTCTGTTCCACCTTCAGACCTGCAGTGGACTCTGCTTCTCCAAGGCCTTGCCCAAGCACCCAAATTTTTATTACAAGTCTTGGAAAACCTATAAAATTTTCCATTTGGAACCAACCATGCAAATATTTCAAATCATGTCTCCTCCTCATATGAAGTAACAGTTCATGATTGCCAGTCCTTCAGGATTGATCTGAATCGGCATCAATCTTCGGGTAACTACTGGAGAGTTTTAACAAGGCCTCCAGGAATGCCCAACAGGAAGTGACATCATTATTACGCAAATGAGGCCCAGAAATAAGCACTTTGTTCCCCCATACGAACAAATTGGCTGCCAATGACAAAAGAGAAAATATGCAAATCTTGATCATATTTTAAAGATATGGGAGATTCCAATTTTTACACTGGCTGTCCTTTCAGCAGCTCACTTACATGTATCTCAGAATGCCTGCTGGAGCCTTCTGAGAGGCACTTCTGCTAAAGAAGTGCTTTCCAGGAGGTCCTCTGGGGTTCTTTAATGCGCGCTTGCAATCCGTGCTGAGTCAAATTTGCAGATCACAAACCTGTGGATGACAGGGACCCACCTATATATGTACAAGGTAGTTCAAGTTATGTTGACATCAGCCTCTCTCTGAATTTAAGGGAAGCATTTTATTTTTTGTAAAGATTTGCAAATCTGTGAATTAAATTACTATGGGTTTGTGTGTATACTTGCTGAAACTTAGACTAGATTTATTTCCTTTTGGAATATTTTCCAATATTACAGCACATTTATATCAACTTGATAAAATATTACAGCTCTGAGGGAAATAAATCCTTACTCAGTTCTCTGAAATATGAATATTGGCACATCTTGCTAGGTTTAACATTGGCAGTTCTAAAAATGGTTCATTCTAAAACAGAAATATAAAGGCATTTATTCATACAGTTGCTCTGATTGCACAGATTCCATTGAAACCAGTAGGACTACTTGGGGAACATGATGCAACTTGACTTGCTGTGCTTGTGGCAAAATGCTTCCATTCAGTATCTCATTTGGTCTCAAGGGCATAACAGTAGAATGTGTTTCCAGATAGAGTATAAATAGCTACTCTCTAAACAGTATTTTGTTTAACCATTTGTCATCTGTAGCCACATTTACAGAGTGCTGTTGTCATTGAGAGACTTTTTGAAACAAATTGTATTCGATAACCAATTTTAATTACAATACAGTAGAACCTCTTTAAGTTGACCACCCAAGGGACTGGAGGAAATTGGTCAACATAGGGAGGTGGTCAACATACAGAAAAAAAGGCATTTAAATATTATCATGTTAAACTCCCAGGACAACAAATGCAAGGCCAAGTTATTATTTAGATTGGATTTTCAAAAGGTTTTATTGCAAATATCAATGAGAATTCATCCTCTTGTGATGCTTACTAGTTATATCATCTATATCTATATCAAGAGACAGAGAATAAACAACCCACAATCAGTGTTTTAAAAAACCCCTGAAAATTCATAAGCTTTAAAAAAAATTCTAAGTTAAAAAAAAAAACTTGGTTTAATAGCAGACAGGCAGACCAATGCTATCCCTTGCCAGCCCATAGCACGTAGCATGTTACATAGCCCCAACAGCTAAAAACAAAACACTTTTTTACTTAGGCTGCCTGTCCTCCGCTGGGTCTCCTCAGATTCACTAAATGCCAGAAGGTGTTTGATACAGTCCCTCACTAAAAGCTGTTGAGAAAGCTTCACAGGTCCTCTCATGGATTGGGAACTGGTTGAGGACCAGGAAACAGAGAGTGGATGTCAATGGGCAATTGACCAAAAAAGGTGGAGAGAGGTGGAAAGTGGAGTGCCTCAAGGATCTGTCCTGGGACTGGTGCTTTTCAACATCTTCATAAATGACCTGGAAACAGGGATAAGCAGGGAGGTGGACAAGATTGTGGATGACACTAAACTTTTCTGAGTGATGACGACCAGAAGGGATTGTGAAGTGCTCCAGAAGGATCTCTCCAAACGGGAAGAATAGGCAGCAAAATGGCAGTTGTCTTTCAATATAAGTGTAAAGTAATGCACTGGTGATGGGAACCAAAGTGAAAGGACAGTGGCTTTACTATGCACAAACAACCTCATGTCCCTCACAACTTGCTACATGTCCAGGTACAATCGGCAGCCAGCACAGGTCTGTCGGCTATGTGCAGTGTGCCCACCTATAAAAACCCTTTTGCACACGTGTTAGCAGGCATAGGGGATTGATTGTCGCATGACTTCTTGCTTTTCCAAGATGGGACGAACCAGACAAAACACAGGCCCACAGTATCGTGTTCAGTGGGCAACTTACGGAGGGTAAAATAATACTCTGTGCAATGGTCGATGTAGTCAAGATACAACTTACGGAAGTGGTCAATACAGAGAGGTTGGTCTCCCATGGTGTATATGCAGTGTCTGTCCATACTGTGAAAATTAGGTCAACTTAAGGAGGTGGTCATTATAGAGCGGTGGTCAACTTTGGAGGTTCTACTGTATTTGAAATGCCATGGTATAGGCTTCCTCACGAGGAAGTTGCTTGAACCATTCACTAATGAAGTTATGCAGTATCTCCAAAACTAGACGTAATAGGGCAAAACGGATGCCATTTTTGGAATCAGCACCCCAAATATACCCAGGAATTGGTGAATATACCCACCAATTGGTGAATATACCAGGTGAATTGGTGAATATTCCAGGAATATACCCACCTTTTTTATGAGGAAAGGCTATGGCATTTGGGCCTCTTCAGCCTAGAAAAGAGGCGCCTGAGGGGGGACATGATTGAGACATACAAAATTATGCAGGGGATGTACTGAGTGGATAGAGAGAAGCTCTTTACACTCTCACATAACACCAGAACCAGGGGACATCCACTCAAATTGAGTGTTGGGAGAGTTAGGACAGACAAAAGAAAATATTTCTTTACTCAGTGTGTGGTTGGTCTGTGGAACTCCTTGCCTCATGATGTGGTGACGGCAACTGGCCTGGATGCCTTTAAAAGGGGATTGGACAAGTTTTCTGGAGGAAAAATCCATAATTGGTTACAAGCCATGATGTGTATGTGCAACCTCCTGATTTTAGAAATGGGCTATGTATCAGAATGCCAGGTGCAAAGGAGGGCACCAGGATGAGGTCTCTTGTTATCTGGTGTGCTCCCTGGGGCATTTGGTGGGCCGCTGTGAGAAACAGGAAGCTGGACTAGATGGGCCTATGGCTTGATCCAGTGGGGCTGTCCTTACGTTTTTATGTTCTTATGTTGTAATGTTTAAGGAAGCAAAATGTGTGTTGGCCTGTGTAGTGGGTATCTGGAATCACAACTGCATGCAGTAAAAGTCAAGACAACCAGTAAAAGTCAACATCTGAAATACCCACATTCAAAATTCAGGTTGGAAATGTTGGCTGGTTTTGAACATTTGTATGCATTTAGCTCAGCTGGAGCAGTGACCTCATTTTATATGGACTTCAGTGTAGGGTGACTGCAAAAATCAATCATGAAAATGAGAAAAAGTTCTCAAGGGAATCCACCTTGAATCTTCAGCTGTGGAGGAGATACTTGGAACATTTACAGGTCTGAAAGCTATTTTCCACTTGCTGGAGCTCCCTGACATTATACATGTAGGATAGTAAGTCTTCTGTTTGCATTTTTCTACCGCCTTCCTCAGTGGTGTTTATTTGAATTTGCACATGTCATTATCTCATTATTTTGAATGCCACAGTGACTAAAAGGCATGTTGGACAACCCAGCCAGGAATGCAGGAACACAAACGCACATATTTCTCTCTTGTCTCTATTGATTAATTGTTGTTCCCAGAAGAACACACATAAAAACCTGTAAAACAAACAAGCAAACAAAAAAGGTCTTGGAAACAATCCGTATATAATGAATCATGATATACATTCTCACTGTAAATGTCCAAAACATCTGTCTTCCCCTGTGAGAAGGTCAAGATCATTAATAAATTTCTAAGCATAAAGGGGAAATCAACTTCACTGAGAATTACTCAACCACTATAGATAACTTCTCTCTGTGTTATTAGCAAAGACAGCTTTCACTGACCGTCAAAGTGCACAGTTGAGGACCATTGTTGAGGAGATGTGAGATTTCTGCTATGCCTCTTGCTTGGTGCAGAAAGCAAGGGATAGGAATCATGTACTTTCAGTTAGGACAATGAAAGAGACGGTGCCTTCCACTATTTGTACTGCTTTTTAGTTCTGATGGTCTATGGGGCAACCCCTCAAACCTGCAACTGTTCAATTTCTGTTGGGTCTTCCTCCCAATTAAGAATATCATAGCTGCCCAAATGGAATGAATCAAAGAAAAAATGAATGAATCAAAGAAAATATTGCAAGGTTTGTAGGAGAAAGCATGGAATGGGGGAAGGGACTAACCCACGAAGAGGGTAGGTCTGGCAGAGGCCTCCTTTGCCAGATCCTATCCCCTGTGTCAGGCTCAGCGAGTTAGGTTGCGCAAACTCAAGAAGCCCCATTGAGCAGACTCAGGTTAAGGGGTTAAATGCTCCCTTCCTCTGAGAAGCCCTCCAGCCTGCTTGCATCCAGCACATGGTATAGCAGTGGTGTTTAGTGCTGCTGCTCCTATGCTGGATAGTAAATCTTATTCGCTAAGATTTAACTCTTCTGAATCTGGGGTTTCTGGAGACATAGCTGTCTTTCTTTCCAAGTGATTTATTTCATAACACCAACTACCAATACCAAGCCCCTAAAATATTACTCCTCTGGCTTTCATGAAATCACACTGACTGGTAAGCTCCTTTGCAGAACCTGGCCACAAAACTTGGCAAGAAAATTGATCTCTTTCTTCAGGATCAATGACTGGCATTTCCTGATTGCCCTTACCATGTATTGGCATCATGTGCAATTCAATTCCTTGTTCCATCAGTGACCTTCTGTCTATATTTTATCACATGAGCAGGAAACGAAGAAGGAAAATGGAGTGTGATTATTAGTAAGCAAGTACATCAGTCAACATCTGGGCTTGTAAAGAAAAATATGAACGGAGGTGGTGTGTATCCCATGTTGACTTCTGGTTTATTTCCAAGATCGTTAAGGTTGCAGGAACTTTTATAAGACTTGTGTGAGACCAGATGGATATGGAGGAGAACCTCTCTCTGGTGACCTTTGGGAGATCTGCAAATCTAGCTGAAAACTCATGAGAATGCTGGGGTGTTCCACAAAGAAAAGACAATTGTGGTAGTGCCTTTTTCAAGCAATAATACAGAGTATGGATGATTGCTAGCAAATCTCCTATTTGCTTTATGACACACTGTGATCTGGCAAAAATAGGTGGATGGCGGACATTGGTGGTCCCTATTGTCCACTGGTGGTCCCTATTGCTTTTTAACCCTTCCAATTTTAGCTCGTTCATTGTTATCTCAACATATTAAAAATAAGTGTAGGAATTGACCAGTGTGCCTGATTAGAAGCAAGTGCGTCCTCCATTTTTCAGTTTCTAAATTGTGTCACTACTTTATGTAGCAAAGTAGCTTGGGGGGTGCAGCAAGTCCCTTGATAAAGTCTCACCAAAGTCATTTTGCTTCCCTTTCAAGCAGAGACCTGTGAATTTGCCTCAGAAATTCACTTGAGGTGAAATTTAATGAAAAGTGTTCACCAAAGCAAATTATTTAGTGTTCCCAGGGTGATTTATGACAGAACTCAGAAGCAATTCCTGTCAATATGTAATATAAAGCTTCTTTTAAAATGTAGGAAGATTGCTCCATTACAGAAGATGACAGAAGATGACATGAAGGCTGCAATCCTAACCACACTTTCCTGAGAGTAAGCCCCATTGAACAAAATAGGACTTACTTCTAAGCAGGCCTGGTTAGGATTGTGCCTGAAGTTGCTTCTATTAAGCTTATATGCCAGGTGCAAAAATGTCGAGGAGAGAGAGAGAGATTTTCTAATCTCACGTTGCCATTTCTGGCCAACTCTAAACTTAGAATGACTGTTAAATGGGCATAAAGAATGGCCGACCTCTATTGATAACATTGCTGCAACTATTATGTGTTATTAAAATGTAACTGCAACAAATACTCTTCAAATGCATCTGGTGTAATCATGAACAAATCCAAATGGAGGCTTTAAGCACTGCTGAGCATCTGGTAACTTTCCCTCCAAATCAACTTGTGCTCCCTTTACTTAAATCCGAAACAGCACCTCTGCTAGGCAGATCATACACTGAATAGCTGAAATTGACCATCCTATTGGGAATTGGACACTACCCTTTGAGAGTATCTAATGATCACATATGGAACTTTTTTTCCTTAGAAGAAACTACAGATGGGTAACAACTTGACAGAGCCACAGATTTTTTCCTCTGGCTTGAGGACGGACTCCAGCAACTTGATGTAAATGATATACATTATGGATTATTTACGGTGTTGGATACTCTCTGTTTGGCTCCCGTATACAGGTCTATTGTTAGTTTTAACCATTCCATTGCATACAGTATTGGCTAGTTGAAGGAACCAGCTGTGTTCATCCTCCACACACAGGCTCTGGTTAGCTAAAGCCCAGCTGTCCTGCATAAGTGTCTTTGAACCATATTTTGGCATGTTGGCTTCTTTAAAAAACAATAACGACCCTTGTGGGTATATACCAGGGGTGCCCAAATCCCAGCCCTGGGGCCACTTGCGGCCCTCGAGGCCTCTCAATGCGGCCCTCAGGGAGCCCCCAGTCTCTAATGAGTCTCTGGCCCTCCAGAGATTTGTTGGAGCCCACACTGGCCCAACGCAACTGCTCTCAGCATGAGGGCAACTGTTTGACCTCTTGTGTGAGCTGTGGGATGAGGGCTCCCTCCACTGCTTGCTGTTTCACATCTGTGATGCAATAGCAGCAGCAAAGGAAAGGCCAGCCTTGCTTTGTGCAAGGCCTTTTATAGACCTTGAACTATTGCAAGATCTTCATTCATCCATATGTTCATCTTTAATATTGTCATTTATGTAAACATATGTAAATTTATTCAAATTCTAAATGTAAATTAATTATTTTTTCCCCCGGCCCCCGACACAGTGTCAGAGAGATGATGTGGCCCTCCTGCCAAAAACTTTGGACACCCCTGGTATATACAAAAGTTGCCCTTTTAAAGGCATTTTCTTAAAATGGTACAAAGTGGCAGGGCTCTGCTAGCCTGAAAGTCATTGCATGGCTGCTTACTGCTGATGGCTATATAACGATGTGTGTTACAGTTTTAAAAGGCTCCTTGGGACCAAGAGCAACTTGGCTAGGTCTTAAGGTCTACCTTTTGGTCTGGCTAGGTCTATCTCTGGGGCCTTGAGTGCATAAGTATTCAGTGTTTTGCCAGAAATACTGACTTTTCTTCAGTGCTCCATAACTTCGGTCTACTGTACCTTTATAGAACACATTTTAAGTTGCAGTTTAAAAAAAACAAAACAACCAGTTGCTATAAGACCTTCTCAGATCAGCCTACTGTGGTAGTGCAAGCTTAATTCCAGTTTGCATCTACATCCCGTATTCCATAATAAAATGCATCAATCATTGTAGATTATGAAAGAATAGCACAGTGGACATGGAGGTTCATTGATACTCTGGGGTCCCCCTTTCAGTTCCTGAAAAAGTGGTATATAAATCTTTTAAATAAGTATTTTGAAGCCTACCTTCTGTGCCAGCAATAATACATGGGAGTAAAGTAAAAAAAAAAACAGACACAAGGACATTTCACTTTGGTGTTCAACTCTTGAAATGGTTCTGTGATGTATCTTCTTTTTGATTCATGCTTGCAATGGAATGGGCATATGGCCACCATTTTCTGGTTTAGAGTGGTAATGTGATGGCCATTCTGCTCAAGAAATTCAAAATGGCACTCTGGCAAGAAGCAAGGTAAGTGTTGTGCTCTACAAAGGTCTTACAAGAACCAAATAGCAATACGGTGAGGGACCTAATCTTGGGCAAGGGATATCTCCCACAATAGCGTATTTAAACTAAACCAACCTAAGCTATGGTGACTCCTCAGTTTCATTTGAGTTTGGTAACTTCATGGTTGTCTGGAAATTCAATCCATTGCAGGTTCAACTCAATGTATAGCTCTGTATAGCCCCCAGTCACTTTCTCTTAATCTAATCTTTCTCACAGGATTACCACTGGAAGGAAAAAATGGGAGGGGAACCGTTGATGTCAGCCTGAGCTCCTGGGAGAAAAGGTGGAATAAAAATGTAACATAAATGTTCTAGAATTATTAAAACAATGTTATTATTGACTAACACTTCATTGATGCTGGATGATGTTACTTAAAGGCACAATCCTATCCTGCGCTGGAACAGGCAAGCCAAAAGGCATGCACTGTATCCAGTGCAGGATAGGTGCCCAAAGCGGCTTAGCCAGAGGTAAGACAAAAGTTTTCCCATTACCTCCAGGTTAGCCACCCTGGCCCCTATGGGTCTTTTCGGACTTGTGCCACTTCCTGAAGTGGCACAAGTCCGAAGCTACTCGAAACTCCCCAGGAATGGGGGTTCAGATCCTGCATAACTGCTGCATCTGTGCCCCGCCTTCCGCTCCTCACCCACCTGCCCCTGGGGCCACCCACTGCCCACCCTCATCCCACCCCAGAACACCTCCCTCCCACCTCCTCCCTGCATACCCCAGAGTCTTGCATTAGCCAAGCTTGGCCAATGCAAGACTCAGAGCCTCTGTCAGCACAGAGGCTTATTCCAGCCTCTGCAGGCCGGCCTAGACAACTCACAAGGAGGCTCAAATATGCCTCCTGGGCCAGTGCAAGGGACTTGCGCCAGCCCAAGTGCAGCTCAGGATTGTGCTGCACATGTTATTTATTCTCTTTTACTGTGTCGTTCCATTTTTCTCTTATGCCAGGGGTCTCCAAACCCCGGCCCGGGGGCCAGATGCAGCCCGCGGAGAGCCTCTATTCAGACCGCGGCCAGCCTCTGATCCCCTGAGAGCCTCTGGTTCAGATGACCAAACAGAACCAGAGTTGTGCTTGTATGTGCTTTATTTCCTTGGCTATGTTGGTGCTTGGAGAAATCCTGGACATTTGAGCCCATTCATTCATTCATTCATTCATTCATTCATCTAAGTTCCATCTCTAATGTATTTATATAAATTTTATATTTAATTTTTTCCCCCCGGCCAGTTATTTGATGCAGCCCTTTGGCTAAAAAGTTTAGAGACTCCTGCCTTATGCTATTAGGCATTTGGGGTTATTTAGGGGTGAACTTTGAATGGCTTGAGGACATTAGAATTTTAGAATCCTGAAATTCTAGAAGTAGTGTTAGACGTTTTCCTAACAAATTAATGTCATAATTCTGCTCATTATCCATATTTTCACTATAAGTGCTGTTTTTAGGAATGGATTCAGTTTGTATAAAGAATAAATTGTATGCAATGAAAGGAAACCCAAGGAGAACAACCTCACAAGAGGATCTCTAGTGGAACTTGGTTACACCGAAGTGTACGAGAGACATTTCCATCATGCACATTTCAAAGAGCATGACAAATGACTGAGGGTCCAATCCTCTCCAATTTTCCAGTGCTGGTGCAGCTTTCCCAATGAGGCTTGCACTGCATTCTGTGGATGGGAGGCAGTCACAGAGGCCTCCTCAAAGTATGGGAACGTTTGTTCCCTTACCTCGGGGCTGCATTGTAGCTGCACCAATGCTGAAAAGTTGGATAGGATTGGGCCCTCATGCATTTAAATTGTGATTACAGCACTACTGCTACCTTTGCAATTCCAATGAGCACGGCTGTTGCTTTTTATTTCCATCTTTAAACTGTAACCAGTATACAGTGTGACATACAATCTCCAATACCTGCTATGCTACCTTGCAAGAAGATGATTGAAAACAACCACATCATTTTGTATCCTACTCAGGGATATCATTTAATATCTCACCCTTCAGCTCAGATTGGAGCTCTCAGGGCAGCTCACAGTGAAAACAATGAAATAATAGAACTCTCCAATTATAATTTTTCAAGGAGGTTTAGGCAACCTCATCTATTTTAATGGATTCATTCTATACTGTTTTGGGTAAAAAGCCTAATAAAACTCAGTTTCTTGTTGCTTTTTTTCTAGAATTAACTTTAAGGCTAAAGATGTCAATGATTGCTCAAAAGGTTTTTTTTTTTTTTTTTTTGCTCTAAAACAGTTAATTCCATAATTCCATTGTTCCCCACATGTGTCTCCTAATTCAATTATAACATACTTAAATGAGTTCCATGACTGTCCCAAATCGTAAACAAGGAATAGAATTTTAATTACATCATGGAAAAGCTTATAGATTGTGAAATAGTGTTTTAATGCTATTAAGGGCTGACAGTGTTGTTCCATGATTGCAGACAGCCATATCCAAATTCAGATCTGAGGTTGTCCATTATGTCCATTATTAGAACTGGAAAAACAACGAATTGATGGCTGGATGGAAGCCGGATTTGGAAGTGCAAAAAGCTACTACTCTATTGACCATGTTCTTGGGATTTATACCAAACCAGTGCTTATTATTCCTATGGCAGGGACCACTGTTTTGCACACACCCTATTCCCATCTGTGCTTGAGAAGGATTCTGATATCCCAGCCCCAGGTGGCCTCACTAGCCTCAGTCTATGATGCTCCCAGAGTCCCTAACAATCGGTCAGTAAACTTGGTTCTTTCTAAATGCAGAGAAATGCCTGAAGAGCAGAGCTTCATAGAAACTACCACATTATTTTCTCTCCTTGTGCTACCTCTGCACGCAAAGTATGAAAGCAGTGAATGCTTGCTGTTATTCATACATGAAGGTGGATTCCTACCTTCTACCATCTTATCTTCCCATCACTTATTTATTCTGTTCTTATCCCACTCTTTCTTCAAGGAGCTCAGGATGACATACATGGATCCTCCTTCTCATTTTATCTTCATAGTAACTCTATGTAGTAGGACAAACTGAGACTATACCATGGTCACACCAAGATGACTCCACCAAGGTCACCTAGTGAGCACTGTGTGTGGATTGGTTTGCCCTTGTTCTTCCAAGTTCAAGTCTGTCACTACATCACACTATCTCTTCCCTTCTGTGGTGCATCATATCAACTGAATCTAACATCTCTGGACTGGGTATATTCTGACCTGAATTCATGGCACATCTGGACCACTCTCTTAACTTTAAACTCTCCCAAATATGTATGTATGTGTGACAATATTTATATGCCACCTTTCTCAATAGACTCAAGGCAGCTTACATAAGCAAGCTGAACATAAATCCATTTTTCAATTAGATTTTTTGCAAGTATTATTCTATAAGACAAACTCATAGAATCTCCTTTTCTCCAGGTGTTTCCCTTCGTAGCACAGTCATCACCTTGGTTGTTGGTTTTTTGTACTTTTCAAGTTCTTGCAGGAAGCTGCAACCAAGCATCAAACTAGTTCCTCAAAGCTGTTATCCACACTCCACTCCTCTGAACAGATAACACCAGCAGCTTCTCCATCTCCCATCCAAGTGAGCTTTTTCAGGCAAGGAGACAGCTCAACCTGCAGACCATCAGCCCAATCCTAGCCACACTTTCCTGGGAATAAGCCCCATTGACTTTAATGGGACTTACTTCTGAGTAGACATGCATAGGATTGGGCTGTAAATCTCTTGCTGTTTTCATGAAGCCTGAGGAATGGTGCTGCAGGATGTTGTATGGACTCAATAAAAGACTGAAAAGGCCACATAATGTACAGAAACTCAGCAATCCAAAGTATAGGAAAATATTTTTCCATGGAACGTTTAAATTCTTTCCTTCTTTCTTGCTGGAAATAGAATAATAAACTGGACGTATGCCTGAGTATGAAACTGGAAACAAAAAGAGCAGGAGAAGGGGATTAAGAGCCCTCCAAGGAATGGTATATGGCATGGAGGGTTCAAATCATTAGGGAAAGCTTGAATCCATTATATATAATCTCACTACAGAAAAGAACCTGTCCAAGCAGAAGGAATTAGATTTACCAGCTTTGTCCGCCTGTATCTTTTTAAAACAGTACTAGCAATGCCTAGGGTCTTTCAACAGGGTCTTTAAAATGTTGCCCTAGCAAGCCTCCTACAGCCAAGAAACAAATACTTTGCACCTTCTCCAGTATACAAAAATATAGAGAAGTTGCTTCATTCAAGCTTCAGAACACTGAGTCAAGGACATCAAAGTCTAAAGCAAAAAGCAGTTTATGGCAGGGAAAGACCCCAGGAAAGGTATTGTTGAGGTCTGGAGAGGTGTTCCACCACCAACACTACCCCAGTAAGCATTGAGATATTGGAGAGATACTTCTCTTAGCAATTTCTTGAACCTTTCTGGAGAAACATGCCCTGCCAGTTGAGGATGCTGTCCACAGAAATAAGACTTTCTTCAGTGGAATGTTATCACCAACCATTAATCTGAAGCACCTTGCTTATGTCTTGGCTCAACACCAAGCTGCTAGCTCTGAAATTGCCTTCTCTAACCTAGAACCTCAATAAGGAGATCAAACAACAGAGTGGATATTGAGTTCAAGGGTAACTTCATGAGTTTGCTTTTATCCTACAGTTGGGTGTACCCAGCTGACTTTTTAAGATACCCAAAAAAGAGAAGTTTTGTTCTTGTTGTTTTTTAAAGGTGGTAGCTGTGTGGCAGTTACCTATTACATGAATAACAGTGCATTAACTCAACAAGGTCAATGGGACAGTTCTCATATTATCAGCAGAGTTGTAACTGCAGGCAGAGGATGGTATCAGATGTTCTGCTAGGCTACTGGCAAAGTAGTAGCATCACTCTGTTCAACACCCTCCTCGTTCTGGTAACATTTAAGATGAATTTTGATGTGATAAACAGTATGATCATTTGCTATCAAGGTGGTTTTCTATCCCCTCCAACACATTTGCATGCATGCACACATTCTCCAGTTGCCAGATGATATTCTAAGCATCCTTTGATCTTAAAGGGGCCATAGGCAAGTGAGCAGAAATAACATGTTTTAGCAACTAATTTTCCAGGCCCCCCATTCCATTTAAGAGAAAATTGTTAGTGTTTCCTTTCCTTTTTTGGTTAGGGCTTGTATGCCATCACCAGAGGTTGTGATGAAGGAAAAGGGCAGAGATTAAAAAAAATCTTGCTTTGAATGCTTACATTTATGAATGCTTTTACTGTGACAAGAAGTGGTGGCAACATTGTCATATTGGCCCCAAATATATCCTCAGGTCAGTTGCTATTACTCCTGACCAATAGGATGCTTTTCGATCATGTATCTAAAAGCTAATTAAACGTAGCGCAGCGTTCTGTTAAAGTTAAATAGAAACCAGAAATTCCAAAATTGTGAGGGAGCTGCAAGTGTGGCATGAAAAATTCATTAAAATGGCATGCTTTATATTGTCCCATTAGACTGGAAACTACCAATGGCGTTCCCTGATTGGGGAGCAAAGCGCTAATTTTGCAAGGCGCCTCAACATGCAGCATTCCACCCTACCCTCACAACATTCCTTTAGAAACACTACCCAGAATGTCACTGTACAGTTAGATGCAGACTTGATGGGTGGCCAAGGTAACTAGGGCAAGAAATAGGTGTAGTTCCAGTGGTGTTCCTGGGAGGGGGGGGCAAAGTGCTACATTTGCAAGGCACCTCAATGTGCCCTGTAAGCTGCCCCTCTCTCTCACCATCAGAGCCATTCCCAGTGGCAAGATCAATGTGCAGGAGATGCCTCTGCAATGCTCTCGCCGCTCAGGATGGCTTTGGTGGAGGGGGAAGGGCAGTTTACAGGGCACATGGAGGTGCCTTGCAAATGTAGCACCCCCAGAACACCACTGGAACTACATCTATTTCTTGCCCCAGTTACCTTGGCCACCTATCAAGTCTGCAGCTATCTATACAGTGACATTCTGGGTAGTGTTTCTAAAGGAATGTTGGGAGGGCAGGATGGAATGTTGGGAACTGGTTTATACAGAGAGATGATTCTCCCAGACATTCTTGGATTCAGCATTGCTGAACAGATGCAACATTCCTTTCTGGTGCCACTGTCCTCAAAATATTTGGCTCTGGAGATGGACTGTAACCAAAATAGCTGAGGAAGCACTTCTGACTTGTGCCATCTTTTCTGAAAGATGCCTTCTGTTTGTCTTCTTGGAAGGTACAAGAGCTCGGGCATCAAAGGAGAATGTTCACTTAGACTTTCTTGTCTGGGTCTGTTGTCTACATTTGTTCATTGGGTGTGCCGAAGCAGGAAAAATGTCAGATCTCATGCCAGTAGAATTACTGCTCAGCACTAGGTCAGTAGTCAGTGTCCTAGGAGGCGACAGGGGACTGGTTAAGGGTCAATAAGATGAAATCAAATACAAACAGAACTGAGTTCATCTTGTGTCAGAGAACAGCAATGCAGGTGTAAGCCCAATCCTAACCAACTGGGGAGTGTTTGCCCAGCTTCAGCTGGTGCTCCAACTGTGACTTTCCTGGTATCAATCAGACCTGAGTACAGTGGTCCACTGGTGACATCAAGACTGGATCACTTTTACATACTCTATGTGGGACCATCCTTGAGCTCCATCCAGAAATGTGGATAATGTCCTAACCCATATATAGTTATGGGAGTGCAGTGATCTGACTCTTTTGGGCCACCCTGGCTGCTGGATCATTTCTGGACACAATTCAAAGTGCCTGTTTTGACCTTTTAACTATGGGACTATGGTATCTGAAGGACTGCCTTCTCCTGTATGAGATGACCCATCTCCTGAGGTCATCTGAGGTGCCCTCCTGCATGTGTTGGTGTTGATGGAGGCTAGATTGGTGGCAGTGAGGAGGCAGTGAGGGGGAATCCTCCCTGTTGACCTTCCAAAGACCTTTCTGTTCAAGTTAGGCTTCTCCCTTTAGTGGAGTTTCCACTGCCTGTTTCTCTTTGTCAAAATATTGAAACTTCTCTCACCAAATCTTCTGCATTTTTGGATCCTCTAGCGCCAAACCCTCTTTATTTTCATTATAAAGCGTTACAGCAAGTGATATCATGTTCAGTTACATGTGTTCAATAAATATGCATGGAGCAGGGGTCAACATAGGCTCTCTCCCTTCACCCATTGAGCTTTCCATATATCTCAAGTGTGCCTACATGCACATCCTTGTACATGTTGTCAAAAGTAGGACTCCCAGTTACAGAACAAGATGACTATGCATGTAACAAGCATACATGTGTGGGCGCATTGTAGACTTGTGCCAGAATGCCAAAGGTAGTGTCAGGAGTAAGCCCGGTCAGACAGTTGTTGTGGGCCCACACTTGTTAGGGAGGTACCTGACCAGGCCAACCCATTAGCCCTCAGTAACAGTAGCAGGTGCCATGGGAAGCTCAGATCAGGGCTTTTCACCAGAACTCCCAGAAACCTGGTGCTAGCATTGCATGATATACGTGGGGCAGAACCTGCCGCTTCTTTATCATATGTGCTTTTAGTTCCACCTCCAAAAATCTGAAAGGGGCAGCTAAGGAAAAAAAATGTGTGACAACCATTAACCATTTATTTAATCTTAAAACTCCAAAACCCATGTTACATTATGGCTGTGAGCAAAAAAATGGGTAAAAAGCATGCAAAGCCTTTAATTAAAGTGAAGAATTCATAACACTGAATGAATGGACTTGAGCTGATTAGCAATGGCAGCCAGATTTTCGGCAGATGTCAATGCTCAGTATCAGGGGATCTTTGTAGGTGAAACAATTCACTATTGGGTTTCACACATACTGAACAATCATATAAGGAATGAGAACACTGAACAAAGAAGTGAAACAGAGGTCATGCTGTGAGCTAGCTTGTGGTTGCAATCCTATCTACACTTACCTGAAAGTGAGCTCCATTGAACACAGTGGGACCTCTTTATAGTGTTATTTTTTCTCAAAAAATAATAGAGCCAACAGATGTTAATTGGCAACTTTTTAATTTAACCCATGATTAAGAATCATCACAGGCGGGTCTGTCTTTTGACATGTTGAGGCTAGCGTGCTTCAAGGCAGAGAACCAGGAAATAAAACAAAGTAAGGCAAAATGTCAAGAGAGATGAGGATCTTTGTTTTTGAGAAGTGTAATTGAATTCAATTCATTGGCTGTGGTACAGTGGATTCAATACAACTACCATTTTAACCAAACTCGCTAGAAATGTTGACTCCAGGGCTTAACATGATTAATAATTTGTATTTATTTTACCTTCTTCTTCTGAGTTTGACACTTATAGCAAAGTGATGTTAGTTCCTTTTTACACTTCCTTGCTCATGGCAATAGATATAGTTTGAAGAAAAAATGTGTACAATATAAGTTAATCAAATCATATTAAATGTGCTTTCAACCTGTTTGCTGTAAATAGGATTTTGACACACAGTTAATTTTCTGTAATATTATCTTACCTAAACAAGCTTTAAGCAATTTTTAAGCAGTGTGGATGAGTTTATCCACATGCAAAGGAGTCCAACAATTTATTTATGCAGAAATGTGATAAGTTTAGAAAATGATAGCATAAGTATAGAAAATGATCTGTGACAAATCGTTAATATCAAGGTTTCCTGTGTCAATACAGTAAAAAAGAGAAAGGAGGAGTAATTTGTTCTGTGAACATGCGAGAGCACATAAAGCCGTGACACATTCCTGATTGCCTAACCATGGCTATATCTGTGCTGATGTATGTTGAGAGAGAGAATACAGGCATTAACAGACAAAAAATCTCCATCCACCCAGTATTTTACAGTATGTAAAAAGAATGGCATTTTGACATC
This sequence comes from Tiliqua scincoides, assembly GCF_035046505.1. Taxonomy (NCBI): domain Eukaryota; kingdom Metazoa; phylum Chordata; class Lepidosauria; order Squamata; family Scincidae; genus Tiliqua; species Tiliqua scincoides. Next base: position 129,359,202 of record NC_089824.1, read on the forward strand.
TCAGTGTAACATCTTTTGTCCCTGAGGCTGGGTTTGGTAGGTAAGCTGAGGTTCAGACTTGAAACATGGCATTGTATCCTGAAGATGCAGACCAATTTTCATTCCATTATCTTAATTTTTATGGCAAACATTGCATTGCAATACAATATACGACAGTTACAATATTACAATATGTTTTCTTCAACCTTTTGGATGAAGGTATCAGGATCAGAATGGGGTTCAAACATGAAAGGTAGAATGGAGTCCTGATCACATGTTCCAATTGTCAGTCTGAAATAGCAGTATTCAATGGAATCATCAAGTAAGAAAGAAACTGCATGGGAAATAGTTGAATTAGGGCATAAGCCAAACCAGGTCTACTCAGAAGTAAGTCCTATTTTGTTCAATTGGGGCTTACTCAGGAAAGTGTGGTTAGGATTGCAGCCTTAAACTGGCTTCACTCAGACAATAACTCCTGAAGTCAAAAAGAAAAGAAGTTCAAATTCTGCAAGGAAAAATCTTGCTTCCATTGCTATGTAGCCAGGGGAAGGGGGGGAGGGATTGGATACAGTTTTTGATTCTGCTTTCCAAGCAGAATATACTGGTTTCTGATTTTTCTTTTTCTTTTAATCATCTAGTGTCCTGTTGGATCTCAATATTTGATGTTACTGCTTTCAAAATACAAACTCAGAAGAGGAAGGCTACATTTCTTTAATATGCACATTAAACCCTGGAGCCTCAGCTGGCTTCTTTTTCCGTAATGCTACATAAATCCTTCCACAAGCACTTGTCAAGCACCTCTTACTACTGTTTGTTTTGATGCCAGAAGATTAGCTCAAAAGTGAATGAGGGATTTTCTTAAAACACAACACAAAACAGTCTAAGCTTCCATTTCTGATAGCCAAATCGTATCCGTGAGTTATGACAGTGGAACAATCGTCCTGCTGTCATAAAAAGCCATAAAAGAATCAGCAGAAATGGAGCAGGTCCATGGCAACAACCATGGACCACTACAGGGCAGGTATGTTGCTGGGGGGGGGGTCATTCTGTGGATGCGAAGGGGGAAGCAAATAGAGGAGGGTAGGGGGCAGAGAATCAGCTGGAGGGAGTGGATCTTGGCAGGAAACACCATCACCAGAACCTATTCCCCATTTTTTCAGTCCACTCAGCTCATTTTTCTGCTCAGCTATATAGTTGGTGTAGGTCCAAGGAGACCCAGAGGCCTTCAGGGGGCCTATGCAGAGGAAAGGGAGAAATATTTTCTTTTACTTTAAGCAGACCTCCTGATTTCCTCCCTGCCATCGCATGTAGCGCGCACCTCTATGGTGGGGACTGCCTGTGTCAGCACAGCAGCGACAGGACTGGGCAATGAGTCTGGCATCCAAATGAGAGTGCATGAGAATCATAAACATGAAAGCTGTCAAGTAGTCAAGGCACAAAATACATTAAGTAAAGCAGTTAGGATTTTTTTCTCCAAATTTCTACATCTGAAGCTTACATATGGTTATTTTTAAGAATGGACAAATCTTCCTGCTGGATGAGTTTTCCTATAAAATCTACTTACCTGGCCATGACAAACTAACTTTTTTCTTCATTATAGCATCACCATGAAAAACTACTTGCTTCACAGCTAAATTCTAAGCTTCCTCTCCCCCACCCAGCCAATGCAGGCTCATCAAAAGTGCTCATGTGGGAGGGCACTTTTGATGAGCCTGGACAAGGTCTCCTTTGGGCAAGGGAATATTTGTTTCCTCACCATGGGTAAGCCTCAGACCCATATCAACCAAATTGCTGGTGCAGGTCTGTGTAGACCTATGCCATGGGATCAGGTCTGGGAAGTAGATTTCGATTCAGAAGCTGCCACTGCTGCGGAACCTACTCACTTCCCAGACCAAATCCACCCTCCCTTGGCCCCTGTTTTACCCACCCCCAACCTCATCTTACCTCCTCTACTGACTTATTGTTGGTGGTCCTTCAGTTGTCTGTCATCATGCACAGGGCCACTTCAGCATCACCGCTGGCGGGCTGGCAGCACACAGCTCCATGTGCTACTGGCAGGCTGTTCACGACGGCTGTAAAGAACTCTCCGCTGTCAGAATAATAGTTCTTGCAGCAGGGAGTGAGGATTAGGATTGGGCTCTCAATGTATTATTTGCTTAATACTGGACGCTTTCATGCATGCTTGCATACTTTGCTCTCACACTGTATCATGGGTTTTGAAATCTTAAAAGTTGCACAAACAACAGAACACTGCTCAAATGAATTCTAATACAATGGAGTTTTTAGTGTCCTCTTCCTCCTCACCCCATGTCAGAATTTCTCTTTACTTTACTGAAACTCCAAACTTGGGGCCAGATCATATTTTAGGCAGAATTTGGTGGCAACTCTAGCAAATCCAGTTAGCTGACAAATCAACATGCTGATAAGGTGTCGTCAATGCTTTTCAGAACTTTCTCTATTGTCTATAAATGCTAGAAGCAGAAGCTAGTAAAATTATAGCCCTTGCTACTGGGTCCACACCATCCTGCAGCCTCCCTGCCTTGTTACACCCACTCTCCACCCAGTTTTGTCCCCTCCCTGCCCCCTCCCCACCCACCTTACCTTCCTTGGTGGCTGGCTGGCAATCCATTTTCACCTTCCCACTTGCGCTTCAGATGTGCGCTTGCAACTTATGTAAGGCAATCAGTGCTGGTGGGATGCTAATTCAGCCAGCGCAAAGAGCTCATAGGATTATCATTGTGTGTCACTGAGAAAAACAGTCATCATTTTGAAAAATAAAAATAAACCTGCTGATCCAGTGATTTGTGGGCACTCAGACTGCTGAATCAGAAGTGAAAAAAAAAAAATCATTCCAACGTTTTGGTTGAAACAATTAGGGAGTTAGTCCTTTTCCCATGCCTGTCGAGAGGGCTGCCTCTGTGTGCCTCTGCAGCAGGAAACTCTTATGTACAGAGGAGCACACATGGAGAAGGGTGGGGAGGATGTGGTAGGCAACTGGATTAGCCCCAACATGTATGATAATATTTAAAAGCATTACATTCTAATTTGCGCATTTTTTTTGTTCTTTGATTTATTGAAAGGACTTGAAAGTAACAGTATTGGTTTTGCAGTAATGAAAATTCCAGTTATTATAGTGCTTGGGCCTTGGCTCCAGAGCTGCAAAGTGGCTCCAGAATAGATTACCTAATAAAATTGACTTTCCAGACAGAAGTCAGGATTTTATAGCTAGCTGCATATCTAGGGAAAACCTCTCCTTTGCATTGGCTGCTTACTATATGCTATGGTTTCTTTTGAAAAATAAATGTTTTTAAAGAGCTCCCCTGAAGCCATTTTGAGAAAATTCCATTCTATAGGCTAAAGCTCCATTTTGTATCTCTGCTGCAGCAGCAAAAGAATCCCTTTTCTCCACTATTTATCATCTTGTCTGTTTTTCTGTTATTCCCTCCCATGTATTCATCCACTCTCAGCATTTGGTACCATCTGCAGAAGTAGAAATGTAGAAAAAGAGATGTAGTAGATAAGACCTGGTTTTCAGATTGGTGTGCTGAAGGATATGTGCTGAAAACGGCAGGAGAACATATTTCAGGTCCTGTATTTTAGGCTATAATCTTATACCCACTTACCTGAGAGTGACTCCCATTGAATTAAAAGAGAATTACTTCTGAATAGACACACACATGATTTTGCCGTTAGTTGCAGAGAGAGAGAGAGAGAGAGAGAGAGAGAGAGAGAGAGAGAGAGAGAATCCTTTGCCAGCTTTTTTTGTGCGCACAAAAAACAGAAACTATATAGAAGAAACTACATAGAATCTAGGGACAGACTAGTGGTTCTAATGATCAGATAAGGGTAGTGTTAGAGGCTGGCTACATTGGGCCCATCAGAGGGCCCAGCTCATAGTCTCTGAACCCTGAATAGCTGTAGTCGTGTGTGCCTAATGCACCACAATGCAGGGCATTGCACCAGGACCCATATCAACATGGTGTAGAAGCTGTATCCAAAGCATGAGATTTCTTCAGTTCTCACAACCTTTCTGCCCCAGCAGCAGGGGTTCAATACTACAAGGCAAATTTGTAGTGTGTTCTGCAATCACTGACAGCCCAATCCTATGATTTTCCTCGCCACAGCATGCAGCCATGCAAAAATGGGCTGTGCTGCACACTATGGTAGGGAGGGCTGATCAGAAGACTTTGGATGGGAAAGGGAAAATATTTTCCCTTACCCATCTGTAAGCCCCTCAACCAGCAGTGGGTCTCCTTGGACCTGCACTAGCTCTTTAGCTGGCACAAGTCCAAGGAAACAAAGGGGGCATGTCGGCTGGGACAGAAGAGGATAGCACCCAGCACAAGTCACCCATGCCAGGTCGCATTCCCTCTTGTCTCTGACATGCCTCCCACCCTCTCCCTATTCCACCCTCTTTCACCCCATTCCACCCACCCTGCTGACTCAGTCAGTGGGCCTTCTTTGTACTTGTACCACATGTAGCGCCTCCGCATTATCTCTGGCAGTGGTCTGGAAGTGCATGGCCACATGTGGTTCCATAGCACTGATTACAATGGCCAGAAAGCATGGCAGATCGCAACAATAGGATTCGGCAGTTAGTGCTTTATTCTTTAATCTAAAGTGAGGGTGTCAAACTCGTTTCATACAGAGGGCCAAAGTTAGCATTCAGGGCTCCAGCTGAGGGCCGGAAGTGATGTCATTAAGCAGAAAGTGACATCATTAAGCAGCTAATGGCCAGAAATCAGACCCGGTTCTCATATAGAAACTCATTAACTGCAAATGACAGAAGAGAAAGTACGCAAATCTTGATCAAATCTTGATCATGAATCTTGTGTGTGCTGCCATTTCAACTGTAATACCTCAACAGCTGAGAACCTGAGGGCCGTATATAAAGCTTCAGGGGGCCGCACCCAGCCCCCTGGCCTTATGTTTGACACCCCTGATCTAAAGTGAATGCAAAATTTAAATCAGAACTTTTAAAAGGAGAATCTTTAAAGCAGCACCCAAGCTGGGCTTTTATGCAATTTAAAGTATTTATGGGATTTAGGGCACAATCCTAACCCACTTTCCAATACCGGCATAAGAGCACTGCAGATCCTTGGTAAGGAAACAAACATTCTCTTGCCTTGAGGAGGCCTCTGTGAGTGCCACCCAACTGCAGGATACAGCACATGTCCCATTGGCACAGCTTATGCCAGCGCTGGAAAGTTGGCTAGGATTTGGGCCTTAGAATAAGTTATATCAAGTTCAGTGGAGCTAGCTCCCAAATAAATATATATATTTAGTGGAGCTAGCTCCCAAATAAATATATATACAGTGGCACTTTCAGATTTGATATCATTTTTAATGAAGACTGCAAGTTTTAATTAGTTCAGCTGGTGGATTAATCAACCAGTCCTTTAGGCCAGTGTTTCTCAAACTGTGGGTCGGGACCCACCAGATGGGTCCCCATTCACTTCAATATTTTATTTTTAATATACTAGGCTTGATGCTACCATCGTATGTGACTGCATTTGGGGAAATGTTACAGACCTGTACTTTTAACAAGCTACTATGTATATTCTTCTAACAATGATAGCACATGGGACTTACTCCTGGGTGTGGGTAGGATTGCAGCCTAGGATAGTTAAAAATTTTCGTGCTTGATGATGTCACTTCCGGTCATGACATCACTTCCGTTGGGTCCTGGCAATTCTAAAAAGTAGGTCCCAGTGCTAAAAGTTTGAGAACTAATGCTTTAGGGCCCAATCCTATCCAACTTTCCAGTGCTGATGAAACCGCAATGCCACCCTGGGGAAACAAAACAAATGTTCCCTTACCTAGAGGAGGCCTTCATGACTGTTCCCCCTACTGGCCCTTTTGCCCCTTTTTATGAACAGCATACTAAATAAGGGACAAATAAGCTTGACAATATATAAATGTAATTGATTGATCACTTATTTTTTTTAAAAAAAGATGATTATTCAGCTAAAATTCTTTCCTAACACTTATTTGATCCAAATGCTGAACACATGCTTAGCTAGTAAAGACAGGTTCATCCATACACAGTAAGATGCGGTGGGTTGTGGGACGGGGGATGGCAATGAAGAGAGAGATAGAACATGTTATGATAACCTCACTGACACATTGAACAAGTAATTCTTTTCCAAAAATAGCTGCTTCTGCACAGCACATATTTATGGAAATTGCCAAGGATAAACATGAAATACCCCCAAAAGGCACGTGATGTCTCAAAAAGAACCTTTCGTGGAGGAAGATGGAATAGTAATAGCTAATAAATAAACAAATGTAAGCCCACTTGGGAATATGTTAATAAAATACCAGGATGCATAAGAAATCCAAGATTATGGGAAAACAATCTCCATAGATTTTTTTGGATCCATACCAGATTGTATATAAAGGATGCTGAGGCACATCTGGAAAAAGAAATTTGATTTTACATGTGAGCATCCCACAAATCCTTTTCTTTAGGAAATATAAAAAAAGGGAGATTGAGGGGGGAAAAATGTTCTCACAGTGCTGTATTCACACATTACCTGGTCCTCTTTTGTTACTTAAAAAAATTGCCCCTTTCTATGAACAGCATACTAGATAAGGGACAACTTACAGATGTCAACTGCAGTAATATCTTTAATTTGCTATTTAAATTAAGAATGTGGGACATCTTAATAGCTGCTGTGGCTGAGATCCACGGGCAATTGATGGACATGCCACATTGATCATGTGTATAGGATTCATATCTTGATATCTTCCTCAGTTCTCTTGCTCTGAGCCCTTCTGGAATCCACAGTATGGTGAAGGGTTATCTGGCATCAGCCATTTGCCCACGTACCCATCATAATTGTCATGAGACTAAACTGTATTGGAATCGAGGAAGATACTGTGAGGAGACAAGATGTGGTATCAGCAGTGGCCCTTTGCTCTGGTGAATCTGGGGAATATAGGGTTAAGGCCTGGGCTTTCAACAGGAAGTATGCTGCATAGCTGCAACCACTAGAGGCAAGGAGGTCTTCAGGGATATAAGCAGCACCTGATGCAGGGAGAGTTTGTGGGTTGTAGTTGGAGAGAGAGAGTGGAGGAGGGAGAGGAGACTTACTGGCTAAACGAATTGACTTTTTGGCTGACAACTGACCTATTGGCTTGTTAACTCACGGACTGACTCAAGGCTCTGCTTATTGGACTGATTTATCTGGCTAATGACTTGCTGGACTCATTAATTAGCAACTTGATATGCATGATGAATTGGTGGACAGACTTGTGGATTAACTAACGGACTACCCAACTGATTAATGAATCTGATTAATGATTGCCTGGGGTGAGCTTGCTAGGTGGTGGAGAGCTGAAGGTGCTATTGCACCTGGAAGTACTGCTGCCTCATGAACTGGGAGGAGAGACCCTGCAGGCAAGCTATTTTTTCCACTGGTGCTGGGGTACAGTGGTAGCATTTGCAGGAGCTGGCTGTGGTTAAACTGGGGGAACTAATTGGCCTTAAAGTGGGCATAGGTTCACTAGGCCAAGTTTATAGCGGGAATTTGGCAACACACACACCAGCTTATTGGAATGTAATGGGCTAATTTTTGATTACAAACATCCAATTCAATATATATCCTATAGCAGTTTCCGTCTAGATTAAACACTTACCCCTTTAGCAAGGGCTCCTATCCTTCAGGATAGGACCCAATTGTCACTTCACCCTAGGTGAATTAGCACCCTGGCTCCAACCAGAGGTCTCATCTTTCCAACTAGCAAGATGCCAACCAGTTTTTCCTACCAGCCTCTGGAAAGGGTCAAGGCAGACAAATTGCTCTGCCCATTGCAAACCTGATAGCATTTAAGAGAGATTCAAGCATGATGGGTCACTACCAGCCTATTGGAGATTGGATCTGGCAATGATATAGCTAAAGGGGGATGGGGGTACATTACCCTGGGTACCAAGCCTTGTGAGTTTGTCTTAGAGGCCTCCAAAAGGCACATCTGGTTTTTGCCTCCTGGAGGCCTCTGAAGGCTTTTGCTGAAAAGCAGAAGTGCCTTTTGGATGCCTCTAAGATCTTGTATGGAGGGATGTTAAATTTTTAGAGGCGTTTTATGGAGGATATGGGGAGTGTTTAAAATTTTTGTGCCCCCCAGATGCTAGATACCTTAGCCATAACACTGGGATCTGGTTTCCCTTCTGAGTCTTGCTTACCTTGCAGTGCATACTGGATCTCTAATTCTACTCCCAGTCCCACACTATACCTGACAGAAATGGCCAGCCTGGCTAAATGAACACCACACCTCAAAGAAACAGTCTGAGGTTGTGGGGGTGGGGGTGGCGGACTTCCAACCACAAGCCAATCAAGTGAGAAGCAAAAAAATGTGGACCTGGCCCCTAAAAAGGCTAAGCTAATCTCAGTTTATCCTGATGGTGGGCAGGCAGTGTCTCTCGGACTCGGGTCCCAATCCTATCCAACTTTTTAGCACTGATGAAGTTGCAATGCAGTTCCAAGGTAAAGGAACAAATATTCCCTTACTTAGAGGAGGCTTCTGTGACTGCCCCCCCTCTCTCTCACTCACTCACTCACTCACTCACTCACACACAGGGTGCAGTATATGCATCATTAGGGCAACTGCATCAGCTTCGGAAAGTTGGATAGGATTGGGCCCTCAGAATGCTGGGCTCAAAGCTCATGCACTAAAGATACTGCCTTAGCCTTGCCCTGAGGATCCAGTATGCCAGTGGTTAGCACAAGGACCCACTTTTTAGAATGTGAAGCTGTCGGGACCCACTTAAAGTGATTTCATGACATCATCAAGAAGAAAAATTTTCACAATCCTAGGCTGCAATCCTACCTGTACTTACCTGGGGTAAGTCCCATTTACTATCATTGTTAAAAGCATATATATAGTAGCCTGTTAAAAGTACATTTTCCTAAATGCAAGCACATACCATGGTAGTATCCAGTCGAACATATTAAAAATAAAATATTGAAATGAATGGGGACCACCTGAAATTGGCTCACAACCCACCTTGTGGGTCCTGACCCACAATTTGAGAAACACTGCAGTATACCAATCAAGTGCCTTGTCTCATGAAGGGTGGGCCTGGGAAAGGAAGCCCCCCACCATAACATGGGGGAAGTCTGCATTTCAAAAAAATTGTGAAACATCTTCCTTCAGGAGTGCTCTGGCCCTTCACTTTCACTTAGTGTTCAGTGATCGCATGCAGCCTCAGCTTTGCCCAGGAGTCTTTCGCACTCTGAGTTTCAGGGAATGCTCTGCTTCTCTTGGTTTTATCTCTGCTGTTTAACAACTGAGGGCACAATCCTAACCCTTATGTCAGTGCTTTCTAGCACTGGCATAGCGGTGCCAATGGGATGTGTGCTGCATCCTGCAGTTGGGTGTCACTCACAGAGGCCTCCTCAAAGTAAGGGAATGATTGTTCCCTTACCTCGGAGTTGCATTGCCCTTATGTCAGTGTTGGAAAGCACTAACATAAGGGGTTAGGATTGACCGTTTGTTTCTGGCATTTTGTTTTAAAATATATTTTATGAGTCGCCTTCAGGCTCTTTTTTAGTTTGAATAGTGAGATATAAATATTTTAACAAATAGACCATCAACTCCTTTGAGCAGCTGTAAGAGCCAAACTAGGGCAAACTAGACACCATGCTGGAATTTCATGTTGAGTTAGAACATGTTAGAATTCCATGTTGTCTTTTTCTTGACTGGAAAGCAGCTGTGGTTGGCTTTTTCTGGATGGGGACTGCAATATGGAGTTAGCCAGTTTCTCCTGTAATGATTCCTTGGTGCAAATCTCTCCCTTTCTCAGCTGCTATTAGCCATTGGGGGAAGGGCGGGTCACAAAGAGGCACAACTTTGCCTGTTAATAAAATTTGCAAAGGTATTTTTAAATCCGAATATGGGACAAATGGTTAAATCTCTCCCTCATCCAAACTGGAGTTCACTCTGGCTACTTTTTAAAAAAGAAAAAAACAACAGTGGGAACAGAAGTTTATCCTCACTGAACTTCTATGTCAGATTGAGTTTGGCTCCTGGCAACCTTCAACTTAAAATGAAGATAAGTAGTGAGAGCCTGGCTTAACTGCAGGCCAAGCAGAATAACACAGCAACTATTTGGTCTTCATATTAGCCAGCAGTAAACAGGGCAAATCATTCTATATTTACTGAATTCTTGAAATATTTTTATGTGGTGGCGCATTCCCATACAGAGTGCATCTCTAAATGCAGTCAGAGTTTGCACACAAGCATTTTTACTGCCTTAGCAGAACAGTTATGTTTCGACAAATGACAGCAGTAATCATTTTATGATGATATAATTAATCCAAGTGAATCTGAGGATAAAAGTACCGCTGCTTGAACACGGCCCAGTGAAACCACAGATGTTTCACACTGACAGGATGATTGAGTAGTGATATGGATTCACACTGCCAAGAGGGGAAAAAAATCAGATGAAAAGTCAAGTTCAGACTTATTTTGTTTCAAGGCAGAAACAAATAAAAGCAACGAAAATGAAGAGATGTGAACAGGCAAATGTTTAGCGCCTTACCTGCATCAATTAATCCCTTGTCAGCATGCACCAGAGTCTCTTACTTATAATATGAGAATTCCTCTTTGAAGAGGTAACTTTTCCTTGCCTTCCACAACTTATGAAAGCATTTATAGTGGTATATGCCTAATAAAGGTTTGTTGTATGTTGTTGTTGTTGTTGTATGTTGCATTTATAGTGGCTTGATACTTTGCCTTTTAATAAATTATTGAAGTAAATTGAACTATATTTGCATGTTATCCAAAATTTAAACATGGGTTCTTTTTTGAGTTA